>NW_025814856.1:160754397-162170230 GCF_022079265.1 Lynx rufus | reverse complement strand
TGAGGCATCCAGGCTCAACTCTGTTTTGCACGAGAGGATTTTGAGGCTCTGGGAGGTGAAGCGACCTGCCCAGGACCACGCAGCTCTTCATAATAACGGGACAGCAGCATGGAAGTAATTATTTCTAATCACTACGATAACTCTGCCAAACGAATACTATGTTTATATTATATGAATTTTATATTGTATTTATAGATATTATAAAATGGATTATTAGTATAGACGAAGGTGTGTCTTTGGCGAAAATGACTGCCACGCTTCCTAGTGGTGCAGATCAATGCCTGCTGACTGCCACCTCCTGGCGAAGGTCTGACACGAGAGTGGACCCCTGAGCGCCAAAGGTACCCAGGCTATCAATTTCGGAGAGACAGGATGTCATCTGGAGCTGCAGAAGCATCGTAAAACTCCCTTTCTCCCATCCAAAGACATTGCTAGTTAAAGCGCAGCTGCGAGCGGATAAACAATCTATTTCCTTTTCTCTAAATCCTCTCGGGTCCCACTAATTTTATTGATCTTTCGGGGGTGGGGTAGGTGTGGCTTAAATTTTTCTCCTATCGTTTTACATAAAATTTTATCCTCTCATCCTTCCCTAAGGAATCCTGTCACTTTCACAAACGCTGTCTCGATTCTGTGTGAAGTGAGTATTGAATTTTCAAACCATTTTTTAAAAAATCTTGCAGCTAGGAATGTATTCGGCCAGTACGCGTGCCTCACGCTGTGGGAGTCTGCCATCTAGTGGCGCGATGACGCAATTACTTTTCCCTTGCAATTCAATGTTTGGTAGAGAATCGCCGGATGTTTCTCTGCGTTTCGAGACAGAGAACATGATCAGTCCGAACTGTACAAATCATCACACCTTTCTTATTAAAAAAAAAATACAACTTCGGGCAGGCATCCCACATGCCCCGAAAACGAGGCTGTAGGAGAATTAACAACAGTTACAGAACAGGATTCCTGGTGTTACGAAACCTCTGATGATTAGGTGGTCCACGCCTTTCAAGAAACACCCAAATGCACGACTGAGAGGGGCTGAGGGTCTGGTGGGTTTCGGCCACGGAAAGCGCCGTAATTCTTAGTTTCAAATTCCTTCTGGTTAAAGTACACACGGTGTTTCTCAGGTCCAGGGGGTAAAAATGGGGCCTCATTAGGAGTAAAAAAAAAAAAAAGTGCTGGTCTCCCCGTCATTCTCGTGGGGTTCCCTGTTCTCGCTTCACCCCCTTCACACCCCAACTAGGACTGAGAGCTCTCGGGAGGTTGTCTTTCCCGTGCTTCTGCGCACGGGCCTCTCTGTGGTCCTGTGGGCTTCAGAGCCAGACGACCCGGGGTTGACTCCGGCGAGGTAATCCATGCTCCGCGCCTCAGTTTCCTCATTTGTCACTGAGTTGTGCGGATCACACGAGCGAAGTGTTTATTTAGCACAGTGCCTGCCACCCCCAAGCGCCGTACACGGGTTTGCTGCTGGGATTCTGCCCCCAGGTGGCACCTGCCGTTTTCTTCCTCTCTGGCTCTGATGCCACGTCCAGACCCTGCAGGGCTGTCGTTGGGCTCCGAGGCCTCGGCTGCCGGGAGGCTCGTTGGACGTGGACCGTTGCGTGGCGCCATCTATCTGGAACACCAGACTGTGTCTTTGTTTGGAAAGTGAGGCTTCCAAGATGGAAGTCGTTAAGAATCTCAAAATGAAAGCCTCCTGGAGGTGGTGTGAACAAACTCCAGAAGCAGCCGGGACCGCCTGAAGCCGGAAGAAGCAAGGAAGGAGACTCCCCTTGTGCCTTTGGAGGGAGCGTGGCCCTGTTGATGCCTTGATTTCAGACTTCCAGCCTCCAGAAATGTGACAGAACCCCTTTTTGTTTTTCTTCAGCCACCAAGTTGGTGGTTAATTTGTTACAGCAGCCGCAAGAAACTCATACGAGAGCTTCCTGGGTTTAATAAGGCACCGTGACAAAGGTCCTTAAAACTGCTCTTTGCGTAGATTCGCAGCAGATCAGTGTCAGCTGTGCGTCCTTCTTGGGGCCATTTAGCATGGCGGGGAACAGCTTGTCTGACGGACTAGGATGGACACCCGGCTCTGATTCGCCAGCTGGGTTACTTTGGGGACGTCGGGCAACACCTGTAGGTCTTGGTTTCCTTACGACTAAAATAGGGTACTAAGAGTTACTATCCCCTGGGGCCATGGTAAGGTAGAGATGAGAGAGGTAGGCATTCCATACAGTACAAGGCCTTACAGCCAGAGCTCCCAACATGGCCGATCAAGTGTGGGAGCTGGCTCATTCCCAGAAGCCTCCTGGGTTCCATATGCAATAAAGTCATGGAGGTCTTGCCTTCCAGTCCTCCAGACTTGCCTAAAACCCAGATGTGAGCACGGTTCAGACCCAAACCAGTATTTCCATGGTGTAAACAAAGTGCATTTGTGGTGACAAGTTATAGGTCATTCAGAAATCCGAGTTGTGTCCAGCAGATTGCTTCGTTGGGGTCGGGGACCCGAGTTGCAGCCCCAGCTTCATGGCTAACTTCTTGCTTGGCTTTAGTCAATCAGGGCTTATGCACCTGCAAAATGATGTCATTGGACTTGAGCTCCAAGGCTTCCTTCCACTCTGAGACCCTTTTGCTCCAGGAGGAAGCCAAGGGTCCAGCCTAGCTGATGAACCAGAAGGCCTTTCAAGCAAGGAACGTAAAGCTGATGCTGAAGGCAATCTTAGCTGCCCTTGACACCCATTCTGAGTCCAAACTCCAGACGACAGCTGGCTACTAACTGGCTAATCATCTGCCTGCGTATTTAACAGATGGCCAGTGAATTGCATCTTGAGATTGCTCCAAATGGCAGGCAGGTAAGTGCACAGAGGAGCGATTCTGCCGTGAATAGGAACGGAACATTCTTCTGTGCCTCCCACGATGCCGCCCCCGAACCTGGTGTCTCTTAGGCTTCAATAAATAAAATATGAGCACAATGCAAGGAGCAGGCACTGTTGGGGTGGTTTAGGCATCAGCCTTGGGGTGTAGTCGAATGAGCTGGAATACTTGTACGAGGCAGGGAGGTTAAATGCTGGCCCTGTTCCTGTGCTTTTCTGGGAAGCAACGTAACATCTTTGAGCCTCAGCTCCTGATCTGTTCAATGGAACGCCAACGCCCACGTGTATTAGTTAGGATTATTTTGCTTACAAGAAACAGAAAACCTGGGGCGCCTGGGTGGCGCAGTCGGTTAAGCGTCCGACTTCAGCCAGGTCACGATCTCGCGCTCCGCGAGTTCGAGCCCCGCGTCAGGCTCTGGGCTGATGGCTCAGAGCCTGGAGCCTGCTTCCGATTCTGTGTTTCCCTCTCTCTCTGCCCCTCCTCCGTTCATGCTCTGTCTCTCTCTGTCCCAAAAATAAATAAACGTTGAAAAAAAAAAAAAAAGAAACAAAACCTGACTCAAACTGGTGAACAAGGAAATGTAGCATCTCCTGTAAGAGGGATTTCTCTCTTCTTTTAATGTTTATTTATTTATTTTCAGAGGGTGCAGGGGCAGAGAGAGAGAGAGAGAGAGAGAGAGAGAGAAGGAGAATCCTAGTCCAGTTCTGTGCTGTCAGCACAGAGCCTAGTGCGGGGCTTGATCCCATGAACTGTGGGATCCCATGACCCGAGCCAAAATCACGACTCGGATGCTCAATGGACTGAGCCGCCCAAGTGCCCCTGTAAGAGAGATTTCTTACAGGAGTCACCTCGCATGCCATCAGCAGACTTCCCTTGGTGCGGGGAAAGGGCTGGCCAATAGGATCTGCCTCCAGGGAATGGGGTCTGACCAGCTGTGTGGTCCGTGGCCGAGTGGACAAAAATCAGGGTGAAGAGGAGAAAGAGACGAGCTGTGGGCTGCCTGGCAGTGTGGGGCTAAGAAGCAAATGATGTATTTATTCCTGAAAATTTTAAAGTGTAAGGTGTTCTTTTTTTTAAGTGATGGGAATTTGGATTAGCTAAGCCTAATATTCCTTCCAACTCTGTGGTTTTGTGATTTTTTTCAAGGAATAGCCATTTCCACTGGCCTGTTGAATGACAACATGCCCCCCAGTCACGTGCTCAGGGTACCAATAGAAAGCAGCCAATCCCAACAACAAAAACTACCATCCCTACAAACAACCCACTAATAACCAAAATGAGAGAAATCTGGGGGAAAGCTCTTTTTAATTCCAGCATTCCCATATGCTTTATGGCATTTTGCAAAACAACGATTTTGGCGGCTTAGTATCATTTTTAGTTTGAATTCATGTGGGGGCATCATAATGTTATCATGCTCAGGGGTGTTGATCCATTAAGTTTCCCAAACTGGAAAATGTTATAGTTATTTATCAAGATTGAAAAAAAAAAACTAATGAAATTAGATGCCCTTTTTTTGGTTAACTTTTTCTGTATGATCATCATGCATTTTCTTTTCTTTTTTTTTAATGTTTATTCATTTTTTTTTTAAAGACAGAGAGAGTGAGTGGGGGAGGGGCAGAGAGCCAGAAGGAGACACAGAATCCGAAGCGGGCTTCAGGCTCCCAGCAGTCAGCACAGAGCCCGACACAGGGCTCGAACCCACGAACCGTGAGATCATGACCTGAGTTGAAGTCGGCTGCTTAACCAACTGAGCCACCCAGGCGCCCTTCTTTTCATTTCTGAATCTGATGATATAAAGCAAATTTGTAACTCGCTAAAGGGAAGGGTCTTCTACCAATAAGTGACATTTTTAGTGGGGAGGCAGAAAGTTTTGCCTTTGGTCGTCACATTCTCATTAATGATTTGGGTAAAGACATGGAAGAAAGGGCTGCCAAATATGGGCCCAAAGACGGGGAGAAAGAGCTAATATTATAGAGGATAGTCTTTAGAATCAAAAGGACTTCCATTCGCTAAAATGCTGAACTGAATCCAACAGAGTGAGATTCAACAGAGATAAATAGTTGAGCACTTAATTTTAAAAATTCTACTAAGTAAAGGAAAGAGGGAAAAGAGCTGGTATTTTAGCTTATCTCAAGTCTGCTGTGCGTAGCAGGTGAAGAAAACCACACAGTCATAGCATCAAGACTGTGGGGGCCCAGATTCCACGTTTGAAGCCTCTCAGGTTATACCTGCCTGGTGTATTTTAAGAAGGGCACTGACAAGCTGACGATGTTAGATAATAACATAGTTATAATTTTCTCCACTGTGAGCAAACTATTCTATTAAACCCCTAACACATCTTATCTCTGATTTTCACAGAGCCCTGGAAAAGCAGATATAACTGTCCATATTTTACAGAAAGAGGAAATTAACCAGAGAGGTCACACACTGTTTTCCTCTCCTCCCAACCCTCTTGACCAAGTTAGGAAGTTTGATTTGCGGTTAGGTGTTATTTTCACCCGTTTGGGAACGTCCCTCCGAAGGACGTGAGGCCTCAAACAAATTCTGCACATGGTGCTGGAGGAGATCAGGATATGCCACCCCCGAACAGGCCACGTTGGCACCCATTCCTGAAACTCTAGCAGATTCTGTGGTGCAGCGTGGATTATTTCTCTGAGCTTTCCCAGCCCCTAAAATGATCTCTATCCCAAGTCTCTCTTTCTCTCTCTCTCTTTTTTTAAGATTTTAGTTTTAAGTAATCTCTACACCCAACACGGGCCTTGAACTCACAACCCCGAGATCAAGAGTCACACGCTCTACTGGCTGAGCCAGCCGGGTGCCACTCTATCCCAATTCCTTTTTTTTTTTTTTTTTTAAGTTTTCTGTGTCTCTTTTAAAAGACCCATTCCATAGGGTTGTGGCAGGGAATAGAGGTAGATGCATGTGTCTGATTCTTCACATTTAACAGCAAATCTAAGCTCTTTCATATATGAGCTCACAAAGCTTCGCAACTATATTGGGGCATAAGTACCGTTACCCCAATCTTACAGATGAGGAAACTGAGGCAGAGAAATGTTAAGTGCCTTGCCCACACTCTCACACAGCCAGGAAGCGGCAGACCCAGGAGGGAAACCCAGGCAGCCGGGTACCAGGAGCCAGGCTCTTCACCATGATCTATTTTGCCTATTTACAACTTAGTGAAAGACAGGAAAGGGCTAAGAACGGTAGAAACAGAAAACAGGGAGAACAGGAGGTGAAGCACCAGGACAGATGGCTTTGGCAGTTGTCTTGGAAATGAAAAATGAATGGAGGGATACTGATTGGTGAGCAATACAGTATTACCGTAAAACAATATACTGTAAACAATACAGGGTTAACTATAGTCACTATGCTGTACATCAGGTCCTTGGAACTTATTCATCATACGGCTGAGAGTTTGTACCTTCTGACCAACATCTCCCATTGCCCCCACGCTTCAGCCCCTGGCAACCCAGGACAGTCCCCCTAACCAGTTATTCAGCCCTCAACATCAGGAATGCAAAGGTGGGGAAATCCCGATCTATAGTGAACCCTACCAGTCAAGAGGCCCTATCGTCAACGTGGAGCTCCCAGTTACCTTTTCTATTACTCTTTTTAAAACACAACCAGATAGCTGATGAGACTACAACATGGAAAAGAGACACCTATATTGGTTGATACAAAAATAGCCCTTGAAAAAACAGAGATAATACAAGGAACAAAGAGAATTAAAAGCACACACACATACCACCGCCAGCAGGAACTTCAGTTGTCTCTTCAGAGAGGCTTGAGGAGATGTTTTTCGGTGTACAGGATGTCACAAAAAAGGAACAATCAGAGAACGGAAGATCTCCTGAAAATGAAAATTGTAACTGTCAAATTTGGAATTTAATAGAAAGAGTGGACTGTTTTTTTTCTGTTTCCCTCTCCAGATCCTCACTCTGTTCCTTCCTGCTCTGATGTATGCCTGGGAGACTGACCTCTACAGATTGCATCATCTGGGTTGTGTTGTATCTGACTTCTGGTTGGGTTTGGCCAATTAAAGGAGGAACGGAGGAAACCCATGGGTTGGATAAGTGTCTGTTCAGCTGTGAGTTACAGGGCCATTGGCCTTGAGTTCAATGTTACTGCATCAATGACATAATAAGATGCCTTTAAACAGAAACACATAAAGCAAGGTTACATAACAATATGTTGACAAAAATGTGACCCGAGGCTCACAGGAACCTACCTCTGCATTTCTCTTAGGAACGATGGTTCGGTATTCATTAATTCAGCATTTATGGTAATTTTATAGAACATATGTATTGTGAATGATGAGAATCAACTGTCTATATCCCACCTTATCCCAACCTCTGCTGAGGTTGTCACTGCTTTTTTCTCCTGTGGCCACAACTCTTGTCAGATGGCCCTGCTTTACAGGCTCGTCAGAGTCCAACAACCTCACTTCCTCTTCCCACCCTGTCAGGCTCAGGGACGGCAGTGGCTTTGCACTGTTGCTGGTCCGTGGGGATGTCCCATCCTTTGCTGGTTCTTCCACACTGACTATACCTCTGCAGATACTTAGTTCCTTCATTAAATTGTCTTCAGTTACCCTTCTGAATGTGCCGTTTGTTTCCTGACAGGATCCTGGTGATTCAGTTGGGTAGTGAATATACTCAAGGGATTCTCTCATAATAGAACAAAAAAGAATGAGTTTTTTTTTTTTTATAATAAGAGAAAGACAAAAAGTGGTATAGAATGAGCTCTGACTGATAGGAGTTCCAGATAGAGAGGAGAGAGCAAACAGAGGACGAGAAAATATCATCGATTCAAGAGCTTTTCACAGAATTAAAGGAAAACATGTGTCTTCAAAGTGAAAGACTCAGCAAAGTAAATAGCTCATCTCGCCGTTCAGGCTATTAACTATAAAGATACCAAAGGTTTTCAGGGAAAAAAAAAGAAAAGTTTATGTATAGATGAGAAGGAATCATATTGGCATTTGATATTTTGTCGATAGCCACAGATGCTACAGGACAAGAGAACAATGCTATCAAATTTCCGACGGGGAATAATTGCAGTCCTATACCAATCTAAACCATCGAAGGCAAGAGAAGAATAAAAAAATCTTTCCCCATAGCGGCGCCTGGGTGGCTCAGTCAGTTGGGCAGCCAACTCTTGGTTTAGGCGCATGTCATGATCTCTCCAACTTACTTGTTATTACTTAACAATTATGAGCATCTTTCAAGACACAAACAAACCAATGACAAACCCCATGACCGCAACGTCTTTACCTTCTAGAACTCCCATCTACAGTGGAATTGCGGATGACTTAATCACATATATGTATTTATATTTGCTCTTGACCGTAGTGTAGCTGATCACTTGTACTCCGCAGAGGAAAAGACTGTGGTCCTGTGCCCAGGAGAAAATTGACCCTTGTTTTTCCTCTGAGGAAGGAAAAAAAGGGTTCAAATGGCCCTGAGATGGAGTGGGTACACTGATGCCTGCAGGCTTTCTGAAGCTCGGTGAGATTCCTGGGGAATGGAGCGTGGGGGGAGGGTGGGGTGTGGGGAGGGGGGTGGGAGGCAGTGTCTGGTCCATTTTCCCTTTCCACTGGAGCTACCTCAGGGGAGCGCTGCGGGTTCAGCTGCAGAAAGGGTTCATCCATTACTGGCTCTTCTCCAAAGCTCACACCCAAGCGCGGTAATGGATCAATAGGCCTGAAACGCTCGGATCTAGGGTAAAAGTGAGGGAGCCCAAAGATGCCTTAATGGAACCGGATGTGTTCAGAAGGAAGCAGGGGTTCAGAAGTAGAGGGATGATGGCCTCTCCCCGCCCTCTGTCCTCGTGGGCCATTGCCCCTGTCTTGCTTGGCCCACGAGAAATGCTTAAACCAGCAGGTGTTCATCCTGGTGGGGCCCCTACAAACACATCAGGCTGGGAAGGTGGTCTGACCTCTACATCAGTGTGGACTGGGTTTGGTGCTGTTGAAGGAATAACGTCAGCCCTCTGGAAACGAATCCAACCCTTTGGTGAGGTCCCCTGGAAAGGCTGAGCTTTCGCTGGGAATGCTGTGAGTCCAGCCATCGGGACTACTTATGGACAACAAGTGTCCCCAAAGCCTTCCGCACGCCTGCATGGGGTGGCCAGTTTCTAGATAAATGGGACGTGCTACAAAGGCCTTTAGAACCCAAATGAAAGACAAGGGGGATTTGAAGAAAAATGCTTCCAGGAACAATAAGGACTTAGCCATCTAAAATAATGTCTTTTTTTCTTCGCAATGCATCTTGGTTCTTTAAGGAGCAGATGAAAAGAATAGATTTGTTGTCCTGCCAGTTGTTTTATATTGTTTCTTTTAGTCAATCAGGTTGATCTACTTATTTCTAGCCTCTTATTTCATTTCAACTGAGGAAATAACTTCAGATGTTTTCATAAGGGAAACGTAATTCTTTTCGAAAGAAAGGGTTTTCATTCATCAGGATTGTTAAGGCTTACTAATTCAAGGATAAGGTTGAAGGGGGGAAGTCTATAAATAATATGCTTCAAATCTTGATTTAATGCTGCAGAAAAAATTATTATTATTCTTTTTTCCCCAGGAAGAGTTCTCCAATTTCTCTCGATTCCTGTCTACTGATGACACTGGAGATAAAGAAAAGGCCTTCCCTTGGTTGCTTTCAGACCTCCAGAACCAGGAAGTGAGGAGGGAAACAGGGGCCTGTGTCTCCTTTACTCTCACTCACAACACTTTGACCACAGATTGTGTGAGGCTTTGCACATCAAGCAATCTAATGTCACCTGCCTGGCGTTGAGGCGCACTCTGCAGGCTGAGAGCTCAGTCCCAAAGGCCTGCCCCCTACCTCAGATGCCAGCCACCACCTGAAGTCCCCAGGTAATGGTGTTGGGAACACTGGACACCCACGTGCAAAAGAAGGACACTGGACCACTTTCTTACACCAGACACAAAAACAAATTCAAAATGGACTAAAGACCTAAATGTAAGACCTGAACTCACAAAACCCCTAAAAGAACACAGGCATTAATCTCTCAGACATTGGCCTCGGCAACATTTTCCTAAATATACCTCCTCAGGGAAGGGAAACAAAAACCAAAATAGACTATCGGGATGACACCGAATGAAAAAGCTTTTCCGTAGCAAAAGAAATCATCAACAAAATGAAAAGGCAACCCACCGACAGGGGCTGAACATCTGCAGGTCAACACCAAAACCTCACGAAACCCAATTAAAAGTGGGCCGAGGGACCCGAAGAGACATTTTTTTCATAGAGGACATCCAGATGGCCAACAGACCCATGAAAAGATGCTCAACATCACTCATCAGCAGGGAAATGCAAATCAAAATCACACTGAGACATCACCTCACACCCGTCAGAATGGCTGAAAAGACAAGAGACAAGTGCCGGCGAGGATGTGGAAAAAGGGGAACCCTCGTGCACTGTTGGTGGAACGTAAACTGATGCCACCACTGTGGAAATCGGCCTGGAGTTTCCTCAAAAAATTAAAAATAGAAATACCCTACGATCCAATAATTCCGCTGCTGGGTATTTAGCCAAAGGAAACAAAAACACTAATTTGAAAAGATATGTTCACCCCTATGTTTATAGCAGCATGATTTACAGTAGCCGAGGTATGGAAGCAACCTGAGTGCCCACGGATAGATGAATGGATAAAGAAGATGTGGTGTCTGGGGCGCCTGGGTGACTCAGGCGGTGAAGCGTCCGACTTCGGCTCAGGTCGTGATCTCACAGTTTGTGAGTTTGAGCCCCGCGTAGGGCTCTGGGCTGACAGTGCAGTGGATTCCGTGTCTCCTTCTGTCTCTGCCCCTCCCCCACTTGCGCTCTGTCTCTGTCTCTCAAAAATAAATAAATGTAAAAAAATTTTTTTTTAAAAAGTTGTGGTCTCTCTATACAATGGAGTATTATTACTCAGCTATCAAACAGCACGAAATGTTGCCATTCGTCACAATGCGGATGGACCTAGAGGGTGTTTTACTAAGTGAAATAAGAGAAAAAACCAAATATGATTTTACTTACATGTGGAATCTAAAAAACCAAACCAAAATCACCAAGAACAGAAACAAATACAGGGAAATACACACAAATACAGAGAATAAACTGGTGGTTGCCAGAGGGGAGGAGGGTGTGGGGACAGGTGATATAGGTGAAGGAGATTAAGGGGTACAAACTTCCAGTTAGAAAATCAGTCCTAGGGATGAAAATCACTGCACAGGGACTATAGTTAATAACGTAAAAATATCGTATGGTGACAGGTGGTAACTATACTTACCGTGGTGAGCACTGAATAACGTACAGAATTGTTCACTATGTCGCACGCCTGAAGCTAATATAATATTGTATGTCAACCATACTTTAATATGAGTCATAAGAAGTCCATGATAACTTAAAAAAAAAGACAAAAAAATAGGGTGAGGTTGGGAAAGGTCACAGTGGACTTGGGGTGCACCCTTCCATGCGTGTAGATGCGTTCACAAGCCATGAACCCCGCACTTGGGCATTTTCATGAAGTCTTCATGACATAAGCACGACCGGTCATTAACTCAGTGTCCAGCCCCTTTGCCCTTCCAGGGGTGGGAGGCGGGGCCGAAAGTTCCAAGCTTCAAATCATAGTTTGGTCTTTCCGGTGACCAGCCCCCAGCCTGAAGCTATCCGGGAGCCTGCCCAGAATCACCTCGTCGGAACAAAAGACACCCCTGTCACCCAGGAAATTCCAATTCCTGACCTCTGTGTCAGGAACTGGGGGCAGAGACCAGCATGCGTATTTTCTAGTATCTCACAGGCCTCTGTGTGAAAGTCTGGGAAGAGCCCACACCATTTATACTTTCTCTGTCAGATCTCCAAATGTATGACCCTCTCAGGGCTTAGTATTAGACAAACCTAGCTTCTGGAGTGACAGGTTCGCGTTTAGAACTTTCAGGTTCCTTAGAGCTCCGTGAAGGAATGTTCTCCCGTTGAGGTGGACAGAACCCCACACGCCAGCCCACGGCCCGACTTCTGGCTTTTCCCATGCCCAGCTTTCTGTCCCGTTGTGAGCGGGCCTGTGTGCATCCATGTCGACCCCCCAGATGGTGCCATCCACACGCTCTGGCACCACCCACACTTTCCTTCCCAGCAAGTGCTCACACCTTGCCCGCCCTTGGGTGGCCTTCCTAGACCCCAAGAGCTGCCTCAGGGCTGTCGGGTAGGGAATTTCAGAGTCCCAGATACCTGGAGTCTGGCGTAAAGATGGGGAAGGGCCTTGGGCATGTTGTCTAAACTCCCTGGACTCCTGGCTTAGTGGGGGAGCCCAGCCAGCAGAGGGAGAGGAGAGGGTCCTCACAGCACAGGCTCAGGGGGAAAGGTTCCCCTTCTCCAGCGCTAAGGTCAGTGTGAGAGCAAGTCCCATCGCTAAAGCATATGGTCATTTGCCTGAGAGACTGGACCAATTTTCATGCCTCCTTGGTGAAGGACACTGGCGTTTTTCCACTGCTCTGGTGGCTGAGTGGCCGCGGGCAGGGTGAGTAACCTCTCCAGGCCTGTTTCCTCATCTATACACCAAACTCCTTTTAGCTCTAACCTCTGATGGCTCTCTGAAGTCAAGCTCTGTATTTTAACCATCTGGGGCCTAAATTTCTGCAACGGAGGGGTTCGTTCCCAGACATGCATGTATCTCCCTGGTATGCATCAAAGCGTATCGGCATAAATTCCTGCCAGGCCAGGAGACAGCATCCTGAACTCTCTAGGTCTTTCGCTGGCTCTGTCAGTCCGTAAAAGGTTCAGGAAAACAGAGGCATCTCCCTTGTAATGCAGGCAACTTTGATTCCCCCTTTTAAGTTTTTCTTCTCCTCTAGCTATCTGTAATAAAACACACAGCTATAAAACAAGGAAGTCACACCCTCTCTGGCTCCAGGAACACTAAATCCTCAGGGACTCTGTGGTTATCTGGAAGATTTTTATTACATTTCACCACAAAAGGCTGCCCCGTGTTTATCCCTTGCCTCACCTACTCTTCTCAGAGCTCGCAGGAGAGATTTATCTTCAAACCCGGGAACATCTTTAGGTCCCTGGGAACTACAAACGCAGTGCTTTGCAAAGAGAGACTTTTAGTTTCCTGAAGGTGGCGCTGTAATTATACTTCTGCTCACACAAACCCCTCCATCTCGCACAGAAAGGTTCCCTCTGTTGAGGATGCGTGCCCACAGATTCATTTCAGTGACTGCGCGACCGGGAATGTAGATCGTGGACACGGAAAATTGGTAAAAGCACACATTTCTAAAGGAAACTGGAGATCAGTTAACGGTTTTGTTTTTAAGGATTTTAAAAGGGGTTTTAAAAAACCCTGTCCTGGGGCCCCCGGGGTGGCTCAGTCGGTTGAGCATCCGACTCTTGACTTCAGCTCAGGTCATGATCCCAGGGTTGTGGGATTGAGCCCCATGTGGGGCTCCGTGCTGAGCACGGAACCTGCTTGAGATTCTCTCTCTCCCTCTGCTCCTCCCCCACGCGTGCCTTGTCTCTCTGAAAAAACAAACAATCAAACAAACAAACAAAACAAAAAAATCCTTCCTAAGGACCTCGAGGTTCACTTTGTAGATAAACCAAAGCGCTCAGAACTCAAACCCCCTTTGCTATGGTTTTAATCTTCTTGTCTACTGAGTTGATATCATTTAAGTAAAGTACAACTCAAATGGATGATTTGATCAGTGAGTATTATTGCATATGGATTATTTCAGACTGGATGACTGACATCTCGATTCAGCCAGAGCGTCCTTACAAGCTTCGCCCAAGGCAAATGGGTGTCCCTTCCCCAAGGGATCACATCTGCCCGTCCAAAGACTCCGAAGGTCTAAACAGGAGTGAGGGAGCGGGTGTGGCCGGTTGTGCCCGCCTCAGACCCTAGCGGCCATCAGGCACTCTGACAAGCCTTACCTCCCTCAGCCTTCATTCCTAAACACAGAACCCTGGGTGGGGGAAAGGAGCCCTCTTGCTCACTTATTTCGGCATCCTCTAGCAGGTTAGGAAAATGCCTTCGACTAAGGACACATTCAAAAACGATTCTTGAATTGGGTTGAAGAAACTCTCATGTTGCCCTCTCCGAACAGGCACAACGTTGTCGTCCGATGGCTGATGAATGGCCTCTTGGATGGATGTACATCCAAGACACGTGCTTCATTTTCTCAGAACTCGGAAATCACATTATCAGAAGGAATGGGAGGGACTGAAGGAAGGTGGGGCCGGGACTAGGGTGAGGTGAACAAGGCCCCCAGGGTACAAATCCCGAGGTGGGCCTGGCCCTCAGGACTGCCCCGGGGTTGCCTCACCCTGGTCCCATCCCTGACTGCCCAGAGCGGCACAGGTGGGGAAAACATCACAGAGCATGGCAAAGTCTCCCAAGTGTTGGTGCCCTTCCAATGGCTGAGAATCACTTCCACAGTCATCTACAAAGTGCTGCCTTTAACCTCTCCTGGCCTTGCGCTTCTGGGGGATGAGCAGGGCAGGTGCCCCCAAGGCGGGGATTTGTCTCAATTCTCCTTTGATCTATTCACCTTGAACTACCCTGTCAACAGAACCAAGGACTTTCCTAGAGGCTGTCCCCTGGGCAACTGCAAATGCTTCCAATATCTCTAAAGAACTATCTAAATGTGAAACCCTTGGAAGGTGACTGGACCCTTCAGGAAGGTGAGTCTCAAAAAGGATTCCAAAAGGAATATGTGTGTTGCAGGTTTTGGGAGTTGAGCAGCATTTTAGATAGTTGTTGGGATTCTATGACAGGCTCTGGGGATGGGTGGGGGAGGGCAGGGTGGTGGGGGGACAGAGAAGGATAAAGAAGGTACTCTCTGCTCTGCCTTTGAGGCATAGAATGAGAACTGACTGTCATATTTTAATAAAGATCTTTATTTTTTTTCTAAATGTTATACCTTCTCAGCTTTGATCAACAGAGCCTCAAACCCCACTGGTACATTTCTATAGCATTTGTAACTACCATCGGACAAAGTGGATTCTGTGTACCCAGCGCTCTGGGGTCTCCCTAAGTCATGTTGAACAAGTTTAATGTAATTTCCCAAAGCAAATCTGAATCTCACGTCTGAATTATTGAACATCTTGCTGATTGAGCATTTTCGATAAGCCGCATTCCCCCCGAGTACCCGGGGGGACACGCAGCCAGCCGTCTGCCCACTGGTGCCTGCCATGTTAAGTGAGACAAACAGAGCAGTTATTCAAATAATATTAAATATTAACACTGACATTTTCTAGGGGCTGCATCTGTCATAGATCATGTGGGTCACATCTGTCATCTCGAATCCCTTCAGAGTGTGTGAGCTCCAGAAATGTTATCTGTTTGCAAAGCCATGTGCTACCAGAGGGCCGTTTTCCTTTGAAAGTGTCATAAAGCTGCCGCAGAGAGAAGGGAAGTTCCCTCAACTCTCCAGATGCCTCTGAGTTTGCCGAGGATTGGAAGAGGCCCCTGGGTGGGCGGGGCGGGGCGTGCCTGTCGGGGGAGGAGGGGACAAGGTTGAGTAATTACAGGTGTCTGGGACGTGTGAAAGCCCGTGGCTGGGACACACAGCTCCGTGTCTCTTGGGTGCCATGGTGCAGACCCCCCCTCCCCCCATCAGCCCTGGGAACCAAGTCTGCCAGACTAGTTTGGCTTTATACAGACAAAACCACAGGAAAATGGAATAGTTATGCTTTGTAAGTAGAGCTGGGAACGGAGCCTTTTTGCGTGAAGTTTTTCTCAACCTCTTGTGGCCAAACTGAATTTGATGTCCTATCTGGAAGGTCCAGATTTTATTTTCTTTTCTTTATTGGTTTTTTTAAAAAGCTTATTGATTTCTGAGAGAGTGAAAAAGAGGCACAGAGAGAATCCCAAGCAGGCTCTGCACGGTCAGTGCAGAGCCTAACGGGGGG
The DNA here is from genome assembly GCF_022079265.1 of Lynx rufus. Lineage (NCBI taxonomy): Eukaryota > Metazoa > Chordata > Mammalia > Carnivora > Felidae > Lynx > Lynx rufus. The sequence continues at coordinate 162,154,484 of NW_025814856.1, read as the reverse complement.
CTTAAACTCTCGAACCGAGAGATCATGACCTGAGCCGAAATCAAGAGTCGGATGCTTAACTGACTGAGCCACCCAGGCACTCTTTAAAAAAATTTTTTTTGAATTTATATCCAAATTAGTTTGCACACAGTGCAACAATGATTTCAGGAGTAGATTCCTTAATGCCCCTGACCCATTTAGCCCATCTCCCCTCCCACAACCCCTCCAGCAACCCTCTGCTTGTTCTCCATATTTAAGACTGTCTTGTTTTGTCCCCCTCCCTGTTTTTTATTAGTTTTGCTTCCCTTCCCATATGTTCTTGTTTTGTATCTTAAAGTCCTCATATGAGTGAAGTCATATGATGTTTGTCTTTCTCTGACTAGTTTCATTTAGCATAATACCCTCTAGTTCCAAATGGCAGTAATTGCCATTGTAATACTCCATTGTATATGTATATACCACATCTTCTTTATCCATTCACCGATCGATGGACACTTGGGCTCTTTCCATACTTTGGCTATTGTCGATAGTGCTGCTATAAACATGGGGGGTGCATGTGTCCCTTCGAAACAGCACCCCCGTATCCCGTGGATAAATACCTACTAGTGCAATTGCTGCGTCGTAGGGTAGTTCTATTTTTAATTTTTTGAGGAACCTCCATACTGTTTTCCAGAGTGGCTGCACCAGCTTGCATTCTCACCAACAATGCAAAAGAGATCCTCTTTCTCCACATCCTTGCCAACATCTGTTGTTGCCTGAGTTGTTAATGTTAGCCATTCTGACAGGTGTGAGGTGGTATCTCATTGTGGTTTTGACTTGTATTTCCCTGATGATGAGTAATGTTGAGCATTTTTTCATGTGTCAGTTGGCCATCTGAATGTCGTCTTTGGGGAAGTGTCTATTCATGTCTTCTGCCCATTTCTTCACTGGCTTATTTGTTTTTTGGGTGTGGAGTTTGATAAGTTCTTTATAAATTTTGGACACTAACCCTTTATCTGATATGTCATTTGCAAATATCTTCTCCCATTCTGTTGGTTGCCTTTTAGTTTTGCTGATTGTTTCCTTTGCTGTGCAGAAGCTTTTTATTTTGATGAGGTCCCAGTAGTTCATTTTTGCTTTTGTTTCCCTTGCCTCCGGAGACATGTTGAGTAAGAAGTTGCTGCAGCCAAGATCAAAGAGGTTTTTGCCTGCTTTCTCCTTGAGGATTTTGATGGCTTCCCGTCTTACATTGAGGTCTTTCATCCATTTTGAGTTTATTTTTGTGTATGGTACAAGAAAGTGGTCCAGGTTCATTCTTCTTCATGTCGCTGTCCAGTTTTCCCAGCACCACTTGCTGAAGAGACGGTCTTTTTTCCATTGGATATTCCTTCCTGCTTTGTCAAAGATGAGTTGGCCGTACGATTGTGGGTCCATTTCTGGGTTCTCTATTCTGTTCCATTGATCTGGGTGTCTGGTTTTGTGCCACAGATTTTCACTACTCTGTTTAATTCAGCTTTCATGATTCAGTTGTCCTGGGGCTTCCTGGGTGTTGCATTGACCCTGGGCAGGGGCTTCCCTCTTCTGGGGTGAGGTGACTCACCTGACTGTGAGGTGCCTGTGTCCTTGCTGTGTGTGTGTGTGCGCATGTGCTCTGTGCTCTGTTTCCTTTTCTGTGTGCTCCATTTTCTTGTCTTCCAGAAACCTGGGGGGGGGCAATCCTGGCTTTTTGGTAAGTTGAAGTTCGTGTCTCCTCATCAAGGCAGTTCTCCACTGCCTGGGCACTGTTCTAATGACCAGATGACTGGAAGGACTCTGTAGATCAACAGTTGTTATTTGACTAATTCCTAATACAGTAATAACATTAGTAATAGCTCTCATTAATTCAGTACCTGCTGGAATCTGAATGCCCCAGATTCTTTTCGCTTCCTGCTTCCTCCAACTCGTATAATGGTCTCACACAGGCAAGTTTGATGATCACCATCTCCTGGGGCGGAAACTGAGACCTGAGAACCTTAAGTAACTGCTTGAAGACAGACTATTCAGAAATGCCGAAGCTGGAGTTCAAAGTCAGCTCTAAGGTCTGCGTGGCCTTTCTGGCACATCGTGCTCCCTTCACTTAAAGATCAAACTTGGACTTTAGAAAGAATTTGCTTGAGAATAATGCACTCTATTAATAAAAATGTTGACTGAATTTGCAAACACAGTCAAATGCCTCTGCTGACTCCAAATATTCTATGTGATCTGGGGCTTTGTCCCTCAGTCCCTCCTCGATAGGGAGTTTGGTGGTGTCTCTGTGGTCTGGCTGGCTTGGGTCTCAGGCTTGCGGCCCTCAATTGTCGAACCCTTCTGTCTTCATAGTTGGCCCGAATTTCTCAACGCAGGTGGCGTGGTTGACATCAGTCTGGATAAGTCTTAATTGTAGGACCGTCTTGTGCATTGTTGGAAGTTTAGCAGTAGCCCTGGGCTTTATCCACCAGATGTCAGTAGCACCCACTCCCTTAGTTATGACAAAACGTCTCCAGCCGTTGCCAAATACCCCCGGGAACAAATATGCCCCAGTTGGGAGCAAATGGATTAAAAATACTTTCTGTGGGTTTTATTGGGGATCACATCCTTAACTGGCTTACTCCCCATCCTGTCCTGCTCCCCCTCTCTTCTTCACGGGTCTCTCTTGGGAGACTGTCCTCAATAAGCTATGTGCAGGCAAATCCCCCTCTCAAGTTCTGTTTCCAGGGACCAACTCAAGATGCATGTTTGGTGCAAAGAGAAAGAGAGCCCAGGAGAAAACAAGTGAACTCCAGGCAAGCTGGTAAACTTCTCTGGGTAGCAGTTTAATGATTTGTGAAGGAAAGATCCCTTCCAGTTCTAAAGCTCTGTATTCTACACAGATAATAGGATGTCACAAAATGAGGGTGGTCTTGGGGTCTCCAGAAGTTACTGCCAGAGAAGTAGAAGAGACAAGTTCTGGACAGTAGGCATAAACAAATATGTGTTGGCTGAATCACCCAACTGGCAACTGGGGAGAACTGAACAGTGTAATTTATATGGAGCACGTCAAAGTGGCTCTAACATGAAAGTTGAATAACTATTTAAGGTGGAAGTATCACGTCACCCCTTTTACCCAAATAGGAGCAGGAACTCTAGGAACACACCTGGAGTCGAACAGGTCGGCTTATTATTTGTTGCAAAGAGGGAGAACACACACCATGGAGAGCTGTGTGCTCTCTTAGTAGGAAGGTGCTGGAAAGGACTTATTATAGAATTTGGGCTTGTGTCGGCACTCACGGAGCTGAGCCTGCTTGGGATTTTCTCCCTCTTCCTCTCTCTGTCTGCCCCTCTCCCGCTCGTGTGCACGTGCTGTCTTTCAAAATAAACTTAAAAAACACGCATTTTTGTTTATTGACCTGATTCCAGACGAGTATATTACATTTTGTGGATTGGTGTTAAACACAAAGAACAGAACGCTTTTCGCCTCAAATAGGTGGTTGCCGTGAGCCTATGGAAAGTCTCCAGAGTGATGTGCTTATTGTCCACCCAAGAAACACACACGCACGCACAGGCACACCAGAAAGAAAAAAATGGAAAGAAAATGAAAAATAGTTTCCCTTGGCTTTGTCTTCGTTGCTCTCTCGTGAAGGGATTAGCCCTGAACCCCCTTGTAATTTCCAGCCGAGGGGACACTGAACAGACTTACTTCCTGCTGTCAGCAACGCCTTGGAGACGTGACCTGGGGCAGGAGTGACAGCATCTCTGGTGGGCGTAGCACGAGCCGCTGTGTGGGACATGTCAGCAGTTCTGGGACACGGGCTCACTCAGAGGAACCCCGTGTGGTTTCTGATCTGAGGACGCACGACAGACTCAGCTCCCGGATTACTGAATTCTGTAACTTTAGAATAAATTCTAAATGTGCAAATAAACAAATCTGTCAAGTGCCCAACCCGAGGCCATAAAACCTGACAAGCTTTGCCGGAGATGAACCAACAAGGCACCAGTTGAGGCAGGATTTCAGCCCTTGGTTCTGACCTTGCCCTACCTGGAAACTTCTAGAGAAAAGGTAAAGTGTTTGAGGGACAGGGCTTTACCTCAACATAACTTGCTCCCAGTGAAGTGGCCAAGGTTGTAGCTAATGTAAGGAACCCGAAGTATTAAAAAAATTTTTTTAACGTTTATTTATTTTTAAGAGAGAGAGAGACAGAGTGCGAGCAGTGGAGGGGCGGACAGAGAAGGAGACACAGAACCCGAAGTGGGCTCCAGGCTCCCAGCTGTCAGCACAGAGCCCGACGCGGGGCTTGAACCCACAAACTTGAGATCATGACCTGAGCCAAAGTCAGGTGCTTAACCGACTGAGTCCCCCAGGTACCCCTAAAACCTGAAGTATTTAAACTTGGGGCTTCCTGCTCCCTGTTGTGAAGGATCAGGCTTTCACAGAGGTCACGTAGGTCTGAGGCTGAAAGAGTTACAGCAGTTTTAGAATCACTGCAAACTACCCAACGTGAGCCCAAGACCCTGAACGTGCGGGAAGGGGTCAGCTTGCCTCCCACGACACTCGTCACCGGTTTGCCCGACCTTGCTGGGCTCTGGGTCCTAGACAGTGGTGTTGATGTGTACCTCGCCCCATTTTCATCTCTACAGACGTGTGATTTATCCTGTGCCTGGTCTTTCTGGGAACCAGCCTTCTTGTGGATCCCATTTAAACACAGTCTCTGCAGTCAGAACAACGGGGTTTAAATTCTGATTCCACCACTTGCCAGAGGTGTGACCTTGGGAAATTGTGTGGCATGGGAGCGGTGGGTACTTATCAACACGGGCGCCGTGAGGGGCAAGTGAGCAGGTGCATTAAAGGCCTTCACACGGCGCCTGAAACATTGTAAAAACACGATGAAAGTCTGATGTTTTTCGTGTCGCTTATAGAAGAACCAGTTTAGGAATTCAGAAACTCCACTCGGACGAGTCCCTGCTCTTGCCTCTCCGGATGTCACTGGTTTCCTGCCCACGTGCCATGACTCACGCAGGTCAGCCTGCCCGGAAGCCCTTCCCTCACACTTGTCTGGCTTAAATCCCACAGATCCTTCCAGGATCTATTACAGAAATGCTTTTTCCATGAAACCTTTCCCGACGACTCCACCCAAAGAAAATATCCTTTTCTTTAAACTCCTGTACCTTTCTTACGGGACTCCAAAAGTTTATCCCAATAAAAGTAACTTATATTTGTTGGCTCGTAATTTGGCGTTAGGCACTTTGAACATCGCTTTATGTGCATTGATGGCTTTCATTCTTTCTATTCGGGTAGGAAAACAGGCCCAAGAGACTGAGAGGTTATCTCGCACTGCGTAGCCAGTTGAGGCTAGTCAGAACATGCGGTTCTTCGAAGGGCACCTGTGTGGCTCAGTCGGTTGGGCGTCCAACTCTTGATTTTAGCGCAGGTCATGATCCCAGGGTCATGAGATCGAGCCCCATGTTGGGCTCTGTGCTGATGGTGCGGAACCTGTTTGGGATTCTCTCTCTTCCTCTCTCTCCACCCCTCCCCTACTTGCGTGCATGTTATCTCTCAAATATATATATATAATATATATAAATATATAAATATATAATATATATAAATATATATATATTTGAGAGGTATATTCTTTTATATATATAAATATATACATACATTTACATATATACATAGAAGAACACGTGGTTCCTTGAGAAACACATTCATTTCTGGTTCCTCTGCTCATTCGCCTAACCACAGGCGCTCAACGTTTGGCTGAACTGGCCGTGGCGCTACGACACAGCTCTGGGCTACGGTGCCCGCACCCTCTGCTTTCTCAGCGATGAATCCATCTGATCACTCAGAACTGTGGCATTAAATTGGCTGCCCTCCCTCTCCACAGGGGTCCTCTCTCGTCCAGTTCCAACTGTGGGAAAGCAGTTTTACAGCCATGGAAGGCAAGACAGGGGAAGAAGCAGAGAAGACAGATTTCTATAGATCACAAAGCATCTTGGAAGTCCCGGACAGCGGGGGGCCAGCATTCTGCAGTACCTTTCTTCAGGAAGCTCTTGGAACGGCTACTCTCTGCGTTAGTCTTTGAGAGCAGCAGCCGCTTTGTGGCTGCGGTTTTCCAGGGAGCACCTGCCGGGACACTGGGGTGTTCTTTGTTTTGTTTTGTCTCTTTTTCACCATTTTTTCAAAGTAGGCTTCCCACCCATCATGGGGCTTGAACTCATGACCCTGAGGTCAAGAGTCACATGCTCTACCAACTGAGCCAGCCAGGGGCCCCCCAACACAGGGGGTTCTTTTTTTTTTTTTTTTAATGGGAAATCACTTTTTTAATTTTTTATTTTTTTAGATCTTTATTTATTTTTGAGAGACAGACAAAGTATGAGCAGGGGAGGGACAGAGAGAGGGAGACACAGAATCTGAAGCAGGCTCCAGGCCCTGAGCTGTCAGCACAGAGCCTGACGCGGGGCTCGAACCCACGAACCGTGAGATTGTGACCTGAGCCGAAGTCGGACGCTTAACCGACTGAGTCACCCAGGCTCCCCAACACAAGGGGTTCTTGTTCACTTTGCCCCTCTGCAATGTGTTGCCCCCAAGGCTGACCTGCTCACTAAAAGCAGTTCTGAAGGCAACAGCCATTGGAAAGGAGGGAACTAACATTTAAACCATATACATTTTAAATAGGAATTTATAACTTTTGATGAATATTATCTCTACGTTAGTCCCTCAACCTAGGGCTAAAAATAAAATTATGCTGGCCCGTGTGCTCAGATGGCAGTAAATGGAAATATGTCTCCTGAAAGCATGATATAGACCAACATGATGGTCAGGTTGAATAATCACGGTCATTCCAGGTCAAAAATCACAAAGAAGGATTTTTCTTTTCTTTTCTTTTTCTTTATTTATTTTGAGAGAGAGAGAGAGCAAGCGAGCAAGCATGAGCGGAGGGAGGATGGAGAGAGAGCATCCCAAGCAGACTCCATGCCGTCAGCATGAAGCCCGATGCGGGGCTCGAACTCATGAGACCTTGAGATCATGACCTGAGCCGGAATCAAGAGTTGGAGGCTTAGCGGACTGAGCCACCCAGGGGGCTAAAAAGGATTTTGTTTTTCTAACTCCCATCTTCTCTGCTTCCACGGAGATACCCTGGCAGTCACTCCGTGTCGGGAAGTCTCTCCAAGCACTTGGAAAAGGCCATCACCCAGGAGAGCTCCTACCTTCCTGTGGCAGACGGGACGGAGCAAGAAGCAGCCCAGCAAACAGAGGCAGAAAGTGGCAGGTCTTAGGCAGAGGACAGACATGGTCTTCTGGAGTTTTCCTCAGTGAGAGTCAAGGAAATTCGCCGGTGAACGGGTTGGAGGGAAGATGGGGCATATTCTCTGGAGACGCTCAGGTTTTGTTTGCTAGCCTGGTGCCTGGGTACCTCCTCCGGCAGGGCAGGCCGCGTGGTTGGAAACCTTGTGATATTTTGCAGTTAATTACCGGCAACATGTTGCCTTCTAGATGCCAATGACTTGTCCCAACGACCAGGACAAGTTTCCCAAGAAAGCCTGAAATCAGATCGCTTTCCCTCATTATTTTCCAATAAACACGCACGAACTACTTCTGCTACAGGTGGGTCCCCCTTCTCATGGCATATGTGACTTGACACGCTGGGGGAAAATGCAAGTTTTCAGAAAGGAAGTCTCTGTTTTAATTGCACCAAGTGTTTAACGAGACCGTGCTGCCTCCAAATGTCGCACTCTGAATGGGGCGCTAAGGCTCTGTGCTTGGGGCCAGCCAGAGACGGAACCTGGGCTATGGGTGGAGAGGGGCGGGGGAGGCTGTCTGCCCCCAGGGACGGGATGAACTTGAGCCTGACTGAGTCTAGTTGTAATATCTGGGGGGGGGGGGGTTCAGCCTGGTGTTTGGAAGCACAATTGCCTCGGTCCTGGGGGCCCTGTTTATTTGGGGCAGGCCTCCAGCTAGCTGCTTGGGGGTGGGAAGGGGATGGGGCCCAGCTCCCTGCAGATGAAGGTGCCCATTTGTAGGCAGGAAGCCACATCCCAGCTAGCCCTGCGGTAACGCAGAACGGCCTCAGGTGCAGAGATTAAGTGGGCTGGACTGGGGGCGGGGTGGGTGGCCTGGCACCTTTCAGGTCCCCAGAGAGAAGAAAGTTTGGCCTTAGGCTCAGGGACCTCAGTAATCTGCACTGGCTTCATCTTTAACCCAGTATGTCTTGCAATCAACATCCCTTAACTTTTCTTTTGTAAGTTATTTTTCTAGGCTTTGTTAATGGGCATCCCAGGGGCCTCCCGGCTGCTTCCACTGAGATGGATGGTGAGCATCTCATGTTTAAGGAGGTCAGCACACAGGGGGGGCGCGCCTGGCCGGCCCAGCCGGTTACGCATCTGACTCTTGATGTCGGCTCAGGTTCTGATTTCCCAGATCGTGAGTTCGAGCCCGGTGTTGGGCTCTGCTCTGACAGTGCACAGAGCCTGCTGGGGATTCCCTCTCTTCCTCGCTTTACCCCTCCCCAGCTCTCCCTCTCTCTCTGAAAATAAACATTAAAAAAAAAAAAAAGAGGTCAACACACTGCTTGGTTGCCTTCCCTTCTTGCCTCAAGTGACCACAACGCATCTTCTGTTGGTGGCCCCACACAGGGCTCCTGGTGAAAACACGCCCGTGTCGATGGCCAGTGCAGATTCATACCTGCTACATCCAGATGTTCCTGTCACCCGGCGTGACGGGAGGTGGCTGCTCCTGGCGGAACATCCAGAACAATTCTCTCCCTTACCTCCTGTTGCTCTGGTACTGCCCTTGTTGGCTCCTCCTTCAGTCCCTCACACAGCACTTGGTCAAAGATTTTGTGACGATCTGTCTTCAGTTTTGGGTATAGGCAGAGGGGACGGGCCCCACTTTTTGCTGCCTCGGGAGAGCCCTCCAGGCTGACCATTTTCTACTGCCCTTGTGGTGGGCACAAGTCCTTATAGATAAGGAAAGTGAGACTCCTCCTTCACCAAGGTCCTTCCGAGCCCTGTCACAAACGTTCCAGGAAGAAACGTGACAGCGCCTTGTCCCTGCCTGCGGTGTGTGTAACTCCTCCCTGGGGTGGAGAAGGCCCATCACACTCTGATCAGTAACTTCACTAAAAGTGCTAGTTGGGTTTTGGACTCCATTCCAATGTGTAGACGGGGTTCTCAGACGCCAGCCGGGTGCCCTACCGCTCCATTCTGACACCGGAGAGAGCGTCGGACCCTACAGGTTAAGGTCTCAGTCCCCCAAGACTGTTCCCCAGCCCCCAACTTCAGAAGCCAGTGGAAAGCCAAGGTTGTTGGGCTGACCCACTGGCCACAGATTGAAGGTCCCAACTGCCCCCTCCTTGGGTTTGATTAATTTGCTAGAGTGGCTCACAGGACTCAGAAGCATTTTACTTCCAAGACCACCGGTTGATTATAAAAGGATCGAACTTGGGAACAGCCAGATGGAAGAGGTGCACGGAGCAAGGGGTGGGGGAGAGAGCTCAGAACGTCCACATTCTATTTGCTCCCCAACCGCGTCCCCAACCGGGAAGCTCTCTGAACCCTGTCCTTCTGTGTGTGTGTGTGTGTGTGTGTGTGTGTATGGACAGAGAGAGAGAGAGAAGCAGGGCTCGAACTCACCAACCACAAGACCGTGACCTGAGCCCAAGTCAGATGCTTAACCGACCGAGCCACCCAGGTGCCCCTTTTGGGTTTTTAATGGAGGGTTCATAACATAATTACAATTGATTAAGTAATGTGATTGATTCAACTTCCGACCCCCCCTTCCCTCCCCAGAGGTCAGTATGATCGCAGGGTTGGTTGGTTCCCTGGCAACCAGCTACACCCTTAGTTGTTTTCCAATGATCCCTTCGTTAAGGTAAACTCTGGTGTTCTGAGTAACAAGGCACCCACTTCACCTTTGTGTCTGCGGGGAGATTTCTGGAAGGAGGACAGGAGACCAAGTAACAGAACAGAAGATATTCTGTTGCTCTTCTGCTCTGAGAATCTCCTGGCTCTTGGGAGCTGGGAGCCGGGAACCTTTGATGACGACCGAGTATGTATTTCTTATAAATCACAGTGTCGCCATCACAATGTCGCAGGCGCTCTACCCACAAGGGGGCCAAGGTTTTGGTCCTTACCCTGCTAACTTGCCTGCTGGAGACTCGGGAGGAACCAGCTTTTCTGTTCCCAAGACATTTGTAGGTTGTGTGTGACTCACGTTTCCCACCCCCACCACCCGCAGTGATGTATTTTACCTTCCCTTAAGGGGCCCTTCATCCCTGCCCCAGAAGGAAAGCGAGACTGAAGGTTCAAGTTCCTGCGCCCTATCCTGGGAGAGTTAGGTACAATTTCTAGTGGGTTTGAGACAATTTCTAGGCAGGGTTTGAGACAAACGTCACCATGGGATCTTGAGAAGAGAATGAAATGGAACCAGGACCACGCGCTGCGAATCTATCAAGAGGAAGTTCTGAAGTTGTCTCTACATATTTATTTTTGCAATAGCATTGTGATAAAAAGCTAAAGGTGGCAATTCAGGGTTATAATCGGATCTCAAACACCTGAGTTTTATAGCCGGGATCTGGAGGTTTTAAGAAGCCCAGTTCCCGGGCTGGGGCGCCTGGGTGGCTCAGTGGGTTAAGTGTCCCACTCTTGGTTTCGGCTCGGGTCAAGATCTCACAGTTTTGGGAGTCCTAGCCCTGAATTGGGCTCTGAGCTGGCAACACGGACCCTGCTTGGGATCCTCTCTCTCTGCCCCTCTCCTACTCATGCTGCCTCTGTCTCAAATAAATAACTTAAAAAAAAAAAAAAAAAGCTCGGTCCTCACCATTACCAGGATAAAGCAACGTTGAGTGATGGACCCATAAGCCTGTATGCTGGTGCTCAGTCACAAAATACGTAATCATTCTGTTTTTGTTTGGTACTAATTGCCCAGAATTTTACAGAGGGGGGCAGTGGGGTACCGGGGCCACATGAGGGGCTTCCGAGGGGACCTGACCCGCCACCTGGGAGCTTCCTGACCCACCAGAGGCCATCCCCGTAGCACCTGATTAATATCAATCAGAGTTATAACCTCACCCCGAGAACGTCACACTTTTCCTGCACTTTTCAGGACGTGCCAAGTGCCTTTTATGGTATCCCCGGCTCTTTCAGCCTCACGGGAATAACAGAGGCGTAAAGGAAACAGTCTCACGAGCCATTCCTTTGAGGGGCTTTCTTCTAGGCCTGGCTCTTTTGCACTAGAGAAACGGAAGTCATCACAAACCAGGACTGGGGAGAGGTACTCACCTTTCAGATGGAAACGGGGCTCCAGGGTGCGCCAGGAGTCCCAAAAGATGTGATTGAAAGCGTTCTCTGTTCTTTCTGTCTCCCTGCAACCCAGAGGAGGCCGCGTTCCCCCACCTCCAGGCTCCTAGAAGCACAGCCTCCTGTGTTAATCCCTCTCAGGTTTGCAGAGCGTTCCGGAAAGATCCGTGTGCCTGCCAAAGAACAGTATCACCTGTGAACCTCTCCTTGTGCGCTGGCAGCTGGGGCTCAGGCTGGTGGGTCGAGTCTGAGTGGGACTCGGGTGGGAGGGGCAAGAGGCTGATCTAAGCTGGTCGAGGGGGTGACGGATGACTCTGGAACCATAATCCCACAGCGCCTGTTTTGGGAACTGAGTTTGTGGACTGAAGAACTGTATCACCCCAAGTTATTAAGCAGTAGCTCCCATACCTGCCCTCCCCACCCAGCCCCTGGTAACCTCTATTCTGTTTGCTGTCTCTATGAATTTGCTTCTTCTAGATATTTCCGAATCATACGTTCATCCCTTTATGTCTGGCTTATTTCACTTGGTGTAATGTTTTCAAGCTTCCCACATGATTAAGGAAGGGTTTTTTTTTTAAAGGAAATTTTTCTTTTTTATGGTTTTTAAATGTTTATTTATTTATGTTGAGGCGGAGCGTGCATGAGCAGGAGAGAGGCAGAGAGGGAGAGAGAAAATCCTAAGCAGGCTCCGCACCGTCAGCACAGAGCCTGACGTGGGGCTCGATCACATAAACCGAGCGATCGTGACCTGAGTTGAAATCAAGAGCCAGACGCTTAACGACTGAGCCACCCAGTTGCCCCAAGTCCCGGAGTTTTAAAGACAAGAGACGCCATTGGTTATCTCCACCCATTTTCATCGTGGGGCCCCGTGCTTGGTGCATAGCCCCACTCGGTACACATTTGTAGAGCTGCTCGAAGCATCTTGGGCACAAATGCCACAAATTAGGCTTGATACAAAGGACACTCCCCAGGCTCGTATTTATTCAATCAAGGTTTTTTGTTTTAAACCACAAAGCATCTTGGCTCCTTTCCTGGCTGGAAATGGAAACTTACCCCACCTGCTTGACCGTCACCCACCTTAGAGCTCCCCCCAGAGGCTGCGGGAGGAACAACTAGAACCACAGACCCTTGCAGCCACAAGACTGGTTTTTCGGCCGTGGTGGCCGTTCCTCCTTCCCTTTTCCAGCTTTTCAGGATGGACCTGGATAGAAGTCCAGGCAAATACGGTTAAAAGCCCATTTCTCATATTTATGTCTTTCTCTTTCAACCAGAGGAAAGCCGAGGAAAGGTCTACCTGCTTCAGACAAGCCTGGTTAACAGATGACACTCCGGCTGTGCTGGGGTTTTCAAGAGGCTGTTAGGGAATTGCATTACAGAGTAATACACGCACCCGCACAAAGAATCGCCCGCGACAGGTAATACTCCGGGGGAGAGATAATGAGAGGGAGGAATGAGTCCGGGAAAGGAGGTCATCATCCACCTCTGAGTCCTGAGCCCCTCTCGTTTGGCCTCCGCGGCTGTGGGAGAAAGTTATACAGGAGGAACAGGGGTGGGAGTAAAATAGAGGATAGGAGTAAATTATGAAATGTGTTGTATTCAAGATGGGGACATAGAAGTTATTTAAAAGTGGCCCGGCAGATTCGCTGGGATGCCCAGTGTTACGGGCAGATACATCTTAAAACTGTCCACCTCCTCTCTTTTCCTGCTCCAGGTTAGTATGAAGAAGGGGCGGACGTTTCAGATAACGTCTGGAGAACTGAAACCCAGGAAGCAATATGCACCGGGGGCCGCTTCTGCAACTCCAAACTCAATTCTGATTCCCGTGGTTGCTCTCTTTCCCTAACGAGTCCGTCTGCCCTTCGGGAAAACAGGCCGGTCAAGTTCTAGTTAGCGTGATAACCAACCATGCTAGTGTTATACCGTATGGCCCCTGGTATGGCTGTGGCACGATTCAGTTTCATGACAGAGCAGATACACAGGTATTTGCCGTGCTTTCCCCACAGAACTGACCCCAGTCCATTGTTATAGGCTGAATTGTGTCCCCCTAACATCTGGCACCTGTGAATGTGAGCTTGTTTGGAAATAGGGTCATTGCAGAATGAAATTGGTTAAGATGAGGTCCTACTGGGGGAGAGTGGTCCCTAATCCAATATGCCTGGGGTCCTCAGAAGAAGGGTAGAAGAGACACACAGAGAAGAAGGAGAAGACCAACTTGAAAATGGAGTCAGAGATTGGAGAGATGCGGCCACAAGACAAGGGAAACGTGGGGGCTCCCAGAAGCTGGGAGAGAAAAGGAAGGATTCTCCCCTGGCACCCACACCTTGATTTCCCACCTCTAGGCTCCAGAATTGTGAGAGAATAAGTGTCTGTTGTTTTAAGACGTCCAGGTTTGTGGTAATTTGTTACAGCAGCCACAGGAAATGAATACAGCCACGTATCGTATATGTTATTATCGACAGACATCATTACACTTGGCCATGATTCACTTATGTCTGGGTTCCAAGTCAGTTGGGGACACAGCCAGTCACCTTGTCTCAGCTCACAAACGGGTACGGAGACTGCTTCCCATTGGATGCTGTTGTACGGCAGGGCCCGCCTCCTTCCTGTGGTGAGGACGTGGGTGGTATTCAGAATAGTTCCTATCCCTGCCGACTGTTCTCCGGGATATGTCTCGTTCTGATCTGTTCTTGGGGTGAGGCTCGTCACAGTACATTGATGGAAATCACAAGTGCCCCCAGAGGGTGTCTGTGGGTTTGGAGTTCCGTAAGATTCCCATGAATGCGCCCTTGAGCCTCAGTATCTACGATGGGGGCGGTCATTGCCTCATGGAAGCTACTTTGCTTTCCATTTGTATCCGAATAGTCAGGAGACCCCACTGGGTCGTGACACAAGCCCCCTCCCAACACCGGGTCCTGGCAGTAGCCAGTGTTATTTGTTGAGGTTACCAGACTGACTGCATCAGTTTTCGTTGTCCTGCCAGGCTGACTCCTTCAGGGGCACCTGGGTGGCTCAGTCAGTTGAGCCCCCGACTTCGGCTCAGGTCATGATCTCACGGTCTGTGAGTTCGAGCCCCACGCTGGGCTCTGCGCTGACAGCTCAGAGCCTGGAGCCTGCTTTGGGATTTTCCCTCTCACCTCTCTCTCTCTCTCTGCTCCTACCCCGCTTGCACTCGCTGTCTTGAAAAATAAACTTAAAAAAAAAAAAGTGACTTCAGTTTGTCCCACAAAGCCTAGGCCGGCACCTGTCTCTCTTAAAGCCCTTTCCTGTCTCGTGGGCCAGTGTTTAATCCATCAGCACGTTGTTGCCACCGTGTACAAAGGACTCGAGTACCGTTGGAATAGACGCTTTATACCCCAAGACGCTGAGGCCCCCTTTCTAGGATTGGCTGAGTGGTGTAAGTGGGAGTCCCACTTAGCTCACCTGTAATAATCCTGCCTTGTTCGAATTGGTGTCATAGGCCAAGCTGGTTTCCCCCGAGGCACCTGCTTGGTTGCCTCCGCCGCGGATGATGTCTGGAGATGGTCAGTGCGGCAACCTACACGCGTGGGTCACATGACCCCACGTCTGCTAGTCGCCCCTTGCCCCGCAATTGTTCCAGAGAATAGTCGTCTTCTCGAGGAGAATGAATCTTCCTCCCCCCTCCCCCGCCCCAATTAATCACATAAGGCAGGACTGGCATCAAGGCAAGTGATTTTGATGCAGAATAAATTCGGCTCTCTGCTTTGCTCTATTTGCCAGTTTCATGTTTTTAAGATGATTCACGTTGACTCATTTTTCCCTCCCATATGTCCTGGACTTGTACTTTATAACACCAGACGGGGATACTAATTAAACTTTAGAGTTTGCTCCCGCGGTGCAGAAACAGAGATCCGTAATGACAGGTCTGGCGGTAATCAATGTATCTGCTGCACTCGTAATGATTTAAAGGGAACGCCATGGTTACCGCTTGGAATAAAAGTGAATGAGCTCTGTAAATTTAATTTAGAGGACTTATAACTTGATCATCCAGAAATACATTACAGACGCTGCTTGTATTTTTGACAAAGCCCGAGGCGTGCTTCTGGCAAGATCTGGGATTTAACCAGGGACCTTTACTTCACGGTGAGGCCAGTAATAGGTGATGCCCGCCCACTGGCCCAGCTTCAGACCATCACTGCCCCAGCGGAGGGGCCGCTCTGGTCCCACTTGGAATCCATTTCAAAATCATTCGTTCACAATTAATGCCTGTTATTCCGTCCGCGAATCGAAAGTCCAGCTAGGGGCAAAGTCATCGGCAGGTCAGTCCAGAGGCAGACTAATTGCTTTTTGAAATCACACACGGGAGGAACGAGGCATCGTCTTCTTAACCCCTCTGAGAAGCGGTTGGTGTGTGTTAACCCGGAGGGCGGGAGGAGACAGGCAGCTCCCCCTCCGCTAGGTTTCCTGGGGTTCTAGAACATAAGCAATGTTACTGCTCGTAGAGAACAGAAACGCTCTGCTCTCAACTCTCCCTGCCCATCGCCTTTGTCCATTTGCTAATATTTACCGAATTACCGCCTTTGCTGTGACATTTCCTGCTGTATGTCCATGCATCGGTCCTCTGTGGTTCTTGCTTTAATTGTGCTCTCCTGCGACAGGACTTGTGATCTCGCTGTCTCCCCCCCACCCTGCCCCCGACCCCCTTGCAGTCTGAGAGCGAAGCTGGTACTTCTCAGAATGTGGTGTTTTGTCATCATGTGTCCAGACAACGTCTCTTTTGTTTTGTTTTGCTTTCCTTTGTTTTATTTTCCGTCGCGTCCCCACTCCTGGTTCATTCTCCCCACGGGTAATGACTCGAATATTTTATTATATGTGTAACATATTTTCTAGAAGGTTGTATATGTATATATGCACATATATGCATCCTTAATTATTCATGTGCTCTTGCAGAACGTTTTGCTGTTCTGCGTGTAGGGTTTTCATTTTAATAAACTCTACTGTTTTGTGGGTCTAGTTTTATTTCCTACACTTTCCGCTCTGAACTGTATTTTGATGACGTAAGACTTAACGTTGCTGTATACGTATCTAGTTTGTTACTTCTACGGGCTGTAAGGCCTTCACCTTCTCTCACATGACAAATTTCCTAGGGACAGACACTTGGGATGCCTGCCACTCTTGGCCACCCCAGACACTCTTATGGGTGGGTGTCCTTATACATGTCCCTTCATGGATCTTTGCAAGAATTTCTCTGGGGGGGGTGGTTATCACTCGTTAAAAACATTTTATTTTTCATTTTTAGAGTTTATTTATTTTGAGAGAGAGAGACAGAGAGGAAGAGGGGCAGAGAGAGGGGGAGAGAGAATCCCAAGCAGGCTCTGTGCTGTCAGCATGGAGCCCGATGCAGGGGCTCGAACCATGAGATCACGACCTGAGCCAAAGTCAAGACTCGGAAGCTTAACCGACTGAGCCACCCAGGCCCTCCGCTTTTTTTAAAAAGCTACCATTAATGGAGAGCTTACAATATGTCAACACTGTTCTAAGCACTTCCCATGTACTGACTAATCCTTACAGAAGGATTTCCCATGTGGTAAATTGTGTTACTGTCCCCATTTTACAGACGAAGACAATGACGAACAGATCAAGGGGCTGGTAAGTGGTCACGCAGACTCTGAACACGTTTACACCGTGCCGCACGCCCGTCAGATCCCGGCTGCACGAACACCACCGACATGAACATCTTCAAACATGACTTTCAGGGACGAATTTGCAAATCTGGGGGGCTGCGATCCCGCAGCTGGCATGGGGCCCCCTCTTCCTGCCCCTCAAGCAACTTCTAGAATCAGCCCCTACACTATCTTGTTCAGAGCGTTTCAGCCCCGGGCCTGCGGTAAGAGGGATGGACGGGAGAGAAACCTCAGGCCTGGCAGAGCCGCTCACACCCCTGGAGTTTTGTTTCTCAGGTCGCCCTGAAGGCCGACGATGCTGGGGGGCCCGGCTGGAGCTGGGGGTACAGTCCCGCAGCCCAGCGAAGGGGGGTAGTGGTCTGCGAGGGCCTCCCCGGCAGGAGAGTGCAAGGTCAGGGCGCCTCTCCGTCGGGCACCTGGGCCTCGCCCTGGCACAGCCCTTTCAGGCCTCATCTCCCCAGTCTCCTCACAGGGTCTACACTTCCTTCTTGCTTCTGTGGACTTTCCAGGTGCACCGAGGGAGGCAGACAGCAGGCCATGCAGTTTTCCATCTCATCAAGCAGCCTGTTGGTCTTTGCTTGAGATTGTAGGATTTGGGCTGAACTTCAGACTCTTTTTTTTTCCCATTCTTTCTTTTCTTTTATTCTTTTTTTTTTTTTTCAGTTTTTGTTTAAATTCCAGTTAGTTAACCTATAGTGTAATTTTGGTTTTGGGAGTAGAACCCAATGTTTCATCACTTACATATGACACTCAGGGCTCAGCACAGGTGCCCTCCTGAATGCCCACACCCATTTAGCCCATCCCCCACCCAGCTCCCCTCCAGCAACCCTCTGTGCGTTCTCTACAGTTAAGAGTCTGTTTTATGGCTCCCTGCTCGCCTCTCTCCCCCCGCCTGGTTCGTCTGTTTTGTTTCTTAAATTCCACATACGAGTGAATTCATATGATATTTGTCTTTCTCTGACTTATTTTGCTTAACGTAATTACACTCGAGTTCTGGTTGTTGCAAACGGAAAGAGTTTATTCTTTCTGATGGCTGAGTAATATTCCACTGTGTGTGTGTGTGCGTGTGTGTGTGTGTATTTATATACCACATCTTCTTTCTCATTCATCAGTTGGTGGACATTTGGGCTCTTTCCACACTTTGGCCGTTGTCCATAGCGCTGCTAGAAACATTGGGGTGCATGTGCCCCTGCGAACCTGCTCACACCTGTCAGAGTGGCTGCCATTAACGACACCAAAACAACACATGTTGGCGAGGATGCGGAGAAAGAGGAACCCTTCTGCACTGCTGGTGGGAACGCCAACTGGTGCAGCCGCTCTGGAAAACAGTATGGAGGTTCCTCAAAAGGTTAAAAATAGAACTACCCTACGACCCAGCAATGGCACTACTAGGTATTTACCCAAAAGGATACAAAATCTAGTGCTGTAACCAGAAAGATAAGACCAAATCATTTCCCTCTTGAGTCACACACACACAAATGTTGGAAGCAATTCCGCCTCCCCCCCTGTGATGCCCTACTGGAACCCTCAGGGGTGCTTGATTTTCTGTCAATCTGGCCTGTTTCTGGTGCCCAGGTGGTTGATCACGTACTAGTCTACTTGTAGCTGTGAGGGTTTTCTGCATATGTGATGAACAATTACAGTCAGCTGACTGCAAGTAAAGGCGATTATCCTCCATAATGTGGGTGGGCCTCACTTAATCAGCTGAAGGCCTTAAGAGGAAAAAAAACCTGAGGGTTCCTGAAGAAGGAGTTCTGCCTCCAGACCACAGCAGAGGAGTCCTTCCTGGGATTCCAACCAGCCAGGCTGCCTTACGGATTTTGGATTTGCCAACCGCAATTACAAGTGCTAATTCCTTTAGATAAATCTCTCTCTTGCTCCTACTAAGTCTGTTTCCCTAGAGGACCTTGCCAGATACACTGTAAGAACCTTCAAGTTGTGGTGTTTGAGTCTCTCCAGCTCAGAACTGGGTCGGAACAAACAGTCACATAGTGGGTGGCGTCTTCTCCCTTCCTCTTTCCAGACACACTGTGTCTAAGTTCCAAGCTCACTGTGACCTCAGGGCCTTTGTACCAGTTGTTCCCTTATCTAGAACGAGGCCTCCTTTCATCTTTGAAAGACTCATTCAGTTCTCAGCTTCACTGTCCCCTCTGTGGAGTCCTTCCCCACCGCCAGTTGGAAGCAGTTATTAAAATGAACTAAAATAAATCCCCTGCCTGCCTGGGGTGGTTCAGTCGGCTGAGCATCCGGCTCTTGATTTCGGCTCAGGTCACGATCCCAGGGTCGTGGGATCAAGCCCCGCGTCAGGCCCCCTGCTGGGTGTGGAACCTCCTTGAGATTCTTTCCCTCTGCCTGTCTTCCCAGCTCACGCTTGCTCTCTCCTTCCCTAAAATAAAAATAAAAGGACTCCCCTGACTAGAAGTTATCTTTCTTCCATATTATCTATTTATCTGCTTGTTATCTTTCTCCTCCCGCTAGAACCTAAGTTTCCTGAGAGAAGGGATGCATCTTCTTGATCTCTAGGGAATCCTCAGTGTCGAGAATAGCACCGCGTGCACACGACGGTGTTCTGTAAAGATTTAGTAAATTAATTATGATTCCATAATCTTGATTTCCCTTTAAAATCCATGTGGTGAGGTCACTGTTGAAATAATTTCAGTTATTTTTGGAAGATAATCATGTGTTGTTGGGTTGGGTTTTTTGTCCGTAACAAGTCTTACCAGCTCCACTATAAAGTATTTTTCCCCCTGATTTGTCCTAAATGTGCCTTCTCCCTGGCTTCAAAGGTTGCCCCTAGTCCGGATATATTGGCACTCAGGGGGGTAACCTCATACTTACCCTCTCTCTCTAGCTTTCGTGATTGAGAAGCTTGCTTTTGTGTCCTAGGTTAGAGGTCATCTTCCCAGACTTAAGAATTTTATCTGCTAAATTGCTGTTTGTGAACACAAAACAACTTCATTGTTTTCATCCTCTTGGCCTTTTTCATGTCTTTCATATCTTAGGTTAAATTTCATAATTTTGAGGGGCACGTGGGTGGCTCAGCGGGTTGAGCGTCTGACTTCAGCTTAGGTCGTGATCTCACGGCTTGTGAGTTCAGGCCCCACATCAGGCTCTGTGCTGACAGGTTGGAGCCTGGAGCCTGCTTTGGATTTTGTGTCTCCTTCTCTCTCTGCCCCTCCCCTGCTTGTGCTCTGTTTCTCTCTGTCTCTCAAAAATAAATAAATGTTAAAAAAATTTAAATTTCATTATTTTGAATTTCTATTTTTAGAAGAAATGGCTAACTTTCTCATACCTTAGGTCAAGGGACTTAAAAAATGTTGGTTTCATTCCTTTGGAGAAGACTTGGTGTATGTTTTTGTTTTGTTTTGTTTTGTTTTTAGAGAGAGAGTGTGAGCAGAGGAGAGGGCCAGAGGGGGAGAGAGAGAGACAGAGAGAGAGAGAGAGAGAGAGAGAGAGAATCCCTTGCAGGTTCCATGCTCGCCACAGAGCCCAATGTGGGGTTTGATCCCATGACCCTGGGATCATGACCTGAGACAAAATCAAGAGTTGGATGCTCAACCAACTGAGCCACCCAGGCATCCCTGGAATATGTGTATATTTGCCCCGTCTCAAGAGATTCTATTTACGTACACCCAGAGGATGAATGAAGATGGATGGAAAGGCCATGGAAACGCAATCAAGAAAGTTGTGTTCTCTTCCCGGTCCTATGCAGTCATGCTGGGTGTGTTTGTGGTGCGGTGGGGGGGTGGGGGTGGGGTGGGGAGGGAAGTGTTGCCGGGAGAGAGGGACCATTAGGCACAAGGATTATTTAGCTCAGGCTTCACTGAATTTGTGATTTCAGAGTGACCAAGGCCAAGTGAGCATGTGCTTATGATTACTCATAACACTTGCTATAAAGAGCTGGCTTTCTGCTTAGGTTCACACAAACCCCTTCTCAAGACAGAACACAATGATCTCCTCTTCTCTATATTCTGGTAAACCCACCATGCCATGTCATTACTGACAAAGAGTAAAATCCCCCCTACAAGTCTCCCTTCGGCCCCTTCTCTATTTTTATACCCCCATTTACTCAACAGATCCTGCCTTGTGCCAAAGGAAGGCACTGTCCTCCTGCAAATTACTGATCTCGATGTCTACACGGTGCATGGTAGGTGGTACTGGGAAGGGAGGTAAGCATGCTGTGGCTTACACGTTCTTGGCGGAGATGTTAAGGCCTAACATGCCCGCTCACTCCTTTAAAATGTGCTGTGAACTTTCATAAGTGCTGGCTTTCTTTACTCAAGGGACTGATATTCTTCACCTGTTGGGTCACACCGGTAAAGCAGGATCATTACCAAGAGCTTTCTAGAAGACTTGAGTATCATTGCGATAGACTGGCCTTGGGAATTGCTAAGGAGCAGAGAGGTTGGGCTTTTAAATGGGAATTCACACTGATTTGGTATACGTTGAAATGCTTCACTGAGAATTGATTAAAAGGAAATGGCTTCCCATTGTTAACTGAAGACCAGCAAATAGGAGGAATAATTTAGGACTACGGCTCTTAACGCATCTGGAGTGCACTTAGAAAGACACGTTGCACATCTCTGTTGTCTGGTTGACTGGCCTGAATCTATTTGCCCATTACCCAGTGTTACTCCCTCATTCTAAGCAAGGCTCGGAATGTATTCTGGACATCACTTAACTCTAACTGCATTTTATCAAGCTGTGTGTAAATTAATCTAAAACATGGAGCCAGTATCCATTATGCTACATTAAGAAAAATGGGGGAGGGGAGGCATGTGTGGCCCAAGAAGGTTAACGATGAACGCGTCCACGGAAGACCCGTCTTTGAAGAGTGACTGTACCGCTGTAGTTTTGGGAAAGATTATATTCCCAACAGATGTATGTTCCAGTGCCCGGAACTTTCTTCGCTGAAGGTTGAAAATGGCTTCTAAGAGAATCAAGTGGAACAAAACACAAAGAATCGCTTTTAGGATAATTAAAACTATTTTGGATTTTTTATTTATCAATCTGGTTTCTAATATAATTTCAGTTAAATGAAAGACATTCACAAAGGATATTAGGCATACATACATAGTTTCCTTCTTTCATTGTAGTTTAACATGCTGTTGCTTTTAGAGAGTGAACTTTTGTGTCATTTCGCAGGGTGGAATCCTAATCGACTTTACAGAAAGAATACTTGGCCCAGCTTTTCACAACCCTGACCTCCGCAGTCACGATGCTCACTGAAAAAAATGCAAAAACCCAACCAAACTTAGAATCAGTAACATCTGAACTGTTTCTTGGCCTACTTTGAGAGGATGTCTTCATAGCCATGTTAGAACCCAGCGGTGCCTGTTTTGAAATAAACTGAACTTGGAAACGTTGCAGGCCACCTGTGTAGACCTGATCTTAAAGCACATTTTCATCTGGAAAGTGACCTTGGAAGTGCATGTTGGATATTAATACCTGTGCGCTCAGGTATCTTTATAATCTGCCAGTCCTTGCTCCACGGGAGATAATCAACTTTTCAACACGGTTTCCCTATTTCATCGACAATGACTTCTACATACCACGCATACCCAGAAAATACTGCTGTGAAAGACATCTATTCTAAAGTTTCCAACATTATCATGCAGGGCGTATGTAGTGTAGGCACGTTGCCACTAGGCTACACGGAAAAATCACATTTGTTTCTTGTGTCATCTTACGTACGAGCCAGCCCAATGGCACTGGGGGCATGTGTAAGCTGTAAGTCCCATCTGGGTGGGGACGCAGGGCTTTGTGCACGCGAAGTTCTGATTTCTCTGGCCTTCGGATGTTGCATCTTCCAGTATTGACAGGTTAGGTCCTGGGCAGTCTACCTGATTAACAATTTAGCAGCTGTACGGCAATGCCTCACAAGTCTGCACACTCCCGGATGTGGGCACATTGTTCATTTGGTGTGACTTACAACCATAGGCCAGAAAGTAAGTCTTCCAGGGGGCTCCACTGACTTGGGTCTTTATATTTGGGTGTCAAAGGACGCTGCAGTCAAGACTCAATGGCCCCTCACAATTGTCCTATTAAGTGGGCAGAGCAGCTGTATCTTAAATATGGGGCAAAGAGGGACCAAGGTTCACCAGTCTGACAAAGGTCACGTGGCAAGCCAGGGAGAGAGAAAGGGTTAGGACTCTATCAGCTGATGCCCAGGGTCTACGCTCACCATGATATCATTTTAAACATGGCGCTCGTTGGTTTCAGCCCCAATCAGCTAGACATGCTGTCTGTCTCTCATCTATTTCAGGATCAGCTGGTTCTATTGTCACTAGTAACTTAGGACCTGTTTTTGGCTGGCTAACTGGCATCCAATTTAATAACTGCTGCCTTTCTTTTTGAAAACTGCTGGACAGGATGATGAAAAGGAAACAATATTAAGCGGTTTAAATGAGGTGCTAATTGTTTAGAGGCATAAAGAGACCTTTGCAATGCTTACCCCATACAAGGAAGGAGAGGGAAAAAAAGAGCAGGTCCCGTAATAGAAGGAAAGAAAAGTTTCTTCCGGACGCCACGCTGACACTGCGTTTTCCTATTTGGTAGCTACTTTTTCCTTCAGCGCTTCCTATGGTGTGTGTCTTTGTGCCCAGCTCTTTGAGGGCATCTGGGGGCGGCTCCACAGACGTTCAACAGTAACATTAAGATCTACTCTTTGGCTCATGCCAGTTCTTTTTCCTATGCCTCTGAATCCCTGCTCCTGTTAGTAAAGGATGCTTGTTCATCAAACTCAGGGTAACGGGAAACTGTCCAACAAAGGCCCTCCAAACCCTTGTTTCTAGCTCCCATAGCCTTACGCATTAAGAAGGGTCAGAGAAGAACTTGACAATGTAACTTCTCACCTCCTAAGCTAGTTTCCTTGTGCTCTAGGGAATATGTTATTTTGAGAGCTGAGAATGGCACCGATCTTGCTTTCAAAGTCCTGCTCCTACCTCGTCAAAACCTAGATGTTTGCTTTCTACATGGAAGATGCTTCCTGTACAAACAACCTTAAGTCAGCCATCAGTTCTTCCTGAAACTTTAAAGCAGCTTGTTTCTAAATTTTTTTCTTTTTGTTTTTGTTTATTATTTAAAGAGGTTACCACTAGCCCTCTGGACTAGAATGATAATGGACTGGGACTGGACTAGAATGATAATGGACCTAGAATGTCAAGGTTTTGCGGGATGTGACTGACAAAGCAAGATTAGACATGGAGCTTGGGTCACGATATCGTGAGCTTTCAAGGGAGGGAGCATCGTCCTGAGCTTTCAAGGGAGGGAGCTGGAAAAAAGAGATGTTTCTTTATCTTCACATAAATTACTGACCATTTAGAACGTACTGGATGTGGCCTTCATAGATACATTTAGGACTTTTGGTGAAGCCCACAATCCCAAAGAGAAGCCAAGGATTTCCAGCACTCCCTTGGCACTTAACTTAGTTACTTAATAACTTATCTACGTTTTTGTGTCTTGTCTGCTGGCCGGACTTACCCCCTTAAGGGCATACTGTATGTCTTAATGGCGGTGACATGGGAGACCCACTGAGCCCTCAGTCAGTCCAGTGCCCTAGGTTTGCAACTTTGGTGAAGGAAGTGTTGGGTTTTATTTTTCACCTTTTGAGGCAGGAAAGAGGGAAGAAGAGAGTGAAAAGAAAGGGTAAGGCCGTTTTAGTGTCAGGGACTGTTTTTGATTGTTTTAACCCCTTAATCATTTTGGGAAGAAAGGGAAAATGCTGACACAATGCATAAAGAAGAAAGCTATCATGGGAAATGCCAGAAACAATACATTTCCATCTGGCATTATTTGTGAAGTGCAAAATTAATAGCTATAAAGCCGGTTTAAAACAAATTCTAAA
This sequence comes from Lynx rufus, assembly GCF_022079265.1. Taxonomy (NCBI): domain Eukaryota; kingdom Metazoa; phylum Chordata; class Mammalia; order Carnivora; family Felidae; genus Lynx; species Lynx rufus. The sequence goes on along the minus strand of NW_025814856.1, from coordinate 162,129,746 downwards.
AAACCTTTCTACAAAACATAATGTTTAAAATTTGCTTTCGTAATTTGACAATACACGAAACAGCCCTTGATGGCAGTCATCAAAACAGGCTTTGTTTTTAACATGTCACTTGGGTTCTCCTGTTCTGCTCTTTAGTCGCACCACGTACTTTTCATTTAACAACGTGTATTATGGAATAATGATCAAGACGTCTTTAAGGTAAGGGCGTTCGTGACAGTGGCTGAGGGTCAGCAACTGTGAAAGGCGTTCCAATTCCCTTTTGTTCTGTTACCTCGACTCTGATGGGAATGAACTGGTCCAGTATCTCCTTTGGAATGTGTCATATACAGGTGCAGGGGGCCCTTGGCAACTCTAGATAACAGTTTTCATTACCCAAGAAACTGAGATCCTCCAAAAAGCAAAGGCATACTGAGAATCTTGAAAAATACATACATATAACCCTAACAAACTAGAATTTCCATTTTATTGAGGCACGCTGTCAGAAAAACAGCAATAATACTTTTTGAACCTCATCTTACATGCTTCCAGGAGGAGAAGGAAAAAAGGGATCCTACTGAATTCCTCAAAATGTTGGAGTCTGAAAAAAAATTTTAAAGTACTTACTCAGAGTCTGAACTATCATGATCATAAATGGTAGTCATTCTAGAAATAGCTTGTGTAATTTACAAAAAGAGATCAATGAAATTATTTCTTGGATGCTTCAATAGGAGCTTTGTCCCATCTATTTACACACAAAGTCTATCATTTTTAAATAAAACCAACGAGTTCTTTGTTGGAACAAGTTGGTCAAGATTCCTGATTAGACTGAGGTGTGACTAACTAGACGTGTCCATTCTCTGAGAAGCAACAGTCAGTTATCAGGTTGGTCATGAACCTAAGGTTCAGATGTATCTGCCAAAGAGGTCCCTGAATCGTGGCAGTGTGTCTGTTTAGGATGGAACGATACATGGATTAGATTAGAAAATACTGCCGTATTTTCCATATGATTCTGGAGTAAAGCAATAATAATAGCAATCATAACCTGGCTTTATTGTGGCGTGTCCATTTGGAGGACATGGTCTGCTAGGGTTTGTCACAAGGGCTTAAAAACTAAGATTTAAAGCAAGATAAGAAGAGCAACCTAATTTATGCATCATTCATTAGAAAGTGTCCACACTCTTGCTACAACTCTAAAAGGAACAGAGCAAACAAATCATAGCATCTGGCTCTAATTCCCCACCGAGGTGCCCCCACACACATATAGTGTAACCTAACATGATGTAGGTAAAGCAGAGGAAAAATCTTTTGTAACAGCTGGTCACCACCGCATTGTAGCTGACAGTCACAGGTCATGAAGAGATCTAAGACTATGCACACGGAATAGTATTAGCTTGTAGAATCTGATGAAAAATAAAACCAACAATCCCAATATACGAAACTACTTCCCCTGGTTCTTAATGCTTCTCTCTGCTGTGTTAGTTGTGTTGTTACACAACAGGTGCCATATGCTCACTTCCTTCAGTGCTTTAGGTGGGAATGCTCAGAGAATAGGCATAGATTGAGGTCTCTTTGAAAACTGTCAAACAATAGGTTGTGTTGGCCCCTTCCTTTCCTTTTCCAATTTACAGGACACCAAAAGAAATAGCATATGAACACGAACTAGTTACTACGACAGCCCATTAAAAATTGACTATATGCAAAAGGAAGAGAATGCTGGAGGCCATGTGCATCAACTTTTCTCAAGAAAAAAAATATCCACATTCTAAGGGCTCTTAAAAATGTAGAAAACTTGCCCTGTTACCATGGGTTTTTAGAACACCTCTAAACACACACAAAATAAGACAGTATTACCTACAAATTTCAATTGTTTCTTAAACTCTAAAAGCATTTTTTGTATTATTTTGATTTGATACAGAAGGGGAAACTCAGCTATAAAGAAATATTAAAAAGTACTTTTTGTGGTGATCAGTCTCCAGAATTTTCTGTTGCTTGCCTCCCCCGACTTGTGCTGATATTTTAAGGATGTGCTCAAGAGTATAAAGTAGGGTGCACTTTTGTCCCGTTCCCTCCTCCCGAATAGCTAGCCCCTCCCTCTCCCACAGCCAAATAGCCACCCCTCAGATGAGCCATTCCTTTTTGCTTTCGTCAATGGTCTCTGTGAAATTGGGGTCGTTGTTCATGATGGCAGCATCCGCGCTCTCTGCTGACTCTGCTCCCTTTGCTTCATTGGTGTGGTAGGTGCCCTTGTGGCGGAACATGTACCGAATGAGGAAGACCAAGGTGCAGAGAATGGTGAAAATCACCACAGCGATGACACCTGGTGGAGGCAGGAGAGGCACTGGAGGTTAAACAGACCTTGTATACATCCCTCCAACACCACTTTCCTCGTGTTGCCATAGTTCTCTCTCATGCCACCCTCCCTCACACAAAACACCAGCAACACACATGGACAGGACTGAAAGGAGATTAGACCAATTCACAGTTATATTTGGAGATCTTAATGCTAGTCTCTGAGGAACTGATAGACAGTTAAACAGAAGAGGAGGGACTACTGCTCAACTCATTTTATGAGGCCAGCATTATTCTGATAGCAAAACCAGACAAACACATCACAAGAAAACACAACTATGGGGCAACAGTCCTCTTTAATAAAATTTTAGCAAATCAAATCTGGCAATGTGTGGCAGAGAATATATTATGGTGAAGGGGTGTTAATTCTAGGAATGCAAGTCTGGTTTATCATTAAAAAACAAAGCGATGTAATTTACCACATTAAAGAAATATAGGAGAAAAAGCATATGACGAATTTCAACCTCCATTCATTGTGAAGCCTCTCAGAAAGTATCAGTAGAAGGAAACTTTCTCAACCTGATAAACTGCATCTATGAGAAACCTACAGCTAATACCCTAGTCAATACTAAAAGAGTAAACATATTCTCTCTAAAATAGGAAACAATGGAACAATGGAAACAGGAAACAATGGAGCATTTCTCTCTCAATGTACCAGAAATCCTTGTCAGTGCAATAAAACAAAAAAGAAATAAAAAGTGTACAGACTGTGAAGAAGTAAAAATTTTCTCTATTCTCAGGTGACATGACTGTCTCTTAGAAAATCCTAAGTTATATATATATATATATATATATATATATATATATATATGTGAAGTGTCTAGAACTAACACTAAATTTAGCAAGGCCACAAAAATCAACTGTATTTTTATATACTAGCAAGAAAATACTTGGAAGAACATTTAAAGTAATAAAAACTTAAAAAAGTAATAAAACAATACCATTTATAATAAAACAAATTGAACACAGTTGTTCAAGGCTGTGTTCACTCAAAACCACAAAACCTTACTGACAGAAATTAAAGACATAGATAAATGGATGGATAGACCACCTTTAAGAGCCGAAGCACTCAGTATTGTTTTGATGTCCATTTATAGACCTAACGCAATCCCAATGAAAATCTCAGCAAACTTTTTCTTTGGTAGAAATTTATAAGTTGATTCTAAATTTTATATGGCAATAAAGTAAAGGGTCCAGAATAGCCAACATAATTTTGAAAAACAAAAAAGAAATACCTGGAGAATGCATGTTGCTGTCTCAAGACTTAATATAAAGGTAAAACAATACAGCAAGCATGGTATTGGGTAAAGAAAGATATATAATACATCAACAAAACACAACAGAGTCCAGAAAACAGACATACACATATATGGTCTATTGATTTTTGACAAAAGTGCCAAGGAGATTAAATTTGGAAAAAGTATATAGTCTTTTCAACAAGTAGTTTTAGAATAACTGGATATTAGTTTGGAAAATAATGTCTTTGACCTTTATCTCATGCTATGTACCAATGTTAACTCAAAGTGATTACAGACTTAGTTAACAGAAACCAAAGCTATAAAAGTTCTAGAAGAAAACATAGGAAGAAATCTTCACAATCTTGAAGAGGCATATCATTAAAATAGAATTTAAAAAAAATCACAAGCCATAAAAAGATTAAAAAAATAAGACTTCATCAAAATTTAGATTTCTTGCTTTAAAAAAAAATACCACTAAGAAAATGAAAAGGCATGTCACAGATTGGAGAAAATATTCACAATACATATGTCTGACACAGGACTTGAACTATCTAGAAAATAAAAAACTGTTACAACTCAAAAGAAGTCCAATAATCCAGTTAAAAGATGGAGAAAGAGTTTTTATTTTTTATTTTTTAAATGCTTATTTTTGAGAGAGAGAGAGAGAGGGAGGAAGGGAGAGAGGGAGAGAGAGAGAGAAGAATGAGCGGGGGAGGGTAGAGAGAGGGAGACACAGAATCTGAAGTAGGTTCCAGGCTCTGAGCTGTCAGGACAGAGCCCAATGTGGGGCTCAAACCCACAAACTGGGAGATCATGACCTGAACCAAAGTTGGACGCTTAACCGACTGAGCCACCCAGGCACCCCGGAGAAAGAGTTTTAAACAGACACTTCACAAAAGATTTACAAATGGCAACAGGCACATGAAAAGACGCTCAGGGTTATTAGTCATCAGCTCATTGCACATTAAAACTGCAACGAGCTACCACTACTCGTCCACTGGAGTGGCTCAAATTAAGAAGACCGACAATACCAAGTGCTGATAAGATTGTGGAGCAAGCCTGGCCTGTCAGATAGGAACTGCGGGGATGTAAAACGGTTCAACTGTTTTGGAAAACTGTATGGCAATTTCTTACAGAGTCTAATCTCCACTTTCTGTCACACCCGGCAACTGCACTCCCAGCAATTACCAAAGAGAAATGAAAACTTATGTTCACATAAGACTTCAACAAGAATACTCATAGCAGCTTTATTCAAAATAGCTCAGACCTGGAAACAAACCAAACAGCCACAGGTGAGCAGATAAAACGAATTCTAGTACATTCACACAGCAAAACACAACTTGGCAATAAAAACGAACAGCCTATCGATTCATGCAACCATGTGGACAGACCTCAGAAACATGACGTTGAGCGAAAGAAGGCACGAACAGATGACATACTCTATGATTCCATTTCTACGCCACTCTAAAGGAGGTAAAAGTAATCAACACGGCAAAAAGCAAATCAGAGGTGGCCCTTCTTGGGAGTGGGGCAGGGCAAAGGATGGACTCTACGGGGGCACAAAGAGCTTTCTGTGGGTGGGAATGTTCCAGATCTTCATTGTGGTGGTGGCTATGGGTGTTTGTGTTTGTCACGAGTCACTGACCTGTTACGCTTACACACTTGCATATCATGCTTCAATAAAGTTGATGTTAAAAAAACAAAACACAGTGAGGAGAGGGACCTTGATAAGACTGTACCGATGTGATTGGACAATGTGATTTAGGTGGCATTCTAAATGTATTCTAGTTTTAGAGTCACATATATTTCTCTCTTTTTAAAAATGTTTATTTGAGAGAGAGGGAGAGACAGAGAGCGTGAGCAGGGGAGGGACAGAGGGAGGGGGAGACACAGAATCTGAAGCCGTCAACACAGAGCCCGACGCGGGGCTTGCACTCATAAACCGTGAGATCATGACCTGAGCTGAAGTCGGACGCGCAACCGACTGAACCACCCAGGTGCCCCAAGTCAGGTATTTCTTACAGGCATCTACTTCTCCATGTGGAAAAGAGACCTACCGACTAAGCCAAGGTGATTGGCTGGGTTTAAGACCCTTGATACGATTACAGTATTAGCTGTCCTCAGACATGCAGGGGACACCTGGATGCAGTAAGACAGGGGGGCTCAGGCAGAGGAGACGGTGGGCAACGGGGGGCAAGGATACCAACCCAAATAAGGACTGGGCTAGGAGGCTTCAATTATTCTGCAGCCGTCCCTGGGGAGAAAAGACACTGGAATATTTTAGATACCCTGGCTTATTAATTTTCTGATGATCTTTATTAAGATAATGGCAGCCAGACTGGCACACTCCTGCCTGTTTTTGCAGTAAGTGATCCTGGGCCTTTTGGGATGTGCGGGAGTGAGAAGGGGAAAAGAGAGGAGGGAGGAGGCCATTGTGGCTCCTGCACGATGGCCGGCCTGCCTGTTCAGGCTCTGGCTAGCCTGGCACGACCATCCCATTCTTACGGGTCAGCATTGAAAAGCAGCCAGGTTACGGGGCACCCGGGTGGCTCAGTCGGTTAAGCGTCTGACTGCGGCTCAGGTCACGGTCTCATGGGTTGTGAGTTCAAGCCCCGCGTTGGGCTCTGTGCTGACAGCCCAGAGCCCCGAGTCCGCTTCAGATTCTGTGTCTCCTTCTCTCTGCCCCTCCCCCACTCGCGATCTGTCTGTCTCAAAAATAAATAAACATTAAAAAAAAAATCTTTTTTTTAAAGTAGCCGGGTTACATTTACAACCGTGTCTCCACATCCGTAGGTCACAATCCTTAGTCATATTTAAATAACAAAACAAATCAAGTAAAAATCTAGATGATGGTTTTGTTTTTGTTTTTGTTTTTTTAAGACGACGCATTTACGGACAATTCTTACTTTCCACAGGTGAGGAGCCTGTGCTATGCATCACCCACCTCCAATGATAGCCGAGTTTCTGTTGACTCCATTTCTTATAGCTTGGCCTTGTCCTGGATTATATGGGAAATCAGCACTGGCTGCAGAGGAAGAAATGGAAAAGTCAAGTGTATAAGAGTCAAGGATACTAGTAATCCCAAATAACCTGATGTGGACATTTTTTCATACAACTCCTCAGCACTTCCTGTTTCCCCAGAGGAGAGTTCCGTTTCTGACAGGCCCATCTTGCCATCGTTTCCACACGTCTCAGTGCCTCCACCCCTGTTTCGGCTCTTCTGTCTGACATGAGACCCAGAGAAGCACGATCAGTCTTTTGGAGGAATATGAGAGAATCTTAGAGCTACCTGAGCCGTCCTGCTTCAGTTCCACTGACACGCAAGCTGATGGATTAGAATGTTTTTTTCTCACCTTTGGCTGAAATCTGCCTCAGCTACGAATTTCTATCTACACTGGCTATTTCTGTAGAGCCTTTTATACCTTTAGTTTAAAAAGGAATCATGTCTTTAAGTGAACATTTTGCATGACTCTAATAAAACATAGGGCATGTCAGGAATGTGTAAGCGGGTGACATTTCATAACAGTTGAGAATAATATACGCTGCCTAATAAAGTTTCCATTTCTTTCCCTGTTATAAAAAAAAATCAGAACCGGTTATATTACAGTTAGGTGTTTCCCTAGGATAAATTTCAAGTACGCAAAAGACAAACGGATCCTAAAGTCTTTCTAGAGGTCGGCAGAGTATCTGTTACCATCCATACGAGCTAATGTAACCTCAAAACCAACTTCATATTCGTTGGGCCTCTGTTTTAGACGTTCAGGTCTAAGGCAAATACTCCAACGGAAGTAGCTTCCTCCTTCAGCAGATCACCTTAGTCTAGAGCCATGGTTACTGGATGGCATCAGTTAGGTATTTAAAAAATGTTTGAACGAGTTATTTTGCATAATTAAATGTGTGCACACGGAGGAAAGAGGTCTGTGTTAGGGTTCAAGGAGGATCTCACTACGGACTCGGGTTTTGTAAGGCTCCTCCTTCAGCTCTCTGCTCTGAAGGATCCCCAGGATAATGATGAAAAGTAGGTAGAGCCCTTCTTTTCCTTTTCCCCAGGAAATAGGGCCACCAGAGAGATTTCAGATCCTACCAGCAAATGCTACTTCAGCTTTTCTCTGACTGAAGACCAGAAAAATGATCTGTTCCTGGATCGATCATATTCCAAATCAGCTCGGCCACCAGTGCCACTCAGGCCTGTCGATTGGATTAAAATGCAGATGCTAAGAAAGACACAAATGAAAGAACTTAACTCTGAGTCCTGGGGACTTTTCTTTCTTTAAAAAAAATATTTTTTAAAAATGTTTATTTGAGAGAAAGAGAGAGACAGAGGCATGAGCAGGGGAGGGGCACAGAGAGAGAGAGAGACACAGAATCCGAAGCAGGTTCCAGGTTCTGAGCTGTCAGCACAGAGCCTGACGCGGGGCTCGAACTCACGAACCGTGAGATCATGACCTGAGCGGAAGTCGGACGCTTAACTGACTGAGCCACCCAGGCATCCCAATTGTGTACTTATTTTAACTGGTCCAATCCCATGTCTAGGGAGAGAGGGAAAGGCAGAGCCAACATGAAGTATACTGTAGTCAGTGACATTCCCCATGCCCTTTAGGACTTTCTGGTGTGGGCAGCATGGACGGATATTCAAAATTCCAAGTGTCGGCCCAAGGATGTAATGACCTTGCATTTGTAGGCTCATCACCCGATGTTAAGGGTGATCAGAAAATCATCCTGTGTGAATAAAAATGGTTTCCAAATAATATTTCTGGAAACCTTGGGTTTCTTCTTTAAACCTGAGTGTTCCCTTCAGAGAAAGATTATTTGTAGATGTGACAAATGAATGTATTCAGCCATTCAACAGGTCTTTCCAGAACGCCGACTATGTGTCAGGCACCATTCTAAGTGCTGGGGATCCACAGTGAACAATAAAAAAGATGAAAATTGTTGCTGATGAGGAATTTCTGTGCCTCACTGAAGAGTTTGGTTTACACAGTCAAAACACTAATTTAAAGCACGGATGTGGTTTTAGTTACGTCCCTATCTAGTTACAGTAAATTGCCTAAAGCTGCTTTGTAGTTGCCATGTTACAACTCATACACTCATAGGTCACGGTCAGATTTGGTTACTGACATAAACCACCCTTCCGAGACTGACAGACTGCGAGTTTCTTTCCGAGGATGAAAGTTCATACTGTCACGACTCATCTTTGACCTAGTTTCCAGGCCTTCTGACAACGTTAATTACCCTTCTCTGGACACTATTTAGTCCATATCTTCCTAGAAAGCCATCAAGCTTGTTGAGTGGCCCAGATGGGATTGGAAACCAGGCAAGGTTAATTCCTAAGCCATTCATTCCCATCCTGCCTTTTGAGGGCTGATGAGGCAGCCAGGTGGGGAAGTCCCAGCATCCAGACAGTTCCGCTTGGGCAGGGCCTGTGGGAGGAGGAGCCTTTTTAGGGGATGAGGGAGAGAAATCTGTTTCGTCTTGGAGGTACTGAGCCTGGGGTGCCTCTGGGACACCCAGATGGAGACGTCTACTGGACGTTTGGTATCTTGTGAGTGGCTCGTATTTTTCGTCTCCTTCCGAGAAACACAGCCATCTCCTCACCACTTTTAAGTAACATGAACCTTCAAAATATATGACGTACGGAGACAAAAACAATGACAGTGGCAATTTTGTGATTATTCTATTATGTGAGAGTCGTGACTCTATGAAGCTGTTTGCTTCTCTGCTTCAGGTAATGTCGATGGGAGAACACACCACGCTTTCTCTCTGCTCCAAAACCGACTGTACGGCTTTGCATCCTTGGCCACAAAACTGCAGAAAAACACAGATATTTAGAGACGTGTATACACCCCTGTCTCTGGATCCCTTGAAGTTACTGACATAACCAGTAGTGGAAGGTGTGGGTGTGACCTGAAATGACCCAAGAAGAACAGGAACAGCTAGAAGAGAACATGGAAATTTATCCCAGGATCGCCTTTCTTACAAAATCCGAAATCCTTTGTAGGGGGAGGAAGGCCTCCTTTGAGCTGAATTTCTCTCCTGCTCCTTCTCTGCCGGGGCCACTTTTCCAACTTGACATTCTAGGCACACAGACTCCTGATGCTTCCTGGTCGACACGTTCTGGCTCATCCCTCCGCCCCCCTCACCTCTGCCCTGCCTTTCCTCTCTCTGTCCATCAAATCTTACCTGTTTCCTAAAACTATCCTCAGCCACCTCGGTTACACGTCTGGCCCTCTTGTCAAGGTCAATCGGTCTGAATTCTTGTCACTCCCTACACGGCAGCCATGCTCTTAAAGGCATGCTCAGTTAATGTTCACGGTCCCAATGACAAACAGTGCTGACAGGCAGCTATGGCTAATGAGACGTTCGTTAAAATGAAATCAGTCCAGGTGTGCCTGGGTGGCTCCGTCCGTTAAGCGTCTGACTTCGGCTCAGGGCATGATCTCGCGGTTCATGAGTTCAAGCCCCACGTCCGGTTCTGTGCTGACAGCTCAGAGCCTGGAGCCTGTAAATATAGAAAAGCTACCAATGGTTCCTGTGTCCACTGGTCTTTGGTTATTATCAGAAAACAGCCAGTGGGAAAAACCCTGAGGTACAACTGAAGTCCTCACGAAATTCAAGGGCACGGTTCTGTTTCTCGCATAAGCATCCCTGTTTTCATGGCTTCATTTATAACTTAAGTCTGGTTGTCCTAATGCACGTGAGTCCTTACTCCCTTGAGGCATATCCATTTTATCCTGGCCAAGCAGAGCAAGCGCTATTTTGACAGATATATTTGAAATGATTTCACTGTAACCATCCTCCCTGCCCACCCCCCACCCCGCGGTACCAACATCCTCTGGGAAATGCATGTATGAAAACTTGGAAATCAAGAGACGTGAGTAAGACATAGGACAAAGCTCATCCCTGACACAGACTCCATTCTGTTCTATCTCCTCCCCCGTCTGCTGGGAGAGCAGAGCAATTTTAGGGGTGCTGCAGAATCAAGGAACCTATATTTTGGGAAATGGCATGAATAGGTCCCAACAGGCTGGCTGGCACAGTTGTGAGAGGATGCGACTCTTGATCTCGGGGTCATGACTTTGAGCCCCATGTTGTGGGTGGAGCCTACTTAAACACACACACACACACACACACCCAAAAAACCAGACTCTAGATATTAACAGTCTCAAGACCAGACCTGCCTCAAATAGCCAAAGACTATATTCAATATACGTTTCTCCTGGGTCTCCAAGTGATAGAACATGATGATGACTGTCGAAGCATGGTGCTGTGTCAGCTCTGATTTAGGGTCTCATAGGAGCATGTGCATTTCTGTTTATTTCCCTTGTGTACGTCCTCTTGTCTGTCTGGCCATCCCCATTACACTGGCCACACACAGACCGTGTCTCCTTTGCACACCTAGAGGTTGGTGCTCCTCCCTTTCTCCACCCGGCGTAGCGCAGGCAGACCGTGGGCTGGAGGAATCCATGATGAGACATTCTCCACCCACACTCATGCTTGTCCCATTGCCCGGCTGAGGCTTCGGGCTACAGCACACTATTGCCCTCCTTGCCAGAGAGGGAACATATATGACAGGCTCCAAAGATACTCAGGCATGGGTCGGATTCACCCTCAACACACAGACACTGTCCCCTTCCACTGTCTTTGCCACTCGAGAAGCCACCTGAGGGCTCAGCACCGGTGTCCTTTCCCTCTTCCTCCTGCTCTACCTTCAGGTTGAAAATCAAGAAGGAAACAACAAACATTGTAAAAGTGGGCCTGGCGGGGGGGCGGGGGGTTCCCATAATGATACCCATACTGTAGAGCGATCCGTTCTTAGAGCTGGGTGAGTAAAAATACACTTTCCTCCCCCGCAAAATAGAAAGGATGAATGTTCTGTCCTTCCCTTTGCTGCGTTCCTGGAAGGATTTGTCAGGAAAGTAAATGACAGTCTAACCAGCACCTCTTATCCTGTGTGCTTTGTGGGGCGAGTGTGGTGCCTCTCCCTGGCAGCTGAGACCCCCGGGGCTCTTGGGGGTCGGGGACAAGTTCTGACCCCTGCCGGCCTGGGAGGTAAGGGACATCGCGCAACAAGGGCTCCGGGGACCATGCAGGTTGTTTATACGTGACGAACAGGAAAACTCTAAATTCTAGGATTATAAGGTTAGTCATCGTTTGGATGACACTTTCTTCACAGATGAAACTCATTAGGGCCCAGGACAGCAAGGGGTTGGTGGAATCAACCTAGAAGTGTTTTCCTTCCGTGGTGGAGTACAAAATGTAAAGCAGGGGAAATTCAAATTTCAGGAACAAGGTAATTAGGGACTAATAATAATAGCCCTTCCTACAAGTCAGGCACTGTTTTTTGTTTTTTGTTTTAATTTTTAAAATGTTTATTTTTGAGAGAGAGAGACAGACAGCGTGAGTAGGGGAGGGGTGGAGAGAAAGAAAGAGAGAGAGAGACACAGAATCTGAAACAGGCTCCAGGCTCTGAGCTGTCAGCACAGAAGCCTGACGTGGGGCTCGAACTCTGAACAGCAAGATCATGACCTGAGCTGAAGTCGGACCCTGACTGACTGAGCCATCCAGGCGCCCCAAGCCAGGTACTGTTTTAAGTCCTTTAAGTCCATTTCAGCCTCATGTGAACCCCGACAGGTTGGCAATATTCATCCCGTTTTGGAAGGTTCTGGAAGGCCAAAAGCTGGTCTGAGGTCCCATAACCAGTAAGTGGTAGAGCCAGAGTTTGAACCCAGGAAACTGGCTCCAGAGACGACTTGCAAAAACACTAAGCTGAACTGTTTCTGATGTGAAAGCAAACTTTGTAAGAGCAGGCCCAGGGGACACGTCTCCCCATCACTGCACACGGTCTACACCGGCTCTATCAAATCAACACAACTGCATGGTCTCAAGGCAACGAAGGCTCAGTTATTCTCCCCGTGGTTGGCGGCCTGCCTCGGACCCAGATAGGAGTCCCTCACCGACCCAAACAGCACAGAGAGAATGCTTATTACCACCATGGAAACACTTGTGAAATCATGAAATCAGGAACCGTGCTAACTGTGCCTTAAACCGTCACTGTTAGAACATAATTTTTTTTTTAATCACATTTAGGGAATGTGAAAAATAGAAGACGTTTCCAGGCAGGTGCTTAAGTACAAATAAATGATTTAAAAAACAGTTGCAAGAACAGAATATTAACAAGAGATTTGAATTCTTTAGCCACCAATTTCTTGCCTGCCCCATTGAGCAGGCAGGGAGAGGACAGAATAATAAAGCTTTTTTTTTCTTCTTCTTCTTCTTCTTCTTTTTTTTTTAGTACACAAGATAAATGAGGTAGTTGTAGTTCTTATTTACTAAGTTTCAAAATATGTAAAATTGTAGACTTCAGGCTCAGAAACCAATGGCAAATAAAACACACATTTAAATGCATACAAAAGTAAATCGAGATTATCTCACATAAAACCCCCAAAACCAAAGGCACTAAAAGCTTCAGGTTGTCATCTATCAGGGACAAAAAAATTAGATACTAGCTGACATCTCGTAGAGAAAACATCGCCATGGAAACCACTTGAGCTTCGGCATCTGAAGTGATAATTTGAGATACTCGAACAAAACTGCTATTAGTTATAATTTAATTTAGATTGCAGCATGATTTTTGCAGCGGGGGCTGGGCCAGATGATGTATATGTGCCTTTGTTCTTTCCAACGTCTTTGTTTCGTTTCACTGTATTCTCTCTCCCAGTCTGAGCTCGATGGCAGAAAATTATTTTTTTCAAATAATTTGTTCTAGCCATTCACTGCTGACTGGTGTTCTAGAAGCCTATGGAAACAAATGGTGGCCGACAAAGATGCTGAAGATATAAGGGGATGTTGTTTTATTTTCAGAGAGGTGATGGCTGATCACGTTTGCAGGAGGGAGAGACTTCTCCAGGCCAGCAGGATTTTAGCCAGGCAAACAGAATGTGGCACGCATCCCCACGAGCCTGAGTTTTGTATTTACACCTATGCCCTCACCTCGGTTTTTGCAAAAAGCCAGCCAGCCAGAATTCCAAATTCAAATGGGGAGGGGATTACGGACTTTTGGCTTCTGACTTGAGAAATCACACAAGGCTTACATTTCAGTTCCAGTCTCTCTCTTTTTTTTAATGTTTATTTTTGAAAGAGAGAGAAAAAGAGAGGGAGAGAGCGTGTGCAGGAGCAGGGGAGGGGCAGAGAGAGAGAGAGGGGGACAGACGATCCAAAGCAGGCTCCACAGTGACAGCCGCAGGGGGTCGAACTCACCAACTGTGAGATCGTGACCTGAGCCGAAGTCTAAGTCGGGCACTTAACCAACAGAAACCCCCAGGCGCCTCAACATTTCTAGCTTCTTTTTTTTTTAAGTTTATTTGAGAGAGAGAGAGAGAGCGAGAGACAGCGAGAGAGAGCGCAGGGGAGGAGCAGAGAGAGAGGGAGACAGAGAATCTGAAGCAGGCTCCGTGCTGTCAGCGCAGAGCTTGATGTGGGGCTCAAACCTATGAACCATGAGATCGTGACCTGAGCCGAAGTCAGACCCTTAACCGACTGAGCCATGCAGGCGCTCCCCCCTCCCCCAACATTTCCAGCTTCTTAAAGGAAAGAGCAAGTGGCAGCTGCCTGCCTGGTTGTCAGAGATTTGGTGAGAAAAAGGTCAATTAGGTAAAAACGAACAGAATACAGGAACTGGTCATCACCTGCTATATATTTGTTTAAAAAGGTTTTTTTTTTTAAGTTTTTAATTTTGAGAGAAAGAGAGAGAGTAAGCGAGCAGGGGAGGGGCAGAGAGAGAGGGAGACACAGAATCGGAAGCAGGCTCCAAGCTCCGAGCTGTCAGCACACAGCCTGATGGGGGGCTCGAACCCACGAACTGTGCGATCGTGACTTGAGCAGAAGTCAGACACTTAATCAAGTGGGCCACCCAGGCGCCCCTGACTGTTTAATGCCAACTTTTACACAAAAGATCTGAATGGGCAGTTGATTATATTAGATTCCCTCCTTCCATTTTTTTCCTTTTTTTTTTTTTTAAAGCCAACTCTGAGTTGTCTCAGTTGCCTTTCAGGAAGAAAGATTTATGGATATTCCGAGACCAGGCTGAACACCACGTTCTTTTGTCCGACTGCCCATAATAGGTATTTGAGTTGGAAACAGCTCGTTACTGACACGAGTTCAGTCTTGGTATTCCATGAAATAAACAGGTAAGACGCTGGGCGTCCATTTCCACGGTGGGCAAAGGCGTCCTGTTATTTCTCAGGTGGGCAAACCGTTCCTTCTTTCATGTTAGTTACAATCGTTGATGAGTCTGTCATCGGAGCTGTTGCTGGATGATGTCACGGGCACTGTGGGTCAGAGACGGTGACAGCCGGCTGTCACGGGTTGACTCCCTCAACGTCTCCCTCCTGCGGAGCAGGTACACCGCACGGAAGTGTTCAGTCTTGAAGCCGGTAGGTGCCCGCCACCTAAATGTGAGCCCTGTGGATTCATTAAAGACACTTCTGTGCATCTTGCTGTGGTTCTCAAGCTGAGCCTTGAAAGTCTAGATCAGGGAGCCCCAGAGCGAGGGCTGGGGAGCCCGGTGGTGTGGCCTTCCTTTCACGGTGAAGAGGGTCATGCTCCTGTCTGCGGGGCTCTGCAGTCACCGCGTTCCTCTGCCACAAGGTGTAAATAAATCCGTGCTGGTGTCATCAGGAGTGCAGAAGCCCCAGATCTGGGGGAATATGATTGGTTTACTGGAATTGATTCGTTTTTTTGAGAGAAATCTTGTCTCCTTGCTGCTGGTACCTATATGGGTGGAGGTTGAGAGAAGGCGGCCAGCTCAGGGGGGAAGGCCAGTGGCTACAGAGGAACATGGTTGTCCAATATTCCAAAGCACCAGAGTGACTGTCACTTGAGGATGTGCTGGGTCACCGTTTACAGATACATTCATCAAGCCTGGTGAACATCCCCCCTACGCAGGGGTCCCAGCTAACACAAGTTGTGGTTAACTGTTGGCAAAGCGGTCCCAGCAAGAATTGGTTGTCTGTTCGACAGTGGAAAGAGTCTCAGTTTCCAAGGAGAGGGTGGCTGAGAAAATAAAGACGGCAAGAAGATACCAATCGTAGCGAATGAGCCAAAAATGCATCTTTTAAAGACATTTCCTGCTGTACTTCCTCTCCTCCCTGACAGGTGTTTGAGCTGGCACCATTCAGAAGGCCAACATCTTCAGGAGACCTTGAGGCCATGGTCTCCGGGCTTCTGCTGAGAAACATGTCCACTTGGTGTTATGCACGTCTCAGTAAAGGCTTTGGACTTCCAGAATTTATGGTGCGGAAGCTTGGTGAAAATAGCTTTTTTATCTACCCAAGAGATGAGTTTCCTCATTCGTGAGAACACTGAGGCACATTTCATCATATGAGGAATCAGGCAAGGATGAACGTGTCCTTTTACTCCCCCTTTATGGAGATTTCCAGTAGATTCCAAGGCCATAATTTGACTGTGGATAGCTCTTTTGGAAGCAGTTGGATATTCCTGATTTGTTTTTGTCACCATCGTACGTCTTTCAAGGTAGTACAGTGAAAAATCAAATGCACGTTAAAAAAAATTTAATCTGCTATAACATCTATATCTTGACTTGCGGGCAATGCTGTCTTCTGTTTTAGGTGATGAATACGGTCCTGCTCTCTGTAGACTGGTCTGTCAATGTCCACTCGGTTTGGGCTTTGTAGGAGGTCGCGTTATAACTGCTGTTTCTTTTCTTTTCTCTTCCTTCCTTCCTTCCTTCCTTCCTTCCTTTCTTTCATGTTTATTTATTTTGTGTGTGTGAGAGAGTGCAAATAGGGAAGGAGGGAAGGGGGGAAGGGGAAGGGGAGAGAGAGAGAGAGAAGGAGAGAGGGAGAGAGAGACAGGGGGAGAGAGAGGGAGAGGGAGAGAGGGAGGGAGGGGGAGAGAGAGAGAGAGAGAGAGAGAGAGAGAGAATCCCAAGTAGGCTCCGCTCCCAGCAAAGAGCCTGGCACGGAGCTAGATCCCACAACTTTGGGATCATGACCTGAGCCGAAATCAAGAGTCAGATACTTAACTGCCTGGGCCACCCAGGTGCCCCACTGCTATTTCCTCAAAATGTAAAATTAACCCTTTTTATCCCTAAGAGTTCAGAAACCAGTGTCTAGGTGGGGAGCGTATCTCAGACCACAGCGGCATTCGCCCACTCCACTGTGTGGTCTATTCAAAGCGGTGGGGGGTGAGCAGACAGGAAGTACTTTTAAAAATTAATTCTGCACACATTTTAAGTCTTTTATCAATGCCCAGCTGGGCTCTTGCTTTTGAAATACTCTTTTCGGCTGTGTTAGCACAAGCGAACGTTTCTAATTCCAATCCCAAGACAATGCCTTTTCTTCCAAGAAGGCTGACCTCGTAAAACTGAATATACAACTCGCAAGCTAGAGATTTCTGCTGTCTTGTGAGCTGTTCTCTTCTTGAATTAACCTTGGATCTCAGAAGACAGCCATCTTTGCTTGTTGGCAGGTGGAATGACTAAGGATCATCAAAAAAGAACCCTGTAAAACCAATGAAAGCTTCCCGGTGTTTTCCACAAATAGATTCCTCCCCAGTGCTGGCTCACATCATTACCAGGATGGGATAAACTTCCAGCACCAGCCATGTGGCTCTAACACAGTTCTTTTGGGTCAACAGAGTGTGAAAAAATACTTAATTGGCTCTAGCAGTCTTCGGTATGATTTCTTCCACATCGAAAAAGAGAAAGCGGGGGGGAAAAAAAAGAAAAAGAAAAAGGAAGGTGTATTTTGCAGCGGGGATTTCGCCTCTAGGGACACAGTTATTATTTCAGACTCCTGCATTATATTTAAGAGATGTCAGAAGGGAGGAACACAACTCTGAATAGGGACTGAAATTCTTTTAAAGTTTAAAGTTTCTATTGAGAGGAAGGAAAAATGGGGTATACCTGAATTTGAGACCCGATCATGCTATTCTCTGTATAGTTTTGGGCGAGGTGCTGTAAACACTGGGGCCGCTGGCTCAGTCCTGACTGCACATGAGGAATCTCTCAGGGATGGGGAACAGGCATCGGGAGTTTTAAAAAACTGCCCCGGTGATGCTAATGTGCAGCCAGAGCTGAGTTGCAGCCACTGAGGTGTTTGTTCATTGACAGAATGAATGCATTAATTTTGTGAGTCGATTTCCTTATCTTTTTTTTAATGTTTATTTATTTTGAGAGAGAGAGAGAGAGAGAGAGAGAGAGAGAATGTGTGTGCCCATGCGTGCACGTGCAGGGGAAAGGCAGAGAGAGAGGGAGAGGGAGAATCCCAAGCAGTTTCCACACCGTCAGCAAAGAGCCTGAGGCGGGGCTTGAACTCACGGACCCCAAGATCATGACCGGAGCTGAAATCACGAGTCAGATGCTTAACCGATCGAGCCACCCAGGGGCCCTGGTTTTTCTTATCTTTACGAAAATGTGGCTAATACCGTCCACACATACCACATAGGGCCGCTGTGAGGATAGAACAAAACCAGACACTGAAGCGTTAAAGTCGCTCACAAATCGAAGCTATCATTTCTGTCTTTATCCTTTCCAGTCTTCTAAAAGTTAAAATTCCCAAGTAATTTCTCGAAAATCGCCTTTAGCCTTTCTAAGCGGGAAGTTTCAGAGCAACCTGTGTCCGTCCCTAGGTTGAAAATAATTGCAACCACATTCATCTGGATTTTTATGCACATTTTAACGTAAAGTTGATTTTACTTTTTTCCCCGAAGCCTTCCGGGGTTACCCTCTGGAGGAAACTCAGCCGCAGAATCGAGAATCCCCCTGGGTCTTTAGACATTTCTGAGTAGTCTGTGCAGAGCCTGGGGAATCCACCAAAGATCTCTCCAAACGAGCGAAACGACTTGTCGCCTGTTTGTTGGCCGTGTTCAGAGGGACTTTCCCCTGAAGAGCGGATGGCATTGGGTCAAACACTTCATCTGGGTAACGTTTCTGTGACTTTCGAAATCAGAGGCAAGGACACAAAGCCCCAGATTTGCCAGCAAAGGTAGAATTAGCCTTTCCGGGGGGTGGGGGGGGGGCGACTGGCAGGGATTCCCTCGGGAGGATTCACACCCAGGGATTCTGACAAAACAGTCTTTCTGAGTGACAGAGTCAGTAAAGGAAGCAATGCTGGATTCATCTGGAAGATGCTGAGCTCCCCTGAATGCCTCCAAGGGATATGCATGGATGTTCAAAGACACAGCACAGTAGGAGGAGGCTTCAGACGGGTGGCTCCTGGAACCAAGGTCAGACTCAGACATCCCCGGACCACACGGAAGTCAAACCTGCTTCACTTCTGTGGGCGTCTCGTAACATTGCTACGACATGAGAATGAGGCAAAAATGGAGAGTGGCACCCACCAGAGTCTGTGGTTCTGTGGTCCACGGAGAAGTCACCATAGCAACGTGTTGGGTACTCCTCTGCCCTTCCTGGCCCTGAGTGAGGACAGCCAGGGACAGATCTGGGAGAGGCGGGGCTCCAAGGATGGGGCCAGGTATGATGGGATCGGGGTCGGGGGGGGGGCGTGCAGAGCACAGAGAACAACAGAATCCTAACCTTCTTGGCTTTCAAATCTGTTGCGAGGGACGAGGGGAAAGGAAGACAGCAAGAGAGGCAGGGGAAAACCGGACTGAAAGAAGTCCCCGTGAGGCAGGAAAGAAGGGCCTTACACGTTGTCCCAAAGCTGGAGGTTTGAGCCCCTTCGGATTTTTCCCCAGTGGAGTTCTAGAAAGTTAGAGAGTCCCGGTTAGGAAAGAATGGAAGCTTTGGGGGAAGGCAGCCCTCTGCCCCTGTCAGGCGTGGGAGCCACTAGGAAGTAGCAGGTGTGAGGAGGGGACGGTGTGCAGGGGTGAGGCTGAAAGGGGGTAGCACCCTGCTGCCCACACCTGAGCCACCTACGTCCCTCATATCTTCACCACGGCCCCCATGGCTTTGCAAAGCACAAGCCCGCCAGCTCTGTTCTTGCAGTGACTTGGAAAGGCTGTGTGGGCTCTCGAGGCTTCTCAGGTGCCTTGGTTAAAAGTATTCATGCCAAGACACTGCATCTGGAATCTGCCATCTGGGAGGTGCGGTCAAGAGTGAGCCCTGGGCTTGGACCTTAGATTTGTTAACTTTGGTTCACATTTCTCTGTGAGAGGATGTCATACACACGCCAGTGATGAAAATGAGATCACTGAACATTCAAATCACAAAGTTAAAGAGCAGTGGATATATACTCAAAGAAGTCAAGATAAAAGCATCTGGGAAAAGAAAATAGAAACATGATAGAATAAATAAATCCAGAGCTGGTTCTTTGAGAAAAAAAAAGTCAGATACTCTAAGAAGAAAAGGGGAGAAACCTAAACCTAGTGTAAGATATTTGACTAAGAAAGTTTCTGGAGAATGGATATTAATTATAAAAACTTATTTTGTTCCACTCTATGGAAATGAATTTGAAAACCTAGATTAAAAGCACAAATTTCTGGAAGAGTACAATATAACAGAAATTATTATAGATGAGAAAGCAAATCTAATGAAACCAATTATCATAAAGGAAATTGGGGGTTGTCAAAGAGGTATGCCCACTAAAAAACAAACGAGAACAAGCCAGTAGGCTCCATTGGTTTTACGGGTTAAGTCTATTAAAAAATTTTTTTTAACGTTTATTCATTTTTGAGAGAGAGAGAGAGCGTTAGCAGGGGAGGGGCAGAGAGAGAGGGAGACGGAATCTGAAGCAGGCTCCAGGCTCCGAGCTGTCAGCACAGAGCCCGATGCGGGGCTCGAACTCACGAACCGTGAGATCATGACCTGAGCCGCACACTTAACCAACTGAGCCACCCAGGTGCCCCGGGAGTGAGTCTATTAAACTTACAAGGTACAGGGGACGCGCCAAGGCTATTTATATCCTTGCCACAGACAGTGAGGTCCTTGGACCCAAAGCATCGGCATCACCTGGGGGCTTGTCAGAAAAGCAGGCTCTCAAACCCATCTCTGCCCAACTCAACCTTACTCATCAATTTCCCCAGGGGATTCTTAGTTCAATTTAAGTTTGGATGACACTTGTTTGTTACTCCGCGAGTTGGAGGGTAATGGACAAACCCAGTATGGTGTGGCTAGGGATCACAAGACTGAAATCTGATGTCGCCAAGGCTGAGTTCTTGTCAGGAAGCTCTAAAGAAACATTTGTTTCCAAGCTCGTTCTTGTTGTTGGCAGACCTCAGCCTTTGCGGTTGCAGCAGGGAGGTCCAGGTTTTCTTTCTGGTCAGTGTGAGACTGCTCTCCTAGAGACCTCCCACATTTCTTGCAGGATGGCTCCTTTTTATGAAGCTGGCATAAGTTTATAAAACCCATATCTGCACCCTCCTCCCCCAGCCAAAAAGTAAAAGGATGCTATAAACATATTTCACCCAAGAATTATTAACGTCAAAAACAAACAAAAACCAAACTACTAACCTAAACGAAGTGTGAGTAAAATTACTTTAGTTATACCTTGAGTCAACGCCTCTCCCTGACTGAATGTGGTTAATGCTAGGAATGAGCGCTCGGTTCACGATTTGGAGATCTATTGCTATAATTCACCCCATTACTTTATCCAAGAACATGATCGTGCCCATAGATGTTGAAATGGCATTAGATACCATTCAACACCCAACTCTGCTAAGACTTACCCAAGCAAGAATCCTTAAAATGTGAATACGTGTATGATAGGTTACACATCAGGTAGGATTCTAAGATGGCCCTTGTTGTACACATACTTCGTCTCGCTTATATTTAATCAAACATTCATCTGGGTGCTGCTGTGAAGAATTTTGCTGATGTAATTTGGAGCCAAAGTAACTCACCTTAAGACGAGGTTTTTTTCTGTGTTTGTTTTTGTTTTTAATTGCTTTTGGGTTTTGTGCCTTGACAAAAAAGGGAAACAACTGAGAAGTTTATCAGGAAATGTTTTAAAGTTATATCTACATGAATATTGAATAACGGGGAGGGAAGACAATAAATGGAAAGACATTTGCTTGCTGGGCAGGGAAATATTATTTGCATAGGTGTCAATTATCCTGCAATTACTTTACACATACAATTCAATCTCAATCAAATTCTAGAGAATCCCAACGAAATGACAGGAATTCTAACATCACGTGGGAAGCATCAGTGTGTAAGGATAGGAAAATTTTGAAAAAAGCATGAAAAGGAAACCAACCTTATGAAATATCAACTACGGGTATAAAAGCTGAATCATCATCACCACTTGCTCCCGTCTCATGAAGAGTCAGATCAACGCGATAGATCAGGGAGTCCAGACACCTGGGTGGTTCGGTCGGTTAGGTGTCTGACTCTTGATTTCGGCTCAGGCCATGATCTCACAGTTTGTGAGTTCGAGCCTCTTGTCGGGCTCTGTGCTGACAGTGCGGAGCCTGCCTGGGATTCTCTCTCTCCCTCTCTCCCTGCCCTTCCCCCGCCTGCAAGCTCTTTCTCTCTCTCTCAAAATAAATAAACTTAAAAGACTAAAATTAAAAAGGGCAATTGTGACTATGATAAAGGCAGGGGAGAGGACGGGAGCTCACCCACAGTGCCAGGACACCTGGCTGGCCACCTGGAAAAAAATAAAGTGGGATTCCTACCTTCCTCCTTCCATCCAAATAAATTCGAGGCAGATTAAATGTGTAAATCTTACAAATAAAACAAAGCCATTAGAAAAATATGTGAAATAATTAAAATAATTTCTGAATGGAGGGGGCATGACATAAAACCCAAACGCCACGAAACACTGTGTATTTCATCCTCTAAAATTTAAAAATATTTACATGGAAAGAAACCCTCATACACTCAAAAACTAGAGATCACACTAGGAAATCATCCAACCATGTCGTAAAATACCAATTTACTCAACACATAAAGGATTCTTGTAAGCCAAGTAGGAAATGACCAGCAAGCAAAGAGGAAAGGATATAAATATGTAAATAATTCTTTGGTCAAAGAATGGAAACAGGCCACAGCAAAATAACCATGAGTGACTCGTTAACATACGCAAAGAGACTTAGTCTCTCTCGTGATTAATGAAACCCAAATTAAAACAATTAAAATTCTTTTTTTTTTTTTTCAAATAAGATAGAGCAAAATTCAAAAGAGCATTCCCATGTCCTGGGTTGGTGAGGGTGTGGGGAAGGAAACACCCATATCTGACTGGATTGGAGGTCCTGTACTTGTGGAGGGTGATATAGAACAGCTACCAAAATTAAAAACGCATCCCCCCAACCCAGTGAAATCATGTGTAGAAAGCTATTCATTATGGAAACAAAAGTTGGGAACAACGTCAAAGACCCTGTGACTGTAAATCGGTAACTCTGGTATCGCCTGTGACTTAGGCTTACATAAATACGCTGGGGGCTTCTACAGCAAAGGACAATTTGGACCCTTTGCAGGAAGAGCACGCATTTAAAAAGGGGGGTGATAATTATTCCTTGCACTTGAATAAACGTGTACTGTTTTGGTCACCGAAGGATACAAAACCCACAAAACGTAATAAAAAAGATTAGGTATCAGAGATTAAATGCATTAATCATGCAATCTTAGCGTAAGGATGAAAACAGGGATCTGCTCGGAAATGATTATGATGTAATTATAAGAGCTGGAACAATTATTTTAAGTGCTTGCAGGTGGTACAGAAAACCAACTACCAGCTTGTAATTATGGAGGAAACCGAATAGATAGATGCAGCTTTATTTTTTTTAATTTTTTTAAACATTTATCCATTTTTGAGAGTGAGAGAGACAGAGCAGGAGTGGGGGAGGGGCAGAGAGAGAGGGAGACCCAGAATCCGAAGCCGGCTCCAGGCTCCGAGCTGTCAGCACAGAGCCCGACGCGGGGCTCGAACTCATGGACCGTGAGATCATGACCTGAGCCGAAGTCGGACGCTTAACCGACTGAGCCACCCAGGCGCCCTGATAGAGGCAGCTTTAAAATGTTCGCTACATCCATACTCCTTTGCCCATGAAGATACAAAAATATTTTATCTTCAGACGGTGGAAAGGACATTTGGAATATAGACAGGAAACCGAGTCATTAAAACTCATGGCAGTAGAGGCGGGGCGCCTTTAGAAATCACCTTGCTCTGTCCAGTGCTAAAATACCTTTGAGGGTTGCAACCTCAGACTTCCTGGCCAGTGCTTGGGGAGCCGTATTCTGGGATCTGACAGGCAAGGGGCTGCTATACTGAGCCACCGCAAGGACCTTACCCAACCGACCGAGCCACCCGGGGCCCCTCTAAGTTAATATTTTACAAAAGAGCCCCCGTTGTGGCCTTTGGTCCTGATGTATTTGGTACCCAATGTCGTGAATGGGATAAAACGCCCCAACACTTGAGATGCACGCGTCATGAAGCAGCTCGACGCGCAGTTTGGAGTCGTTAACTTAGTGTGGAAATTTATGGCATCAGACTCCTGGATTTGTTTTTTTCTGGTGTTTGTTTTGTTTTTGTAGTTTGCAGAATGCGCCCTGCCATCTGCAGTTGTCTTTCTGCGGGCAAATCCGTGCCATTTTAAGGAAATGAGATTCTGTGAATGTGACCAAGAGAAAAAACCGAGCCCGTAATTCTGAGAGGTGAATCACAGCAATTTTCTGGTGCTCTGTGACCTTTAAATAAATTGCAGCCCAGAGCTAGGGTTTGTTTTTTCTACCTTGCAACCACTGTTCTAAAAAAATATTCTAACAACCATAATGATGTGCTTTAGAAACAGACTATACCTGTTATCAGAGGGGGGGAAACTGGGCAGGAAAAAGATCGAGTGGATGCTTCTGATACAGAATCGGTTTAAATAAAATCAACATCATTTTGTTTGCTATTTTCCTCTTTAAAAACTACACTCGACCAGCCCCATACTAGGCCCTTGTGTTTGTGACGGTGCTGTTATAACTGTCCAGTGTTTTCCAGAAAACTCCAATCACGTGGGAACCAGCTTCACCTTTTTGTTTTTGCCAAATCCGTGTAAAACCTATTATTTATTTGCTTATTTTCACTAAATTGACCCCATTTCTTTTTTTAATGTTTATTCATTTCCTTCCTTCCTTCCTTCCTTCCTTCCTTCCTTCCTTCCTTCCTTCCTTCCTTCCTTTTTCTTTCTTTCTTTCTTTTTCTTTCTTTCTTTTTGAGAGAGAGGGAGACACAGAATCTGAAGCAGGCTCCAGGCTCTGAGCTGCCAGCAGACAGCCCGACGTGGGGCTTGAACTCACGAACCATGAGGTCATGACCTGAGCCAAAGTTGGACACTTCGAATGAGCCACTGAGATGCCCCTAAATTGACCCAATTTCTTATATGAGTAAATGCACTGATTACACTTTATATCCCTACCAAGTAATTCCATTGCCTGTCGAGCCTGGTCTTTTTTTATTAGCAAGGGTGGCAGGCCTAGAGCTACACGGAGACTTTCTCTTTGACGACATTAGAAGGCCTGAAAGAGAAGTGAACAGGAAACAACACTATGTTGTATAACGCCTTGTCTCTTTTCTTCCCGTAAGGATCTAGCGACCCCCTATCGAGGCCCCCATGTTGCACTGCTCCAGGAGCCACAGACTGCAATGCAAATGGCATCCCTTAGAGTTTTGCAGTGCACAGCCTGACCAACCATAAACGTCCCTCACTTAGGAAAACAGTGACAGAGCCCCAAAAGGCTTTACAGAGGGAATGGATAGCTTAGCGTGTCATGGAAGAGAAAAAGGATCGTATCGCATTAAGCCAGCATCCCTTGGAACACATTTGCTGGGTCTGTCATTTGGCATCATTGAAGATGTAAGAAATGTAAGAGAGCAGAAAGAAAACAAGATCTAAGAGTGGAGGTTGTGAATTCTGATTTCCAGGTCTCTGCAAAGCAAATGTCCTGGGGTGAGTATGTAGTGAGTAGACCTACTTCGTTACTAAGATCCCTGTAATCCTAAGGACTCCCTATTCTCCATAAATGCACCTACTTTATTTTAAAGCAGCATTCCGCCCCCCGCCATATCTTTTCATATTAAGTTTGCCAGCTCATTCAAAACACTGAAAAAATAATTTGACATTTTCCTCAAACTGAGGCCCCTTCCTGGGTGCAGCCATTTCTATCATGACGCACTTACGTGAGAGCCACGGACTGTGGCCCCACTCGGTGGGCTTCGTGTTTGTTTGGCTTCAGTCTATTTTTCCAGTTGTAAGTAGGCCGATGGGACTTCTCTGCCTTGGTGAGCTTCCTAACAAAATGGTCAGAGGAACCCAGCCTTTCGTAAGCTTACCACTACGGCCTTTTAATTTGTGATTTCACCACGTAACGGCTTCATACAAACCTCCAGAGTGTTTGCCTTAACTGGTCACGAGTGCAGCTTGGATGTCGGGATTTTTAAAAGCTGCCCAGGTTAGTCAAAGGTGCATCTGAGAGCGAGAACCGCTGCATCGGATAAGTGCTTCAAACTTTAATGTGCATGAGTCACCTGGGAATCTTGCTAAAATGTAGATGCTGATTTGGTGCAGCTGAGGTGGGGGCCTGGGATTCTGCATTTCTTTCGTTTTTTTTTTTTTTTTTAAGAATTTTAAAAATGTTTTTATATTTTAGAGAGAGACAGAGATACCAGGGGAGGGGCAGAGAAAGAGGGAGACACAGAATCCGAAGCAGGCTCCAGGCTCCGAGCTGTCAGCACAGAACCCGAACCGGGGCTTGAACCCACGAACTGTGAGATCATGACCTGAGACGAAGTTAGACGCTTAACCAGCTGAGCCCCCAGGGGCCCCAGATTCTGCATTTCTAACAAGCTTCCAGGGAAATATGTGGCTGGTGGAGGACCACACTTTCTAAGGCTCTAGATGAATCAATCTACTTCTGAGTGTCCTTTTTCTCAAACCAGGGCTAATTAGCTCTCACTTTCACTCTTGTTCGTTACCTACGGAGACTCGGGCAGCACACGACTTACAGGTGGTGATGGTAGTTTTGTGTATATACTGTCGTTTCTGAATGTCTGACAGCGAAGATTCATGTGGAAATAGAGTAAGAAAGGTCATCTGAAAGAAAGCAAAAGGCTCCCCCCAAAGTAGGGGGCAAATTGCTGATATAGGGGCTCACTTAGAACCCCAGAGTTGGTACAAAGAGGATTTGAAGCTGAGGACATTTGGGATGCATCAGATATAGAAAGAAATCTTTTTGGAATTTCCTTTATCTGACTAAAAGTAGGAATTTCTGGGAAATGAGACTGCCATTCTCTCTTCTGGGTGGCTTTTACTTCCAGGAAGGAGACTGAGAGTAAACTTACTACAAGTGCTCTCTCCAGGGGACTTTTATGGCCTTGAAGAAGCCAGAAAGACCATTCATATTTGTATGAACAAACATTATCACACTTTCTTATCTCCTGTTTTTTTTTTCTTTTAGAAACCCACTTGTTATTCCTATAGAGTCCTTTTCTCTACTATGTAAGGTATTTAAGTATCTGGCTTCAGCTATTTATTGAGTTTTTCTCTTGTAAGCCCCTGAACGCATACGAATACATTTCTTCTCCTGTTAATCTGCTTTTTATCAGTTTAATTTGCAGGCCCCTGTGGACAGAACGTAAGAGAATAGAGGAAAAGGTCTTCCTCTCTGACACTACACCACTGGAGGCTGCTATTAAGTAACCTCTCCTTATCTGGGTCTTTCTCTGTTACCTATTCAGCCCGCCACCCCCATTCTCTCTCATTTACCTAAAAGAAAAAAAGAAATCAAATCTTGTTATCTAAATAAGCCTTCTGCCTCATAGGTCATAAGCTGTTTTCTGTCCCTTTAATGAAGCTCATGAGACAGACACACATACTCCTTTAAAAGCATTCCCCCAATCATGGAAGTGGCTGATGAGATCCATGCAGTGACCGGTCAACACCAGGGGAGAGCTGTGCCCCAGTGCCAGTGGAAATTCTCTGCGCAAGGGACCTTAGACGACATAGTGCAACCATGACATCTGGGTTGCAGTAACGTTCCCTACACACATTTTCATCATATCCGTCAAAAAGAATGAGACTGTCCCGTGGAAAGCGTGATTTTTAAACAACAAATGAACTCAAACTCTCTGGCCCCTACAACTGTATCTCTCAGACCGTAAAGCAGGCACTTTACTAATTAAAGTGCACTGAATGTGAGCTCCTATCGGCCCAAAGTAGCATCTAGAGGCTTTTGAAACTGGTCTCTTGGCAGCCGACTTAGACCACACACGCTCACGACTCATGCACCTGTAGCAGCCTAAGAGCCTGAGCGTTTCAAAGATCCTGTGTTGCCTTGGTCCGCTCTGGCATCTGGAGGAATTTATCTGAGAAATCTCTGTTCTTCTGTGGTCCTGACATAGGTCTTTTCTCAGCTCATATTTTCACTCCTTTTCTTCTCTCGGCATTAGGAATGCTTTCTTTTGTTCAGGTCAGCCCAAGAGGAAAAACCAGCCTGCTGCGTAATCCTGACGACAGTCATAAAAGAGAATTCTTTATAAGTGCCCTTGGCACACAGCACCCCTCATCATGTTATAGGAATCCGTGTGCGAGGAACAAAGAGGATTGTTTCGTCTGTAAATTGGCTATTCTGCTAGTGGGGCAATTTTGGCTTTTTTCAAAGCTTTGTAAAGTTTAGCGGCACAAATCCCGGCAAGGAATCACAGTGACGAGAAGGGCACCGAAACTGATAAATACGGGGTACGGGCCGGAGTATGCGTAAAGTAATCAAACACATGATGTTTACATGATGAACAGTTATGGATCAGAAGTTAGGGTTGGGGAGGATTTGGGAGCCTTTACTGGACATTCAAGCATCATGGCAAATCGTGTCTAACACGATAACGACATTATTGCCGCTTAACTTTTTAAAAGCTCGCTATGTGTCTATAACCATTTTAACTGCTTTCAGTATATCATCCCATGTAGAATTCTGTGAACTGGGTCTTATAATCTCCATTAAAAAATGTTTATTTATTTTGAGACAGAGGGAGAGAACACGAGCAGGGGAGGGGCAGAGAGAGAGGGAGAGAGAATCTCAAGCAGGTGACAGAGAGAGAGAGAACATGAGCAGGGGAGGGGCAGAGAGGGAGAGAGAGTCTCAAGCAGGCTCCTTGCTGTCAGCGTGGAGCCCAACATGGGGCTCGATCCCACGAACCGTGAGATCATGACCTGAACCCCAATCAAGAGTCGGACACTTAACTGACTGAGCCACCCAGGTGCCTCTTATGACTCCCATTTTATTCACGAGGAAACTGAGGAAACATGTCTATGTTTAACCTGCTAATGAGAGGCAGTGATAGTGCTGGAACCCAGGCCTCCAGCCACATTGCCTCCACCGTCCTCTTCCTGTTTTTAGCTTGAGGAACATTACACGTTGCTTCGGACACCCACGGGCTCTTATGTGGAGGTGCTGTGGAGATCGCACCCCACTCTTCACCTCATGGTGACAAAGTACAGGCTTGGAGAGGTGATCCAACGGACCCAAGGTCGGGCTGAGTAGAGCAGAGAACAAAGACCTATGGCTCTCCACCACTCGGTGTCATGGGACCGTGAAGTTCCTCCCAATTAATTTTGCAGCCAAGAGCTGCCTTTTATTGCAGGCCTGTGCTTTCAAATTACATGTCTGGGCACCTGCAGGAGTGAGACTAAATCCACAGGGTTTTGCAAGCTTACACGCACCCCTTGGGACCTGGAAGGCTACGGGATTATGCACATAGATACACGGTCGGGAGAGGAATCTCTGTGTTGCTTTAGGTAAAGCTTGCCCCCTGGCCTTGGACTGTGGGGCTGCAGTGACTCATAAAGGCGTAAGTAGGGGAAGTGACGCATCGGGTCATCTGACAGTCACCTCGCAGACCTCGGTTTAGGCATCTCCTAATTCCACTTAAATGAGTCAATAGCTCCCACGTGCCTTACCTTATCTCCTTCTGGCTCCGAGCGAGGCTGACGGTGGTAACTTTTGCACACGTGGTTATGTGCTAAGCACTCCTTGGCTCACCCATTCCTTCACACTCTTAATCCTCCAACAACCTCACCAGTGAGGTTCTGTTATAACCCCATTTTGCAGATGAAGAAACCGAGGTTTAAGGAAATAAAGCAACCTGGCCAAGCCTGCCTTACCTGAATCCAAGTGGTCTAAGTGCCAGGGGTCGGTGGCAGACGACATGGGTGAGAGGGTCAGCGGGGAGGCCCCACAGTTGGACTCCACCAGCTCGCCCTGAATGTGGACGTGAGCGGAGGCGTTGGTCTGCCTCAAGGCCGCCTTGAGAGGTGCAATCTGGTTGAACTGGACTCTGGAGAGGCAGCCGGTGAATCCCGGGGTGTTGTATTTGTGAATCTCTTGGTCAATCTTCCCTGTTTCTAAAAGATAAAGAAAGAGAAAATAAAAATCATCTCCCACTCACCGTATTCCGGCGGTAAAATATCCTCGCCTTTGATGCCTGTGTCCAAACCTTACTCTCAGGTTTCAGTGCGAGATGTTACATTCTTTCAGATGAAATATTAATGACTCGGCAAGGTTCAGGGCTGGAGACTTCTCTGTAAAAGAACCTCTGCGTTGCCAGAGATTGTGTAGGGTGAGGAGAATACGACTCTATTTGTTACAATAAAATGCACATATAATTGCCTTCTGGATACCTGTGGTATTGTTAGAACTAACAACACTCACGTGGTTCTGATTGATTTTTCTCCTTCTCTTTTCCCTCTTACATATATTGAACAAGGCTCCCTGCTCAGCCCTCCTGGTGAATTATGGTTCTGTTTTGTACCTCTTTCTTATTTTCTTCTTCTTCTTCAGAATCCTTTATTAAAAAAAAAAAAAAAGTTCCCATAGCCTATAGAACGGAGCGTTTTCTTTCTTCAGTGTCCAATCCCCTCGGAATTCTGAGGTTTATAGAAACCCAGCTAGTATCCGATGGATGTTTTGGAAGTCAGGAAACTTTCCCGACTCAAGTCACAAATAAACACACGCACTTAAGAATCGCTACCTTCCCCCGCTCTGTGTGCTTAACGTCTTCCTAAACTAACATTCAAATCAGAGGGGAATCGAACAAAGGCATTTCCAATGTACTGTTTCAATTAATGTAACCACACGTTGTCTTACCAGTTAGATCAGTAAAAGCAAGTGTCTCTTCCACCCTCTGCCCTGAGTTTTACAATCTGTGTAGCAGATTGGGAACTTGTTAGAAATGCCGGGTGGTGGGGGGTGGGGGCTGGCAATCTGGGCTTTCACAAGCCCTCCAGGTGCCTCTGCAGCCCGCTAAGGCTTGAGAACCACGGGCACAGACACTGATGGCATAGCGTGACCAACCCAGGTGGTGGGCAAATGCACCCTCAGAGAAGAACAGAGCAACTTGTGTTCCGGACGGGATGTTATGCCAACCCGCCGACTGTCTTTTACCACCAGGAACAAGGATGTGAGACATTTACCCTTCCGGTGGAGCTGTGAAAAACACCGACTTGGGGAAACAGAAGGCCACCTACTTCTTTAAAAAGTTGAATTCGGAGCAGGTGATGTCTCTTACTGGGGAAGGAACCCAGGTGAAGCAGTCTTGTATAAACATTTACTTCCCGTCAATGAAAGAATAAATCAGTAGAGAAGGGAGCTTCTAGGCGCTGGAGGCAGAAGGGGATGTACTGATTATTCATCATGTTAAAGAATTGGTTCAAGGGCTGACCTGTCCTAGTCCAACGGAGAGTGGTACTTCCAAAAGGGGCTTACTTAGACAAGTCCGTAAAGAGATTTTAATGAACCGTTCTCCATATTTTCCTCCTGCAGTCAATTTCAGCCTGTGATTCTGAGCTAGACCATGATTCAATTAGCAGGGGGAGGCAGAAGGTACCTGGGACTGTAAACAAAATTCCCACACTCAGGATGTCTCCTAAGGGTTCCCCTGATGACCAGAAAGAGGCTCTGGTCCCACTGATCCCTTGCTGGCTGTTCTCTTCTTCCTCCTCTGCTTTCTTGTCGATAATTGCAGGCTTATTGGATGGATGAGTTCATTGATTCACTGGATGAATTCATTGATTGATTCTTTGTCTCCCGGTCTGATATCAGAATTCCTTGTTCTAGGTTCACCAACTTGCCTTCCAGGAAAAGAGCTCATATATTTGGTTTCTATCCCCTCCTTCTAGTGATCTGCCTCCCTTGAAACATCCCCAGACCAAGGAGACGCAGGGTAACTCTCTGTTCCCAGATTGGAAGGGAGACCTCCGCTCCTTGCTTTCCCAAATTCCTATTTGGCTAACATCTGTGGTCGAGGCACCAGAACAATGGCTGCTTGGTGGTGGAACCCAAGTTCCATCGGTCCCATCTGCTGCTTTTCGTCCATAGATGGAGAATTCATGTTAGCCTGTCCAGCCTTGGAGTAGGGCTTCAGAAGGAAGAATTTGGGGGCTGGTAGCTCCTACCATCTGGTGAGACCTCAATTCAATTCAATTCAATTCAATTCAATTCATTGCATGTACTCACTGCCTGGCCACAGGAGCAGGAAGACAGAGATAAATACAGAAGTTGACCGTAAGTAGCTCCCAACCTAGCTGGGAAAACATGCAAATAACAAAGCGATACAACTGAACAAATGCTGCATAATAACAAGAGTTAACGTTTACTGAACCTTTATAACCATATGCTTTATACAAATGCTAGATATTTTATACAAATTAGACATTTAATTCCTAGAACAACTCTATGGAAAAGGGAGCATTACTATCCCTATGGAAAGTATGAGAAAACTGAGGCGTACGGGGCTAGGGAGGCACGCAGACGGGCACCAGAGCCTCTGGGACACTGTGATTTTCTGAGCTGAGAAGCAAACCATGTATTTGGCAAAATTATCAAAGTCTATGGTAAGCCTGGGAAGCCAGTTTACACGGGGCTCTGGATAGCACTTCGGGAGAGGTAACACGAGGGTGGGTTTTGTTTTTGTTTTGTGGTAAGGATGCTTTAACAGGAAGTCTACCCCCGAATGCATTTGGAAGTATGCCATACAATATCGTGAACCCTGGGCACTGTGCTGGGTGGCAGCTCTCTTGCATTCGATTGCATAAGTGAAAATAATGTGCCCTTTGACCAACACCCTGCAGCCCCTTTGGTGACCAGCATTGTACTCTCTCTGCTTCTGGGAGTTTGACTAGTTTAGATTTCCCGATACACGTGGGATCATGTAGTTTGTTCTGTGCCTGGCTTATTTCACTGAGTGTACTGTCCTCCGAGTTCATCCATGTTGCAGCAAATGGCAGGATTTCCTTCTTTTTGAAGGCTGTAGAGTATGCTACACTTTGTTTATCCATTCATCCATCGTTGGACACTTAAATTATTTTAAAGTTTTTTTTTAACATTTATTTATTTTTGAGAGACAGAGAGAGAGAGACAGAGCACAAGCAGTGGGAGGGAGACACACACACACACACACACACACACACACACACACACACAGAATCTGAAACAGGCTCCAGGCTCTGAGCTGTCAGCATGGAGCCCAACACGGGGCTCGAACCCACAAACTGTGAGATCATGACCCGAGCCGAAGTCGGATGCTTAACCGACTGAGCCACCCAGGCGCCCCACCTGGTTTTCAAGTTATTGTTACAGTAAACAATGCTGCAATGAACACGGGAGTGCAGATATCTCTTCGTGATCCTGATTTCTCTCGGGCATATACACACACCGGAAGCGAGACTACTGGATCACAGGGTCGTTGTTCTCCTTCTAGGTTTTGAGGAACCGCCATGGCGGTGGCACCATTCTACGTTCCCGCCAATTTCTCCACACCTTCACCAACGCTTGTCTCGTTTAGAAGTAGGTTTTGAGAATAAAAGGAAAGAGAACTCCAGGTCGAGTGTGTCAGGGGGGTTAGCTATGTTCTGGTACTGGTGGGAGCGTGATGCGCTCAGAGCTCAGGGCCATATTGGGAAGAGCCTTGAATGCCATGTGAAGATGCCCGTATTTAAGGCGGAGACTCCGTGGTTGAAGCTGCCGAGGACCGTGATGGGAACAGTGTTAGAAAGGTGGTTCCAGTGGCAGTGCAGTGCATGCACTGAGCAAGTAAGCGGTCCTGTGGGCCCCCCAGGGCTGCAAACTCCTAAGACAGGCGTCCTTCTCTTTGCCATCGGGCTGAGACAGGGTCAGGCCGTGGATGTGGGTAAGCGTCTCGTCTGTCACCAGCGCTCTCTTGCCCTTTGCTAAGCCGTGAGATCATCTGTAGTGAATCAGTTTTGATTCTGTTGCCTCTGCTGGAGATGTGGGTAATGAACTTCTGACTCAAGCTTTACTTCACAGAGTCCCACACAGCTCACATGGCTTTCTGAACTTGACGTAGGGCGAGCTTCCCTATCACACACGGAAAATGAGCGCTTTCAAAGCCATATCTGCCTGAAGGCTCCCAGTTTAATAGGGGGTGCCCATCTCTTTTTTTTTTTTGAGAGAGCGAGAGGGAGCATGAGCGGGGGGGAGGGGCGGAGACAGAGGGAGAGAGAGCATCCCAAGCAGCCTCCCCGCTGTCAGCACGGAGCCCGATGCGGGGCTCGAACTCACGAACCATGAGATCATGACCTGAGTCGAAGCCGGACGCTTAGGGACTGAGCCACCCAGGGGCCCCGGGGTCCCCATTTCTTAAAGACAGGTCCTCTCCTGAATGTCTCGCTCTGAGATAACAGACACAAGGCAGATGGCCAGAGGGGGTCCCAGGAAAGGGGTGTAGGTGGTGGATCAGGGACCCCCGGACGGTGGGAAGGAGCTGTGAGCGGCCAGTGAACGTGGTCAGCGGGGTGGGCGCAGGGTGGGGGCTGGGCTGCAAGCACGAGGCCTGGGGGTGAACTGGGGCTTTCTCCTCTCCTCAGGGCTCCTGCACTTTGCTGGCTCACTCCTGTGGCTTTTCCTCTTCCCGAGTTTGCTCCCTTTCGGGGAAAATCCCCAGTGTTTCAACCGTTTTCCTTGCCCGAAAGGCGACTGGGTCACAGAAACAAGAGTTCGGACGCCCAGGAGAGCAGCACCAACATTTCCAACTCGGATGGCGTTCCAAGTCTAGTTGAGGTTGGCGGAGACCCATTCCGCTCTGGAGTCTTCAGGTTCAGGAGGTTCCCACTCTGGGCCGCGGGATAATTGTAACATGAACAGTTTGTACTGTGGGCCCGAAATGGCACACACGTGAGGTACTGTGTTGGGCATGTCACACGGTCTCCCAGCAACCCTTGGAGCGAGATTATCCCCTCTTCCCAGACGAGGAAACTGAGGCATCGAGAAGTTAAGGCTAACGAATGAACATGTACGTTTCATACACAGAGAAGTCAGATATTTTATTCTCAATTTCGCTCTCTCTCAAAAAAAAAAAAACGCAAAACACAGACCATATCATGTTGTTTTTATATTTACTTGGATTTTGGCATTTCTAGTCAGGGACTCTATAAATTGTGAAAGTGAAGTTAAAAGAAATTTTTTTTTTTTAACGGCTATTAGAGACCGCTCTAAGACCATGTTTCATTAGCAACTTAGCCAGTAATAAAGTTTTAAAAAATGCAATGAACTGATGTCAAAACGTTGCCAGCATCAATTAAGGCACCGGTAAGTTCTGTAGATGCTTCTCTGGGATAAAAATCCATCTTTCTTAAGAGCATCTAACACATGATAGTAAAGCTATTATTGCTTTGGTGTGTTTGAGCTCATTACAGGTGAATTACGTTAATCTGTAAAACCGACTGAACGGGTCGCACGCTGAATCACATACCACAGCTCGATTCACCATAAGAAACTACTCTCCCCATGGAGTCTTCTCGGCCAAGGCATCAAGGCGGTGGGGGGGGGGCACCTGCTTTAAAGAATGCAAATCATAGAAATGCGGTACAGGCACTTCTGAAGTTATGCCCTCAAGCTGTAATTAGTACTTTAATATCTTACATCAATGATTGGGTTAATGATATCTTTACTTGAATATCTTACATTAATGATGTGGGTTATTGAAAATAGCCCACTAAAAACATGACCCAATTCCAGGTAAAACCTTACGATGAAAGGAGCACGAGGCAGCGAGGACATGTGCCAGCTTGATGGTGGCATTACGTGCCTCCCGGCTTCCCGTCTTCAGCTGCTGAATACCAAACGGTGTGGCGAGAGAGGAGAGGGGGACGGGGCACCGGAACCAGCCACAGCCGGCCCCACTGATGGCAGAACCGTGCGGGGACCTTGCGGACGACTGTGGACACGGCCTCCGTGACTGGACATCCAGATGCCAACTCCTCCAGTGACAGCTCTCATCTTCCTTAGAGACTAAACTCATCTGTCTATTCTTGTGTGCCCATGGGGCCCTATTCATCAGCTGCGTTTTGTTCTGTTTTACACTTTCTAGAATTTCCTCTCAATATTCTTTTTGGTGGGGGTAAGGATGGGATGTGACGAACTACCCCTGTGAAACTCAATGTTTTTACTTTTTATGAAAGAGGGCCAAAAGATGTTAGAATGTCAGCGAGACCCGGTTTAAAGCTTTTTTTAAAAAAATGTTTTATTTAGTTTTGAGAGAGAGACAGAGTGCGAGTGGGGGTGGGGCGGAGAGAAGGAGACGCAGAATCTGAAGCAGGCTCCAGGCTCTGAGCTGTCAGCACAGACCTGGATGCGGGGCTCGACCCATGACCCGTGAGATTATGACCTGAGCCAAAGTTGGATGCTTAACGGAGCCACTCAGGTGCCCTCCTCGAATGAAAACTTTTGATGAGGGGTCTCTAACACAAGACTGCCCATCACTGTGTTAGGGGCTGGAGAGTCGACTTTTCAGAATCTGTGGGAGGGACAGAGAGGGCAGACCCGGGTGCCAGCCCACGGAGCTAACCTTTGCTCTCCAGAGACTCAGGTGCAGCTGGCCATGGGGCACTGTCCCCTCTATTCCCTCCCTCTGCTCCTGGGGGAATTTTCCCACGGGTGGCACTGGGGGGTGCCCTTAGGTCATTCAAGGGCTGGATATTAAGTAACATGCGATCATAGGGCGAGGAATATGTTCTTCCCATTCTCTTTTCATCCTTCAAAAAGAGGGTGTCAGGTTGGGACTGGAGTATCTTTTCCAGCACTCCAACACTTGCTAGTTTCTCATTTCATTTCATTTCATTTCATTTCATTTCATTTCATTTCATTTCATTTCATTTCATCTTATTTCATTTTATTTTATTTTATTTTTTAAAACAAGTTTTTTTTTTTTTTAAGTTTATTTATTTTTGAGAGAGAGAAAGCAGGGAGGGGCAGAAAGAAAGGGAGAGACTCCCAGACAGGTCCTGCACCATTGGCGTGGAGCCTGATGTGGGGCTTGAACCTGGGAACCAGGAGATCATGACCTGAGCCAAAACCAAGAGTCAGACACTTAACCAGCTGAGTGTCCCAGCTAGTTTCTCTTTTTAGGTGCCCCAGCTAGTTTCTCTTTTTAACAGCAGGCCTCAGAGCTGAATGCTCCCACAGACAACGGGCTGAATTTCCTAACATTTCCAGAGTGTTGTATTTTTTTTTTTAAATGTTTATTTATTTTTGAGAGTGTGAGCGGGGGAGGGCCAGAGAGAGGGAGACACAGAATCGGAAGCAGGCTCCAGGCTCTGAGCTGTCAGCACAGAGCCCGACGCGGGGCTCGAACTCATGGACCTGAGCTGAAGTCGGATGCCCAACCGACTGAGCCACCCAGGTGCCCCCAGAGTGTTGTATTTTTACCACTGCTGTATCATAGTGATACTCATATTTCGCTGTATGGTTGTATTGCAAAATTTCCTTATAACACGTTCTCCTTTGAACATAAATTTGTTTAGGTGGAAAGGGGGAGTCAATTTAAAGAACAATGTTAAATAAATAACATAAAGAAGGTAACCCGACGTGGCAAAATTGTAAGCAGAGAAGGCAAAACATTGTGCCATTGGCTCTCCAATTACTGTTCTTCGGGGAATATTCTGAGGAGGAACTTGGTGTTCCTCCAAACCCCTTGATATTTGGCCTTTAGCACTTCTGTCCCACTCACATGAAATTCCCTTCTCTTCCTCTCTCCACACCTAGTACCTGTGATCATCCGCCACTTTAGGACATCAGAGGTCTCCAGTCTCTAAAGAAGAGAGCTCCAGATGGTTTCTTCGGCTGCCTGGCCCCGGTGTGTTCTTTCCCCGTCCAGACGGGACACAAACCTGAATTTGTGTCTCTACTAGATTTACGGTTTCCTTGAGAGCAGACCCCGAAAGCTGGCTATCTTTGTGTTCCGCAAGATGCAGGGACGGCACGCGTGACGGTAACTGTGACTGTATGTCAAGACAGTCTGTCATCCACACTTTGGTCGTGCGGGATGGCAGCAAACACCGTGGAAATTCGGTTAAGGCAAAGTTCATTGCGGGCCAACGTTTATCAGCTTCGTGGGGTCAACAGGTATGGAATGTGGCTTTGAGAGAGGAAGGGGAAGTAGGAAATGTAGATCCCATACAGCTTTATATTTATATACATGTTTTATATTTGTATTTACATGTATATTTACATATATAATGTTTATTTACTTTTGAGAGGGGGAAGAGGCAGAGAGAGGAGACGCACAATCTAAAGCAGGCTCCAGGCTCCCAGCTGTCAGCACAGAGCCCGGCGCGGGGCTCGAACCCACAAACCGCGAGATCATGACCTGAGCTGAAGTCGGACGCTTAACCGACGGGGCCACCCAGGCACGCCATATATATTTACATATATAAAGGTCTTTATAAATGAACAGACTCTCTGTTTATATATTTATATGCATTTGTTTCCAGAAGTACTTTCACTGGGAAATCTATCTCACTGAAAATGCACTCATCTTTGAAAATTTAGTTGTGTTGCTCTTACAGTGACGCTCATCTATGAAGGCTGAATATCCGTTACTCTCTACACCCTCCTCCAGCCTCAAGCGTGGAGTAGCGGTTATATGGAATAAGCAGGGAGTGGGTCTGAAATCACCGCCTGAGTGAAGGTTTAAATAATTCTTGGAATATCAGCCTGAAACGAGAAGGCTGAGTAGTCACCTGATATACACTTGGAAACATGAGCTGGGCTGACAGGCACCCTAAATGGTGACTCTGGGGGTTAGGGCTGAGCATCCGGGTCTCAACTGACAGAGAGCTGGACGCAGTTGATCAGACTGGATACAACTTTCCCATTTGGTCATAGCTGCACGGACGGGAGCCTGAACGGATCAGGGGGATAAATAAATGGGAAATAACCACAACTATAAGAAACTTCAAAAAAGAGGGGGAAGAAAGCAACAAAAAAAGCTAAGAGTGTCAATCTAAGAAAGCAAAATACAACCACGTAAACCTCATTCCTCCATTCTAACACGATCGGATGATAAACCTTAGACAGGGCGCTGAAATGTTAGATTCTTACAGGCTAAATTTTTTGATCGGTGACATCTTCCTGACCAGCTGCCTTTCCAAAGGTGCACAGACAGCTAGAATTAAATCTGTATACATAACTGATGTATAGAATTCTATACTATGACGTTTTATTAGTCCCTGAAAGACACTAATGAAATTTCGCTGTATTTATTATATGCTTTTCTCTCTCATGGAGGAAGGGGGGACTAAAATATGCAGGTGTAACTTAAATAGCTCTTGACCTGTGACAAACGTAACTCAGTTACAAAGAGGCCATCTGCGGGGAGAAGCAGAATTTTTTCCTCCTACATTGCAAATCTTTTTCTAAGGCTTAATAAAACAAAACTGGATTCTTTTCAGAAACAGTAATAAAAAGAAATATCTTAACGTGAAGATGTGAGCCTACTACATTATTTTGCGAAAAGATGAAGTATTACATTTTTGTTTGTATAAACTTATTACAGTCCTTGAACTTTTGGGGGACATACACATAGGTTGAAATTATCATTCCCTATCCTAAATTCTTTAAAAAAATTTTTTTTAAACATTGACTTATTTTGGAGAGACAGAGAGAGACAGAGCACAAGCAGGGGAAGGGCAGAGAGAGAGGGAGACACAGAATCCGAAGCAGGCTCCAGGCTCTGAGCTGTCAGCACAGAGCCTGATGTGGGACTCAAACTCACGAACCGTGAGATCATGACCTGAGCTGAAGTGGGATGCTTAGCCGACTGAGCCACCCAGGAGCCCCTCCCTATCCTAAATTCTAATCTGAGAACTACAAACTTATGATCACTGGTTAATATAAGCCAGTTGTGATTATAAAACAAAGAGAAGATAGGATCCCTGAGCTGTTTCCAAAATAGCACACATTTGGCATCATCTAAAAGATAAATTTTCCACTTTCTCCTAAATGTTTCAAGTTGTCAGACGTGAGACAGAAAGCCTGGTGCCCCTTTCCTGCAGCCTGGGGTGCCCTGCTGCACAGCATGACTTTTCAGGGCTAAGAATAACAGGCTTTGCTGAAAGTAACAAGACCTTTCAGAAAAATGGATGTACCTGTCAGTCAAACCACAGAGCAGGGTGCTGGGGCTTCATTAGAAGGGCAGGTCTGATTTTTACCTCTCAAAATCTTAGTAAATATAAGCAATGTGGCTTAGCTATTTGCTACTGGAGAACAGAACACTAACGTGTTTCCCATGAGTTGGAAACGAACAGGCGTGCTTCTTACTCTCCGGGTTTTATTCCACTTTTCCTTTTGCATTTTAAGTTGTGAGCAGCAGAAATAGAATCCTACGTACAACATTACCAAACTGAAATGTCGTACAAGAAATAGAATCCTACGTACAACGTTACCAAACTGAAATGTCGTACAGAAAAATAATTTCTTCCGTGTGTGCTCTGCTTCTGCTAAACCTTTTTTTTTTTTTTTTTAAGGCTTTGGAAAGCCCTATTACACTAACCAACACCATAAGGAGAGTGAGTTTTAGCTTCTACCTTTTCCTGAATTCCTCTCCAAACCACCGAAGAGTATTCCAGCCAAGACCAGCCCAGGGTCATTGGAAGCTTGGGGAGCAGGGGAGCTGGGGGCAATGGGGAAAGGAGGAGGGAAGGCTGTGAGGCATCTGTGTCACAAGCAGCCTAAGTGGAGGCTAGGAAAAGTGTGTTAACGAATCTGTGTATTTCCAGATTATGTCAAATAGAATGATTCTGCAAAATAAAAAGTGGTTTCTTTCCTTTGTTCTCACTGGTATTGTAATTCCTACCCAGGGGGCGTCTAAAGCTGTCTTAGCCCAGGAGGAAAAAAAAAATCCTGTGAGGGCTAAGATTGCATGAAAGCCTGACCATCAAAGCATTAGGAAATGGACATTGAGGTAGGGGTCGAAGGCAATGGTCTTCCCGGGGCAATTAGACCTGTCACGCACACACAGAAAGAGGAGGGGAGAGCTGTTGCCAGAAAGCGTACTGGGGGGGGGGCGTTACCTCCATTTGCTCTCCAGGTTACGTAATTAACATAGGAAAGAATTCTAATGTTGGGACCTTGACCTAGGAAATGACTTCGGAGGACAATTCTTTTTTTTTTTTTTTTTAATTTTTTTAAATGTTTATTTTTGAGAGAGAGAGAGAGAGAGAGAGAGAGAGAGAGAGAGAGAACGAGCAGGGGAGGGGCAGCAAGAGAGGGAGACACAGAATCCGAAGCAGGTTCCAGGCTCTGAGCTGTCTGCACAGAGCCCGACGCGGGGCTCGAACTCACGGACCGCGAGATGGTGATCTGAGCCGAAGTCGGACGCTTCACCAACGGAGCCACCCAGGTGCCCCAAGTAAAAGTATTTTAAAGGCAGATTTATAACAAGATGAACTGTGGGTGGAATATGATCCATGGGTAGAAATTGGCTTCAGGGGAGAATTTTCATGGTATGATTCTAAGCTGACAGTTTATTATTTTATTGATTTAGATAAGGACATCAATGGCACATTGACCAATGGGTCGTGGGCATTTAGGAAAGGGTGGTGATACATGAGATCGCAGGGTCATAAGCCAAAGGGACTCTGAGAGGCTGAAATGATAGCCTGGAACTAACTAGAAAACTTCAGCAGACACAAATACCTAATTTCTATAATTGGAAATGCCACCCTCCCCCATCACCTTCACCGTCAAGCTGTATGGGCTACACCCAGTGGCAGCACACACCTCCTTCCTTCCCCGTCCCCTTCCAGCCCAAATAGGACTAGGGTATTTTATTTTATTAATGTTTATTTTTTAGAGAGAGAGACACACACACACACACAGAGCATGAACGGGGGGAGGGTCAGAGAGAGGGGGAGACACAGAATCCGAAGCAGGCTCCAAGCTGTCAGCACAGAGCCCGATGTGGGGCTCGAACCCACGAACCGTGAGATCATGACCTGAGCCGAAGTCAGATGCTCAAGTGACTGAGCCACCCAGGTGCCCCGAGGACTAGGGTATTCTCATTACAAGTGACTTAGGAGTTAAGAGTGAGATGTGGTTGAGTCAAGGAAAAAATGGAGGGTAGACACTAACCCAGAAGGTGGTTTCTGACACCGTGTCTTCCAGGGGTCGAGTTAAGCCCAGAAACGTGTTCCGTTCAGGACACAGAGGGTGTGAACAGCAGACGGGTCACCACTCTGGAAACTCGGTCTCCTGCCCCAACTTTCACACGGGCCACTGCAACTGAAGACCTCCCCTCTTGGGAATTGTTCATTACTCCCCAGGGCGCTGGTCTGAGTATTCAAAGCCCAGAAGATAAAAGTAAAAGGTAAAAAAAGGTAAAAAAAAAAAAAAAAAAAGCAAAAGGAATCCGTCTCCAATTTACCTAAATCCAGCGACTTCTACGACTCAGGTGGGGTTTCAGGTCTGCTGATTTTCATTTTCCTTTTAATGAAGGACCGGGGACGCTTCCCAGGACGTTTGCTCTGGCGGGGGGGGGGGCGGGGTGGGGGGCACCTTTTCAGCTCTGTGTTAGCTGAATGTTTATTTTCCCGGCTGGGCACACCTATTAGTCCCATTACCTCCACTATTCTAGCTGCCGGCTCGAGTCAACCCCTTCCCTCTCGCCTTCAGAAGGTGCAAATTACAGCGGCTGCTGCGGCACCTTGAAGAAAATGCATTTTCTCAGCACTGCTCCTACCTCTACCGCTGTGGGCTTTGTTTCAGAGAGGAGGAGGGCTTAAAATATTCCACGGGGCAACTGCGTTAACCTCTCATCTGAAATATGTTATTGTGAATCCTGGGCATCCTGGAAAATGAATCTGCGTGGAGAAGACTTTTTTAAAAAAAAATTTTTTTTAAATGTTTATTTATTTTTGACAGAGAGAGAGAGAGAGAGACAGAGAGAGAGAGAGAGAGAGAGAGAGAGAGAGAGACAGAGCACGAGCAGGGGAGGGGCAGAGAGAGAAGGAGACACAGAATCTGAAGCAGGCTTCAGGCTCCGAGCTGTCAGCACCGAGCCCGACGCGGGGCTCGAACTCACAGACCGCGAGATCATGACCTGAGCTGAAACCAAGGGCCAGACCCTTAACTGACTGAGCCACCCAGGCACCCCTTTTCTTCTGATTTTAAAAGAAACTGAAACATTTTTAGGGGTCTCCAAAAGCACCTTGGGCCCAGGGGTGCGGGCTACTGAGCTGAATGGATGTGTTAGCCCCTAAAGAACGTATCTGATGACTTTTCTTGATGGCTTGGAGCTTGACTGGGAGCAGTTTTATCATGCTGTGGAGAGAGCTAGGAGGTAGCCCTGGATTTTTCATTTTTGAGTAAGGGTCTGAAGCCACCTTTCTTTTTGGTCATTTGCCTCTGTTTATAGAGGTGGAGTAAAACCCATCACGCAGCTGCCCTCCCGCCCGGGGCAACCACAAACCACAAACCACTTGATGTTCTCTCCCCCCTAAAAATCATCTTTTTTTAAAAAGTGTATTTATTTTGAGAGAGACAGAGACAGCACAAGTGGGCAGAAAGAGAGGGAGAGAGAGAGTCCCAAGCAGGCTCTGCACTGTCAGACGCGGGGCTCGAACCAACGAACCGCGAGATCATGACCTGAGCCTAAACCAAGAGCAGGACGTTTAACTGACTGAACCACCCAGGCGCCCCTGAAAATCATCTTTCTCTGAACAGGGCGAGCTCCAGAACCAGTGTAGCCACGAGCAAAACCATTCTTCCATTTCCACGGGGAATGTCTAGTGCTCTGAAATGCAATTTCACTAGAATAATTAGATCCGGGAAAGGGATAGAGTGAGGTGTGTGTGTGTGTGTGTGTGTGTGTGTGTGTGTGTGTGTGTAGATACTGTTTTGAATGAGACAATCAGGGGAGGCCACTGCTGAGATTACGTTTGAGCTCTGAATGTAAAAGGTCACGTACCTATGGAGGGAAAAGCATTCTAGGCAGAAGGAACAGTAACCACAAAGGCCCTGAGGAAACACATGTAGGCA
The DNA here is from genome assembly GCF_022079265.1 of Lynx rufus. NCBI lineage: Eukaryota > Metazoa > Chordata > Mammalia > Carnivora > Felidae > Lynx > Lynx rufus. Next base: position 162,085,949 of record NW_025814856.1, on the reverse strand, counting down.
CGCCCTGGCTTCCTCTGAAAGGTTGACACTTGGGGCTGGGTGGGGGTGGATCCTGCTTGCCCAGGTGTAGACGGGTGGGTGACTTTCAAGCTTCCTCGCTGGCAGCTTTGTATTCGATTTGGCATGTGACCACCGAAGCACCCTCCTGGTGGGGACGGCCACTCATGTGTGCGGGCTGAGGCAGCGGCAGCCCACAAGCATCCTGGGTGCTGGAAGGGTGGGGGCTGACAGAGGCCTGGGACGGGCACGGGCACTTTAAGACTGGAGGGAAAGAGGGGGACCGCGACCCTTGGTTACCCCGGGCATGACATCCCCCCTCCTCAACTCCTCGGCAGACGTAAGTGCAGTGATCAGAACATACCAGCCGGCAGAGCAAACACCTGTAAGGACCCTGTTGTGGGTTGAGGTGTGACCCCCACTCCCCAAAAACAAAGATATGCTGAAGCCCAACCCCTGGGGCCTGTGAATGCGCCCTTATTTGGAAATAGGGTCTTTGCAGGTGTCCTGAAGTTCAGAGGAGGTCATATTTTTTTTTAAGTTTCATTATTTTTTTTTTTAATTTTTTTTTTCAAAGTTTATTTATTTTTGGGACAGAGAGAGACAGAGCATGAACGGGAGAGGGGCAGAGAGAGAGGGAGACACAGAATCGGAAACATGCTCCAGGCTCTGAGCCATCAGCCCAGAGCCTGACGTGGGGCTCGAACTCACGGACCGTGAGATCGTGACCTGGCTGAAGTCGGACGCTTAACCGACTGCGCCACCCAGGCGCCCCTAAGTTTCATTATTTGAGAGAGAGAGAAAGAGAGAGAGAGAGAGAGCGAGCGAGCAGGGAAGGGGCAGAGAGAGAAAGGGAGAGAGAATCCCAAGCAGGCTCCGTGCAGTCAGCACAGAACCTCATGTGGGGCTCGAACTCATGAAACCGCGAGATCACGGCCTGAGCTGAGACCAAGAGTTGGACTCTTAACCGACCGAGCCACCCAGGTGCCCCGAGGTCCCGTTGGATCAGGGTGACTAGGGTGGGCCCTCATCCCACGAGTGGTGTCATTACAGGAAGCAGAGAAGGGACACAGACACACACAGGGAGAGAAGGCCATGTAAAGACGGAGGCAGAGGCTGATGTCAAGAGGCCACGATCCCAGCAGCATCAGCAATCAGCAGCACCGGCCAGAAGCCTGGACGGAAGAACAGGTTCTCCCTCTGCCCGGGGTCCCAGGAGAGGACCCACCCTGCTGACCGCTTGACTTCAGACCTCTGGCCTCCAGAACCCTGAGACAGTACGTGTGGTTTCTAAGCCACAGTCTGTGGTATTCGGTAGGAACTAAGACCCAGCCTAGGACTGCAGGGGATCCCGGGCCCCCTGCCGTTCTGGAAATGAGACTGGAGGGGGGAGAGGAAGCATTTGCCTCTGAGAGTAGAGTTAGCCTGAAAGCAACACTGTTAGAATGAGATGGTTGGTTAAGTGTCAGCGCGAGCTGCCCAGCCCCAGCCAAAAACACGGGAATCAGTGCCTGCTGTGGAAGATGAAAATACATACTTCTGCTCATCTGAACTTAGTTCATGTTATTTGTAAGCCCTTTACAAACCGACAGAAAGAATGCTTTTTCCAGGAACATGGTAACAGAGAAGGGGATCATTCTGGGCTCCTCTGGGGTCACTCCGGTAAGCTGGGGGCTCCTACCCAACCACGTCCACAGTACCCAGCGCCTACATGCTTTGACTCAGAATCTTCGAAGTGTTGGATTCTTCTGGGCTGAGACAAGTCGATCCAATAACTAGTTTACGAGTTTACTGCTATTCCTCCTGTGCTGCTGGTGTCTCCCTTCCCCACCTCAAGGCTGTTGGGGTGGGGCTGTGTCTCTAAGCTCCTGGTGTGGAGAAGCATGCTCTCGTTGCTTCCAGACTGTTCTCCTCACCCAAATGCTTGGTAGCCCCTGAGTCCCTTTCCTCCTCCTTCTCCCCCTCCTCTCTCTCCTTCCAACTTTTTCTATACCTCACAAAGACTTTGCCGGCTTACAATGGTTAATTTGAATCAGAGAAAAATGCCCTTGGTCCAGATGAAGCCTGGAATCGGCGTCTTTATTTCAGAACAGACAGCTAGGCGTCATGGCCTGTTGTACTTGTTTGATGCATATAGTTTAAAAAATTTTTTAAAAAATGTTTATTCATTTTTGAAGGAGAGAGAGACAGAGCATGAGGAGGGGAGGGGCAGAGAGAGAGGGAGACACAGAATCCGAAGCGGGCTCCAGGCTCCGAGCTGTCAGCACAGAGCCCTACACGGGGTTCGAACTCACGAACTGTGAGACCATGACCCGAGCAGAAGTCAGCTGCTTAATCCACCGAGCCACCCAAGCGCCCCTGACCGAATATAGTGTAGCTGCTCCTTGTGTTTACAGTCAGTGCTGGTCTCCTTCCCTCCCCGTCCTGCCAGCCATGGCTGCGTGAAAGCAATTCTAAGCATTCTTCTAGAAGCTACCAAAACCCACGTCACTGTTTCTAAAGATTCCCTTGGCTAAGAAATCCTACTGTACTTTTCACCTCTAGAGGACCGTCCTCGATAAGGATCAAATACAAATCATTGCAAGTGACAATGGATCTGAAGATATTCCACCTGCACCTGAGGATCCTAAACATTTAAAGGCAGCAATGGAAGAGATTTCTTATTGATCCCGGGGCAGTGAGATGTATTTTCTCTGCAGACCATTTAGACTGGGGGCTTAAGAACTCTCCTCTCCTTACCTTGCTCACTGTTAAAATTCATACGCAAAAAAGACAACGTGAGACGCCAAGAAGTGAGGAAAGGTGAGTACACTGAACCCGTCTTCGTGAATGAGTCTACGGAAGAGGCTTCTGGAAGGAAGGATAAACCTTCCTCAAAGGGAAACTTGCAGAAGATGACTTAAGTATTGCAACTCTCCAGCAGCTTAACCGCCCGCACCTTTAATTTCTGGATCAGAACAAAGACCCACAGTGAATGCCACACATACAAAAAGGGACGTCACACGCAAGTGGCGCGTGATGCACGCGCAGCATTTCCAGATCTTCTTATAAAAGGGTAAAACGCTTTCTTCACATTTAGTATAAGATGTGCACCTAAATTGACAAGTGTCCTAATTTATATTGAATGGAGGCTCTGTCCCTGTTGCAACTGTAGAATATTCTAGAAGAGCTCCTATTTTCCTCACCCATGGCAAATCCAGGGAAACGGTAATAATCACAGCTGACGTCTGGAGCACATATTTCACACGGGCCCCCGCCCTGTGCTGAGCCGTTTACGTGTGTTCACTTCTTTCATTCTTGTAGCTCCTCTGGAAAACAGGTGATTCTCTTGCCTCTCGTTTTGCAGAGGAAAAAGGCCTGGAGAAGTCAAGTTTCCTCACCCTTCTGTTACTCTGATCGTGACGACGGTTCTCTACCGTCCTCCTGGTCACGTGCTTGAAAGCAGAGCATCTGAACGCTGACAGACAGACCTATGAAGGAGGTCAGGTCTGTTTCCAGAAAGTGAAACGAAAGGACACAGCCCCTAACTGTGGTTTCTACAGGTGTCGCCTCCCTCCCCCCGGACGCCCCAGGATAAGACTCCTCAGGCTTCTGGTAGGCAAAGGGGCAGATGGGCCACCCCCTCGCCCAAGAGCCACGCCTTCTCATCATTCAATCTCCAAACTGTCAAGTGCTCCCTTCTCTCCCATTGCCATTTAAGCCCGCCTCACTCCGTGTCTGGATTTTGCTTTCCTCTCCTAGTTTCATCTTCCTCCTCGCCCACCCTCGGAGGAATGTTTCCAAGACTCAACTGGGGTCTCTCCTTCCCTTTCGATGGCTGCCTCTAACAGAAAGGGCACGCTCCTCAAAATGATCAGCCTCCAAGCTCTGACGCCACCTTTCCGTCCACTCGCCCTCCACTGACCCAGGGGTCTGACCGCCTTGAACTACCGCCAGGCTGAGTCATGCACACCCCTTCTGGCCTCCGTAGAGGAGTCAGGAGCAACGGGGTTGTTACTTTAGGTGATGACAAGTTTGCCTCCCCCACTAGACAGGAAGTGTCTCCAGGAAGGCCCATGACTTCTGCTACCGCACCGTCTGCACGGTGCCCGGAACCCGCGCTCCACGGATGGTGAGGGCATGAGTTGTGTACAACTTCCTGCTCGTCCGGTGCCTGTTTTGAATTTTCTGCATATCAACATCTGCATGCTGACGGTAAAGCAATGATTTTGACCCACACGCTTACACTTAATCGTGTGCCTACACACGTGGAGGTGAAGTCAGGGATGTTTACTGATCCTTTCTAGATAAAAGGCTGTGCGCTTGGCACTGTGGGGCGGAGAGAAGCAGGCAGACGACAGTCCCCTGCAGGGCTCTCACGGTCGAGGGTAAACATCAGCAGAGGCAAAATGAGATAAAGGCCATGATGCGCGTTCAGGAGAGAGAGCTATGGATCGAGACTGGGACAGAGAGGACCACGTGATGATGGAAACGATCCCTGAACCAGGTGCCGCTTGAAGAGAAAAGGAGGGTGGCGGGGACAGAGGCGGGCACATGCACAAGGAAACCGAGGGGCTCACGTGCAAGTTTGTAAGTAAGTGCCCCAGAGGACACGGCAGATAAAGCTGGAAAATGACCCGCCCTCGGGTGGATGTTGTATAAGGGCCTCACGTTTCAAATCAGGTTATATCGATTTGGTAAGCACTGGGGCATCCTCGAAGACTTTTCTTTTCTCTTCTTTTCTCTTCTTTTCTCTTCTTTTCTCTTCTCTTCTCTTCCCTTCCCTTCCCTTCCCTTTCCTTTTCTCTTTCCTCTTCTTTTCTCTTTTTTCTCTTTCCTTTCCTTTTCTCTTCTTTTCTCTTTTCTTTTCTTTTCATTGTAGTAAAACACTCATTAAAAAAATTGAAAAGCCTGGGAAAAACTTAACTGAAGATATGGGTCAGTAAGGTCACTTTGGCATTGGCGGGTGAGATGGGTGGAGAAGACACTGGAAGTGGGGGGTTCGGACAGGAGACTATCACAGCCGTGCTCAGTGAGGGCTGGTGAGGGTCTGACCGAGGGGTGAGGATTCAGAAGAGGGTTCATTGACAAAGGAACATACTTCTTTAAAAAAAAATTTTTTTTTAAATTTATTTATTTTGAGAGAGTGCGTGCGTGGGGAAGGGGCAGAGAAAGAAGGAGAGAGAATCCCAAGCGGGCTCCGTGCACAGAGCCAGGATGTGCAGCTTGAACTCACAAACTGTGAGATCATGACCTGGGCTGAAATCAAGAGTCGGACGCTTAAGTGACTGAGCCACCCAGGAGCCCTCACAAACGAACATACTTCTAAAACCCTGGTTTTCATCTGTTATAGTTTTTGGCAAATTGGAAAAAGTGCTGATAAATGTCAGGAAAGTAAAAAGAAAAAAAAAAGGTAAAGTTACTAAAGGACACTGCTTGGCAATAAATGCTGGAGGCTTCTCAAGGGGGCTCTACTGTTTTGAGTGTTCACCTCTTGGATCCTGGTTAAGCTGGAATTCAGTCAACGGGCACCCAGCACGCAAGAGTCTCTCACCGACAGCACAGCCACCAGGGAGCTGGCACTTTCCATGCAGATTATTCATTTTGATGACGGAAGTCCCGGTGGCTGTTCCCGTCTGAGTTCACGGGCTGAAGAAAGCCTGGTCACTCCTAGCGCACGTGACACGTTTTTATGATACAATGCTCGTAACTTCCAGCCCTTTATGGATGACTTGGTAAGAGTGAGCGGAAAGGTCGTGTGCGTGTGCGAAGCACAGTAAAGGGCACGTTGGAAGAAATCAAGGCTGTGTTTTAGACAGGAAAGGTTGACAAGTTCAAGGTGTGGATGTTAATGAAATGCAAATATCAGCGTATCCTAGGTGTGCATCTAACCACATACGGACATAATCATTCTCTCAAAATGCAGTAACAGGGGTGGACGTCGAAATCTCTAGTTTACAGGTGAGGAAACCGAGGCTTGGTTCTGGGAAGCAGCTCGTCACTCGGCTAACGGATAGAAGAACCAACCCTGCCGACACTCATTCCCGGTTCCCAGAGACCGAAGTTCCCGCAGTTACAAGAGTGGGTGTTCACTCCGATGACGGGTGTGGCACACGATGTGGCTCTCCTTAGTGACACAGACTGTCTGTGGCTGGGTTCTGTCCTCCCCACCCCCCCCCCACCTTTTTTTTTAAGTAGGCTCCATGCCGAGGCTCCAGCCCAACGTGAGTCTTGAACTCACAACTCTGAGATCAAAATCTGAGCTGGGGTCAAGGGTCAGAAGTTTGACTGACAGCCACCCAGGCGCCCCTGTTCCCCTCTAATTGCACAGTGTATTGCTCTGCTTCCAAATTATGTAAAACTTTTCTGGAGGAAAACTGATCAATCCACGTTGACTCCCGGCACAAAGGGACGCCAAAGGGATTCGCGATGTTTGGCCAGACTGTTTACCGTCAGTGTTCCCACGCGAGAGCTGTTCTGCTCATTTCCTGTTCTCCCTCCCGGGTTTGGAGTCCCTGAATAACTGGGAACAGACTGATACACGGAGGTCGCTCAACCAACTGAGCCACCCAGAAGCCCCAATAAATTTTACTTGAGAGAGAGAGAGAGAGAGAGAGAGAGAGAGAGAGAATCCCAAGCAGGTTCTGAGCTTATCGCAGAGTCTGACGTGGGGCTCGATCCCATGACCCTGGGATCATGACCTGAGCCGAAATCAAGAGTTGGACGCTCAACTGACTGACCCACCCACGTGCCCCAGGAATCATCATTATTAATGCCGTTATTACCAAGGATAATTACGTCTGCTAAACTTCTGCCTTTCAAGGCGAGCACAGGGCTGGCTGCTTTCTGTCTACCTCACGTATGTCTCCCTCATTTAAAACCAGGCTTTCCTTGGCTTCATCTGCTGTGATGTTTGTGTGGTTTGGTTTTCTCAGTGACGCCGTTCCCTCCTGCAAACCAATGTGGGGTGAACTGTGCACGTCAGCCTGGAGCGGCCCTGGGTGGGAATTCGCCGAAGGCGTGTCACGGTCGAGTTGGGGAACAGAATTCCCTACTAGCCAGGCAGGCTTGGCGACCGTGGCCGTGGAAGGTTGAACTGGAAGGAAAGGATGCAGCAAAAAAGTTGAGCTGTTGGCAGAACTCGAGTCTCTGACCTTGGAAGGGTGAAACTGCCACTCAGGGACCTGGTCCCAGGGAAGGGCCTGCTCTAGGTAGGGGTGGGGGGTGGAGGTCCGGGCTGGGCCTGGAGGAAGGATGCAGTTACTGTCAGTCTCCAATTGGTCCGGGCGGGTCTCAGTTTGCAGCTCAGCGCGTCCTGGACCAGACCCGCAGTCTAACGCCTGCCCCAGATCATCTCCCCAGGTCATTTTAGGAATGTGTCTAAATCCCAACACAGCTAGACCACTTTGGCCACGTCAACGATTTTTCCACGGGCATGGCTCCAAGAACCAAAGAATGAACCGGTTATCAAAGGGAGCCAGAAAGATGTGGCAGAAAAGAAATACTTGGAACTAAGATTTGCTTCAAAATATGGTTACTAGTATTTGTCTGACAGGCTTAGAACCAGATTTTTTCAGTTTATCAAAAATACAATAGACTCCTTGAATACTTCTCAACACCTGCTAGGGCTTGCCACTGAAGGCTCTGATTTCCCGGGTTTATCTGAGTTTTCAGGTTGTACAAGCTGGTGATGGGTTGTACTTCTTGTTATTCAGAGATCTGCATTTGTTTTATCTGAGAATAACACGAATTTAGGGCTAACCCTTAATTTCCTGGCTAAACTTTAGTCCCAGTAAAGGAAGCTTTTGATAATAGCTTTGCTCATTCTGATTGTACTCCAATGAAAATCCTTGGTAATGAAAATACCGGAAGCCGGAGACAGACACAAAAAATATTAACGTAATATAAAATTGGAATTTTTTGGTTTGCTTTTTACTTTTTGAATTAAGTTTACTGAGGTATAATCTGTATGCCATCAATGCACCTATTTTCAAGTAGTTTTGATGAATTTTGCCAAATATCTACACCTATGTAATAGTCTAATCAAGATATGCAACATTTAAGTTGGAAGTTTGTACAAATTCCCTTTGGCTGCCTAATATTTGTGTGTGTGTTTGTGTGCATGTGGGGGAGAGGGGAGAATTCGTCCCTGAAAATGAAGGTACTTAAAAGAATTTTCACCCTTGCGGAAGCAGATTCTTGAGAACAATTCTATGTGAGATTTTTAATAGTCCTGCCATTTGCATAAGAAAATTTGCAGAAGTACATAGCGTTGCACTCAAAATCTGATCGGATGATGTTGATTTATAGGACAGTCTGTGCCACAGTAAGACTTTTTTTCCTGCTTTTTTTAAGGTCCCTGCAGAGACAGAAGGGAATGTTTGTATGTATGTATGTATGTATGTATGTATGTATTTTTTTTTTTTTTAATTTTTTTTTCAACGTTTATTTATTTTTGGGACAGAGAGAGACAGAGCATGAACGGGGGAGGGGCAGAGAGAGAGGGAGACACAGAATCGGAAACAGGCTCCAGGCTCTGAGCCATCAACCCAGAGCCCGACGCGGGGCTCGAACTCACGGACCACGAGATCGTGACCTGGCTGAAGTCGGACGCTTAACCGACTGCGCCACCCAGGCGCCCCTGTATGTATGTATTTTTGAGAGAGAGAGCGAGCAAGTGGGGAGGGGCAGAGAGAGAGGGAGAGAGAGAATCCCAAGCAGGCTCTGCGCTGTCAGCACAGAGCCTGATGTGGGGCTTGAACTCACGATCCATGAGATCATGACCTGAGCCGAAACCAAGAGTCAGACGCTTAGGTGACTAAGCCACGCAGGCGTCCCCAAAAGGGGAGTGTTTTGTAGACACCCTGCCATCTTCAGTTTCCAGGTTCTGGGGTTATAAATCATTGCAGAATCCAGTTTTGCATAATCAAGTAGGAATGCTTGACTGTATGAAGGTATCTTTGTAGTACCTTTAATGAAATCCTCACTGGCTCCCTCTCTTCCAGCTTGTTCCCTCCAACCTCCCTCCCACCTCACAGCATTCTCCGAGGGGGGTCACTCAGTGGGCCTTCTCGGAGCAACCGCGCATTACCTGAAGGACTTGAAAATGGTTCCCAAACAATTGGTGGGTGCTGACCTCAAGCTCTCACAATTAGCACCAAGGGCCCTCCCTTGACGATCCTACTGGCTTCTGCATTCACAATCAGCAGTACTGTCTTTAGACCACATTGCAGCAAAAGTGGGTTACAATTCCTCAAAAGCTCCTCATCTACTCTTGGAACCTGGCCAGTGGCTTTGGAGAATGGTAGAGAAGGGAGCCCGTTCTAAGGGAGATGCGGGGAGAGGTAGACAAAACCCTAACTGTGTGGTTCAGGAGAAAGCCCCAGATCAAGGATGCCCCCCTCCAGTGCCTAGAATAGGACCTTGATGTGCCGGGAACTCAGCATTTACGGAATAAGTGAACAGATGTCGTCCCAGCAATGGGATCCATATTTCCAATTCCCTCCCCTCCCCGCTCTTTGGATCTGGCATAAATGAGCTGGGGACATCTCAGAGTTCAGGGGCGAAAGAACTCGTTCTGGATTACTTAGCACATCGGCTGGAGACAAAGATCTGAATTTACTGCTTATCAGGAGATTTTAAAGAACAGCTTATCCACTAAGGCCAATTTGATAAAACCATGGGTTAATGTTCCTGCAACGAGAGGCCTTACAGGAGGCAGCCTTCATCTGTTGCCTGATGTCCCTCTAATAATTTGTGGTATCCCAAGGAAATGCTGGTTCTGAAAATAAGACAACCTCTGAGAAGAATTTAACTGAAGTGCACTTTGTGGTTACAAACATCTACTGCTGGAGACGGTCCATCGATCCCGGCGAGTACAATGACCAGGTGGCAATAAGCCACAAATTGACCGACTAGTTGAATGGATCTTACACGTCGTCCACTGCATACAGTCTTGAAAAAAAAATCACTACATCGATATCAAGAGGAGTTAAGAGGACTTCCTACTCGTTTAATGTAATTCTCATATTGTGGCAAGAGTGAGCTGACCCACCTGTTTCGGAATAAGAGTGCCAGCTTGGGGTCCTAGCCCTGCCTTGTACAGCCGTGAGGCCTTAGACAGATGTCCCTTCACCTTGCTGAACTTCAGTTTCAACGCATGAATTGAGGATGTGGGCATCTCTTCCCCAAATTCCCTGGATCTACTCCGTTAGCAGGTGCTATCAATTGTACCTCCAAAACACATCAGGAATCTGCCCATTTTTGTCCATTGCCACGAATTATCATCGGGTTCAAACCACCATATATCCCAACTGGATTCCTGCAGTGGTCTCCCATCTGGCCTCTGAGCCTCCACTCTTCCTCTCCACAATCCTTTACTCAAAGGCCAACATTTAAAAACCCTCCACTGACTTCCCCTTCTACTCGTACTAAAATCCAAACCACGAGGCTCTCGTTAGCCTGGCTGCTGTCTCCTCTCTGTCCCCAGCTTCTACTTTTCTCCTCCTTGTCACCTTCACCTGATTTCCTTCAGTTCAGGAGACCACCCACCTTGACTGGCCTCAGGGCCTTTGCTCCTGCTATGCCTATTAGCTGGAGCATCCTTTCCTTGGATCTGGCGCCTTCAAGTCCTCCCTAGAGAACCCTTTCTTTTTAAAAAAATTTTTTTTTCAACGTTTATTTATTTTTGGGACAGAGAGAGACAGAGCATGAACAGGGGAGGGGCAGAGAGAGAGGGAGACACAGAATCGGAAACAGGCTCCAGGCTCCGAGCCATCAGCCCAGAGCCTGACGCGGGGCTCGAACTCACGGACCGCGAGATCGTGACCTGGCTGAAGTCGGACGCTTAACCGACTGCGCCACCCAGGCGCCCCTAGAGAACCCTTTCTAAAGATATTACCTCTTCCTTGATCATTCTCTATCATACTACTGGTTTTATTTTTTCTTTGTAGTATTTATCACTGATTTAAACCATTCTTGTTAGCTGTTTTTTCACTCACCAGAAAGTCAGCTCTGTGAAAGCAAGCCTCCGGATCCTTTTTCACTGTTAGAGCCACACTGTCTAGAAGGCACCAGTAAAAGAGGGATGGATGAATGAGGATAAAAAAATAATATCTATTTCCAAAGGTTGATGTGAGGCTTAAATGTCAAAAGCGCTCTTTGAAGGGTTTGATGGTTGTTGGATTTTATCCATCATTTTCTGATCCTCTAAATTAGAAAATATTATACTGACATTTACCAATTTAGGTCAGAATCAGATGAAAAATCTCTTAGCACATTAGTTTATCTGCCCAGTATCCTCTGCGCTCGAAGCTGTTCATGCTCATTGTAATGAGATCATTCACCAACTAGTAAGAATTCCTTCTTGGCTTCTGCTTTATGGGGCATGGCTAGAGTATAAAAAACATGAAGTCCCTATCTCTGCCTTGAAGGTGTTTACAGACAAATGAATGATGTGTGCCTGGCCTGCTTTGTCCTTCTGATCTCTTACAGTATTATTATCTGTGCTGTTCTGCCTTACACTGGAGTCATTTTCTGTGCTAGGGCCTTGCCTCTTTCCCGGGGAGAGGAGTCCATAAACACAAACCATGTTATTTCGAAACATGTATGGTAGAATAGAAGGCACCCAGGAGAGCTGTGGAATTAAACTGAATGATGGATCATTGCCTAATATACATTTTCACATATCCTGTAAAAATATTCCACTGGTAATGCAGAAAAAGATCTTATTTTGTTTTGAGGAGAAAAGGTACGCTTTACTAATAATATGCTCCCTTCAAATGTAAAGATCAGACTGACATATCGAAGGATTATTCTTGTTTTCTAACAGCAGGGTCTGTCGTCTGGAATGTGCTTCACACCTCAGCTGGGGCCCACACGGGACCAGTGGCTCGAATCAATGAGGTGGGTGCCCGAGAGCACGTCTGATCCCTCTGCTAGGGGAGAAAAACAGTCTTGACTTCAATAGCTTAGAGAGCTGGAAAAAAAAAAAAAAAAGGACTAGAAGACGAAAAAAAACCCAAATTCAGATATTACCAGCCAAAGAGGTTTTGCAAGGAAACACAAGACTGAGATTTTTCCGGAGTTCATCATCGAGACCCAGATGCACGGAATAATGCAGGAAAAGAAAGTTGGGGATAGAGTTTGAATTGATGAAGCTTCCAGAATGTAGCAAATGCTTCCGGGCTGTAAAGATTCCATGCAACCTTAGATGGCCCGGCTTCCTCTGGAGGGGTTCGGGTTGGCTAATGTAGGACCCACTACCTGTGTTAAGGGACAGACCTGCTTCCTTCAAGTTCTGTTTTCTACTCTCTGCTGCTTTTTCTCCAGGCTGGTGTCTGAGCTCCTCTCATGTCTCCTCGGAGTCATCACAAAGAGGGAGCGCCACATCCTGGTATCCATTTTGTTTTAGGATATTAGGATCATTTAAGTCTATAATCACGACAGAGCCCTAGATAATGTAATTTTGGCCTGCAAAGGCCTAATTTATCTCCTTTGTGAGACTCCGACGGCCAAACAAGTAGATAGCTGGCCACTTAAGTAATAAAATGGGACAGTTTCACATTTTTCAAATAGCTGCTTGTTTAGGAGGGCACAGAGGTGGGGCACCAATGGCGGGAAACATCAAGCGTTGTGTTTGACTCTTGTATCGTCTTGAATGCCTCTACCCATGTCTCAAGTAACCTGGGTCAGTCCCTTTGTACTTTCGGCTCTCAGTGTTTGTTTTCTCCCAAAAGCCTTACCGAGGTAGTTTTCTACCAATCTCTTGGAAGGCTGATTTTCTCTCTTTTGCATCTTTGGGAAAAAGAACGGGGGCAGGACTACCGGGTCCCCTTGTTTCTATGAACACGGAACCTGTAAATGAAAGGCGCTCATCTAGTATTATTGGGTTTTGATATGGAGAGAATTGTTCCCTGGACACCAGACTTTCTTCATAAAAAATAGATGTGTAGGGATGCCTGGGTGGCTCAGTCGGTTAAGCTCTGACTTTGGCTCAGGTCACGATCTCACGGTCTGTGAGTTCAAGCCCCGCATCAGGCTCTGTGCTGACAGCTTGGAGCCTGGAGCCTGCTTCGGATTCTGTGTCTCCCTCTCTCTCTGCCCCTCTCCTGCTCATGCTCTGTCTCTCTCTGTCTCAGATATAAATAAAGATTAAAAAAAAAATTAAAAAAAAAAAGAAAATACTGGGGCGCCTGGGTGGCTTAGTCGGTTAAGCACCCGACTTCAGCTCAGGTCATGATCTCACAGTTCGTGGGTTCGAGCCCCACGTCGGGCTCTGTGCTGACAGCTCGGAGCCCGGAGCCTTTTTCGGATTCTGTGTCTCCCTCTCTCTCTGACCCTCCCCCATTCATGCTCTGTCTCTCTCTCAAAAATAAATGTTAAAAAAAAATTAAAAAAAAAAAGAAAAAGAAAATACTGAAGTCAGAACAGATGGGTAATGTCAGAGACTTAACACGTAGCAGCTGGCTGAGCTCTTACGGCTTCCCTCGTGGTCTCATGGTCGTCTAGCTCCTCTTTAAGTATCTCCAGTGCTAGTCTTCCCCAGGTGACAGTGTGCCGGCCGTGGGCTGCGTCACTCTCCTTAACCTGAATGGCAATCTGCCCCTTAGGACCCAGGCCTTCCTACCTAGCCCTCAACACGCACACCAAATTCTCCTTCTCCGCATGGGCTCTCAGTGGGGACTGACAGGCAGACACCCCCCACTTCCCCAAACCCCCTCTTTTTCAGCTAAATGCCCCCAATTCTCACTGCTATTCCCTGAGCGAGTTACCCTCCACTGGACACTTTCTGGTGTGGCTGTGTCCACCCCGCGACGTGGGTGCCATTCGAAGAATGCCCCGTCACAGCTCAGCTACTTGGTCACTCAGCTGCTCAGCAGCCCTAAAATGGCCTTCTTTGCGTGGCTGAATCACTGTGCTGCTGCCCTTCCAGGCTCCTTCCTCTTGGGCTTATGTCATCGATTTTTTCAGCCTAAATGTATGAGCCTGTCTTTAACCTTCATTTTATTGGTTTTGGCTCAGATTTATTGCCACTTAAAATAAGGATGCTAACTTACATTTAATTATAATTTACAATGATCAAAGCGCTTTCACATATGCTATTATAATGAAGTTTGATTCTCTTCTTTACTGTATCAGCTATCCCTCTTGAATTTCCATCATCTGGAAATCTGATTAACGGAAATGGCAGCAATTGTCAGCGATACGCAAGCTGAAGGGCAAGGAACTACCAGTCCTGGGAAGCTCCTCCCTTCTTCCCAGCACAATCCAGGGAGACAGACAGACGACAGCAACCACACACACACATCTGTAAGAAAATCGCAAAGAACGAGGAATAAAGCAACGTAAGGGAATGGAAAGTGGCCAGGCCAGGCGCTTTGAGAGAGCGGGTGGTCAGAAAACCCCCTGAGCAGAGATCAGAGTGAGTGGGGACCACGCAGGGCACCCGGAGAGACCCCAACACCCAGGAACGAGTGAATCTATTGATTTCCTGCTTTGTTCCAAAGACAAGCGCAAGCAATCAGTGTCTGACTTGGGTTTCTTTTCCTTGTTATGAACTAACTCAGAGTTTGCTTCACAAATGCTGAATAAGCAGCTAATTCAATGCCTGGCAAGCACATCACTCACCTTTCAATGGCTATCTGTTGAATAAGCGAAAAAAATATACCAGGCCCGATTGTGTCGAATGTTTTGCTAAAATTAAGAAACACGATGTCAAGACCATTTTGACAAGGCTTTTACAACGTCAGTCCTGGGACACCCAGCCCCCACTGGAGCTCTGAGAAGTATAATCAGATGGTGACCAATGGGCCGCGGCCCAGTTAAGACGGCCCTGAGGCTGTGTGCAGCTTCTGGTACACAAGCAACAATACCCCGACCAGAACACATCCCCCCCGAGTTACGAACCTCTGGCCTCAAGCATCCCCTTTTCACCAATCTCAGAAAAACGAAATATGGTTAGCTCAGTGTGGCTTGATTCCGGGAACTCCCGTAGTGTTCTACAAGTCATACTATTGTCCACATCCTTGCTTATCATCTATTTAGTAATCTCCGCCAGAATTTCATCAGTCATCATTTTACCAGCCTCTGTTTTGGGGAAACTACTTTTTAAAAAGATATTTTGGGGCGGGGGAGAGGCGCCTGGCTGGCTCTGTCGGTTAAGTGTCTGAATCTTGATTTTGGCTCAGGTCATGATCTCACGGTTTGTGGGTTTGAGCCCCGTGTCTGGCTCTGGGCTAACAGCGCGGAACCTGCTTGGGATTCTCTCCCTCCCTCCCTCTCTCTCTCTGCCCTTCCCCTGCTTGCGTGTGCGTCCTTTTTCTCTAAATAAGTAAATAAACTTTTAGACAGCTTAAAAAGAGATATTTTTGAAAGCTGGCATTTCCTTGGGTCTAGTTTTCAGCACCCCTCCGGAAGCCGAGCTTCTCCACAATTACTGATTGATCACATCGACACATGCTTTTTAGCACCTTGAGTTGATTTGTCTGCACCCGGCGAAACAAATTCTTGGAATGAGATTAATTAATTACTGATCGATGGAGCAACCGCTGTAAACCAGGAAATACTGAAATGGATGAAAGAGAGATGGATGAGGAAAGAAGGAATAGGACCCCGTTCCTGAACTGAAGATGGACAGACTAGACGCTGACATATAAATAAGACGCACTGACAAATACCGAAATAAACTTGAGCCCGAAGTGCGGTAATCTGGGCAGGCATCAGATGTGCAGCGAGTGCTGGGCAGGGGCTGGCCACCTCCGCCCGGAGAGCCAGGTTGCGAGCACTGAAGGACAGAGTTCCTAGAGGTTGGACAAATCCAAAGAAGCGGGGCTGATGGTGGAGGCTGTTCCCTAAATCTCCTGAAGTTACACAGCCATGCCCTGACAGGAAGTAAGGAGCAAACACTTACGGAGTACTCTAGAATGAGAAAATATTAAGTATTAAGGAATTTTTAAAACTTGAGATGCACTGACTTCCAGACTAGCCTGTCACGCCTCAGTCAATCCCTTGGATTGTACAGAAACAAATCGGAGGCCAGTTTTCGGGAATCCAGACTTTTAAAATAATGAAAGTAGCTGAATGCTTATCGTTTCTGGCTTTTTCCGAAGAAAGATGTTCATGTCACAGCTGTACTGTCCTGCTCGAAGCCGGTGGAGAGCTGGTTTTGAAGGCATGATAAACCACCTTGCAAGAGGGGCTGAAGGGCCAAGGGAAAGGCTTCTCTGCGGGGACCCAACGTCTCCAGACCCAAATGGCTTGGGGCTTGGCTGATTCAGACAAGAAGAAATTAAAAACATAAAACACTTTCCCTCTCAGATGCCTTAGTTAAAACTCTGCTCGATCAATCCCCCAAAAGCCTTCTGGAAGAGAGGAGACTCCCTCTTCTGGGGTCGTGGGGGACACTATCCTTCTCTTCCTTCTTCTCACCAGCCCAAGTCTCTCACTGGGAAATTAGACATGGGGCCGAAGGTGAAGTGTGGTTTTTGGGGGAGTCCGTGATTAGCTGTAAGCATGCTGAGGTTTCCTGTAATTCTCGTGCACTTTGTCCGGAATCCCTTCCCTAGTGAGTGAGAGAACAGTAAGGCCACCCTAATTGATCTGAAACGTATCTTGTCTTCCGATGCCTGGGGATACACAGGTGAGAGCAACAGAACAGGACAGAAAGACCCTGAGCTTGGGAGTCAGACAGACCCGCCCCCTCACCCCCCCCCCCCACTTAAAAGATAAATGCTAGTCACTTCATCTTTCTGATCTGTAAGGTGAATATAATATTAGGTACCTCTTAAGAATGTAGCGAGAATTAATTGGGACAATATGACTAGAGCCCTTAGTATAGTTAATGGTGCATAATAGACTTTTGAGAAATGGCTGCTATTATTAGCTCTATTACCAATTTTCAGCAGTCCTGGGATTCAAATAACAGCCAGTGACTATGCGTAAAAGAAAGTCTTTCAAATCCACGGTTACGGTTACGGGCTGGGTCCATGGAGTACAGTTTCAGTATCGATTAAGAAACAAACACCTCCTGAATAAAGGAAATGTGGTGAACTTCCCACCTGAACATTTCAAGTGACCAGGTGTAATCTGGTGAGAGGTATGAGTATCGTAGAATGGAAAAGGACACGAAGGCTGAGTCTTCTGAAGTGAGATTTGCGTTGTTTTGGGTGTGGATTGGCCGGCATGGTATTTCTCCAGTACCAGAGCTAAATGCCTGGGATACGCACAAGGGATTCCTAGATTAGCAGTCACCGTGGGTCAGAATCCAGAACTTGGCCCTGCAGACTAATTCAGAGGAAATGGCCAATGGAGGGAGGGCTCTCTAGTATTCCCATCTGTGAAATGGACCTGACTTGTACTAGAGGAACTCCTAGTTTCTCTATAATTTGACAAAGGAATTCACGATTTTCTCCTTCTGGAAAGAGTAAAGATGGACCCAGAGAGGCAGTAGTTAAGATTTCTCATTTTCTCTTCTCCCCCCTCATCCCATTAAACATACAGCATAGATCAGGTGAACAATTTCTAAACAAATCACCCGAAGGGATCCATGATTTCTCCAATTCCACGGCGTCTCAATCAAAAGAGCTTCCTTTCAATGGTTAATGATGTAAATCAATAGAAAATGTGGGAAGAAAGAACTCTTATTCAGAAGGCTGAACTTCTGAAGTGCTAATGGTGATGATTAGCTATTATGCAAAGAAAAAGCAGAATCAATTCTAATCTTCACGGACTGCCTGTGGGAACCAGTCCCCGCGGGGAAGATAAGCAAAGTCCTGTGAACCGCCTGCCAAATGTGAGGATGAAAAATTAAAGCCTTCTTCAGGGATAACCAGACACCATGCTAAGTTTCAAAAGGGGAAAAACCAAACAGGCAATTTGATGCTTTTTTTACTCCCTAAAAAAAAAAAAAAAAAAAAAAAAGGCGAAATAAACAGAAGCAATTACTCTAAACTTATGGTACTTTTCGAGGAACGCATCACCTTCATCTTTCCTCAAAATATTAATTATTCTATTTTATATATTCAGTGGATAGTTTATTTTGCAGGAGCGTAAAAGCATGCTCCTATTAAACAAGTGTCAAAAATCCGACAACGCATGTAACAGTTCACAACACCCTGTCAATCTCAGCTTTGCTTTCACACATACACACACACCCTATGAAGCAATACTCTACCACGTTCTCCCGATTTTTCTTTGCTTGCTCCCGGCTCAGTACGACCCCGTGGGGGTGCAGGACTGGGGCTGCTAAAGCAAACCCAAGCGCTCTGCGTGCTTCGGTCCCAGGGTCATCCCGCTCCCAGAAGGACACCCGACCTTCCGGAGACCAGATCACCATTCGGAAATCCCTCGGCCAGAAGCAGTGCCGGCGGGGTGTTCGAATCCAGGCTCGGCATCCCTGCTCCGCGCAAGGGCTCCCTCCCTCCCTCCCGCGCGCCCTCCGACTGGACCGAGCGGCGCGCGCCCCGCCAGGGATCCCGCATCGCAAAGTAGTAAGCCTCCAGCGGGCAATACTTGCCTGGTCCCGACCGCGTCGGCTCAGGTGTGCCCCTCGCTCCGGTGCTGCAGGTGGGTCCCCCCCAACAAGGAAAGTCAGACTTCAGGACCCCCTGGGGCCGTCCTTTGTCGGCTGCTGGAATCCCAGCCGCTGCTCTCCGCCCCGGGACTGCGGGACCACCGCCCGGACCCGGAGAAGCAGGTGAAGGGAGGGGGTGGAAAACCCGGACTGGAGTCCCGGGCTGGCGGCACACATGGGAGGGCTTGGCGAAGGCGCGGCGACTCAAGGCAAAGCCTAAAACGCGGACTGGAGTTTTGGTGGGGTTTGTTTGCTTTTTTTTTTTTTTTTAAATTTATTTTTGAGAGAGAGAGAGAGAGAGAGAAGCGAGGGGCAGAGAGAGAGGGAGACACAGAATCCGAAGCAGGCTCCAGGCTCTGAGCTGTCAGCACAGAGCCCGACGTGGGGCTCGAACTCATGAGCCCTGAGATCATGACCTGAGCTGAAGTCTGACACTTAACCCACAGGGCCACCCAGGAGCCCCGGGGGTTGTTTGCTTTTAAACGCAATTTTACCTGCAGCCCCCCACACGTTGGCAATGCGCAGCGTGGTGGTGAGTTGGCGTTTTCTGGCTGCTGGGCTTGGAGCTGACACCTCGGACCATCTGGGCCAGAAACCTTGGCGGCTGCTGATCTTTATGGAGAGCTTGGCCTTCTGGGGGAAAACTCTTGAGTTTACTTACTTACTTAGTCCATGAAAATGATGCCTATTCTTGTGGTGGATGGCATTGGTCATGGGATTCGTGGGGAAGGGGTGGCTGCCTTTGATGCTATAGGCAGGAAAAGACCCCCAGAGACCTGTCCAGTAGGAACGATTTCTGAGGAATGTTTGAGAACTCTGGGATCTGGGGGAAATAAATATGATGGTTGTTGATTTTCCTTGAACTCGAGTGACCGCTCTCTGCCTCCCAGTTTTGCCCAGGGTCTCATGGGGATTCCCTGCAGTCAGGCCTACCTTCTTCACTCTTTGAGCAGGGGTTACCTGCCGAATACTCAGTTTCTTTCTTTCTTTCTTTCTTTCTTTCTTTCTTTCTTTCTTTCTTTCTTTCTTTCTTTCTTTCTTTTCTTTCTCTTTCTTTCTTTCTTTCTCTCTTTCTTTTTTTAAATTTCTTTTGAGAGAGAGAGAGAGAGGGAGAGAGCGCAAGTGAGGGAGAGACAGAGCAAGAAGGAGAGAGAAAATCCCAAGCAGGCTCAGTGCTCTCAGCACAGAGTCCAACATGGTTCTCAAACCCATGAACCATGAGAAATTGACCTGAGCTGAAACCAAGAGTCTGATGCTCAACCAAGACCCTTGGTTGAGAAGAAGAAGGCGCTCAACCCAGGCGCCCCCAAATACTCAGTTTCTGATTGCATGAAAGCCTCGCTGCTCTCCTTTGGGAAGGGTTAAATCATCCACATTTGTCAGGAGCATTTTAGTGTTCTGCATTCTATAGAGTCAGGTGTATTTCTTTTGCATATGTGTTGCCTCTCAAAGACAGGTAAAATAGGAGGGCCAGTAAGAGCGAGAAGATGCTTACTCAGACCAAGGGGGAGCCGCTGAAGCCTTTGCAACATAAACCTCCCTCAGTTCATTCCCTCAGCATGAACTGTCCCTCCCCTGGGTTACAGGTCATACCAGAGACAGGCGTTTGCAAAGAGTGGTAGGCAAGGCAGGAGGGTAGGTGGGAAGACGGAAAACTTTGGTCACAGGAGAGAAAACCAGAAAGCCGCAACTTGACCTTTACAAAGGGCTCTGTTAGTCTGTGTTTGCCAAATGAAGGACAACACAAAGTGCCTGTTTCATCTTGACTATCTAATCGATCACAGGGGCTGCAAAGAGGATTATGATGCACAAAATAATACATGATATCAGATTATAAGTGCTAGAAACCAAAACATTAAGAAGGAACAGTCAGCCCTTTCTCCAGTATTTGTTTAAATCCATCATCTTTCAAAATGCTGCAGGCAACGTATTGTATGTCTCCCTTTATATGACAACTTATATTTAGGAAAAGGCAAAATTAGAGGGAAAGAAGAAAAGATCAGTGGCTCCCAGGGGCTGAGAGCAGAGGGACGGGGTAAGTACAAAGGGCAGGAAAGACATTTGGGGGCTACGGAATTATCCTATTCTGAACACACACATTTGCCAAAACTCATTGAACTCTACAAGGGTGAACTTTTCTGTGTGTCAGTTAAAAAACACGTAGCTGAAAAAAAGTGGTCAGTTGCTCCTCTCCTTCCTTCATCTCAGGAGGGGCCACAGGGAGTATGTATGATCAAGAGCTTATTCACTATGGAAAAATCACAAGCAAAAGCTTGGAATCTCCCAGTGAAGTGTCCTTAATCTGATCTATAGCATATACTCTGCGTGGTGCAGGGCCAGGAGCTGGCAAAAAACACATAAAAGTCCAATCGTTTTCATTCTGTGCAGTGATGAGTAGAGATTTCTGTGTGTGAGATTAGAAAGAATAAATAGTAAGGCTTTGGAGAGGTGGGCAAGGAGCAGATAAGAAGGGTCAGATCTTGGAAGAAGTAACAAAGGGAAATAAATGCCTGCTGATTCTGGAAAGACCAAACAAAAACAGTGTGCTACCCCCAAGCAGTGGTTCCCAAACCTGGCTTCATAGGGAAATCATCTGACTCCCAGTAGGTCTGGGCCAGGGTCAGAGAATCTGCGTTTTTAAGGAATTCTCCCAATGACTCTTTAGAGCTGCTTAGGGCCAGTGCCGGGAGTGTGAGTTTAAGAGCCACAGAACCTAGAGCAATGTGTTGCTTCCTAGGACACCATGAAAGCCTGCACTTTTTCTCAGTAAGGAAATAGCCTAGGCTCCTGGCGGAGAGGTAAGTGAGGCATCAGGATGAGAGGGGACCACTTGGATTTGGCCGTGGGGGGAGGCCCTCCCAGAGAAGCAGCGAGCAAAGCAGAAGGAAGGCCAGTATAGGGCTGTGTGTCCAGCAGGGCCCCGGCCAGGTTTAGCAGGCCGTACCGGCCACAGCGTCAGGGGAGAATTAGGAGAAATCCAGGGTGTTGTCCTGTGCTGTTTGCCAGTAGGTTCCCCACACTTAGCACAGTACCCGGGCCTGTCAATAAATACTGGTTGACTGAGTGAATAAATGAATGCATCTCAGCTACGCACCTTCATCACTGTAAACCCGAGAGCTGCCCCGGGAGAGAGAGATTACTGTCCTTTCCTGCTGGGACATCTTCAGTACTCAGAGAAGTGGAGTTATTTACCCAAAAGTCTCATAGTTAGCAAGGGCAGTGGATATTTTTGCCACAGAGGAGCCTCAAAGATACGCCCGGGGAAGTTTCTTTCCATGTTATTGGGATTTTGGTGATGAACGTGAGTGTTCTGCATTTGAAAAACATCCGAGAGATTGATTTCCTAATGAATGATTCGTTTGTAAGGTCAAAACCAGTAACGTTTAAATGTTCCCTACGGAATGGGAGTGTATCCATTTTGGATATGGGTTTGATGACATTTTTTATTCCTCAGTGATGGCTCCAGATTGGGGTGAAATGGAAAACCTGCCTGCATTTTCTTGCCTGTAGGAGTTATTTATTTTTTAAAAATTTTTTTAACGTTTATTTATTTTTGAGACAGAGAGAGACAGAGCATGAACGGGGGAGAGTCAGAGAGAGGGAGACACAGAATCTGAAACAGGCTCCAGGCTCTGAGCTGTCAGCACAGAGCCCGACGCGGGGCTCAAACTCACGGACCGCGAGATCATGACCTGAGCCGAAGTCAGACGCTTAACCGACTGAGCCACCCAGGCGCCCCTGTAGGAGTTCTTTAAATGACTACACGCTTGGTTTGGAATATACCTATTATTTTTTACTTTTTCCTTTTTTTAATCGAGCAAACAGGAAGTGTGGGCTCTACTCGCATTCTTCCCACTGGATAATCTCTTCTTAAAAGCAACTAAAACTGAAAAAAACAAAACAAAACAACAAAACCATCCCTACTGTCACTTAATAAAACACGACCCTGCACCACATGTCAATTTCTGCACATCTGTGGCCTTCCTCCATTCCTGTTGTGGGATCTTCAGTTCTTTTGTCCCTCTTCGCATTTCTCTATGTGAAACTAGACTAAGTTGTACCGTAACATCCCATTATATCACTATCTTCTTAAGACTGGCGTTAAGCTATGACTTCTCATAAGACTACGTTTATAGGCCAGAGTTCATTAAGTCGTAACTCCAAGTCTGTGAAATAGGGTAGAACCAGTCAGAGACAATTCTGACACTGGATTCAAATCCAGTATCAGTATTCTTTATGTGGAATGAATGTGTCATTGGATCTGGTCTCGCAATGAAAGGCAGATATTTACCCCGACAGTGTGTCAGCGGCTGAATGTTCAGACAGAGGTGCAGAAAGACAGACACAAATACACGTGGGCAAGTAGGGAGAGAGGGAGCCAGGTGGCCATCTGCCCATGCCTTAGTCTGGTCACTGTATGAAAGATAAAAGAGTTTTAGGCTAGGAGGGGCCGGGCACTAATTTGTTGAAGTCATGAAAAGATGGCAGAATAATTAAAGGTGTTAGAGAATATGACAGTTGAATGTATCAAAAGGGCTAAGGTAATGGTAAGTACATAAAAATGTATAAGCATCTATGAAATCTATCAAATATGAGTCACCAGAGGGAAAGAAAAGGCCAATTAAATGGATTAGAGACCAGTTTTCTGGGGCGCCTGGGTGCCTCACTCGGTAAAGCATCCGACTCTTGACTTTGGTTTAGGTCATGATCTCCCTGTTTGTAAGACCAAGCCCCACTCTGAGCTGATAGCAGATTCTTTTTCTCTCTCTCTCTCTAAACCAAATGGGTAAAGTTAAAAAAAAAAAAAAGCAAGGAGTTTCCTTTTGCATTTCCTTTAGGAGGCTGTTGGCTGGGGAGCAGGCTATTGACTGATAGCAGCCTTCACAATTCAGCTCTCAGGGGCTGCTAATGTCTGTCTGACTTCCTGTCTTTCGACGCGTAATTATAAGCTAGGTGTGTGTATGTGAGTTACAGCAACTGGTCTCATGCCTTCCTTGTGTCTGGGAGGGTTCTTGTCTCTGCTGGAAGTGCATTATCAGAGCTGCATAAACCCATTCTGCTCTGCCAGACTCCCCTTGATGACTCCTAGAGGCAGTAGGTCCTTTCCAATGGCAAGGCTGCCCTGGGTCTCATGTCTTTTCCCTTTATTGGATTGCAGGCATGACAGAGAAGCACGCTGTGGGATTAGTGAGAGTGGCCTTTTCTTTTCTCTGACGTCACCTGGAGCCGCGGGAGCCCTTTCCTTCTTGGATGTTCCCGTGGGCTTTGCTGAGTCTAGCTGCCGTGTTAATTATATTTTCCCTGGGTTGGCAGAATGTACATTAGCTTAGTCATGTTTCTATTTCCTCCAGCCTCAGTGCAGCTGAGAGGGAATTTGACTAGATGCAGACATGAAGACCAGGCGCCCCAGCTCCTAGCGTCTCCTCTTCCCCATCTTTGAAAGGTTCCACCACCTCAAGGACAGATAGGTGTGAGGAGAAAGGGGAAAATGCAGGGATCTGCAAACACTGGCCGGGGCGTCAAATGAGACCTTCAACGTCAGTAAAGCAGCGTTTCCCTGGCTGTGTCTTTTCAGAAACCTCTGTCTCCCCACTCTCCCAAAGTGTTCCCCAACAAATGTTGGGGTCCCCAGGCAGCGCCTGGCATGGCCAGTCCTCCCCTCTGGGGCAAAGCACCGGCAAATCTCTCCCTCCTCGGTACCAGGGCAGTGATGGTGCTCCTGGGCTGGCAGAGGTGTGCTGGCCATGGTGCTGGAGGCTGGTTTTGAATACTTGAGCCCGAGTGCTCTCTGCCATCCCGGCCAAATGCTAGTGCAGCGTGTGGTCCCTGCGGAAGCCTTGGAGACTTTCCTTGTAGCTATGGAAGTGTGGGCCCACGGCAGGGGCTCTATGACTAGGACAATCCCTCTCCCTGATTTCCCTGGGGTTTCTTCCAAATCTGAGATGCTCCCCGTGGCTCCTTTGCCTAAGTGAGGTGTTTGCAGCCAATCTGGATCATTGCTTATAGCCATTTCCTGAGGACGTTAGGCCACTTGATGGACAGCTGCATCTAAAACCCATGCCTCTCTTAGCCCATTTGGAGCTCTGCCCCTGATTGGGTTCTTGCCCCAAGAGACCCTGGGCTCCCTCAAGAAAATGGACTCCTCAAACCCACAACCTGCCTTTCCCCAGACATGTCTGAATCCTGGGTCAGGCACGGCTCAGATCAAACTGGAATCTCTGCTCAATGAGAACAACAATCATGGTCCTGTTACCGTCACTCATTCGAGTGGGGATGTCCCACGTCTCGTGAACATCACTAGAAACTACTGCCGTGGGTTGTTGCCATTATGATGCTATTATACCAACTCTAGCAAACGTCTGTAATGCTGACAAGGATGATGGAGTAATCCTCTTTCAAGGATGGGGAGCACTGATGCAGGAGTGAATGTTCTAGAACAGAAGTCAGGGCAGCTTTAGACACTCACCAGTGACCACACTTGAGCAGGTGAGAGTCTTTCCTGGGGCCCTGATTTGCTCTTGCAGAGTGAGACGTTTAGACTACCGAGTTCTAAGTTCTCTTATACCTTTGCTATTCTGGGTCTCTGCCTGCTTTCTCTACTGAGGGGGCCCGATCAGGACATTCCTCAGCTCACACATGGAGTGCGGGGGCCCTCACCGTTCACTGCCCTCGTCCTCACGTGCAGGAAGTGGACTGGGAATTCAGATAACACACGTGTCTACACGGTGCACAGAAAGGCCCTCTAAGAGCAGGAGACCTGACTTGGAGGCATCTCTTCTAGTTGTGTGGCTGTCTTTTTTCCATTAGGGCCAGTGTTTTTACAACCATCTGAACGGGAGTCACTTTCCCTTAGTCTGGTGAACTCAGTGACATCGTGGAACTGAATTTCTGGAATTTAGGGTGAAGTCACCCCGGTGGGTGATGCTGTGTGAGGCTCTTTGGCAACGAATCTAGCAGCCTTTGTACGGTGATGGTCTCAGCCGACCTCAGGCCCTTCTGCTAAAATTTCCACAGTAGGAAAAGACACCAAAACATTCCACAGGGTCTTACCAGCCACTTAGCCTCACCCGAAAACTGAGGGATGCGATGGCCTGACCTCTCACTTCTGTGACCTTCGCCAAGCGCGGGCTCATGAGGTGCAGGCTCAGTAGTACCATCTGCACAACCGAAGCACAGCCCACGTGCCACGTGCAGCCACACACACGTGCATGCACATGTACAAGGTCTGCATAACCAAATACTGGTCTGGGGGTCCCTGGGGGGCTCAATCGGTTAAGCGTCTGACTCTCGATTTCAGCTCAGGTCACGATCTCGCTTTTTGTGACATTGAACTCCACCCTGGGCTTCACGCGGATGGCACTGGGCCTGCTTGGGATTCTCTCTCCCTCTCCCTCTGCCTCTCCCCTGTGCACGCATGCGATCTCTCTCTCTCTCTCTCTCTCTCTATCTCTCTCTCTCTCTCAAATAAACTAAAAATATATATATATTGGTTTAGAGCAAAGATGCTTCGGATTCTGGTCAGAGACCCGGCATTAGCTGTTGCTTCAGCTCCGCAAGTTGCAGCCTCTTTGTGTCTCGCGCCAGGAGTCTGCACCAGGGCCCGTCCCAGCGCTAACGTTCTCACTTCACTTGGCCTTCGAGGATGATCCCATGCTCTCTGTCTCTATGTTGATCAAAGATTTAGTTTTCAGGCTTCGGGGGACGGTTATGCTGCCACTCTGGGAAGCCCCTGGTCCTCCAAAGCCGTATGAAAAGAGAGGTCAATCACAGAGACATTTGTGAAAATATACTGAGTGCCCAGACATGCACAGAGATCAAAGGTTAAGGAAATTATGGCCATGAAATGGAATACTGCACAGCCATTAAAACATCAAAGAGGGTAAAATAATATCACTTCAACTACCATTCACTAATCCAGTTAACCGATGTTTTTGGTGTGTCTGTCATATGCCATATGCTGTGGTCAGTCCTAGGGTGTAAGGATGAACAAAGTGGACACGGCCCGTGCCCCGTGGAACTTACTGGATCTCGCTATATGCTGCCTCATGTGCTAAAAGCATCACCTACTTTATTTTGTTTAATTTTCTCAATAGCTGATGACGCAGGTCTGTTATTATTCCTCATTTCATGGACGAGGACACCCAGGGCCAAGAAGCCAGTGAGGAGCACGGAAGGAACTCCCATGCCAGTTTATCTGACTCCTATAAATACACACTGCTTCCTCAACTATTATAATGTCGTCGGAATTGTGTGTAAGAGGCATACCAAACTTAGGTAATTAAAAGCACATCACTTTACGTTGGCGCTCTTAGAAGCTTCTGTGATCCTATTTCATACTTGATTTGAACCCCATTTTGCTTTCTGCAGATTGACGGTAAAACAATTATACTGACAAACTGTTCTAGTCTGCCCTTCCCCTTCCCCACCCTCCCCTCCCCCCCATATTGATCCCCGAAGCATTATTCAAAAAAAGGACAAACAGCCTGAGAGGCAGATAAATTGATGGCCTGGTTTAATTTTAAATGGCATGAATAATGTTGCTTCTCTCTCTTCCCCTGGAGCCTATTTCAATGTCTGATTGACAATAATTTGTGAAATTTTTCTCAGTTAGCAGGAAGAATTAGTCTGTGTTAGTATCCAGAACACGTCACTTTTTTTTTGTGATTTTTGTAATATATTACCACGGAGCATGGACATTGTGGGATTCAGAAGGGCTTGCTCTGAATAAAGATGTTTATGCCATAAACTGAGACTCAATGCATTTTGCTTCTAGAACTGCCAGGGCCCCCCCCCCCCTCACCCTGGCCAAGCAAATAATCCTTTCTCTCTGAGCAACCTGTTCACAATCAATGCTAGCTCGAATTGTGAGCGAAGCACCACATCTAGTCATCTGAAGAATAAAATACGAAGGCGGAACAGAGAAAAGCTGGAATTTTGTGGGGTAAGCAGATGAAACTTACATGGCTTCAACATACACGTTCGACACCATGTGATAGCTGTGCGATTTAAAAATAATTATAGTAATTATGATTTGTACTCAGTTGAACCAAATGTTTATGGATTTTTTCCTTCTTTGTCTGTCATGATTTTGCGGGGTAAAATGTGGTCCTTGTACACATCTCTATTCATGCATAAAGGCCTGGCTTTGACGTACCTACTAGAGCAGTTTCCTCTGTCTTTTCTCTCCTGTCCCTCTGCTTCACCTGCTCATTGCTTCTTGGAGCCTGGAGCTTGTTCATTTCAGTCTTCCTTTCCCAGAAGGGGATTGGCCCAGGTGCTCAGGATCACAGAAACCCTGGACACACGGAGTGGCATTTAAGGGATTTAGGGTGCCTACAGGACCAGCCCTGTGAGTATGTGGAACATTCTTGGTGCACAGGGAAAGATGAAGGCTTTCCTTCATTCCCACGAAAGCCAGAGGGGGAACAATGCCTTCCATTCCGTCATCGTCAATAAAAGGCTAAAATGCTTGAGAAGTAATGAATTGTAGGTCCTTCCCATGGCTGCCCTATGGCACAGTAAAGACACGGTACTAACACGGACGATCCTCACGACCAGTAGCGGGGTGATTGTTTGCACCCAAACATTGGCTTGCATTACTTCAACTACGTATAGTTTCAAGAAAGAAATTCTGGTGGGTTAAACTTTTTTTTTTTGACACTAAAGGTCAGTGAACCAATCAATAGCTTGAAGAGCCATGGTCAGGCCCTCCCTTAGACAGGGAGGGCAGGTGAGAGGGCAGAGGGGTGCACTGCATGGACCACTGTGGTCCAACGTGGTCCAAGGATGCATAGAAGGTGGACACTTCCATTTTCTCGATCCTGCCCTCCCACACAGTCAATGAATGCTGTCATGAGCCAGGCAGTGTACTAGCCATTGGGGAATTTGTATCTATTGGGGGTTTTACACGAGTAAGCAGGCCATTACATTCATCCGTTTTTCAGTCCATATTGGCTGATTATGTCTTATGGGGCAGACGCTGGCTGCCATCGGGTAGTGGTGTTGAGCTCAGTCAACATGGCTCCCTGAGGCAGGGGTGTAAGGGTTTCCTGGGGAAGGAGCTCTAGGAAGGGGCCCTCACTCTGCTTTGGGGCACCAGGGAAGGCATCCTGAATGAAGTGATATGTAGTCACTTGAAAGGTGGGTCAGAGTTAGTCAGGCATCATGTTGGATGAAGAACATTCCAATGAGAGTGGACAACATATTCAAGGGCTCCTGTCTGTGAGATGAAGAGTGAACGCAGCATGAACTCTAATGGGTGGTATTTTTGACCCCTGTCATCCAGTGGGTGCTTGTCCAGTGGGACAAGCAATCACCAGCCTCGCCTGATGACCTTTCCCTTCAAAGCCTCTTCCAGGGTCTCCTTGGTTGTAACAGCACAAGGCTGGCCTCTCAACCCTTGAATCCTGGGGCCAACCTCAACTCCTGTCCTGTCTCCTATTGTACTCTAAGCCTACTGCCTGCATCTTAATTCCCCGAAACATTTCCCAGGTCTTCTCCACCCTCGTGGGGTCCAACACTTGCCACTGAGCCTGGTCCACAGCAGGTTCTCAAGAACTGCTAGTTGAATGAAGAAAGAATGAATGTGCTTGAACCGCCCAGGGATTTCCTGACATTCTGACCTCCTTCTGGGCACTTTCTTGAGCTTCTGATGCCTCTAGAGTCTCTTTTCCTCTCTTCCAATCCAGGTCATATAAAAACAGAGTTTAATTTCTTAACTGGCTGGCAAGTAACTTAACCCTTGGAAGCTTGTGGCGGTTGTCAGGAACACCAGAGAATCCCCAAGGTCATCAGAATCCAGTTCTAGGGAGCCTTGCAGGTGTCCGAATCCATGCTCAAGGTTCCAAGTCCGTCAGCAGACAGGGAAGAGACAGTCTTGGGATGGACTCTACCTCTCTCTAAAGTAGCATAGAGAAGACGGTGCTGACAAAGACAGTCCACTCCAATGACTGGGTCTTTCCAAGTATGGCAACCCTGGGCCAAGTGTCCTAGAGTGCTTGACTGAACTTTCTCAGACTCACTCCTATTCAGAGGGTGGGCCTGGGGTATCAGCTGTGACCTTTGTGACCCTCAATGTTGTTTTCACTACCCAGTTCCTGAAAAAATAACTCTCTACTATTCCATGGGCCCCAGGCCTATGAATATACAAAGGACAATGGCCTGACTGATGTGACAACGGAACATTGACCCACAACCTGCAGTGATCAGCCTGAGAAGCCTAGGTCCCATTGAAATAGGCTCTTTCTCAGTGTACTTGGGCATCTGTAGGTTTTTAAAAGCTCTCCAGGTGGTAATAATAGGCAGTGAGGGTTGTGTCTTTGGACTGGACCAACACAACAGGGAAGTCCAAAAGCAAAAGATGGGTAAGTAGAGGCATGGCAGTCTCAGACAGTAAATGGAAGTTTATTGGTGGATGTAGGGCTTCTTGGTAGGATCCATCCATAAACTTTGCTCTTTCTTCTATTTTGTGCACCCTAGGGCTAGGGAGGGACATAGCCTCTCTGAAGCTCTTGGCTGTGCGGAGGAGGGTGGATACCTGAAAACAACTGGGGTTCTATGAGCGAGGAGAAAGAGGAGCTGGCGGTGAGGAAGGTACCCACACGCTTTTGCTGGGTGCTAGAAGATTCACTAATCATGAGGTTTACCCAGCTCGCTAGTTTAAAAGTTACATATGTTGCTCTCTTAAAATAAATCTGTTGGCTTGGGGTCATGGCTATAAAAATAAATATAAATAAATCTGTTGGTTTGGTGTCACGGGGAGACATGTGGTCATGAAGGGTAAATGGTTGGAGCCCTTGGGCATCTCCTGGGCAACTTTTCTATGCTGAAGTGATTTTCTACTGGAGCCAAGAGTAGCTTGAACCCTGGAGAGTTTCTCACGTATCTGCTTCTCTGAAATGTCCATTCCAGATGTTTTCTTTAAGGAAGGGTAGCACCAGATGGTCTCTGTTAGCTGTGACCTAAGTCCTTGAGGTAGTTAAAACAGATGATGTTTGAAACTAGACAGATTCTGGAATCTCAGATTAAGTTGATACTTTTCTATTTCTGAAGGTCCCGTGGTGATAGGTCTTTATCATGTACTGCTAGGACATCAACAGTATAGTGTTCTTTTTTTTTTTTTTTTAATTTTTTTTTCAACGTTTATTTATTTTTGGGACAGAGAGAGACAGAGCATGAACGGGGGAGGGGCAGAGAGAGAGGGAGACACAGAATGGGAAACAGGCTCCAGGCTCTGAGCCATCAGCCCAGAGCCCGACGCGGGGCTCGAACTCACGGACCGCGAGATCGTGACCTGGCTGAAGTCGGACGCTTAACCGACTGCGCCACCCAGGCGCCCCAACAGTATAGTGTTCTTATAAAACCTTTTCTCCTTCTTTTTCTTCCTCTTTTTTTTTAAATAAATACTGTGTGTGTGTATATATATATATATATATATATATATATATATATATACACACACATTTATTCATTTTTGTGAGAGAGAGACAGACACAGCATGAGTGGGGGAGGGGCAGAGAGAGAGGGAGACACAGAATCCGAAGCAGGTTCCAGGCTCCGAGCTGTCAGCACAGAGCCCGACACGGGGCTCGAAAGTCACAAACAGTGAGATCGTGACCTGAGCTGAAGGCAGAGGCCCAACCGACTGAGCTACTCAGGCACCCGTTTTTTGTTTTTTTTTTAATAAACAGTGAAGATGAAAAGAGACTTGCAAATTGTATTTAAGGAAATTCTGTGCTGTTACTTTTTGAGGCTCTGGAATGTCACACAACAGGAAGGATAAAAAACTGCCCATTAATTTCACAAGAATGGCCTCACTCTAGATCTTGCTTAACATTGGATCGCAGATAGAGTTTGCTATGTATGTTAAAAGCTGATTGTGCTTTTATGAAATGAAGCAATTGATCATTTTGACATAGACATTTTCAATGGTGTCCACATAACTGAGGAGTAAGTGATAGGAATTTTTAACCTTTTTCTCTGCCTGATTAGAATGGATTATGACTTTGGTTAAATAATAGAAATTGTATCTGTATCTATATATCTGCCCCCAGTTGCTGACACAGGGCTCCTAAAATCCTTGTAATTTCCTTGGCAAGAAGAGATTTAGGAAAATCTTTTGTTCTAATATTTGGTCTTTGACCCCATCCCGGACCCAAGGGCTCCTAAATACCTTGGAAATTCCTGGGTGATAGCAGTATCTTTTTTTTTCTAATGAAGTGACTGTTGGTGGGCTCCTGGGTCGGAGGTGGTTACCAGAAAGACCAAACCATGATTAGAAGCTTGAAATTTTCAGCCTTACCTCCCATTCTCCAGAGAGGAGAATGGAGTTAATGATCTATCACGCCTACGTGATTAAGACTCCATAAAAATCCCAGAAGTATGGGGTTTGGAGAGCTTCTCGGTCGGTGAACAGGTGCTGGGAGAGTGGAACCCCCTGGAGAGGGCATGGAAGCTCTGAGCCCCTTCCCACATACCTTGCTGTATGTATCTCTTCCGCCTGGATGTTCATCCATTTCCTTTATCATAACGTATTTATAAGAAACTGGTAAACAGAAAGGAAACTGTTTCTTGAGTTCTGTGAGTTGCTCTTGGACGTTGAAAAGGGCTTGTGGGAAGCTCCAATTCATAGCTGATTGGTCAAAAGCACAGGTGACAAATGGACTTGTGGTTGACATCTGAAGTGCATTGGGGGAGGGCAGTCTTATGGGACCAAGCCCCTAACCTATGGGAGGTGGTACTCTCCCCAGGTAGACAGAGTCAGAATTGAATTGAATTGTAGGACACCCAGATGCTCTTATGGAGAACTGTTTGGTAGAGGGAACCCCCCTGTACATCTGGTGTTGAAACAAAGGAAGACTGCGTTTTTCTTAAGGTGGCTTCTCAACACCCTTAAGTGTTCTGCTTACAATTTACTTCACTCGTTCAACAAATATTCTTAAGCACTTCCTCTGTGTCCCATTGTTACTGGTGCCGGGTATCTGACAAAGAATAAAACAAACAGACTTCAGTCCCTACTCGCATGGAACTTATATTCCAGTGGGAGGAGAAGGGCCACAAACAACTTAGTGAAATGCATCAGATGCCAGATGCGAACATGAGCTATGGAAAAAGACAAACCAAGGAGGAGGGGTATGGCATGCGTGTGGTAGGATTTATAATTTTTAAAAATTGGTCAGGGAAGGCCACAAGAAGTGATATTTGAGTAAGGCAGTATGGATGACTTCCCAAGGTATACCAGGGTCCATTTCTGTTCACCTGCCACCTCTTGGTTGTTGCCTGTGTATGATACTTACGATGCAGTGCCTTCTTTTGGAAGATGAATGGGACTTCAGAGACACCTAAGTCTTACTCTTGTCTTTAGGAACAGGCAGGCTGAAAAGGCTGACTCCATGGGCAGCAGCGAGGGAAATGGCTATTCCAACCTGCCTCCTCTTTACAATTCTAGTGATGTATTTTACCCTGCCCTAATTTCTGGCCCATAAATGTTTGTGTTTTTAAGATCTCACATTTCTATAATGGACACAGATGGTAACTGTCTCAGTTAGTAAGTGGATAGAAAACAATTCACATGGAATCAAGGAAGAGGCAATTCTTTAAAAAGAGTTAGAGGTGATGGTGATAATCCACCTATAAATAAAGAGGAGGAACTTGAGATAAAGGCCCGCATGACAGGAATTCATTTTAATTGAATTCCTTCAATATTAACTGGACAGTTTATACGGGTGCAGCAAAGAGAAAAGTAGGCAATGAGGCAATGGCTTTCCAAAGAATTACCCCCTTCTAGAATCATGAACAAAATAGATTGTTAAATAATAGCACAAGGAAATCCATGACTGGGAAGCCAAGTGGCACAAAAGAAAGACTACGGATCTCCAAGCCAGTAGTTGCTGGCTTGAACCGTGACTGTTCCTATGATTTGGTAGCTACAGGACTTCTGACAGTTATTTAACGTTCTGAACCTCAGTTTCTTGACTTGTAAAATGGAGATAATACACCTGACATTACAGCATTGATTGGACAAGCACCCACATGGTGGTGACTATAATAATAATGATGTCATCATATTTGATAGTCACATGAATGCCATCAACCATTTGATTTATAGGACTCAGAGATGGGAGAGATCAAAATGGTTTGGCATATTTTGGAGAAGATTTCAGGAGGAAGTTTCAGCCTGGCCATGAAGGATGGGTAGACTTTGGAAAATGGAAAGGGGAGTGTGTGTGTGTGTGTGTGTGTGTGTGTGTGCACACGGGCACACACACTGCTGTTCTATGAACAAAAGTTGAAGGTGAGGAAGAAAGAAAAAACCAATAACAATGCTTATTGAGGCAACAGCTAGGTGAATGGCTTGGATGGAGGGCTTGGGAATAAGAAAGGAGAGATAAAGTTGAATTAACTAATATATAACTAGACTATGGAAGCCCAAAAGAATGTCAGCACCATTCTATTGTATTCTTTCGTTGTATTGTTGTATCGAAGCAACACATTAACTCCTTGATTCCAGAACAAACTAAAAGGGATGTGCTCAAGTACAACTTTGAGAGAAGTCTGTTTCTTTGGCATCCAGTTTTAAAGTTATGATAAGTTTATATAGAAAACAGTTATCCTGGAGAGATTAAAGATAAGCATAAAATGTATACATCTAGAAGGGTGTTACTATTTTATACCAAAAATTTAGTAGGTTATGGCCACCAAGCTGTTGCAGGAATATTTCTTGTTGCATGTGTTTCTTAAATTTCCCTCAAAGTGTACAATAGTGGGCAGGACAGAGCAGAAATGTAGGCATTTGGTCACAAGGCTTAATTCCTTTTTCTGATGGTTCCCCCCCAAATTGCAAGAATTTTACAGTTCTCTTGGTAAATCTCAGCTAGAATTCTATTGTGATTTATAAATTATTATATATTTTTTCTTATCTGTCTCTTTCCTCTCTCCCTCTTTTCTCCCAGAGATGTGTTCCCACAATGAGACACTGCATCTAAAAATTAGGGAAATTTATTCTTAGCATGTCAAAAAAAACATTAAGAGATTATTTTTGCCTGGTGACTGCATTGGATACATTGTGGAAAATGCATGAATTCTCTCCATCTAGGATCTTAAGGGACTTTGCTCCTTTGCAGAGAGAATGGATCTAACTTACACATCAGCCCAACTTTGCTTTGGGGAGCTATTTTGGATACAGAATATGTATCATTTCCTTTAAATGGGAAAAATAATTTTGTTTGAGAAATTTGACCATGATGATGTACTAGGCTAAAAAAAACCTCCTTTTGCTTTGGGAAAGCTACTTTCTGTCCCCTCTCCATCCCCCTGCTGCTAGCCCCTATCCACCCCCCAGCTCAACCTCTAGTCCTGCTGGTGCTATGACCCGGGAGAGCTGTCTGTATCAGAGCCAAGTTCCTCCCTTGCTGTCTTGAGAGGTTTCTTTTTCTGGATTCTGAATCCTAAACCCTAAACATTTTGATTAGAATTCCCGACTTCCTTCTGCTAAGCTGTCTGCCCCCCTTGTACTCCACTGTTTGAAAAAAATTTCAACGGCTCTCATTACCTGCCAAAAGAAGTCCAAATTCCCTAACCTGGGCTTCAGCTTGCATGCTCCTACCTGTTTTCTCCACACCAAGTACACCATCTATAGCCACATTTACTACCTGTCCTGCCTTCTGGTCTTCTTTGTGGCTTTGTTCAGTGCTTTCGTTCGAGTGGATCCTCTTTCAGATGTTCCTCCCATTATTAGAAAGAACCTCTCTTTACTCTGAACACATATATATCAGGTAACCTGCCAATTTGTCCGTCTCTTCCCTCATCAGCAAAGAGCCTACCTTGACAAGTAGAATCTTAGATGAATACCTCAGAAATCACTTACAATATAGCACCTTATTAAGAGGTTGTTGAAAAAAATCCTTTTTTTTCCTAATTTTTTTAAACGTTTATTTATTTTTGAGAGACAGAGAGAGAGAGGGAATGAGCACGAGAGGAACAGAGAGAGAGAGACACACACACACACACACACACACATAGAATCTGAAGCAGGCTCCAGGCTCTGAGCTGTCAGTACAGAGCCCGACGCGGGGCTCGAACCCACGAACGGTGAGATCATGACCTAAGCCAAAGTCAGTTGCTTAACCGACTGAGCCACCCAGGCCCCCCCGAAACAAATCCTTTTAACTTTCTACCAGGTATTACATTAATTTTTGCATGTGTCAGAGTCTAGACCGTAGGAGCTTCAGCGTGTCTGATTCAGCTTCATTGTCATTTCAGGGTCTGGCAGTGGGGTGGCGCATGGTAGGCAGCCAACACTTAACTTATTAGGCCTCAGGTCTCCATCCGGGATCCATCTCTACCTGTGGTTTTCCATAGCCCAGTGCAACACAAAAAAGAAAACAGACAAAATTTCTAGACAGAATGAGGCTATCCATTCCGCAAGATCTGAATGTGGTCTCCCAAACCCTAGCCAGTGGTTGACGAGGCTCAGGGAGAAATGGAGAGCAGCCCTGGGAGGGAGGCACATCATTAGCACCTCCAATGCAGCTGGCTTAGATAAAAAAGCTTGGGTGCTATACACTCAGGAGATTAAAGCAACACGGATGCCTTCACCAGGTGAAGGGAGACCTTGTTCATTTAAATATGTAATTGCAGGGGCGCCTGGGTGGCTCAGTCGGTTAAGCGTCCGATTCTTGGTTTCGGCTCAGGTCATAATCTCATGGTTTCTGAGTTTGAGCCCTGCATTGGAGCCTGCTTGACATTCTCTCTCTCCCCCTCTCTCTCTCTGCCCCTCCCCTGCTCACTCTCTCTGTCGCTCTCTCAAAAATAAATAAAGTTTAAATATGTAATAAATGCAGCTCTACCCAGCAGAAATGATTCTACTTACAAGGCTTTTAAGACGATGAATGGAAGGACCTTTGGAGATAATGAAAAGACAAAGGATTGTGATATCATGATTATTTGTGTATGGAGAAAGTTTTAAAAATTTCCACCCAATTCGCTTTTATGGTGAAGACATCTGAGCACAGCATCATGATCTTTTTCATCACAGCCAGGATCTATTTTGCCGGAATAAAATATGCAGAAGTCTTAATGGAATATAAAGGGAAAAGTAGCTCTTCGTTGCAGAGTGTATTTTCCATGCATTGTTGCCATCTAGCATATTACTAAATGCAAAGTCGCCTTAATCAATATGCTTTCTTATCTATGTTAATAGCCAATTCATCAGTCTTTCTGCTCATCGACAAACAGCCAATGCTGACAAATAGTACCTTAGATCTTAGATTCTTCAGGAATAGCCTATATGCAACCAGAAGCGGCACGTTATTAAGAAGTTATTAAAAGAAATCCTTCAGGAGAAGAGGTTATCGTCCCTTCCCTAATGCTTTGATTACTGACAACTTGGAAAATATAGGCCAGAATTGGTAAGCTGCATTAACAGAGAGATGTCTTATTCTTTTGCGCTGTTCTTTCCTGACCATCATTACTCTGCTCCAGAGAGATAGCGACAGTCGTCTTTCCCTCTACCCTCTCACAATAAATCCCTCTTGTCACATGGACATTCAAACTTAAGAGTGGGATGTAGCATCTTGATGAGGTTGTAACTCCTAATGGGAAGAGATACGTAATTATCCATTCGGACCACGAAGCCCATTTGCAAAGGTTAACAGCGTCCCTACAATTTACACGCCGTGCCATCTGCTTCGTTTAAAAATGAGCCTGATTTGAATATAGGCAAGACTATCCAGAGTCACAAGTGTCCGCACACCTAGGCACTAACACCTAAAACCAGTTCAGGGACTTTCTGACCCTTTCGGATTCACCAAACAGTCGGACGCCTACTCCACGTGCCTCGTTTTCTCCGGGGCCCCCAACCAGCGCTCCCCCCCTTTCCACTTGCTTACAGCCTATCCCTAGATTTATTAGAAAAGAAAAATCACGCGAGCTACACAGATGGGTGATGTTCATTAACACCCATCACATCCACACTGCAGGGTGTGAACACTCACTGTGCTAATGAGATGAGAAGGCAGTGGGGGGTGGGGGCAAAGCCATCAACAGTGTGACGTCAGCAGTGAGTTTATCTTCCCCACAGTCTCAAGAATGTGGGGTATGAGCTAACTAGCTCAGGTGTCTCTCGCCGCTCTTGACTGGTCTGCAAGAAACTCTCCTGATTCTAAGAGCTAGATTCCGCAGGACAGAGTCCCAGAGGAATGGCCTGGATGTGTGACTCCTCACACCTTACTGCTTATCTCTTCTGCTGCTAAGTATCTAGCTGCCTGTTCTTATTTGTAGTCAATGCGCCTGTCTCTGATATGTCAACCCGGATCATTCTTCTCGTTTGTGTTAGATCTTAGAAACCAGATCATGATTTCCATTCGATCTCTACATACAATAAAGAGAAGTACGACCTGGTGGTTAATACCTGTTCCTACCCAGTTTTATGTACCTGGAGTCTCAGAAACCTTCACATCTCCATTAGATGACACCTACATGTTTAATTCCATCCTAGAGTCTGGTACAGATGAGGGCAACAGGTACCCCATCCTGACTGCTGGTCATGCTCTGAATCAGACCCAGGATCCCCGTAGTCTAAAGGCCAGCTTCCCCTGTAGCTGTTTCCTTATTCCTAAGCCCCTTGGTTCTTGAGACTGGGTTCCTGCCATATTCTTGGAATCTGGTTTTTTCCTCCCTGCTTTTTCTTTCTTCCCTGATGATGAATTTTCTTCTTGTACTAAGAAAGATGTTCAGGAGAGGACAGTAAACGCTACGTCAAGCAAGAAACAGGATCTCAATACATGTTTGTTAAATGAAAGCATAAGTAATAAATGCAAATACATTTTGGAAGCTGTATGTTGTTGAAGGAATATTTTTTGTCTTAACCATAGGTTTTGTACGTACGACTATACAGTGGTTCAGAAGTAGGCAAAGCAGGATTTGTAAAACCCAAATACATCTATGAAAGTAAGAAGTCCAAGAATGGCGCTTTATCTACATATTTTCACCAGGCTGGAAAGATGACTGACAGGTTCAAAATATCAAAAAAAGTAATTCATGAATTTTCTGGTTATTTATTCCTACCACTATTCTGTCTGTGACCAGAGCAATTAACAACATTTTCACCTCAACTGAAGGCTTCAGGTCAAATAAGATGATTTTTCCAATTTGAAGCCTGAAGGCAAGAGAAGGGGTTTCATGCAGGCACGAATGGCTGTGAAATGGATTGTGTCTGACAATGGGGTGTGCGGCTTAATTTTAACTATACACAGTAGACTCAGCATTCTTCAACAAACAAATAAGCCCAAAGAACGAACAAACTTAAATTCACCACTGAAGTGTTCCTCTTTACACAGCAGAAGTCATTCAGAAAATCTAGGCATGTATCAAACTTTAAAAATTGGAATGGGTATTGAGGAGGGCACCTTTTGGGATGAGCACTGGGTGTTGTATGGAAACCAATTTGTCAATAAATTTCATATAAAAAAAATTGGATCCATTTAAAAACGTTAATTGAAAATGATACAGATGTGTAGGTATATTCGTTATTTACTCTGCATGTATATCATGTGGACAACATGCTGTTAAAGGCTAAGCTTTCTGTGATCGTTGAGAAAATATGGTTGATTTCTAAGCTTATCTTATATTTCCAAGTTTTCTACAATGAACATAGGTTTATTTTTGTAATTCTAAAATTATCTATATATAATCCTATGATATATAATTCACATGTAACTAAATATAATTTTATGTTCTCTCCTGGCATTGTTCTTTCTTTTTAATTTCTTTTTTGTAGTTTATTTACTTAAAAAAATTTTTTTAACATTTATTTAGTTTTGAGAGACAGAGCAAGACAGAGCATGAGCTAAGTATGAGCAGGGGAGGGGCAAAGAGAGAGAGGGGGACACAGAATCCGAAGCAGTCTCCATGCTCTGAACTGTGAGCAGAGAGCCTGATGTGGAACTCAAACCCACAGATGGTGAGATCATGACCTAAGCCAAAGTCGACGCTTAACTGACTGAGCCACCCAGGCACCCCTCTCCTGGCATCGGTCTTAAAGCAAGAAGGAAATTCCTCCCCCTGTTGGGGGAGGAAGAAATATCACACAGTTTTAAAACACTGGATTAGTTTTAATAGCAAAAGCTCACTGTTTGAGAGAAGTCTTTTTGAGTTCCTTAATTAACTAGTTAATCCTTTTGAAAAGCAAATGAAAAATGATGCCAACACTCTAGTTTTAATAAACCAAATATTTAAAAAAGTATCTTTTCTACGTGTACTTCAAACTTCCTGTAAAACGGAAGTTCTGGAGGTGTCCTATTAAAGATGATGACTTGAACACATACATGTACCACTGCTTTCTTCCTAAGTCCCACAGGGAGGAGGGTAAAGTGTTAAAATACATGAAGACCTAAGAACAAAGAATGGAGGAGAAGATACCATGTTTTGGAAGCTGAAAAGCAACTGAACCATCTTCAGTGATGGCAAATCAAAGGAAACAAACTTGAGCCCATTGGGGAGGGCAGAGAAGCAACCCAATTACCATGGGAAAAAACCCAAAGTTAAGCAATTGATGGCAAGAGTTACCACTGAATATGGGTTGAAGGTAGAGCAGAAAACAGAAAAGCTCACTGGGAGTTTGTTAGAAACAGTTAAGTCCCTGGATCTCTGTACCAGGCAACTGTACATTTGGGCAGAAGACTCAAGATTTGTTCTCTGGAGAGGATTTAGCAGAGAATCTTTCTGGGGTTCTCTAGGCATAAGTTAGGTAGTGGTTCTGTACTGAAAACAGGGATATTAAGTTAAAGCTTACACACTGAATGCTGAAACCCTACAGCCCTCTTCTTCCTCAGCTGTGCACAATGATAGCTAGGTGCCTACCCTCCAGGCAAGAGTAGAAAATGCTTTTCTGGACCTTCTGAGCGGCCCAAGAGAAAAAACTCAGTGATGATGTCAGAGGCTCCCCCAAAAACACGTCAGGCAGTGAAGCCTACAGGTGACAGGTCGCATTTGTGGGCGCTGAGGTTTCAGTCATACTCTTAGTGCCTCACTCTAATTTGTGTGCTAGCTAAAGGGTCATCAGACATTTGAAGAAAGGTCTCAAACACAGAAGACTGAAGAAAAACAAACAAACAAAAGCTACTTGAATAGGTGCTGAGTAGGGAAAAACCAATTAAAAAATATTATCATTAATATCCTCAGAGAGGGGCGCCTGGGTGGCTCAGTCGGTTAAGTGGCCGACTTCAGCTCAGGTCATGATCTCGCGGTCCGTGAGTTCAAGCCCCGCATTGGGCTCTGTGCTGACAGCTCAGAGCCTGGAGCCTGTTTCAGATTCTGCGTCTCCCTCTCTCTGACCCTCCCCTGTTCATGCTCTGTCTCTCCCTGTCTCAAAAATAAATAAAACGTTAAAAAAATTAAAAAAAAATCCTCAGAGAGATAATATATTACTTTCATGAAACAAGAACAGATGCTATAGAAAAAGGAACATTAAAAGAAAAAAAAAGAGAGTTTTTGGAAATTAAAGATATTACAAAGAAATTCAAACCCAATGAGAAATTCTGAAATATAAATTTGAGGCCATCTCTCAAGATTTAGGGGCAATAGCAGACAAAATAAGTTGAGCAAATGAGAGAAAAGATAAGAAATTTAGGAAATCAGGTCATGGGGTTTGATATCTGAATTTAAGTTCCAGAAAGACAGAATAGAAAATGAAAGAGAGGAAATTGTGCCCCCAAAGTCAGTTCAAGGAAATGTCCTAGAGCTGAAGAGAATGGATTTCCAGGTTTAAAGACCCGGTGAGTACCTGCTACAAAGGGTCAAAGTAGAGCCACACCAAGTAATATTTAGGAGATTCCAGGAAATAGAGGAAGAGAATTGAGAATAAAAGCTTCTAAAGAGAGGGGTGCCTGGGTGGCTCAGTCAGTTGAGCGTCCAACTTTGGCTCAGCTCATGATCTCATGGTCTGTGAGTTCAAGCCCCACATTGGGTCCTCTGCTGTCAGCATGGAGCCTGCTTCAGATCCTCTGTCTCTCCCCGCTCTCTCAGCCCCTCCCCCGCTCACGCTCTCAAAAATAAATAACCTAAAAAAAATAGCTTCTAGAGCAAAAAACACTGGATTTGAGTAAAGGATCAAGACTTAGAATAGAGTTGAACTTCTTGAAAGAAAACCCAAGGGACAACTAAAAAATTCCTTCAAAATTCTGAAGGGAAATAATTTCCAATCATGAATTCTATATTCAATCTTCACCTCAATTAACTGTGAGGGCAAATAAAGACATTTTCAGATTTGTGATGTTTTAGAAAATGTAACCTGTATGCACCCTTTCTCAGAAAGCTACAGAAAGATAGATCCAGGAAAAAAAAAAAAAAAAGAGAATAGACCAAGGAAGAGGAGGTCATGGAAGCCAGATAAGAGGAGCTCTACCCAATCTAGAGGTCAAGATCAAGTCTGTACGATGATGGAGAAGGGAGATGGAGAATGACATTGGCCTCTCTGGCCAGAACTCTCTGGATAGATATCTTTAAGAAAATGAAATGGAAAGACTATTTTATATGTGTGAAAACATATTGAGAAGAGACTTTAAAAATTGGGGGACAATTTAAGTTTGCATACATTATCAATTCCTAGAAAGTTAAACAATAGAAAAATAAGATAATTATTATCTCTAAAAATAAGATACTGTTCAAGAAAGGAAACATACTTATATTATATGGTTCGGCTATGAATAGCAGGCAGACAGTTGTGATAATGCAAACACCAGATACTGATTTAAGCAAAGTTAGTGAAGCATCTTATTGGAAGGACGGTGGCACAGGAAGTGTGCGGAGGGGAGCTGTCGCCCGTGAAAAAGCCTAATCCTCATCCTCCACGGTAAGAATTCAGCTCATAGTGACTGACTAAAACTGGAAATTCAGGGAGCAGCCCAGGAGTCAGTAAAGTACTGCCCACATGCCAGCCGTCTGTGTTTGTAAATTAAGTTTTATTGGAACACGGCCACACCCATTTGTTTACATACAGTCTGTGGCTGCTTTTGTGCTCTAACAGCAAAGTTGAGTAACTGCAACAGAGACCATATGGTCTCTGTGGCCCAAAATATTCACTATTTTACTCTTTATATGAAACGTTTGCTGACCCCTTGAGTAGCAAATAAATGTCTCTAGAGGTTTGCAGACAAATGCCAAAAGAAACAAAAAAATCTGAAAATTGGGTGGCTGTGTTTCTTACTAAGTCACATAGAACTACTTGACACTTCAGACAAGGTGCATGTATTACTTTGATTAAAAAGAAAAGCTAAATAAGAAAAGAGTGGTAATATGATTTATGAGAGGTTCCAGACAGTTTTTTTTTCCCCAGGGGATGGCAAAAACACTGAAGAATCGCCTCTGTTCGTTTATGTCTCCTTTATCGGTTTTTGGATATCTTATTTACTCAAAATCCAATTTCCCTCTTTGAGTCAACTTTATTCTCTTTTGCCTTCTTATTTTTAGTTTTGGTGAGAAACCAAGGCAAGAAGCATTAGGTTTTAAATGACTCCTCTTCTACATTTTGAACGTACCTGGGGAAGGGAGGTTGCAGATATATAGATGCCCACACAATCCACAAGTCCAAGGAATTAGCTAAACAGATTTTATTTTAGTCAGGCAAAAGTGAGCTCAAATTTTCTTCAAACCTCAATTTATGTATTTGAAAAGAATGGAGCCAAGAGTCACGTCCCACCCATTGATCACAGTGGGTGACATGCTTCCTTCC
Source organism: Lynx rufus (assembly GCF_022079265.1). Lineage (NCBI taxonomy): Eukaryota > Metazoa > Chordata > Mammalia > Carnivora > Felidae > Lynx > Lynx rufus. Next base: position 162,042,675 of record NW_025814856.1, on the reverse strand, counting down.
TAATGTCATCTTGAAATGGCAGAGCCTCCATAATTAATCTGGAGGTAAGCCGTCTTAGCCATTAAATAGGTTTCCAATTTAGTAGCTATTTGGGTTTTGTCCCAGAAATCTTAAAGGTCATTTTTCTATCCACTGCTTCAAGATAAACAATGACACTTTCCGGAAAATGTGCTTTTCTTATAAGCACAATACCCAGTAATATATTGATATTATACTCTGGATGTGATAGCAAATATTTCTGTTCTTAAGTCTGGGGTGTGGAAAGAAGGAGCCATTCTCACTATTAGGCTCTCAGGTTAATATTTATGACCCTGCTCAGCAGAAATTTAAGTTGCAACAGCGCCAGTCGCTAAAGCTTATAGGCCCCGTGGGACTCGTGAATGCTGAGTCAGCTGGCCATCTCCCCGAGCTTCTAGAGGAGGACATTGTCTCTGCCAGTTCTCAATGTGCTGGTCATCCACCTCTCTTTCTCTGCTTGACCGTGTCACTTAAGTGTGTTCAGCAAATATTTATTGAGTACCTACTCTGTGTTTAGTTCTGTGTGAACCCTTGTGGAGAACACAAAGGTGGCTAAGAGGATAACACGCTGGGAAGACATGACAGGTACAGATGAAACTGTTAAATAACAGGGCAGGGCCATAAAGGGTCATGTGATAGCCTGAGTGGTTGAGGTGACATCTAGCTCCTAGGAGCTAGGAGTGGCTAGGGGAGGAGACGGACTCTAGTGTGGGAACTGAAGGCTGGGCCCATCTACTTGCATGGGTGAAGAGAAGAGGGGAGGTGTTTTCATTTGGAGAGGGCAGGTATGGAGGCAGTAATAAGCACTGGGCATGGGTGAAGGTCCACTCATCATGGATGGAGAAGAGAGTTGGAATTCTAGGCAGAGTGATTTAATACCAGAGATTAAGTTTTACCCAAATTCCATGGGCAGTGGTAGAGCCTGAATTCTAATTAAATTGTCTTCTGATGCTAAATTCATTCTTTACGTGATATACAGAGTTGTCCATATGGAAAGATGAACCAAATAATAGAACAGGTGTTATATCTAACAGTGAGCTCACTGTCCTCATATTTACAATTAATATGAAGACTATCCCAGAGTTTGGTTGTTACAAAAGTGAGGAAAGTTTACATCTGTGGGTCTCAGGGTAAGAAGATGAGATAGTTATGAATAATGGTTCCAAAACCTGAGAGAGGTCAGCACTGGGGGTACAGACTGAGAAGGCTTCAGTGTGAGGTCACTGGGGAATGATCAATTCCAAGATCATTTTCCACAGTGAAGAGAAGAAAGCCAAGGAAGGAGCCCATGGTCAGACCAGATTTTAAGTGTGGGCAGAGGAAGGGGGCCCTGGACAGAGACTAGGAAGGGGCACTCAAAGAGATGTGGAAAAACCAGGGAGGAGAAGTATGAGAGAAGACCAAGAAGGAGAAGTTTTCAACGTTTATTTATTTTTTTTTTTGGGACAGAGAGAGACAGAGCATGAACGGGGGAGGGGCAGAGAGAGAGGGAGACACAGAATCGGAAACAGGCTCCAGGCTCTGAGCCACCAGCCCAGAGCCTGATGCGGGGCTCGAACTCACGGACCGCGAGATCGTGACCTGGCTGAAGTCGGACGCTTAACCGACTGTGCCACCCAGGCGCCCCAAAGGAGAAGTTTTCAATAGGGAAGAAAGTTCATCCAGAGTTCACTAAGGGCACAACTCCTGGAGTTACCAATTCAGATCCCAATCTGTGTGGGTGGTGCCCGCTGTAGTCAACCAACATGGTGGCCCTCAGGTCCACAGAATCAAGTGTTAAGGGAGAGGCAATGATAAGACAAGATGAAAATGTATCCATTTGGTTTGGTATAAGGTAACTGAAGGCATTACTGAGGGCAATTTTTGTGGAGTGACAGGGAAAAATAATATTAAGGCGGGGGGCTGTTGAGGAGTATCTAGGAATGGAGGAAGCATACATGGTTCTCATAAAACTAGGGGATGAGGGGGAACTCAGTAATTAGAAATACATCTGGACTTCAAGCTGTATAACAAAGCTGTAATCATCAAGACAGTATGGCACTGGCAGAAAAACAGACACTCAGATCAATGGAACAGAATAGAGAACCCAGAAATGGACCTACAAATGTATGGCCAACTAATCTTTGATAAAGCAGGAAAGAATATCCAGTGGAATAAAGACAGTCTCTTCAGCAAGTGGTGCTGGGAAAACTGGACAGCGACATACAGAAAAGTGAACCTGGACCACTTTCTTACACCATACACAAAAATAAACTCAAAATGGATGAAAGACCTAAATGTAAGACAGGAAGCCATCAAAATCCTAGAGGAGAAAGCGGGCAAAAACATCTTTGACCTCAGCCACAGCAACTTCTCACTTCCAGAGGCAAGGGAAACCAAGGCAATAATGAACTATTGGGACTTCATCAAAATAAAAAGCTTCTGCACAGTGAAGGAAACAATCAGCAAAACTAAAAGGCAACCCATGGAATGGGAAAAGATATTTGCAAATGACATATCAGATAAGGGTTAGTATCCAAAATCTATAAAGAACTTATCAAACTCCACACCCAAAAAACAAATAAGCCAGTGAAAAAATGGGCAAAAGACACGAATAGACAGTTTTTAAAAGAAGACATCCAGATGGCTAACAGACACATGAAAAAATGCTCAACATCACTCATCATCAGGGAAATTCAAATCAAAACCACAATGAGATACCACCTCATACTTGTCAGAATAGCTAACATTAACAACTCAGGCAACGACAGATGTTGGCGAGGATGTGGAGAAAGAGGATCTCTTTTGAATTGTTGGTGGGAATGCAAACTGGTGCAGCCACTCTGGAAAACAGTATGGAGGTTCCTCAAAAAATTAAAAATAGAACTACCCTACGACCCAGCAATTGCACTAGTAGGTATTTATCCACGGGATACAGGTGTGCTGTTTCAAAGGGGCACATGCACCCCAAAGTTTATAGCAGCACTATCGACAAGAGCCAAAGTATGGAAACAGTCCAAATGTCCATTGATGGATGGATGGATAAAGAACTTGTGGTATATATATATACATATATATATATATATATATATATATATGTATATATATATACACACACACAATAGAGTATTTCTCGCCAATCAAAAAGAATGAAATCTTGCTATTTGCAACTACGTGGATGGAACTAGAGGATATTATGCTGAGCAAAATTAAAGAAAGACAAATATCATATGACTTCACTTGTATGAGGACTTTAAGATACAAAACAGATGAACATAAGGGAAGGGAAGCACAACTAATATAAAAACAAGGAGGGGGACAAAATAAAAGAGACTCTTAAATTTGGAGAACAGAGGATTATTGGAGAAATTGTGGGAGGGGAGATGGGCTAAATGGGTAAGGGGCATTAAGGAATCTACTCCTGAAATCATTGCTGTACTAGACACTAATAAATTAAAAAAAAAACGTAAATTAAAAAAAAATAAACATGGCTAAAAGAAAAAAGAAATATATCTGGGATCTGGACATGTTACATGCTGAGGAGAAACAGCCAACAGGCATAGAGGACGTAGAGGGAATACCTGATGGAGAGAAGTCTTGGAGGGACACATGGGAGGAAATGAGCCTCCTCCATCCTGAGGGCAGAACAGAACATGGTATATGGTGGCACAGTTGAAAACTGCCCAAGGAGTTCCTGACTGGAGGCTTTCACTTATGTGGGAAGAAAGTGAATAATCCGATGAAATGAGGCACAGCGGTGGATACAGGCTTGAGAAGAGTGGAGCAAGTACGGAAAAGGAAAAGAGGGTGTGGTGGTGAAAAGTGGGGCAGAGTCAGTGTGGAAGGCCACACTGAGGCTGACCTGGAGACACTGTCCTGATGGTGAGGATCATGGGGACAGACTGTGAGCGAGTTTCCAAGTCCTCAGAGAAGGCGGAGAATACTCAGAAGAACAGAGCAGTGATAAGGACACCTAGAATGTGTCAGCACCAGATGGCATGGGCCTCTAAACAGGAGGAATTTTTATGTCACAGCAGAAGGGTTCTTGTAGGGACACTGCATGGGAAAGTGGAAAAACACCAACGTGTCTTCCACTCTCCACCTGGATGATGAGCTGCTTCCCTTTTTGAGCTCAAGGGAAACTTCTGTCCTTGGGACCAAGTGCAATTTCAATGGGGTGAATGTTCTGTAAATATGCTGAAGGTGTGTGGGGGCTCAATGACCACAGGATAGAGGGTTTCCTGGGTACAGGAGAAACTGCTAGAAGGGAAGGCTACTTTGGGAAGCTGAACTGAGAGGCAAGAAGGGCAGGGAGGAAGTGCAGAGCACTAGGGTCTGAGTTTTAATATCCATTTCGTTCTAGAATTCATGTGTTTATGCTATTCCTTTCCTCCTCTCCTAACCGGGTCCAGGTCTTCAAGGGTCTTAATCTACATGTACACTTTTGCTAAGTCTCCCCCACCTCTGGTTGCATTTCTTCAAGAAGCTCTCAGTTTACTTTATTATGGACGTTACTACTGGATGGATTTTCTTACAGCATCTTTTGTAGATTTCCTGCTGCCTATGAGAAAGTGAGTCTCAAGAGGGAAGGTTCCCACCTGTCATGGCTGGAGACCCAACGTCCAGTACAGGGCCTGGCAGTAGGAGTTCCCCTACAGTTTGCTGACTGAAGGTGAACAGAATCCTGGAGCTGTAGGGCAGGCAGGACAAAGTCAGCTGGTCTCTATCTTCATTTTGCGGAGGAGGAAGCCTGGGTGTCATGAGGCAGAAACTGAGGCTCAAGTGACTCTCCAAGGCCACACGGCTAGTTTGTGGACAGGCCAGGCCTTCTGTCCTCTGTCTTCCACTCAGACTCCCTCAAAATCCCCATGGGCCTTGTTCCACGTTTCCTCACAGGGACACAAGAAACTTCTACCACCACTGGTGACATCTTCTCGATGTTCCGTGGACCCTGGTGTGGTAAGTCCTGCTCGCCTGTGCTCATACCATTCTAGCATGGAGCCCAAACTCAAGTCTGTCGCTATTCTAAACGGACACTGTCTCATTCTATCCCCACAAGGCTGGCCTCCATGTTTCTGCTCTAACCCTCCTCTGAGTGACACATATTCCTTTCTTTTAAATCACTAATTGGGCACGTAGACAATTAACTAGTGTTCTTTTATCATTTTACTCACGTATCTCATCTTCCCAACTTGGTGCTGTACCCATGAGGATGGAGGGAGTGTTTGAGACACACAGACTCGCAGAGTTGGATGTATCCTCAAAAACCATCTGTTCCAACACATTTATTTCACAGATGGTATCACTGGGCCCACAGGAGGAAAACGACTTGCCCATAGACTGTCTTTTTTAATTGTAGTAAAATATACATAAAATTTACCATTTTAACCATTTTTCATGTTTATTTATTTATTGTGAGGGAGAGAGGGATAGAGAGTGAGCAGGGGAGGGGCAGAGAGAGAGAGAGAGACAGAGAGACAGAGAATCCCAAGCAGGCTCCACACTGTCAGCGTACAGCCCGATGCAGGGCTTGAACTCCCAAGCTGTGAGATCATGACCTGGGCTGAAATCAAGAGTTGGAAACTTAACTGACTGAGTTGCTGAGGTGCCCCCCCACCATTCTAGCTATTTTTAAGGGTACAGTTCAGTGTTACCAAGTCCATTCGCATTGTTGTGTGACCATCACCCCCATCCATTTCCAGAACGTTTTCATCTTCCTAAACTAAAATTCTGTCCTCTCTAAACACTAACTCCTCATCCCCCTTTCCCCCCTCCCAGCTGCAGGCACCCACCATTCTGCTTTCTGCCTCTATGAATGAGGGCACTCCAAGTACCTCGTGTAAACAGAAATGTACAATATTTGTCCTTTTGTGATTGGCTCATTTCGCCCAGCATACTGTTTTCAAGGTTTGTGCATGTTACAGCATGTGTCAGGATCTCCTTCCTTTTACAACTGGATAATATTCCATTGTATGGAGAGACCACCTTTTGCTTATCCACTCATCCACTAATGGACATTTGGATTGTTGCCACCTGTTGACTGTTGTATTAGTGATGCTTGTCAACATGTGTATACAAATCGCCCCAGGTGTTTGTTAAATGTTTTCATGATTTATTTTTCCTGCCCAGCATAGTATCATCCACAGAGTAGAAACTGAGGCAGAATTTTTTTTGATGATGATGATAATTGTAGCCAGCCCCTCCATCTTACTGGGGAGAGGAGATTTAAAGCTGTGAAACCAAAGACCATCCATTCTGTAATGTAGCAAATATGTTAATGCTCTTCAAATGCAATCAATATTTAAGCAAAATACACAGTGACCATGAAACTATGGATTTTCTTTTTACATGTGCATTTTCTTCCCTCTTGTGTCTGTATGTACTTTCCAGAGAGTAGGAAATCCGATCCAGAACTTAATTTCTCCCTGGAGTAAGGCTGTTCTCTGGGAATCCTTGGAATAAGGCCACCATAGGAAACCACAAGGTTTTAAAACTCTGATGTCAAGGATTTCCTTTGGCAAATCTCATTTAGCACTACTCTGGCTGACCTGCAAAAGAGGACAATTCAGCAAAGACAGAAGGAGCAGTTTCTCCCTCCCCATTCTCCGGCAGCCTTTCTCTCAAGATGTGTGTCTTTGAAAAAATCCTTTATTCCTGTGCAGCCTTCTCAAGGTAAATCCAAGGACAAAGGCCTTTTAGCAAGAACCTTGAATAGAGGGGAGATTTTCTTACCTCCTCATCGGTCTATATTCAGCGTTAAATCAATTCTTTTGGTGGTTATTGCTATTTAGTGTTAGCTTTCCAAAATGTGTTGAAATCCTTTTTCTTAGCTAATAAATGGAAAGATACTCCCCTGCCAATTGTTCACACCGTTTCTGTGTTTGTCAGGAGCTTATTGAGCTAAAACACGACTGGGCAAACACTAATAATCATTTTGTGCATTCCTGGAGCACATTAAACTTTCAAATCGGGCCTAACATTCAGGATCTGTCTTGATCTGTGAAATGATGACAACGTAGAGGCAGTCAGGCTGGGATTGGTTAGGAGGCCGGTGGAAGGGGGCAGAAACTGAGGCCTGATGGAAGGAAGGTCTGAGTGAAGGTCACACACCACGGTGCCCGCTACAGCAGTCGGTGATGGCATCTGTGTGCCACGGTAAACAATATGGATGTAGGTAGTCACCAAAGTGCTTTGTGTCCTGTGTGGAAAGACAGCACAGGCTGAACTGGGCTTGCTCATTTTCTGCCTCATCCCTCACTGTGGGTCAGACAATGTGCCCTGTAGTTCCTACCACTCCATGCCCCTTCCTTTGCTTGTCTTCTCTTTTCACTCATTGTTTTAAAGTAAAAATAACACACACACACACACACACACACACATTTGAACAAATAGTTCTTCAACGATTGTGAGGGATGGTTCAAGTTTTCTATGTTCTGCCCTCCTATTTCCCCTGGAAAGCATTTTCAGTCCTTCAGCCTGACTCAAAACGTTACCTCTCTATCTCCGAATGACCGAGTAATAATTACAGTTTTGCAATGTTTCATTTTCTGGCAGGACTGTTGACTTAGCAATGTGGAAAATGAGGACTTAGCTCCCCCACTGGGCTCCTTCAACATGCCCTTCTCTCCTTTCAAAATAGGTAGATTGCAATTTTGGTTAATATCAATATTTAGGTATTATGTTATTAAGAACACATCAATGCCACTTACAGCTAAGTCATATTATTTCCTATGATTACCTTTTTTACTCTTTCTTTTCTGCAGATTTCATTATTCCTGGGATTTTTCTTTTTTTCTTAGTGTGTGGGATTTTCCTCTGGTGATTTTTGTAAGTGGGCTCCTCTAATCCTTGATTTCTCATGGGAAAGAAAAAAGCAGCTTTGAAAACTGGGAGCCAGTTGGACAGACTCCTGGCCAGGTCAGGGTGTTCTGTTGAACACCAACTGTTCCACAGGACACATCAGGCAAGGTCATTCTGTGACCTTGACAGGGTGAAGCAAAAGATGAGATCACTCCACTCTCGTCTCGGCCTGCACAAAACAAATGTCCAAACCACAAAAATGGCCAAATATACCGCTTTCCTGCCTCATACCCATAAGTGCTCCTTCACCAAATACACCATTAGCCCTGCCTTGTTCCTTTTGCCTTCTAGCTAAAAATACGAAGACGTCCAATCACAGAAATGTTGCTGGTTCTGGACCGCATCCAGACCAGGGTGAACTCCTGCTCCTTTGAGCCATTACCCAAATCACTGAACACAAACCCAAGCCCTATAAAAAAGTTCCTGTAGCACCGTCTGAGATGGCCTTGGTTCTCCAGGTTGTGCAATCCGCCTTGTAGTAAGGAGTCAATAAACCCCGAAATGTTCTAGTACAAATGCATTCCTAGTGGTCAATGGCTGTCACGTAACTACTGAATGCCATCAATGTTATCTATCCGAGAGCCTTGATGCCTTGGATGGGGGAAACCCTCAACTCATGACTTTTAGTGTGCCTATTTCAGACCCTTCATGTCTCTGGCTGTTTGAAGTGATGCACTGCCCACGGCTGGAAGGAAGCTCACGTTAAAGTGAGCTCCAGTGTTTCACTGACACCTTTTAGTTTAGAAGTTTACCTCTCTCCCTGTCTCCCTCCTCCTTCTTCCCTTCTTCCCCTATTTCCTTCTCTGGTGTTGTCATACTCCCACCCTCACCCCTAGGAACTGCAATGACTTTTGGGTGTCTGCTCAGATACTGATTGTTCTTTTGGGAAGTTGTTTTCTGGTCTTCTCATATCTATTCCCATGGTCCGTCTGCTTGTTGCAGGTGGTATTGTCTATAGGAGGAGAAAGTCTACAGCGAGACAATGGGCATAAGCAGGCAAGTCTGCTCTGGAACCAGCTCCAGGGGCCGAGAAGTTCAGAAGGTGTTCAGGTAAACTTTGACTTGGTCCCTAGTTTAGAACCTCATAAGAACTTCATCATCAGTCTCGTCTTTGTGTTCCTGAGAACTGCCTTGTTCAGATTAGTCTGGTTGGAATCAGAAGGTATTGTCTGGCCTCTGATTTCTGATGATTAGGGCTTTGGCGAAGCCTGAGGATGGGAAGCTGCCCAGGGCCATCCTTGGAAAGTGCTGTCGTTCTCACGGTATCTTACTGATCTAAACCCACACACTTCCTCCAGATAAACACCTGCTTTCTCACATTGCCTTAGCTCATGTGCTTATTCCTCTAACAGGCACAATCACACCAGGGAAAATTCTGAATTGTAGTGGCTACTGACTGAAATAATCATCCTGTCATTAGGGGCACACTTTAAGAATTTCTAGTCCAGATCAACTATCAAAAAAACGTGTAAAGACAGGAACAAATTATTATGCTGTTTGTGTTTCTTTTGTGGACACTGAAAACTCTATTTACAAAATAGATTTTGTTACTATAGTTATAAGATAAGAAGAAGAAGCCTTGAGTATGACTTAGAGTTTTTAAAATTAGGTTTCCCATATAAAAATAATATCGGCACAGTAATTTGGTTTGTACGAGACCAAGACTAAATTTCTTATGATTTAAAATTTCTGAATCTTTTGTTCTGTTTTTATGAGTTAAATAAGTCATTACTGTCTTCAGAAATTATTAGAAATGTATATACACACTCATACACATGCATATAATTGTATCCAACTAAATAAAAAAAGGTACTAGTGAATTTTTAAGTGTTTAATGAAATTTTTGAATGCTGTATGTCAGAATGATTATGTTATCAAAAACTGTAATTTCTTATCTATCTATCTATCTATCTATCTATCTATCTATATCTATCTATTTAGAGCGTATGCACACACATGCATGCATGGAGAGGGGTACAGAGACAGGGAGAGAGAGAATCTCAAGCAGGCTTATGCTGTCAGTGCAGAGCCCGACATGGGGCTCGATCTCACAAACCATGAGATCATGACCTCACCTGAAATCAAGAGTCAGATGCTTAACTGACTGAACCACCCAAGTGCTTCTGAAATCCGTGTTCTTAAAAAGCAAAGAAATTACTAAGCAATTCTTTGTGTTTTGTCCTCTGGTGTTCTCTTATGTCTGGAGAAGAGTTAGTTACATTGATTAAATATGATAATGAATAAAGTTGATTGTACTGTATATGATAATTACAATGAAATATACATATATAAACAAGATAATAGATTTGATTTTTGGTTTATTTAAAAAGGCACAATTAACCAACATGGTAAAGTAAATGATATATACAGCTTTATTTAATATACTGATAAAGAATAGTTAAAGCTACAGTTAAAAGCTTTCAACTTATTATCTATACGTATACTTATAGATCTATGTGTGTCTAACTACATACATGTAAAGATATATCAATAACTCATCTACTACAGATGGTTACATGAATAACATACAAAGTTGTGAAAGTAAAATCTGGGTCTTTTATCTGTTAAATGATTAAATTATTCTGTGCCCAAAAAGATAGAAGCTCCTTGGGGCACCTGGGTGGCTCAGGTGGTTAAGCATCCAACTTCAGCTCAGGTCATGATCTCACATTCCGTGAGTTCGAGCCCTGTGTTGGGCTCTGTGCTGACAGCTCAGAGCCTGGAGCCTGCTTCGGATTCTGTGTCTCCCCCCTCTCTCTGCCCCTCCTCTGCTCATGTTCTTTCTCTCTGTGTCTCAAAAATAAATAAAAACATTAAAAATCATAATAAAAAAAAAGAAAATAGAAGCTCCTTGTCACCAACATAGTCTGTTATGTCTTTTCACATATTCTTTTTTAAAAATTTTTTCATATTTATTTACTGATTTTGAGAGAGAGAGAGAATGCAGAAGCAGAGGAGGGGCAGAGAGAGGAAGAGAGAGAATCCCAAGCAGACTCCATGCTGTCAGCGCAGAGCCTAACTTGGGACTCGAACTCATGAACTGTGAGATCATAATCTGAGCTGAAATCAAGAACCCGACACTCAACTGACTGAGCCTCCCAGGCACCCTTCTTTTTCACATATTCTTCAATCATTTTTGAAAAGGGTCTTACGATTTTGAAAAAAAATTAAGTGCACAATAATCATTGTTGTTTTCTCATGGTGTTCTTTTTCACAATTCACCTGTAAACGTATCTTATCTTTAGATACTTATATCTTATCTCCTCTAATAACTATTCTTGATTTTGCCTTTCCCAAGTTTAGGACCAAATAAAGAATAATGACACTGTTAAGATGTCTTTTATGCCTAAATCATTTTTAAGAAATACAAAGATTTGCTTCTTTACTCTATAAAGGGAAGGATCATAGGTTTGTATAAACTGTGCAATTTTAATTAATGCAAAATTGGTACAAGAGCTCTTTTGTTTACCCACAGTGATAATCAGAAAGTGAGTTCATCTTCCTAGGGTAACTATACATAAAAGTAATGCTTAATTATTATTTTGAGCTTAATTATATATAAGCTTTATAATGTTTAATTATGTGGATGTTTAGCGTGTATGTTTTAAATGGGTGAATAAAAACAATAACTTTTTTTATATTTAAAAATGATTTTTGGGGCACCTGGGTGGGCTCAGTCGGTTTTCGGCTCAGGTCATGATCTCACGGTTCACGAGTTCGAGCTCCGCATCGGGCTCTGTGCTGACAGCTCAGAGCCTGGACCCTGCTTTGGATTCTGTGTCTCCTCCTCTCTCTGCCCCTCCCCTACTTGCGTTCTGTCTCTCTCCATCTCAAAAATAAATAAAAACATTAAAAAATTTTTTTTGATAAAAAAATGATTTTTATGCCTTTTTGCAGAGATGGGTACCAGTGTGCCTTCGAGAATGGAGGTTTCAGGTGGTAAACCATGGATGAGTAGCCTGCGTAGGGGGCTTTCTGGCGAGCGACATGCAGCATGGGCTTTAGAACAGTTGGAAGCACCTATGCTCTTTCTTTCCCTCTCTGACCCAGGGAGCTTGGCCCTCAACCTGAAACTTGTAAGCATGGAGAATCATAAATGTCAACACAACCATCAATCATGTTCAAGCCATGACTTCTCTCTCTCAAGTATCTAGGCTGCCGTTAGACTTTGTTGGAATGGATCAGGAATGACAGGATGAACCACGTGAGACGGGAATCCTCGTCCGTCGTGCCAGTAATGGTTTGTACTTTGAGCTGAACTCTGGAGGACCGAGTCTCAAAGGTTACTATAGAACCTCTGCAGTTGGCTCCTGGCCAATTCCCATCCCATCTCCTTATTTATCCCCGATATGTTGAGTAGCTTTGGCCACCTATTGTGCTAGTTCTTTATGTCTGTTACCAATAATTGGATAACGTGCCCCCCCCCCCCCCCGAACTCAGAGACCTGGCTAAACACCGAAGTCATCTTGCTGGTTAGGCCGTTGATTTATGAGCCAAACCAAATTCTAACCGACCTTGATCCTGCAATTGTTTTTTTCCTTCACTCTTTGAGGCTGCCTTCAACGTGTCAGAGAAAAACACCATGGTGCAGGCACGTTTGCCCTTGTGTAAGCCTGCGCGTGTCTGGGCATGGGTGCGTGTAGTGAGACGGGTGTGAAGAGTTAGAACGAGTTTGGTCGTTTTATTCTTCAACATGCTCGTCAATCATGGTGGCCATACAACTGTCTCCATGAAAAAACAAATCTCTACTCACATCAGAATTTGGGAGAAATTTTATGCAAATAAAAAGGATACTTGGCCAGTGTAGGTGGCTGAGGCAATTATAGCCATCTGCTACCTGTTAGCCCAACATGTTCCATCTGTTACAGAGCTCACATCCACCAGAGACGGAAATCAGCACAGCATACACACAGTCACTGAGACTAGGTGCTGGGATCTGGGCGGAGGGGTGGGAAGGCAGCTAGATTGGGTTTATTTTGGTCCACCCAACAAGTGTTTGGCCGTGTCCTCTGCATCAATAGCTGACTCCCCCTCCGACGAGGGTGTAACTATACCACAGCAATTAATCAGAGGCATCTGTTTTCATCAGTGAAAACCCATCAGTTAAAAAAAAATTTTTTTAATGTTTGTTTATTGATTTATGTTTTACGTTTATTTATTTTTTGAGAGACATAGGGAGACAGAGCACAAGTTGGGGAGGGGCAGGGAGAGAAGGAGACACAGAATCCGAAGCAGGCTCCAGGCTCCGAGCTGTTAGCACAGAGCCCAACTCGGGGCTCGAACTCACAAACCGTGAGATCGGGACCTGAGCCGAAGTCGGATGCCCAACCAACTGAGCCACCCAGGTGCCCAGATGCCACACCCAGGTGGGTTCAAAACCCATCAGTTTGAACCTATCTTGGACTTCAAATGAAACACAGAACTTGTACAAATTTGGATTTTCTACACCGTGTCCATAATCTGAGTATCTAAATTGGCTCAAAAACACAACCCCTGCAGTGTATTCCTGGTCCGTAGCATTTAGCAAACTTCCTTTTACCCTAATAGCTGAATCAGCTACTCTTCTCTTTGTCCTCCTGGGTGAGAGGAAAAAAGTCTGCCTTCTCAATTCGTGTGCTTACAGAATTCTGAAACCCTCCTTTTGTGACAGCCTGTCGTTTGAAAGAAAGTAACTTTGCTTCTGGGTTTCTCTGCTCCTAGCTAGTGCTGATCTGGGGCATGTTTTCTTTTTCCTTCTAGGGCTAAAATATGAAATGTTGACCTTCTTGCTGTTGGCATTTTCTTCACCATCCAGGTACCACTGCGTGGAGATCAAGAGAATGAAACAGAATTAAGTGCTACTTCTTCTGAGATATCAAAGGATGTTTTTGGGTGCTCTGATGATCTTAAAATTTTCTACCTCAAATAGAAGTTATTTACACACGTCTTTTCTGACTGTTCACTCCCTTAATTCAGCCTGGTATTGGACTAGGTATGGCCTCTCCCTACTGAGCTACGGCTCCTGCATCTGGTAGAGATCTTCAGGTACTGGGTAGTCTTAAACCCTCATCTCCATGGAACTCAGCACTGTCAGAATACTTATGTCCCTGGATGCACATTCACACAAATGTAAAATCTGACTCGTGCTTGTCGTTTTTATGGAAGGAAGCTAAAAAAAAGGCACTAGGGAAACCCCAGATCCGCTCTTCAACAAAAGCCATTTCAGGTAATAAGTCTCCGGGCAGTCACGACAAAATACCCTCATGGGTATAAACCCAAGAAGGCTGCTAGAAAAGGTTCTCTGGACTTCAGTGACTGATGGTCCTTGGAGATAGGACAGCATTGCACGCTGACATATTTATCATGTGCGTTTAGAGGCAGGATCGCACCGGAGAAGGGTTTTGCAGAGAAGTGAGCACGAATGCCAGTGTGAGTAATGTGTTTGACATAAAAGACTGGAAGGGGACCCAATTACGGTGGGAAATGAACCAGTGCTTTAATGACTCCGCAGCGGGAACATAGCGTACAGGTGCCATCTGCATGCGAGATAGGAAGTGATGGGCTTGTCTGCTGCTCACACCTGTGGAATGCATTATATAAAATGTGATTGCTATCATTCTTCACTGATAGGGTAAACAGTGAGCGAGAATTCTCACCCTTGCAAATTGGATTTAGTTTTTATATCCCTGTCCTTGAAAACGGGAATCAGAATACAGGGAACTTTGAAAATAATGCAAAATGTCTTGCAGATTTAGTATGTTTTTTTTTTTTTTTCTCGCAAGCATTGTAGAGAAATATCTTAGGGTTAGAATTTGCAGAGGCATAGAGCAGGCGATCAGCTTGATTTTCTGTGCAGTCTCCCTCCCGTGTGATAGAGGGTTGGGCTCTGATTTCTAAATGTTATGCACAATGATTTTTTAAAAACAAGAAACATTTTGACCCCAGCTGACAATTATTTTTTGTTTATTCCTTTACTTTTTATTGCGAGCTTAAATTTCACGTCTTTCTCCTTGAATACTGAGTCTAGATATATAAAGATATTATAGTATTCAATTATATTGCTATTTTAAAAATCTAGGATGCTGTGAATACTGAAACATGTGTTTTTTATTAAGAAAAATCCATTTATGTGTGCACATAACACTGGAAACAGATTCTGATTCTACCATACACTACAAATTTTCATGAGTGCCACTTGGATTTTCATCATTCTGAAAGCAGTTATCTTAAAAAACAGTGTGGCTTGTCGTCAGCCGAGGAAGACATGCCTTTGACAAAACTAACGAATGCTCTGAAATGTTTATGTGGAGGCGGGTTCACCAGTTGGTGTTGTTGGTGACCATGTCTGTGCGCATGGTGGGGAGTGAGGGAGAGGATGTCTGCTCCCAGCCGCTGTCTCCTCAAACAGTATCTGTCTGTGGTGGGCCTCGTCTGGGGAAAAGAACAAGTCCATCCTGACATCGAGAGATCCTGGCCTGTGGAGGTGACATGTGGCAGACGGCAGAATGACTGGCTGGCTATTGGGTGCCAACTGTATTTGCTGATGGCAAATCTGTTCTCTTGACCAACTCTTGGGGTGTGTGTGTGTGTGTGTGTGTGTGTGTGTGCGTTTAATTCATCCTTTTGCTCCTGACAATGAATGGAAGTGAGGGACAGGTAACATGTATCAGTTTTCTCAGGGTAACTGAGAGTGTGTGTAAGGACCATAAATGGGCTGGGGCGCCTGGGTGGCTCAGTCGGTTAAGTATCTGACATTCGCTCAGGTCATGATCTTATGGTTCGTGAGCTCGAGCTCAGCGTCGGGCTCTGGGCTGACAGCTCAGAGCCTGGAACCTGCTTAAGATTCTGTGTCTCCCTCTCTTTCTACCCCTTGTTCACTCATGCTCTCTCTGTCTCTTTCAAAAATTAAACATTAAAAAAAAAAGAACCATAAAGGGGCTTCCATTGACTATACCCTAGTAGACAACTGCTCTAGATCTCTGTTATTATTTTTACCCCGGGGGTAGGAATATGTTTTAAAAACACTCATGAGAACGGTGCCTATTACATGTCAAAGTGACATGTGGTCTTGTCACTGAGGTCACCTCTCTTGCGGGGAGCAGACTGGTTCTGCTCCTCAAGCACAAGCCTGGGGTAGCATCTACCCCATCTTCTGACTTCAGTCCCTTTTCCTCCCCGAAAAGGATCCTTGTCTCTCCTCCAAATCCCTCCATGACGGCTCCTTCAGGATAGCACTAGGGGCACAGGGACCTTGTAGCCACCTGGGGACAGCCAAGCTGATAGGGTCCTATGAGGGCACCCGGTATGGAAAATGGGGCATCTTTGGGAGATTGGGGCAATCACAGGGAAATAGATCCTTCACTCTCTGTTCATGTTGCTTCTCTTGTGTTTTCAAAATTCAATACACAAAGTGGGTTTTTTTCTTCATTTTTTTTTTTTGGTGGAAGAAGATATTTTTGTCAAAATAAAATGAACAGGAAGTTAAAAAACCAGTCCCTATGCCAACTTCAAGCATACAGTGGTTGTACAAGAAATATCTGCTCATTGCTCATGAATCGCGGCTTGGGGCCATTTTTCTAAACCTTGAAAGTGTTCGGTCTTAGTGGGAAAGTTTTGCAGATACCTCAAATGAACAGGTCTGCCGGACTCTTTTGGAAAGGAAGCGGGAGAAATGAATACGACAATTTTCAAAAATAGATAAGGACCATTAAGTAACATATAATGTGAAGAGACCCGTAGAACATGCAAAGCTATGTTAATTATTAGTGTGAGTTCTCCTCTCTGATTTGATAATTTGACATTGTCTTAAAGAGGATATGTGCATATTTGTTAAAAATAAGTCACCTTGACAACCTAAGTGTCCATCAGTGAATGGATGGATAAGGAAGAAATGGTGTGTGTGAATATATATATAACGGAATATTACTCAGTCATAAAAAGGAATAAAATCTTGCCATTTCTGCCAACATGGATAAGTCTAGAGAGCATTATGCTAGGTGAAATAAGTCAGACAGAAAAAGACAAATACCATACGAGTTCACTTACATGTGGAATCTAAGAAACAAAACAAATGAATAAACCAAAGAAAATAGAAACGGACACGTAGATACAGGAACGCACTGGTAGTTGCCATTGGGGAGGGTGTTGGGGGATGGGTGAGATAGGGGAGGGAGATTAAAAGGTACAAATTTCCCGTTATAAAATGGATAAGGCACAGGGATGCAATGTGTCCCAGAGGGAATATAGTTACCACGTAATAACTTGGTATGGTGACAGATGGCAGCTAGATTTATGGTGGTGATCATCTTGTAATCTATATAAATGTTGAATCACGATGTCGTACACCTGAAACTAATATAATATTGTATGCCAATTACACTTCAATTAAAAAATCAACAAAACAAATTGCTTTGGGATTAAGATGATTTGAAACATGAGTCACGAAAGGAGGGTCAACACAGCACCTAGCATGAAATGAAAACACTTCACTGGTGGCATCCAGCTTCTCATCGATGTCAACTAGTCAAAGAGCTGTGAGGTTCATGCAATTATAGGAAAAGCTGAACAATTGTTTTTGCTTTATTGACCTTCCACCTCTTTCCTCTAACGGCTGTTCAAACTTAGCTTGTTGATTCCATCTCCCCCTATCCCCGACCCACCCCCCCCCCCGCCGCCCACCAGCTATCCCCAGCAAAATAAGGCTGCAATAGTGTCCAGAAAAAAAAAACAACTATCTAGCCATGAAAAGACACAGAGGAATTTCAAACGCATATTGCTAAGTAAAAGAAGCCAGTCTAAAAAGGCTACCTCTTATATGACTCTAATTGCACGACATTCTGGAAAAGGCAAGACTATGGAGACCGTAAAAGAATCAGCAGCTGCCAGGGGTTGGGGGTGGGGAGGAAAGAAAAATGGAACATGAGGGATTTTAGAGGAAAGCGTCCTCAGTGGTACTGTAATCGTGGATATATGTCATTAGGCATGTGTCAAAATCTATAGAATATGCAACACGGAGAATGAACCCTAATAGAAACCATAGACTTTTAGTTAATAAGATCGTACCAATATTTATTCTTCATTCATAGCAAGTGTACTATGTTGTGGCCAGTACAGGATGCCAAAAATAAGTATGATGTGTGAATGATGTTAATAGATGTTAATAAAAGGAGGGGGAGCCTATGCACATGAGGGGACAGTGCATGTGGGGACAGTGAGGGGGTATATAGAACTCTCTGTACTTTCCCTCAGGTTTTCTGTAAGCCTAAAACTGCTCTAAGAAATAAAGTCAGTTAATTAACAACATTTAAAAAGGCTGTAAAATCAAACTCTTATGCTACATGATGGCAAGTCACTTGTAAGGCTAGGTCACTTCGTTTTCAATCAATGCTGTGACTCCATTTATACCTTATATTACCATTAACTTGATATTAATAAATTTTACTTAAATAACCTTAGTACTAAAAAACTAAAAGATTTTTACATGTCTTTAGGGTGTGATTCATATGACTAACAGTAAGAAAAGTCTACAAAAACTTAGTGTTCTACAAAATAATAGTGAGGCCCACAAAAATTAGTTTATGCATTGATTTGTGTTGCCACTGCATGTTGAAGGACTTGTCTTTGCTCCCTACTTCCTGCTGTACTTCCCAAACAGACAAGGAATTTGAATACAAATCTTTCTGTGGAGGGGAAGGAGAGAGGAGAGCATAACGTTCTCAGAGACCGATATGATCCCCATTTTGAAATGCCAAGAAATATACTCTGTCTACCTTCCTTTTCTCTTTTTGTAAAATAAACACAGACAATACACAGACAAATAAGCACAGAAGACTTGCCCTGACTAGCTATATGACTTGGCACTCGCCACTGTCACTTCTCCGAGACTCTTCCCTCATCTATCAAGTGGCAATTTAAGAAGGTACTTACTCGCCAGGTGAATTTACTAAGCTCTCAAACAGACACTGTTCCCTGTCTTATCTGCCTAGTTGCTGTTGAGGAGACTGGAGGCAGCCTGTTAAATAAAGTTGACTGCAATGATGAAGAAAAATGAAATAATGGTTCATTTCTGATTTATGACTTTGCTTCATCCTCTGAGTTCATGCTTCAAATGCTAATTCCTCATGGACGATAAAGATGGGATAATAGTTTGAGGATGAATTTGCCTCAGAGAAGTGGTGTGAATTATGAATTAAAAATTACTGAAGGGGCGCCTGGGTGGCGCATCCGACTTCAGCCAGGTCACGATCTCGCGGTCCGTGAGTTCGAGCCCCGCGTCAGGCTCTGGGCTGATGGCTCAGAGCCTGGAGCCTGTTTCCGATTCTGTGTCTCCCTCTCTCTCTGCCCCTCCCCCGTTCATGCTCTGTCTCTCTCTGTCCCAAAAATAAATAAACGTTGAAAAAAAAATTACTGAAAATGTCTTTCTTTAAGAAGATTAGCTCCCTCAGATAAATAAGCATACACTATTGCTTTTAACGGCTATATTTAAAAGCAGAAAAAAAATCTTATTAGACCACAGAATCTATCTGTCTCATTTCCAGAACATGGAGAAGACACACTCAAAATCTAACCATGCTTGTTCCCAGAAAATGTTAAGTCATATGAATACCTGCTGTAAACAGTTAATGCTTTGGGGGGGCGGGTAGCCAAAGCAAACATGCGAACATCCGAAACAGAAAAACCAAGGAAACATTTTTCTATGGCTTCTCTTTTCTTCCCTCAGCTGTTATAGAAAAGTCTGCACGGAGGCCAGCCTTTCCAAACGTGGTTATAAGACTGCTGGAGGGAATCTCCAAAGCACTAACTTGTTGGCTAACTCTGCTTCTGTCCACCTTTCATTGTGTGTTTCTATTTTGTCTTTCACACTAATCAAATGACATGTGACCTGATCTCATTTCAATGTGTTTATCTTCAAGGTCTCCAAGGTTGACACTGTACTTTGTTGGCAAGATTATGCAAAGGATCTTGGTAGCCCAGGCTCCTCTCCCCAAAACGTGCCATATTCTCCTTCCCTGGGTCCCAAGATGCAGCGATGCTGAGCGGGAGCTAATCTCTGTGCCGCAGGAGGCACTGACAGATGTCACAGGGTGGGAGGGGAAGATCAAAGTCCACCTGGGTACCACTAGTTGGACTTACTACCCTTCTTCACCAAGTAATACAACTCTCATCTCAACCTCTGTATTATATGTGACAACAGTTATGTCCGGTGCTACCCAAGTACAATGTACCAATATTTATGTGATAGGGAGTTAAAAATAATACAACGGATTCTTATTATTCACAGCTGTTATGGTCTATAGGGTCACTGTGAACACAAATTAGTGAATACTGAACTTTGGCTCTTAGGAGAAATACAGGGTTAGGTTCCTATGAGCCTCTGGTCACATTTCATCAACCAATCAATACATGACCTTGTTGTACATGTGTTTTTGTTTCAAGATACCTTATTTAATATATATCATTGATGCATTAACCTGAAACTCATGGCCAAGAGTGCCATAACTTACGCCCGAATGAAGTCTATCTAGCACACATATTTTGTCTGCAAAGCACCTCACGGCCTTCGGAGCGATAGATGGCATTTCAGAACCACATTTAGATGAGACTGTAAACAGTGAAACCGCCAATTAAAAAACCCCACAAAAATGCAACCTCCCCACACACACCCCACATGACACGAAAGAGACCAGAGATATGACAACTGTTTACAGCACAAGAGCTGGAATAAGAAGGTGGTATTGCTTTATACCATCTACCTCAGCTGGGAATGTATGTGCCACTCTGCTCATGTTGGCAAAAGTCTACTTCTTGTGGGTTACAGATCAATTTTAACAAGTAGGTACATTCACAAATATGAAATCTATGAATAATGAGGACTGACTGTATGTATACAAGAAATTAAATTTTCCGTGTCTTCTGGAATACTTCTGAATGTTATAACAAGAGGAATTTTGGCTTTCAAAAATGTTTGCTTATTTGAAACAATTGCGTATACAAATGGATGCTGTGTGTCAAAGACAGGTAGGCTGAAGATTTGGGATAGAAATAGATTCTCTGCTTTTGACAGTCTGGTTTGAGCAAAGCTAAAAACGTCATGAATTTCTGTTCCTTCACTATTTTAATGATAAATGCCTTTCTTGGTTTGTTTTTGTTGATGCAAAGTAATTTAATCTTGGAAAACAAGATGGAGAGATGATGGTACCCCACGTATTTTCCATTGAAAGTTTCTCAAAGTTTTCAATGTTTATTTTATTCTTCGTTTTTTTTTTTAATGTTTATTTTTTTTTTTGAGAGAGAGACAGAGTGCGAGCAGGGGAGGGGCAGAGAGAGAGGGAGACACAGAATTTGAAGCAGGCTCCAGGCTCCGAGCTGTCAGCACACGGCCCAACATGGGACTCAAACTCCAGAACCATGAGATCACGACCTGAGCTGATGTCAGACGCTTAACTGACTGTGCCACCCAGGCACTCCTATTCTTTGTTTTGTTTTTAACAAGTGACTTGGCATTGAGGCCAGCCCTTACTTTATTTTTACAAATTGAAAAACCAAAGATTGGATGAAATAAGACTTTCTAAGATGTACTGGACGTACTGAGCACTTACTATGTGCCAGGCTCCATGATAGGCACTTTACATTCTTGATACCTTTTCGGATCTTCACAACAAAGCTCATGCCCTGGGTAGTACCAGACATGTAGAAAACCTGCTGAGGCTCCTTTTGCAGGTGGGACAGCCGGAACCCCAGGTGTCTGACCCCAGAGCCTGTGCTCTTAGCCTTCACTCTCCGTAATCTCTTCTTCCAGTCTGAACTTTACTAAAAGATTTGCTTTTGCAACTGTTTTACCTCTAGGCTGAGAGTGCGTCTTGAGGTCAAGTGGATGTAACTAGTAATGGTACTTGCTTAAGACGCATGTGGGCAATAAGCAGCAATGATGACGATGTTCACGGAGTGTTGTTTGAGAAAGGACAGTGAATTAGCCTGTTGAGTGACATTGGCCTCACTACTTCACCTCTGCGGGTATCGTTGTCCTTGGCTGTGATATGACAGAGTTTAAAGACATTATTTCTTAGGGCCTCCCGTGATTCTACAAAAGTAATAGTAATGAAAAAAAAATTCCCAACACATTTCTAAGAATGACAGTTGAAGGCAATTAAAAAAGAATGAGAAACTAATGTTCAACTGTAAGTCACTGGGCAAATTTCTTCCATGTAGAACATTTCCTTCAGCCTGTAGGAAATCTTGGGCACTGAGACTACGCTAAATTGTCTTCAGGATGTGAAAAATTAGATATGATTGCATCTCTTCAGTTTTAATATTACTGCTCGCCTATCACTTAAACAAGCTCTCTCATCAGTGTTTTACTTCTTCTTTAATCATTATAATAAAAGCCAAAGGCAACTGAGCAGAAATTTCAATTAACTATTTGCCATTTATTCATCCATCAATTCTGCCGCGTTCCACTCTTAGGACGTGGAGATAAATCACAGAGTGATAAGCTGCGCGTAGGGCCTCTCCCTGAAAACAGTAGCCGGGAGGTGAATCTACCACATTTTCCTCTGTCTCCATTTCTAGAAATGCATTGTATTAATCATCCCCTTGAATAACAACTCTAGGAGAGCCACAAGATTCCAAGCTGTAAAAAAGTGTCTCATCCCCGTACTTCCTAACGTCTACAGGCAATGGCAGGAGAATCGAGAGTGAACAAGGAGGTGACAGTGTAGTCATTTCATGTTTCTCTTGTGTGTCCACCACCCTCCTGCAATGTCAAGGGCACTGGCCCCTGGTAGACGAACTACCAGCCCAGGAGTAAATGACTCCAGAGAAGAGTGTGGACTAGTTTGAATATTTTGCCCACTTTCTCCCAAAGGAAACATTTTGCAAAACTAGAGCATAATGTCACAATCAGTTGCGTTGAGATGGATAGAATTCACTGATTGTATGTGTATCTGTGTGTATGTGTTTGTGTGTGTGTTTGTAATTCTATACAATTTTATATCTGTGTAGGCTTGTGTATTCACCACCACAGTCAAGATAATGAATAATTTCAACAATTCCTAAGAATTCCTTGTGTTGCCTTTTTTTTTTAAAGTTTATTTATTTTGAGAGAGAGCATGTGAGAGAGCAGGGGAGGGGTGGAGAGAGACAGAGAGAGAGAGAATCCCAAGCAGGCTCCCGTGCTCAGCGTGGAGCCTGATGCAGGACTTGACCTTAGGACCATGAGACATGACCTGAGCTGAAATCAAGAGTCAGACACTTAACCGACTGAGCCACCCAGGTGCCCCACATTTTGCCTTTTTATACCACTTCAGATTCTCGTTGTCCTTCCCTCCTGCACCTGTCACTAACCACCAGTAAACACTAATCTATCCTCCATTTCCCAAATTTTATCATTTCAAAACCGTCACGTAAACGGAATCATTAGGTATGAACCTTCTGGGATTGGCTCCCCCCCCCCCCGCCCCCCAGCATAATTCCCTAGAGATTCATCCAGGTTATTTTGGGCATAGTTTGTTCCTTTTAGTATTTATTCTATGTCCTCTTCCACGGTATGGAGATAACACTTGTGTCGTTTTTCACCGGAGCTATCTTTTCTTGTTTGCCTTTCTGAGTATTGACCCATGACCTCGTCAACACCCCACTGCCTGCAGAGGGAATGGGGTGTAGAGATGGGAGAAGGTGGGATTTGCTCCAGGAAGTGCTCAGTTTCTGACATGCAGCAGAGAACTACACCTCAGTGGGAGAGTCTTCAACGTGTCCGACACAGAAGTCTTAATTTTCTCCCCCAGTCCCCAAACTTGTCTCCCAGGGTTGCCCTCAGGAAATGGCACCGCCATTTACCCATCCATTCAGGCCCCAAACTTGAGGAATCTCTTTGACATCTCTTCCTTTCACCTGCTACATCTGGTCTATCACCAAATCCTATGGGCTCTACCTTCGATACATTCCTATTCAAAATACTTCTCCATCGCTACCACCACTATGGCTTTGGTGTAGGGACCACCTTCTCTCACCTGGGCTTTACCACTGGACTTTGGCCTCCTGTTTCTATCTTGCCCTTCTCCTCCCCTGCATCCCAACAGCTGCAGTTAATATGGCAAATGGCAGCCAGAATGAGACTTCTGGTACCTAAATCAGACCGAAGTCTCCTTCTGCTTCACATCTCACTTAGTATAAGACTCTCCACGATGGTCTACAATCTTCACTGTCTGGATGCTGGCTAACCCTCTAACTTTGGGTATCTCCTACCCCTCTGTCCCATCCTTACTGTGTTCCAGCCACACGGTCTCTCTTGCTGTTCCTTGAACAAGCCCAGCACGTCTCCACCTAACCTCCCGGTCTCTGCATGACCCTTCATGCTTCCTGGGATGCTTCTCCTCTGGGTACCAACACATAGCCCTCCCTAGCTTCATCAGGCCTCTGCTTGAATGCCATCTCCTCCCACGGGACTTCCCAGCCAGCCTAACACTCTCCTAAACACCTTTATTTTTCTTGATAGCATTGATCACTAGCTAACATTTTATCAACTATTTTCTCATTCTTTGTCCCTGCCCTTTAGGATATATGTTTCATAAAGGCAAGGGCTTTTCCGTTTTATGTATTGTCCTATCCCTGTCACCTGGTGTATACAAGCACTCAACATACTTTTGGGTGAATAAATGATTTCCCCCAATTCCTTTACTCATACCTTTTAACCCATCAAGGGCTAAGCAGGTCACAGAGTTTTCCTGTGATAGAGAGACAGTACCCACCCTTCTAGCTAACACGGGGAAGACAGGAGGCTATTTCTTAGTTGTACAAAACTTGGTGAGAGGGAACATGGTAGATTGTGTCCCTAATTCTTCCCCCACGGTGTCTATGTGTCTGTCTTTGCTTTTCCTCTTAGTGAAGAAGTCTTTCCCTTCTCTTCAACTCTGGATTCGGCTGTATGACTTCCTTTGGATGACGGCACGTTAGTGAGTATGGCAAGACCAGAGGCTTGAAAAGTGCTCGCATGAGTGGGCTTACGCTCTCGTGCCTCTGCAGTTAGCGTGTGGTGAAGATGCCCATGCTAACTATACAACCCCAGGAAAAAGGTGAGAGATGTACCACAGAGACATTCGGCCCTCAGCTGACCCTCAGTGAGAGAGCAAAAAATGATTATTATTTTAAGCCACTGAGTTTTGGAATTGCTTGTCATATGGCTTTTTTTTTTAATTATTTTTTAATTTTTTTGGTCAGTAGCTACATGAAACAGGAAGCAAAACCAAGGCAATTGTTCTTGTTGTTGTTTTAAAGCCCAAGAGGACTATGAGAGAAAGAAGAGATACAGAGGGAGAGAGGAGCCAAGCTTTGTCCCAGAGAGCAGTAGGTGTGCTTATAAAGGGCGAGGAAGGGGACTGAGGGCAGGGGTTCGTGTCTTGCTTTCCCATTTGGGGCTCTAGGGGGTGGCTGCCATGTAGAGGGTCTTACACCAATGCAGGGCAACCCACCCTTGTTAAGAAGGAAAGACGAGTGAGCAGGCAGCCTCTCAGTCTTGAGGGGAGTGGGCTTGAGATACAGCCAATGACTTGCCATCGGGGCTGCCTTGGGACTGCCGACATCTGTCATAGGGAGGATAAAGGATATGATAGAGACTAGGAGTCTGTCTCAAATGAGAGCTGGAGGGACAGAAGGGAGCAAAGGGGGCAATGGCAGATGCTCCTTGGAGCACTGCAGGAGTCAGATAGGGACTGTATGTTCACCAACCACGCATTTTACCACCAGGATGCTGTGCTAGAGGCCAGCAGATGGAAGGTCATGCAAACCCAAGGAAGGTCAACATGATCCCCTCCCTCCCTGTGATGATGTCAAACAAACACTTAAGCTACCAAATCCTGCTGCCCATCCCCGTCTGTATTCTGTATACCTGGTCACCATCTTATGGAAAGAAGCAGGGATGGGGAAGGCCACTGGAGACACTGACCATTTCTACTCAAGAGGGACAGAGCACAACCAGAAGGGACTGTTGAAATGATCAAGGAGACTGAACCGTAAACTAGACTGGGCATTTGGTGGGTTTGTCCTTGCTATCCGGAAGGAAGGTCTGATGGTCAGAGACAAATAAAGACACCATGTTCCCTCTGCATATCCAAGTTGTTCTATGTGTTACAATGTGCAGTTCTGTTTAAGCCACAGCAGCCTTCAGTTTGATGTCCCTGCAGCCTTTTACTCACTCCCTGTTGGGCATTTCTCACCGGCAAGATGATGTTGTCTTTCTAAAGTGTCAACCTAGTCAGCTTATTCTCCTGATTAAAAAAAAAATCCTTTCACGACACCTTTTTGCTCCCAAGGTTAATACCTTGACATGACTTGTAAATAAACCCTGTAACATGCTTCCTCCTGCATCAGTTGAGATACTGAGGCAGGTTCTGCACCACCTCCCATGGTTCCCCACTGGTTCTGAGCTCCCACTGCCCACGATGATGAGTGACTTCATAATTGCTCCATTCCTTCCCCTCCACTGCTCTGTTAATATGCCCTTGGATCCTCTCCCAAATCAACTGTACCCAAACTCTCATCTCCTTGCCATTCCTCATCTCCTCATCTCCTTGCTACTACTCCCCCAAGAGTAGGTTCCTTCCCTGGATCATAGGCTGGGGCTCTGATCTCAAGTGCTCCTCTTGGGCAAACTCAAAACAAGACAGGTGATCGTACAATTTATCAATTCCCACTGGGTCACGTGTTGAGAGTGAATCTCGGCATTGCTAATAATTCATTCTCGTCCCGGCAGGGGGAAATTGGGACTTCCCCGGGCAAAGGAGGACATTTGGATCCACTCGTAAAGTCTGCCTTAGTCTGTACCTACTTACTGCTGCTGATTTTTTTCTTTTTTTTATCACTTGACTCTTCATACTGTAGGTTCAACTACTCTGAATGAAGCCTGCTTTGGTCCTCAAACTTCCCCCATAGCACACTGTGTTTCCAAAGATGCTCACAACCATACCTCCCATCCAACATGTTCTTTGCAGTGGGAATTTGTCACAAAGCCACTAAGAAGCAGAGTCTGCTTCTCCTTTCCTGGAATATGGGCTGGAGCCCAGATTTTGGCCGATAACTTGAGGTAAAAGGGATACAAGTAACTTCTGAGGTGGGGTCTTAGGGATCTCTAGCTTGCACCTTGACTTTTTGGGATGCCCATTCCTAGAGCCCAGCTGTCATGCAGGGAGGACACCCATATGGCCATGATGTGAAGCCAGTGAAGGAGAAATGAGTCCCCCCGGCTGACAGCCTCTGCTAGATTCCTGGGCATCCATGTGAGTGAGGACACTTTGGATCTTCTAGTCACGTTAACACCTCACCTGAGACCACATCCATTCAGGCCACAGAATCATTGTGTGCAATCATAAAGTATTGTTCAAGCCACAAAGTTTTGGGTAGGTTGTTGTAGAGCAACAGAGAATTGGAAAATCCTTCTTCTTTCTGCTGTCTACACCACCCGGCTCCTTTGCCCAGACAGTTCTGACTTTTCACTCGGGTCTCAGCTTCTGTGCCACTTCCTCTGGTATGCCTTCCCTCATCTCCTGGGCTGGGTGAAGCACCTTTCCTACCTGTTCCTGAAGGATCCTGTACTTCCTTCTGTTCACCTTGCCATGTGTGCTTCAACTTCCTCTCTTCCAGACAGAGCTCAAGCCCTCTAAAGGCAGCAATTGTGCCTCTCTTGAACACCACTGGTGTATCAATGGCATATAAATGCCTGAATATGGCAAGTGATCATTACATACTTGCCTAATTATGAATGAACAAAAATAGCTAATGTGTATCACACACATACTCTGTGGCGGGACCCTGCACTATCTCTTAAACATGGATTATTTTGCCGACTCCTGTGAGGTATGGATGGTTACTATTCCGATTTCACATGTAGGGAAACAGAATGCACAAGATGTCAAGTAATGTTGTAGAGTCATATCGTTTGCAAGTCGTTAAGGAAGAGTATAAACCCATGTGGTGACAATGAAGTCTGTTCTTAGTTCTAACTCTTATATATCAATCAGGATAGGTGAGGTTATGCCACAGTAACAAGTAGCACCTTAGTTTCAGTAGCTTAAAAAAGCAAGAGATTTTTTTTTTTTAATCGTACTATAGGTTTGTCATGAGTTGACAGGGTTCTCTGTTCATTGTGGTCATGGAGGGACCCAGGTGATGGAACCACCATGGTCTTTAGGTTTTCCAGTCCCCACAACAAAGGGACAGAAGGATTCTGGAGGGTCTTGGACCAGTAATTAAATGGCCTAGCTCAGAAATTTGCACATGTATTTTGCACTCACAATTTTTGAATTGAAATATTCAATTCACAGAAATATTCAGTGAGCAGTGTAATGCCTACCACAGTATACCACCTCCCCGGTGAGTGGAGATAGAAATATGTCATTTCCTGCCTTGCGAGGAGCCTTTGCCAAAGTTCCAGAAAGTTTTGGAAAGCCCTAGAATAAGGATCTTTTATCAAAAGATCACAATATTCACATTTTAGAATATAACGGAAATCATATAGTGGCTACCAATAGGTATATCTTTTGTCAGAGTCGTTTTAAATAACAGCAGCTTGGAAAATATCATGATCTGGGAGCATTAAGACTTACAAACTATATTAAATTCAAGTGGATAGATATTTACCTTTAATTTTACCACCCCAGACACTGCCACTGACAAATGATCAGTAAAGCCACAATTGCCCTGCATTAGTATTCAACTTTTCCCAAGCATAGTTTCTCAAATTTATGCAGACAAATTGCTGCCTTTTTCTTACAAATTACATCTACTTTATTATGATTTTATATTACTGTGATTTACAACCCTGGCACAAAGAGTTAACTTGAAAAACAATATAAAAGAGGGCTCGTAATTACCTTTCTAAACATTAAAATGAAAATGAATACGCCATCCTAAAACAGGATATTACACTAACATTCGCGAAGGGATGTGTAGCGTGCAGTGACATTCTTCTAATTCATATCTAGTCTGCGTCCACGGCATTGACTGATACCGAGGAGCCCTGAATCGAATTACCCTTTTGGTTCTCACACGGAACAGGAGGAACATCTCCACTTTAATGTTGCATTTCCCACCTTTTTAAAAAAGAAAATCGCTCCCGTGATAAATCATACTGTTTCAAGGGTTTTTAGATTTTCTCTGATCTGGTCTCACTCAATCCTGGAAACGCAAGGTACAATCCAATTTCCAGTGAGCCTTCGCTGAGATACTCTTGGTAATGCAGAGTCCACGGCCTCAAAATGGCGGCCACTCATTTTTTTAAATAGCAGTAATTATTAGGAAGTTCTTCTTGCAGGGACCGAAGTCTTGCTTTCACTGGTCTTCTCTGGTCCCGGGGAGTCAGCCTCTAGGAGGCTTCACCTGTCCAGGTTGCAGTTGTCAAAGCCTGGAAATGGATTCTCTCATGTCTTTTAATCATATCTTAGTATCCCCAGGCCTTCTGATTTTTCTTTTTGTGGGGGGGGGGGGGGAGGGTAGGCTTTTGTTCATCTAGTCTTTTCATCAGAAGATTAATATCTGTGCTAAAATGAGGTGCTTAGGGATAGGCCATGACATCCCGCTGGGGTGTCACTGTACTTCTTGCTCTGGATACGATTCTCTTATTAACATAGCTCAGGGGCGCCTGGGTGGCTCCGTAGGTTGGGCGTCTGACTTCAGCTCAGGTCATGATCTTGTGGTTCGTGAGTTCAAGCCCCGCGTCGGGCTCTGTGCTGACAGCTCGGAGCCTGGAGCCTGTTTCAGATTCTGTGTCTCCCTCTCGCTCTCTGACCCTCCCCCGTTCATGCTCTGTCTCTGTCTCAAAAATAAATAAACGTTTAAAAAAAATTTAGAAAAACATAGCTCAGTACCATACTTATTTAAACATCAATCGCCCCAACGTATTGGCTCATATCAAACTCCCCATGAAATCAACCTATGTCTTTTTCATGATACCAGAAGGTCTTCTGTCTTGTACTTAGTTTTTTTTTTTTTTTCTTTTTTGGTTTAAGGCAGGAGGTAAGTTTGTCTTTATTATCTTTCATGTCATTATTTTATTCTGTCTTTCTAGGCCATCGAGATGCTTTTGAAGGTTTTTGTTTTATGTTTTTGTTTTTATCATCCAACTTATTAAATCATCCTCTCAGCTGTGTGTCATTTGCAAACTTAATAAACATTCTATTTGTATCTTTATCCATGGCATTGAAGAAACATTGGGGGAGAAAAAGTAAATAGAAGATGCTGCTTCAGGCTTCAACTTATATTTTTCTCCCCTGATTTAAAGATTTTTGAGATACGATTAAATCCATTGCTGGAAATCACATCCGTAAATCTATGACATCACTCAGCTGGTAAATAATAAAAAATGGACATAACGAGAGCTGGTGAAATTTCTATCTTGTGGAACTTTGTTGCTGGTACTTCCGACTTCCTTCTAGAAGGGTTCAGAAATGTAGGGCAGATGAGAGTCTGTCGCTGCTGGAAATCAGTGCCCTGGGGACGAGTGGCAGCATCTCACCCTCCTGTCTCGTGCATGCTGCCATCTCCACCTGGGGATCAGGGACTTCCTTACAGGTGTTTATACGTTCTTCATGCAACATTGGCACACACACATTGTACGTGCACGGCACAATTTTCCTTTGGTCTA
This sequence comes from Lynx rufus, assembly GCF_022079265.1. Lineage (NCBI taxonomy): Eukaryota > Metazoa > Chordata > Mammalia > Carnivora > Felidae > Lynx > Lynx rufus. The sequence goes on along the minus strand of NW_025814856.1, from coordinate 162,012,209 downwards.
CGGAAAACTCTAGGTGTAATACTCACTTGGCACAGATTTACAGCACAGTAAATTCTCTCTCTTTTTTTTGATTTTTATGTTTATTTATTTATTTTTAAAAAAAAATTTTTTTTTCAACTTTTATTTATTTTTTTTGGGACAGAGAGAGACAGAGCATGAACGGGGGAGGGGCAGAGAGAGAGGGAGACACAGAATCGGAAACAGGCTCCAGGCTCTGAGCCATCAGCCCAGAGCCCGACGCGGGGCTCGAACTCACGGACCGCGAGATCGTGACCTGGCTGAAGTCGGACGCTTAACCGACTGCGCCACCCAGGCGCCCCTTTGTTTATTTATTTTTAAGAGCAAGAGAGACAGAGTGCGAGCAGGGGAGGGGCAGAGAGAGAGGGAGACACAGAATCCAAAGCGGGTTCCAGGCCCTGAGCCGCCCTCAGCGTTGCCGGTGGAACTTGACTTTGTGACTTTTCCTAAAGCCATGAAATTCACTGTTACAGGTGTGAGTTCACAGTGGATGTCACTCCAAGAACATCCCCGTGTGGTATCTTTAGGACCATCGTAGTATCATGGTGTAGAGTCTGTGTTGAAGGAATGCTTATGGCCCCGAAGAAGCACTTAACATGTTCAATTATTCTTGACTGAATGGCAGGAAGGCACGTGGCGAGACGTGGGCACTCACCAGTGTCTTGGGATGGACGCCTGACCAATGCCGAGGCTTTCCTCCACTGAACAGCCGCTCCCTGTTGCCCATTGATGCCAACACTTGACTTCCCGCTCCATCCCTGCTGGACAAGTTCTTTTGATCTGCTTAAGGCCACGGGCTCTCGTCAAGAGAGCCCTACCTCGAAAACCCTGCTTTACCGCAGACCAGGTAAAGCTGACCAGGCGGCTGGCCCTCTCCGCTTCCAGATGGGTTTAACAGTCATAGCTCCGGCTTCACTGGATGGTTGTGACATTCAACGTCACATTTACACACACGAGATGTTTAGCACAAAGCACACAGTGAATTTCAGCCCTCCCTCTGTTCCCACCCGGTGACTGAGCAAATGCCACCCCTCCTGTCTTTTCCTGAGGACACGGCCTTTCCCTTGGGGGCTCCAAGCCCAGCTCTGCTTGTCTGCTGTGTTCCTGCTTCTGAGTCCAGGAGTATTTTTTGCTCTTGGCCACATTCTGGCGTCAGACGTGGGACATGTCCCTCAACCACTCACCCTCTGCTGCCCAAACCTCCTTCCTTTTTTCATTTCTCGGTCAACCCGCACAGAGACTAAGGCACAGGGGTTGGGGGTGAGGTCAATGTATCTGCCTGCCTGGGTTCAAGTTTTGGCTCTACCTTTTGCTAAGTAGGCAGTCTCGGGCAAGATATTTAACCTCTCTGTGCCTTGCTTTTCTCATCTGTGAAATGGAGACAATCTTGCATGCTCTTGAATAACAATCTTAATGATCTCACAGACTCACTGTGAAGGTTCAGTGAGTTCATCTATCTAAGGTGTTTAGGATGGATCTTGGTTTGTAGTAAGTCCTGTGTAAGCGTACATTATTATTATTTTTCTTATACGTCGGGTCACCTGTTCTCTTAATTATCTGCCCTGCCCTCATCTTTTGAAATGAGTGTTTTTTACAGTTAATGACATTCTGATCCCTACTACTTTCTGGACACAAACTCACCTCCTCCTTGGCCTGTGCATTACCCACCATTTCCATTCTTGGTTCACAACATCCATTCTCATAGTAAAAAAAAAAAAAAAAAAAAAAAAAATATATATATATATATATATATATACACACACACACATATATGTATGTGTAAATATGTGTGTGTGTATATATGTATATATATACATATGTATATATGTATACATATACATTGTACATCAATCACTTAATATGTAACCAATCACATCTGTCTTTTACTCTAGACAGTGCTGATCTATGGTAAGAAAAGGGCGAGAATGACTCTCAGATTCACGATCACACATAGAAGGTGGGTATTCTGGCACAATTTTCCAATTCCCACTGGCCTTCTAATTTGCAAATAATCTCAGCTAGCTCTCTCAGAGGGAGAGGAAGACGGAACCACGTTGATGTGCTTAGACAAAGAAGAAATTAAATACTGTTAGTAGGTGTGGATCTTCAACGAACCCGTGAGCAAATTTCACATGAAGAAGCAGGGAACAGGGACTGAGCCTCACTTGTGTTTCAGTTTGTGTCATGTCCCAAACGACGCTGGCTCCTTTTCCTTCACGGACAACATAGTCCACAACCACCGATCACAGCGTGTTTCAAAGGCAAAGTAGCGGCTTTAGAACGTATCACTTGAACAATTTACCCCCAAGACCATCTGATAAACCTTCTCTCCTGCATCACTGAGGAAAACAACACACCTTCTCTCGAACCAAACCGAGAAGAAAGAGATCGGTGATGGAACCCAATGACAAGAAATTTACCCAGTCACTTAAAAAATCCAAAGTCACACCAGCCAATATAATTCTTATACCAAACATATTCTTACCGCACGTTTATACCGAAAGCACAGAATTCTTACCTATAACTTTTCCTAGAAAGAGCGACTTGGGAGAATTGAACAAGGTGTCAGATGAACTCGGCAGATGGTAACTCACAGAAGGATAATGATCGAGCTGCGGGAAGAAAACAAGAGACACTTTTAGAAGGAAATGGCTAACTTGCCCTGGAATCAAATCTTCCTGGGGGGGGGGGGATGACATCACTCTTCGAACTCTGGTGTCCCGATATCTTACTTCAGAAGGTGCTGACTCTGAAATACCAGCCTGAGAAAACGGGAAGCCCATTTATTCCTTCTCTGGGGTTATTTGAAAATATCTGAGCTTGGGAAGTGAAGACACCTTATGAATTGTTCTGCAACTTACGCACATTTGCTGTGAAGAATTTGTGAACATTTTCGGCTGGATAAGATCCTTGTTCATTTTATTTGCTGTGTTTTTTTAAAGTTTACTTGTATTTATTTTGGGAGAGAAATAGAGAGCAAGCAGGGAGGAGCAGAGAGAGAGAGAGAGAGAGAGAGAGAGAGAGAGAGAGAAGGAGAGAGAGAGAGAGAGAGGGAGGGAGGGAGGGAGGGAGAGAGAGAATCCCAAGCAGGCTCTGCACTGTCAGCACAGAGCCCGGTGTGGGGCTCAAACTCATGAACCGTGAGATCATGACCTGAGCTGAAATCAAGAGCTGGACACTTGGGATGCCTAGGTGTCTCAATCGGTCAAGCATCTGACTTCAGCTCAGGTCATGATCTCACGGTTTGTGAGTTTGAGCCCTACATCGGGCTCTGCACTGGTGGTATACAGCCTGCTTGGGATTCTCTCTCTCGCTCCCTCTTAAAACAAATAAATAAACTTAAAAGAAAAAAAGAGTTGGACACTTCACCGACCGAACCACCCAGGCAACCCCCTTGCTCATTTCAATAAAGTCTACTTGATCTAATATCCAGTATTGATTTCTGAGACAGAAAATGCTACATCTATAACAATGAATTTTCTTTAAGATCTGCTTATTGTCCTGTTTTATTCACCTTTCCATACCATATAAGCTTTCAGACCAATGCTGAGCTTTGGTATGTATACTCGAATATGAATATATATACATAAATATGTATATTCAATGTTGACATCCAAGTTGGGTAAAATATAGTTTTTTGGCTTATCAAATGAGGACGATACCCCCACAGGGCAGGGACATTACAGCCTGGAGGGGACAAAGACACATGTGCTCCAGCAAGGCTCGTTCTTTCCGAGAGGGGGGTAGTTGGCAGTGGAGGGAAGGGAAAAATGAAGCAGGTGGAAAGAGCTTACAGATCATGGCTGTCGGAGCAACGCCCGTTTCTGGTTACATTTCCTGGGAACCAAGTGCAAACGCCGATTTCCCAGTACGAGGACGTCTCCTGTCCTCTGTGTCCCAACATGGCTTTTCCTGCCTTAGCTGTCTTCTTACATTTGACACCGTCTAGTTCTGTTTCCCCCACCGGGAGCTTCTGGAGTTTTCTGCGCCTCTTTGTAGCCACCTGTGAAAAATCTCTTTCGCAGCCTTTCGCTTTTCTGAGATGAGTTTCGTACCCGCTAAGGTAAGCAGGCGTAGGGTGCAGGCGAGAGGAAACACGGCGCCACCGTCCCTGCGCTGCTGGAACTGCACACGGGGGGCTTGCTGAAGGCAGCGTCCAGACTCCAGAAACGACCCACTCCCGGGTCCTTGGTCACCGATAAAACTGGGCTGAGGCTGCGGGAAGTGAGGCTGTCAGCAGCAAGGCGCTGGGAAGTGAGCTCATCTCACGTGCCGCGTGGCGGATGAGCCTCTTTGGGGAATGATCTACACCTGACTCCTGAGACTGCTTACTAGAGACGCAGGGCTTATTGAAAAGCCGGGGTTCAAAGACTCATCGCATCTCAGGAATCTGGGGAAGGCTGACCTGCAGAGCTGGTGGAGTATAGCAAGTTACCGTGCATGGGAACTGCAGGCACCGTAACAGAGCTCCAGAAAACACTGGCAAAGCAAACGCTGGCATGCTCAGCTCTAATTCTGAGAGGTTTTCTGTAATTTGAAGTGCATCGCTCACAAAACACTTATTCTGGCCAGAGAATCTTAAGATCCTTGAAATCTCACCAAGTTGCTCTGCTGGCTGCTAAATATTAGCCAGCTGCTTTGGCGCCATCTGGCGGCAAATATAGGTAACTGCTGCGGTCCGTCCCTCCACTTCCGCGGTCAGAAAGTTTTTGTGGTCAAAAAAGATACTCGTGGAAAGCCAACATAAGCGGCTACCCTACATGCTTCACAGCGATGATCTTCCCCTAAATACTTCTTATATTTTTATCTGTCTTGCCAAAGAACTTAAAGATGGATACAAACAATATACGTTCATTATAGAGAAAATAATAGTATAGATTTGCAGGAAAAAAAACCCACGTGGTGATAATGTTTTTATCAAGTCAGTTGTAACGTATATAGCTGTGATTTTTTCCCAAAAATTGGATGGAACCCAACTATGCATATTGCTTTGTATTTACTTTTCATTACTTAAAGATGTATTATGAAATTCCATGTCAATAAATCTACAACTAAATCACTTGTCAGGAATGACTGGTATTCCATTTTATGAATATACTGTGCATAATCTTAAAAACTATCAAATTTTGATGTTTAGACTTTTAGATTGCTTTTGTCTTTTGGCCCTGTACACTGCCAAGCACATAGTAGGTCCTCAATAAAAATGTGTTGCTATATGTTAATCTAACTCTTAAAGTAGTAGACACAGGGGTGCCTGGGTGGCTCAGTCGGTTAGGTGTCCGACTTCAGGTCATGATCTCATGGCCCATGAGTTCAAGCCCCGCATCGGGCTCTGTGCTGACAGCTCAGAGCCTGGAGCCTGCTTTGGATTCTGTGTCTCCCTCTCTCTCTGCCCCGCCCCACCTCAAGTTCTGTCTCTCTCTGTGTCTCAAAAATGAATAAAGGTTAAAAATAAATAAATAAATAAAAAGATAAAGTGCACACGGAGTGAAATCAGTCCTCAGACGTGGCCTGACCCATCCCGTAGAATTACCTTCTTGAACCGTTTCTGTGGCTCCAGACCAGACAGACGTGGCTTTTTAGCAGCCCTTTAATATCACTTGGATTGAGCTCATAGTAAAATAAAATTCCTGGCTTGTCTCCATAGGTTCCTTTCGACTTTACCCCCTTCCTATACGTACGCGGTTAAGAACCTGAACCCAAACCTAAATTTTAGCTCTATTTATATGCAGTGTTTTTTTCTCTCTTGTGTTGAAGCAAAAGGTTTCGAATCTTGATTCTGTCACCCGAAGTGACAGCGACCCTGCCTGGTTCTGATTTATCTACGAATGTCCCGAATACTCCTAAGTCTTACTTCGTCAAGGAAGTAGAGTCTGTCTGAGCCGCGGGCCCACACAGTGATGCCTCCGCGACGGTGCAGCCTGGTGACAAGCCCTCCGGAGGTGACAATAAGAGGCCCTGCGCCGTCCCCCCCATTGGCCCACGTGCTCCAAAGGCCTTCTGTCTCCCACTGCACGCACCGCAGCCTGACAGGCACCTGCACTCCAGACCGTGGCCTGCTGCGTGGCAGGAAGCAGCTCCAGGCTGGCCAGACCAGGCCCTTCCTGCTCTCCGGAGGGCTGAATGATCTTCTCCAACGACGTCTGAGACCCTCCACCGCCCCTCAGCTCTGCGGGATGGAGGCGGGAGCCTCTACGAAATGCTCCTGGCGTTCCCTTCGATCGTGCAGTTTCCCTTTACCGTAGTCAACGCTTATATCAAAAACCCCACGCGTAACCCACTGTGTGGTTTCGGTCTCCTGACTGGGCCCAGACAGCTCCACCAGGAAAGGGAGAAGCATGTATTGAGCCACGACTGTATGCAAGGCTCGCCAGGCTGTTCACATCTTATCGACTAGACATGGGATAGGCGTCCTGTTCTTCGGTGATACGGAAAGCGTCCCAAGCAGAAAGAGAGTAAGCGGCAGAGTTAGCCTTCTAGCTGGAGACCGAACTGTGAGCTACAAGCCACCGCCTCCAGAATTAGCCCAGCCACATCCGCTAGGGGAGGGGGAGGATCAACCGCATTTTAAATATTGACATTTGAGAGAGGAAATGCATTATTACATCAGATAAGGCGAGAAAGGCTGGACCCGAAAAGCCCAAGGCCATGTCAAACGATATCACTTCACTCGGTATTGCCAGGTAGCTGGCCGCCTCTTTTCCCAGGAGCCCTGGTGCATTGGCCATGGTTAAGTGTAATAATTTCAAGGTAATTTCTTTGGGGTCCAAGTGAACTATTCTGCTGTACGTTTAGCTGGTGGTCATTTTCCTGGCAGTTAAGAGGCAATAAGAGATTGTGTAATGGAGGCTCATTAAGATTAAGGACTGTGACTCCGTGTGCCCCGGGGTGACCTTAAGGAAGCACTAATTTGTTCAACATTTACCATTATACTGATTCGGGCTGGGGCTCCTGTCCTACGTGCTGAGCTGTGAGCTTTAATGTTCATTCAGGTATTATTTTACAATTTCGGTTCATTTGCATGTTTAAGCCATCGTGTGAAGGAGTTTCATCGGCCTTGCTCGCGTCTTGGGGGTGAAGCGGAGGAGGCAGGGAAGGGACAGAGGAGAAAGACTGAAGCGGCGTGGATGAGGTGCCACCACGGGGACGGATGGCTGGCTCCACCCGAGAGGAAGCCACACCCTGGACCAGGGCCCCGGATGTCGCGCCTCCTTTCCTAACCCTTAGTTTTTGGTAACACGTGGAGTTAGCTCAGAAACACCGAATTCAGGACATACCATCTTGATGGAGGTTTTTATTCCGCGCTGAAGGTCAAGCCTGACCATAAGGAAAGGTCACTGCAAACAGACATCAGGGGTGACACCAATGATCGGCTCGTCTCATCCCCGAATCATCCCCCTCCTCCCCACCTGAACCCCCGTGGATGTTACAGGAGAAGGAGTATGAAGAGAAGACACTGTCCCTTTCTCTCCCATCTTAACCTCGTCCCACTGGGGGGCCCGCAGACGGGTCCCTGCGGGCCGTTCACAACTGACAACTGGCCGAGAACGGGGAAGAGCAGTGCTCAGCCCCGGCACCAAGGGCTCATTGACTTAAGAGACTCTTCCTGACCCCAAGCCACCTCGTTCTCGTTAATGGAGACGACACAGTAAACTTACATGAGAGTGGGAGTCAGCAAAGTGGGGTTTTCGTGGGTCTCCCACCAGCTACAGGGCTGCAGCCTGTCCCCTCCTGTCCCCTGGCTAGAAGGTGACTCTATGAGGACAGGGGACAAGCCCTATCACCTCTCCCTCCCCGGGAGCTAGCGCCTGGCCTGTTGCGGCTTGGGAAACCTTGAGCAGGGGGCTGAACAGGCAGAGGGAACACACGGGATGTCGGAGCCCAGGACGGCACCTCGCCTTTGGACTCGTGGTTGCTTCTTTTCTGTGGATTTATCTGGTAAACCTCCCGGCCCTTTTAGGACCCACATGGAGTGGGCCTGTATCATCTCAGGTGCTTGCTTAACATTCATTAAAGGAGTCGTCACTGGCTGAGCCACACTGATGTGTCTGTATCTGTGTGTGTGTGTGTGTGTGTGTGTGTGTGTTTAAGGCATGGGAACCCTAGTTTTTTTTACTTCCATTAGAATTCGGTTCTTCTTGGAAAGCTCTATGGACGACCCAGTGACAGAAGGCCTCACAGAACTTTGTGGCCATCAGGTTTGGGTGCATACACCTGACTGCATCCTTGAAGACTGCACGGAAGGAGACGGGTTGATGGCTGATCTGTGACTTGGAATCTTTACGCTTTGGTTCCCTTCCCACTACTCCAAGGGCCTCTGGGACTGGACACTGGCCCACCAGTCAGTGTAGCACATTCCCAGGACCACAAACAAACGCTTCATTGTGGGGGCCAGGGTGCCAGCCTCTCCCAGCCTATACTGTCAGGCCATGTGACCGTCCCTCCGATTCCAAGAGTGACCAGCAATGCAGACGGTAGGTGGCCATTTGGAGTGTAGACCCAGTGAGAGGGCACACTGCATTCTACCTTAGTTCGACTTTGGCCTAAAGAGCTCATAAGCCCCAGTTACAGAGATACGTACAGGGAGGAAAGAGGCCAAGAAGCACTCTCCTCTGTAACCGAACCGTGGGATACGTGGGAAACAGTCCAGCTTTTAGAACTGGGTTAGTGATGAAGGTCTGTAATGGAGCTGCCCCAGTGTGTTATGTGGCCTCCACGAATGGGGAGTTAACCGAATAACTCAGTTACCTGCAGAAACACAAGCCGGGGAGCCTTTGCCTCTTCAGGACAAGATCAGAGGGGAAGGTGGCATCTTCCTAGAACAAGGGGAGGGGACAGCGGAGCGTTCTCCCCTCCCTGTTGCCTCTCTGCTCTGACCCTACTCAACCTCTCCCAGTCCTTTGGACCCACTAAGCCCTCTCACGCATGCTTCATCAGGACTTTGTATGTGCTTGTGCGTGATATTTGCCTGGCACGACCTTCTATTCTCCCTTCGCCAAAGACAATGAATGATTCCTTATTCTGGGATTTAGTATCTGACCACTGGCTTTTTTCTAGCCCAATGCCTCAGCACGGGGCCCTGATGAGCTGGGCTCAAACACCGTCTCCGTAGCCCCTTCTCTGAAGCCCGCATCTGGCTCTGGGATCCTTCTAACTCCAAGACAAAGCAAAGAAGACTTTGCCTCCACAGCGAGGAAAGATCCAGCTGAATCCACCAGCCCCAAGTCTTTCTAGAATGGGAAATGCCTTGTATATGGGGGCTGGGGGCTCTCTCCCAACATGAGGAGGGTAAGTGGCTGGTCTTCACCCCTTTTCTCTTGTTACCGTCCCACCCCCTCCAACACCTGGGTTGCTAGGACCTCGTTTCTCTTCTTTGGAGGGTGGCAGGGGCTGGGAACCTTACTCTCCTTGCGAGGGTGTCTTCCAGATTTCCGCTGTGAGAGGGGAGGGGTGTTTTGCAGGAGCAGGAACAGGGCTGGGAGTCAGCTCCTGGCAATGCTGCTCAACGTGTCACAAACACTCCCGAGGTGTTTCCTCCTTCGTAAAACAAGGAGGTTGGGCCAGATATTACTTAAGGTTTCTCTGAAAATGTCTTGTTACTATGGGCCCGAGAAGCAGTGTTTTCCCAGGTCCCTGGGGCTTTTTTTTTTTTAATTTTTAATTTTTAATGTTTCTTTATCTTTGAGAGAGACAGAATCTGAAGCAGGCTCCGGGCTCTGAGCTGTCAGCACAGAATGATCCGTGAGCCCGACTTGGGGCTCCCACCCAAGAACCTTGAGATCATGACCTGAGCTGAAGTCGGACACTTAACGCACTGAGCCACCCAGGCACCCTTCAGGTCCCTGGAGCTCTGAGCAGATTGCTGCTATGACTTCGCTCCCAGACATAGCGGTGTGGTGTCGTTTAGCACATACCCCATGGCAGCTAATCCTAGTGAGGGCGGAGGGTGGAAAGAGCCCAGGAAGAGGGTGCTCACATTCGATTCTAAGACCCACACGTCGTAACCAGAGCCGTCTCTGCCATATGTATTCAAATATCTCAGCAAATTTGGCTCCTAATATCCAGCCTGGAGGAAATGCTTACACAAAGGTCAGGTTCAGTCGGGGTACTTTAAGGAGGGAGGGGCCTGAAGACAGCTGTGTATCGCCTCTTTCCCCACACATGTAGAGGAGGTCCCAGGGAGAGTTAGTGATTTTGCCCAAGTTCACAGACTCAAGTGGTGGCATCAGCCTTGAACCAACATTAATAAACTCACGGGAAGGTTCTCTTCCAGAAATGCTTAAGGCTGAAGAGACAAAGGATTTAAGAGACAGATCTTTCTTTGCCGTGTGGGTGCGTTATTTCTCCCTCAGAGATGTCAGGAGGCTTCACTGATGGCTTGATAAACAATTTTAAAACAAGAGGCATTATAAGTATTTATTGGTGGTGTTACTATGCTGTCATTATTATGGTAATGTAATCAGTGCAGTATCTCTGCCTCATAAGATCCAGGGCAACCGGAATTTTGTGGTATTGATGCATTAAAAGAATTAATGAATCCATTAGGTGATTTATGTTTTATATCAAAAATTCCTCAAAATTGTAAAAAGGAAAAAAAAAAAAGCTTTCAAATGTTGCCCTGCTTCCCCTAGCCTAACACTCCACCTACTGGAAAAACACCAAATACTATTTAAAGCATAAATTGTTAAAAATAAACAAACAAATCAACATACTGGTTTTGTATCAGTAAATCTGTACGGTTTTTATAAGTCTAAGTGAATGAGAAGAGTAATTCTTATTTCAGAGCTGATACAGCATTTCTTTAACAGCATTAGTTTTAAAGATTTTTATGGTAGGAATGACCCAAACACTCTACAGTTGTTTTTAAAGAATCTGGTAAAACATATCTAGGTTTGTGTTTTGACTTGCACATGAGAATTCAGAAGATAAAGGTAAGGCTTTAAAAATTCATATCTGAACTAATCTCTAGTAATTATGCCTCCAAGTTTCTTCTTAGAGATCTAGTATGAGCATAGCTCATGGTTTTTATACAATTTCATACTATTTTTTTTTAATGTTTATTTTATTTTTGAGAGAGCACGAGAAGGGTAGAGGCAGAGAGAGAGAGAGGGAGACATAGAATCCCAAGCAGGCTCCAGGCTCCAAGCTGTCAGCACAGAACCTGATGCAGGACTTGAACCCACAAAACATGAGATCATGACCTGAGCTGAAGTCGGCACTCAACTGACTGAGCCACCCAGGCGCCCCTATATAACTTCATATTTAAAATCCCTTCAGTAACTGGTCAATTTAATCATTACACGTAGTGGGTGGGTTTGACAATAATTTACACAATCATCATCAATGAAATCATTTCATACGGCATATTTTCCTGAAGGGCTCACGGCCAAACACATTTTAGTAGATTATACAATGACTTTCCAGGAATAAGGAAAAGCAAATAAATGGGTGGTAAAAGGGAGAAGACAAAGAAGAGGAGGAAAAACAAAATTAGAAATGGTCAGTTATGAAAACAGGTCTTGACGTGTTGCTGAAAGTATATAATGCAGTGGCAAACATTTTCAATTAAGTGAAAACGATAACAAAACAAGAACGAGAACAATTATGAGAAGCGATGTAGACACGACAAATGTGATTGAGGCCATTTCTATTTTAGTCTTTTTTTTAGCCCCTGTGATCTCAATTTGTCAAGCATGCGTTTTCAGGGGTTGTTGAAATTTGGCTCCTGGTGAATTCCGGGCAAGTCATATGGGGGAGTGTTAATGAGGCCATCAATAAAAATGATATATTAGGAAACCTCTGTCTCATGAATCTATGAAGAGTGGAACTGTTATAGTCTGGTGTGTCTGATGTTACTGGTGTCACGTTGTTTATCTGCTGAGTTGGGGACTGGTCTGTGTGGAAGTGGATGGCTTCTCTGATTGTCAAGTCCTCAACATGGCGCCCTCACGGTGACTGGTCCAGATAGAAGGACTTTATTTGAAGATAAGCCCTTCACGGAAGGATACAATTGGTCAAATCTTTTAGAAGTGAGCAGGTTGGCTGCACCAGCTGGAGGCATCTGTCAGTGTGAACTACTTAAGAAGGTTACCCCTGTCCAGTGGTGCACCCATCCCATAGGCTATCCAGGGCATGGGCGGATGATTACCACAGGGTGACCTGACACCGAGGGGGCCTTCCCTGTGGGAAGAGGGGGACCCTGGGCAGAGGGCTCAAGTCACCCCCTGACCATATCTCCTTCTAGCAGTGGTCTCTCTGTAAACGACAGGGCTTCTAATACCTTCTAACACTAGGCAAGGACTTTTCATGCGATTTTATTGACCAGCCACCTTGTGAAGTGGGTCTGGAGCAAAGCTGAAGATGTACATAGAGACGTGCCCAGCTGGGTTCAAGGTGTTTCTACTCCTGTTTTGGAAATAAGACTGATAAAATAATCAGGGAGTAATAGTATAAAACAATATACGAAAACTGAGTATAAAGTATTACCCAAATTCTAAGATGTCTGGTACTGAGAATAACTGCCATCATGGTTTAATACTGAACTTTGCAGAGTGGAGGCATTTTGAAGGAAGCATGCATCGCTAGGGGGTACTGAGGTAACCAGCCTCACTGGTTCTTAGGGTGTGTTCTGGAGAGAAATGGTAAATGACAATGGAAGGTAGCAAAGGGACACTAGATTATCCAGGGCTTTAAATGCCAGGGGGTAAAGTCTGGATTTGAGCCAAGCATGGCTGAGGTTAGTTTATTCACTTATTTTTATTCTGATGTTACATCTCCCCCAACTTATTGTAGTTACCTGTAGCTACAATTTCTTTACTAGGAGGGAAAATTCGATGTTTTATGTCTGCCGAGCACCTGACTGATCTGGTCCTAGAAGTTTGGACCCTGTCTTGGGAAGAGTTGACTTCTTGTTGAACATAGTGGTGGGGAGACCTGGAGATGGGTGAGGAAGGAGGCAGGGAGCCAGGGGGAAGGAATCAGAGAGAAGAGAGCCCAGCACCGAGTGGGGTGAGGCATGTGAGAAAGCACTACAGAGGGATGATGGGTAAAGGGCCTGCTGAGGACACCAGTATCTAATGTGTAGCATTCAGCTGCCTGTTGTTCAAGACTTCATTCAATATGCTGTGTCCTCCTGCTCATGATGGGGAGACATCTAATGGGGGCTGCTGCGGAGTATATGCTTTGAATGGCTGTATGTGTTTCTATACCACAGAAGGTGTGAGCTTCATTTTGGTGGGTGTATTGTGGCTCAGATAGAGCATCCATAGAAGAGACTAGAGACAGAGAGGACCCCTGGAAATCCTGGGGGGAGGGAGGCGGACACTGGATTTCCATCAGGGTTGGAAGGCTGATGGGAATTGTGAATCAAGGCAATCCGATTAAAGGCTGGAGACTGAGTCTGATATGGTGGCTAATGAATGTATCAGTCACGCCTATATAATAAAACCAGAAAGATCCTCTGCACACAGAAGCCCAACATACGATACTCTTGTGTTGTCACATCAAGGTGCAGGGAGGGTGACGTGTCCTGAGGACAAGGAAGCTTTCCTTTGGGACCTCCCAAATCTCATGTTCCACATCCTCACTTTGGATGGTCCCAATATGCACCCTTGATAATAAAACTGTTATCATAAATGTAGCACCTTCCCGAGTTCCATGAGTCATTCTACCAAGCTGTTGAGCTTGAGAAATTAGTGAAATTGTAGCCAGTTGGTCAGAAATGAGGGTGGCCTTGGACCCCTGAACTTGCAGCTGATGTCTGAGGCAAGGGCAGTCTTGTGGGGGACTGTGTTCTTAAGGTATGAATTTTGGTTCTGGAAGTCTTTGCAGAGGGTAAGCTAATAATAGGACAAGGATTAAAAATATATATGAATAGTTTAGAAGCTGTGGCAAAAATGAATGAGATTCAGACTTACTTAAAAAAAACAAGGTAGAGATTCAATGGAACATTCAAAGGGCTGAATTTAGGCTCAGAACATGCATGGCAGGGAAAAGATGCCTCACCCAAACACTGCCGATCATGTGGGTGTTCATGGAGGGTCTGTCAAGAAGTGGGCGGTGGTACCAGAGCTCAGTTCCAAAGGGTGAGACCACTCAGAATATGGATGTTTTGAAGATCAAGACAATCTGACCTTTGACTTTCTGGATGTGAAGTGTGGGAACAAGGGGGTGATATTCCAGAGATGTTCCCAGGTTTGAGACCTGAGCAGCTGGAAGGATGGGGTAGCCATCGAATCCCATTGGAAAGGCTACAGATGAGGCAGGTTGTGTGTGGGCGGCCCCCAAGGGGGTTAGACTTGGAAATATTAAGTTTGAAGGTTCGTTAGACGTCTAGTTGGTTAGATGTGTGTGATGTCCGCGTGGTATGTGAATCTGGAACACGGGAAGAGGTTGGGGTTGGGATAGTGACTTGAGATGAAACCACCAAAAAGGTGAATAAAAACAGGAGAGAAGAAAGGACTACAGGCTGAGCTCAGAAGTTTGCCAACTGAGGGAGGCTAGGAGGGAGAGGAACCAGTAGAGGAGACCAAGCAGCAAGCCCAGCGATGTAGGAGGAAACAAGAACACGGCAATGTCCCAAAAGTTAGGGGATCACTTGTGTGGAATATTGCCCTACGGTGGAGACATGGGGGCGCTGAAAATTAGATTTAGTAGTGAGGAGGTCACCGGCCATCTTGAGGAGAGAAGTTCTAGCCAGTGGGCAAAAGCATGACTGAGAATAGGTATAAGAGAAAACAGAAGAAAAAATATTCACAATACATGCATCTGGCAATGGAATTGTACACCGAACATGTAAAAACCTCTTCTAACTCAGCAATAAGAAGGCAGATCTTTCAGGCACAAGAGATGTGAACGGACGCTTCACAAAAGATTTGCCAATGGTCAATGAGCACGTGAAAAGTTGCTCAACATCAGTGGTCACAAGGGACATGAGAACTGAGGCCAAGGTGAGGTAGCCCTGCACACCTGCTTCAAATGTAATTAAAAAGACTGGCAATGGTAATCGCTGGTGAGTATGTGGGGCAACTGGAACTCTCTAGTTTTGCTGGAGGTCACATAAAATAGAAAGCAAGTTAAACAGATACGTACCAGAGAACTGTCAACTCTACTCCCATATTTACCCAAGAGAAATTTTTAAAAATGGCATACATATATATGCAAATGTTCGTAACAGGTTTGTTCATAATATTCCCCAACTGGAAATGATCCACCATTTTTCACCAGTGAATGAACAAACAAATGATGGTGTATTCATAAATGCAACACTTCCCAGCAATGACAGTACAACTACAGATACAATAAGAAGAATGGATCTCAGAACCCTTACACCGAATAGAAGGAGCCAGAAATGAAAGATAACAGATGCTATGGTCCCATTCATATAAGATTATGGAACAGGTAAAATGAACACGTGGTTTTATAGAAACGGAAATAGAAATCTGATGAGTGGTTGCTCGGGGCAGTTTCGGAGGAGACCGACAACAAAGGGGTGTGAGGGAACCTTCCAGGGTGTTGGAAATATTCTCTATTTTGGCCATGGTCTTGGTTACCTGGGTGTGTACATCAAAACTCCTCAACTGGTATACTTCACGTGTGCACATTGCATGGCATGCGATTCACACGTCAATAACGGTGACTCAGAATGGTTAGAAGCTTACCTGAAATGTGAGAATAGACCACTATCTCCAGTTTTATTGCCAAGAAAAATAAATAAATGAGGAGAGTGTGGTCAGGACAGAACTTTTTTTTTTTAAGTTTATTTATTTATTTTTTGTGGGGGTGGGGGAGGGACAGAGAGAGGGACAGACAGAATCCCAAGCAGGCTCTGCGCTGTTAGCATACAGCCTGACAAGGGGCTCGATCCCACAAACCACGGGATCATGATCTGAGGCGAGATCAAGAGGTGGAAACTTAACTGACTGAGCCACCCAGGCGCCCTGAGGATAGGACTTTGTTTTAATGCAGAGAAATACTCATGTTTGTTTGATGATGGGAACGAGCCCATCATCAGGGGAGAAGGAAGACAGAAATGTCATAACAACGCCCTTGAGTAGGCAAGATGGGTTTTGTGGAAACATGGAGGTCTTGACTTTACACAGAGCTCTCGGGCAAACTTAACTTTCCTCTCTGTTCTTTTCTGAACATTTCACAATAAATACACGTAAGCTTTTAATTAGAAAAACCTAATAGGTGGTTTTTAAACAAAGAAGAAGAGAATGTTTCCCATATCTGCTGATGTCAGGCAGGGACAGGTGGTGATCCCAGGTTGCGTCACAGGTTAGACACAATATGCCATCAGGAACCATTTTCATTCTAAAATCATCCTAACCAAACACTACTACTCAAGTTTGCAACGTACATTGTGGTTTCTGAGGAGGAACTTGAAGAGGATGGTGATATTTGTCTTTGTTCTAGTATCTAGGGAAGGAGGTATGGAAAGGTGTTATCACACTTAGAGATGGGGAAACTGAGGCACCACGAGGTTTGGGTTTAATCCAAGTCCATGGCATCAGTCATAAATATTCAATTTAATACACATTACCTTGTGCAAGATACCAAGCTAAGTGTTTGAAAGAGAATTTCCTGACTCCCTGCAAGGCTAAGACTCCCTTTCCATCTAGCTAACTCTGTGTTTGTTATTTTTAAAGAAATAAAATGGTGTTTTCTATCATTGTCATTCTCCTGACCCAGGGAGCGAATGGCTTTCCTAAGTAAATGGCATTCGTCGAGCAATGATTCTTTGCCAGGTGATGTTTTAAAATACTGAGAGAAAATTTAAATGCTGTATGTGTAATCAGACTAATGTTAAGGGCTTTACCATTCTAAACGTATGCAATGAAACAGCGTTTTCTTATTTATTGGATGGTCTGGTAGGTTTATAGCTTTGCTCAAATTGTGATTATGGAATGATTCTCATATGTGGGGTGTTTAAGTAAAGCAACCTCAGGTGCTCCGACTTTATTGATCCTCTTAATGCAGTGGCTTCAGTATTTAAATGAGTTTGAGTTTGTTTCTCTAATGGTCTTTCAATAAAGCTTAAGTTGACCTGGTTCCTTTGGTAATCATGACACTGTAATGGCAGAAAAAGACTAATAATAAAAATGAACTCATTTTCAGTGGTTGAAAAGGTTACATTTCTATTGATTTTAACTGTAATATAGTTAAAGTCCTTGATATTAAAAAAAAAAACACAACTCAGTAAACACATCCTTTTCAGTACGGAGGCTGCATCGATATTACTTTGCCGGTGGGTTTTGGCAGCAATAACGATATTCAGGATGGAGTCTAAAAATTGGCATTATCAGAGGACTGATCACCACATCCTTCAAACTCTGTTCCAGGTAAAAGAGTGAGAAGGGGCATGAAGAAAATCTTTACGTACGTACGGAGGGACTTCAGAATGTGGGGTAAATGCTACGGGTCTGGTGGTCAGTCTGCCGGCTTACGGAAGGCAGGAGAGCTCGGCTTTCTGGAAACACTAATGTCTTCTAATGCTATGTTTGGAGGCTGTTCCAAGGAGTAGAAAGTGGGGAGGGACGGGAGAGTTAGCAGAGGTGGGGAGGAACAGGGCAGAGAAAAGACAAGGGGCTCACGTGTGATGTGTGAGAAGAGAATTCGCCCCTCCCGTGACCCAGTTCCCCGTGTCATGCGTGTGTGTATGTGTGTGTGAGAAAGCTATAACAAAGCGGACCGACGTGATTCTCAGCTTTCCTCTTCCTCCTCGGTGTCCCCATCATCAAGGCGGCATCTAACATCTCTTGAAGGTCGGCTCTAGCTCAGAGCCTACGTGAGGTAGTTTACACGTATTATCTCACTGAATCTGCTAACAACACTGTGGGCTGATATTCTGTGCCCATTTTATAGTGGAGGCCACTGAGGTACCGGGAGTAAGTTGCGATGCCCATGAGGATGCAGATCCTAAGAGGTACAGCCCAGAGGTCTGTGGGATTCAAAGTTGAAGCTTCTCCCCTGTGCCGGCCTGGACGCCGTGCCATCGCAAGGCTAGCCTGGCACGATGCCCCCGGTGTGGGCACGGAACATTGGGAAGGAGTGGAGAGCAGGGTCACCCCAGTGTGGCCTCCGCCGTCTGTCCGCCCCTCCCCCCATTTTTACTACATCTCCATTTATGGATCTTCTGACTGATAAGACCCCAGCCCCCTTGGCCTCCATCTCTGGGAGCAAGACAGGTTTTCAGAGCTGGTGCAGATGCTGAAGGCCACAGGAACGTGTCAACTCTTCCTCTGCTGCTCCCCACTGCTCCCCACTCTGCATTCGTAGTGTTTGGCTACAGGGGTTAAACCCACAAGCTCAGGATGGAAGCCACATGCCCCGAAATATCCAGATTCTGATGTCATTTCCCCGGGGATATCAGGAGCCGGGCTGGTAGATGGGCTCATTTCTTCTGCTGGTGGCCCTGGGTGACGGTTTCAGGAGGGACGCTCGACCGAGAGACAGCCTTTTGCTCAGTGGGATGAAGAGAATATTCCTTCTCCTGCTTCTCCTTCCTTTAAAATTTTTTGTTTTTACATTTATTTAGTTTTTTGAGAGACATAGAGCACAAGTTGGGGAGGGGCAGAGAGAGAGAGGGAGACACAGAATCCGAAGCAGGCTCCAGGCCCCAAGCTGTCAGCACAGGGCCCGACGCGGGGCTCAAACTCACGAACTGTGAGATCTTGACCTGAGCCCAAGGCGGACGCCCAACCGACTGAGCCACCCAGGCGCCCCGCTTCTCCTTCCTTTTTGATGCCCTTCCTTGACCTTCACTTGTGAACTACCGGTGGGGACCCTCTCTACCCACCAAGTTTCTGTGCTGCCGTCCCCTCCAACATTGGAGCAGAGTTTTTCGTGTCAGACACGTTAGGATGGGCGCTGGCTGGTTCTTTCTGTCCATCACGTGGCGGCCGAGGGAGAATGCGCATCAGACATGCCCCAGAAATAAGGAGAATCAACCGGGCGCACGGTGGGGCTCACAACCCTTGTTCCTTACACACTCCGCTCATTCGTACGCTCAGTCACTCAGCAAACCCCTCCTGGGCCTCTCCAGGGTCAGAGGCTCAGGGGCACAGCCGTGACATGGTGCAAACAGGAGCAAAATCCCTGGGTTGTACCCTCTGAACACGACGGCACGCACGCTTCCGTCTGTGGGAGCAACACCGCTGCCATCCGCGATTTCATAGCAGAGACGAATGACCCGCGCTCGCACCCAGGACGCTGGAGCCTTTGTAGAAACTGGCCTCCGAGCTCCTTCCCCAAGTTCAGCACTGGTTATGGCTCATGACCGCTAGAGGGCATCTTAACACAGGCTCAGCGCCCGCGGCAGGCCCCACCGTCCACCAAAATCTCCCGCTCACGCCCCGGGGGGCTCTCTTCCCTCTCCTGAGCCGGGGGCGGCCGCCGCGGAGCTCTTGGGAACCTCAGACCGCATGGCGGGATGCATTTGTTTTTCAGAAAGGAGACACACTTCCGGGAGATAAAAACCTGCGACCCGTGCACGGGGAAACAACGAGCTCAGCCTATTGTACTGAAAAGTAGCTTCGAGAATCACAATCCTGGAGAGTGATTTCGGCGCCCTGCAGACGGATGCAACAATACGATGCCTCCCAGACTGGACTTGAGTCGGCCCGCCAGACAAAAGAGAAATCCAGGAACCGCATCTTCTTTCTTGGGGGATGATTTATGTACTTGGTGGGCTTGGTGGGGGAGGGAGACGAAGTCTCCTCCAGCCTTGGGTTGACAAGCGTTGCTGCGTTCTGGAGAAGGAGAGAAGACTGACATCGCAAGCCCTACACCACCTCAGAAATTGCATTGCAACCGCTTTCCCGCTGAGCTGTAAGAAATGGAAAGCGAAGTAAACACATTTTTTCTGGAGCGCAGGAGTGGAGGTCCTGTCTAGCCCCGGAGTGCATAATTCATTTGCAGATGAAATTGCTTTGGAGAAGAAATGAAAAACTTGAAAGTGTTGACATATTCATTATGAGTCTTTTTCTGTTTCAGATCAGATGAGCTGGATGGGTTGAACTCGCTCTTTTTTTTCCCCTTCCTCTTGTAACTTTTATGGATTGCAAAAGAGCAAATACTGAATCCCTGCAGTAGAAAATAAGATAATGTGGTCCCTGTGTACCCCCTTCCCCCTGCCCCCCGAAAACCTTGAAGGAACAGCTCAGATACCTTTGTGAGTCTCCTCTGATCTACTCCCTCCCACCCCCGGGATGACCAATTTCCCCCCTTTTCTGCGCTTCCTCCGCGGGAGCTTAGGCTTCTATTGGCCCTTGGTTCATGTCTGTGTGATTGATGGCTTTTTCTGCTGGACTGTGGCTCTCGGAGGCAGAAGCACATGTGCCCACTGGGAACACTCGTACTTACTCCCTGGGTTGAACTGCAAACCAGAACGGGAGCCTTGATCCTCTAGGCCCTGTTGACAATGACCTGACAGCTGCTTTCTCACCAGTTTTGCTTTTAAGAAAGAGGAGGGAACTGGGAAGGAAGCACTTGCTGGACAACAGACTACGCTTGAGGTTTTCATTGAATGCACACCCTCCCATTAAGCTAGGCGGCCTTATTCCCATTTCACAGATGAGGAAACAGAGTTCCATCGCTTGCCGGAGAACACGGTGCTACGAAATGGACGAGCTTGGCAAGAAGGCCTCCTTTTTATTCATGTCTTAGTAACGGCCTCTGAATGTGGCAATCCCAGTCCACGGGGGTCTCTGCTTAGACTCACACCCTCCCCGAAGGGAAGTCTTGCCCTTACGTGCCATGTCCTTGTTACCGGCCCCAACTGCTACTCCCCTCTGCTGCTACATCGCCTTTCTCCTACTTGCACGCTGTTGGAGAGGCCAAGTCGTTAAAGTCTCTTCTGGACGAGAAGGAGATAGACTAGGTTCCTCCTCTCTGCAGAAATGATATGACTGTGAACACAGCTCTTCTCTCCTCCCGGGACAGAAGCCCCTTGAGGGTAAAAGACGCGCTTTGTCCTCAAGTTCGTTTTGAATGAAGTCGGGCTACTTTGGGTTGCCCTTCACATTAGCGAGTAGCCTCACGGATGGTGTTGATGACCAGCTGACTTTATCGACGTCAGGAGTGTTTGCTCTTCGGAACTTTCCTGTCATGTGGTGGACATGCGTAAGAGAGTAACGCCAACTGGACGTCACTGTGTGACGTTCTTGGCGATCCTCAGACGGTTTTCAGTATACGAAAAGTGCCTTGTTGATGGAATAGTCCAGCACCATCTTGAGAACACTCCCCTTCAGCAGAATCTTCATCATACATCCTCAACTGCATCCTTAAATCCAGTGCTCACCCCTCTACGTATAGAGACAGTCTCCGTTAGAGGCCGCGAGTTGCTCTGAAGGCACCGGCAGGGGGAGGAATCGTAGGTCCTGAGAGCCGGGCATCTTCTCCTTATGGGAGACACTTCACCAAACAGTCCTACTCTTTATTTTTTTTTAATGTCTATTTTTGAGAGAGAGAGAGAGACAGAGCATGAGCGGGGGAGGGTCAGAGAGAGACGGAGACAGAGAATCCAAAACAGGCTCCAGGCTCCGAGCTGTCAGCACAGAGCCTGATTCAGGGCTCGAGCCCACAAACCTCGAGATCATGACCCGTGCTGAAGCCAGTCGCTCAACTGACTCAGCCACCCAGGCGCCCCCCGCGACCCCCCCCCCCCCCCGCAAACAGTCCTACTCTCTATTCTGAACTAAATAAGGAAAATGTGTTGAAACACCTTTCCAAGGGCCAAGGACTCCTCTAGCCCCTGCCCCAATCCAAATTATAAAAAGCTAATGAGGTCATGAGGTTTTTGATGTGTGACTCAGTTGTGCATAGGCTCCTCTGGAAACACCGAAAACAAAACAGAACTAAAACAAACTCTGAGTCACACACACAGGCCAAATGAAAGGGCAAGTTTCCAGTGTATCTATCCCTCTCTCTTCTCTTCCCAGATATCGTCTATGGAATGAAACCACTGTAATGATATCACTAACTAATAAAATATTGACCTCTGCCCTCCACCAAATTAAACATAAGTCAGTGTTCCACTGAAGTGGAAAGTGAAATAAGTAATATATTTGCCAGACTCCCAACAGAGAGCGACTGGATGGCTAATGGCGCTTCTGGGAGGGAAGGACCAGAGGACTTTGTAGGTTCATCATCATTCCTGCCGATACCCCCTTCTGTCGAGCATGCCGGTGGTGTGAAGATTCTGCACGTCCAAGGCTGTGAGTTCATCAGGCCGAGGACATAAACACTAAATAAGCCAAAGGCAAGAAGTTACAGTAAATGTAATTTCAAGAGCGGGGCCCTACGCTAGCTGGGTCAACTTCCTTTATTTGTTCTGACATCCCCCCAAAAGATTTCATGTTTCCAAACAGCAGGATTTTCTTTACTAAAGGCTTGAACAGCCGCGGACGTTCAAATTTTCAGGAGTGTTTACACCCGTATACTTTTGAGGACTGTTCTCTATTCTGAGAAAGTTCAAGGGTAAAAAGGCACACGTTTTTAAGTGACTTATCTCAGCGGTGGGGGTCTAAGTCCAGTCCAGGCTCCACGTTACCAAAGGAAAGGACACTATGATGTAAGTACACGAGGTAATGTTCACACCAACTTGAAGAACTGATCTGGAATTCTTCATGTGGCACCAGAACACTGGTCCTGAAGTTGGGCTGCTGAATTCTTTGTCACACAGGACCGTTATGGTTTTATGGTCCTCCAAGTGGGTCATTGAGTTACTTCTCATTTTACGGCTAATAAAACTGCTCTAAAATTTTTTTGTTGTTGTTTTTGCCATCTACTTGATTGATAGATGGATTGATTTTCCCCTATAAAAAACTGTATATGATGAATATATCCAACTTGATGAGTCTGGAGACAAGCATACATCTGTGAAACCACAACCCCAATCTATAAATTCTTGTAGTTGTAGCAGCTAAGGTAGCCCGAGCTAAGGCAGAAGTCGGTGTGGCCGTAACAGAAAGCTGAGCTCGGGAGCATTAGCACAAGAATGGACGTCAGAGGCTGGAAAGATGGAAAACAATGGTATGAGATAAAATAGTGTTTAAGACGGTCACCTCCTGTAACCCGGAAGGCAGACTTAAGTGCCTGTGACCTGTAGCTCTGGGAAAAGTGTTTCAAAACAGCCAGAACGGTCCTGGGTATCAGTTGTTTCCTGCTGCCTAAGTCAAAGACGAGGTGGGTTCAGAACAGAATTGGCTGGTTTCCAAACATCAGTGAAAGGGAATAGACAAAAGTGCAAAACTTTAGAGGCTTGCATCAGGGAATAAGAAATCAACTGCAAGGAGATTTGACCAACAAAGGCACATTCGGGTTCCTCCGCTCCGCAAACTGGCTTAGCTCCGTGGGTGAAGGTAAAACCTGGAGTCTCAACTGCCCGCCCATGCCTTTCGTTTCAGACGGCCACAAGAGAGCTGTCGTGACCTTGAGAGAGAGGCATGGGAGCAAATGAGTACATATGTCCAAGCTTTATGTCCAGGAAAGGATGTAGGGTTTACTACTGGCACATGAAACTGACAGGAAGCAAACAGATCGGAAGCCGGCTCAGGTTTTAGAGGAATCGTATTGGCAAAGGAACCAATACAGTTGGTCTACAACAGACTCGTAAGTGTAAAACAGCCCTCAGCGCGACTGACGCTTGCTGGGCATGGACCCTCTAGGACCCTTCCCTTGCAGGAAATGCAATGCTTCAATGCATGCATTATCTGCAACCCTCAATTCAGAGGTGGCCACCGCCGATGATGGACAAGGCAGAGTGTCCCAGAGGACAGAGCCATGGAGGGCCACACAAATAATGGACAGAGATTTGGTTTAGTCAAGAACTACTTCCAATGCCAAAGGGATGGGAGGGGAGGGACGGTGGGGGCGGGTCCTTAGAGCACCTGCCTAGCACAATTCCATCACTACGAGGGGCCACAGGACTTCACTTTTCTAAAACTATAGAAGACAGACTTCCATTGGGTTAAACCACTGAGACTTTAGGGTTAATTTGCAGTGGCAACTGGTGCTGTCCTAACATTTGTATCTTTTTCTCTGTCCCTAGCATTTAGCACACACTGTTGCCCTTGAGTATACTTCTCTGACCCTTTTTAGGATGCATATTCAATATGTAGCTCCAGGGATGAGCGCTGGGTGTTGTACGGAAACCAATTTGACAATAAATTTCATATATTGAAAAAAAAATGTAGCTCCACTGTCAGCTGCTTTTTACGTAATTTGGTTGAAGTTCTGATTAACAGCAGTCAAAAATTAGCATCTTTATTTTATTTTAAAAGTGATTTTTTTTGGGGGGGGAACATTTATTTTGAAAATTCCTGATGAAAACAACTAAAGTCACATGCTCTCTGCGGCACAAAAATTTCGGGACCTAATCATCGTTTGCTCTTGAGGACTTGGGAGTTATTTTTTTAAGAAAGTCCTTAATTTTCCTGGTGGGAGAAATCTGTTAGCCTCTTCTTGGCAAAGATGGGATGGCCCTCCAGTTAGATGAAAGCCAAAATGAACATGACATCCTTACCATCTGTTCATTTGGTTTGTGTAGAATACAGACTCTGAGTATCTATGCCAGAGAATATATCCCTGAGCTCTGTCTCTATTGTCTAACTTCCATCAAAACTCCCAAATATGTGATAGTTATTTTAAGAACAGGGAGTTTATTCACTTTTTTTGGAGCTAGTTTGACCCCTGGGATCAGGCCAGAGTATCATATAGGCCCCTTGCCCCCTTCATGGGCCCGTCACCCCCTCCACTCCCGGAACTGTTTGCACCAAAATCCGTTTTTAAGTTATGCTCATCGAGTGATGCTACATCAAACGGCCCTGTGAAAAACACATCTGTTGCAGGAATGCTGCTGAAGGCCTTGCCCACTGCCTTCCTCAGGGCTCACTATCTAACGAGGAGGACCCAGGGCCTCGATTATCACTGCATTAAAGAAAAAAAAAACAAACCCTGAAGAGAGAGAGCAAAATGCCAAAATTTGTAGCGTTCGGCTGATAGACACAGAGGCGCGTGTTTTATTAGTCTCTGTGGTTGTGCATACTTTTGAACTATTTTGTAACAGTAATAATAACTATTGTTATTGTTATAAACCCACTCAGTTTCTTACCGGCCAGAGGTAGCTGCCAGGCTACTCACGGAACCACGTGCTCATGACCTGAGCCGAAACCAAGAGTCAGATGCTTAACCTACTGAGCCACCCAGGCACCCCCGGAGCAGCTTTTTATGCCAGTAAATATAACCCATGACATGTAAATATATGTATGTGTGTGTGTGTGTGTGTGTGTGTGTGTGTGTGTGTATATGTATATGTATATACTTTTGTGACATGCTTCAATCCTCTATTTTGTTGTACAGACTGCCTGTGAACCACCTTACCTCCCTCATGGAACGGGATGAGGGATGAAAAGAAGGGGAGGAAGGAGAGACAAAGCCGTGGACATCAGGAAGGAAGGAAAGCGAGAAGAAAGGCTTTGTAACACAAGACTTTGAAATTATTCCTTGTAATGTTTTCGGTTCTTGGGTTCCTCTAATTGGCATGCATTTTCATCACCTACAGTACTTTTTCAGGTGCTCTCTGCCTGCCCGGGGTTTGTTTTACATCTTGACTGGCCGTAAGCCTTCAGCTATTATCCCCAGTGCAACTGTGAGTTTTCGTAAATGATGCCACTTGAGGGTTGTCACGGGTTCTGGCTCACTCCCGGGTCTGATGACTCCTAGAGTCAGCTCCTCATTATCTATGTAGAGATGGGGCACTTTGTGTTCTGGCAGCAAATGTTTCATCCAAGGTCAATTTCCCTCCAGGGCTCAGCACCATTTCAGACAGTATGTGCTCAGGGAATGCAAATTAATTTAATGTTAGCTTTAGCCAAACCCAGCTAGGAAAGCAAACCTGCTTTTAAAAACACCATAAACACTGATAAACATCATTGGAATTATGTGCTGTTTGTGCGTGTGTGAACGTATAAAATTTCGCCTTAATTCCAAAGGCATAGCGTTTTTATATTCCTGTTTGAATTAGCCTTAGTTTTGTTCTTTGATGAGAAGTGCGTTTTAATTTGAAATTATTCAAATATCTTTGTCATTATATTCTGTTACAACTGGGGGCTCTCAGAATGGGTTGAAGTTACTTGGGTTGCATGTTTTTCTTTGATTATAAAAATGCAACGCGTACCAAAAGCACGCAGCACATGCTTACAAGAGAAAACGAGGAAATACAGAAAACTCTAGAGGAAATGAAACCATTTGTAATCCCTTCATACAGAAATGATCATGATGAACATTTTCCTATAGCTCTCTGACACTTTCTTAAGGTTGCAGAAGTTCTCAAGGTGGATTTGTAGACCGCTTCCAGAAAAACAAAAAAAAAAAAAAAGAAAGAAGGTATTTTCTAGAGTTCTAAAGGTATCCTTGGATTTACTAGCATGGTCCATGAGGCCTCCCTGTCTGACCTACTTTTCTTTAAGGAGAAGCTGTATCTTTTTTTTTTTTTTTTTTCTGGCCATCATCCTAAACTTTATGTTCCATCAGAGCTGGGCTGGAGAGACTGGGCTGAGAAAGACCAGAGCACTCAGGGACCACAAGGTCTTGCCTAGTTGAGTTCAAGTGCACTGGGGCATCTGGCTTTCTAAACACATCCAGAAGTCTCAGTGTTATTGCCTTGCCCTACGTGCCAGGAAGAGGGAGCGGAGGGGTCCCCGTCACCCTGATTACACGTCTATGCTGTTCCTACCCTCAAAGTGTTGTGTGGCCAATGTTTTCACACCTCTTAGGTCTCTTTTTCTTTCTGGAACTGTGCTCCTATTCTTTTTTTTTTAATTTTTACTTTTTTATTAAAAAAATTTTTTTAAATGTTCATTTATTTTCGAGGGAGAGGGAGAGACAGAGCATGAGCAGGGGAGGACAGAGAGAGAGGGAGACGCAGATCTGAAGCAGGCTCCAGGCTCTGAGCTGTCAGCACAGAGCCTGATGCGGGGCTCGAACTCCCGAACCGCGACATCATGACCTGAGCGGAAGCCAGACGCTTAACCAACTGAGCCACCCAGGTGCCCCTGCAGCTTCTGATATGAGCCAGGCACTGAGCTCACCTTTTTGACACGTACTTGATGGATCGTACAGTAAACTCTAACTGCACGTTGTCATTTTCCTAGGAAAGACCCGTCCTTAAAACACCCTCCAGCATTTACTGCTAAAGGCCAAGCATAAACTCCGTATCAAGTTATGAATTTGACATCCACCACTGCTCAGAAAGACACAGGGCTGGTCGTGCCTTTTCTCTGCAGCCTGAACTTCCCCCAGCAACCAGCCAGATCTGAATGCGGTCTGAGTGGCGGCTGAGCTCCTGCCAAATGACACTCCACTCTGCTGACAAAACAGTGTCCCCCTGCGGTTCTTCTTCCTGACAGGTATCTATTTTGAACTCCTTCTAGAGAATGCAGTGACAGTTCCCATCCTTGATCTTTCTGGCTTCGTTCCCAGGGAGACCTCCTCATGCTATGTTTTATTCATGGTGTCTCCTAGGCTGGTTTCTCCATTGTTAAAAATCAGTGGTGGGGGCAGGGACAATCAATGAACCTGAAATAAAATTTGACTGTCGTAACAACACCAGCCCTTTGTGTGTTCAGAGCCAACAACCAGAGTCTGAGATTTCGGGGAAGGTCTGTGTTTTGAAGATTTTTAAGGCAAAGCATCCAAAGAAGAAGAAGAAGAAGAAAACAACAACAACAACCAACGTTATTCATATTGTGTCAGAGTAGTGAAGGAAGTAGGTCAGATAAACCGAAATAACCTTCGCTGGGAAACATGATGAGCTTCAGGCATCTGACAACATGGAGAAAAACGATGGCATGATAGATAAAAACAGGAGACTGATAGATGTGTGAGTCTGAGAGTTACAAAGACTATACATAGCAAACATTTCTTCTACCTCCTCCCTAAGAAATGTCTGTGCCATTAACTCTGTCACTGACTCTCCTTTAATAAATGACATTTCTTTCTCCCTCGCTAGTTAGGGGTTTGTAGGAGAAGGTATAGTACGGGTCTCTTCCGCCTGCCCCAACCACCCAAAACGAAACCAGCATCCACGTAGAACAGCGCGTAGAGATTATAATACTCTAAGACGTACAGCTGACACGGACACACATGGATACCTTGAGAATTATGGTCCTCTCGTGACGGGTGATGTTGACACTGTGGGGCTGTCCATTGGCCATGTTCCTGTGGTCTACATCAATGTTAAATGGCTGTCTGGTTCCGCCCAGGTTGTACTGAATCTGTAGGCTTCCTATATAAGGAAAAGAAAAAAACTCTGTAAGTTCTGGCGTCAGGTGTCACTTTCAGGTCACTTCCTCTCAGATTTGCACCCTTCGCTGTCCTCCAGTTTCACTTCCGTTCTGAGTTCTGACACACCAGCTCAGTGGTACACCAGACCATAAGGGTTGAGGGCACCAGCCGCACGAGAGTTTACCAGTCTCACAACAGTGAGCTCTCAGGGACCGTCATCTCAAAGTTGAAGCAGCAAATGGTGTAAATGATCCAATCTGGAACTGTGCCTGGGAAGGAGAATGAGAACGTATACAATATAGGACCGTGGAGACGCCTGTAGACTGACAAAGCACTACGTGAAATACAACGTGAGCGCAGGATGCAGGGATGGGCTCACGTCATCGGCGAAGTGTGACATTTGGCATATAAAAGAATCATGAGCATACAATATTAAAAATAAACGTAATTTACGAAAGATAACCACGTGGGATATTGGGGGGCTTCGCTGAGACCAAGAAAACGAAGCGATGCGTTTTATTCTAGGTTAGGGATGGCATTCCGAACGCAAATGAAATGAAATGAAATGATGGCATTCCGAACGCAAATCAAAGGAAAGATGGGCTTCCCGGCCCCCCCAAGCCTTACTCCTCCTAAGTTCTGGCTCATTTCACCTCAACACGTTATTCTTTTCTCCTCTCCGTCTTGCTTCTCCCCGGTGATGACAGACAATATTCAAAAAGAGAAATATAGTATTCTAGATCCTGCTGTTAATTAATCCGCACCGCAAACATAACTTGTATTTATTTATGATTTTTACAGGCATCAATTTTTTATCTCATTTTTAACTCAAATTGGAATCTTCATGTTAGTAGCTTTCGACATCCCATCGCTTAAAGACAGGGCCGGCAATCTGGCCAGAGTGACCAGCTGTAAATCATCTCACAGGGTCATTGTGACCTACCAGAGGAACAAAACTGATACCCTGATCTTTAAGTTGTGAAATAAAACATGATGATGAAAACTTAGAAAGTAAACAGCAAGAAGAAAATAAATAACGGAAAGTCACCGGAAATTCCACCATCCAAGGATAGCTACTCTAAATATTTTGTGGTATCTTTTCACAGAAATCGATCATGCCCTTCCATATCCGTACGTTCATACATAAGTGCAATAGTTTCTAAACACTGCCCTCCCTTATTTAGGCATCGTAGCGTTACAGGTGTCGTTTAAATACTGCACTGTGTTCCTGGGACTGAAAGCAGCATTCATTAGATTAATTGAGAATTAATTGTATTTCCTAATTTTGCCTTCTGGTCCAATTGGACAAACCTTCCGTAGTTCTACGTTTTACCTTAGTATTTTATCCTGGGTTTGTTTGCTTCGAGCGTTTCAACCAAGCTGTTGATTTTCACCTCCTAAGTGTGTTTCACTCGCTCTCTCCATCTCGGGGAAGCACAAGCACCTCCTGGCACCAGAGTGCCCTGGGTGGACCCTAGAGGAGCCTTCTTCCTGGCCAGTGCAGATGAGCTGACCTGTCTCTGTGCCTTGGTGCTGGCCATGTGACATCAGGGACCCGACGGCCACCACCTGGGCTTCACCTGCATCGTCTTCTAACTGCATCACCTGATCTGAATCAGTTTCTCCTTTTTAAAAAAATTTTTTTTAATGTTTATTTATTATTGAGAGCTAGACAGAGACAGAGAATGAGCAGGGGAGGGGAAGAGAGAGAAGGAGACACAGAATCCGAAGCAGGCTCCAGGCTCCGAGCCATCAGCACAGAGCTCGACGCGAGGCTGGAACTCACAGACCGAGAGATCATGACCTGAGCCGAAGTTGGACGCTCAACCGACTGAGCCCCCCAGGAGCCCCGTGAATCAGTTTCTCCTTAACAATGAGCCCTCCTGGCCTCACTTCATTGTGAGGTGGGTCCTCTCTTTCTCCGTGCTTCCTCTCCCTACCAATCCCAGGAAAGGAGAGGTCTTACTGGCACTTCGAACACAACATATGCAAAACCAGACGTTGATCTTCGCCTCCCCCCCCAAAGTATCCCATCTCCATTTTCTACCTACTTCAGGCTATTTAAACTTGAGGTTATTATCAAAAGCCTTGCTCTCCCTCTTCCCGCTATATTAAATGCAAGATCTGTCAGCAAATCTCCTTGGCTCTATATTTATTACTTTTTATTATTCTTTTTAGTGTTTACTTATTTATTTTGAGAGAGAGAGAGAGAGAGAGAGAGAGAGATCAGGGGAGGGGCAGAGAGAGAGGGAGAGAGAGAATTCCAAGCACACTCCACACCGTCTGCACAGCACCTGACGCGGGGCTCGAACTCACGAACTGTGAGATAAGGACGTGAGCCGAAATCAAGGGTCGAACGCTCTGCTGACTGAGCCACCCAGGCGCCCTGGCTCTATCTTTAAAATGCACCCCGACACTTATTTTTCATCACCTCCGTTTCCACTCCCTGGACCACACCACCAGCATCATTTGCCTGGATTACGGTACTCACCTGCATTCTAACAAACCTCCCTGCTTCCACCATTCCTCCACCTCTCCTACCCCAACCGGGCTCTGCCCCCACCGACCCAGGCCCTTCTGAGAGGGCGGTCAGAGGGATCCTCTGCTCAGGACCCTCCATGGGTTCCCATCTCACTCAAAGTAAAAAACCAGTCTTCATCATGGCTCACCAGGCCCTGCATGATCTTCTCCTATAAGATCTAAGATAATCTCTTATTCTCCTCTTTGCTACTCCTCACCAGTCCACATTAGCCTCCTTGCTATTTCCTCAGAAGCCAGCATGTTCCTGCCTCAGGACCTTTGCGCTGGCTGGCTCTTCTGTCCCGGATGCTCACTTATTCCCAGTTATCTGCATGGCTGACCCCTCCCCCCCTTTAGGTCTTTGCTCACATGTTGTCTTCTCAGTGATTATTTCTGTGAGTTCCTCATTAAAAGAATTTACCCACTTCTTTTCCTTGGGCAGGCCTTCCCTTTTCTGCCTTAGTTCTTCCTCATGAGAATAAGAATCTTTGTTTCTATTCTCTATACTTTCTTCCCAATTTCCAGAATAACGTCTGATACTTAGTAGGTGCTGAAAAAATGTTTGTTGAATGAATGAATGACGGTCTCCCTGCTTCTGTGTTTTTTTCTTTTGCAGAGAGATTTCTTCAAAATGCATAAATGAGGGTCACCTGGGTGGCTCAGTCAGTTGGGCATCTGACTCTTGATTTCGGCTCAGGTCATGATCTCATGGTTTGTGGGATCGAGCCCCATGTCGGGCTCTGTGCTGACAGGGCTGAGCCTGCTCGGGATCCTCTCCTTCCCTCTCTGCCTCTCCCCTGCTTGTGCTGTCTCTCAAAATAAATAAATAAACATTTTGAAAAATGCATAATTGAGGGGTGCCTGGGTGGCTCATTTGATTAAGCATCTGACTCTTGGTCTCAGCTCAGGTCTTGATCTCAGGGTCATGAGTTCAAGCCCTGAGTTCAAGCCCTACTTAGAAAAAACCAAACACAAAAACAAAGTGCATCACGGACTATTTCACTGGTCCACTAAAAACTCTTCAAAGCCTTCCAGTTGCTCATAGGATGAAGAGATACATTCTAAGTACAGTGTATGATGCCCTGTCTGATCTGAGTTCTGTCTGTTATTTTCAAATGATGCCATTTACTCTGTCACATTTTACAATTTCAGCTACCTTGGACTTCTGTTATCCCCTAGAAAATACAATTCTCCTTTCTACCCCAGGACCTTTGGATACGCTGCTCCCTTTTCCTGAGCTGCTTCTCTCCGCACCCTTCAGTGTTTTATTTATTTATTTATTTATTTATTTATTTATTTTTTTCCTTTCCCCTAATAGCATTACAAACAACCTATTATTTGGGACCGGACAGGAAATGATTAGACAGCTGTTTGGTTACATGCAGAAAAACAAGTTGATTGCCTTGAGTGTTGACTCCCTACTTCTCGTGCGTGGACCCTGTATAATCACAGCCAGTTTTCTCAAATACACAGCTGTATTCATTCATCATTTATTTATTCATTTCTTCAGAACACATTTGTCCAGTGCCCATGAAAAGCGCTGCTGAATCCAATTTTTTTTCTCTTTTCCGCCTTTCTTTCTTTGCAAATATGATTTAAAATTTCGGTAACTGCCTCACTTAATGGCAACTGAAATGATTTGCTTTGAGAAAACAGACGATTTGGAACGTTAAATTTATACGTAGCGGATATCCATAAACAGGAATGGCAATATTCTTGAATAATAAAATTTAAGCGATATATTTATTCCTTTCAAATAATAGTACAAGAGGACCGCTAAATGATGGGAGGGAGAATATTAATATTTGCCATTAATATAAAATATTATTAAAATGGGAAAATACCTCTCTTGCATTTCTGGTTCATCTCCCAAGTGAATTAAAGCAGTCACAGGGGCCAGCTCTTTTATTGGCTGCGGGAAATAATGTGCTTAACAGATTTACTCTCTCCTGGCCGTCATCATTACCCTCACCAAACACTTATGGGGCACCTATTGTAGGCAGGAGATGGAGTGCGGGGGGCTTTTCATCTCGCTGAGAAGACAGGGCATATTTATAACAAAGACGGATAGCAGTCCGGTGCGCTAAGTGCTGGACAAATGACATTGAAAAGAAGTGTCCTAGGAGTCGAAAGAAAGGAGACGTCACTGAAAGGAGGTGAGGCTCCGTCTGGCCCTAGAATGAAAGTCAGGTGTCGGAGCCAAGAGGGAGCCGCGGTTCTTTGGGCTAAGTGGGCAGAAACAGGGGTGTCACACGCGTTTGGGGAATGACGAGGAAGAGGAGGGTGGTGGGGCGCTGGACACGTGGCAGGCTGTAGATCCCACCTGTGGACCGTGGGTAGCGGGAACTGCTAACCAGAGCACCTGTTACCACTGACGCCGACTTCAGACTGCGAAGGGACAGGGCAGTGCTTTACAGCGACTGTCTGGACTATCCACCCCGCCCCCCCCGCCTGAGGGAGACCCCGTTTTACAGAAGAGGGCACTGGGCACGAAGCAGATTGAAACCCGGACCTTCGGGTTCTACACTTGGAGCTCTCACCCCAGAGCCCAGGGTCTCAAAGGGCAGGCTGCGGGATTTGGGATTCTTCCTGCCCTTCCTGGGGGAGGAGGGCCCTACTGATGCATGATGAGGGACCTTGTGCACGAAGGCTGTGGTGGGTAAGAGCGAGGTGGGGAGGGACTGGAAACAGGGAGAGGGAGGGGTCAGAGCGCAATGCCATCCCTTGTGGGGGTAACAGGTGCCAGGAGCCTGGCTCCCCCCAAACCTCAGCAGACCTGCAGGAGCCCCGGCCGTTGGATGGAGTCCCTGGGTAGGTGGCCTCCCAAACACAGCCTCGTCCATTTGTTCAAGCGCCACTCACATGTAAGAATTTTCCATGTATGCCACGGCAGGAGCGACGTCGGGGAGCATCGAATTCGAAGGCATCTGCCAGGAGACCAGCGGTGGGGAAGAAAAGACAGCGACGTTCCCCAGGGACACGTCCCTCAAGGGGGATGACGGAGCATTTGGGAATGGTGGAATGCCTGGGAATCTGGGTGTCTGGGCGACGCCTGCACTGTCAGAAGCACAGGGTCTGGGGGAGGACCAGAGGGTCTGGTTCCGGAGCAGCGATGGCAATAAAGCCTTCAATGTGTTGTTATGTTTGAAGGATGGCAGGGCGTTACGTCAAGACTTCCTAGTCTTTAATTTTGGCCTGATAGTTTGGCATAGTCCTTGCTGAGTGAATTCTTCAAATATTTCTAACTTTAAATACCAATTAAGAAAAAACACAGTCTTTGAAGCGTGAGAAAAACAAATTCTGTAGTATAAATTATTAAAAAAATTATTTTTAATGTTTATTTTTTGAAAGAGAGAGAGAGAGAGAGAGAGAGAGAGAACAAGCTGGGGAGGGGCAGAGAGAGGAA
Organism: Lynx rufus; assembly: GCF_022079265.1. NCBI lineage: Eukaryota > Metazoa > Chordata > Mammalia > Carnivora > Felidae > Lynx > Lynx rufus. Next base: position 161,977,978 of record NW_025814856.1, on the reverse strand, counting down.
GAAAGAGCTTCCGAAGCAGGATGCACCCTGTCAGCACAGAGCCTCCTGCGGGGCTCAAACTCACAAACCTCGAGATCATGACCTGCACAGAAACCAAGAGTCGGATGCTTAACCAACTGAGCCACCCAGGGGCCCTGAGAAAAACAAATTTTCATTAGTTGTTTGAGGACGGCCTTGCAAAGGTGGAAAGAAGCCAACTGGTTATGCTTTCCAGATGCATGGAGGGTGTTCTAGAACTCTCTGGAGTGTGGAGAGAGTGGTAAAGCTCTGGGCCTGGAACCAGATCGCCAGCTGAGGGTGAATGTCACCTGACCTCGCTGTACTCCAGTTTTATCATCTGCTGAAAGGGGATGAAGAGCGGTGTCTACTTTGTGGTTGTGTGGCTCACAGGAATTAAAGCAGCTGCAACACAGCACCCCTTGGGGCATCATTAAATGGTAGCACCAACGTGGAACCGATTACTCAAAACCCTTGCACGTGAAGAACGCCCACCAACACAAGCATGAGTGTTCACAGGGACGGGCATAGGTTGTGGGAATGAGAGTTACTGATATTGTTGGGGACTGCATTTAAAATCTTTTTTTAACGTTTTATTTATTTTTGAGACAGGGAGAGACAGAGCATGAACAGGGGAGGGTCAGAGAGAGGGAGACACAGAATCCGAAACAGGCTCCAGGCTCTGAGCTGTCAGCGCAGAGCCCGACGCGGGGCTCGAACTCACGGACCGCGAGATCATGACCTGAGCCGAAGTCAGCCGCCCAACCGACTGAGACACCCAGGCGCCCCATGGGGACTGCATTTTAATGTGGCAGTGACTTAAGGAGTAGATAGCACGGCACCTGCTGGGAAAAGTTCATAAAGCCTTGAGAAGCCACATGTGAGCACCACCCCTGGGCTCTGGGAGGTTGGGGCACGGAAGTGGAGAGCATCATCGCACTAAAAATCCATTTAACCTGATCCAGGGGGAAATAAGCTTAACTCGTGAACTTCTGGAAAGCAGGGGCCATGTCCTTTTTTCTTCGGCTTCCTCATTGATTTTACTTATTATCTTTTCCGATGCCTTGCAAGCATTTGACATTTATAAAAGAGTAGCAGGAGAAGCAAATCAACAAACAAGAGGTGCTTTCTGCTCATATGGCGTTTTTGTTTTCTATCCACATTTTTCACAGAGCTAAGCTGATATTATATAGTCGAGGCAGTAGCTTGCCTTTTTTTTTTCACTTAACATTAAATTACATACAACTTTTTTCTCCACGCTCTTTTCTCCATAAATGTTAGTCTTAATGGATACATGGTAGTCCTTAAAATGCTGACTCCCTCTTTTACTAACCATTTTACTACAGTTGAACTTCAAGGTCTTTCCTCATACTTATTTTTTACAAATAATAAGAGAATAATAATAGAGGAACATTCTCATGCTGCATCTTTGTCTGGTGTTTGGCTTATTTCTGCCCCTCCAAGCGGGGGAGGGGCAGAGAGCGAGGGAGACACAGAATCCGAAGCAGGCTCCAGGCTCCGAGCTGTCAGCACAGAGCCCGACATGGGGCTCGAACTCACAAACAGTGAGATTATGACCTGAGTCGAAGTCAGATGCTTAACTGACTGAGCCACCCAGGAGCCCCTTGCCTCTAAACTTTTTAACAAAGAGTGAATTGTCCAGAGAAGAAGTCTAAGAATTTGCTAGGTTTTAAAACTCAAGCTGACCTGGGTTCATAATGATAATTTTTGCTCCCATGGGAGACAATCTTGATCTTTAAGAATAATCACTGCAGAGCAAGAAGGTGGGGGCAATGAGAGAGGTTGTGTCCACTTCTCAGCCCGTATAATCTCTCTGGGAAATGAAGGAGAGACATCTGCTCCCTGATAGACCTACAATATTTTTATTTTTGAAAAAACAATTTTATTAAAACTTTTAAGCGTCTGAGAATTAAAGTTTTCTAAGAGGAATGGAACCCTCAGTGTTTGGCACACATCTGTATTTTTAGGACTGCTTGGACTTCTCTGAAAGATCATAAGCCCACTGGTGTATTCACACAGGACAGCAACTGTAGTCTCGCTCTGACCCTCTTGAGTTCCATGCCTATTTGGAGATCAAGATGGTCCCAGACATGACAAGTGTGAATACACTCCTGCTTTAAGCAAGCCTTATGAATATATTTTATTTTATGGGATATATTTTATGAATGTAAAATTCTGAGAGGGATTAGGAATGAAAACGTTTCTGTTTTTCTATTTCTATTGAAAGTTATATATGTTCTTTAGGAACCTACTGATACATTATCATAAATCAGGGTAATTCATTGATTTATATTAAATTAATTCCACGACTTCAAAGCTCATCTCCATTTAGTACAGCAGTGAATGTATTTGTTTGACAGGAACCAAAAAAAAAAAAAATCATCACACATACGAAGCCATCTCATTTTCATGTAATATGATTCTTGTAAAGAACGTGACATGCCTTAGCAAGATTACTACGACACATTGCTAGAAAGCACTCAACGGACAAGTTCCTTTCTTGGCTCTCCTACCGGGATACGAGATTCAAAGACTTGGGTGACTTGCTCAATGTCCTGTGGGGAATAAAGGATGAGGCAAGAGCAACCCAGACTTTCTAGAACATTCTGTCCACCCAACATGAAGTAGCAAAGCTTAGGCATCCTCATCCTTACCGGTGGGTTTGATGAGAACGGCCAAGAAGTCTGTCGTGAAAGAACTGACATACAGAAGGATGCAGGGTGCCTTGGTGGTACTGAAGCTGAAGTGGATCCTCTCGTGGGTCAGGTCCGGAGGGGAGTTGTTCTGATCCGGGGACATGTCTGACCTACTGCCCGACTCTTTCGCACTGACCCCCGATGCCTGGAAGTTATACCGTAGCCACATCCCTTCTTCAAAAAATGCACCGACATCTGTTGAAAAGAAAAAGACGGAAAATTGAAAAACGAGGAGAAATCGGATATGCTGATACCGACAACAACTTACACTCGGGTAGACTGTTAATTTTGTAGTAGCCTCAGTTCAGAGGGCAGGTCCTGACTCTAGGAGGGGATCAGATTGGGCTACCTTCTATGGAGATGGATCTTATTTCATCAACATGAATAATTTATCAAAAAAAAAAAGTCAAGTATGGAGGTCGGTAAATTAAAAAAAAAAATTAATGGGACACCTGGGTGGCTCAGTCGGTTAAGCGTCCGACTTCAGCTCAGGTCATGATCTCACTTTGTGAGTTTGAGCCCCGCGTTGGGCTCTGTGCTGACAGCTCAGAGCCTAGAGTCTGCTTCAGATTCTGTGTCTCCCTCTCTTTCTGCCCCTCCCCTGCTCACATCCTCTCTCTCTCTCTCTCTCTCAAAAATGAATAGACATTAAAAAAATTTTTTTAAATATTAATAAAAATTAAGAAACTGAAATCATACCGGAAAAAATTTTCACATACAGTACTTAGGCCAAATAACTAATTTAGGTAGAAGAGATAACCCTGGAAATAAAGGAAGTGGTATAACATGAACACCAGTTTAAGGAGCTCCTGGGTACCCTCTTTGAGACTGGCGTTGGTTTGGACGTTCACAAAGGAGAGCCCTCCACAAAACCCTGGGGAAGTCCCAGAAGGCTTTGGGCACAGTGCTTAACATCACAAGGCATGAAGCTAGAGAGAACTGGGTTTGAATCTGGCCATAAATTAGTTGTATGGTTTTATGGGAAGTTACTTAATTTCTTTTTTTTTTTTTTAAGTTTATTTACTTATTTTGAGAGTTGGAGAGTGCAAGCAGGGGAGGGGCAGGGAAAGAGGGAGAGAGAGAGAGAATTCCAAGCAGGCTCCGCGCCGAGCACAGAGCCCGATGCAGGGCTTGACCTCATGAACCGTGAGATCACGACCTGAGTCCAAACCAAGAGTTGGATGATTAACCGACTGAGCCACCCGGGCACCCCTTAACCAACTTCTTGAGGCCTCAGTATTTTATACGTGAAAGAGAGACAATAATAGTGAAAATTACAAAAGATAATGTGAAGCGATCAGCCCCAAATAAATAGAACCTATTATTATTACTACTATTAAGAAGTTAAAAGAAGAGTTGCTAACCCTCCTTTGGTGTTTGTCAATGGCCTAATCATTGCTAATTGGTTCTTAATCACTTCCTGGCAGCCCAGCCCCTCTGTTGATTCTCCCACTGTTTGCTCCCCAGTGTTCCAACATCACCTCCTAACTCAGGGTGAAGGCTGAGGTTCCCTCTCCAGATTTGTTTGGTCCTTGTTGTTACAGCTCCCTTTCCCTCTGCACGTGCCCTTCTGAAAGTGTTTCTCAAACTTCACTGCCTGTGGAACCTGTTATTCTCACAACACCCAACGCCCACCAAATTAATACCGTGAAGAACATATTTTGTGAAACACAGCTCTATTGTCATGAGTAGGAGAGGACAAATTCCAAAAGGGTTTTCTCAGCTGGAAATTCAGAAATTTGTCCGTGTTAAATAAGTCTAGGACAGATTTGGTGCGGCGTCGTGAATCAGGGTCTGGAGTCAGGCACCTGTGGACGGATCCGGACCTACCTATTAACCGTGTCAACTTGCTAACCAACCTGTTACCCTGCTAAGCAACTGCAGCGTGTGAGACTGTCTTACATAATTAAGAGCTGCCTTGCTTGAAATGCAAGGACCTTTGATGGGAAACACAGGATTAAACAATGCTTAATCCATGCTAGTCACTGAATGACTTACTGGGATGTCCAATGCCACACTTGAAGACCTTTCTGTCCAGCAGTGGGCATGGGAGACACATGTCAACAATTTGCAATCTTTCTGGTGAGTGTTACAGAGGTTAACTCAGCAGATTGTGTGATGAGAACCCTCATCTGAGCTTGGAGGATCCTGAGTTGGCTTTCCCGTGCTTTCAGCAGACATCTATCGAGTGCTGTCTGCTGAGGTTACAATCCTTGCTCCCATCAAGCCCTAAATCTTAGAGGATTTAGACGACCAGGCATCATCAGAACGCAGTGGGGTAAGCACAGGAACAGGTGATACAGGGGGTCCTGGAATATGAGGGGCACCGGCCCTGTCTAAAAGGGGCCAGGGAAGACGTCTGGGAGAAAAGACAGGAAGCCGAGACTCAAAGAACCAGAGGCTATGTCAACATGGCGGGAAGCCCAGCTTTCTAGTTGAGGGAGCAGCGTGCATCAGTGCTTGGAACAGAGACAGTGCGGTCAGAGGGATCGTACCTCGGGTGAAAGTCATAATGTTCTTTTTACATCATCAGTTGTTTATGCAAGACTCATTAGCGCACCGCTACATTTTAGGTTGGGCGTTGGGGAAACAGTGAACGAGAAAGAGGTAATCACTGAGCTCAGCAGTTCAGAGCCCAGTGGGACAGACGGATGCTCCTAGGCCAGCTGCTGTGAAAGTGTCTAACAGGGGCGCTTGAGTGGCTCAGTTGGCTGAGCATCCGACTTCAGCTCAGGTCATGATCTCACGGTTCATGAGTTCGAGCCCCGTGTCGGGCTCTGGGCCGACAGCTCAGAGCCTGGAGCCCGCTTCGGATTCTGTGTCTCCCTCTGTCTGCCCCTCTGCTGCTTGCACTCTGTCTCTCATATGGTCTCAAAAATAAATAAACATTTAAAAAAATTTAAAAACAAGAAAGTGTCTAACAGATGGTGGGGGCTGGGGTTGGGTGAGGGGGTCAGTCAAGGGGCGCAAGCAGGGCAGGTCGCCTGAAGCAGACACACCAGGGGGTTCACTGGGCCACCAGAGAGGTTCTACCAGAGGACGAGGGCTCATTATCGGAGAACGTCTTTGGGCCATGCAGGAGAGAAGGGGTGGATCCAGCTGGTGCCTGGAGGTCGTGGAGTCCTCTGAACAAGCCCAAGCCCAAGAGGCAGAGAGACAGGGGCAACGTATTGGAAGAGATAAATGTATCTGGCGGTTGAAACTCAAGATCAAATCCCGAAGAACCTGGGCCTAGGGAGGGCTTCTGGGCAGTAGAGGTGGAGGAAGCCCCGGGCACCCCAGCTGCAAGATGCCACACATCGCCGGCAAGAACCTGGGCTTCCCTGAGCCACCTTCAGTTACTACACTTCCAGAGAGTGGGCTGAACTGAGCCCCCGATAACATTTCTCTGCTAAAATGCTGGTTACCGGGCCTAGCTCCAGAAGTTAGCTCTGAGGGCTCGACTCAGAGGGTCTTGGGAATCAGCAGGTAGAACAGGTTCCCCAGACGATGCTTGTGCACACAGGGGTTTGAGATCCCGGGAGCCTAAGCCGAGGCAGGAGGCGCACCTGGCCGAGGAGGTAGCTGGGCGGTCCTGTGGGGGTGAGCAATTATGCATTCTTCAGCTAGAGGGGCGACCGTCCTCCCAAGGCAGATCATGAACAGAAATTCAGAAAGCGAAGGGTTTTAGATAAACAGACCAAAAAATATGCTACAGAGAGTACTTTTGGTGTATTTTAGAGTCATCATTAGAAAGCTTTATGGATTCATGTCAGTTCTGGAGGAAGGAGAATACCAGGCTCGAAAAGTGTTATTCTAAAACGACATCATAAACCAACTGTTAAGCCAAGGCCTGGGAGTGCCGTGAACCACGTCGGTTTCCCAGTGGCAGATTTACAGCTGTCACTTCGCTGTTTTACATGGTTTTTAAGGAAATGCCAAATCAGGGTTTGCAATATCATTTAGGAAAGGAGGACTCCCATCCTTTCTGAATGAATGACTAAAATAACGCTAATTTAACAAGCCCCAAATAACATCTTTTCCCTCACTAAATGATCAAATATTACTGATGTAGAATGCGTAATTTATAGTTTTATACTAATACGAGATAGCTTGCGTTTTATCATGTTCGTTTTTCAGATGGAAAAAAATGACAAACTTGGAGTCTTTTTTACTCTAAGATGTATTAGAAAAGAGATTTGTTGAACTATATCATGTTTCTCAAAATTCCAAACAATGGTGCCTCATCTGCAGGTTCAGGATCATAAGGATGCCGAAACCCTGAAAGCAGGCAAGCTACCTTGTCGTAATCGCTTCTCGGTTCTCGAAATGGGCCCCTGACTGACGAAGAAAAGTCTGCGAATGTTTGGAATAAAATCCACAGAACTGTCCATCCCAGAATAATACCATAAAGATATCCTTTCCGTCTTGTAACCAAATCCCTGACACTTACCATGGAAGAACAATGGCGCTCACCTGTTACTGTTATGCATTTTTATTTATTTATTTTTTGGCAGAGACAGTGAGAGAGCATGTGGGCAAGTGGGGGCGGGGCAGAGGGCGAGGGAGAGAGAGAATCCCAAGCAGTCTCCGTGCCAGCGAAGAGCCCGACGCGGGGCTTGATCTCATAATGGTGAGATCACGACCTGAGCTGTGTGAGATCATGACCTGAACTGAAATCAAGAGTCTGATGCTCGACTGAGACACCCAGGTGCCCCACTTACCCCCATAATTAAATTGCCCCTGATCCCTTCCTTCTCATGCTCAAGAATCCCATTTCTTTTTGCCTTTTCACTTAGGATGTATTTTGCAACCTGATTCTTTTCATTCTCTCACGTCCCCACGAGCATCTGAAGTTGAAAGTCCCCAACTCTACAAAGGGGCTCTTTTCCAAAAGCTTATTTTAAAGTCAGTAACTTGCAGGGCGCCTGGATGGCTCAGTGGGTTAAGCGTCCGACTTCAGCTCAGGTCACGATCTCACGATTCGGGGGTTGGAGCCCTGCATCAGGCTCTGTACTGACAGCTCGGAGCCTGGAGCCCGCTTCGGATTCTGTGTCTCCCTCTCTCTCTCTGCCCCTCCCCTGCTCATGCTCTGTCTGTCTCTGTCTCAAAGTAAACAAAAACATTAAAAAAAGATTAAGTCAGCAACTTGCAACTTGGACATACTTCCCCACGGGAACAGTGTTGTAAGCGACGGTTAGTTTGCCGAGAGAGCCCACAAATGCTGAATAACCAACTGGATGGGTAATATAAGAGAACTGCAGAGTGTCATCGTTTGTAACAATTAAAACAGAAACAACAAAAGAGTCAAGGTTTATTTCGAACATGGGGATTCCAGAGAACTCTGCTCCCATAAGTCTTTCATCTAACGAATCCAGGGGTATGCTGGTAAATGTGAAATATCTCGTTCCCCGGGTAGGGGAAGCCCTGATTTGTAGTGTTTGCCTATTAAACAGCCCCAGCTGGCTGATTTCCAGCTGCCTGCACATCTCTACATACGGAGTTGAGTCCCAGAGGGTCTGGTCTCCCAGCCTGCATGAACTGCGTCCAGCAGGTGGTCTCACGCACTCACTGACCCAGTCCCTCAAGCAAACAACATTGACTGGCCATAACTGGGTGGCTCAAACGACAGAGGTCTATTCTCACAGTTCTGGGGGCTGTACGTCTAAGATCGAGGTGCCAGCTGATTCTTTCCCTGGTGTGGTCTCTCTTCCTGGCTTGCAGACAGACATGTTCTTGCTTTGTGCTTATATGGCAGAGAGAGAGGTGGGAGTTAAAGGAGAGAGGACTAGCTTTCTGGTCTCTTCCTCTTCTCATAAGGGCACTAATCCCACCCTGGGGGCCCCACCCTCATGACCTCATCTAAACCTAAGTACGACTTCCAAAAGCCTGAAGGCTTCAACACAGAAACTTGGGGGGCCACAAACGTTCAGCCCATAACAGAAGGCTTCTTTCTTTTTATCTTCTGTAAACAAACACTTTCATATTTGCTTACTCCTTCCTGCCGTCCACAGCTCTGTTCTATCTCATCCCGGAACCCCGGATCCTAAAAGCTCTCTACAGCTTCTACAAAATCTAGGAGGAACGGCTGGGGAGCAGACCCCGTACTGGAGAAAACACAGACCTGAGCCCCAGCCTCAGGAAGCTTTCTCATGGCTGAATTCCATTGCCCAGAATGATCATGCTCATTAACTGCTTTTCCATTAATCATCTAGTAAAAAACTTAAGTAAGTGTTGTGGAGCTCTGGTCCTAGAAATCTTGGCCATCACCCCTCTGCGTATATCCTGGTCCTGCATTAGACCTGGCCTCTTCCAAGGCGATCTGCAAGGCCCAGCTCTTCTTCAACTTGGTTCCGGTTGTACTCCCAAGGACCTGCTATCCTGAAATACAGCCAGTTTCTCTCCTGGCCTTACACTGGCAATATCTGCTTTTTCTCCCCAAGTGTATGGACCTCTTTGGATTTCCCTCCTGCATTTTTTACTCTGTTTGCTGGATGTTTCCTTCAATTTACTATAGTCATTTTGGACTAACAGCATTGATCCAGGATGGGTTAATGTTCACCTTTACTTGTTCTGTTTCCCCAGATGAATACATAACTTTTGTAACCACTTTCCTACCCCTCTCTAAAGGCCAGGTCAGTTTCTATGTAATAAGCTTCAAGCGTCTGAATCTGCAAAGGGGTGAAAAGACACCAAGGAGAAATCTCTCAGGTTTAGCCTGAATGGCATGTGCTACCCGTGAGATACAAGTGTAGAGTGCATTACTTTAATCACATCGGTAAGCTATATGATCTCTGAGTTGAACTGTGTGGGAGCCGGGAGCCCTCTTTGCTTGGAGTTCACTGAACATCTTTGCTCTAGTCTTAAGTGGGAAGATAGTTTGTATCCAGAATTTCCACCGTCATGCTCCTGAAACTGTGTTAATAAGCATGCTGGAAAACATGGTGGTCAACAGGTTAGACTGCTCTAGAAAGAGCAAGTGGGGAGAGGACCCCATCCCAGTAACCTCCACCTGACACGTGTAGTCGGCGATTAACATATATATAGGGAGGGCAGGGATCCAAAAATGTGGGTTTAATCTTGATTTTGCCACCCACCAGTCCTGGTCTGGTCAGGACTGTTTAATTGCTGTGGGCTTTAAATCATTCCCATCTTAAAGCAATCCTCCCTTGAACTTACATCTTCCTCTGGCTAGCAACCAGTCTTCTTTGTATATTCTTTATTTTTGAAGTGTCTTCTACAAGCTGTGAAGCGATTAGAGATTTAGCAAGGAGCAAATGATATTTAAGTTAATCACTGAAGGAGCATGAGATTGAAGTGGTATTGGGGACAGAGTCGGCATCCTAAAAGAGAGAAAGAGCGTGTGCAAAGGCCCTGGGGAAGGAGGGAATGTTGAAGGCCAATGCAAAGAAAGCCAAGAAGGTGAAAAGGCAAAAATCCAGGGGAGAGTGGCAGGAAGTGAGTCTAGAAAGAGTGGTATGTTGGGGATTTTTTTTGTGTAGAAAGTAAAGGGTAACTCTGGAGGGTCTCAAGTAGAGGTGACATAATCTGATTTGCAGTTTTAAAAGATCATTCTGGCTGCAGTTTGGTGAATGGGTTGGTATGAGAGGAGAGTGTGTTGCCCCTAAACTTAAATTTCATCCTTTTTATTACAATTTGGAATATCACTGGGGGTGGGGGAGGTGGTCACTAGATACATTTCAACGAATCTGTAAATCTTCTGAAACTTCAGGCAAAAAGTGCATATGCATTTTCCTGGGGAGAGGGCTCATAGCTTTTAATGTTGTTGCTGTTGTTGTTTGTTTGTTTGTTTTTTAACTTTTGAGGGCGGGGAGAGGGGCAGAGGATCCAAAGGAGACTCCGTGCTGACAGCACTTTGCCTGATGCGGGGCTCGAACTCATGAACCCTGAGATCATGACCTGAACTGAAGTTGGACACTTCACCGACTGAGCCACCCTCGCTCCCGAGAGGGTTAGACGGTTAGTGGTTTTAATCAGTGTTCATGACTTCCCCATCAAAAGCTTAAAGAAACATAGTAAGAATCACTTCACTCAGAAATGACACACTGAGACGCTGGGTGTGGGTAGGGCTCTGTGCGAGAGGCTGCCCCTCCGGGTGACCTTCATCACCCTCATTCATTACCTGGCCCTGGTCTTCCCCAGCCCGTCTCCCATTCCCTGCACCCTCGGCCTGCAGTCTGGCCACACTGGCTTACTTGCTTATAGAACTGCGTCCTTCCCGGCCGGCTGTCTCTACCGCCTTCCGTTATGGCCCTCATTCGTGCTCCCAGCCGGTATCGGCACCTAAGTGCCACACGCAGGGAAAAGCTCCTCCGAGAGTGCCCTCACGGCTCTTTGTTACAACTTGAGTCCAACAAGTGTAACTTGTTTGCTTTGAATTTAGTAAACATTTCTTGGAATCTCGCTATGTGCCAGGCCCATGCTGATAACAAAAGCAAATTCGAGCCAAGGACTTTTCCCCAAAGAAGTTCACAGTTGGCTGGGAGATAAGCACCTCATTAGAATACAGTGTGAGGTCCAGACTAACAGAGTAGAAACAGGGGGAGGGGAAGGTCTGGGCTTCTTCACTAGAAAGGTGACAGTGAATATGTATTTGCAAGATGCACAAGGCGGGCAGCCCCCTCCTGCTCTCTGCCCAGTGTGGGGAAAAAACGTGAACAAAGGCACGCGGAATGGTGTTCAGGAAATGATGTCAGAGTTTTTCAACCTTGGTGTGTATATATATATACACACACACACACCTGTATGTATATATATATATATATATATATATATATATATATATGCAAATCTAAGGCAAACTCTCAGAAAATCTGATTTAATCACTCTGGGGAAAGGCCAGCCTATTTTACTATTTTCTGAGATTACTGCAGCGTGTGGCCAGGGTTGAGCACCGCTGTTGTAGGTAGTTGGGAACCGGGTATGAAACATGGGGTGTTACCTGGCCAGCACCTGCTGCTGGAAGACAAGGCTGGGTTGAGGTTTACGAATGGTCTTGAATTGCTTACTTAAAAAAAATTTGTTTTATGTTTATTTACTTTTGAGAGAGAGAGAGACAGAGCATGAGTGGAGGAGGGGCCGAGAGGGAGACACAGAATCCAAAGTAGGCTCCAGGCTCTGAGCTGTCAGCACAGAGCCTGATGTGGGTCTTGAACCCAAGAATTGTGGGATCGTGACCTGAGCTGAAGTCAGACACTTAACTGAATGAGCCACCCAGGCGTTCCTGTAAAGTGGGTTTCTTGGGAGAAATGCCATTCTGTCAACTTAGTCATTATCATTAATTATAATAGCAGTTTCTTAATCAAAGTGTTATAAGATGCATTTATAATAATACATCCAAAAGAAGGAAATGATTTGCAATTTAACAGATGGTCTTCATTTTGACTGCTTTATCTTCTCTTTATTGGCTTTGTAAACTGGAGTGTTATTTGGACAGACAGGTCAATTGCTTGAATCGCTTTAGTGGATAAAGTTGTCCCCCAGTCGAATGCCTCTGCCTCGTGTCACCTCTGCTCTGCTCACTTCATCATCTGCTATGAAGCTGTTGCTTTCAGGAGTTACATTATCTGTTCAATTATTTATTTGTAAAAATTTTAAATTACGTAATTTATGCCTTTTGCAGACACGAGGTGGTGTCTCTTCATTCTGTTGATAAGCAGCAGGTTGCTTATCAAAGAAGTTGCTGCTTCTTTGCTCTGAACACTAAGCAGCCCAAATTTTCTTGCTTGCTCAGCTGAACTGGGGAGCCAAGTAGAATTCTGGACTGTAAGGGCTCTTGAGGGTAAGTGCTATTTTTCATTCACCATTATAGCCCCAGAACCTAGTAGAAAGAGCTACTTACAGAAAGTTTGTTGATTCGGTGAGGGCACTTTTGACTTGGAGCCAGATTCATGTTTACATGCCATAAAGAAATGAGTTTCTCTTGAGTTCCCGCAATGTGTCAGTCGCAATAGGCAATTTTCATATATTATTTAATGAAGTATTCAGCAGCAACACTTTTGATGTAGATGTTATCATCCTTATTTCACAGATAAGGTAACTGAGGCTTAAGGGAATAATTTGGCCAAGGTCATCATACTAATCAGGAAGCGATAGTCAAATACAGATTTTTCTGGACTTCATAGCCGATGCTCCCAGTCACACTCAAAGGAAGTTTCAGCTGTTTTCAAAGAATTCCGCAAACTGATTTGTTTGCCAGTTTCTTCCCGTGGAATTTTAAAAGGAACTTAGTTACCAAGTAACCACTGATTGTTTACTACTCACAGACATAAAGACGCGATTGACTCCGTAAGTGATAAAATTCTATTTTTTCTACCACCTAAGACCTTAATAGAAAAGAACAGCCAGAAAATCCACCAATGTCCTTTTAGGATGAACTTTGGTTACAGTAAAGCAATTTCTATTTTGAGTTAAACAACAACAACAGAGCCACACCTGAAAGTGTGTGAGACTTGAGATCTGAGACTCTGACGTATAGTTCCTAAAATCCAGAGCCATTTCCATTTGCTGATTATTCTGACTAAAACAGGACATCGACTTTGACATGTTCTTTTCCTTGACCAAGGAAGGTAAATGGAACTACAGATTATGACTTTGCTTACTGTTCCTACTCACGTCGCCCATTTTGTCCACGTGACTCCTTTATCTGGTTCATTAATTAAACCTTGCGACTTGTGGAAATGTTCTAACCTAGCCCTGAACTGTCCTTCAGTCAATACAAACCACCCTCAAAACTGCTGCCTCTTTAGAGAACGTGCCATGCTGTGTAGGTGGCTTTACTGTGGGTAAAGCCACATTACTCTTAATGAGTAAGACTCCATCACAGCTGGAGTCTCACTCATCAAATGGGAGGTGGGTTCCTGTGGGTAATGATGACAGTTGGATAAACAGAGTAATTGAAAGAAACTCACGTAGGGTCCCTCTCTTGAACGGGGAAAGAATGCATGAGGTACTAGCGGCTCATGGAATTCTACTTCGTGCAACTCGAGAAGCAGGTTATGTCCCCATAAAGTTGTTTGAGGCCTCACAGGCTTTCTGGACGTTATGAGCATAGATGACACCATGCTTCTTGAGGAAAAAAAGAGATGCCTCCTGAAAACTATTTGTGAGTGATGCCGTACAGAGTCTAAGAAGTCTAAGAAGTGGCCAAAGGCCATGAGGCTCCTCCCCAGGCCAAGAGCAGGCAGCCTTCACACCGAGTCTCACATCCCCACACTGAGCTGCCTATCTGGTTTGGCCATGGCCACCCACCCAGATTTTTTTTTTTTTTTTTTTTTTTTTTGCGCTGGTATCACTTGTTTCTGCGAGAGCTAGACTTAAACATTCATTCTTTTGTGAAATAAATTCAAAGTATAGCAATTCCAAAGGCTTTCTCACACTAAACTACAATTGGTAGCTTACATTTGCATTTACCAAAGGCCAAAGAAGGGCTCCTTGGGTACACACCATATTTTGTCTGATGTATCTCCAGAGTCCAGCACTTTCCCTACAACTTACTAGGTACTGAATGCACACACACGGAATTAATGATGGATTGATGGTATTCTGGACCAGTTTGGCCATCTTCACATTTTTCTCAGATCTGGAACCCCAACCCCCTCTGCTTAAAGAACAGTGAAGACACTTTGGTAACCTATTTCTATTACCATCTATCACTTTTTGAGGATCATTTCTTCAAACTTCAAAGACAATAAAATATGGGTTATAAAGCAAAGATTCACCTCAAAGAAACCAAGAAATAATTGGCTATCGGTACATTTTGGGCAAAAAAAGTCCAGGATTATGAATTATCCAGAGTTGATTTTGAAAATAAGATTGTCGTAAAAAAAAGGAATTATACTTTGCCTGCCTCTTGGTGGAAGAAGTCTAAAAGGAAAAAGAAGTAAAAACGAGCAGGGGAGGAAGGAAAAAGAAGAAAAAGAATGAATTTAGGACACTCATTCACTGAATTACTACACACTGCCTTGAATGACTGGACTCTGCCCCACCACAGTGAGGACTCTCTTGAAATCCTCGCATACGTGCTTGTAATCTGTTGGGGGGAAATCAACTTTGTAGGGCATTTGCTGGGTCCTCTTTTCCTTCTACTCCAGTGAAAACAATATTTTCAAGTGAGGAGATAGCTTCAATTATAAAACTGACAACTAAAATTTTACTTTAATGGTTTCCCCCTCTATTAGAAACTTTTCCCCTCTGTAGATTCTTTGAGCATGCCCCTCTTTTTTTGCATCACATCTGTGGAAAAAGAATAGATTTATTCATTGTTGCATGCAACAAATTTATTCTTATAGGAAATAAATTAAAAGTACTTGCATAAGGCTTTCTATATGGATCTACAGGTCTCTCTCTCTTTACATATATATAAAATCAACCTCAAAGTGATTTTCCAGAATAGGAGTGCGCATATGTGTGTGCACGTGTGTGTGTTTTCAGCAAATATGTCTGGAAATGTGTGTGCACATATTTTTCCCCAGAAAACACATATGTGTACACACACACACGCACGGGAGCGTGCACGCACATGCACGTGCGCATGCATACACACACACACACACACACACACACACACACTTTCTAGAGTAACAAAAAATGGTTTAAAAAATGTTTTTTCAGAAAGCATGTGTTGTGTAGTGACATGCTGAGACCCAGTTTGCCTGAGTGTTTGCTCATGACCTGTTTTTGACATAAAAGGAGCAGTAAAAGCAGCCACAGGTGGCAGGACAGACACCAATGCAGCGAAGGAATCACTGCACGTGAATTTCTGGGACTGCTCAGGGTCAAGGATTCTCTAAAAAGCTCTGTGCTACATCCAGCACCCTGGCCAGTCATCCAAGGAAACAGTCTGAGGACACAGGTTGCTGGTGTTTTCAGGCTTTAGTCTTATGTCTAGTGTAGAGGACTGTGACTCAGGAAGTGAGATTGTCCCTGTTCCCAACTTACTCATTTTCCTCTCCTGCCTGTCATGTTCTCCTCCAGAAACACAGCTCAACAGCCACATCCACCACTTAAACTGTTACGTTTTCCTGTCTATTGCCATCTCTTTTGCTCCACAGTTTGGGGAAAGCATAAAATCCTCAGTTCATTCCAGTTTCTCACTTTTCAATAGTCCCAAGTATAACAAAATGCCTACAAATATAGCCCTGATCTAATGGTGCCTCTGGGTTTAGAAGTCATGGTGACCATGGATGGTGATTTCAAATGCGTGCTGCCCGCCCATTCCTGATTCCATTCTAATTGGAGTCGGCCCGCTGGAGGAGAGGAGGAAGCCTTGCTGCATGCGAAACCAGCTTCAGCTCAACCAGCTGCCTCCTGAAAATTAGAGAAACCAACCATGTGAGTCTTTCTATGTCAATGAAAAAAAGAAAACCTTTAAGGACAAACTGTTTTAATGAATTCAGTCATAAGGTAAAAAAAATTAAAAAAGAGAGTAAGAGTTGAGCTTGGCAGTTGGAAGGAATGGGGTAAAAATTAAACTTTCGAGGCTGAGGGACATTGATAGATAATGGTTATGAGACCAAAAGGCAGAGAGACATAAACAGCGAGATAAAGCAAACCCTCACAGGTAGCATGGTTTAACGGGAGCACTGGGTGTTTTAAGGCTTGGAGCCCTTTCTTCTCTCTCTTGCTTCTCTCTCTCTTAGCAAAGACCGCAGGCCCTTCTCTTTAGTCATGGTAATTAGTGAAAGCACATGGCAACCACGATCTTATCATCAAAAATACTCTTTCCAAGCGACATTGGCTTTGTACTTATTTTTATTCTGATGTTTGAATATAATTCTGACATTTGTGAACAGAGGTACAATGTCCAGGCAGCTCAGGAGTGGGTAGGAAGACGGCAGGTTTCTGAACCTCTGTCGACGCAGGAATGGGGGTATCACTGCTTACACAGAATCACATCACCTGGACCCAGGGCACCTCCCCACTTTCTCAAAAGCTCAGCGCCAATGACAAGAGGGTTTACCACTTATGGAGAGTTAGGAACGACGATACTTAGCTTGGCAACATCTCGAGGTACGTGTTATTATTGAGTTCTTACAGATGAGGGAATGGAGACTCAGAGAAGGTGAGTGACTGGCTTATGGTCACACATCTAGCAAATTCTTACTACTAACTCCTTGGTTGTGCTGTCTTTCGATCTTTCTCCACAGACTACCTGGAAGAAAGATCTAAAAAAGCAATTTAGCATTTTTCTTTAAAAAAATTGTTGTGGAAAGTGATAACCACGGTAAGGTGGGTTTTGAAGGTTTGGGAGACAGAGGGCCACAGTTCCTACAAGAGGAGTCTGTGAGATGCTCTACATCAGCACTGTCCAATAGAAATGTAGTGTGAGCCACATTTGTAGTTTTAAGTTCTCTTGTATCCATATTAAAAAAGTAAAAAAAAGCACTGAATTAATTTTAATAACATATTGTATTTAATTTAGTACATCCAAGATATGATTCTTTCAACATGTTATCTATATAGAAATTATTGAGACATTTTACATCCGTTTTTTTTTTCACCCTGTCTTCAAAATCTGCTGGGTGATTTATGCTGATTGCATATCTCATTTTGAACTAGTCCCAGTTCAAGTGCCCGATAGCCACGTGTGGCTAGTGGCCACCATCCTGGACAGCACAGCTACGGCATGCAAAAGGGAAAAAATAAAAGCTTGTGCCCACATCAGCTATTGTTGCCAGCCTCTGGAGAGGCGGTTTCTATACGCACATTAGCATCGTCCTGGAAGTCTAACTGCACAGCTGTTTCTGTTCTGTACCCAGCCACTCAATTAGAATTTCTGGGAATGATCCCTCCCTCTCTCTCTCTCTCTCTCTCTCTCTCTCTCGGACATGCCCAAGTGGAGGAGGACTTAAAAAAGAACTTGTTTGAAATATTCCATCTATGTATCTCTCTCAGGAATTCAGGGAGGTGACAGGGGGGACGTCCTGCCATTTAGGGTCCCCGTTATTTCTTTCCACCAGACATTTGAGCAATAGCTTGGAAACTGCTCCTTGTTTTGAGTGTTGGATTTGAATGATGCAATGGAAAGAGGAGACAATTTAGCCAGATTGGTCATTTTATAATGTATGTCATATCACGTCACTCCTCCGCTCCCCTGGGTGGATCTCCACGCCCTCTGAGCAAAAGCCAAGCCCTTGACATGACCGACCACACCCTACACAATCTGGGCGTCTTCTCCCCATCCCCAACCCCTTCAACTCCCTCACCTTATTTCCTTCTATTCTTTTATTCCTTCTATTCTTCCCACTGCTGCTCATTCCACCCCATCCTCAATGGCCTACCTGTGTCCTCAGAGCACCCATATCACACCAAGTTCTAGATGATTTTTAAGAGGTTGTGGCTGCCAGAAGGAGCAATGTTTCTCCAGGCCGGTGTGTGGATTGCATGGCCATCAGGCTGTCCTCCTAAACACATTTTCTCTCAGTTGAGATTCTGCTAAGCACTCAGCAGCAGTGAATTGAAGCTCACATTTTCTTTTTTTTTTTTTTTTCATTTTAAATGTTTATTTATTATTTCTGAGAGACAGAAAGAGAGCACAAGCAGTGGAGGAGCAGAGAGAGAGAGAGAGAGAGAGAGAGAGAGAGAGAGACAGAATCCAAAACAGGCTCCAGGCTCTGAGCTATCAGCACAGAGCCCGATGTGGGGCTTGAACCCACAAACTGTGAGATCATGACCTGAGCTGACATCGGACGCTTAACTGACTGAGCCACCCAGGTATCTCAAGGTCACATTTTCTAACTAGTACCTTAAACACAAATACTCTATGAGGCTTTAGCCATCTTATAAAACAAGGGTAGGGTCAGAGTGCTTTCATGAAAACTCTGTTGCTTAACAAGGACATATATGAAGACATGACCACTGCAGGTTAATATAGAGGTGGGCCCAGGGAATATCCAGAAGTAAGAACAAAATGTCCCCAGCAAGCTATTATGGCGTGACACTGCCTGGGAAGGACATTCGTGGTCAAGATCCTCACAGCTGTAGAGTAGGGATGCAGGTGTTTTACATGGGAGATTTTAAAGGGGCATGTGTAGACACTGTCTTACCTCAACCATTAGGAAGAATACTGAAGTGCCTAGAGAAGGAGTTGCTTTACTTTACTATTATCTTTTAACTTTATTTAAAAAAAATTTTTTTAAGTAATCTCTACACCCGATGTGGGGCTCGAACTCATGACCCCGAGATCAAGAGTCTCATGCTCTTCCAACTGAGCCAGCCAGGTGCCCCAAGAAGGAGCATTTTAAAGCACATAAGGCAATGAATAATCTACGTTAGATACCCAATGATTTAAAACCTTTATAAAATACTTTCACAGATTTTTTTCCTTTTTTTTTTTTTTAACTTCTTGGGTAATTTTCCATTCCCAAACCTACCACCTCAAAGACAAATTGGAATAAGTTGCCCATCCCTAACCCCAGGTTTCAAAAAAACCCCAACACAAAAACAAAGACAAAACAACAGAGGCCATCATCTGCCAGCCTGGGGGTGGTGGCTTTGATTAACAGACCACAGCCTTGGTTTTGCTACAGTCTTGGGTCAACCCCCTTCCAAACCAACCACCATCAAGCTTATCAGCCAACTTGACATTGCTCCCTTAATATGGAAGGTCAGGAGTCTCATTTTACAGTTTCTGTCAGGTTGAGATCTGTGCAGGAAAAGGCTCCATGGGTTCAGGCTCCAATGGCTCCAGCCGGAAATAACCTTTAGCCTTTCCAGAACTTCAGGGAAATCTGAAGTGATGACCACACAAGTGGAACCTGAAGAACTAATCTCTCCTTTGCAGGATGGAGGGAACCTCTCAGACACGACTGACACACGTCCCGGTTCGAAAAGAGCTTTTCAGGTGAGGTGTTTAAGCTGCTTTGCTAAGCTCCTCCTCTTTCCATTAGATTTGGTTTCAAGAGACGGTTGACTTCACAACGTGGCAATAATTGGCTGATGGAATCCCAGGAGCTGTCAGAGGGCTGAAGCCCATCAGGACTGCTGAAAATGCTGTCTTTTAATATAACTTAATTTTTTTTTTGTATGTGTTGAGTTATGGATGTGATCAGAAAAATAGATCTTTGCCCCGAATGAGACACGCTCTGTCACTGGCAGTGGCTTAGATTGTTTGAATGCCAGTGTTTTATTTTGTACACTGGCTGTTGTTTTGCTGTGAAAAAATGTTAAAAAGAATGGATTGACATTTTGGTTTTGTTTCTGGGATTTAAAAGCATTGTTCGAGAGGAAATTTTTCTTGCTGGATGACCTTTATTTATTTATTGGGTATTGCTGCAGGATTTTTAAAGGCTCTTTGTTTTCATTTTAACATATAGTTTCAGGATTACACAATACATCAAAGGTCTTGCATTGTGTGTGTGTGTGTGTGTGTGTGTGTGTGTGTGTGTTTCCCCCCAACTAATCATCCATCATGATCTTAAACAATCAGGGAATAATTCTAGAAAAAAATGGGTTCTAGATCAAGTCATTCTGATAAATGTCTAAATAAGAGGCAGATCCAAATTATTTTAAAAATATACTTTTGGTCAGGGATCTACATTTCCAGTGCTAGGATAAGTCAATGCAATATTTGAGGTGAATTTATGGCAAGTTTTCGGTATAAAAGAATAATTTCCCCCTTTGTGCATATTTTACAACCTACATTAATTCAGTAGTACATGTACAAAAATTTAAAAGGAATATATAAATGAAGTTATATACACTGGGACTCACGCTTAACATTTTTTTTCTTTTAGGAACGTGATGTCAAGGAGTTCGGGATGCCTTGTCTGGAGAGTCCCAGCTCTAGTGGGGCCCCACTCTGTGTCCCTCTCCTGAGCCTGCATCCTGGTGCAAGCTGTTCGCTTTTCCTGGAAGGACGCGGATGTGTCCCCCAGCATATTAACTGCTCTCTTAGTTCCAGTGACTGTCCTCCACCCTCTGCCTGAAAGAGAAGCTTGTTACCTCATGGGGAGGATATAGCTCAGTGGTTAAAGAGGTAGGCATTACAGCCAAACCGTGTCCAAATCCTTGCTCTGCCACTTAGAGGGATAACCTCATGCAAGCTCCTTCCTTTCTCTGTGTATCCGTTTTCATGTCTGTAAAATGGGTCTAGTAAAACTGCCTCCCTCACCAGATTCTTGTGTAAGTGAGTTCATTAATGCAAGAGGAATGCTCAAGAAGGTGCCCAGCACGCAGTGCACTATCATCTTTGCTGGATCTCCCTGATCCCCGCTGCAAGGGGCCAGTCACCATTCTGCTCCAAAATAGCTCCATCTGCCATCTGCTGCTGCACGGTTACAAACCCCAGCCCACTCTGTGCCCCCTTCCAGTATGCGGGTGAGTTTCCAGACCCAGCCTTCCCACCCCGTCCTGACTCCCTGCTGCTGTGGACTCTTCCATGCCTGGCCACATCCAGAATCAGAAACGTTTAATTATTAATGGTTGATTTTTTTCACTCGGGATTAAGACATGAGACATCTGAATTGTGTTTTCAAAATACGGTTTGCCTTGGTGGGTCTTGACATTCATAAACAGTTTTAGGGAATTTCATTTATGATTGCTCCTTGGCATTAGTAGTCTGTTGACCCTGAGATTGGTCAGCTCTGGGGAAAATTAATCTTGTATGTATGTGCAAATGGGAGATTCTCTCAGAGCTCTTTAAAAATGCTGGTTGTGCTTTTTGCTTTTAATTAGCGTTTGCAAAGCTGATAGTGAGCCGGTACAACGATCAAGACAAAAGTAATTAGATTTGACAGGTCAAATGTTGATGCAAGTATTTTTTGGTAGGCATTTCTAGATTCTGGTGGCTGTCTGCAGGTCAACAGGATGTACTCCGATTGCCTGAGCTGCGCCCTTTCTCCCCACACTGGTCTTTGTTGTGGTTCGACTACTCAGTAGTGATTTCTCAGAAAGGTGTTGTTCAGGATGTCAAGAAAATAAAGAAATACAAGTGGTCTTCAGGTGCCTGGAACAATTTTTTGAGTCTCTCAATTACAGGATATATTAAATTCTGACTTGAGTTATTTAATGAATATCACAGCTTTGGAGTTTTTTGGTCATGGTGTACTTCAGATTGGAAAGACAGCATCAGAGAAAGAGGAGGAGAAAGTCTTTGTGAAATTTCATTGCCCAAAGACACAAACTGAAACAGGACCAATTACATTTAAGTGGGACGCTCATCTGGTTTGGGAAGTTAAGTTAGAGTCTGGGTTGTGAATTGGATACTGCAGGGAAGGAAACTCAGAGGCCAACTAGACTCCTCTGAAAATAACTTGACCACTTTTATTCTGCTCATAAGCTGACTTCTTGTTCTGTACTTATTTTCCCCATTTTTTTCCCCTAGGGGTAGAGAACTCACATTAAAAATAAACATCCCCAGGGGAACAAGATGACAGAGCAGCATGGAAGTTCTCAGCTTCTCTTGTCCCTGAAATGCAGCTATCTCAGCACCGAACCATTTTGCACACCTAGAAAACTGATCTGACGATTAACACAACAATCTGCATAATCTGAGCCACATAACCTGGCAGGTATGTGGCACAGAGAGGTGAAATGGGGGAGAGAGAAGCCGTGGAGGGTAGGGAGCTGTTTTTGTGGAGAGACAAAGGAGAAAGAGGGGAGAGTCCAGGAAAAGCACTCCCTCCAAAAGTAGCTGGAGAGAAAGAGAAAGAGTGGGAACACCCACAAGTGACTGAACAAGAAAGGGAGAAAGGAAAAAGGAGAAAGGAGAAAGGAGAGGGTTTCAATACCACTAGGACTCTATAAACAGGGGAGAGCAGTGTTGGAAATTCCACAGCTCAGTACCTGGCAGTGCTCTGGTGGGAAGGGAGAATCACCAGAAGCAGACAGTGAGGTCCCAGGATCTGTGGGCCACACAAGGAGAAGCGGTTTCCCTGCCAAAAGGGCATCTGATAGAGGCCAAACAGCCTCCCCATATGCAAAGACTCCAGTGGATCCCAGAGAACAGCCATGATTGCTGGTATCAAAACAAAACACCAGGGGCAGTGAAACCTGGTGCCAGCTATGTGTTGTGATTTGCCATAATCTCTAAACCTCTACTGCTGTTCGATCCCAGGAACTTTTTCTGGGGCAAACAGGCACCTGGCTACAACCTCTGAGTCTCTGCAACAGCACGACCACTCAGACGTTCCTAGGGGCAAGCTGGCACCCAGCCATTGCTTGGTGTGACACTCCCCCAGAGGGTGGGAGCAGGTCCGAGCCGCAGGGCTCTCAGAAGTGAGGGGTTTGGAAACACAGCCCCATCTGCAATATAATTCAGGAGGGAGGTGCTACCTAGCAGGCTGACAGCTTGGATGCAGACAGTGTAGAAGTGGGGAGTGGATGGAAGCTGGAGACAAAGGAGGGGTGCTTGATTGCTGCTCGGTAAGAGGGCAGAGTTCTGACACCAGAGACTGGGAAGCTGGGTGATGCCATTTTCAATTTTCCCACGCATGTGCATAGCCTCACATGTACGCCACACCCATCCACCCCAGTAAGCTAAATCGCCAAGTGGAGAATGGAGTTGTTACACCAAGCCCTGCCCAACTGCACCAACCAAGCTCAGGCCCTAGAGGATCTCCACCTGCATAGTGTATGGACTACAAAGTGCTTCATAGCTAGACTTCTAGGGGAAACTGGATGTAATTTCATTCCGATTTCATTCTGCTCGCTGGTCCATCTATTTGTTTTTGTTCTTCTTTTTTTTCTTTTTCTTTTTCTTGGATACAGAAAGAGAAAAAACTACTTTTATTTTCTGTTCTTAAAAAAGTTAAAAAATTTTACTGTATTTTTTATTTTTGTAAATTTTTATGAATTCTATTTTAATTTCTTCATTTCATTTTATTCTATTTTATTGCATTCATCTTTTAAAATTTTTAAATGTTTTCTTACTTTTTTTCCTTTTCTTTTCTTTCCCTTTTTTCTCTATTCTATCAAGCATCTTCCAACAACCAGACCAAAACACACCTAGGATCTAGCTTCTTTTATTTGACTTTTTGTACTGTTTTTTAATTTAATTTTCTATTTTATAAATTCTTTTTCTTCCTCCAAAATGACAAAATGAAGGAATTCACCCGAAAGGAAAGAACAGGAAGAAATGACAGGTAGCAAACTCATCAACACAGATATAAGCAAGATGTCTGGACTAGAATTTAGAATCACGATAATAAAATACTAGCTGGGGTTGATAAAAGCATAGAATCCCTTTCCACAGAGATAAAAGAAGTAAAATCTAGTCAGGATGAAATTAAAAATGCTATAATTGAGATGCAATCTCAAATGGATGCCACGGTGGCAAGGATGGATGAATGGGAGCAGCGAATCAGCAATATAGAAGACATAATTATGGAGAATAATGAAGCAGAAAAAAAGAGGAATACGAAGGCAAAAGAACACAATGTAAGAATTAGAGAAATCAGTGACTCACTAAAAAGGAATAACATCCAAATCATAGGAGTCCCAGAAGATGAAGAGAGAGAAAAGGGGTAGAAGGTTGATATGAGCAAATCATAGCAGAAAACGTTCCTAACCTGGGGAAAGACACAGACATCAAAATCCAAGAAACACAGAAAACTCCCATTAGATTCAACAAAATCCGACCATCAACAAGACATATCATAGTCAAATTCATAAAATACACTGACAAGGAAAGAATTATGAAAGCAGAAAAGGAAAAAAAGTCCTTAACCTATAAGGGAAGATAGACCAGGTTCACAGAAGACCTATCCACAGAAACTTGGCAGGCCATAAAGGAATGGCAGGATATATTCAACTTGCTGAATTGGAAAAATATGCAGCCAAGAATTCTTTATCCAGCAAGGCTGTCATTCAAAATAGAAGGAGAGATAAAGAGTTTCCCAGACAAATGAAAACTAACGGAGTTCATGACCACTAAACCAACCCTGCCAGAAATTTTAAGGGGGACTTTCTGAGGGGAGAAAACATGAAATAAAACAAAAAAAGATCAAGAGCAACAAAGACTAGAAAGGACCAGAGAACACCACCAGAAACTCCAACTCTACAGGCAACACGTTGGCCATAAATTCGGATCTTTTAGTACTCACTCTAAATGTCAATCGACTAAATGCTCCAATCAAAAGACATAGGGTAACAGAATGAATGAGAAAACAAGATCCATCTATATGCTGTTTACAAGAGACTCATTTTAAAGCTTTTTTTTTTTTCCACGTTTTTTATTTATTTTTGGGACAGAGAGAGACAGAGCATGAACGGGGTAGGGGCACAGAGAGAGGGAGACACAGAATCGGAAACAGGCTCCAGGCTCTGAGCCATCAGCCCAGAGCCCGAGATCGTGACCTGGCTGAAGTCGGACGCTTAACCGACTGCGCCACCCAGACGCCCCAACAAGAGACCCATTTTAGACCTAAAGACACTTTCAGGTTGAAAGTAAGGGGATGGAGAACCATCTATGATGCTAATGGTTGCCAAAAGAAAGCTGGAGTAGCTATACTCATATCAGACAATCTAGATTTTAAAATAAAAACTGTAACAAGAGATGAAAAAGGGCATTATATCATAATTAAGGGGTCTATCCACCAAGAGGATCTAACAATTGTAAACATTTATGCCTCCCAATGTCAAGCACCCAATATACAAGTCAATTAATCATGAACATAAATAAATTCATTGATAATAGTACCATAGTAGTAGGGGACTTCAACACTTCACTTACAGTAATGGACAGATCATCTAAGCAGAAAATCAACAAGGACACAATGGCTTTGAATGACACACTGGACCAGATGGACTTAACAGAACGTCTCATCCTAAAGCAGCAGAATTCACATTCTTCTTGAGTGCACATGGAACATTCTCCAGAATAGATTACGTACTGGGACACAAATCATCCCTGAACAAGTACAAAAATATCGAGATCATATCATGCATTTTTCCAGACCACAATGCTATGAAACTTGAAATCAACCTACAAGAAAAAATTTGGAAAGACAATGAATACTTGGAGATTAAAGAACATCCTACTAAAGAATGAATGGGTTAAACAAGAAGTTAACGAGGAAATTAAAAAGTCCATGGAAGCCATTGAAAATGATAACATGACAGGCCAAAACCTCTTGGATGTAGCAAAGGCAGTCATAAGAGGGAAGTATAGAGGGAAGCATATAGCAATCCAGGCCTTCCTAAAGAAGGAAGAAAGGTCTCAGATACACAACCTAACCTTACACCTCAAAGAGCTGGAAAAAAAAAAACCCAGCAAATAAAACCCAAAACCAGCAGAAAATGGGAAATAATAAAGATTAGATCACAAATCAATGCTATTGAAATAAAAAAAAAAGTAGAACAGACCAATGAAACCAGGAGCTGGTTCTTCGAAATAATTAACAAAATTGATAAACCCCTAGCCAGTTTGATCAAAAAGAAAAAGGAAAGGACCCAAATAAATAAAATCAAGAATGAAAGATGAGAGATCACAACCAACACTGTAGAAATATAAACAATAATAAGAGAATATTATGAACAATTATATACCAATAAATTGGGCAATCTGGAAGAAATGGACAAATTTCTAGGAACTTATAAACTACTGAAACTAAAACAGGAAGAAATAGAAAATTTGAACATACCCATACCCAGTAAAGAAATTGAATTAGTAATAAAAAATCTCCTCCAAAACAAGAGTCCAGGGCCAGATGGCTTTCCAGGGGAATTCTACCAAACATTTAAAGAAGAGTTAACACCTATTCTTTTGAAGCTGTTCCAGAAAACAGAAATGGAAGGGAAACTTCTGAATTCATTCTACGAGGCCAGCATTACCTTGATTCCAAAACCAGACAAAAAGCCCACTAAAAAGGAGAAGTACAGACTAATTTCCCTGGTGAACATGGATGCAAAAATTCTCAATAAGATACTAGCCAACTGGATCCAACAATACATTAAAAGAATTATTCACCACGACCAAGTGGGATTTATACCTGGGATTCGGGGCTGGTTCAATATCTGCAAATCAATCAATGTGATACATCACATTAATAAAAGAAAGAATAAGAATCACATGATTCTCTCAATAGACACAGAGAAAGCATTTGAAAAAAACACAGAATCCTTTCTTGATAAAAGCTCTCAAGAAAGTAGGGAGAGAAGGATCATCCCTCAAGATCTTAAAAGCGATATACAAAAGATCCACTGCTAATATCATCCTCAATGGGGAAAAAACTGAGACCTTTCCCCCTAAGGTCAGGGACATGACAGGGATTTCCACTCTCACCACTGTTATTCAACACAGTATTGGAAGTCCTAGCCTCAGCAGTCAGACAACACAAAGAAATAAAAGGCATCCAAATCGGCAAGGAGGAAGTCAAATTTTCACTCTTTGCAGATGACACAATACTGTATAGAGAAAACCCAAAAGATGCTACCAAAAAACTGCTAGAACTGATCCATGATTTCACCAAAGTCACAGGATATAAAATCAATGCACAGAAATCGGTTGCATTTCTATGCACCAATAATGAAGCAGCAGAAAGAGAAATCAAGGAATTGATCCCATTTACAATTGCACCCAAACCCATAAAATACCTAGAAATAAACTAAGCAAAGAGGTGAAAAATCTATACACTGAAAACTATAGAGAGCTTATGGAGGAAATTGAAAAAGACACACAAAAAAATGGAAAAATATTCCATGCTCCTGGATAGGAAGAACAAATATTGTTAAAATGTCAATACTACCCGAAGCAATCTACATATTCAATACAATTCCTATCAAAATAACACCAGCATTCTTCACAGAGGTAGAACAAACAAACCTAAAGTTTGTATGGAACCAGAAAAGACCCTGAATAACCAAAGCAATCCTGAAAAAGAAAACAAAAGCTGAAGGCATCACAATTCCAGACTTCAAGATGTATTACAAAGGTGTAATTATCAAGACAGTATGGTACTGGCACAAAAACAGACACACAGATCAATGGAGCAGAATAGAGAACCCAGAAATGGACCCATAAACATATGGCCAACTAATCTTTGACAACACAGGGAAGAATATACAATGGAATAAAGACAGTCTCTTCAGCAAATAGTGTTGGGAAAACTGGACAGCGACATGCAGAAGAATAACCTGGACCACTTTCTTATATCATACACAAAAATAAACTCAAAATGGAGGAAGGACTTAAATGCAAGACAGGAAGCCATCAAAATCCAAGAGGAGAAAGTAGGTAAAAACCTCTTTGACCTTAGCTACAGCAACTTCTTACTCAACACATCTCTAGAGGCAAGGGAAACAAGAGCAAAAATGAACTACTGGGACCTCATGAAGATAAAAAGCTCCTGCATGGCAAAGGAAACAATCAGCAAAATCAAAAGGCAACCAATGTAATGGGAGAAGATATTTGCAAGTGACATATCAGATAAAGGGTTAGTATCCAAAATCTATAAAGAACTTATTAAACCCAACACCCCCAAAACAAATAATCAAGTGAAGAAATGGGCAAAAGACATGAACAGACACTTCTCCAAAGAAGACATCCACATAGCTAACAGACATATGAGAAAATGCTCAACATCACTCATCATCAGGAAAATACATACTAAAGCCACACCTGTTGTGGGGCTCGAACTTGTGAACTGTGAGATCATGAACTGAGCTGAAGTCAGATGCTTCACCGACTGGTCATCCAGGCACCCCACAGGTGCTCATTATTTTAAAAACTGAAACAACACCAAAAGATTCAAATAACTTACAATCTCTCATGCTACTTTTACAGGAAAAAAAAAGAGTCCTCCTTCACACACACAAAAAGAAAAAGAATAGGGTATTGATACTGAGATGGAATTAAATAATGCTCTGATGAACTTTGAACCAACTGAAGTTAAGAAAACATGATTTCACCATTTTCTCTCCTCTGACCCAAATTTCAGTGTCTTTGGCATTCATTCATGCTTCCTAACTGTGGTTTGTGGTGATGGCTATTCCCGTGTCTCATTGAAGATAGATTTCTTTTTCTTTTGTTTTATACTTTTTGGTATCAGTGGCTTTGAGGGAGGGGAATAAAAATATCCTCATTGTACCATTTTTTATCTGAGTTTCCAGCTATCATTTTAAGGTGGTATTTAAGTTTAGCCTTTTCAAGCATGTTATGACATACAGAGTCTAAGAACTCGTTTTTCTACAAGGCCTAAAAAACATAACAGAAGTCCTCACCTCCCACTCCCCCATGCCTTCCTACTTTTCCACGGTTCAGAACAATCTCCCCCCCCCCCCCCGATGTTAACTCCGTTTCTAAGTAACAAGCTTGTACTGTTATTCTTGATCCTAACACAGGCATCTATATTCCAGGGAAATCTTTTGTGTCTTCATTTGCCTTGCTTTCTGCATACCTGTCACCAGTTAATCCCCTATTTCTCAGTTGGAGGTGTAACTCTGCAAACACAGGGAAGCTATTTAGTATTTTTCTTGGAAACCTCACCCCAGATGTTCCATCTTCCTTTTCCAACGTGACCTGGTTGTTCTCTAGGCTGGTCGTGGAGCTGTGGTCTTTGAATTGTCTTTTACCGACATCTTGGAAACTTTTAGCATTTTCTATTTATGCCTTATAATCTGATATTTTCTAATGCTATGAATTCATGTGGTTTCCACCTTCTTCTTTTTTTTATGTTCAGCCCTTTCAATCTATAAACTCATGCCCTTCCATTCAGGGAAGCTGTGACATTGTCATGACTCATATTTCTGATGTTTTTCTTCATTCCTTTTTCTGTGTTCTCTTTGTCTAGATCTTTCATTATTCATATTTGAATTTACTGGTTTCACCCTCTTATGTTTTCTATCCTGTTTCCCAACTCCTTGTCTTTTTTGCTCTATTTTTTTCTGCATGATTTACTGGAGTTTTACCTTCTCAATCTTTTATTTTTTAAATTTCTGCTCTCAGATTTTAATTTTCAAAATTGGTAATTTCTAAAGTGATAATTGCACAGGGAGAGGGCATAATTCCCTTGCTCTTTCACGGATACAATATCTCCTTGTACCTTTCTGATCTGTTTTCAAAGATGGCCACAACAATAGCTCTCTTTTCCCTCCCTTAGGGTCTGGGCAGCCTTGGGACCCACTTGCACCAACTGGATGTGGCAGAAATGATGGTGCATGACCTCCAAGGCTAGGTTGCAAAAGGCAGTACAACTCTGGCCTGGGGAATTGAACCAATCACAACAGAGCCGTGATTATCCAGGAAAGTAGTCACCTGCCCCCAGGCCACCCCACTCAAAGAAGCCACACTAGCTGATGCAGAATGATCACGTGGAAGGGCCTTGTGTCCAGCTGAGGAGAGAGAGAGAAGTCTGGCCAGGTCCTGGCTCTTCCAGGACCGGCTGCCACCTGGCTGTAATTCCCTTAGAACCTCCAAGCCAGAACTGCCCACAAGGCCCATCCAAATTCTTGACCCATGGCAGCCATTTGAGATAATAAGATGTCTGCTGTTATTTTAAGCCACAAAGTTTTGGGATCAATTTTTTGTGCGGTAATTGGAACTGAAATGGAGACTATGAATGACAGTTTTTTGGTTTTTCAGAAAGTTTGTTATCTAAGTATTCCCTTAATTTATGCTGAATCCTTTATTTGTTTGGTCTTAGTCATATTAGGGGCTTGAACCATGTAACTGGTGATGGTGTGAGAATGAAGCCTTTTAACGGGTGGTCTTTGCAGTGGGGTCCGGTGATAGGACTGGTCTGTTTGTATCCACTGGCCTTCTCTCCAGGGATGACCATTTTCCCCAGCGAGGATTCCTGGAAGGAATCATGGTCAGGATTCTGGAAGCCTGCATGGAAACTTCCACTTAGTTCCCATGAGATCATGATGGCATCCCCGCCCTTGGCCACAGGGACTGTTCTGGCATCCAGCCCCTCCAGGGAGCAAACCGCCAATCTTCATCCCTACTTGGCATTGGGGTTGTTGCCCAGCTACAGGGTGGGGAGATTGGCTTCTTTATACAAACTTGAAGGCAATCCTCTGTTTTCAACTCCGTCTTTCTGAGGTACCTGGGGCCCCTCATGTGTGAGCCTTTCAGGGGGCCAGACACACAAACTTGCTTGCTCTTGAGCCTCTCCGTCAACCATCCGAGGCTCGAGCTTTCCTCTGTCTACTAAGTGTCTATTCTTCCTTTTGCTTCTGGCCTTTATAAAAGCTGCTGTCTTCTCTTGACCGCTTTGATCCTTTTTTAAAAGTCCTTCCCCAGAGATTTTAGCGTGAAGCAAAAGCAAATAGATGCGGTCGATCGGCTGTGTTTATGTGGAACTGGAACATTTAATTTCTTAATAAATAAATAGCTTATTAAATAAATGTGCTCAAAGGGCATAAATGGAAAATTTACATAAAAGATTGAATTCAAGAGGCACCTGGGTGGCTCAGTCGGCTAAGTGTCCGACTTCAGCTCAGGTCATGATCTCAAAGTTGGTGAGTTCGAACCCGGTGTCGGGCTCTGTGCTGACAGCTTGGAGCCTGGATCCTGCTTTGGATTCTGTGTCTCCCTCTCTCTGCCGCTTCCCTGCTCGTGCTCTGTCTCTGTCTCAAAAATAAATAAGCATTAAAAATTTTTTTTAAAAGATGGAATTCAAGTAATAAATTGAAAATTGTTCCATTTCACTGTAGTTTGCTACAATAGGGCAACGGTGAAGCGACTGGACCCTTCCTTCATTAGGAATTAGGAAATGAGAACCTTCTGAGAGTTGGAACATATCTATTCGTTTGACTTTTGCTTTTAAACATCACACATGGTTATGGTTCAAAAAAGGTAAACTTTTATAGAGTAAAATGTCAAAGCTGTCCTATACTTCACGTCTTATCACCTCTGCAGGCAACCAGGGCTAACAGTCTGTAAAATCTTGGAAAAAGGCTGGACGGATTATATGTATCTTTTGCTTTGTATACAGTCCAATTCTGTTCATGTTGAAAACAACCCCATTTGTGTGTAGTGCGTGTGTGTGTGTGTGTGTGTGTGTGTATTATAACACACACACAAACATGCCTGGGTTTTTAACATAAATACAATCCAACTCTACATATTTTGCTTCTTTTTGTAAATGTTTATTTATTTTTGAGAGATAGCAGGGAGGGGAGGAGCAGAGTTGGGGGGGAGCACAGAATCTGAAGCAGGTTCCAGGCTCTGAGCTGTCAGCACAGAGCCTGACACCGGGCTTGAACTGACAAACTGTGAGATCATGACCTGAGCTGAAATCGGATGCTTAACCGACTGAGCCACCCAGGCATCCCTACATATTCTGCTTTTTTAAGCTTACTGATAGAAGGGATATTTTCTCATGTGAATCAATATGTCCATCTTACTCTTTCTAATGGTTATGTACCACAATTCAAGAGTAATTCCTTTATTGATGGATATTTAGTTTTTTCCTCTATATTTCATTATGACACACAAAATGTTGTCATGACTATTCTTGTGAATTTATACTTCTATAACACTAGTATTTCTCTAGGATGGATTTCTTGAGAATAATTCCTGAATTCAATAGAATACATAAAAGTTGCATTTTTTTAATTTTATTTTTTTTAATTAAAAAAATTTTTTAACGTTTATTTATTATGGAGAGACAGAGAGAGACAGAGCATGAGCATGGGAGGGGCAGTGAGAGGAGGAGACACAGAATTCGAATGGGGCTCCAGGCTCTGAGCTGTTAGCACAGAGCCCAATGCGGGACTCGAACTCACAAACCGCGAGATCATGACCTGAGCCGAAGTTGGACGCTTAACTGAGCCACCCAGGTGCCCCATAAAAATTATGTTTTGATAGATAATATCCAACTGACCTCTAAAAGTTCATTTTTGCACAGTCTTTTATGAACTCTTAGTGTCCGTTGGAATCCCCATTCTCTCCATGCTAGGATATCAGCAAATGAAACTTTTGAACCTGGAGAGGATTTCAGCACGTTAAATGTGGTGCTCAGTGCTAACAGCCTCTTGGTAGCCCCCCAGTGGACCTTTCTCGGAGGCGCATCCATTTTGCTGGACTTTTCTCTTGAATTCTTTGTTCTCCAGGAAAGAGGCGCAAATTAAAATGGTAACCATTTTTGGCTTGTTATTTTCACAACAATGAAAAAAGGGGAAAAAAGAAAACGGTGCTGACTGCATTCAGAGAACCAGGCTTTCTCACGTTTGCTGGCATTGAGTTTGGGAAATCAGATTGGCTCCACAGATGAAAAACCATAAACATTTCATACCCTCTAATGCTACCTCTCCACACGTGGCAATCCATCCTAAGTAAATAATGTAAAATACCAAAATGCCATTTATAAAAACATTTACCGCAGTATTATTTACAATAAAAAATTGGAAACAATTTCGAGAGCAGAAATAGAAATTGCCATTTCCCTATTGTGAGATACTTAGGTTAAATAAATTTTGGTAAACCTACTGGATGGAATATTAAGTAGTCTTTTTAAATAATGGGTATGAAGACCAAGTGGTTTCAAGGAAAAATGTTTATGCTATATATGCTAATATTATGTTCATAATGATGCACAGTACATTATAATAATATAAATTGATTTTAGGAACTTGAAATACGTTTTCCTATAGTGCGATATTCTAACATGGACCAATAACTAAAGATTATTTATTTGGTAATGTAACTAAATTATAGCACTATCCTGAATTCTGAATCTTAGTAGCAAGGGAGCCTGCTAAAAGGAGCAAGGATACGGTTCTTCTCTCTCTCTGCCAGAACAAGGCTGGCCTCAGGCAAGATCATGAAAGAAAGGGAGGTATCTTTGATTGCCTCCCTCGTCCCCCCCAGACACTTCTGAAGCTCCTCAACTCATGTCCTCCCAGAATTCACCATAACCACTTCCCTAGAGCTTGCCCAACGCCTTCCTCACTCCTAAATGACACGTGGCTCCTTGAGGACACAACCTCAACCATCCAACCCACATTCAGGTGTCTCGCCCTTCTCCTTGACCCACTGCCGCTCACTCAAATGATGCTCTAGTTAGTTGACTATCCAACCACAGGAAAGAAAATGGACAAGTAGGTGGTTCAAAGAAAATCCTTTTAGGTGGAGAGTAGCTGGTCTGTCATGCATTCTTTAAATTACTCCTATTTTTTCCACGATGTCTTCCTTCTGAACTAAGAGATGCTTCAAAAGTTTAATTAAAAACAATTCCCTCCATTGTAATGAGGACGGTAGCGAGCCACTTTGGGACTTTGGGTGTATGTGTGTGTGTGCTGGGATGGGGGAAGAGTCAGCGATCTGAAGGGGAGAGACGGGGCAGTGGCAGAGATTTGCTTATATCATTTGTTTTTATAGAAGAGAATGGCTACTACTATGGTCTGAATGTTTGTATCCACCCACAAAGTCATATGTTGGAATCCTGACATCCAAAGTGACAGTGTTAGGGGCACCTGGGTGGCTCAGTCGGTCAAGCATCCGACTTCAGCTCAGGTCATGATCTCACAGTTCGTGAGTTGGAGCCCTGCATCACGCTCTCTGCTGTCAGCGTGGAGCCTGCTTTGGATCCTCTGTCCCCCTTTCTCTCTGCACCTCCCCTCCTTGCTCTCTCTCAAAAATAAGTAATACAGACATTAAAAAAAACCTCCAAAATCCCAAAGTGAGAGTGTTAGAAGGTGGGGCCTTTGGGAGATGATTAGGCCATGAGGCCGGAGCCTGAATGACAGGATTACTGATGTTCCTTTTATAAGGCTCCATAAAAAGAGACCCACAAGACCTCCCTAGCTCCTTCTGCCAAGTGAGGACACAATGAAAAGTCTGTGGCCCAGAAGGGGACTCTCACCAGACAATGCTGTCTCTCTCATCTGGGACTTCCAGGCTCCAGAACGATAAGAAGCAGATTTCTGTTGTTGATAAGCCACCTGTTGGTGCTATTTTGTTAGAGCAGCCTAAATGGACTAAGACATCTACTCTGCATTCTGGAATGCTCGCCGGTTGTGTCTCGGCTTATGAATTCTTTTACTCTTGTCTCGAGGATAAATATTTAATGCGTGTTATAATTTTTACATTACTCTTTGGCCAGAGAAACGGAGGCTCATGCTGTGATCAGAGCCTGACTCTGTAGTGGGAAAGAAGGCTCATGGGCCACACCAAGGCCAAAAGCTCAGGGTCCGTCGCCTGGGCTCCTGTCTATAATAACTGCAATGACGTGAGAGACAGTAGTAGCTGGCGAAATGTGTCCACACTCGTGTCTCCTTATAAAAATGGATGCAGCGATTTATTGGTAATTGCTATGTTTTTGGTAATTCCCATTTTTTTTTTTTTTGGAATTTCAGTTATCAGAGGTGTATCACCTATAACGCAATCTCCAGACTAGAACAGAGTTACTGCAATCCTTCAGGGACCACCAATCAGCAATTCGAAGCATGAATTTCATCAGTAAGAAAACTCGCAGGGCATGTCCTGTATTTACCCTGTGAATCACCTTCTTTGTTATAAAGCAATCTACAGTGGTCTCTCATGTCCAAGAATTTATTTGGTCAGACTGTCTATGTCCCTTGTTTCATTTGTCACTTTGTGTATTTGGAGAGAAAGGTACTCTCCACTATTAACACAGAATCATGGACAAGGTGTGTGGGTGATGCCCTAAACAACACAAGAAATATCTTGTATCTTGTTGTCTGAGACTTATGGTTAGAAATGGACAAGCCCAGTCAAATTGTTGTTCTGACCCTGCTGTCTGTGTGCGTGCACACGTGTGTGTGTGTGTGTGTGTGTGTGTGTGTGTGTGCATGTATGTGTTTCCTCGATCAGCCACACACAGAGAGCCCCAGGAAATGAGGCAATGAAAGAAGGAAAAGTTAT
The DNA here is from genome assembly GCF_022079265.1 of Lynx rufus. Taxonomy (NCBI): domain Eukaryota; kingdom Metazoa; phylum Chordata; class Mammalia; order Carnivora; family Felidae; genus Lynx; species Lynx rufus. Next base: position 161,942,494 of record NW_025814856.1, on the reverse strand, counting down.
TCAGAACTTTGGGGCCTTAGGCCTTTGCTCAGCTTTCAGGTTGGGATGATAGAAAGAGAAAGACAAATCGGGCACGATGTATTCACTGCTGTCCATGGAACTCACTAGCTTGCCATTTATATGGGACAACTACTAAGGGAAGTATGCCCTGTAGACATGATGAAATAGTCAAGGGCAATGTGGACAGGAACAGACCTGCTTGCAGGGGAGCTGAAAATGTGAGACTTTTAAAAGTAAAAGACATTTAAAAGCCAATTTGTTAGACTGGTTCTTTTTAGATTCATGGAAGAAAAGAAGTGTAGAGAGTTTCAGCTGAGTCGTGGAGCTCATATGTGAGAAAAGATAAAGAGTGTTATTTTGTAAAATTCATATTATTGAGAGTTTGTGATTATTTTAAGGCTTTCTGGGGTGTTGGGAGAACAGTAACTGCAAAGTGGGCCAGTGACCATACACCATCCTTGTCCCCAGAGCGTATCATTAAGGTGTCAGTAAAGGAAAGAGTAGACTATGGAATTTATCAGCTGTTAAATACCTCTTCTGTGTCAAGCTTCAGGTTAGGTGATTTTACTTGTCTCCTTGGAGTTGTGAATTCTAAAGGTGCACAGATGTCCCTGAGTTCTTAAAGGCATAGGGATTTGAACCCAGAGTCTGACCTCCACTGTGTCTAAAGCTATTTCCCATTTTTAGTAGAGATGATGGTACAGGATAAAAGAAAACTTTCCGGTGGCCAGAAAAGTCTAAATGTGGAATGAGCTGACTCACGTGGTCCTGAGACCTATCAAGCACAGTCTGGATCCCATCGAGTGAGTGTGTTATAAAGAAGACACTATTTTGGATATTATATAAGGTGCCAGGGCTCCCCAGTTGTAATCCCGATCTGTCATTGACTAGCCAGGTGAGTGTAGATAATAAACTTCACCTCTGGGAGTCTTAGCATTCTCATTTATAAAAATAGGGGACTAACACCTACATCTTAAAATTGCTGTGATGATTAATAAGGTAAGATATGGGAACCTACTTAGTTTAGTACCTGGCATAAAATGAGGTGTTCAATAAATGTCAGTTGAAGAGAACATAATATCCTCTCCAACCGTGAGATACTTTGATTTTGTGACAAAAAAAAAAAAAAGAGCTTCACGAACTCTTAACAATTTATGAGTAACTGAAGAAAGTATTGAAATAAGGAACCCAATGACATTTGAATGTTAGGGCAAAGCTGAAAGTCTGAATAATGATAAATTCATCATGGCAATAGAAATAAAACTTTTTTTTTAGAAATAAAACTTTTTGAAAGAGCCCTTGATATTTTTAAAGAAATTAGGAAGTGCTGTAACAACCACATGTGGCTTCTGATTCAGTAGGATACCGTAAAAAGTCATAGAAGATAACATTTTTTGCCTGTTTAGTAGGAATATCAATGTGTTTGCAATTTATAACTTCAAGTTGATTTATAACTTCAAGTTTTAAGTTGATTCACCTGACTTAACTTACATTTTTAACTGAATTAACAAGATTCCATTATAAGGAATTATAAAAGCCAACAGGTTAACAGAGCCATTTAAAAGGGATTTAAACTAGATTACTTCAAAGGTAAAGTTTTAGAAAGCACTTTACTTATAATCTTACTAATCTCTGACTCTGAAATCTAAGAAGTGGCTGGCAATGACTTTGTGCAAATATTTAGGCTACATTTGATTAAACTCATACCCAGATTGATCATCTGAACTGGAGTTGTCACCCTTAATCAGGGCACAGAGGGGCAGAGAGACCATTAATCACCTGAGATTAAGGGAAAATTTTAGATGGGGTTTCTAGAACGCAGCAGTCACTTTTCATTTTTTGAAATTCTGTAAGGATTCAAGGAACCAACATTCTTTTCTAAAGACCTCATGAATAACCCCAAGAGGAGCCTTCAGAATCCATTCTCATTTAATCTCAAATGTGCTTGCTGCTTTAATGCTGTTCCAGGCCAAATGATTCATGACAATTCTATGATACAGACAGGAATGTAACCAGGGCCCTGGTACTTCAGAGCTAGACAAGGAAGGCAGGCTGTGGAAGATTCCAAATCTGAGGTCTAACATCTGCTGAACTTTGTCATCCCTGAGCTTCCAGATAATACGGGACATTGTGGTGCAGAGACATGAGCATGGAAGGCACAACTCTCTGCCGTCAGTCAGGTAACACCACCAGTGTGGATGGCAAAGTCCTGTATAGGGTTTTCTGGTGGCTTTTGAATGGCAACCCGTCATACCTCCTCTTTAGCAAGAGACCTGGACTCCAGGACCTCTGGCGTCGTGATTGATAGCCTTAATGATAATTTGCATTTTCAAAAGATCAGTGTTTTTCAACGTACTTTTACATACACCAGTTCATTTGATCCTCGCAATCCTGTGAATGATACATTTTATGTAATTAATGAAATTTAAAAGCAACCGAATGCCAAGAGAGTGGTCTGACTGTCCAATTTTGTTTTCAATAATGTTGAAATTGGAATTTCAGGTATTCTTGCTCCATTGTTGTAAATACTGTTAATTTTCCCTCTTTAACTGAGAAATAGTAAGAAAGTCCAGATTCCTTTTTTTTTTTTTTTTTTTTTTTCAACGTTTATTTATTTTTGGGACAGAGAGAGACAGAGCATGAACGGGGGAGGGGCAGAGAGAGAGGGAGACACAGAATCGGAAACAGGCTCCAGGCTCCGAGCCATCAGCCCAGAGCCTGATGCGGGGCTCGAACTCACGGACCGCGAGATCGTGACCTGGCTGAAGTCGGACGCTTAACCGACTGCGCCACCCAGGCGCCCCGAGATTCCTTTTTTAAAAAAATGAAATTAGTTGAGAATAGTGTTGTTTGTTTGGGGCACCTAGGTGGCTCAGTCGGTTAAGCGTCCGATTTCGGTTTAGGTCACGATCTCACTGTTGTCAGCACAGAGCCCACTTTGGATCCTCTGTTCCCTTCTCTCTCTGTCCCTCCCCTGTTCATTATCTCTCTCTCTCTCTCTCTCTCTCTCAAAAACAAACATTAAAAAAAAAAAACAAATGTTGTTTGTGTGAATAGAGTGGATTGGAACAGAGGGTTTGAAAGAATATTTTGGCATCATGAGGGTTGTAGAGAGAATGATTCACAAAGGGCCCTGAATGGGGATCCTACTTTAAGCTACTCTTGACCTTCTCCTTAGGGAGGAACAAAGGAAGTAAAATTGTCCATGGGTGCAGAAAATGATAAGTCATTTGTACAAGTTGAAAGGTAGCAAGTTTGCATTAGTCAAGTCTGAACTTTAGGATATCAAAATAAAATCCTGTAGTGTTGAAGTTAACAGAGTTCTTAGAAGACCCCCTTTAACAAAATAGCAGGGATCAGGTGTTAATTACACATCAACGTGCTGATCTTCGAAGTGGTATCTTTAAAGGGGTATGTTTAAAATAGGAATACAGAAAGGGGGTATCCCATTAGACACATATACAATTCTCGGGGTGAGGGCAAAAACTGAAAGGACGAGAACACAGTTTTGGAAAATGGAAAAAAATTCCTATTCTTTTTTAAGGCCCTCCACCCCCTGCTTTTTTAAAGAGCAGTTTTAGGTTCACAGCAACATTGAGAAAAAGGTATAGAAATTTCCCATATGCCACCTGCATACCTACACATGGGTAGCCTTCTCCACTATTAACGTCCCCCACCAGAGTAGTACATTTGTTACAATCAGTGAACCCACAATGACACATCGTTATCACCCAAAGTCCATAGCTGACATTAGGGTTCATTCTTGGTGAACCCATCCAAATCCTACGGGTTTGGACAAATGTATAATGACATGTGTCCATCAATATAGTATTGTACGGAATATTTTGCTGCTCTCAAAATCTTCTGTGCTCCACCTACCTACCCCCTCTCTCCCTTCCCCCCAATCCCTTGCAACCACTGATCTTGTTACTGTCTCCATAGTTTTGTCTTTTCTAAAATGTCATGTAGATGAAATCATACAGTACGTAGCCTTTTCAGATTGGCTTTTGTCACTTGGTAATATGCCTTTAAGTTTCTTTTGTGTCTTTTTATGATCTGATAACTCATTTCTTCTTAATGCTGAATAATATTCCATTGTCTGGATGTACCCGTACCTGTTTGTCCATTCACCCACTGAAGGATATCTTGGTTGCTTCCAAGTTTTGGCAATTATGAGTCGAGCTGCTATAAACAGCCATGTAGAGTTTTTGAGTGAACATTAAGTTTTTAATTCCTCTGGGTAAATGGAATTGAATTTGAATTTGGGTAAAAACTCGGAGCATGATTGGCAGATCTTATGGTGAAAGTATTTTTAGTTTTCTAAGAAAGCACCAACCTGTCTTCCAAAGGGACTACACTATTTCACATTCCCACGGGCAATGAGTGAGAATTCCTGTTGCCCCACATCCTCATCAGCATCTGGTGTTGTCGGTGTTCTGGATTTTGGCCATTCTTCTAAATGTGTAGAGGTATCTCCTTGTTGTTTCAACTTGGACTTCCCAGATGACATAGGATGTGGAGTATCTTTTCATATGCTTTATTTGCCATCTGTCTATCTTCTTTGGTGAGGTGTTTGCCCCATTTTTAAACTTTTATCTATTTATTTAATTTTTGTTTTATTTATTTGAGAAGAGACAGAGACAGTGCGAGTAGGGGAGGGGCAGAGAGACAGGGAGAGAGAATGCGAAGTAGTTCAGAGCTGCCAGCTCAGAGCCTGATGCAGGGCTCAAACCCACGAAACCAGGAGATCATGACCTGAGCTGGAAGTAAGAGTCAGACACTCAACTGATTGAGTCACCCAGGTGCCCCTGGCCCATTTTTAAAGTTCCCTGTTCTTTCCCTATTAAAAACAAAGGAAGCAAACTTCACAAAATATTATTGGCTAGTGGGGTATAAATTGAAGGGGTTAAAATGATCTGAATCCTAAAATATTTTGTCCAATCAAATTTTGTAACATTAAAAGCAGGTAAACACTTCTTATAAATATCAATAATATTGTTTCAGAGACAAACATTTTATTTTTTTTTTTTTATTTTTTTTATTTTTTAAATTTTTTTTTTTTTTCAACGTTTATTTATTTTTTGGGACAGAGAGAGACAGAGCATGAACGGGGGAGGGGCAGAGAGAGAGGGAGACACAGAACCGGAAACAGGCTCCAGGCTCTGAGCCATCAGCCCAGAGCCCGACGCGGGGCTCGAACTCACGGAGCGCGAGATCGTGACCTGGCCGAAGTCGGACGCTTAACCGACTGCGCCACCCAGGCGCCCCTCAGAGACAAACATTTTAATTGGGATGTTTTTAAAATTGTTTTAGTTATTTATTTTTTTTGAAATGTTTATTTATTGGGGTGCCTGGGTGGCTCAGTTAGTTAAGCGTTGAACTCTCGATTTTGGCTCAGGTCACGATCTCACAGTTCCTGAGATCAAGCCCTGAGTAGGGTTCCATGCTGATAGCTCAGAGCCTGCTTAAGATTCTCTCTCTCCTTCTCTCTGCACCGCCTCAGCTCACAAGCGCGCACTTTCTCTTGCTCTCAGAAATAAATAAATAAACTTAAAAAATAAAATAAATGTTTATTTATTTCTGAGAGAGAGAGAGAAAGAGAGAAAGAGAGAGAGAAAGCATGCACATTTGTGAGCTGGGGAGGGGCAGAGAGAGAGAGAGGGAGAGAAAGAATCCCAAGTAGGCTCCAAGCTGTCAGCACGAAGCCTGACAGGGGGCTCGATCTCAGGAACCATGAAATCATGACCTGAACCCAAATCAAGAGTTGGATGCTTAGCTGACTGAGCTACCCAGGTGCCCCTAAAATTCTCTTTTAAGTTCTTTAGGTTTTAATAATATATGTTTAAGTGGTTTTATTTTTGTTATATTTGAGATTCATAGGGTTTCTTAAATCCTTAGACTTGAGATTCATTCATGAAAAACATTTTTTAAAGAGTCTTCTCCCTTAGTCAAACTCCTGGCCCCAGAATTAGGTTGAGACCCACTACGATTAGCCACGCTGATGAGACTTTAAAAGTGGCTTTACCGTTAGAACCTTCAGATGGGTTGGTTCCATATGTAGGCTTCACTCAGCACTTTGTCTCGTTTTTCCTTTATATTGCAGTTGAGTCAATCACCTCCACTTCATTCCAAGCCTGGTCTCATTCATCTCTGTCAATTCACTGCTTCCCACATAGTAAGCTTTTAGTAGGTGTTCCCACATTACACTAAACTTGTGCTCCGTGCATGTGAAGAAATTAAATTATTACTAATGATCAGCTCCCTGACATTACTTCACTCCTACAGCACAGGGACCTGTTAATTTTTACTGCCAATAATTCAATTCAATTGAGAATCTTTGCTTTATGGAAGTTTAGAAGCCACCTTATTTTTAGTGAACTCATCACTTCATCATGTGTCCAGACCTCATGAAAATAATACCTTTAAAATGCCAAGCAAGGGATGGCTCAGAGAACTCACATGGGCCTAATAATTTCCACTTCCTGTGGATTTGGCCTTAACGGGAGAAAAAATAAAATAAAATATCCGCTTACCTAAGTCACAATGACTATAATCAAGCACAACTGATAGAGGGAAAGATATGTAAATGAGGTCAAAGTCAGGTTGATCTATAAGATGGGCCAATTAAAAGCATTTGACAAGTCAGTTCAAAAACCTCCAGGCTTGATCACTGAAGAAAGTAAATCTCCTCCAGCCAAAGGATGCTTAGAATGAGCCCAACGGCTAAGGCCAGAGCTGCCCGTTAGAAATGATGAGCACGCAAAAAGGTTGTGGGGCAGAGAACTGCTTGTAAGGGGCAGGTCTTTATGCCCTGCAGATGTGAAGTGCTCAAGGAAAATATGGACTGTGGTGAATGAACCCGCTTGAAAGTGTGAGTGATTTAAGAGCAAAACCCTGCAAACCAATTATTAGACTGGTTCCTTTTAGGTTCACTAAAGAAACACATAGAGTTTCAACGGAAGCCATGGCAAGTGACAGCGTTAGTTTTGTAAACTTCACATTATTTAGAGTTCTGCTTATTGCGGAAGGATGAAGAATAAAAGCATTCAACAACACACACGGAAAAATCGGTTGTATCCAAAAAGGTCCCAAAGCTGGTGGGGTATTAGAAAATGACACGAATTTGAAAAATTGCTATTCATCCCATACCTAAAGCAAAGTCCAAAAACTGTGTTCTCATGTGTCTGTTGGCCATCCGGATGTCCTCTTTGGAGAAATGACTGTTCATGTCTTTTGCCCATTTTTAAATTGATTATTTGGTCTTTTGGTGTTGAGTTGTATATGTTTTTAATATATTTTAGATACTAACCCTTTATCAGACATGTCATTTGCAAATACCTTCTCCCATTCCATCGGTTGTATTTTAGTTTTGTTAATTGTTTCCTTTGCTGTGCAGAACCTTTTATCTCGATGTAGTCTCAGTAGTTTATTTTTGCTTTTGTTTCCCTTGCCTCAGGAGACGTATCTAGAAAAATGTTGTTATGGCTGATGTCAGAGAAATGACTGCCTATGCTCTCTTCTAGGGTTTTTATGATTTCAGGTTTCACTTTTAGGTCCTTGATCCATTTTGAATTTATTTTTGGGCACGGCATAAGATCATCAGGGAAATGCAAATCAAAACCACAATGAGATGTCACCTCACACCTGTCAGAATGGCTAAAATCAACAACACAAGAAACAAGTGCTGGCGACGATGTGGAGAAAAAGGAACCCTTGTGCACTGTTGTTGGGAATGCAAACTGGTACAGCCACTGTGGGAGACAGTTTGGAGGGTCCTCAAAAAACTGAAAATAGCACTATCCTATGATCCAGTACTTGCACTACTGGGTATTTACCCAAAGAATAAGAAAACACTAAATCGAAAGGCTATATGCACCCTTGTGTTTACTGCAGCATTCTTTACAACAGCTAAATTATGCAGTCAAATGTTCTACCACTGAGCTATACCCCCTACAATAGCTAAATCATGGGAGCCGCCCAAGTGTTCACTGATAGATGAATGGCTAAAGGAGATGGGACACACACACACACACACACACACACACACACACACAGAGGAATGTTATTCATCCATAAAAAGGGATGAAATCTTGCCATTTGCAACAACATGGATGGAACTAGAGAGAGCATAATGCTAAGCAAAGTAAGGCTGTCAGAGAAAGACAAATACCATATGATTTCACTCATGTGGAATTTAAGAAACAAAACAAACAAAGGGGGAAAAAAAGAGACACACCAAAAAACTGTCTCTTAACTATAGAAAACAAACAGGTGGTTGCCAGAGGGGTGGCGGTGGTGGTGGTGGTGTGGGATGGGTGAAACAGATAGATTAAAGCGTACATTTACCTTCAAGAGCACTGAGTAATATATAGACTTGTTGGGTCAATAGACTGTATACCTGAAACTAATATAACACTGTATGTTCACTACACCGGAATTAAAAGAAAAAAAGCCCTCCCAAACTGTCTTCTCTAGAATGTTTAGTGTTTTAGAAAGGGCTTGCTTTACCTTCTGGATTTTTTTTTAATGTGTATTTATTTTTGAGAGAGAGAGTGTGAGCAGGGGAGCGGCAGAGAGAGACAGAGGGTGGGGGAGGGAGGATCCGAAGTGGACTCTGTACTGACAGCAGGGAACCCAATGCGGGGCTCGAACTCATGACCTGTGAGCTCATGACCTGAGCCCAAGTTGGATGCTCAACTGACTGAGCCACCCAGGTGTTATGTACCCAATGAGTTTTTAAATCCTTTCCTCTAGGGAAGTTAATTGGCCAGGTTTTTCTTTATACCTGGGACCCTACAAAAATCCCCAGGCCAGGGGAAATGAATGTGTTAATTCTCAAAAAAATTTAATGTTTTTATTTATTTGTGTGTGTGTGTGTGTGTGTGTGTGAGAGAGAGAGAGAGAGACAGAGTGAGTGGGGGAAGGACAGAGAGACAGACACACACACAGAATCCGAAGCAGACTCCAGGCTCTGAGCTGTTAGCACACAGCCCCATGCAGAGCTCGAACTCATAAACCGTGAGATCATGATTGGAGCCAAAATTGGACGCTCAACCAACTGAGCCACCCAGGCCAGGGGAAATGTATTTGCCCACCATGAAATCCGATAGTGTTGTGCCAGCTATCTTTGCAGCTTTGGCCTTTTGGAATCAAGTCAAAAGGTTATTCTTTGATCCCTAAGTATTTATGAGCTTTTTGCCCGTAAGTATTTTCTTACTTTTTCCTTCTTTTTTTCTAAGACATTTAAGTAGATTATCTTCCTATGTTTCTATGATATTTTTAAGTTGTAGCTTAAGGTTTGAAGTTTTAAGAAACCTAGAGAAGGGATATTTTCTTCTCTTGAATAACACATTAAGAGGAAAGGGAAAAAGAATTCTATTCTTGTGCTTTTGGGCCTTCATCCAAACCTACAAAGCCTCCTGTTCAAACTGGAAATGAAAAAGAAGCCTGTGAAAGGCATCTCTCTCTGCTGGTTCGAAACTCTCCTGCAGGCTGGGAGGAAGACAGGGGTGGGTAGGCCATTGTCGCCAACAGCTTACCCTAGTTCCTTCCACACAGGGGACAGATTCTACGGTACATAATTCCAGTACTTCTTTTCTTTTTCTCTCCCATTAGTTCATAAGGTTTTCTATTAATTCATCCCCCTTTCCCCTTCCCAAAATCTTCAAATCTGCTCTACAAGAAAAAACAAAACAAAACAGAAAAACAGGCCCTGGATTTACTCTGCTCGCTGTGCCTGGCGTCATGGAGATGTAGCCTTTGTGCCATCTTCACGGTGCTTTGGGCAAAGCTGCCTCCTCCCACCCTCCATGAGATAGGAGGCACGATGGAAATCCTCTCTCCTCTCGAGGTCTGCCTGGGACTTGTGTCTGAGGCCTCCCTCCAGCAAAACGGAGTTCTGAACTCTTTTGGGCTCGCCTGGCTCTGGTTGGGCTTTGTATGAGGAAGGGACGCAGCCATTGCTGAGGTGACCCAAGCTGACTCTTGACAGGGGTGGATAATTTGCACCAGGAACTGCACAACCAGGCACGACCCCATGCACGGATGATTGCCTCCAATCCTCCAATTACACCTTCCAGAATCACTACATATTCCTCAGTCTGTCAGGGTTTAGGTGTGGACACTACATTTCCACCTTCAGAATACTGTTACCATGACCATAATTAAGTAGAACGGACATTTTATGACACTGCCCTTGCTCCGGAAGTAGCAGAGTGGCAAGCCAGTACTCAGAGGTAATCGAATGATGCCAGTCAGGCATCTGACATTTAAAGCTTTTAGGGAAGGACTAAGGAACGACATGATTTAAAGTGAAAACAACAACACCAGCAAAAAAAAAAAAAAAAAAAGAAGGAGTGTTGAGAATGGAAAGTGACATCTGCTGTTGGACTGATGTGCCAGACTGTCTATTTGGAAAGCTGTTCACACCATTCCATGCGATGCTCACGGTGGAATTAAGAAGCGGGTGTTTTGTAGTTCTGAAGATGGGGCCAAGGGGAGCTGAAGAGTTTGCTCAAGGTTACAGAACCCGCAAGTGTGGAAGCTGGATTCAAACTCACATTCAAGTCCGTCATCCATTTTCTATGTGGGGTCTGAGATGGCCATGACCAGTTTCTTCTATCACGTTAACAATACAGGTCTTGAAATGTCAAGTCAGAGTCAGGAGACTCATTGGAGAGCAGGAGACGTCGCACGACCACAGTGAGGCGGTGTGTGCTCCAGCGACTTTAATGATGGTGGTGACCTCTAGTCCACCACTCAGTCGCTCTGCAGTCCTGGGACCATGCTCCCTCTAATTTTGGCCTTTATCTGAGCGACCAACAAACGAATGTTTGAGAAGCAAACAGAACTCCCTAAACTCAGAAAATGGCTTCAGACTATTTAAAGGTATGTATTTTTCCAACTGCAATTCTGGTCTGGCAGACGAACGTGAAAATTTTTATAGGAAAAAAAGTGCAGACGAGTGAATTAGGGGATATTTTTGTGCCTCTGGATGATAAATTCTTGCTAAACTTGGTGCGGTGAAGGGATCATAATGAAGAAGTGTTTGCAGCAGCCTGGGTGACAGCTAATTCACATCCACTGCTTTCATACACTGTAGATTTCCCTGTTTCTGTAGCAATAAACCATTGGAATGTTTTGAAAATTTCAATGTAGTCAGACTCAACCACACATTCAAGGCTTTCAGACACATTAGGTATTCGCTGAATGCTTACTAAACAAATGAATCAATCAATAAATACAGATTACACCTATATGTTCCCACCCCTACAAAACAAGAAAGAGAGGGAAAGTCTTTGTTCGGATCTTGTATCCTAAAAAAATTTTGTGATATATTCTGCATCCAATAAAATTCTGCTTTTTAAAAAAAAATTCTTTAATGTTTATTTTTGAGAGAGGGGAGATAGAGTGAGAGCAGGGGAGGGGCAGAGAGAGAGGGAGACACAGAACCCGAAGCGGGCTCCAGGCTCTGAGCGGTCAGCACAGAGCCCGACATGGCGCTCGAACTCAGGGACCGCGAGATCATGACCTGAGCGGAAGTCAGAGGCTTAACTTACTGAGCCACCCAGGCGCCCCTAAAATTCTGCTTTTTTTTTTATACCAAATCACAATAACTAAAAAGCTTTAAGATTTGGGGTTCTGTCTTTAGTTTTGTATCAACCTACATGAAGGAACAAGCCTTGGTGAGAAGCAATAGTACCCAGCGGTGAAGAATGCGAACTTCCAGTCAAATGCCTGCATCCAAACCCCAGTCTTCCTACTTCGTGCCTTGTGAGCACTGGCCAAGTTGCTACACCCATTTGTGTCTCAATTTCCTTCTCTGTCAAATGGGGATGATAATAATAGCACCTACCTCATAGGGTTGTCATGAGTATTAGGTGATGTTAACACCATCACAGAGCTTAGCACACCGTTCAACCCATAGTAAGTTCTCAGCGAATGTCAGCTGTCTTCACAGCAGGAATTAAACACTGAAGTGTTTTTTTAAGTTTATATATTTATTTTGAGAGAGAGAGGGAGAGTGCACGTGAGTGGGGGAGGGGCAGAGAGAGAGAAAATCCCAAGCAGGCTCTACACTGTCAGCACAGAGCATGGCATGGCCCTTGGACCTGCCAACCTCGAGCTCATGACCCGAGCCGAGATCGAGAGTGAGACGCTCACCTGACCAAGCCGCCCAGGAGCCCCAACATTGAGGACTTTTATTAGGACGTGCGTTAGTTTCCAGGAGCTGCCATTGCAAAGTGCCACCAATTGGGTGGTTTAAAACCACAGAAATTGCTTCTCTTGCAATTTTGGGGTGGAAGTCGAAAATGAAGGTGATATCAGGGCTACGCTTCCTCTGAAGGCTCTAGGGGAGGGTCCCTCCTGCCTCTTCCGGCCTCTGGTGGCCCAGGCGTCCCCTGGCTTGTGGCTGCACCGCTTGAACCTCTGCCTGCATCTTCACGTGGCCTTCTCCCTTGTGACTGTGTGTCTGTATGCGTCCTGGCCTCTTCTTCTAAGGTCGCTCTCATGGGATTTAGGATCCACCCTAACCCAGTATGACCTTGCCTTAATCACATCTGCAAAGACCGTATTTCCAAACAAGGTCACGTTCTAAGGTTCCCGGGGGACGTGAATTTGGGGGAGGTGGACACTATTTAGCTACTATAGCATTTAATTACGAAAATTAAATATAGAAATTGTTGTAGACACTACAGGTCTGCTTTTTCTTGCCTCTGGTTTAAAAACACAGAGTGAGTTTGCTTCTAAAGATGTGGGTAATTTCTGGTTTGAATAAAACTGAGGTTGATAGTCATAAAATTTTCCAGGGTTTTAGGGTTTGACTCTCTAAGAAGAAATGGGCCTAATTAGCGAAAACTAGCCTTGGCATGGCCAGGCAACCATCCATTTGGTCCCCCGTGTAGGTCCCCACTGATCCTGGAGATGATACACCCAGACCCACAGCTGAACCATGAGCACCGCCCCCCCCCAAGCCAGCACACTTATTAATATGCAGGTGGCCCTGGGAGAGCTAATGCCTGAGCTGGTGATCAAATCTTTACAGATACATTTGAAAAAAGCTGGGAGCCTCCCTGATAAGAGGCTACAGGAAGGCAAAAAGATCTTTCTCGTGTATATAGATTTGCTGGCAGGGGATCGTGAGTAAAAGTGCAGCATCTACAAAGCAAAAGGGAGTCGTCAGGTGCGAGTTGCTTGAATCCAGCCCTGTCCTCCTGAGCTTAATGACATGGCAGCTCATGGTAATTTGATTTACAAACACAGCCATATATTCCTGAAGAGAAAGAGAAATAGGGAAAGTAGGTAGGGGAGGTGGAAGGATTGAGTCAGAGACAGAGGCTGAGACAAGGAATGTGCTCCCAGGGTGTGGGGGATCGAGAATGAGAGAGGGGGAGGAGGTAGATGCAGATCGAGGTGGTGGGGGCCGAGAGCTGAAGGGGAGAGGAAGAAATGAGGGAGGGGGGAGGGAAGGAAGGAAAGAAGGAGAGGAAGAGAGAGAAACAGAGAATTTAAATAGCATGTGCCGTTTGCCACCATTCCCCTGATGGCCTCATACCCGGGGAGACCCCTGGCTGGTTTGCCCCCTTGGCTACATTGGGTCCTTGCCCGTCCTAGTGTGCACCTCGCGCGTGGCTGAGTGTGACACAAATGTCTCAAGGTTTTTATTTTCATACACCTTGGCCCCAACAACGCAATCCCTCCTCTAGTGCCCGCAAGCAGGGTAAAGAGCTGGGCTCCGTTCAGTGCAGTGAGAGATGAATCTTTCGAGGCCAATTTAACTCTATGCAATTTTCACCAGAGATGCTACTCTGTTCCAGATCGCATGGTCAGGTTGTGTCTGATTTCTGGTTCACAATTAGATATTGTCCAAGCAGAGACAGTTGACCTTTGATCAGAACTCTGCCTCTTAGTACTGTTCTTCCCCCAAACAGGAACAAACGAAGAAGTCAGAGAATACGTCGGTGTATAAAGAGTAGAAAATATAGCACCACAGAAATGAAAGTAAATACAGGGTTTTTACCTCCCCTAAAAATAATGGAAGTCACTATTTGGGTGTGTTTTCTTATAGTTTGCTTTCCTCCTGTGTGCGTGTGCGTGTGTGCGTGTGTGTGTGTGTGTGTGCGCGTGTGTGTGTGTGTGTGTGTGTGCGTGTGTCTGATTTTGTAAAAACATGTAATCAGAGTGTCCATGGTATAGCGGGACCTGCCTCATTCACTTAGCAAAATGTTGTGAACACTCCTCACATCCACAAGTGCAGACCTGTATTATCCAAGGACGGCCCACGAAGGACTTGCATGAACTCACTCTTCGGCAGGTGACTGTGGCCACTCTCTCTAGAGGTTGAGTTTTTTGGCTACGGTCCCACTGCAAGGGTGTGGTTATAGGAGCTGCACACGGCTCGAGTCTCCCTGGGAGGTGACCCAGAAACAGAGGGGGCACCTGGCTGGGGGCATCACAGGGAAGATGAAGTCCATGAAGGAGCTTGCAAATAAAGCTCGATTCCCTTCAACCAGAACTACCATTTTTCTCCCCAGGTCAAGAGGATACCTGTATTGACTCAGAAAGAGGCCCACGGATACTTTCCAAATATGTTTTTCGGCTTTTATTTTTGTTTTTGTTAAAGCCCTGAATTGAGTCAAACGTAAACTTGCCCTGCTAAACAGACATTAAGAGAATATTTAGGTGTCCTTTGTGTAAATTCTTTGAAATAATGTCATGGGAAACACACAAGCTTCGTTTAGCTTTGTCTCTAACGTTGGCTCCTGCCTTTCTATTTGTGAATATTGCTTATTAACCCCCAGAAGTTTTGTATGAGCCATTGTGTTTAACCCAACTCTCCAAAAAAAATGAGGGGATCATGATATTCTTTAGATTGGTACTTATGTAGTGGAATCTCCCAGGCATTAAGACTTACTTGATTGCATTCAGACATCACTTTGGCAATGGAATGACTGCATTAAATTAGCATCGAGCACAATGGATGGTAATTGCAAGACTGTCATTTCTACAAGTGCAAAATTAATGTGTTCTGCAAACCCATCCCATTGTGTGGCACAGGAAAATCATGGAACCGTGTTATTCCGAGCAGAAAAAAAGCCCTGTAATAGCACTGTTAACGTGGTATGCCATTATTCAGCAATGGTGTTCTTTTCCACCTCTGTTGTTGTCTTGCACTCATTCCTCAAACCCTGCCTGACCTCATTTGTATGCTCATATTGTAGCACCGCCAGAGAGTAGCCTGGATGTACAGAGAATGTTATGGAACAATTCCTCCTTCTGTGTGGCATCTTGTGTGAATAATGCCAGCATAAACCACCCCCCATGTATTCATGAGAGTATGAATAGGCTACTTATGTAAAGCTTCTTATTAAGAGATATACCGACCGTTTACAGAAAACTTTACCCAAATACTATACATTCATTTAGACAGGGAAGAGTGATTTACATGCATTTCAGGGGGAGCTTAGGCAAAGCGCCAGCTGTCCCGGGCTCCGTCCCTCTTGTTTACGCATGGGAACGGAAGCCACAGACCAGGTAAGGGCATTTCTTCCAGTCACGGAAGAATCACGGGGTGTATCTTGAATGACAACATGTATATGCATTGGGCTCCCGTAGTCTGCTGATTGGCCCTGCAGGTTTTATTAGGGATTAAAGACTCACTCAAGCCTGAACTACTGCACCAGTAACAGCTGCTCGAAGCTGACTGATCAGAGGTGGTGATCATTCCTGCAGTTCGGCTCGGGCTGAGAACCACGCATAGAGGCATCGTGAGTCCGGGTTCTAATAATGAAAGTGACACTAACTGGCCAGACAGGTTTCCTTGTGAGTCCAGCTCAAATCCAGTCTCTTGGCAGCCAGGGCTGGGGGGTGGGGCGGGCATCCGGACTGCCGGCTGTCCTGACTGATCCACAGCAACAATCCATCAGTCTTCGAGCCCGCCGACAGACCCCCTCTGACCTCCCTGAGTGGGAGGGTCAGGCCTGAGTCCACCTTTCAGAGGCCACCTACTCTGTCACTCACCATTAAGGTGTTATGGGGATATTTGCTTTGGGATGTTCTAGCCCGTGCGTGGTCTGCCGGAATTGGGCTGAGATTCCTCACACACATATCCGGAGCTCCTCTCCTTTCAACGAATGACAGAGATCAGAGAATGAATGGTTCAGAGAATGAACGGACAGAGATCAGAGAATGAATGGGAGACTTCTCACCTAAGGCGGGAGAGGAATCCTGAACACCTTACTCTCGGAATAGAGCGCACTGTGGACGGTTGAACAAACCACGAAATAGATGATTTGGGTTTATCTGTAAAAACGGCCGTGGAAAGTGGCTCTGCCTTACCCTTGTTGCAGAAGGTCCCATCGTAGGCCGTGTTGGAGCAGTCACAGGAGTAGCCGTGGTACTTCTCCAGGCACCTGCCCCCGTTCTCACAGTTGGCCCCGTAGCTGGTGCAGTGGCCCGAACATCCAGATTTGAACCCGGACGTGACCTTGGCTCTTTCCTCCAGGTCCAGCGTCACCCCGTTCATCCTCAGGGAGCGGATGCAGCCCAGGAAACCCTGCTGGCCCCCGGCACCACCTGGGAACGACAGAAGACACAGGGCTCAGACGGGATTACCTCTGCTGTGGCTCCCGGACCCAGTGGCGGGAGGCAAGGAGGCTGCTAAGTGCGGCCAGCATTCTCACTTTCGAGCCAGCCCTGCCTAACAGCAAATCTAGAAGCTTTTCCCCCTCAGGCCACAATGTCTAATGAAAAGAGGCTGTCTTCTGAGAAGCCATAAATTTGCCACAGAAGATGTTTGGAGATACACAAAAATTATATACACCATTTTGGAAATCTAATCTGGTTTCCTAAAGAAGTTTATAGAAATCTCTAGGTTTCTTTTTGTTGTTGTTTTGTTGTTGTTTTAATCTTACGGCATTCACTTCCAGAGCATTATCTATTGAAAGAAATATAAAGAGGCAGGGAAACATGAATATATTAGCATAGCTAACAAGTCAATTAGTTGGAAGGCATAAATCCATTTGAAATGTGACCACACGACCTGGGTCCTGGTTTTTGTCTTAGGAAACACTTGGCTTTGAAGTTCACATGAAGGCTTCCCAGGGCTTCTGAGGTGGTCAGAAGTTGGAATTGATAATTTTACACGGAAGTCAGCCATACCACAATTATTACCAGGTCAGGTTAGATTTCACCGCTTTTGTCTAAATGCCATTGCAAGACATATAGCACAAAGAGCATTTCACTGTGATTTCCTAAGTTACAGCGTTAGACACAGGCTCATGAGCATGAAAATATTAAAATATTCCTAACAAATTTCATAGAGTCATTGGAGCATTATATCACAAGTGAATTTAATTATGTCTAGAAGAACCTTGGCTACGATTTTTTTAAGCAGCTGGTACAAAAGGAGGAGCTCAAGCTTACATACATGTCTGCGTCTTGGAGTAATGACTTTTCTGGAAATTAAATAAAATGTTCGGTCATTAAAATTATTAAAAGAAATATCTGCTGGGGATTTAGAAAAAAATATTGTTAACAAAGTGACCTTCTCTTGAGGGCGATGTAGTAGGCACTCTACGAAGCACCTTACTTATGTCATTGACCCGATTCACCCAACAGCCTGGCGAGGTGGGCATTATCATCATTATCCCCACTGTACAGATGAGAAGCCTGAAGCTTAGGAAAGTTCAGAGGTTTACTCAAGGAGTCATAGCTCCACAGTGGCAAAGTTGTGTTAGTTCTGTCTTAATTTCGAGCACATGGTATTCTGTTCTGTGTTGACCCCTTAATGCAGAAGAAGGGCTTCAGGGTCAGTGCTCCCATCGATGTACATGTTTCTGAGATATAGGCTGGGATGCCTTTAAAAGTGGGGTGATCAATTGGATTGTCAGCGTTTGGATGAGACTGGTAGCTGGGGATGGATTCTGATCACTTATTCTGGTATGTTGAGAAGAAGCACACCATCGAGGGGACTCATCGGACAGGGCGGGTGGATCAAAGGCTTTAGGCGCAGAGATGTATTCGTTTGCTTATGTCTGTAAATCCTCAGCCCTGAAATGGCAAGTGACTGGCTCTGTTATCTTTATAAACCCAAGCCTCGCATTCTCTCATTGTGTAGTACATAGGTTTGAATGATGATTCTCCAGGGATTGTTATTTATTATCAAATGAAATAATTGAGTAGAGGATTAGTTGAAGGGAGGCCAATGCTCTGTTTGATCAAAGCTCTGGAACAGTAGATGGCAAAGGAAGTTATTAAAAACAGCCACTTTGAAGGATTTCCCATTTTGCAATCTGCTCGTCAGCCCAGCTTCATACACCCCTGTGCTGAAGAGAATTTGGGCCTTTGCTATGATCTGGAAGAATTTCAATCCGTGTGTTAAAATTTCAATTTGGTGTCTATCATTTTAGTGACCATGGCTTTCGCTTTTGCAGTCAGGGCTTTCCAAAGGGCCTTTTGTTCAATAAACGCCTAGCCGTTTAAATTTTCATTGCTAGTCAATTAAGACAATTATATCCTATCAAAATACACAGAAATTCTTAAATCATTGTTTTTCGATATCTCCTGCCCCTTTTCCTTATTACAAATGTAATAGTTTTTCAGTGCGGAAACCATAAACACACTGATAAGCAAGATGAAAAAGAGAATCTGGAATGCTACTCAGCTATAACTACTTTTACTTTCGGCACATAGCCTTTTCTACTTTTAGCTATGAACATACATATGTGTGAAAAAATAAAACAAAGGAAGAAATGAGAGCACGATATACACGTTGGTTTGAAATTTGCTTTTTGCACTTAATATATCATAAAACGTTCTCCAAGCAATAAACGTACAACTGGAACATCTCGTTTGCCATCTGCGAAGCATCTCATCTTGTGAATGCTCTGTAACTTATTTTGCCATTCCTACCATTGGGCTTTTAAGCTCACTCCCATTTTCATTTTACAGGACACTAATAAATACCCTTGTAAAAACCTTTGCACACTTGTTCAATATGTCCTTAGAATTAATTCTTAGAAGTGCAGTCGCTGGATACAAAGGCAGATACATTTTAAAAGCATTTGGAGCACATTTTCCTCTAAGAATTTGTCAATCTGTATTTCACGGGTAGGGCATGAGATTCCCATCTTTTCCATGTCTATTGGAATACTTGGCAGAGTGCTTTTGAATTTATAGGCTAAAAAAAAAAAAAGAAGAGCTTATTGTTTTAATTTGCATTGCTTCAAACACTGTCAGTTGAATACATTTTTATGTTCTCACCACTCTTAGTTTTTGGTTCTTCATGTCTTTTCCTATTTGGGGGAAATAGGAGAGGGTATGTTTCTTATTGATCAATAACAGTATTTTTGGCTTTAACTCTGTTATAAATTTGGCGACTATATTCTTCCAGACTGTGTCTTTAACTTATATATGGTGTTTCTTTTTCTCTACGAATGTTTATGTTGTTTATATAGTCCCCTCCATCTTTCTTATTTGCACAATTTGTGCCTTTGGTATTAAGCTTTTATAAAGCCTAATCTAAAAATAATATAATAAACCCAATCCAAAATAATATAATTATTCAACTATATTTTCTTCTAGCACTTTTATGATTTTACTTCTCTTAGCACTGTGATCTTCAATCTACCCAGAACGTATTGTAATTTAGAAATAACTTCTAGTTAATGGGTCTTACTAATAGTTGCAAGTTTGAAGAAGAGTGTTTTCAATGTTAAGACGAAAAAAAAATTTTGGAGATTTGAAAAGGTCCAGTTGGCAGAACAAATAAATCTAGGTTAGATCATATTTTTATTATATCACTAAGGTAAATGGATTTATGTGTATGTACTTAATTATTTCTGTATACAGTCCTCAAGGGGTTTTTCTGTCTCTCTGCCTCTTTGTCTTTGATTCCTTCTGGTCGTGGCCATTCTGAGGCTCTACATCTATCAGTCATTCTGCCTCTGTGTCTGTATATCTCTGCCTATCAGGGCTGTTGACCATTCTGGGTAAGGTGCGTGGGTCTCATCAAGTCACTTAATCTCTCTCAGCATCAGGTTTTCCTGTCCATAAAAAAGAGGGTTTGAACTGGATTCTGTCCCTGGTTCCTTCCAGCTCTAAATTAGTCCAGCTCATGATGTACAACCTCCCTCTGTGTTTATGTGTCTCCGTCTCTTTATTTCAGTAAATTACTCTCAGTTTCTCCTAACTTTACTTCTTTGAACCATTGCCTGACCTTCCCCCCACTTCTGTTAATTGACCATAAAATATGACTGTGTTCTAATTTTTATTTGTTGCATTCATTACATAAGGTTTTGTACTCCCTCTTCTTAATTTATAAAGCAGGTAAATGGAATACTCCATTTCTCTCTGTATAAAAGAAAACTAAATAAATTATGCACTTTTCTTACTTAGATGACCCCTGATTTATTAAATGGGTCAGTGAACTGGAAAGTACTTTTACTGATCTAGTCGATATGATGGAAAAAATGTTTTGTTCCAAAAATGGTCATTATGTGTTATGCAAAAGACATTAATACACTAGAACTGGTGATAATTACTTGAGTTCAACTTATGTGCTCTATAAAAATATTTTTTGGTGACAAATGTCAGAAGTTTAAATTGTAGGTCTGCAAGCAAAAATGCTACTTAACCTTTGTTAATTAAAAAATCAACACACTGTCATTGGAGAGCGCTCCCTGCCTTGCGAGGGCTTTATGCACATTAGTCAGACCTGTGATAATTATCCAAGGTGAGATGTGGGTTTAATTTGTAAATCATTTTTCATGTGAAATGCTATTCCAGTATTGCAATTAAAGATTAATTATGAAAAGACTTTATCTACCCATAATGAATAATACAACCGCCAAAAGCACAAAGGATTGGGGCAAAAAGAATCAGGTAGTAAATGAAGCAAAACAGGTGAAAATAACGATCAAGAGGAATTCTAAAAATACAATGTTGTCAAACTCAGAGCTTAGTCTTTTTCTAAGGAGCTAAGTAGGATTCCAGAGTATCCTTGCCTAGAGAGACTGGCCATTCATTCACCCCAGAAAGGAATCACACCAAGGCTTACACATGGGAAATCTAATGTACCCATCAATAATTATTTATTTCATATCTACTATGAGCCAGTCCTTGTCTAGATGTTTGGAAGGTCTTTAGAAATTCCTCACCCTTGGAAAGCTTATCAACTTGCAGAGGGGAAGGGAAAAATTGAGCAATAAACTCAATAAGCATGTGAAGTACCTTGTGTGTTAGAAGGTAACGTCCACTATGAGAAAAAGAAGTCAGGTAGGGTTAAGTGCGATCAGGAGTAGGAGTGGTGTGGGGGTGGTTACAATTTTAAATAGGGCCATCAGGATAACTTCACTGAGAAGCTAACAGAAAGAGCATCCAAGGGGCGCCTGGGTGGCCCAGTCGATTAAGACTCTGACTCTCGATTCCAGCTCAGGTCATGATCTTGAGGTTCAGGAGTCTGAGCCCTTTGTCGGGCTCCGCGCTGACTATGCGGAGCCTGCTTGGGATTCTTTCTCTCCCTCTCTCTCCCCTTCTCCTGCCTCTCTCTCTCTCTTTCTCTCTCACAATAAATAAATACACTTTTCTTTAAAAAAGGAAGAGTATCCAAGAGCATATCCCTGGGAAGAGGGCTTCAGGATAAAGAGGCAGGGGGGTGCTGCCCGCAGGTGGGGGGAAACAGGTGGGAGGGGAAGGACGGGTACAAAGGGGAGTTGCTGCACGGTGCTGAGAAACACAAAGCCACTGGCCGGTTCACACGTGCAAGGTGTTGGGAAAGGCATTGCTAAAGAGACTGAGACCTACTTCTTGCCCGAGGGTTAATGGCAAGCGTCACTCATGGTACGCTGTGACGCAAGGCACAGTGTGACAGACCAGAGGCAGCAAACGGGGGTGAGGAAAGCATGAGCTGTGGTCACAAAGACCTACTTTCAGGGGCGCCTGGGTGGCTCAGTTGATTAAGCGCCGACTTCAGCTCGGGTCATGATCTCACGGTTCCTGAGTTGGAGCCCCTCGTCGGGCTCTGTGCTGACAGCTCAGAGCCTGGAGCCTGCTTCCCATTCTGTGTCTCCCTCTCTCTCTGTCCCACCCCGACGCACGCTCTATCTCTCTGTTTCTCAAAAGTGAATACATGTCAAAAAAATTAAAAAAACAAAAACAAAGATCTACTTTCCTACATTGGCTTTGCTGCTCACTGCCTGTGTGATCTCCCCAGGCCCTCTGGGGCTCCAGTCTCCTGGCGTGTGAAATTAGCATAACAATAAGCACCTTGCAGGGTCATATTAATAACGGAGGATAATACATTCCTTTGTGGTAATGCTCAGTTAATGGTAGCTGTCGTTATTACTGTTATTTATTATAAACAAAATTCTACAGAAGTACAGACTTGGAATAAATTAAACAGGGCTAAGGTGAGCGTACAGAAACCTGAATCCTTTGGTGTTTTGGAAAGCACTGCGTCGCCCCCAAATCCCTACGTTGAAGACTAACCCCCAGTGTGATTATATTTGGGGGATAGGGCCTTTACAGAGGTAATTAAGGTTAAATGCGACCGTAAGGGTGAGGCTCTCATCTCCTGTGACTGGTGTCCTTTCTCAGAACAGGAAGAGACACACGGGGCTGTGTGCACACAGGAAAATGGCCCTGTGAGGACATAGCGAGAAGCAGCGGTCTACAAAGCTAGGAGAGAGGCCTCAGGAGAAACCAACCCTGGCATCTGGATCTTGGACTTCCGGCTTCCAGAAAAGGTTTGTTATTTAAGCCCCTGATCTGTGGGTATGTTGTTACGGCAGCCTGAGCAGGCTCGTACAGTGAGTAAAGGGTTGGCATCAAGCTTGGCTGGTCCAGGCCTGCCCGAGAGAAAGACCTTTGAACTGCACTGTGTTCCTGGAAGATCCGGGATTAGGCCGGTGTGTTCTCTCTCTCTTGTCTGCTGTGCGGGACCGTAGTTGCATTTGGGGAGCTGTGAGCTGGCACGAAGGCCTTGCACCGGTGATTGGGAGGGGATAAAAGACTGGTGTGACTTCTCCGGGTCCAGGTGACCCGCCCCCCCCCCCCCAACCCTTCTCCAGGGCAGCCATTCCTGGCCTGTGCTCGTGAGCGGGCAAACACGACCATGTGCTTGGACAGGCCTGGCCTCCCTCATTGCAGATGCCGTACCTGCTGTATCTCTCACTCTACATGTTACCACTGTCTCTTAGGTCTTGACGCTCCACTTGAACCCATAAGAAAAAAGCCTGCAGTGTCAGTACAGGTGTGTAAAATAAACCGCCATTACTGGTTAAGACGAGAGCCTCAGGATGGCGAAGAGTTCTCAGGAGTGGGGAGAGTTGAAGGATGGGATCACATTATTCAGTGCAGCTGCATGACTGACAAGTATTGATCAGGGAAGCCTATGTCAGCTAGATATCGGAGGGCATGTATGAAAAAGTTTTTACACAGAGAGCGCGGGTTTGGAGAATTGCTTTTGCAGATAATGTTCGTGAGTGCTCATTCATAACTTCACTCAATAGAATGGATTTTTTCCTGAAGTTCATTATCACTGCATGGATTTTCTTATGTCCTCAGGGCAAAGGACATGCAGAATCTGTGAATCCAAACTATTTAAACTAGAAGGAGACTTCAAAATAAAGGCCGAGGGAATACTGGGTTTCTGATAGCACAGAACAGTTACGCGCATCTAAATGTGAGTTGCTCTGAGATGGGGGGGATGTAGGAGGTCTGAATTCATTCTGGAGGCCACAGTGGCAGGGCAAGCATAATAAATTACTACTGTTTCAAAAGCTAATATTAGTCGGATACTAGCTGTACAAGATACTCTTCCAAACTACATGTTCTAACTCTCAGAGATAATTATTATCATCCTTACTTTATAGGTGAAGAAACTGAGACCAAGAGACTCGATGTGCCCAGTGTTAAACAGCTAAGAAGTGGCCATTGGCCATAATTCATTGCCAGGCTATCCAGCTCTCAAGCTTGCACTCTTGCTAATGGCTGCCATCTTGATTTTTGGGCTTGCATCACAGGACATTCTTCTACATATGTTTCTAGGCATTGCTCTGCTTAAATGGAAAATGCTGACAGAATGATCAATATAAGTCATTCACTGCTTGGAAAAATACTGTCCCTGAAGCCACAAGGATGGCTGAAGCCAAAAAGGGAATGCAGTGCTGACAGTTCAGAACCAGGAACAGAGCTGTCCACACCGATCTCAAGGTCAACAGAGAGACCATTTCTTTGATGCTGTTATTGAAATTATATTTTTGCTTGGTTCAAAAGCTCAAGTTCAACTTTAAAACCAGAGCAGCTATGGGTTTTAGCCCCAGCTGGTGGGTGGTGGCTCACCCCCCCCCCCAAACCCGGTCTGACGGTGCTGGTTCAGAGGGCAGCTCGTGGCATCAATTAATACAGTTCCAAGTCCCTTAGAGAAGCGGGGGCTGACAGAGAATACAGCGATAAACCACCACATCTTAGATCCAAATGTTAGAGTATTCACAGCACTTTAGTAGATTTCAACGCACACCCCAAATTTAAATACATCAGCTTAGAACTCTAAGTATTTCTTTTACAAATATCTGTATGTTATTGTTCCTGTTATGTGTCCTGCTGGTGAATACTGCTTATCTTTGGAGCAAAATAAGCCTCTTCTTTCTGTTGGTTTTTTTTTAAATTTTTTTTTTCAACGTTTATTTATTTTTAGGACAGAGAGAGACAGAGCATGAACGGGGGAGGGGCAGAGAGAGAGGGAGACACAGAATTGGAAACAGGCTCCAGGCTCTGAGCCATCAGCCCAGAACCTGACGCGGGGCTCGAACTCACGGACCGCGAGATCGTGACCTGGCTGAAGTCGGACGCTTAACCGACTGCGCCACCCAGGCGCCCCGATTCTTTCTGTTGGTTTTAATGTATTTAACATATCCTAGATTCTCTCTCTCTCTCTTGGACACACACACAAACACACACACACGCACACACACACACACACACACACACACCAGGACGGGAACTTGAACTGGGCTGATTCACCTCTCTCTCTGTCTTCATTATCTGTCTTTTAAAGTCTTTACTTTTTTTTTTTTTTAATTTTTTTTTTTCAACGTTTATTTATTTTTGGGACAGAGAGAGACAAAGCATGAACGGGCGAGGGGCAGAGAGAGAGGGAGACACAGAATCGGAAACAGGCTCCAGGCTCTGAGCCATCAGCCCAGAGCCCGACGCGGGGCTCAAACTCACGGACGGCGAGATCGTGACCTGGCTGAAGTCGGACGCTTAACCGACTGCGCCACCCAGGCGCCCCTAAAGTCTTTACTTTTTAAACAACCAGATCTGGTCTCTTTCATCCAGAGTCAAGAACCCCCAGTGCTCCTTCCACCTGTCACTTTGTTGTCCCCCTCGCAGACTGCAGACTTCAAACAAGGCTTTGCAGATGTTAGTCCCAGGATTTATGGATCTGGGAGGGATCGGCATGGCTCTGATCACCACCCTCCCAGGATGTATGAGCTTTCCAAGACACGAGGGTGGAGGAACAGAAGAGGAGCCGTGGGGATGGAGGGGAGGGAAAGAGAGGAGCTAGCAGAGAGGCTGAGGACAGAACAGTGGCATGTTCTGAGGTCAAGACTGCAAGGACGCCTTGGGTATGAATGTTAAATAGTACGGGCAGGTCACGGAAAACAAGGAAACCATGAGAGGCTATTTGATCTGCTTATTTTTGAGACAGACCTTTAGGTGTAGTACTGAGAGAACAGCTTTAGTGGGTGAAGATACACCTCTGGTTTAAGAATCAGTTACAGCAGAAGATGGCTGTCCCTGCCTGGGTGGGAGGGAGGCTTTTTGAAGTTGTGTGTGGGGACGTGAGAGACACCTGGAGGTGGGAACGGGAAGGGGTTGATGTGGATGGGAACTAGCCCTTCCACATCCCGAGATGAACGTCTTCTCCTCACGCTCAACTTTCCTTGAGGAGCACAGCCCAGGGCCTGAGCGTTAACTTCTCCCCTCAGGCAGACAACACTGGAGGATGCATTTTGTAATCTCAAGGGAACAGACATGAGCTCTCATGTTGACAAGGCCTTGAAGGAAAGCCCACACTATGAGAGAAGGACTCCTGTATCGGGAGGGACAGAAATGCAAGACAGCAGGCACACAGGAGCCAACATAACCGTCATCTTAATTACTGCACTGACATAAAAGAGCAGCGAGATTAGCATAATGATTCCTCCGTGATACTGGAAACATGGGGCCAAGACAAACCATTATGAAGAAGAATTGGTTGGAGATGTCGAGAATTAGAAAACCATAATATAATAATAAATAAAGATTTCTAAGGAGGGATTGGAGAGCAGACTAGATAGAGCAGAAGAACATTTTAGGCAGTTGAAATATGGGGTCAATAAACCCTCCTCAAAGGCAACGGGAAAGGATAAAGTGGTTAAAATAATAAACAAAAAGTTAAGGACTGTGGAGGGCAGAAGTGTTGTCATGTATGTACCAATAACCTCAAAAGAAAAGAGAAACTGGGGGGAAGGAACTGTTTGAAGAAATAATGACTCACAATATTCTAGAACAGAATGAAGACGCTCCTACTAAACAGAGTATATACGATATACTAATAACAGAAGTATATAAGATATATATTAATACTAAACAGAGTAGATAAGAAAAAACCCCACACCTATGCCTATAGCTGTGGTTCTTAACCAGAGCCCCAAAGCCCAGGCATTTGTGTATGGGAGTCAGGAGGCTGGAGAATAGGATGGGAAACACCTTCCATGTTCAAAATTTTCACTAGCCTCTCAATGAAAATTTAGCATGTTCTTCAATTAGGACTGTGGGGAAAATTGCAGCAGGATTAGCGGTATCTGCATCATGACTGGTGATAGAAAATCATAGATATGTTCCTATTACATTAGAGTTATAGATCTTTTGAAGTATCATTTATGATCATGAGGAGTTTGAACTTCAGGTAGCTATTAGATCTGATGCTAGGTCTTGTTATTTACAGCACTAATATTACTATTGTATCACTAATTTGCTGTTTTAGATGTTTGATAACTTAATTTCACTATGCTTGGTTTCTTTCGTAATTTAGTATATTTTATGTTACTCATATAAAACATCTTTCTGGGAAGAGGAAAACAGGTTTTAGCAGACTGGCCCCCAAAAGGCTGAGAGTGCTGCATTAAGTGAAGAAACATTAAAAGAAAAGAGAAAGAAGTTCAATAATAAGAATGTAGCTTACATCTAACTTCTCAAGAGCAACATTGTTGATAAAAGACAGTATTGATTTAAATATGGCCACCAGTAAAGATATTTGTAAGCATGTGTCTTGGAAGGATTCACCTATGCACTCTTTCTTCTTAAAAAAAAAGTTTATTTTTGAGAGAGAGAGAGAGAGAGAGAGAGAGAGAGAGAGCGAGCATGAGCGGGGGAGGGACAGAGAGAAAGGGAGACAGAGAATCTGAAACAGGCTCCAGGCTCTGAGCTATCAGCACAGAGCCGGACACGGGGCTTCAACTCACGAACTGTGAGATCATCACCTGAGCTGAAGTCAGACACTCAAACGACTGAGCCACCCAGGCACCCCCCTATGCAGTCTTTCTTCGAACTGCTCTTGAGTAAGAAGGGAACTGAATCCAAGAGGTGATAAGATATGGGAAATAAGAGTAAATAAAAAAAAGAAAAACCTAGTAAATGCAATTAAAATAAGTATGTTGATAAGATTCTGCAATTAAAACTCTAAATGATATCACCACGGCAGGCAGTGAGGTGGGGAAGGAGGTCAGAGTGTTCTTGGTCTTTGTCTTATTCAGAACAGTGATATTGATTTGTTTTTGTGGATGACAGGAAGAAAAAGCAGGATGTTTTTGTGGATGACAGGAAGTAAAAGCATACTTATTAAGTATGTGTCTTAATAAGTTAGGAATAGATGCCAGAAGAATGAAAGTGGAATCTATAACTTTCAAATCAGTAGAGTAATATTCAGTTTGATCAATGGAAAGTAGACGGGGGTGGGTGGGCAGGCAAACAAATAAACAAAACATAGTAAATCAAAAACACAAGGTAAGATGGCAGAAATCTTCCCTTATTGAAATAACAGTAGTTACAATAAGTGAATAGAGATTCTCAAATTAGATTTTTAAGAGATTCTGCATTATGATATCTGAGATACAATAAAAGGATACAAACACCTGTACAAAAGCACCAGGCAGATATTAATAGCAACCAGGAGGGCACTGCAGTAGTTTTAAGAGCAAAGATAAAACTGAGATGGAAAACATCATAGTGAATGAAGATGCCATAAATCAAAAAGATCACGAACTGACTCATTTAGCTAGCAAAACAGCCTCAAATTATACAGAGCTACCAGTGATAGACTACGGACAGAAATGGATAATTCGACCAATAAGGTTTGAAGTTTACACTCAGAAACTGATCAGACAAGCAATACTTGGTGAAGTAAGCATGCAGATCCCCTACAATGCAGTAATTTTCCTGGACATGCGCGCACGCATGCACACACACACACATATACATGCATGCACAGAAGAAACCCTCGAACGACAGGGGGGCGTGCATAAACGTATTCACGGAATGGCTGCAGGTGCCAAGAGTTCGGGGAATTCAGGTATCCATCTTTAGGGGACAGAATAAATAAAGTGTGGATGTACACATAATGGAACACTGTACCACAGTATTCACAGAGCAATACAAATACATCTTAAAAACCTAAGGCTGCGTGAAAAAGCAAGAAACAGATGAGATTTCTAGTACAATACCATTTATATAAATCACGACACGCAAAAGGCAATACTATCAAGTTTCCAAAACATACATATATTTTGAACAGGTATATAGAGCGTGGGGCTGGGAGGCCACACATAAAATACACTCAAGCGGGTGCCAGCGAAGGGGAGAGAACAGAGCTGGGAATTGGGAAGAAAGATGAAGTGTGACAAAGAGAAATTAAAATGAGCGAGGAACACCGCCAGGATATGATGACAGGACCAGGAGGTGAGGGTGGGCCCCGTGTGTACCTGCTGGGCAGAACCCTGGACAGGAGGGTTGATGGGAGATGGGTGTGTAGAATAAGGCATCTATGGGGTAACTGGGCTCACAGCTCTCGCTCTCCCTCTCTCTTTCTCCTCTCTCTTTCTCCCTCTCTCTCACTCGGGCTAGTGAAGTGGGGT
Organism: Lynx rufus; assembly: GCF_022079265.1. Classification (NCBI taxonomy): domain Eukaryota; kingdom Metazoa; phylum Chordata; class Mammalia; order Carnivora; family Felidae; genus Lynx; species Lynx rufus. The sequence continues at coordinate 161,913,314 of NW_025814856.1, read as the reverse complement.
TGTTTCACCTCCTCAGGGAATCGCCAGAGGGGCGGTGGGGCTGTGAGTTCTCATCCGCTCCTCAACAGTTGCATCATGATACTAATTTCTTTGATTACAATCTTTTTCTGTGCAACAGCTGCCATTTACGGTCACGATCTCTAGTTGGATCCTCATATAAAGAATAAAAAAATGTATATGTGAAATTGTGAATCTGTTGAAAAAAATTCTCCATGCTGATTGCAAAGTTGGTGTCTTGGCATTAAAACGACTTTTTGGTGGGGGGGGGGGGCCGGGTGGCTCAATCGGTGAAGCTTCCGACTCTTGGTTTCAGCTCAGGTCATGATCTCCCGGTTTGTGAGTTCGAGCCCCACGTCAGGCTCTGCACTAACAGCGTGGAGCCTGCTTGGGATTCTCTCTCCCTCTCTCTCTGCCCCTCCTCTGCTCTCTCTCTCTTTCTTTCAAACTAAATAAACATTAAAAAAAATTCTTTACAATGACTTCTCTGGATCAGACCGTGCCCATCAGTTGTCATGAGAAAATGGGGAGGAGGACCACAGAGCCCCTGAAGCACTTGTTTGCGACACATGAGCTATTTTACGCAGAAGGTGAACAGCAGGATCGCCTCTATTTGTTTGTCCCAATCTCTCTAAACGCTTCCATGCGTGTGACCTCTGCCTTAGAAGAGTGGTCCAGCACCTGTGGAAATGGGCGGTTCACAGGCTACCTTGTTGGATCTCAAAAGAGGATAAAAGCACACTGTCAATCTGATTATGTTGGGAGTGTAAGAAACCAAGGTAAAAATAATGTGTATCCTAACTTACTTAATATGTTAAAACTCTAACTAATAAAGAGAGAGCCAGAATTGTTAAAGCTGGTAGGCTTTGCCCACTAAAGGCCCGAGGGTAGGAAAACGTAGGGTGACTTACTTGTGGGTGGCTTCACCCGTGGTGGGGTGAAGGGGCAGGAGGCAGTTCTATGGAAGCGACCTCTGTATTTTATTTGCCCTTCTGCTTTGCAGATAGTTTACTGACTTCATCTAGTGATGTTTATACTACCATTTTACCTAGTAAATCATTTTATTTCATTATTTTCCTGCTGGCTGTGGTTTCCAGCCATACTGCTCCCTATCTGTGTCTGGGGGAGAAGGAGGGGACCAGTTATAAGGGTCAGGTCTGAAGCTCTTTGCATTAGGGTCCTAGCTAGCGTCTCGGCTACTGCCAAACAGATAAGGCCTCACCTTGAAAGAGGGAGAATGAAAACTGTATTTAGGGACTAGACTGCATTGAGATACTATCTTTCATAAAATTCTGAGACTCTCTGTCTCCTCTTTTTTTTTTTTTTTTTTTTTGGCTTCTGTTATGCTTGATTTCAGTCTGTGGTATCCAGTGAAAAAAGGTATTTCCAAAGATGGCCATATGACTATTAACTCAGAGAAGTAATAAACATGATACCATTCACTTATTCATTCTACTGTATATTCAGCCAGTACTCAACCATTGTGACATTATTCTAGATCTCTGTTGTCATGGAGCCTACTGTCTAGGGGAAGGACACATAAAGAAATGAAAATATCACACTAAGGAGAATGTGACTGCTTACTTCTGATTGAGTGGTCAGAGAAGGCCTCTCTGAGAAGGTAACGGAAGCTGAGACACAAAGAACAAGAAGGGTCTGGCCTTGTCAGTGTCTGGGGAGGTATTCTGAGGCAGAGGAAACAGCCAGTACAAATGCTCTAGAGCAGAAATAAGCTTGATGTGTCCGTGGCACATACCAAAACTGTGGAGACCAGCCAGGAGACACCCTGCATCAGTTCAAGCAAGACACAACTGTGGCTTTGACTAGGGTAGGACTTGTGGTAATGGAGAGCAGTGGACGCACCCCGGGCACAGTCTACAGGTAGAGTCATGAGGCTCACTCCTGCCGGGCAGTGATGACGGAAGGAGAGGAATCAAGGACAGCTCCAAATTTTGGGCTCAAGCAAAGATGGGTAGGTGGTGACGTCATTTACTGTGATGGGAAGGTTGGTGGAAGAACAGGTTTGGGGTAGGCATCAAGAGCCTGTCAGGTTTTCTCTGAGATGCCCATTGGACATCCAAGCTGAGGTGCTAAGTAGATGGTTGAATAAGTGCATGCAGAGTTTCTGAGAGAAGTGAAGCCTAGAGATTTCAATTTAAGAGTCATTGGTCCATAGATAGTATTGGATGCCACTGGACTGGATAAGATCACCTGGGGAAATGGATGGATGGAGAAGAGAGGAAGGTTCTGTGAAGCTTCCATATCTAGTGGTCACAGCGAGGGAGAGACTAAGTCATGGCAAGCAAAAGTGGAAGGAAAAGTGGGTGAGTACACTGCCATACTTTCAAGAGAAGAAAGTATTTCGTGAAGGATGGTGGGTGGGCCGCTGCTGGTGAAACCGGGCCCTGCAGGGTGAATGGAGTTGAAAGTAGCAGAAAGTTTAAAGCTTGTTTTTCACAGAAATGTTTCCTCCTCATAAGCTATCGTGTCTTTTCAGTCCCCACGAACAAACCCACTAGGTGCCTCTGCAGCAGCCTGGACTCAGGGTCAGCTGATATGGTTCCAGCCTGGGAACAAGCGAAGCCCTGCTTTCTTTACCTGAGATGATGAACCCAAGACCCCATCCAGTTATACTGGTTCTTAGGACATGCCCGCAGCTCCTTCTCTTTGTCTTGAGATAACCTTCTGATGTTGTTCAAGTAGGCAATTAGGTTCTAACAGGATGCCTGGAGGCCAGCAACAAGGAAGACTTGGCCAGCTATGGGGAAAGTTAGAGGGCTGTCCTGGGGGCACCCCACAAGAAGCCAGATCAAACCACACAGGCCAAAGAGGGCAAGTGCCATGGTTAGAAACCCATGACCAAATAAGGAAAGAAGAGGCACAAAACTCTGCTTCCAAGAAATCCCTGCCCCAAGTAATATATATTCCACTCCCCACTTGCCACCTGTCAATAAAAGATAGAAACCCAACTCCCGTGGGACACAGCTTTCTCTCTTGTGCTCACGGGCTCTCTCACATCTTGGGAGGTGACAGTCACTTAAATAAACTTTCCCGCTTATGTTGCTCATCTGCTGTGTTGTGTGTCTGGCCTTGAATTATCTCTCCCGACATGACCAAGAACCTCTGGCGACCTCTCTGGGATGGGCTGGGTCAAGGCCCCAGGGCCTGGGGTTCCCCCAGTTCACCAGGCAACAGAGTCTGCGGCTGAATTTTGCTTTCTTCTGATGTTAAGTCTCCACCCCACGGTGAATACGGGATGTATGCTATGCCCACATCACTCAGTGCACATGCCACATCTCTCCTAATGAATCGTCCTAAGTTTCTCTGCCCTTTTCATCAATATGTGTGTGACCTCAACTCCCAGGATTACAAAAATGTGTTCCCCCGCCACTTTGGGGAGGTGGATCTGAGGCTTGTCCTTTTGTCTCCTCCTTTGGCTGCCTCTTGAACAAACTCCTTGCTGCCGACTTGATGTGTTGTTAGTGGTTGACTTTGCTTTGCATCGGGCAGATGGACTTGGGTTCGGTTACACTGGGAGATCATGGAAAGAAGACAAGAGTTATGGACGTTTTCTAGACCTCTGTGGGTTCTGGAGAGATTGGTGTTGACTTTGACAACCCTTGCAAAGGGTTTCCTAAAATAAGTAAAAAAGAAACAACAGCCTATTTTCATATCCCAGAGACTCTCAAGTAAGGCGGCTCATTCCCCACCAAGATTGCTTCTGCTTCTCATCTTTTTCCAAATGCTTTGTGTCTGTGTCTGCCCATGGTTCTCTGCCTGCCTTGGTCTTTGCCATTTTGACTTTGTAATGCACAGAATACTTGCCAGGGCCAACTCAGGCCAGGCCTGATCTCCTAGTCTCCTACTCTATACTCCATGACTGACAGCAGTGTTTCCTCATGGGGGCCCCACTGCCATCTGGGGTGCACCAAGTCTTTTCTGGATGGATTCCCTTTTGCACCACAGGAAGTTCTGCCTGCAGCCTGCAGCCTGTAGCTGGGGTTGGCACTCTGAAACCACCTGGTGGACCACACTATCACCCTACAAGAGAAACGTTGGTATAGACTGACCAAGATGGCAGCAGTGTTCCCCTCAGTTTGACTCACCTTGAGACCTGTTTCTTCCTGACCCTGGTCTCCTGACTTCCCTCTTCTTAAAACATTTACTTAAGAAAGTTCCTAATGGTGAATTCTTTCTCTTCCCCTTTGAGATGTGAATCTTTTCAAAAGTCTTTTTGCCAGTTTTACAACCCAGGAATGTCTTTCTAGTCTCTTTGAAATGTAAACGTCAAGGGAGCTACTGCCTATATCTCTTAGTTCCTGGGGAAGGGTGGCCCCTCACTCCAAGTTGTAAAACTACGTCCTGCCAGGAAGAGAGGAGAAAGTTTACTTTTCCTTTGGGTAAAGTTGTTAGCAAACACAGATGGCCTCGCATCTCTTCTATCCTACTCTTAAAAACTCGCCATTGTGTATTTTACCACAATTAAAACACAACACATGAAAAACAACCCTCTTCCACTGTTTCAGCAGAGTTGAGCCCAGACTGAGTTGTGGCCTTTCTCCCCTCTGCAGTATCCTTGAGTGAAATCTTCCTTGCCTGTTTAATGTCAGTGTGTAATTTTTGCTTTGACAAGATGAACCCTTGAGGGTTAGATCTCTGGAATCAGACTCTGAGGGATCAGACCCCAGCTCTGTCTCTTACCAGCTGCACGACGTTGGGCTGTTAACTAATCTTTAGCTTTAGTTTCTTCACTGTGAAAATAAAGCAGAAATTAGTAATAGCATTTACTTTATAAGAGGTAAATAAAGCACAGGGAGCACTTGGCCTTGAAGTGTCTGTTGCCCAGGACATGTTGGCCAGCGTTTATGTTGTTGTTAGTGAGGCAGGCTTGCAGAAAACGGGAACAAGCAACATATTTTCTGGGTTTTAATTCCTGCTACCTGGATTGTCTATTTTTGATTCTAAACTTTTTGGATACCAAAAAGAGCCGTTCTATTCATACACAGATTTTGGTACACTTCATGGCCGGAATTCCATTTTTCTCCCTTTCAGACAACAAATGTTGATTTTTCTCTTTGCTCTCTCAATGGCACTGAATTTCAGATGGCAGGGGAATGATCCATTCAGGATTCTGGAATCCAGACAGGGTAAGGAGCAGCTGACCAAACAAGCTATATCATCAAGTTTGGGGAAGTTGGGCCGTTTTATGGGGCTACTGGCCCAGCGTGGCTCAGAGAATGGTCATAGCACTCTGTCCTCATTCGTCAGGAGGACAACTCAGCCATGAACTCAAGGGGCAGCTCAGGAGGAGTTTCCTGACAAGCTGCTGGAGGAAGAGCAGGTTTGCTCTGAGTCCTGAGGACAGTGCTTCTCCTGTCTCCAGCCAGCCTTCCTGCAGAACACAAAAGATCCTGAAGGAATGAATGTGGTTTCTCAGCTCCTTCTGGGCCACGTCTTACACAGAAGGGAAGGCCTTCTTTAGCCAGAGAGATTTCAGAAGAGGTCAGAGTTGAACAACTTGAGCCTGGACACTTGTCATTAGTTAGGATTCTCAAAGAGCCACTGAGGAGTTTGAATCTTCCTAAGCCTTCCAAAGCAGCCTCCAGCTCTCCCGAACTCTGACCTCCTCCTTAAGCTACTGCTAAGCACAGTTACATGCGCTGGCCTGTGTCTGGCTTATGGCAATCAACCCCTACACCAGCCACCCTGCCTTGAATAGCCTGCCTGGCTCTCCCTTATGGCTCACATTCTCCAGCTCCCTAATGGGGTGTCGGGCTGGCCACCAGCTGCAGGCCGAGGTCCCAGCAGATACCCTGCCCCCTCACAGCCCCAACACTGCTTCAGCCACCAGGGCTCCCAACTCCCCACATGTCTCTGTGCCAAAGCACGCTCTGGCTCTGCCCAGCCCAGCACTGGTCATACCTAGATAATGACTTTGAGCGTGCCTGCTATTCTCTACCTCCTAAGAAAAATATGGCCCTTGGCTGCCATGGAGGATGTAGGTCTGAACACCTGGTCTGGTTGAGGCTATAGATCACCATGTGGTTTAAGTGTCTTTGCTGGGCCATCCCAGCAGCTCATCATATGCTCCTTGTTCCTGCTGGACCAACAACATGAGAAAGTTTCCTCCGCGTTTTGGACAAATACCAGCAGATGCTTCTTTCTTCCCACATCACTCTTCATGTTTAAATTGGTTTGTTACTTTTTGACTAAAGCAGAATCAGAGCCACGATAATAATTCTCAAAGTAATGAGAGTTAGTGCCTAAAGACCTGTGTTAATCCTCTTTCGATGACAGCTTTTAATTACATTTTAGATGTGGAGTGAGGGGCGCTGTTCTATTTCTTCAGTTGCTTTGAGAAAGGAGACAGGAAGCTGGCCTTCCCTTAGAGCCCATTCTGTGTGCAAATCCAAGAATGAATTCTGGTCTGTGTTAGCCTTAGGTTGAGGCAAGCCCCTCTGTTCTAGAATGGGGAAGGAGCTGTTGGGCAACTTGGCCACATGTCTTGGCCGTGACGCTGATGCCCATGTGATGTTTACACATGGACGCTTTCTGTCTTCTTGGTCGACTGAGAACATTCCTGGGTCACTGTGTGCTGCTGTATGGTCACTGAGGCAGGTAAGCAGAGTAGCTGCAGCCTGACTTTGAATGTCAGGGGGCGTGTATGCATGGGAACCTTCCTTCAGGGCATGTGGGTTAAAGTGAACACACATCAGGTCAGTACTTTAGGAAAGAAGAAATGAGCCAGTTGGAAGCAGGTTCTGTAGGAGGGGGTGAGCGTTACACGGATACACGGAGATAGAAAGCTAAGGGAGTAAAGGTAAAAGCGAAGATACGAAATAACTCATATTTAATGAGTCTGACTTCATGCCAGGCACCCTCCAAAGAGTGCTTATTCTGGACTGTTTCAGTCCACCCTGAGACGTAGGGACTGTATCCCTCTTTATCATTTTAAAAATGTTTTTATTTATTTATTTTGAGAGAAAGAGAGAATGAGCAGGGGAGGGGAAGAGAGAGAAAGAGAGAAAGAGAATCCCAAACAGGCTTTACACCATCAGCACGGACCCCAATGTGGGGCTCGAACCGTGAGATCACGACCTGAGCCGAAAACTAAGAGTTGGGCATTTAACTGATGGAGCCACCCAGGCACCCCTGTATCTCTTTTTTAACACGGAAATACTGAGTAACCTGCCAGTGGTCCCTCAGCCTGTAAGTGGCGGTGGTGGGATTCAAAGCCCACGTTATCCACATGACACAGCGCGAAGGATGACCTCTTGGCAACTGAAGCTGCTTTAACCCATCTCTAAACACGTAACCACAAATGGTTGAAGCTGGAGGACATTCTGGAGACCAAAGAATCCAACTCCTTTATTAGACAGGGGAAAAAGGAGACTCAAGAGGGAAAGTGGTGACACGCCGTCAGGACAGAGCTTCTAAATGAGAACTGAACCCAGGATAGCTCTCCGGGTTCCCAAATCCCTACTGAAGAGGCTTGGGATAACAGTCTCCATGATTTCACAGCTGTTGAATTGATGTTCTCTTTGGAAACTAGCTCCTCTCCCCACCTCCCCTGGGGAGGACGTCTATTGCAGAACAGTAATTTTCATACTGGCGCAAAATAGCTTGTGTCTGGGAGATGCGCATCATGCCTGCCTCTGAGATGACAGGAAATTAGAAATGAGGATGCGGACCTCCTCGTTTCCATCGAGGGAAAAGCAACTGCTGACTCATCATGGCGGCCCACTGTTCTGAAGCTTCTTTTCCAGGTCACCAGTGGTTTTAACATTACTAAAGTCAAAGCATGTTTTTCTAGCCTTGTTTTATGCATGGCACCGGATGTTATTTGTCAATAAGAAACCCAGAGAATGGCATGAGACTGTCTCTTCCCGTGACACCCCTCTCCTGGTTTTTCCTTGCTTGTTCCCTCCATTCCCCTTCAGCCTTCTTCCCCAGGTGCTGTGTTCCTGGCTGTCTCTTAAACTGTTCTGTCGAATTCTGACCTCAGCCCTCTACTGTTCTCTCCTTATAAGCTGTTCTTTCAAGAAATCAAAATTCCTTCCAAGACCATAATAAATGTTCCCCTCTATCTCTTTCCATTTACAACTTTATTTTGTCTCCAAACTTTTCAGAGACAACTATAATCCATGGAAAGAAAGGAATAAAAAGGAAAGTTGGGACAAGGTCTGAAAAAGAAGAAACTCAGTCAGTGAAGGCCACCCATTATGAAGAAAACCAGGTAGAATTTAACCAGCATGCTTGGGATGGACAGGATTGAGGACAACAAAACTTGTCCCAGGTAATCTGGGCAAGACATATGGATAAAGTGGACTTTGCTCACAATATTCAGCAGGAATCAGTGGACCTGGTATTTAATTCATAAAAAATAATTTTAAAGTAATGTGCAATTTTGAGAACTATAACACGAGGGCAGGATTTGTAAGGGGTTAGCTTTTAATTGGGGTCAAGGAGTACTTTATTTTGAAATCTATGACTCTTTCATGGCCCCTGACAACATGGCTTGTTAACAAATCAGTCTTACTTTCAGAGCTAACGGACTAAGTTAACACGTCTGTAGTCCGCCCACCTTGTACCAAAGGAGGTGACATCTACTTTTACCTTTCCTTTTGTGACTTTCCAATGTTCTTAAAGCATTTCAGCACAATTATGAAAGACACTGTGGGGCTCCGGCCCTTGTTAAAATTGGCTGACCCTCAGTAAGGCCCTAGCATAGGGTGACAGGTGGTAGGCCTATGGACAGCAACCAGGTCACGTCTGGTTTTGCTCGGTCTGGGATTGCCACAGTTGACTGACTTGATCAATTAACCCCAAGAAACTCAGGGGGGGTGTCTAAGGTGGCACATAGCCAGGAAGTCCTTCAAATTTGCTCTCTTGTCATTCAACAGAGGAAAAACAGCTAATTTCTCAAAACGTTAGTGTTCTGGAAAAGAAAACTTAATATTTAGTTGTGGAAACAGGTATTGATCTGAAAGAACATGAGCTTCAGCTGCAATATGTCACAAGCAAAGACTACACTGTGAGGTTAGATCGACTTCTTGCAAAGGATGCTCAACTTTTGCTCTGTTTAAATTCCTGAGTGTTGATCTCTTTCTCATGTAAAGGTATTTTGTATGGGGAAATTCCCGTCCGTCTCTGCCTAGAACCTCGAGGATGCGCAGAGAAAGGAATGGATTTCTACTTATCATTTCAAGCAAACCTAAACTTAGGAAGCTCATTTCCTTCTCTTTCTCCCTCCCTCCATCCTTCCTCCCTCATAGTTACAAGCGTCCTCAATTGTCAAAGAATTTTCGACAGTCCTAAAGCTGTAGACCTAACATTGCACAGGTCGGAGACCTCAGAGATACCCCTCTGATTTTGTAGATGAGGACCTTGAATGCTGGAGAGTGGAGAGTGAGCCAGATTTAGGTCTCCTGGTTCATCTTCCTGTTCCATTCTGTCTTGATAGAGTCTACAAGAAGCCTAGACTCTTACTTTTGGGAAGATTTCTATCAAAGCATCCCAGAGACAGCTTTATTTTTTCCATTGTGAAGGTTATTCAAACCAACAGGGGGAAGTCACGAAGGCCTTCCTATTACTCACCAACAAACAGCTGGCTGTAGAGCTCCAGGCGGGTGTGACCTTCGGTGGGCGCCTTGCGGACCTGCTGTGGCAGCCGATCCACCTGTAAGCTGGCTTGCTTCACATTCCTCTCCGCGGTGACCCGGTGCCACTGGTCATCATTGAGCGGGGAGGGCGATCTCACCACAATCTCCACTGGCCCGTTACCGACATCAAACGAAAAGGACACTTCTGTGGCAGCTGAGGGAGCAGAAAGCACGAAAGGCACATGAGTATTTTCCTCCCAGATACCAGATAGCAGTGATTTCTAGAGGAAAAACAAAGCCCGTCATCACTTGCTACAAAAACTCGTGGCAAAATCATTTGAGGAAGGAGAGAGAACACATCAATCCACTATCAATGAACCATATTTCCTCCAAGGGGAGGTAAATATACTTGGATTGGGCACCAGGAATACATTTATTTTCTTACTCCATCTTTAAAAGCTTGTCAAGAAGTTACCGTCGGCGACTCTTTCCAGATAAGCAAACCCAGACCTGGAGAAGATCAAGCATGAGCTGAGTGCCTTATGTTTAGGGAGTAGTGGAGCCAGGACCTAGACCTGGGCTTGTCAGGTTTCAGAGCCCCCAATCTGTGGATTACTAAACACAATGCAACTCTTCAGTAGCTCCCAAGGCAGGGACTCTCTCCTGGAGAGCTTTATGAAACACCGATGTCCAGCCCCATCCCCAGGGATTCTGGCTCAGTTGGTGACATAGGCACTGGTATTTTTAAAAGTATGTTGGAAAATATTAATATATAGCTAGAGTTGAGAGCTACTGTTTTGGGAGAGCTTACACAACTGTATTTCATTAATGTAGTCATCACAATTCCTGTCGAAAACTAGGGAGGCAGGAGTCTTGAGGCAATAAAGGTGACTGGCGTCCTTTTTGGGTCACTGTGGCTGTCCAAAAGGTAGCTCAGGATTCTTGCAGAACAACTCCTTTCCTGAACCAATTGCCATACGCCTAGTCAGTTCCCATCTGGAATGCTGGATCCTTCTCATAACGTACCCCCCAGCACTGACCACAAGTCATTTCTTTTTCATAGATCTGCTCAAGGTCCATAACAAATCACCTTTCAATAAGAGACAAATGGATCAGGGTGGTTTGCTTTGGCAACTTCGGTTGTACGTAGTTTCTTACTTCACAGTTTAGGTTTTAATTTCCTCAGTGACCACCTAACGTTTCATAAAACATGCTTTTCAAATGTATATTTTTTTCTTGCGATTGGCAGGAAGGGAAGCTTAATGGAAAGGCCAAGGCAGCACACAGGTCCCCAGCTCCTTTGGCTTGGTGAGTTCTTTTCCACATCAAAGACATGGCATTTCCCAACTTTGCTTATAAAGAGACTCAGCTCCTTTATCACTACGGCTTCTGCCTAATCTCTAAGCAGTTTAATTAAATATCTGTCATTTTTTCCTGGGCTAATGGAAAATTCAGCTTCTTTGGACTGGTACCATTTTGAGATGGTGTCACAAGCAATCAAACTTCTAATTTAAAAACCAGAGTGGTCCAGATTCTCTCAGGACCTCGACTGTTCCCTGCCTCTGGGTCAGGCCCCTCTGAAAGCAGCATTAACTTTATTAAGCCACAGGGATATTAGATGCAGAGCTCAATTTAATCAACCTAATTGTACCAAGGAATTTTGATCCTTTATGTTATTAGCAGGAGGACTTTAATTTTAACACCTGTGGTGAGTCTACACGTACCCTGGTAAAGTATCTCCTCTATATGAAGAGCTCATGCCTCCAGGGGTCACTGTGATTTGGTGGAAGCCAGTGACCTTCATGAAGGTATCTACGGAAATACCAACGCACATTGACAATCACACGACTCATGGACTGAATGATCTTTCCCTGTATTTCTGGCATAGTCGGGGACGGGTGGGGAAGTAGCCTCAGTTCTAAGATTGAATCTGTTCTGTTCTTGTAGTGCTATGGCTTAGCAGATGCATTTTTATTTTTTTAATTAAAAATTTTTTAATGTTTATTTGTTTTTGAGAGAGAGGGAGACAGAGTGTGAGAAAGGGTGGGGCAGAGAGAGAGGGAGACACAGAATCCGAAGCAGGCTCCAGGCTCTGAGCTGTCAGCGAGCCTGACGTGGGGCTCAGACCCACAAACCGTGAGATCATGACCTGACCCAAAGTCGGATATTCAACCGACTGAGCCACCCAGGTGCCCCTAGCAGGTGCATTTTTAAACGCAAGTTGTCAGAGAAGCAAGAATGCAAGGGTTCCTGAGCTAAGTAGGAAAGATGGTTTCATTTCAAAGGCATCAACCGCCATCAGGGAAATAGAATTTAGGGATAAATTGAGTTTAACCCTAAGGTTTGACTTGAAGGGTAAATGCTGCTCTAATTGCCTCTCCTCCTCTCCTCCTGCTACGATGAATTCTTGTCCAGGTCTTTAAATTGTCACGATTTGGAGAAACCTTGAGTATCAACAGCAAACTAGGAAATGACTCTACTTTTTTCTCTACTTGTCACACTAGATCCCCTGTTTCTGCCTCCTCTGGATCATGGTCTTCTTGTTTTTTTTTAATTAAAGATTTTTTTTTTACTATTTATTTTTGAGAGAGAGAGAGAGAGAGAGAGAGAGAGAGAGAATGAGCGGGGGAGAGACTGAGAGAGGGAAACACGGAATCTGAAGCAGGCTGCATGCTATCAGCACGGAGCCCGATGAGGGTCTTGAACTCACAAACTGAGATCATGATCTGAGCCGAAGTCAGACGCTTAACTGACTGAGCCACCCAGGCGTCCCTGGGCCACGGTCTTCTTAACGTCAGTGCTTCACTCTAGCAAAGAAAAAGGTCTCCAGGCTCCTGCTGCAAAGCTCAGTCCTCTCACCAGTTGCGTGTACTAAGAGGTGCTCAATGTCAACGGCCTCTAGGAGCAGATTCCTCCTTAAGGAGCCTCTACTCAGGCTCTGATGTAGAAATATTCACAATTTGAGTACAGCCCACATCCCTTCTCTTGCTTCCTGAGGGAGGGGCTGTGGGCCCAGTGTGAGAGCAAAGGATCGGGCTCCTTTTCCTCAGTCATTCAATGTCAGCTCCCCTGACTTGGCTGAGGGACGCCTTTGCGAATCTATCTCCTAGTCAAACAGCAAGTGTGTTTTAAAAGCTTCTAAAGTTCAGTTTGTGGCTGATTGCTCCTGCTCTTCTGGGTGAGAGGAGCTGACATTTTAAAAGAGATAATTACAGAGAGAGTCAGGGAGCGAATAAAAGGGAGGCGGCATAAAAGACACCAGAGCCAATGACACTATCCTTATTTAATGTGGGTCTCCACTGGAGACCGCAGTGTTGCCCTGTTTCTGCCGGCAAAAAAAAAGAAATTTCTTACACGCCGGAAGTACTCTTACTTCCAGAAATAAGTATCTGAGAGTGGGATGTATCCAGCGTAGCTCACTGGAAAGATGACTGTAGCAAAAACTGATGGTTGTCTTTCTATCAGTGGCAAGAACTGGAAAGTGTCAGAGATTTCACCCAATTCATAAACTAACAGCTTAGTCTCCCATAGTTTCCTGTGTGCTGGCAGCAGACAGAAGACTCCCGGGTCAGAGACAAAAGATGTTATTACTCACAGCACAGCAGGCAGTATGCACTTCAGCCCCCCTCCCCCCCCCATTCTCTCTTGTCCCCCAAGTTTCATGGGGGCATGTGGAGCAGCCCACAGGGATGCTGTACATGCAGAGCTCATGTCAGCCGAGGAACCTGAACTTAAGAAACCCCATTGTTTTAAAGGGGCTGCTAGCAAGCTAGCTCTTTTTTTTTTTTTTTTTTTTTTTTTTTTTTTTGCCCTGAGGAGAGACATTAGCACATTAGCTTATCCTGGTCAGGAGACTTCTGCCTTCTGAGACCATTGGCCAGCCACACATCATTAGAAAGGTACCAACAAAGCCATTAATGGGGAGACCCATGGAGAAGTTTCCTCCAATAAACAGCCACAACCCCCTTTTCTAATTTTGTCCCGGAATCTCTCTACTCGCATAGAATCTTAAGCTTCAGCTATGGATGCCCCTCCCCCAGACCCAGAATGTGTATCTGGATTTGTCTAAGTTACATATGGCAATTTCACCCTCCTTGCCAGGAACCTGCTTAGGATGGGACATATCATTCCCTCCTGGCTAATAAGATATGAAGAGATTCTTTAAGGCTCTTTTGGGCCACATTTCCTGGCTCATCAGAGACAGACAACCATTTTATGCCCCTTGATCCTGGGTGGAGGCTGTGTTTCCTAATGTTGCTGGAACCATCTTGTAAATCAGAAATGCTGAGGAGAACAGGGAGGACAGTGGGACAAACCAGGGTCTTTGGTGATGTTGGTCAGCCCCTAAATTATTCCCAGGGTCGCTCAACACTTTTCACACGAGACATCCACTATTGTTTAAGCCATTTTGATTCCAGCTGAAAGCTTGTTAACTGTTACAGGGAATGGTTTGGAGTCAATAGATGCAACTTCTTGTCATAGCTTTACCTTTTTCACCTTTTGGGCCTCAGTTTCCTGGTGTCTGAAATGAGGATCACATCTATAGCTTTCCCAGAGTTTCTGTGTCCAAAATGTGTTTGAAACCACTGAACTCATCTCTAAGGTCCCTTCAAATGGCAACGTGCTATGATCTAATTTTCAAGGGATTCAAAGAGAACTAATGAAGGGAAATATAGCTAGTCTTAATGCTAATTTTAGATCTTGAATCCTTACAGGGAGAAAAGAGATTGCATGAAAAGAGAAAGGCACAAGGTGGCATGATGGTGTATCGGAAATTACCTTTGCATCAGTCTGGTTCCTGACTTCATTTGAGTGACTTAAAACCATAAATGGGACAGAACCATGCACAGCTCTTGGTCCAGCTTCTCACGGTCCAGCAGGTGGCATTCTTTACTCTCCTTGTAATTCAACACATGTTTTCTTAAACAAATCACCTCTAGGCTTACTGTACTGAGTCACAAATTTAACAACAGACCAGAATAGTGGACTTTTTGGCTCTCAGCTCTCCAAGCAGGTGAAGTGACATTGAGACATTAGGTCATTCAATATGGAACAGGTAAAGAGAAAAGACAGGGACAGGTACACACAGTGAGTTTGCTGGGAAGACCCATGAATGCTGTTACAGTTTTGGTGACGATTTGTTTCTTCCATCTTAAAATGAAGTTTAGGGACTGAGGATTATTCCGCACAAAATCTCATTTGACCCATAAAACAAAACTGATAATAGGTAGAGCAGATATTTTAGCCTCATTCTACAGTGGAGAATGTTTGGATATATTTTCTTCTTCTTCTTCTTTTAAATGTTTATTTATTTAGAAAGAGAGAAAGTGTGCGAGTGCACGGGGGGAGGGGAGAGGCAGAGAGAGGTAGAGAGAGAATCTCAAGCAGGCTTTGTGCTGTAAGTGCAGAGACCAACGTGGGGCTCAATCTCACGAACCTCAAGATCATGACCTGAGTTAATCGAATGAGCCACCCAAATGCCCCAATCTTCTCCTTCTCATTCTCCTCTTCTTCCCCCTTCTTTCTCTTCCTCTTCCTCTCCTTTTTCTCTTCCTCTTCTTCTCCTCCTCTTTCTTCTTCTTCTTCTTCTCCTTCTCCTTCTTCTTCTTCCTTTTTCTTCTTCTTCTTCTTCTTCTTCTTCTTCTTCTTCCTTTTTATGAATGCAGGGCTAAGTATACATCAGGAAACCAAAGAATTTACATAACATGAGAGGGTCATGAGTTGAGGCAGGAACACTGAACATAGAGTCACTGTGAGAATCAGAGAGATGAGGGAAAGAAGGAAGAAGTGAAGAGAATATCTGTGTTCTTATGTAAGCCCAAGTGCTCCATCTTACCCTGGAGGCTGCCCACTCCTTCTTACCTACTCAAGGACACCAGTCCAGCACGTCTCCCCTCTCTTCCATGGCACCAATAATTTGTTCTTTGCTGGATCACTCCACATGAACATGTTGACATGTCTCTACTCTCAGCAGCCACCACCACTACAGAATCTTTCTCTTGACCTTATTTCTTATTTCTTTGCTCTCTTTAGTTGCCACATTCCTTGAATGAGCTTCCTGTAGTCTCTGTATCTGCTTCTTCTCCTCTTAGCCCTTCTTTAACCCCATCACATGAGGCTTTCTCCTCCACTACATCTGTTTCTGCCCCAGGGCCTTAGCATTTATTGTGCCCTTTACCCAAATAACTCTGTGGCTTCTCTTTTGCACTTATGCTCACATGTTATCATATTAGAAATTCCTTCCCTAAACCTTTTATGCTAAATAGCGAACCCCTACTCTCAGCTGCCTTTTTTCCTTTATCCTTATTTTTTTTCCACTTATGTAGCACGTATTGTATCACCATCTGGCACAAAATATATGTGCTCCTGGCCTCACTGAAGCAGAGACATTTTCTGTTTTGTTCATTGTTGTTATATATATCCTCAGCACCTAGAACAATGCCTGCCACAGAGAAGGCACAAGTTGTGAATAAATGAATGAATGAATAGAAACACTCCTACCAAGGAGGCCAAATGATTATAATATATATACTCTGAATCAAAGAAATCCAGGCAAACCATAATTTAGGAGACAGGCATATTCAAGGAATGTCATCTTCTGTTCCACAAGCATCTTTCCTAAGAGCATAAAGTAAGAATGTATGTTTTCTCAGACTGGGGACAAGATACATTAGTTACACCAGTTATTTACAAATAGAAGAACAGTTGAGGATCAAAGGCTTATCCAGGATAAACCCAGAAGTGCAGTCAGAAGCATATTCTGAAGCTTCTGTCACAGAGATTCTCATTCGAAAGTTGTGATAGGGCCGTGGAGTCTGCATTTTGTTAACTCCAGGGTTCCTGATGCAACTGGTCCTGGAATCCTACTTTGCAAACCACTAGGATCCCCAAGTTCCATTCTGGTAGTGAGGTCCTAAGAATTGGAGTTTATCTCCTTGCCCGCAAAGGAAATATGTTCAAAACTGTAGAGTGAAGAGTTTCAGTTTGCTTAAAGAGAGAAGTCCAGGCATTGCCCTTGGACCTGGGAGGGCAACATCTAAACCCCTGGAATGTTGTGTCTTTGTTGGCCTGAGAGTCTGACAATGTGATCTAGGGTGGGAGCTGAGCACGCCAGATAGACCAACGATGTAGGGGAGGGTGGAGGCTTGGGTCACACAGTTCAAGCCTTGGGAGGGCTGGAAACGGAGGTGGGGTCATGTGGGCGGCCAACCACTCCTACCTACCAGAGCCGGAGCTGGACTAAAGATCCTGAACACCAAGGCTCGTTTGGACAACTCCCTGAACACGCTGTGGGTGTCAGAGGTGTGTGTGAGGCTGCACAGGCTATGGATGGGCCTTCTAAGTTTGTGGTTGGGCTCCCTGCAAAACCCAAACAACCACTTCAGTTTGCAGGTATGTGACTGAACCCAATAATGTGAAGGCCGGAGGACTTTTGAGAATGGATTCGCCTTCACCTCCTAGAAAGGGAACTGAGTCTGTGAGATGCTAACATGCAGTCAACACTAAGCATAGAGAGCTGGTTTTTCTAACTATACTATACTGCCTTTCATATTGTACAGGAAATAAAAAAAATTTTTTTTTGATGTTTATTATTTTGAGAGAGAGGAAGAGCAAGCATGCACATGTGTGGGGGGTAGGGAGGGGCAGAGAGAGACAGAGAACCCCAAGCAGGCTCCATGCTGGCAGCTCAGAGCCCAACATGGGGCTCAATCTCATGAACCGTGAGCCGAAATCAAGAGTCGGATGCTTAATTGGCTGAGCCACCCAGGCACTCCCCGCCCCCAATTTTTTATAATATAGTCTATTTTTTCTTTATAATAGTCTTAGCTTGTGAATATAGAAATTTTTAGAGCCAAATATGCATATTCACACCCCAAAATCATCTGCAAATGAACACTGGGAAGGAAAATTTATTTGAAGTCTTTTGGAAATTCTTCAAGGAAATGCCTGGAGCTTAAGAATCAATGTTATGAACTCTTTTTAAAACCTCTGGTTATCTTGATAACCTCTCGAGTATGAGAAATATTTTTCCTTATGTATTTTGGCCTCTAAGCCTTTTATGATGGTTAAAAAATAACTTCACAAACAAAGATATCCACAGAGAAAAGGGAGTTACCACTGGCCGTGCAAAAACAGAGAGCTGTCTTTAAAATGCAAAGCCTTTCTAATTTTAGTTTTCTCCGCACATTCAACCTCCTTCTGAGAATAGCTTCTTGAATATTAATGGACCTGTGCAGTTTAAAAAGGAAAAAGCCAAAAATCTTTCCAAAATGACATGAGGTGCCAAGCAGGACCTGCCCTTAGTAAGGGACATGTAGACAGGTTTTAAATACCTTCATGTTTGGAAACAGTGGAGACTTCTGTGCTGGACAGAGAGCGCTCGATTTGGAAGAATGAAGTCCCAGAGGGTGACTGTGCGGACAGAGTGTTTGTGATAAAAGGAAATGTAGAAACTGCTCTTGAGGAACATGGAATTGGATGCCTAAGGAGTCTCCAGAGATGGAGAGGAATGTGGATTTGAAGTGAGGACGGGACCACGAAGGAGCTTTGCTCTTGACCACAGGCTCTGCTTACGTGGACACTGAAAATGAGGAAAAGCCAAAGACGTGATGCCAGGGGGAAAGGCCGAGGCCGTGGAAGACGCCTGCCGGGGAGGTGTGGGAATGCACCTGTCGGAAGTGGACAGGCACGGAGACCGCTGTTTTCTGGTTGCCACGGACTGAGTTCCAGCCCAGACTGGGGGTCTTGTCACGGGCACTATTTCTCTGTCTCTGTTTTGCAGCCAATTGTTTTCAATCCAGAAACAATTGCCGCGTGGGCATTTCAATGCCACGGGGACTTCGGACACTATCTCTCTAGTTAAAAGAAAAAAAAAAAAGGTGTCACATGAAGATTTTACATTTTACATGCTCCGGACACAGAACATAAAAAGAGATTTATTCTGTTTTCCGTGACAACACCAGATGCGCGTCAATTGCGTCGCATTTGCGGTATTGGGCAAAGAGTGGAGAAAAGGGAAACCATGGTCAACAGAGACTTCAAATGGGGATGCAGAAAGATAGGAAAGAATAGGAGGACTCTTTCCATATCGCGAACTTTCTTAACGTGTGAAAACTTCCATAAAAGTTTCTTGTTCCTCGGAATCGCTGCAAGAGACTGGTTTCACAGACCCTCAATAAGGTAAGCAAGGAGAACGTATGGAACAGCTTAGGAAACAGGTCCCCCGCCACGGGGACTGCTCTGCTGGGCACATCCTGTGTGGCCTTCCCAAGACAGGTCTTCCATTTTCCTCATTGGGCCCCCTCTGCTGCATGCTGTGGCACGTGAGCGAGCCTTAAACGTACTTAAGGTATGTAGTTTGCTCTTGTGTGGGGTGATGGCCTGAGAATTCATAATGGGAAGCCAGTAGATCAGAAGGTGAGAAAATCTATCTTTTAAAAGTTAAGCTAGGGGGGCACCTGGGTGGCTCAGTCGGTTAAGCGTCCGACTTCAGCCAGGTCACGATCCCGCGGTCCGTGAGTTCGAGCCCCGCGTCAGGCTCTGGGCTGATGGCTCGGAGCCTGGAGCCTGTTTCCGATTCTGTGTCTCCCTCTCTCTCTGCCCCTCCCCCGTTCATGCTCTGTCTCTCTCTGTCCCAAAAATAAATAAACGTTGAAAAAAAAAAAAAAGTTAAGCTAGGGGCACCTGGGTGGCTCAGTCAGTTCAGCGTCTGACTTTGGCTCAGGTCATGATCTCACAGTTCGTGAGTTCAGGCCCTGTATCGGGCTCTGTGCTGACAGCTCGGAACCTGGAGCCCGCTTCGGATTCTGTGTCTCCCTCTCTCTCTGCCTCTCCCTCGCCCCTGCTCACACTCTGTCTGTCTCAAAAATAAAAAACATTAAAAAAAAATTTTTTTTAAAGTCCAACAATAAAGGATCATTGATTAAATGAAGCACTTGGCAACTGAGACACTGTGCTTCCCAATCTTTTTATAACCCATGCTCCCATTTGTTGACAGAATAATCTAATTATCATCTCCAGGCACTGAAGTCCCCAGATACGGGAGGCTGATGGGGAATAAAACGAATCCCTGAAGGTCTCAGATAAACGCCCTACTCCAACAAGAATTGTTTTGGTGCATTATATTCTGTAGGTTGTAAAACAAAAATAATAGCTCTTTGGTTTTGTTTTGTTAATATAAAATAATGGTTTTCCAAACACACATGCTGTCTTAGAGATCCTGATATAGTCTCTGTTCACAGTTGAAAAAAAAAAATCACTGTTGTGGAGTTAAAAAAAACCAACAAAGCTGACATGTAATGTGCTTCTGAAATCTCATTACATGAAACAAGTTGGTTACAAATAGTAGGCACCATATGATCTTATTTTTGTAAAATATTATACATAAGCGCATAGAAAAATGTTTGGACATATGCACACCAACAGAATATTGTTAAGTATACCAGCTGATTTTGGGGGTTTATTTTTCCTGCTTCTCTAGATTTTTTAAAAAAATTTTATTTTTTATTCATTTACAGAGATAGAGAGAGAGAGAGAGAGAGAGAGCGAGCGAATGAATGAATGGGGGAAGGGCAGAGAGAGAGAGGAAGACACACAACCCAAAGCAGGCTCCAGGCTCTGAGCTGTCAGCACAGAGCCTGACACGGGGTTCGAACCTGCGGACCGCGAGATCATGACCTGAGCCGGTCAGATACTTAACTGACTGAGCCACCCAGGCGCCCCTGGATTTTTAATTCACTCAACAGTAAACCAACACTATTTGTATAATTTTTAGAAGTCACAATCTGATAATTTCCACTTCTTTTGCAAAGGTTGGTAACGTTTTAAGTAACTCTATTCTATAATTTTAACAAGTGTTTAATCAGAGAGATTAACCAAAATGCAAAGAATGGGATTTCATTTAAATACAGAAGATTAGAGGGAATTTAAAGCCAAAGCAGAACATTCCTCCTTAGTTCTTTACTGGTTTTAAGATATCTGAGAAGATTGAAAAAAAAAAAAAAAGCGGGGGAATGGTCAAACTCTACCATAAGCTAATTTTGAACAAGGTGTGAATTTTTTTCCCCCATTAAAAGTGGCTAAAAACAAGGGCATGCTATTTTTCAAAGTAAAATCCTCACAGGTCTGAAGTGCCAGCATGTTCCGATGTTTAAACTAATGTATACAGGAATCGGAATGCAAGAAGGAGCATAATTCAGTGTTATAATTACACTTGACAGATATACACTGTTTCATTATTCATTGCCTCTGGTTGCACTTACCCAGAAAGACCCTGCAGAATCCTAAGTATCAACCACTCTTCAGGAGAAGCCATTTGGCATTCTTATCAGTCCTCATCACAGGCATCAAATTCAGAGATGCAGAAAACCAAATGTGATCATTTTAACACTATCTGCAAAGGCAAGTAAACTGAGTAATTTCCCAAGAGGCCTTGGGTCCAGCCAGCTTTCTTCTGTCAAACTCTTAACACAGATATGTGGGTGGGTCATGGCTGTAATGAAAAATGCCTTTTAACTGGTCCCTAGGCTTTCGCTATATTTGTTTCAATTCCTCAAGTGCCCCATGATCTTTCTCCTCTACTTGCTTTTGCCTGTGCTGTTTACTCTCTGGAAAGATGCCTCTATCTGATTTATTTGCCTGTCATTCCTCAGGGCAGATCAAGGCAGCTTCTGGAACCTACCCCGATGTCTTTAGGCAAGGTTAAAGCCTACTCCTTTCCATCGTCCTGGTACCTGTGGCAGAGGCTGCTGACTTTTCATGAAAAGTTTATTTCCTCCTGTCCACAGTCACCCCCACGAAGCTGCCAGGCATCAGGAGTTGCCTTATCCAGTCCCCAGAAATCTAGGTGGAGCTGGGTGACACCTTACCACCAACAGAATGAGAGCAGGTCTGCATGGCACCTGTCCACCCTCCCTTTCTCTGTCTGCCAGCTGGACTTTGAAACACCCAGGCTCCAGGCGCCTCCAGGAGTCCAGGAGACTCCACGCAAAAGGAGTCTTGAGCTCAAATCCCGGTGTGGAAGGGCTTCACGGACCAAAGCATGCATGTCAGACTGCTGGACACTCACTAAAACCTGGGCTTTAGTCACTACAGCAGCTTCACTTATTCCTGAGTGTGAACATTTCTTATCCCTAAATCTCTTATTTATGAGATTTTAAAAATTAACCAAAGGGTCTTCTCCATCCAACCACTGGAATTCTAAAGGGATGAATTATACCGTAATGGTCTTACTAGAGTTTCAACACCCATCTATCAGATGGTGGAATTCTGTAATTGCTACAACTATGATGTTAAATTTTTTTAAGTTTATTTATTTATTTTGAGAGAGACAGAGATAGTGTGAGCAGGGGAGGGGCAGAGAGAGAGGGGGGGGAGGCAGAGAGAGAGAGTAGCCCAAGCAGGCTCTTCACCGCCAGAGCAGAGCCCAACATGGGGCTCGAACTCACGAAACCAACAAACTCAGATCACGACCTGAACCGAAACTGAGCGTCAGATGCTTAACCGACTGAGCCACCCAGGCGCCCCTGAACTATGACATTTTAGAGAAAAGAGAAGGGCTAGGACCACATGGGAGCCTAGACTGACTGGTGTATGTGCCTGTGAATGTCTGAGCCACCTCCTTCACTAACCCCACCAAACTGAGTCCCAAGGAAAGGAGAGGCAGAACTGTGCCTTGCCTATCAGAAAGGCAAACAAACACTTGCCTTCTTGAGATGTTTGTCAAGGACAAGCTTGACGTTAAGAAATATGGGAAGAGATTTCCTTTGTCCTTCAACATTTCTGTTCTACGTTGAATGGACTCCAGAACCCGGACCTCAAGCTGCCACACAAAGCCCTATTTTTCAGCCCCACTTAAAAAAACCAAACACACCACAAAAGTTTTTATGGTTAGCCATGGAATATGAGTGCCATTTACGATGCTGTGTCTATTGGAAAGTATATTCCAAGGTTTTGAATAGCCAGCTCAGAAACTCCTATGACACAGTCCTCTGTAAGTCGGGAAGTACCTAAACTAAAACACAGGGCGGGGGCGGGGGGGGGGCGGGGAGTGAAACAAGAATATTATAGAGATAGAAATAAGTCTTCTTTTCCTAAAGGGTCCAAGAAGAATATATTTCAGCTATGACCCAAGGCCTATATTAGATTTCATGTAGTTCCTATCTTGAGTGCTATTGAAAGTTACCTTGTAATTTGAGCAAACTGCGTTTCTTCATCTGTGAAAAACTGTTTTTGTAAGGTTTTTCAAGTTGACATCCAGCTGGGCAATGTTTTGTTACCTGGTTTTAATTTAGGTGTTTGTCTGATGTCTTGCAAAATCCTAGCAATGTGATGCTTATAGTTAGTTGTTTTTGGCCCTTTGAGATATATGCCTGGTTTTGAGCTATTTCAAGTAATCTTCCCCAGTCACTCACTACATTTAAATGAATTCTGCTCCCTGATTTATTGTATCTCCTTTTTTTAACCAGCTTTGAATTAATTGGTCCCAAGCGTCATCCTTAGTTGAATCAATTCGCCAGTGTTAGTAACATGCACTGACATTGGCATCAACTTTTTCTTCTTGAAGCATTTGTTTCTATGAACATACAGAGCCTGTTAGAGCTCCCATTGGCTTCTAAAATGGCAGAAGTAAGGTCTCTAATCTTATAACTCTACACAGCTATTTCAACTTTTCTCACCAATATTTTTAGAAAAATGAAAGAATTCTATAATAGGTGTCTTCTGTATTTTAAATCAAGATGCAATAAAAAAAAAAGTTGTGTGGGCAGAGTTTCAACTGGGGGGAGACAATTCCAGAACAGGGAAAGACACAGTGGGTCATAAGAAAGTGTGGGTGGCATCCAGGGACTGTCAGTAGATGGGCAGGCTAAGGTGAAGCACTTAGGCACTGTTGGAAAGAGGCAAAGTTTGTATGTAAAGAAGACTGAAAAATTAGGTTAAAGCCTGAAATCATTGGCCAAGCTTAAGTACTTGAACTTTGCATTATAATGCATTGACAAACCGTCATGGTAAGAAAAGGAATGACAGGGCCGATCTGTAGATATGGGTCCTCACCAGGGAGGGCAGGTGTCAGGAGGGAGGGAATGAAGTGAGGGAGATAAAGTATGAGGCTGTTTGATTCAAGAATCCAAGGCATTTCAACCAAAGAAGACATCATGGGAGATAAAGGGAGAAGTTTGAGAAGATTTCATTATCTTTGCATTTTTATTACATTCATGTTTTTGCGACTCGTTGGAATTGATGCTTTCTCTGGGACAATTCTGGCATGATAACATACCATCAGGAACATCAGAATAACATTTCACTGTATTAAAAATAGAGGGTTCTATCAAGATAAACAGTCTATGTAGTGTGGGGACCTCAGTGAAACATTAAATATGACTTTGATCTTTCTAACCTGGATCATGAAGAAAATAGTGATGACATTAATTAAGATGGGAAGCACCGGAGAGGGTTTTTGGGTGAAGATGATGGATTTCAGTTTTGACATATTGAGCTTGAGGTACCTATGGGTGATTCTGATGGATCCTTAATTAGAATTTACAACTAAGGGTCCATGATTTTAGAAAATCTCCTAATTACATGTAGTAGAAGCATGTGTGTGGACTGGAATTTATTTGAAGCATATGTCATTTATTCCAATACAATCCTCCTCCCGCCATCATGTCTAGGAGAATGGAGAACGATGGCATGGAAATTTAAGATGCTGCTTCCTTATAAGCTCACTTAGGGTGGGAGGTGGTAAGCCGCATGTGACGCTAATGGCCTCTGACCAGGTTTGTAGGATTGTTGATGCTGGAAGACACCTTAAGATGGTCCAGTGTGCCCTTCTTTTACAAGTGAACGTGACAAAGTCTGGGGAGGTCAAGCAACTAGTCTTGAGTAGGTCTGCCTAGGTCAGACCTAGATCATGGTCTCTATTCCTCTTGTTGAAAAATTGTTTTATTAGTCTTTTTTGTCCTTTAATCATTTGGGATTTTCTCATAGGGTTTTTTCTTTTTCCATTAAAGTATAGTTTACAGACAGCAAAATGTGAAAATATTAAGTGTTCAGTTGAAAAAAAAATATATATATATAGCCACTCCTTGGATCAAGATAGAGAACATTTGAAAGATGGTTTTAACTTCAAAAGAAGAATCCCTCCCTGTACCAGGAAGTGTGAGCAGAGTGGTTTAGCCATCTCTACTATGACCTTGAGGGAGAAGAAAGGAAATGCTGGGTGACAGAGGTTAAATAGTACCCAGACTGGCTGCTGTGTGAGTGGGCTGGTCAGGAGAGCTGGGTGGTCTTCTAAAGGAGCCTCTGGAATGTGGAGGAAGAAAGGCGGGACCACAATCTCTCTAGAGAGGAGATTCCATCTGGCCAGCTCTTCCTAGAAATGTCCAAGTCAAGAGACATGGCTGGACCAGTAACATCTAAGGTAACTTGGGTCAGTTTTCATATCAAGAGGACACCCTTCTCTAAAGTCTACTTTTATAACTTTAGGGTACCTCTGGCACGTGTTCAAATAACTGCCCCTTCTGGGAGATCAGCAAAGAAATCTGAGTAAACTTAATCTGACTTTGTTGTTCACCAATTATTTGTATATCTTCTAATACCCAAAATTCAAGCAGCTAATACACTACATAGCTTTAATAGAGCACAAATTTTGTCTTTAAATTGCATCTCTGAACTTTTTTCTTAGTCTATAACGAAAATTGAAAAACTAAATCAGAAGCTAGAGACATTTTTTAAATTAATAAAACTGCAATAATGTTGCTATTCGGGTTTTTAATTTTTTTTGAGGATGCAGTTTTCTTTCTTACGTATTTGAATCACCAAGTCAGAATCATTCTCCAGATCCCAAACCTGTCATACAAACTGAACTCACAGCTGGACTTGTAAAACAGTGGAATCACTAAAATTCTTCCTAAATCTACATTGACAGCCTAGGTTGGCCTTAGAAAATTAAAAGAAAGTGAACACAAATTAATAAATTTTGTTTCATACTAGTTATTAATAAAGCTTTATATATATATAAAATTTATATATATATTAATTATATTCATTTATTTATATTTTAAATATATTTATATATTTTATATAATATATATTTTATATATTTTTATATATTTTATATATATATATATACATATATATGTATATATATATATGTATATATATATAATAAAAGCACCATAAATAACATCCTAATGGTTCAACAGCCCAGCTAAGTGGAATTAGACATTTTTCATGTTTATATAAGTGAAGCTCTTTTAATATAAAAGTTGTTCCAAAAAATAAGTAGAAGATAAATTGCTGTTAGTTTACTTCTTCTGATTCATCAGTTTCCATATATTGCAGAATATTTGCTCTCTGCCTTTCTCGAACATATGTATTGCAGAAGGCTGCATCTTGGAAAATGAAAGTTTTTCCTTAATACCTTTTCCTAAGATTAGCAGGACATTAGGCTGCTGCCTCCACATTTTTGTGGAGCTATTCCTGCTAAATGCAAATATTTTCTCCAAGTCATCTGAAAAAGCTCAAATTTGGTCACCACGGAAGCTTGTGCTAAAGTATTACAACAGTTTCCCGTTGCTTTTCCTGAATGTTTCCTAGTCAGTGAACGTGTCTTTCAAAAATTTTCCACCGTGTCCTCTGAAATCTCTCTTAAAATGTTCAGCAAAAATAAAAGCTTAATTTGTAACTGTGAGAGGTGATGGATGTTAACTAGGGCTCACTGTTTTGCAATATAGAAATACCGAATCATTAGGTTGTACATCTGCAGCTGATATAATGTTACATGTCAGTTATATATCAATTAAAAAAGAAAAAAAAAGCCCTCCATGGTCACTGTGCATCATCAGACATTTCCTTCCTCTGAGTGGAGCTCACCTTCAGGGAACCTAATGTGCAAGCATCAGCACTGAAGCCACTTTTTCCTGGTGGGGCTGAGAGGGCACCCGGTTTTATTCTTCACTTCTTAGGGCTTCCATTCTATGGCACCAGCGTCTTTGTTGAGCCATGCATCCCCCCTGTGACACGTGCTTGCCCTCCCATGCTTCCTGCCGTCATCGTTTGAGTCTGAGAACTGGAACATTTGCCTCACAGGCTCCGTGTCCCCTCCATCCGTTGCCCTCACCACCGGGGGCTTCATCCATGGGGTGGATGACAGTGAGCCCTCTGGCCTCTCTGTTCCCTGACTTTCTCCACAGTTGCCAGACTGTGCAACTCAGACCTTCCTATCACCAGACCTGCTTTCCCGTGAGATCTGGAATTCTGCTCTCACCAGCCATCAGATCTGTCCTTCTATCTTCTGGTGTGTTCTTTGTCCTCAGTTTCCAACACCAGCCCTTCAGTCGTGGTGATCCCCTTTCCCACCTAGATTTTCCATGGTTCTCCATCTCACTCACTCGACAAATACCTATTTGCCAATTCCTTTGGCATCGTGAGCCTGAAATGTTCTTCCCACTCCTTTGGAGTCTCAGTTAAAACGATATAATCTCGAAAGGACCTTTTCCTATTCTCCAGGTGGATGTAACTGTTGTTGCATTTGGGCAACCACAGTATATCGCTTGTACTTCTAACACTTCTTTCATCTTACCCAAAATATGGTTTTATATGCTGGTGAGTCTCTCCCACCTAGATTGTGTGTGCCTCTAGGACGGGGTCGTGTCTTACTCTTCTTGAGTTCCTCTTTGGCACATGCACGGTAGGCACTCAATAAATATTGGCTGGAATACCCAGACCGCCATATCTTGAGAATTGGATCTGAGACTTGCCAAAGCATGTCCCTTGCTTGTGTCACACTTCGTACTTGTTAGTAATGCCGCGTGCCCAGAGTTCCCACATACCCGTCACGTTCCACATCCCTACGCTTTTGTCTGTGCTTCTGTGTGCACCGTCCTCTCCTCCCAGAATTCTTTCCCCTACTTCTTCATCTAGCTAACGTCTTCGCATGCTCTTTCTGACCTAACTCAGACACCATCTCATTTTCCTCTTCATTCAGGAAGGGTTACGTACCTCTCCTCTGGATGTGTAGACTACCTTAAGGCTATCACTGTCATTTACTGTATTTTCATGATCACAAGCACAAAATCTGAATCAGATGTGTGAACTGTGTGCCCCAGTTTCCTTTCCATTTCTGTCAAATGTGGATAAAACTTGTTATAAAACCTAAAACTTTTAATATCTGCAAAAGCTTGAGAACAGCGCCTGGCACTTAAGACGCCTTCAACAAAAGTCATACATCTGTGCCGTTATTAATATGTTTGAGTCCTTCATTAGATGAGGATGTTGGTTTTCCTTGTCTTCACCCTAGACTCTCCAGGGTCCACCCGCTGCCTCTGACCTGGCAGGTGCTCAGGTGGTGCCCTGATGATGCGAGGTAAGTGGTGGCCTGTTGATGCGACTATGGTCATGATTACCACCTTAGCCAGAAAAGGGATCTAGACAAGTCAAATAGCTCCCTAGGGGTAACTCTGATGAAATACATGGATGTATCCATGCCTGTTAGTGAATATTTCCAGAGCAATAGCCTCATCTCAAAAATACTAACAAACAAATGAAACAACAAACACAAAGTCATTTCTGATTCAGAAAGGGAACCACTCATTTGTGGCTTACCCTCTCCTCCTTGCTTTGGCCTGTTTCTCTCAGCCCCTTCAGATGTTCAGATTCTGGATCTCACTCATTTCCCCCTCCTTGGGGGGTCTCACTCTTTCAGACTGTCCTTCTTTCCCATTCCTCCAACCTCTTCTTTACTGGATTCTCCTTCTTTTTTTTTTTTTTTCAATATATGAAGTTTATTGTCAAATTGGTTTCCATACAACACCCAGTGCTCATCCCAAAAGGTACCCTCCTCAATACCCATCACCCACCCTCCCCTCCCTCCCACCCCCCATCAACCCTGGATTCTCCTTCTTAATGTATATGTGTGCTCAAGTTTCCACCACTGACAACAGCTACAAGAACAATGGACAAAGCCCCAGTCCCCTGTTCCCCATATCCACCTCTAGTCACCCACACTGTCTTACTTTTTGACACGGACCTCTACATGTTCAACTTGATGGACACTTTACATCCTTATTTTAGTGACCGCTCAGTTCAGCAGTTCCCAAATGCTATTTTTTTGTTGTTCTTGAAATTCTTTTTTCATCTGATCCCGGGGCTATCACTGTCTTCCTACTTCTCTGCCCATCTTTTACAAGCTATTTTGCTTCCTTCTATCCCTTAAGTGTGGTTTTCATTGTTGGACATCTTTTTCCTGTAGGTGAAAAATTATACATTTGTCCTGGGCAATCTCATTCATGCTGCAGGCACCAAATACTTATTTCCTGATGAGTCTCTTAGTGATGATGACTCTCAAACTGTATTTCTGACTCCGCCCTCTCAGTTGGGATCCAAACGTGTGTATATAGCCCCCTTTAGACGTGTCCACCCGGATAGATACTATTATATCCTGCAGACATGTGAACTCAAAATATCCAAATGTAGTTTGCATTTTGCCCTCGAATGCTGTATTTCTTAGTCAAAGGTGCTCCACATGCACAATCATCAAAACCAGAAACACTGGTTTCATTTTAGAACCTTCCTTTCTACTTCATTCTCACAGGCATTTTGTTAAAATTGGCGGGACCTATCTTCTAAGGGTCTCTCACATCTCTACCCCTTTGTTGATGTTACTTTCCTTACATTCACTCTGCCCCATCGCTTCTTGTCTGCCTTTCCATCATCTCTCTGGTGAATGCAAGTCTGATTGTGTTATGCCCCCGCTCACCGTAACTGTCAGGGTCAAGTTAAGCCACATCTGTCCCCCGCCTGGAGCACATTGAGTGATCTGCCCATGCTGGCCCCTCTGGATGCAGCTCTCTGTTCCCCAACACAGGCTCCCTGCTATAGCTGTACCCTTGTGAGTCCTTGGGTTCTGTCCACACACCCTCACTCACTGGTGTATACATCCTCTTACGTTTTCCTTCTTGAACCCCACTCTTCCCTCACCTCTGCACCTTACTGGTTCCTGCTCATCCATCAAAACTTAATTAAAACATGACATTCCCTGGAAACACTCCTGTCCTCCAGTCAGGTGCCCTCGGCCACTCAATGTGTTCTGGGAGGTGGCGCAGTTTGGTGTTAACGGCCATGAACTGGGACAGACAAAAAAATGTCTGGGGTCGAGCACCAGCTCTGTCACTTTCTAGCTGTGGGATGTTGGCAACTTACTTGCCCCATGCCTCAGTTTCCTCATTTGTAAAGTAGAGATGTTAATGGTACTGCCCATTTCAAAGGTTCATTAGGAAAGTGAGTGAGATGATTTACGTAAAATCCATGGAACAGTGCCTGAGACATAGTGAATGCATTAAGTTGAGCTATTTTTATTATTGTTGTAACTATTGATTTACTTGTCTATTTTCCAAAACAGACAGATCTCTGAATTCCCTCTGAGAGAAAGAGACCATGCTTAATTTGACTATGTTCCCTTGGCACCTAGCACAGCATATAGGACATTGTAGGTACTCAATAAACACTCACCGAATGAGTGAGTAAATATAGTCAGTGAAATACAGTCTTAAAATTTTACCTGTAAAATATGCTAATGAGTAACATCAATCTAATTTTCTCATGTATGTTTTTTTTACTTGCACAGTAAGATATTGATGGTATCTCATTAACTTAGTGTAACTGATTCACTGTTCTTAGAAGCGAGAATCTTCTACTCCTGACAGGAGGGCACAATGTAGTTAATTAACAAAAATGTTATTCTGGAAGGCATGAACTGTGTAGGCATGAACTGTGACAAAATTCCTTGGAGACACAAACAGAGAAACAAAATCTGAATTCCTATCAGAAAGCGATCAGAAAGCTTAAAGGGGAAAAAACAGCAGAGAAAGTGTTTAAAAGGATGACTTCAGGAACCATCTTTCCTGAGCTTCCTCGGACAGCCAGCCATTGTCTGGGACAACAATTAGGTCTGCAGAGCACCTCATCGGGCAGGGGAGAGATGTGTCTGGAAGAACGCTCCATTTCCACCCGCCACCCATGCATCCTGCAGAGAAGAGTCTGGAGCGATGTGATAATGAGGCAATGGCGAGCCTCCAGGTTTGTTTGTTTTTTTTCCATGTTCTTCATGAAAGCATCGCTTCTTGTCTGCTTTGAAGCCATTGCTTTCTCAAATACAGACACCTGCCTTTTTTCTCCCGTAGATTCCTTTGCACCTCAATGGAGATGCTCTATAGTGATGGGCATTGGATATCTCTGCCACTGAGGGATCTTACTTCCACCCTTAGAACTGATAGAAGCTCCAGAGGACTCTGAGCAGAGGCCAGCCTCTAGTCTGAATGTCCCCACCCTTCTTCACTGCAAGGAAACACTAGGACAAAAAAGAATTCTATGGCAAAACGAGGCTAGAATTCACTCCCTGCCAAAGAGTCTCCATACTGTGGAAAGACTGGGGCAACTTAGATAACATCTCTGCAGACTTTTCATCATCAGAAATAATTGAGATTCTACTATTCAGGTGCTAAATAGAAACATTTGATCTGTCTATACTTGGTCTTGTCTTCTTTTCAACCTGGGCGCAGGCTTATAAAACATGGGGATACAAAATAAGGACAAGGTGAATCTAAGTCATCTTACAGAAGCAGACAGAATTACTCAAATAGGGATTGTCAATTTTCTTCTTTGCCATGAGGTATTTCTAAAATACAATCCTACTGATGTGGAAGTCGGAAAATAGTTTGATCCCATTAATTTTCACTGTGAAAAGTGAAAAATCCCTTTAAAATAATTCTAAAGAGAGGATGATCATTTACTTTTTTTTTTCAAATATTTTATTTTAAGTTGTCTCTACACCCAACGTGGGGCTCAAACCCACAACCCTAAGATCAAGAGTTGCATGCTCTACCAACTGAGCCAGCCAGGTGCCCCTGACTATTTGTGTACTTTTTAATTCCAGGGCTAGAATATTCTGTCTTCCCTTTCAATGAGATCTGGCTCAGACTAGATTTATAATGAACATCCTGAGGAATACAATGTTGACACCTTCTAGAAGCTGAAGGAAATGCTTCATGAGTATCTATATTCTATTATCATAATGGCCCCACAAATCACCACCCCCATTTTACAGATCGGGAAATTGGGATTCAAAGAGATTAAGCAATTTATCTAAGGACTTGGATTTCGAGCTGAGAATATGAACTCCCAAGTCTGCTGATCACAGTCCACTATAATACAAAAAGAATCCCATAGGATTATGGGAGAAAAATGTTGCCTGAGATTCTCTTTTTAAAAGACCATATTGCATAATTATAACTACAGAAAGAGAGAAGAAATGTTCCATCAGATATTTCTGGGGAATGGGTTTGTGTACCCGTTCTGGTCACGTCTGTCATCTGTGCTGATACTTTTTTGGTCTGATCGGCCAAGGAGCTTGGCGTGTGTCAATATTCTCCCAACCTGGAAGTTTGTGGGCTGTAGATTCCGGAAGCTGAATTTCTGCCCCAAGGATAATAGGGCCTTTGGAATAATGAGAACTGACCTTCTCATATCCAGTGAACCCCTATCTTCTACAGATGGCATTCCCCAGACCATATGACCTGGTGAGGGTCTTTGGGATCCATGGCAAGCTGGGCTGAGCTAGGCAGTATCTGCTGTCACTCTGCTGAGGTTCGTTTCTGTACCCTTAGCTAAATAAACTCAGAACTGAAACCTCTGGAGGGTGTGTGGGTTTGAGGCCTCTGCTAGAAAGCTTCCAACTCAAAGTTTCTTCGCGTGACACAATCCTGTTTCTACGCTACTTTCTTAACTCATACAGATTTTCACTTTTATTATCCCTCTTTTCCTTATTGTATTATCCCTCCCAGTATCTTATTTTTTACTCCTGGTCACTTTGCACAATCCTCTGTCTCCTCTAAACCCTGTCTCCTTGGAAAAGAAACATACACATACAGAAGCTTTGAATATGAACTCTTGCCCCATGTTACCAGAGCAATTTATTCGCTCATCTTCTTCTTTGAGTAGCATTGCTTGGGAACCTCTTAGTGTCCCTGCTTCCTGGGGAAGCAACCCAAGGGCAGGGGGCCAAGGTCTTTCTCCACGTTTGTGTAGCTACCTTCCAGCATCATCTCTGGAACAAAGGAAACCGCCAATGTTTGGATTCAATTAGATTACATAATCAGTGTTAGGACCGGCCTGAAGTGACAAGAGAGGAGGCCATTCACGAGTTGACAGAGACTTTATACTCACATTTCAGTTCTAGTTTGATGAAATCTGTGTTGCCCAAGTTCTCAAGGAACACTCCCCGGGGGATTAATGTTTTGAAGTAGAAAGAGATGTCAGCGCTGGTCTCCCCTTGGAAAGTGGAGAAGTGCAGGTAGGATGATGGGTTTGGGAAAGAGGCAGCATTCCAATAATTCCCTGTGGAAGGAAAAAAAAACCCAGGGTAATGTATACCTTGACAACAGGAGTAATAGAAAACACAGCCATTTCTTAAGTTTTAATAAATTTCCATTGGCAATAGCCCTTGTCTCCTCTCATCCTGCTGAACATCATGGCACAAAATCCCCACAGACTTATTCTCAACTTTCTGAAAGTTCTATGTGTGTGTGTAAGAGCATGTTGTACTTATGATTGACAGCTGGGGTTCCTACCAAGAGCAGCCTTGGAGGGACCCTAGGGGGTAAATGCCAATAAAGGGAAAAATGCAGAGCAGATCCTGGCACCACCGGGTGGGGGTTGGGGTGATGTTTTGAACTCGTGCATACGTACTGATGGCTTGGGTTTGGTGCAAGAAGCATCTGGTTTAGACCTAGAGGGATACAATAGGAATGGGGTCTTTGGTGTTCTGCTTTTACTTCTCATCCAACTTTGTCTTTGAATAACCAGCTCCTGCTCAGACATTGAGTACAGTGTGGGGGAGGCGGGGGCCAAGGAAAAGGCAAGAAGACCAGGCTATTCATTTCCCCACCGCCCCCATTCCAAACCTCCAGAGGCTAGTTGCCATAAAGGGAGTGTCTCCCCCTGCCAACCTCTTCCTTCCTGGGGACTCCAGGTGAGGACGGTGTGGGGTGCTGAGCTGAGTCCACCTGAGGGCTCTCCATTAGCCTCTACCCTTGAACTCATGGCAAAGACATGGTTGTACACCACTCCCTCATTGCTTGATAGTAGCCAGTGACCCCAGGAGAAAAGCAGTTCACAGGACATAATAAAAACACCAAACTCTATGATGCACATTCCATTAGAACAGATGGACCAAGAATTTAATACAACCAAG
Source organism: Lynx rufus (assembly GCF_022079265.1). Taxonomy (NCBI): domain Eukaryota; kingdom Metazoa; phylum Chordata; class Mammalia; order Carnivora; family Felidae; genus Lynx; species Lynx rufus. Next base: position 161,879,468 of record NW_025814856.1, on the reverse strand, counting down.
AGCTGACTCTTGACTTTATCTGCAGGGGAGAAATTCCTTTTGATTGTGCACGTTTCTGAGTATGTTTACTATCACAACTAAGGACAAAAATACATGGGCATGCGTTAAAATAGCTACTGAAGCCTTTCCCTTTAGTACTGAACTTATGTTAACATCACCAGATTAGGCCCAACATGGAGTCACTCATGTTAAGCCTCACTTCGGCAACCCAAAACTTAAAGTTTCTACACCCTGTTCTCCCAGAAAGGGAAAGCCCGAGTCAACCAATTGGTTTTTGTCTGCTCAGCACAAATTACATGATGTGGCTCTAAGCCCTCCTTTCACTCCATATAAGGGAAGTAATTCTGCTTTAGCCAATCAGAAAACTCCCAGTGCAACTTCCTTGTTCCTGCTCACCTCTGTCTATAAAAGTCACTTGCTTTGTATGGTTCTCTAGAGATATTTTCTATCGGCTAGATCGGATGCTGCCTGATTCATGAATTGCTGAATTCAAACCCTACAAGGTCAGTAAATTGTGGAAAATTTTCTTGTCACATCTGATTTTTTTTTCATTTTTTACTGATTTTTCCTTCGAAGAACACAATTAATCAAGTTCCCTCTAATAGTTTTTATAAACTACATTTTTTCTTTCTTTCATGCAAATTATGCACATATGCAATATTAAGTTCAACTGCTATTTTTAAATAAAACTATTTTTGTGTTGGCACTGCTATACTTAAACCATAATTTTATTGTATTTTTTTATTTTTTATTTTTAAGTGTCTTATTATTTATTTTTGAGAGACAGAGAGTGAGAGTGGGGGAGGTGCAGAAAGAGAGAGGGACAGAGGATCTGGAGTGTGTTCCACACTGAAAGCAGAGAGCCTGATGTGGGGCTCGAACCCACAAACCATGAGATCATGACCTGAGCCGAAGTTGGACGCTCAACCGACTAAGCCACCCAGGCACCACATAAACCATAATTTTAAATTAAATATATAATGTTGTTATATTATGAGATATTAAAATAATGTCTCATTTAATCAATGTTATTTGTTTTCATTCTTAGAGATGTCTAGGATAGAGTGACATCTAGATAAATGAATGGCAATTTATAACCAGCAAGTCAGCACGAAATATGTTTGTAAATGTCTTTATTAATGTAAAACAGTGGTGGGGATTGAATCTATTATTTAAGGGGTCCTAAAAGTCTTAGTGCAGTTTTGAGGTTTCTTTTTTAGGTTGCCATATCAAAGCTTTCAGCAGGAGAAAAAAGTAGACTAGTTTCCTCTTGGGAAAGAAGACTATGGTATGATATTGGTTAGAATGATACATGTGTGAGTTGCTATCATCCGAGGGCTGAATTCTCTTCCTGGCTCAAGATGTGGCTGAATATCTCCTGGGGGGACTTCGGGGGCTTACCTTTCCCAGTGGACTGAGAATGAAGGTCTCACAAGATAAAACCTAAATCAAACTAGAAGTTGCAGCCCTCCCATCGAGGAGAGTTCTAGAAGGAACGAAGCCCCATCCCCAGGGTCAGCAGGATTTGGCTCATCCTAATTGGGTGAGAGCCCTGTAACAACAGAGGGGCCCCAAGAATCAAAGTCCTCAGCCGTGCTCCAGCCTGAAGCAAAGCGATTCTGTCTCTTTAGGCTAAATCCCCAGGATGTGAATGTAATTAACATTTTAAAGTTTCATTCCAATCAAGTGCATTCCCATTTTCTGAGGTGGTGATGTATTAACAGAAGGGCAGTTGTCTGAAATGATTCTAGAAAAAGGAAAGCTAAAAGTAAAACATGTCAGTATTTATTTGAGGTCCAGGGCTGGTTATTCAGACAGAAATATCCCTGGAGAGGAGAAGGGCAGTTCAATCAGTTATTCCAGCTTGATGAAAGGTCCCCACAGACCACAATTCCATTTGTTCTAATTCTATGCTCACTAAGCAACTTCTAACTAATTTGGCCTTTTGAATTGACATATTCACAGGGAAATTGAGCCTGGTGCAAACGGTGGTTACCAGTCATCCTTCCGGAAATGTCTGGCTTATCACATGATATCTTTTGGAGTTGTCACTTGTGGTATGCCCCAAGTCTCTGGATGAACTAAGTCCAGATTCTTGACCAGCAACAGTGAGGACTTTCTGGGGACTTGTGTCAGAGTGGAGCTGTCCACTCAGGTGGTGCTGAAGGAGAGCCATGTGGTACAGGCAGAGGTCATTAGAAATTCTACTTATTTTTTAAAACCCATCCTTTAAAAGATCTGTTTTAGTCATACTTAAAACGTTAAAACGTTAACTTTTTAACGTTTATTCATTTTTATTTTTTTTAAATTTTTTTTTTCAACGTTTATTTATTTTTGGGACAGAGAGAGACAGAGCATGAACGGGGGAGGGGCAGAGAGAGAGGGAGACACAGAATCGGAAACAGGCTCCAGGCTCTGAGCCATCAGCCCAGAGCCCGACGCGGGGCTCAAACTCACGGACCGCGAGATCGTGACCTGGCTGAAGTCGGACGCTTAACCGACTGCGCCACCCAGGCGCCCCTAACGTTTATTCATTTTTAGAGACAGATACAGAGCGTGAGTGGGGGAGGTACAGAGAGAGAGACAGAGACAGAGACAGAGACAGAGACAGAGACAGAGAATCTGAAGCAGGCTCCAGGCTCTGAGCTGTCAGCACAGAGCCCAACGTGGGGCTCGAACCCATGAACTGCGAGATCATGACCAGAGCCGAAGTCAGATGCTCAACTGACTGAGCCACCCAGGTGCCCCCCAGTCATATTTATAATGTACATGATATATGAGTATAGTGGTGCATGATAGAATTGGTAAGTAAATATGTTTATGGGGATGTGGGCATGAAAGTGTTAATGAGCAATGTAGACAATGAGAAAGGTGGGGAGCCACTGCTTCAGACGCTGATGAACTTCTGTGAGGCATGTTCTGATAAGTCTGTTGCCCAGCCTCTGGGATTTTTGGTTACAACAAAATAACATGAGTTGTTTTTTTTCCTAGTGCTCATTGTGCTTCATGATGCAAGGAGCCTAGAGCATTATTATTGTTTACATTATTCCCAACTGGCCATAAGCTCCTTGAAAGCTGGGAGAAAACCATTTCGTCTCTATAACCTTTGGCCCCAGAACATAGTAAGCACTCAATAAATAATTGTTAAATCAGTGGGTAATTGTATAGCCACTCCTCTCAGTTCTATCTAATTCCACTCCACATGCGATGTCCTCATGGGGTAAGATCTACTTTATGGTAACCTGAGTACTGAAGATACTAACTAAATATAAATAAAAATTAATGCTGCTTTAGCACCTCCTGACAATGGGACACTGCATCCTTAGCACACCGTAACTGTTCTTACCTATGTCTTAATTTCTGTTTTTTTCCTACAGACAGACCTCATTGAACAATGCCATGAATTTGCAAGGATGATGGTCTCCTAACCTTAAGATTACTGAAATTGCTGCCATTTGTACTTGCTGTCAAGGTCAGTGCTATAGAGGGTCAAGTGACACTGGACGAGAATACCAAGTTGGAAATAAGAGATTTCATTGCAGGGCAAAGAGTAGTATCTCAGTAGTGTGGACAGGCAAAAGAAGGCAAGGTTGGAAAATGCAGAGCCCAAAGCAGGGCTTGAACTCACAGACTGCTAGATCATGATCTGAGCCGAAGTTGGATGCTCAACCGACTCAGCCACACAGATGCCCCCAAGATTTCTTTTTAATGTTTATTTTATTTATGTTGAGAGAGAGAGAGAGAGAGAGAGAGAGAGAGAGAACACGAGTGGGGGAGGGATGGAGGGAGAGGGAGAGAGAATCCCAAGCAGGCTCTGCCCCATCAGTGCAGGAGCCCCATGTGGGGCTGGATTTCAGGAACCCTGAGATCACGACCTGAGCTGAAATCAAGAGTTGGATGCTTAACCAACTGAGCCAACAGGCACCCTGTTCATCCAAATTCTTTAACAGCCATTTACTTTAATCTCACCAATGATTATTTGGTATGGGATACTGACTTCAAAATTTCTAAGGATATTTTCTGCTGAGCAGTGTTAAAGAACTTCAATTTAAAATGGAACTGGAGGATAGAAAATAGAAAATCTCACTCACGTGCTTTTAGGAAAATAAAACATAAGGACACACATGCTGATTTCCCATAAATGTCCAATTTACAGAAATCTGATAATGTTGGGATTTTCTTAAATGATAAGGAGTTGGTCAGGGGTTACCTCATAACAATCTTGGGAAATTTTTGCTTATGGTTTCCAGAGGCATGAACAAGAAATGACCCACGTTGGGTTGGTCTGAAAAAATAAGCTGAATTGAGCTCTTTTTTGTCTGACTGGACTGTTTTTTTCTGCTTGGGGAATTTTCAAAGCTGGCCTCTGTTTGTTTTTTATTTTAACAGATCTAACTGAACTCTCTTCTGTCTCCATCCCCTGTGCATAAATACAGCCTTCCCCAAACCCCCAACAGATGCCTGGAGCTTGCTACAGTCTGTGTGTACCAAATCGCAATTCTTCTGCTATTCCTAAATAAACTCCTCTTTTTGACAGTTTTGAGCTTGCCTCAATTTACCCCTTTTTTTAGGTCGACAGCAGCAATTTGTTTTAAGCCTAGGATTAATTTCTCATTTTTTAAGTTTGTTTATTTATTTATTTATTTATTTATTTATTTATTTATTTATTTTGAGAGAGAGAGAGAGAGAGAGAGAGAGAGCAGGGGAGGGGCAGAGAGAGAGAGAGAGAGAGAGAGAGCAGGGGAGGGGCAGAGAGAGAAAGAGAGAGAGCAGGCTCTGCACTTCAACTTAAAATGCTGCTGTGGGTCTTGATCTCAGGAACGATGAGATCATGACCTGAGGTGAAATCAAGATTCAGCCGCCTAGCCAACTGAGCCACCCAGGCGTCCCAAGCCTAGTTTTAATTTCCGACCTCGGGGTACAGATACATAGTTTTAACAACCCAGGGTGCTACAAGGGATAAAGGAAAATGCAACTCCCTGCTCCACCCCCATCCCAACCCAATTTCTTAGCAACAACTCCTACACTTAACTCTTTCAGTTATATCCCTGTGTTTGTAAAATACGCATGTGTCGATATTTATTAATTTATGCATTTTAGATATACTTGATTGACCTTCCCCAGATGCAAGATAAAGACTGAGCATTTTTAGAAGCCTGCCTGCCTATTCCCTTTCTCCAGATTCTCCCAAACTAGCAACTCACAGATTTCGGGTTCCACCGAAATTCAATATTTACATTTTTAGGGCTCTGGGTTATTCACTAATGAGCCGACTAGTAAAATATAATTATAGTTTCTTTTATTTGTATAATTTCTTTTGTTCCTCTGGAATCAGTAATTACCTCTTTTTCCATTGGCTTAGTTTTCTCTGTACCTGTCGTAAATTCTCTCCAATAACTCAACACATCGGTAAAACTCTTCCCACATGTGTTCCCAACATCACACACATCGGGTGATCTAGCAGCCCCTTTTTTGTCCCTCGGAGGTCCCCTACAGCCTCTGACTTCCTGTTGTCAGGCCCACTGGCTCTTCTGAGGGTTGACACCCGGCTCTGGTCCTGGGACCTGTCTCTTGCTATTATTGCCGACCATGTTTCTGGTACTCTTCGCTATTAAATGGCCAAATCAGAAGACCCCATGACTTTGGGCGATCCCTCTTTCTAGGTCTACACCCTCATTTCCACAGGCACATTCTCCTGTAGCTTTTTGAGAAAAGGAATGCAAGAGGTCGACTTTCTAAATCCTTGCTTTTCTGAAGAGTCCTTATTCTGCTTCCACACCTAATTGAGACACTCCAGAAAATTATTCTGCCGTGGAGTTACTAAAGGCATTTCGTCAATATATTCAAGCTGCCTGTGTCGCTATTGAGGAAGCTAATGCTCTCTGATTACTGCATCGTGTACGTAACTGATGGGGTTCAGGGCACGCTCCCCCAAATACAGCACCTCAGCATATCGAATATTTTGAACTAAGGGAACGTAAGAAATGGCTGGTGCGGGAAGGACTCTCTGGCCCTGCCGTGAAGCAGGTCACAGACCCTTATGTGAGGTGCCCCCCTCTCCCTGAGGAAAGGATCACCCTCACCTCGAAAGACAAAGGGACACTGAGAGGAATCAGAACAGCCTTGCTGAGTTTCCCCCAGTTTACTGCTTAGCTCATACGTGGTTCCGTCACGTCTTAGCTCCTGTTGGGTAGGACAGGAGAACTGCTGGCAGGGTTGGAGAAAGTGAACTGAGGGTTTAACTGAGGCTGCCCGGACTTCACCAGTCCTCTGTGAGCCTCACCAGGACCCGACCTCCCACGGACTCCGTTCCAGACCCTGTTGGAGTTCGCTTCCCCTCTGCCTGTCAACAGTCTGGACTCAAGTAAGGAAGCAACTGGACATGTGATACGCTGGAGACACCCCTGTGACGGTGGTAGCAGCAGGAGCAAGGCATTTGGAGGACGTGGAGTTGGGGGAGGGGCACGGTGGGGTGACAATAAGCGACCTCAGGGGGCTGCTCTGGCTTGTCACTTGGCGAAGTTGCCGTGGCCTGTTCCACGTGCAGGCTCCAGCATCAGGGTCTGGCTTTATCACCCACACCCACTGGGTGACTGGGACAAGTTTCTTGATCTCCCTCAATCTCAATTTCCTTATGCGTACAATGGAATTAACAATGGCACCTCTCTTAATGGGTGCTGAGAATCACAGAAGATAATCCACGAAATGCATTTAGCAGAGGGCTGAGCACAACGTAAGTGTTCAACACATGTTACTACTGCCGTTACTACTACCAAAAGGACATTAACCATTATGACTGATGGCTTTGGTGTCACCTATGGTCCTGGGGGAGGATGGGAAAGGAGCTTCCTTTCCTTAAACAGCAGGCCAGCAAGCCCTGAGGCCCCTCCTGAGCCTTCCCTACCCCGCGGGTGAATTCTTTAAGGGGGAGCAGCCAACCACCCCTAGCTAAACTGACATAACCAATTCTGACTTCTGCAGCCAGTGGACTCATCTCAGACTCGTACCCACGTCCGCCATCTGTCCTGTTCGCCTCTCACCCTTCTGCTCCCTGCTCACTGGCTTTCAAACCTGTGCCCTCCCCGCTGCTTAATCTCCTCAGGAATTTAAAAAAAAATTCCTTCAGGACACACACATGGGAGTCACCTTGAGCCCTGGCGATGTGACATCTGGTTTTGTAGAGCAGCCGCTGAATAAAAATCTGACGAACAAAGCAGTGGCGGGCACCCAAGAAAGCAGAGTTACCCACACACCGTGGATCCTCTCATTAGAACGAAGGTACGGCAGAGATCCCTCCCCTCTGAGAGGGCAGGTAACCAGGAAGTGGCTGGAAGACTTGGCTTCTGGCAGACAGGGAGAAGATTGCACGTGGGCTCTACGGCCGTGGCTGTGGTTTGGTGAGGCCATGGCTGCGGGTGTGGCCTGGACGCCACTGGCTCCCAGGTCCAGCAATTTCCTGAGAGCCATCCAGTGGCCCCGTACTGGGACCGCACCAAGAAACACAGCTATCGCTTCTGCTTTAAGTGGCAAGCACTCTCCAATGTGAATACTAGCGCTGAGTCTAATTACTCTGAAAATTTTCAGTGACCCCAAGGTTAGAGATGTGGGTATTTGAGTTATGCAGTGAGCCTTCTATTGTTTACCGTGGGCTGGGTGCTATTGACAACAATAAGCCAGATGGCTTCATTTGCATGTAGATTTGAGTCTATTTGTAGAGGTGTCCTTATGGGGAGAAAAAAAGGACTTCCTTAATTAAACCATTTTGTGCATTCTGGAAAGGTAAAAGTAGCTTTGTTCAGCTCCCTGCCTGATTTTATAGGGCAAGCCCAACCTCAAAATGAAGGGCTTGGAGGTAGAATGTTACTAACTCGTCAAGTTTCACCCTCACCAGCAAACTTTTTCCATTGTTAACAACCCACAGGGCTTGGGGGTCAACAATGTAAATTTTTCACCCTGTGTCTCTTTGCCATTTGGTTTCTTTGGGAAAGAATGGGGACAGGGTCCCACAGAGAACAATATGATAATAAAACCCCAGAGGTCATGATGCTGAGGGTGTTTCCTGCGCTGCTGTGAGCTGACCAATAGCCAGAGAATGGGGGGATGTGATGAAACTGATCATGTGATGAAATTCATCAGTTGTGGAAACTCACACGCTGACTCTTGTCAACGGTGCACGTGGACAGAGTCCTACTAAGGAGGTAATTTTATCTTATTTTGCGTGCTGGCAACAGTTGCGTGTACTCGGATTAAAAAAAATTGTTTTTAATGTTTTATTTAGTTTTGAGAGACAGAGTGAAAGCAAGGAAGGGAAAGAGAGAGAGAGAGACACAGAATCTGAAGCAGGCTCTAGGCTCTGAGATGTCAGCACAGAGCTCAACGTGGGCTCGAAAGCTTGACGTGGGGCTCGAACCAACGAACAGCGACATCATGACCTGATCTGGAGTAGGACGCTTAACCAATGAGCCACCCAGGCGCCCCATGTACTTTGGATATTTGGAGATGGGGAGCAGGTCTAAAACTCTCCAGAGTCTCTGTGTTAGATCCCTCAAACTTTCCTTATTGGGGCGACCAGTTATGCCTAATTAGTCATCCTAGTTGTCATCTTAAATATAATGGGATTCAAAGTTAAAAATTATTAACCAGAAGTGGAGAAATGAATAACTAAGTGTGTAATGCAAATATCCGTGCCCTCTGCTCTTCATTCAAATTTCTGTGTCGGGTAAAACTCTAAAGGTTTCTGTGTGATCGATTCCAAAGAAGGAGGGAGTAGCAAGCTTGGATGTTTCACATCCTGGTGAGCAAAGGATCGGGGGGAAGATCTGTCTGCTTTAGCAAAAATAAGAGTGTTGCATCTGGAGGTTGGAGGACAAATTTATATCTACTACATGCAGGTTGAAATTAAAAATATTTAACAAGTAACGTACTACACAGGAACGGCCATGGGAGGGCTACTCGGGGAACTGTGTAACTTTTAAATGTTTGCATGTCAGGCCCAGGGATAAATCTGCTTTTCCTTCTTTTCCCGAGCGATTTCACTCCCTTTCACGATTTCAAGCACTAACCACACATAGATCAGTGATTCCGAAATTTATGCATACAGTTAGATCGCTACTATGAGTTTAACATTAACATATGGGTTTCTTACTAGACAGCTTTACTTTGACCTGCAAGTACTTCAAACTCTAAATGACTGCAAGTGAACATATATTTCTTCCAAATTCGCTCTACCTGCAGTATTCTCCCCTTGGAGCTGTTCCCACTCTACCGCTCAAGCCAGAAACAGGGGAGTCATTCCTCCATGCCCAATCGACTCCCAAGGCCTGAGAACCGCACCTCCGAAATATTCTGCAGGTATGTCCCCGCTTCTATTCCTTCTACTGCCAGGGCTCAGGCCATCACCTCTCGCCTGGATGACGCATTGACGTTAGGCTCTACCTCCAGGGTTGTTCAGTTTTAAATCCAGTCCCTACAAAGCCAACAGAGAGAGCTTTCCAAAATGCACAGCTGATGGTTTCCCTCTCATGGTTCTAAACGCCTGTGGAATACCTTGCAAACTCCTGGACATGGCGTATTAGGTGTAGACCCACTTCTTCAGCCTCCTCTCTCCCGAGAACGTGTGGTCAGCAGCACACAGATGCCATGACTTCCCACCACCCCCATTGTTGTGTATGGACTCCATGCCTTTCTTCACGTGCTTTCCTCTTTCTGGATTATCCTTCTCTCCAACTTCCCCTTCCCCGGCCTCCTCACTCACACGCTACATCTGGCCTGATTCCTTCTCCTCCTTGAGGGCACGCTTTCCCCGTGTTCCTATGACATCTTGTGTCTATCTCTGCATTCAACTTACCGTATTACTATAATTACTTTCATGCGTTCCTCTCCTCTGCTAGGCTAGGAACTTGACAGAGCAGAGATTGTATTTTCTATTTCTTCCTACCTGTAATCTCTAGCCTGCCACAGAGGTGGGTGTTCAATGTGTTCTTAAAAAAGTGTTCTTTAAGTGTTCTTAAAGTGTTCTTTAAGTGTTCTTAAAGTGTTCTTTAAGTGTTCTTAAAAAAGATCTGAACCATTGATAGTCCCACTCCCAGCTCTCACCACTCCTTGACCATCTGTGGAGACCTCCTTCTCAAGTTTCTGAATCAAAGAGTTATTTAGCCGGGTGGAAGGCCATGCGGATTGGCATTATTTACTTGGCCTTTTGGGCCCATTTAACAGTTCCCTTCTTAGAGATCTGACACGCGGGCCCTCTTCAAAACCATGGGGTCCTCAGCAGGTACTCATGGTGGTTGACGATGGTTCTGAGGGCCAGCCCTGTGGGTGTCACTTCTGTCTTTACAATGTATCCCTTTGGTATCTCCGACCTCTTATCGTTTTCTCTCTTCCTACGATTGTAATTCCTGCCCTAATACCATTAAGCTCCCATTTCATCATCTGCCCTGTTGCGGTGAAGAATGGTCACAGCACAAATGTAAAAGACTGCGATGTATTTAGCCACGCTCAGCCACTGTGCAGAGAGGGAACGCTGTAACGTGAGGCAGCCCTTAACTCTTGATAGGCTACAAACCCCCCAGAGCCCTACATCCATAGAAAAACAGATTTTATATAAAATCCATTAGGTGAGTGAAATGTGGAAAAAGCCTCCCATTTCGGCAGAATGGTGGATGCGAACATTGGAAACTGCTCTACACGGCGGAGTAATGGATTGATATGAGTCACACAATTATGTTACACAAATCAAAGTTTCCTTTTGGTGCTGTTTTCATTACAGGAAATAAAAAGATTCGCACCACCTATTCATAGATACTGTCGTTTTCCTACTGAAAACTAACACGGTCCCCCCCCCTCCACCCCCCTCCCTGCCCTCCCCCTCTCCAGGAGCGGGATTAGTAAAGAGGGAAGACAACCCATGATGCAAAGAGGAAGTGGAAAAATGCAAGCTTTTAGAACCTCAGTTTCTTTATTTGTAAGTTAGAAAAAGTAGTTCCTTTGTCACAGGGTTGTCCTAATGATGTAAAGACACAGCACCATCCAGAAGCACTTTGAAACACCAAAGCACTATAAAAGGGCGAAAAGCCCTCTTCTGGCCTATATTTATTAATACCCCTAGAAAAATGACAGATTTTTGTGCGTGCAAGGGTGTGAGAGACGGCCTGGATTTATATAGAACGGGCTGCCATTTCCTAACAAACTCATAAATACTCGAGAAGAAGGGAACACAGCGGAAAGCGAGCCTGAAAACAAATTCCACTTAGTGGCTAAGTGAAAATAATTTCCGAAGTAAAAATAAATAATGCAGCAAAGCCGAGATAGATGTTCAGACTTTTAAGGATAAAAGGAACACACTTGAAGGCACGACTGCACTTTCCATTGCGATCCTTTGTCGTCTCCATGGTGCGAGGCTCGGTGCAGAGACACAGCTTTGGTTGTGGCCGCCCCCGGGGGTAAGGATTGTGAAATGGGATTCAAGTGGATTGCAAAGGACACCCTTTGGTGTCTGAGACGGTGCGAGGCCAGCGGGAATTTTATTACGTCGTGTCACATTGATCACGACGAATAATAAAGTGAGAGCATCCACTATGCTGATTTCGAATAGTTTTGCTTCAGAGGAATCTGGGAATTAGTAGGAGGGCAGGACAGACCACGGGAGCAGGGACGGGCTGCTGAGATGCCTGGAGTGCGGAGCGATTTCCCCAGAAGCTGCTCGGAGGGGTTGCGGGGCCACGGGAGAGGTTTGCACCGAATGAAGTCGCAAGGCCACAACCCCAGACACCAGGGCCTCATTGCATGTTTATTGAACATACTGGGGGGGGGGGGTACACACCGGAGAAGGAAATATCGAATAGATTATTACAGTGAAATTCAGTGTGACGTGTCACTTTATGATTGGACTTAGTATCTTCCACTTCAAAATTTCAAATTGTAGGGGTATCTGGGTGGCTCAGTGGGTTGAGCGTCCGACTTCGGCTCAGGTCATGATCTCGCGGTTTGTGAGTGTTTGAGCCCCGCGTCGGGCTCTGTGCTGACAGCTCGGAGCCTGGAGCCAGCTCCGGATTCTGTGTGGCCTCTCTCTCTGCCCCTCCCCTGCTCACGCTCTGTCTCTCTCTGTCTTTCAAAAATGAATAAGTGTAAAAAAAAATTAAAAAAAAAATTCAAGTTATAAGGGCACCTGCATGGCTCAGCGGGTTGAGCATCTGACTTCGACTCAGGTCATGATCTCATGGTTCAGGAGTTCAAGCCCCTGCATCGGGCCCTCTGCTGTCAGTGCAGAGCCCGCTTGGGATCCTCTGTCCCCGTCTCTCTCTGCTTCTCCCCGACTCCTTCTCTTTCTCTCTCTCAAAAAAGGTAAACATTAAAAAAATAAAATAAAATTTCAAGTTGTAAAATAGAGGTCTGGGGCTCAGTGTTGCCTCTGAGGTTACTGAAAACAAAGACAGCCTGTCCAGAATGGAGGTGTTTGGGCATCTCAATATTTCTAAAAGTGAATTGAGAATAGAACAAAAAGTTACACTAACAGTTGTCACCACCACTGCATGGTGCCGTAGGTTATGCTAATTTGCAACTGAGTAGATGGTGCCACAATCTGGGTTTTGAAAGCAATTATTTCCAGCAGGCTGGTGGCCACCCGGAGCACAGCGGCTTTGAAACGTGTTGCATTCTGACCTTTTCTCAGTCTCAGGGGCTCCGAGGAAAAACAGGGGCTTTAAAATTCAGATCAGAAGGTGCACAAACAAAGCTCTGAATGGATTCTGATGGAACCAATCCCACATTTCACCTCTGCAAAACTTTATGGGAAGTTTATGGGGATTTATTGTTTCAAGAACAGAAGGACATTTACCTACAGATGCAGGGGAATAAATTTCAAGTACATTTAGTATTGGAGAATGGTCGCTTTATTGCTGATTTCAATCCACTTGACTTTCTCCTTAATCTTCTACCCTCCACCTCGAGTTGAACACTGTGCACACACCTTTACAGTTTGGGGCTTTGGTGGTTTGTAAAATTTTAAAGAGCTTCTAGTAGCAAAAAAAAAAAAAAACATAAAAAACAACCACCATGTATAAATCTGTTATGGTATATTAAACAAATATAATACAATGTGGCATGAACAGTAAGACGGGTCTATGCAGATTGTCAATTGTACATTGTTGAGTGACACACAATTTTCAGAATAAAATCCATATGATGTCTCCATGTTGTTAAAAAGTATTATGTGCATGTTGTACATGGGCCTGATACATCTACACATGTATACACACACACTCGTGTGTGTGTGTGTTCATTGAAGCACAAAGTAAAAGATAAAAGTCTAGAAGGATTGACATCAAACTTTAATACTAGTTACCTTTGTGGATGGTAATGGGTGGGAGATTTGTACAAGGAAGGACCCAGGTTGTGTGTGCGTGTGTGTGTGTGTTCATTGAAGCACAGAGTAAAAGATAAAAGTCTAGAAGGATTGACATCAAACTTTAATACTAGTTACCTTTGTGGATGGTAATGGGTGGGAGATTTGTACAAGGAAGGACCCAGGTTGTGTGCGTGCGTGTGTGTGTGTGTGTGTGTGTGTGTGTTCATTGAAGCACAGAGTAAAAGATAAAAGTCTAGAAGGATTGACATCAAACTTTAATACTAGTTACCTTTGTGGATGGTAATGGGTGGGAGATTTGTACAAGGAAGGACCCAGGTTGTGTGCGTGTGTGTGTGTGTGTGTGTGTATTTATTTGTACAGAATGAAAGGGAAGAGGAAGCAGAAGCAGAGACAAGAGTCCATGAATGCTGCAGGAAAGAGTTTTCGGGAAGAACTTGGGATGGGGTCCAACACGAGTGGAACATGATGGAGAAACACGGAGCAGGAGCAGCGTGAAAGCGAATCTGAAAGTGTTGTGTGCTGGGAATCGAATGGCCTCGATGCTCCTTGTGAGTTACAAATAAAGATCAGGTTTTTTTTTTACTACCTGTGGTCATCGGACACTTGTTTTGAAAAGGAAGTCCGTATTGGGGCCAAGCAGATCACGGCGTGGCACAGGAGGCCTCAGCTTTGGCCCTGGGTGACGGGTTTCCGGGTCCCACCCTATAGCGATAGCATAGCCACAGTGGGCAAAAGCGACATTCTCTCTCATCCTGAGAAAGAAGAGGGTTTCTGAGGCCCTACGATTCACATGTAAGGCCCCCATGCCTCTGAGGCATTCCTGAACTATAAACCACCACAACGAACGAATCAACTAACCGCTAACAGCGATGCTGTAAAACTTTCTTCTGATGAATTCCCATTGGCCATGAGCACGCTTTTCTTCACCAAGCCTTACTCTGTTAAGACCCCGGACTTCAGAGAGTTACTAGTATTTGTGAATAGTTAACTTCATGGAATTATTAATAGTTATTAACAGCAGCTAAAATCTATCCCACCACGTTCCGAGCAATGTTTTAATTCAGGCATTTTTTTCCCCCAATTAATCTTCACAACATCACTTGAAATTCTGGTATTATCTCCATTTTTCATGTGAGGAAACCGAGGTACAGAAATTGTGATGTGAACACTTAGAGTTTCACTTTGAACCCAGGTCTCGTGGCTTCAATACAAGTGCTTGCTCCAGAAGAAATGCTGCATTTTTTTTTTTTTTTTAAATTGAGTAATTCCCTTTCACTCCCCATCCCCAGCCCTCGGTTTTTCCTACAAAGTATTAGCCCTCCAAACAGCCCTGTATGATTTTTATGCTGGGCTTTCTTGGCATCTAAAGGGAGCCTGGAGATGCGACTGTATCTTTTGTCTTCAAATTTCAGCCGAAGGAAAGCTAGAGGAGACTCTCCCGTAAAGTCCGGGCACCCTGGGGAGAAGACCACCGTGTTCCGCCTCGTGTCTCTTCTGAGAAGCTCCTGTATGTCATGCATAGCCCTAGACTTCATAAAAGATCCAGAATCTGGGGCCCTCATAATTTTGCCTCTGTCTCTGATATCACCCTGTTCCGCTCGATCCTTTGCTCAGAAGCCACGCCAGCCTTCTTTCTGTTCTTCAAGATATCAAGCTTGCTCCAATCTCAGGATCGGTTTCTTCTTCCTGGAACGCTTCCCGCAGATTCCAGCAGGATTGGTTCTTCTTATCACTCAGAATTCAGTCACCTCCTCAGAGTCAGTGATACCTTCTCGAACAAATGGAAAACCCAGCCTCAAGTTATCCTTGGCCATTGCCCACTGGTTTCGTTTTTAGAGCATGCGTCATTCTGTTACATTCCTATCTATATATTAAGTTTATTTATTTATTGACTGTCTTTCCTGAACGAGGATATGAGGTCCATGCACACAAGTGTTTCGATTGCTTTGTCCTTTCTCGTGTTTCTGGCACCCAGACCTTGCTTGGCACACAGCAGGTGCTCAGGAGACGCTGTTGAATGACTGAGATGCACCACCTTGGGTCCACCAGTGGGGGAGCTGTGGGTCACGGAGCCGCACCGAGGAGGAAGCCTTCAAAAGCTCAATGTCCATATGGAGACAGTCGCTGCTTGACCAAATCAAGCCTTGTTATTACATTAGGGATGTGACTCAGTAGTATTTGCTGAAGTTGTTTGGAAGGAGAGGTTTAAGAAAATCTCCTATGAGAAAATACTAAAGATACTTTTTAAATGAATTCTTTGTATGTCTTGTCAAAGCACTTGTGCATTTTTTTTCCCCCAAAAGACATTGAATTGAGTTGAGCTATACATTTTCTGGTTGCATGTGACACAGGCAGAGATGATCCGGAGCACTGAGGTGGAATGCTCACGTGAAAGAGACCAGTTGTTTAAATTGGCTGGGATGGTTCAACTTCCTAACGTCCTATACCCCTAGAGAAGTGGTCTGAAGATGGGCCTGGCTGGATGAACATCAGGTCAGACCAAGTGTGAAGGGTCCATGTTTCCCCATATGAACTGAAGTGTGTGTTGTAATACCTCACAAAGACATCTGTCATGTTGCACAATTAATCTTTAATTTGCAACCTTATTCCCATATCCTGGAGCATGAACTTGGCTGGGAGAAGCCCCCTTCTCCAGATCTGTATTTCCAAGCAGCTGTAGAAGAAAGCAGGGTCGGTGCTGGGCCAGACTCACCCAATACCTCTTCCTCGGGCTGAGAGGCTGTCCTCGTCTCTCCGGTCGGCTAATGATTATTTTAGTCCTATTAAGGGGCTCTAAGATCTTGATCTTCCCCAGGAATTTACTCATTTGGTGAGGTTTCTGTCCCAAAACTTAATGAGGATAAGTCTTTTAAAGTTTTCCTTGCTTTCACAGCACAGGCTCTTGTTGAAAGGGGGAGAATTGCCCCATTTGAGAGACTGGGAATGAGCAAGGTGACATTTGATGGCGGTTTCTTTTGTCTCTCCTAGTCCCCATCTCCGTGATGTGTCTCTAGCTTCATCTTTACCAATCCTGCTTTCAGTTATTAATCAACCAAACCTTCATCGTGTGGTGGCTGATAAGCCCTTCATGATTATTCACCCCTGTTTTTTAATTATTATTTTAATAAGAGGTTCCTGAAGATTGAAATGCCTTTAAGATCCAAACTAATTAATTTCTAATGGTATGATTTCAAGTATCAACATAGGGTGGGGATAAACATTTCAATATCCATGGTCAATATTTATACTTATAATAATTCTCTAGTAGTTGCCTTTCAGTCATGATCTATGTTTTACTGCAAGCACACACACATACACGCAGAATAATGTCCAGCTTAAGAATCTTGACAAACAAGGGGACGAGGTTAGGATAACACAGTGGAACATAAACTATTCTAATTTTCTCCACTAACGAGAACCAGGTAATAATTTCTAAAGTGTAAATGTGACAACGAATTTTGACAATGATGCTTTTCAGCAGAAAAAAAGCCAGTTTTTACCTTGAGAAAAAGGAAGTATTCATTGAAAAGTGCTTAATAAAAAGAACAGGGTGAACACAACTCACCAGCCACGAAAAAAAATTAAAATATTTCATGACTTTTCCTTTTAACACTGAAGTCCAAAATGCTTTTCTTTGAAGAAAATGCATGGGAAATTTTCATCCTGCTCTATTTCTCATGCTGGAAAAACTATAAAGCATTCCACCATGTATTAATCAGAAAACACAGAGCAGGGAGGGAGAAAATATTCACACAAATAATTTGGAAAAGTGAGATACTAGACACAATTAATTCTCACAAAGTCTCATAATTCTGTTAAGGATTATCTCCTATGAGTAAAATGTATTCCCTTCAGATTATCTTTCCCAGGTGGAGCTCTTTGTTGGGTGTTTCAAACTGATTTTCTGTTCTTTTACAATCAATGGCTCACAAACTTTATTGTGCATTAGAATAATGTGCAGGGCTTGCTAAAAATGCGGATTTCTGAGCCATCATCCCGGCTATGTGGAATCTGCCCTTTTTAAAATTTATTTATTTTCAGAGAGAGTGAGAGAGAGAGAGAGAGAGAGAGAGAGAGAGAGAGAGAGAGTGTGTGTGTGTGTGTGTGTGTGTGTGAGCAGGGGACAGGGAAAGAGAGAGAATCCCAGGCAGGCTCCTTACTGTCAGTGCAGAGCCTGATGCGGGGCTTGAACTCATGAACCGTGAGATCATAATCTGAGCTGAAATCAAGAGTGGGACGCTTAACCGACTGAGCCACCCAGGTGCCCTGGAATCTGCCCTTTTAATGAGCACCTCTGCGCTTCTGATGCAGGTGATCTTTTCTACAGAAGCTTTGGAAACATAGTTCTAGTTCTGGAGTCTAGGTACCTCTCCAATTGCTTATTAGAAGCCTGGCTAGCTTTGAACTACTGCTATTTTGAAGTTTGTGAAGGGTGAAGGATGAACATGACATTCCTTCCTATTCCTGGTACAGCCAGACCAGAGGCTTCGTGCTGAGGACACAGGGACAGTCTGACAAGGAATCGTGCCTCGCTCCCTCTTCAGGTTTCAGTGAGCAGACATAGCTTGGAAACCACATAGACATGGGCGGCTCAGGTTTATCAGCTTTGAAGCAGAAGGACATTACCTCCTTTGCCAGAGACAGCTGTACCCTGACAGCCAAACTTGGCTTCTGTGTAGGTTTCTGGGGAAGACAGGGCTTCAAGTTCAGTCCCGGGTCCCGGGGGAAGTTCAGAGACTTGGTGTGCCATCTTTATTCTCAATTTCTTATTTACTCAAGCTCACTTAGCTTAGGACGTTATTCTCTCTGGTTCTCTTCCTACTACTCTACTCTTGGTCCACTCATTGATTCTACTACCTCTGAATGTCTCTTACATACCGTACCCCTGGGGGCGCCACTCAGGCCACTCTGTTCTCTCTTGGGCTCTCTGTGTGATTTCCATCTTCTCCCACTGATAATCTCCACCCGTGTTACCACATGGACCTCTGATCAGAGTTCCAGAGCTAAATGCCAACGCTCCAGCAGGGCGTGCCCCTTCTTCTGGATTTGCTACCAGAAGTTCAAAAGAGCAAACGTAAAACCAAAAACTCGTCGTCCACATCCCAAGACTGGCTCCTCTTGTGGTCCTCACATTAAGGATATCACTGTTCACAGAGTCACGCAGCGTGAGGAAGTGTCAGGGTCTGTCCGGAGCCATAACTTCGATGCCCATACAAAACTGAATGCCAAATTCAACCAATGGCATCTCCACATGCTTCTCATACCATCTCCTGTTGTCTTTTCGCGTGGCTCTTGCCTCCCTGGCTTTAATACCTCCCCCTCCAAGTCACCCTCCACAGGGCCAACAGGACAGCTTTCTGAATAGACGTAATTAGCGACCATTGTCACAAAGGTTGCCAGCAGATGCAACCCCCCTCAAATGATAATGACATTTTGCTTCCGTTTTCCTTCTTTTCTTCTTAGTCCCAGTTGACAAAAATGCTGTTATTGGTCGAGAGAATGATAATAATATATACTAACTAATATTTATTGACCATTTACTGGGTGACTCACGGTCCTGGGCACTTAATGCACATCATCCCACCTGAGATTCCTAAATCCTAAAAGATTTTGCTGCCAAAATCTGCCAATAATTTGCTGCCATTATTCCGCTCTGCAGATGAGGCAGGTGAGACAGAGAGAGAGAGAGAGAGAGAGAGAGAGAGACACGAAGTAACTTGCTGAAGTTCACTGGGTGAACGAGGTGCTTCACAGCGAGCCTGTCTGATTCCAAAGCCTGCATTCCTAATCATTTCCCTCAACTGCCTATTTCTGTCATGCTTAAAAAAAATTAATAGAGATATTCTTACTACACACGTTTAAACTAATTTCTATACTATGGTGGGTGGAAAACAGGGATGGGTTTGAGCCAATCTGCCTATAATCTCTTACTCCGTTGGGTCAGGGTGGGTTTGTCACTATGCTGCCTGTAAAATAAACATGCACAAGAGGACCAAACCCATGCCTCCAGCTTCCTAAGTTCACGCCTTAAATTTTTTTTGAGCTCCTGGTCTTTCAGATGCATTAGCTGTGGAGCCATGAAACTCTTTCTGTTGTAAATAGACTCGTTAGTTAAGTATTTTTCCAAGTGTGTTCGACAGAACACTACTTCTGGAATTCTGGACTATTGAAAGCATATGAACTATGCTATTTATTCAAGCTCCATATATGTTATTAAAGAGCATCCCGTGTTTTAGTGCTCTTTAGAAATTATGATAAATGGGACAAATCACTATTTGAGGAGACGATGTAGAGGACTACCAATTAAATCATTGATCTGTGTCATCAGGAGGCAGACAGGTGAACCAAAGCTTGAATTGTTTGCTTTGTTTTGTTTTTTAATTTTTTTAAATGTTTATTTATTTTTGAAGGTGTCAGAGACAGAGTGTGAGTGGTGGGGGGGGGGGCGGCGCAGAGAGAGAGGGAGACACAGAATCTGAAACAGGCTCCAGGCTCCGAGCTGTCAGCACAGAGCCCGACGCGGGGCTCGAGCCCACACACCGCAAGATCATGACCTGAACCGAAGTTGGACGCTCAACCAACTGAGCCACCCAGGCAGCCCTGTTTTGTTTTTTTAAATTGAGACTGTGATGCTTTCTTCTTGGCAATGCTCTTTGTACATCTAATCGATCACCTGCTCTTAAAGGACTTCGGTAATAGGCGGGCACCCCTGCCTCCTTCTGACGCTCCTCTCGCCTAATGTTAACCAGGGATTTGTGGCCACAGCACCCCAGTCTTACTAGATTATGTCTTCTTGAGAAATCAGAGAAAGAACACGCTGAAAGAACAAAAGCTCAGCACGTTCACAGCGAAGGATTTTTAAACCACAGTAAAATGTTTCCTTGAAAGCTCCTTTCTGACTCAAAACTGTTGGGTTTTGGACCTCTGCAGCAACACTTTCACCCCTTATGAGGGCAGCTGCTGCTGGTTTCCTCAACCTTCTCTTAAATCCAGAATGCAAGTGATTTGCAGCCTCAGTGGGGACCCACCTGCCTCTCTTCCTTCATCCATCCAAGCCAAGAGCAAAATATAATGAGTTCCTCCAGTTTTTCAGGGAGGCTTAGGAGCTCTCCTGGCTGGCAGTCCTTTTGGAATTATGTCATTGGTTAAGATGGAAACATCTGATGCAGATTTCTGTGTGGATTCATGCGCTATTCACCAGACGAAACAGAAAATAAGAGCTTTCCCCCATTGAACACAACAGAACATCTGCTTTTGTTGGTCAACATTTAACCAAATGGTTGTAAGAATTAGGAACGTGGTTCCTCAAGGAAATGAAGCAGATTGCATCTTAAGATCCAGACCAGAGCCTTATATGCAGTTTACTCTGCCTTCCTTTCCTGAGTGTATGTTATTTGCAGTTAAATTATTGGCACAACGAGGTATCTCCTGGGCCACTTTGGTGAAGGGCACACATGTCTATCTCCCTCCTTCTTTCTGGTTCTGTGGTGGGAATTTCAGCAAATTACCTCTTTCCTGATGATCATAAATTCTTTATGTCTCGGGAGCCTGAGCGAAGTTGTCTGATCTGGGCCCTGTACCTCTAGGTCTGTCCTTTAACTCTCCCACATACCCATCTGCGCCAACTCCCAACCAGTTGGGGGGCTTTTTCATTCTCCCACTCCACTGCTTGGTTCTCTTTGGCTTGTGGTGCCCCTGAGGTCACAACCTAACCTGTAGAGACAGTGGGAACACTGCAGTACGTACTGCTAAATGGGATGTATTAAAATCACTCAGGATGAACACCAGAAATGGACAAAAAGAACGAAGGAAAAACTCTTTCCAATCTTTTAGGTTTTTCTCATATCATAAATAACGATTTCTTAGAAGCAAACGGTTCTATTTGTTGACTTTTTTTAACCTAAAGAAAACTGCCTTTTTCTCGTCCTGATTTTGTCCCTACGCGTTGGTTTCTGTCCATCATACAGGAGCCAAATTAGGTAACTTCATCCTTAAATCCATTACTTGTCAATTTTGAGAACTAGGATAAGAATATTATTCCAAAGGGAAGGTGTAAATTGTTACGTGAGGGTATGAAGTATTGGACTCAGACAAGTATAAAAACAATGAAATTTAGATGAATATCATTGTTGATATTAATTATTGGTGAGTGAGAAGGCAAAATGCAAGAAGTATTTACCATACGTGATAGATAAAAGGATACTACCTGCTGCTGGAAATAAATCCATATTCTTATGCATGCATGCACTCACACACACATGTAGGAAATTCTAAACTCAATTCTACGAAGGTGTATATGATTTGGGATCTTTACAGAGCTGAGCATAAGAAATATTTCAGTGCATTTGGCCCATGCAGAAAGAATGAGGGTCAAATGTTTCAGTGTAAAAAAAAAGTGTCTTAGTGGTCAATGAAACTACAGATTCTCAGAAAAACAGAGCATAGCAATATATAATCTTATTTAGAAAGACCACCATGAAGTTATGATGCTAAAACAACACCTATTTTCCGTCTCTGTCCTTATTAAATGGTAGCCACAGCAGTATTTTCACCTACCATTGATGTTCCTGGTTACCCCTTGTCCCCAGAGTTTGGACTTAGAGATTATTCTCTACTATTTTATGCTACTTCCGATACGGATGCAGATGTATGTCTTGGAGCAGTAAAATGAAGCACAATAACACAGAACAAATTGGAACGAGACTTGAACATACTGTTGTTGCCAGAATGCAAGCGTGGTTTTGGAATGTTGAAGATAGAACCAAAATACTAAAAGGATGGAGTCAAGTTAGAGATTCCTGCTGGCCAACTTTTGATGAGTTAGCATTGAGACAGAGACAGAGAGGAGGAGGAGGAGGAGGAGGAGGGAGATAGGAGGGAGAGGATTCAGGGGAACATGAATTATGGTTGACTAAAAGTTTAGTCTGTGAAAGGTCAGTCACTTATAACAATACTTAGAAGAGAAAAGCCAAGGGTTAACAGTATGGGGTATAGTCAATGGGGGGCTAATATATGTGGGTACGTTGTTTCATCTGCTAATTAAATTCCTGACTATAAATTATATAGTGTATATATATACATATATATATACATATATATGTGTATATATATATATATATATATATATATATATATACACATACATACTAGGTAGTATAATAGGCACAAAACCAGTAAGCCAACTAACCCTAAGAAAGGTACTTATTATAATGATATCAGAAAGGACCAGTCAATAGCTGGAGTCACACAAGAAAACTGGACTGAGAAACAAGGACTCACAGTTCATTAACACCAGTGACCACTCCGCGCAAAAAGAAATCAACAGTCACCTCAAAAACAATAATTAGAGCTAGTGTCCTGGAAGGGAGAATGAAAATGTAGGCTCAGTGCATTATCTACTAGCAGGTAATGCTTCCAAATAATCCTAATAATCTTAATAAAATACCTTAAAAAATTCCCAACAAGATATTCTAACAGACGAGGTCAATACATTATAATACTGTGATAACATAATAGGTTTGGGGACGCTGGCCAAATCATTTGTGAGGAAACATTATTGTAAAAATTAAACCAATTTGACATATGTGGATTTAAATGAAGTTTAATCTGATGATCACTGGCTAGAATTTAAATCTTAGAACCTAGGACCTGTGTCCTTACCAAGAGCCCATTGGTTCATAACCTAGGTTCGGCATTCTTGGCTACTCTGAAATGGTTGTACAGCATATAGTTGAAATGTCAGGCATGTTACCCAAGAAGAGACTAAAAAAAAATATGAATCAGGCTAAGGATAAAAGACATTTAAATTTCCTTTTTGCATATTTATAACTGGTTTTATTCTCAAATTACTGGTTACCTTTGTATTTATAACAATTTTGTGAGAGTCTTGTATACCTTTAAGGTATTTAAAATATTTAGGAAAATTGGATACATCACAAGTTTTTTTCAATTAATGCTTAGAAATACTTAATTAAGGGGTGCATGGGTGGCTCAGTTGGTTAAGAGTCCAACTTCGGCTCAGGTCATGATCTCACGGTTCATGGGTTCGAGCCCCACGTAGGGCTCTGTGCTGACAGCTTGGAGCCTGGAGCTTACTTCGGATTCTGTGTCTCCCTCTCTCTCTGCCCTTCCCTCACTCGTGCTCTGTCTCTCAAAAATAAATAAATGTGAACAAAAATTAAAAAGAATTACTTAATTAAATGTTTGTAATCCATGTATTAAGTGTTGGGGAAATTTAATTTGTTATATCTTTAATTTTTGGCTCTTAGTGGTAGTAGTAAAGAAGTGATCTATGGATATTTGGGAAACGTTGATATATTTTTTTAAGTATAAAAAAATGGACATGAGAGAAAGCACAAAGAAAAAGAAATGTTTCTTTCTAAAGAAAGTGCTATCAACTGAATGTCTGTGTCTCCCCACCGCCCCATTCACATGTTACATCCTAACATGGAGAGTGATGTTTTACGGAGGTAGGGACTTTGGGAGTCATTAGGTCATGAGGGTGGAACCCTCATGAATGAGTTTAATGCCCTTATAAGGGACCCCAGAGAGCTCCCTTGCCTCTTCCACCACGTGAGGACACAGAGGCAGGTGTCATCTATGAACCAGGAAGTGTGCTCTCACCAGACAGTGACTTGGCCAGCGCCTTGATCTTGGACTTCCCAGGCTCCAGAACTGTGAGAAATCAACGTCTGTTGTTTATAAGGCACACAGTCCATGGTATTCTGCTATAGGAGCCTGAACAGACTAAGACAGAAAGGATCTTTATAAAATCCTTTGATTTTAAAGTAACAGTTATCATGAGGACATACTTTCAAATGTCCCTCAACAGATCAAATAATTGTGTAAGTTGCTGGCTGGGCAAATTAAACTCCCTGAGACTGTTTTCTTCTGAACATTGCATCGGAAGGGCACTTCTGACCTAAATGAGACATTTAATGATTTAATAGTGGCAGATCCAGGTTCAGGGCTGGTATCCACAGAGAAAATACAGGCGACAGTAGACATCTACTGAAAATTTAATATGGTGGAATAACTTTATGGAAAAATGATAGGCAGTGTCATTCTATCATTTCCTTTCTTAAAAGGGCGATGGGAACACTGGATCGTGGAGGTCTATGATCTCCTTGCTAGAGTTAACAGGTTAATGATTTCAAAGGGCTACATCCAATGGATTTTTCAGAGGGGAAGGGGATAGAGGCTGGTGCTTTGACCGCAGGTAGGAATGGGCTGACTTCTGCAAGGATGTCGGTGTGGATGCGCATACCTTGGATGTTGTCAACTGGTATTTCCTTGATTTTGTGCAACTGTTTCCCAACCAGACTGTGCCCCAAACCCTCCCTATCCATACAGATTCAGGGGAGTGACTAACGAGAGTTACGAGCAGGCACCGAGGAGGGTAAGGGACCCTGTGATTCTCCCAGACCACCTAAGCCTCCTCCCTGCACCACCAAATGGAACACCCCAAAATGGTTGCTCTTGGATGTCTTGCCAAGCTTCCTCGGTGGGGGCTAACCAGATTTCATTTGATTTAGAAACAACATCAAAAGACCTACTTCATGCAAACATAAGCAGAAATTTCTGGTAGGATTGTTCAAACTGAAGGCAGGTCACCTTCCTGTGATCACCCTTCTCCACCACTCCAGCACACCACCCCTTGCCACTGCAACCACGTAAGTTGCTCTGCTCATCCGTGTGGGCTGTGTGGGTGGGCCTGTCTTCAACTCAACCCCTGGCCCACCTACAGCACAAGACCCCCCCCCCCCCCCAACTACAGTCTCTGCTCTGCCTTCATCTGCTTGGTCAGCCTCTGTGACTGGCCGCACTTGACTTTCATCTTCCCCATCACCACACCACACCTGCTTCCCCATAACACTGCGTGCGCCCTATCCATCAGTGTAGACACAGTCCAGGCATGGTAAACAGAGACGTTATTCTACCCAGAACCTTTTTTTTTTTAAAGAAGGAGCATATGTTTAATCTTAGGAAATTCTAAGGAAAAATATTATAGACATTCAAAACAACTGTCAAAAAATTTAACGTCATGAAAGGAATGGAAATTCGATTAAAAAGTAAAAAATCAGGGTCCAACTACAATCTTTTTGTTTTGGGAGCTAAAAAAAAAAAAAACACCCCACTGGTAATCCTTGAAAAGTAGTTCAGAGATAGTACTTAGGATAGAGGGCTTAGTGAATTAACAAAAATCATGTTGTCTTTCTAAAAGAGATTTTTATAAGACTTTTTATCTTGCAAAATGAAAAGCTATTTTGAGAAGCACTGATGTTTAATAACCAAGCTCTAGCCTTATAAAAACAGGAAAGTTCACGTTTGGAGCTCCATCTTTAATAATCACTATTCTCCTCCAAAAATGCGCTTTGCTCTAGGCTATAGATAGGAACACATCTGACTTGCACTAAATTCTCACATCTTTATGTATTGATATAAATCATCCAAAGAGAAATAGGTAGTTTCCAGCAGCTTTAATTAGTTTTCCATATATGTAGGTCATAATCTAGTTTCACTTAGATCTTACATTTAGTAATGGCTGTTAAATATAAATTTAGTGTGTGCTCGGGAACTTTAATTTATAGACATCTCCTCACAGAGAATATGGAGCATCAACACTGCTTTCCTATTACTCAGAGTTTTGTCACTAGCCTGAAATTGACCAACTAAATGACTGTCTTGGGTAACACATAGCGCTGTAAAACCGAGCATTGACTTATTATGAAATAAACAGCTTGAAGGATCATCTGGGTATTTAATATCAGGACTGGCTCGTTTTCCCATCACACTTGATAGAAGAGCCAGCCAAATCGCCTTGAATGGAACTTTATTAAACAAAACAATGTCATTTCTGTATCCGTTGCTTCTTTAAGTGCGTCCAGATCATTTATGAACATAATAAAAGCACTTCCCAGCCCTCTCCTCATGGTTTCTCTGCACAAGAGACTCGGATGAGTAAAATGTAAATGACCCATCATGTCAAATTGTTATTGCAGTGAATTAATGATATTCAACAAGCTAGGTAATTGTGATGCGATCTTCTTACATTACAATGCCTGTCCCTTTCCTCCTCCCTCTAGCATTCCTCCAAAAGAGAAAGCAAGAAAGAAAGAAAAAGGAAGAAATAACAAATAGTGATTTTAAAGAATCTTTGGGAAAGAATTATATTCAAGGTCCGAGAGCCACGGGAGTCTGAAGATAAAAGAAAAGAAAAATGCTGTGGGCATCCGAAATGTGACAGTCTGCACAGTCCCGGGGGCAGGGAGCCAAGCCTTTGCTGTTTCGCTGCCAGGGAGTTTAATAGAAAGACCTGCTCTTTGATCACTGTGTGGGATCCTGTGACTGGGGAAGAGCCGGCCCCCTCTCCTGGTGCGGCCAGGGACTCTGTAAAACTCCTGTGTGTGTGTGTTTTTCCACCAGGTGGCAGCAGGATATCAGGTTTGTACGCAAATGGGCATCGCGGTTTAGAGTAATGAACGCATTAAAGGAAAAATAAATGCTGCATCTTGTGAGAGTTTATATCAAGAAACACGGCCTTAAGAAAACACAATCTTCCTCCCTGAAAATGCTTCTCACTTGTGAGTTGTTGGAACACAGGAGAAGTTTCGTCTTCCAGATTATCCTACAACGAGACGATAGCATTTTGGAAATCTGCAGGTCTGTGATATGACATCTGTGGCCAGCGAGGGAACTTGAGACACCTGTTCAGAAAGTGTTGGCTTAACTGATAAGGGAAGGAAAGAATTGTTTTGTCTCTTCTCCTTTTCAGAGATAGAGGAGACCCTTCGTTCCGTAATTTCCAGAACTCAACGCAAGCGGCTAATAAACGGTGTGCTGAGCGCTCAGTGGGTACGCATTCAAAATTTGTACTTCTTCATGCACAAAATTGTACTTTATGTTTTTCAGAGTCTCCAGAGATGAGGCACATAATCACCAAGTCTGAATGTCTTAGGAAAGAGGCATCATCAGCCTCTTTCTTCAAATACAAGTATCTTGTTTCATGCGTAAGGGGAGGGGTACGCAGCATGTTTGAATGTCTTTGCCTTTGCTCATCTCTTTGGTGAGAAAAACACGGAAACTTCAATCTGCTTCCTTCTCCTTGCCTCTGATCTTAGAGATACCTTTTCTTCTCAGTGTTAACTTACCTGAAACTTTTTTTTTTTAAGTTTATTTATTTATTTTTGAGAGGAACAGCAAGTGGGATGGGCAGAGAGAGAGGGAGACAGAATTCCAAGCAGGCTCTGTGCTGTCAGCGTAGGGCCCGATGTGGGGCTTGGACACACGAACCACAAAATCATGCCCTGAGCTGAAATCAAGAGCCGGTTGCTTCCGCAGTGGAGCCACCCAGGTGCCCAACCTACGCGACACTTAATTCCCCACTCCACCCTCTGAATGTGCTGTCTGCAGCTAGTTTTCTGCAGGAAACAACAATGGAGTCAGAAAAACCCCTCGTCCCCGCTCTGCGACTTGACATAATTTCTCTCACGTTACTCAGAAAGCTAAATGAAAAAATGTCAAGGTCAACTATAAATTTTGTCAACCGTGAATTGTTACATAAACTTAAGAAAGTCATTACTTTCGATGCACCTTCCTAATATCCTTTTCCTTTGCTTTCAGGTTGTCTCCTATCTTAACAAAACACAAGGCAACAAAGCAACTGGATAAATTTGCCGTCTCCTTCAGGCCCTGATCCGGAATGGATAGTATATATCGGTGTCTTTTACTTTCCCCCGACCCTTTATAATCTGGTTTCTCCCCAAATCTAATGCAGTGTTTCCTCGAGAGCCATGAAAATCCCAAACTTCCAGTCCAATGGCCCTTTCTTGGTCCTTATTCTCTTTGACCCTGCTGACCCCCATGCCGCCCTCCTCCCCCATTTCATACAATTCTCTCTCTCTTGATTGTCATATCGTGTCCTGGTGGATACCCTGGTTCTAAACGTTTCCAGCAGCGTTTAGATGGAACGTTCCCTCTCGGCTCCAAGCTGTCCCTCCCATAACTCATGAGCGATGAGGCTCACTCATTGGCTTTCACTGTTCTCCTGGGCTTCAGCATGGCCCATGTTGGATGTCCATCAGACAGCCTTCGGGCCTTACCATCTGGGCTGTCCCACCGTTATTGGTCTCTAGTCGTTGCGGTTCCAACTCTGATTTAACCCCTTCAACCTCTACCTGCTGTTGAGATGCCCCTTTTGTAGTGCCTCACGTACCTGCTCCTTTCGTTGTCCCCCTACCCTAATACCCTTCCTTATGCTTGCTTCATCTGTAGCCCTATAACCGGTTGTTATTCTTCCCATGGCTGGATCTTCTAATCCCGCTCCCAGAGGCCTGCTTCCTGCACACATTTATGCCATATAATCTTCCAGTACCAACCTCGTTTACCATATACTTGGAAAAGTCACCCCTCTCAGGCCCCGGTTTCCTTGACATACCTGCCCCCCGACTCACACTCACCCTGTAAAGCTTAGTTCAGCTGTCATCTCCTCCAGAAGCTTTCCTAGGTCCCTCGTCACTCACCCCAAATCACCCTTTGAAATACAGCAGCCCCTACCGTTGTAATATACACTGGTCTACTGTTAACCGTATTATTTCACTTCAGCTATTGACTTCTTCAAATGTTTCTCTCTTCTTTTTTCTCTTTTTGTCATTTTTTGAAGTCTCTTTAGGGAAGTCCCTGTTGCTTATTTTTATTTTGAATCCAGCACTTAGCACATGCGTGATAGGAATGCTCAGCACATAAACATATACCATATGCACGCATGGTTTCCATCTACGCCCCAACTCCCCTGTCTTCTTCCCATTCCATGCCCAACACACCCCCACCCCCACACACGCGATTTTGTGGAAGCACACCAGAAAAACAGCCTTATGACGAGGACAATTCATACAACCTTTGGGAACTCACCCTCATCTCCAAAGCAAGGGGTGTAGGGGAGAAAACAACCAAGATCCCCACGGAGGTTGATACTTGAAACTTGTTTTCTCACTTTTTTCCCCCGCTCTGTCATCTTCATTACTAATATCAGTAAAGGTGGCCCTAGACAAAATACGTTCTGTACAGTGAGGGTTTAAATTCAATAGATCTTGGATTAGTACATTTCTTTGGGGAGGCACAGGTGGAGAGTTACTCAAACTCCCCTCCCAGGCGCTACCCAATTCCTTGGGGGCATCTATGCCAAATGCTGATGGCTTGCACGGATAGGTGCATCAGTTAGCACAGACCAGAAGAACACACAACCCTGGCATCTCAGTGGTTTACCACAGCACATGTTCATTCCTTGCATCTGTTACATGTTCACTGCAGGACCAGCCCTGCTCTATATCACTCTCACTCTGGGCTGCAGGTGGAGAGGACCTCAACCGTCTGGGGGACGGTTACTTGCAGCGATGGTGGAGGGAGGGAAAAGGCTGAATTTCACACCGGCTCTTAAAGGCTCTGATGCAAAAGTGGCCTGTCATTTCTGTTCCCCCATCGTAGGCCGAGGCAAGTCTCATGGCCACGCCGAACTTTGATTCAAGGAATTCGGCTTCAGTTCACGCAAATTCAGCCCTGGCCTTGAAAGGAGGAAAAGCAGAATATTGGTGGACAGGACGAAAACCAGAGATTGGATGGGAAGTACTCAAAGTGGGTGCTACCATGCAGTCACTGGACACGTTTGTCCTTCTCATTTCTCCCCTTCTACAAAACACGGATATTTGCTGAATTTTGCTGAAGTTGTGGACAAACGTACGATAAAGCGAACTTATTTTGAAATCCGGATTTCAATCCATTTGCCATTTTACAAAAATTGTGTACGTTTTTCTTCTTGGAAAACCAAGGTGAGGATGTTAAAAATAAGGATTTGATACCTTTTCTTTATTGCTTTAGATAGGATCAAATGGAAGGCCGGAAGGTCGTTAAGTTATTTTGTTTTTACGTACACTGATCTTTTGCACGTGTGAGGCCATATTTACTAAGGTATGCTGTAGTTGAACCCAAATGGACTTTTCTCTGGTAGGATCCCAGGCTCTGTATGAGAAATAATTTATTTTGGCAATTAACATTATAAGAAAAACGGGATTAAAGTAAATCACCTACAGCTTGTTGAATTTTATTTTAAAATAAATAACTGTACATTGACTAATTGGGACCTTGTAGAGTATGTAAAGTAAATTAAAATACTTGGATAAGGCACTTGTTTATTTGCTATTTTGGGCCAGTTCTAATGAGATGTAATTACCCAGATGATACTTTTACTGATGAGATAATTCAGGCAAAATGTGTACCTTGACTACCTCCATTTCATTTTGAGCATGTAGTATTACATCCGAAGGAAAGAGAGGTTTAGTAAACAAATGACGTGCAAATTCTGGCCCCTGAAAGACTCTGCTGATGCTTTCTGAATTTATTTGAGTGTCCACAGTGTTTCTCAACATGGGAAGAGCCAACATTCATGGTCTATGGGACGTTGCTCTCAAGCAGCAAAACAGAATATCTGGGTGAAGGAGACTAGAGGGTCATAAATTATCATCCAGGGAAATTAAAATGTACCTTTTAGAACTACAGACATAAAATCAAATGTTTCCTTAACAGAAATTAGTATTTTCGTATTACTGCAATTTTTCTCAAGCTTGAAGATAATCAGACATTATGGTTCAGGTTGCTCTGTTAGGCCCAGTGTACCCCATGGGCATAAAGTTTGTGTTGGCAAAACTTTACATATGTAGGTAGATTTAGGCCAAAACCTTTGTTTTAAATATACTGCTAACATTCACTATGTTTACTAACAACCAAGAGGAGGCCAAGTCTCCTGTGATGGCAGAAAGGAGATGTATAGAATCGATGTCCACAGTTTACTTAGAAATCAGAGCCATAATAGGTCTACACCAGGGTCTCTTGATGTTAGCATCGCTGACATTTTAGGCCAGATAATTCTTTGTTGTGAGAGCCTGAC
This sequence comes from Lynx rufus, assembly GCF_022079265.1. NCBI lineage: Eukaryota > Metazoa > Chordata > Mammalia > Carnivora > Felidae > Lynx > Lynx rufus. The sequence continues at coordinate 161,848,164 of NW_025814856.1, read as the reverse complement.
CTGTGCATTACAGGTGTTTAACAGCACCCCTGGCCTCAATTCACTAGATGGCATTAGCCCATCCTATCCGTACCCCTCCATACCCAGTGTGACAAAGCAAAAATGTTCCCAGTCATTGCCAAACGTCTCCTGGAGGGCAAAATCGTCACCCTACCGTTGAGCACTACTGGGGATACACTAGGAGAGTTTTTGCTGCTCTTAGATCTGAGCTGTTGTCTTTCTTATGAAATTGCTTTTTCACATTTAATTAATTCTAGGTTTTCTGTAATAACCTAAATCTTTCATTACATTGAACTATGTGACTAATTGTTTAAATTGGTTCTGATGGCCCACATTTTATAGATAAATACATGTGTGTGTTGGTGGGGGATAAGAAATATCAAAGAAGACATACAGACTATTTTGAACGTGTCCCCAAACTCTTTCAAATATTTGATTTGAAATTTGGGCCCCACTTTGGCACCAATATTTATTTATTTATTTATTTATTTATTTTTTAATTTTTTTTTTCAACATTTTTATTTATTTTTGGGACAGAGAGAGACAGAGCATGAACGGGGGAGGGGCAGAGAGAGAGGGAGACACAGAATCGGAAACAGGCTCCAGGCTCTGAGCAATCAGCCCAGAGCCTGACGCGGGGCTCGAACTCACGGACCGCGAGATCGTGACCTGGCTGAAGTCGGACGCTTAACCGACTGCGCCACCCAGGCGCCCCTAGCACCAATATTTAAATAGCTGTAGAATGTAACGGTGACACCGTCCGATAGCTTTCTCAAGCTATAACCAGGTCATAAAATCAAGGGAATTTGGAAATTACACAATCCAACCCCTTGATTTGAGCGGTGAAAAAACTGAGGTTCAGAGAAGGTAAGACTGGTCCAGTCAATTATAACAGTCAGAGGCTAAGATTCAGATTCCTTGTTGTTCTGACTCTTAACCAGGTGCAATTTTGTTGTTGCTGCTGAATCTCCATTTTTTTGCTCTGTGCATCTAAAAGTGAACTGTTCAGACCCACCCTACAGGACTTTCTTACTCATTGAGAGACCTTACTTCAGCAGAGAAAGCTGTCCTTCATTCACTAGAAACCTCATATTGTAGGCAAAAAAAAAAAAAAAAAAAAAAAAAAGCATTATCCATTTTTTTCTTACACTGAGACACGAGATAATTAAGTGTCCAGAGGAATTTGCAGGAAGTTGAGGCACAAATACTCATAATTAGGATATGATACACCCAAGATGAATGAAAAGTTATTTATCATGCTGTTAAAGAAATAAGAGAAGAAAATAGACTTTAGACTATATCATCTGGGGGCGCCTGGGTGGCTTAGTTGGTTAAGTGTCTGACTCTTGATTTCAGCTCAGGTCACCATCTCACGGTTTGTGAGTTCGAACCCCCATGTCCGGCTCTGTGCTGACGGCACGGAGCCTGCTTGGGATCCTCTCTCTCTGCCTCTCCCCTGCTCACTCTCTCTCTCTCTCTCTCTCAAAATAAATAAATAAACTTGAAAAAATTTTTTTAGTATAATATGGCATTCTATAGAAGAACTTTTAGTACTTTTCAGAAAAGTACCATTCCTTTGAGGAATGGTAAAGAACGGTGAAAATATCCTCTACTATGAGGAGGAGAAGTTGGTTTATACTAATAATTTAAATCTGGAGGTGAAAAAAGGGTCAGGGAAAATAAGAATATCTTTGGGCTTTGGTGTTATTAGTGTAGAACATAACTTACTATGTGTCTTTGGCCCAAATAACTATCCAAAAAGCTAAGGGTATACCTGTCACAACTTGCACATTAGAAAAAAGTCTGCAGAGGGGGGAAATGTACGTAGGAAGGGGACTTACAGGAATTCATTTAAGCTCTCCTGTAAAAAATTTCTTTATTTAAGTATAGTCGACACGCAATGTTACATTAGTTTCAAGTGTACCACGTTGTGATTCAGTTTCTCTGTACGTTATGCTATGATCACCACGAGTGTGGCCACCTTCTGTCACCGTACAATGCTGTCACCATACCACTGGCCGGATTCCCAATGCCGTACCTTTTAAATCAACTTAGGTTCTTAATTTAATATACAATATGTATCCTGTAGCTCCCACTTCGCCGTCTTGGTGTTCTGGTCAAATAGATGAAACAATGGAATATGAGATTTATTGTCGTAGTCCAGAGACACATTCATATAGTAGGCTTTGAGTGTGAGGGAGCAGAAAGAAATAGGATTGGAAATAAGCACATAAAGACATAAAGAGGGGCAGAGAATACTGGTTCCTCAGTCCAAAGTAGATATTTTTTGCACAAATCCTTGAACACTCGGATCCAAGTTATGTAACGGGTTACCTAAGGTTTTGGATTTCTTCAGTGGCTATGAACTGGGAAGTACTATTGTCTTTTCTACATTAGAAGCATGAGAATCCCATGGATATCTCTCAGGTGATACATGAAGCTGCCTGGTAGTGCTAGGCAGCTGATTAGCTCATATTTCATGTGGTGTCCTCTAAACTTTCAGTGTATTAGACCAGTGATTCTCCATCAGGGCAGTTTTGTCCCCAAGGGACATTTGTCGATGTCTGGAGACATTCTAGGAGGGGGCGTCTCCTGCCTTCTAGGGGGTAGAGGCCAGCGACGCTGCTGAACATTCTAAAATACGCAAGGCAGTCTTCCACCACAGAGAATTAATTACCTGGCCCAAAGCGTCAGTAGTGCTGAGGGTGGGAAACCCTCTGACGCATTCGGCTAATCTTCTAGAGAAGGGGTTGCCAAACTACAGCCCACGGTCAAGTGCAGCCTGGAGCCTGGTTTGTATGGCTTGAAGGCCATGCCAAAGCAGGTTGCTGCCTTTTTAAATTTTTGAAGAAGAGAGAAAAAAAGATACTATTCTGTGACATGTGAAACGTATACGAAATTGAAAACTTAGTGTCAATAAATAAAGTTTTATTGGAACACAGCCAGATCCATTTTTTTTTCATATATTGTCTGTGGCTGCTTCCACAGTACAATGGCAGAGCCGAGTACCTGTAACAGAGACCACTTGGCCCACAAAGCCTGAAAAACTGACTATCGGGCCCTTTACAGTAGAAAAGGTTTGCCGAACCTTGCTCTAGAGACATAGGCAATGAACTATCATGAATTCAGGAAGGTGATGTGATGGACTTTAGCTGAACTCCTGCACGATTTTCTTCCCTCGGAGATTTAAAGTGCTTTTTTATTATTTTCTGAACTCAGGGGTGGAGGTGGGAGGGGAGGGAGGAGGGAATCCTGAAACGCAATTACAAAAACAGGCTGTGATAATGAATATACGAGAGGTTGGGGGTGGTGGTGGGGAAATGCAACACGTTATTGCCATCTGAATAGACAGATAATTGTTTCCTTGATTAACGAATATGCTATTCGGATAACGAACAAGCAAAGCTATTCGTTATAAAGAGAGGGGCAAGGCGCAGTGTCTCAGAAGTTTTTATAGCCATTGCGAGAGCACACCCCAGCCTTGAGGAGTGAACTACCCATGAATTTTCAAATGACTCTCCCAGCTTCTCTTTTTCAAAAAATAAATAAGCCTCAAGCAGGCAGCGGTGAATTAAAGACTTGTATACAGCATTTATAAAACTTATTGACAGCCAAGATTGCAGAGCAGTTTTCAAAAGGTGAGTATTTATAGGAAAAGAATCCAAATCCACAATTCATCTCTTCAGAAGTGATGTTAACAGTACTGCTCTTTGCCTTTCAGGAGCTGTGTCCGTGACACTGAAAGGCAGGGCTGCCCGCGAGGAAGCCTTCTCTACTCTTAGGAGCGTTGACAGATGGTCCTCGCCTCCAGCAAGATAAGGTGCTACTTTCTCCTCCTCCCCCTCTCTCACACTAGGGTATTGCACCCACGTTCTAAGCAGAAGGGAGATTATCCCAGTGACATAGGACAGGCCGATGTTGGCTCTTGGTCACATAACATTGGGGTATGTTTTGAGGGGGAGAAGTGAGAAGTTCTCCCTTTGATCCATGAGAAGCTAGCAATGAATGTTGGTAGGAAATACTTTATTTTTGAGATAGAAGAGGCCGAATTCCACCCTAGTCAAAGGTAGGGTGGGGAGACCTTCGAGGAAAGAAAAAAAAAAGATGGTTAAATAGGATTTAAACATGCTCTGCTTTTTAGGACATTGGGGGTATGAGAGGATTATTTAATAATATTTAAAAATATTTTCTATATTTTTTTGTGAACTTATTTGTACATTTTGTTTATATTTCCTGGCATTGCTCAGGCCATGAATTTTCCATATTTTTCTTAACTTTGTTAAGTTGCGCTCTCTCGGACATCCTTTGTACGGCACATTCGGGGGTAAAAATCCTTTTGGTGTCTGCGTATCATTCAGGCGTAAAACTGTATTTTTAAAAAGTAGGATATTTTAAATCATATAATCAGAACTCTAACGAAAAATTCTCAGCATAGGTCAAAGTCTCTTCATGACTAGTTCATCACGTGAAACTTCACTTGTTAATGTGCTAGCGATGAGCGTCAGAGTTTAGTGCCGATTTCTGAGGTTCCTATGTTCTTGCCCTTTTTAAAAAAACATTTCCCAGTGTTTATTTTTCTTTGTATTTTGTTGTATCTGCATCTACAATTGTCTTTTTAATATGTCGTGAGCTCAAAACTAGAGAAATAAACTTGGTAAGACTGATATATTATTGTTAAGAAGACTGGATTGAAATCTGAGTCATGCCATTTTCTAGCTATGGGATCTTGGGCGATTTGATTTATATGTTTGGTATATATATATATATATATATATACACACACACATATATACATATATATGTATGTGTGTATATATACATATATATACACACACATATACATATATGTGTATGTATATATGTGTGTATATATATATACACACACATATATATATGTGTGTGTATATATATATATATACACACATATATACATATATGTGTGTGTGTGTGTGTATATATATATATATATATATATATATAAACATACATACACACACTTAATCCTTGAAGAACACAGGTTTGAACTGTGCGAGTCTATTTATATGAGTTTTTTAAAAATAAATACAGTACTGTACTATAAATGTATTTTTTCTTCCTTATGATTTTCCTAATATTTTCTCTTCTCTAGCTTACTTTATTCTAATACAGTATGTAATACACATAACATGCGAAATATGTGTTAATAGACTGTTCATGTTATCAGTAAGGCTTTTGGTCAACAGTAGGCTATTAGTTAAATTTTGGTGGAGTCAAAAGTTGCTTCAATGAAAGTCTTTGGTCTCAAGCTCTCTCAATTTTTGTTTATCTTTCTCTTAACACTTTGAAGATATTCTGCAGCCTTGTCTTTTAACTACTACACATGCTCTACAGGAAAATCATGGTCGTGCATTAAGACAGGAATATAAAACATTGATTTATATTATTTTGAGATTAGAAATATTTTACTTTAATAACAGGCTTATTTTAGATGACTTAGAAATCAACATGGCTGGGGGCGCCTGGGTGGCTCAGTCAGTTGGGCATCTGACTTCGGTTCAGGTCATAATCTCACCGTCTGTGGGTTTGAGCCCCGTGTCGGGATCTGTGCTGACAGCTCAGAGCCTGAAGCCTGCTTTGTATTCTGTGTCTTTCTCTCTCTCTGCCCCTTCCCTGCTCATAGTCTCTCTCTCTCTCTCTCTCTCTCTCTCTCTCTCAAAAATAAAGTTTAAAAAAATTAAAAAAAATCAACATGGCTGTATTTATAAAATAAACGATACTTTTTTTTCCCACTGAGCAAAACCAGTAGGCCAATTAATGCCTTAGTTGAAAGATTTTGTTGAAATAGTCGAAATGAGTGCTATCATGTATGGTTACAGCTTAGATTTCAAATACTCTGTAAGCGATGCTGAAAACACTATAATGAGTGAATGAAAAAATAAATATTTCTGGAAACACACTGTAAAATAGAAACTGACCATAGTTCTTTCACATGGAACATTATTATAACTTCCAAAGCAATTTAACTTCTTGACCAATTTTTAAAAACTCAATGTATCTAAGATGCACCCAAATATTAATTTTTATGAAATATATTCTAACTTGGTGTAGACTTTGTACCAAATTGTCTGTCTTCTTTCCTATACCTAACTACGCATATAAAAATATGTTTATATATTTAATTATTATCATACAATTTAAGTCAATTATTAATTTAAATTTATATGAATTTATCAATTTAAATTAATTTACATAATCAGCCTACATGAAGAAAAATGCTCAGATCATAAATACACAGCTTGATGAATTCTCATAAAGTGAACATACCCTGGATTTAGGTCACATGGGTATGCCTAGAAAAAGAACATTACCAGTAGCCCTGAAGCCCCTTTTGTTTACTACCGTCCCCAAGGGTAACTACTTATCTATTAAGCACATACTATTACTGAAAACATGTTTTATGGAAATTAAAACTTGCGCGAGGTCATGAACCTCTTCTTCCCATTTTACGTGATACCTAAACGGAAAGACGCAAACATGACAATCCATTTGTACCTGATCCCCTGCCCCTCTAGCCCCCCACCTCAAGTGATAGTCTTTGGAAGGAAATGAGCTCTCTCGTATCTGTGGACCCGGTTGTGCACGCTGCGTTTTTGCCTGAAGATTTCCGTGTGCACAGAATAGTGGGCGGGAAAATATGGGTTATAATAAGAGCCAGGTATTGCCATGGGAATTAGAGCCTGGCTCTGAACGGCTCCAAACCACCCAGGACATTTCCAGACGAGGAAAGAGGCCCCACGGAGTGCGGTTACATGCCGAGTTGTGTAGCCATGTGTAAAGGGTAGGTTTCTCCCTCTTGGCATAAACACACACTGCCTGCCTGCCTGCCGGGGTAGGCACAAATTTGCATCTGCCTGTTCTCTCTGCTCTGGGAGAGCCTGAGCACTGAAAGCATGCCAATTCTTAATGGAAATCTGTTGCTTGTGATGTGGCTTGGAAGGATGCTTTCACCTGCACCGTGCAATTAAACTGCGTGCTATTGCTTGGTATAGTCAGATACATTATCAACACACTCTAGAGGCCACACACTGGAGCTGCTTTATGAATGGCTAGTTTTTGTTTTAAGCACTTCACCAGGATTATACCGATGAGCTTGACTCCCCTATTACCTTGCTTTCATCATATGGGATAACTGATCATGTGGAATCCAGCAGGACAATAACAGCACGCCTCATCGGCTTGGTGTTTCTGGGTATTTTATTTCCGGACTGGCTTCAAGGACCATATTGTTGCCACTCCCTTGGTTTACTTCTCTTAAGCCACAGAAGATACATTTCACGTGGATTAAAGTTTGAACACAATCACTCAGTCTATCACTTTGTTTCAAGAATTGTAATCCTGTGAGGGATCCATCCACCCATTCACTGAGTGCCTCTAGGGACCAGGTGACTTCCCCCAGTCATCTAACAATTTGGGGAAACATTTTTTGGACAAAGAATTTGAGGCCCAGAGAGGTGAAACAATGTCTCCTAGGTCTCACTGCCAGCCAGGGGGTGGCAGAATTATAACTGAAAGCCCATGTTGGTTTAACTCTAAAACTCAAGCTTGTCCCCTAGGCAACACTTCCAAGATGCTGCAGAAATCCAAGGGTTAATAATGAAGGATCTGAAGGGCGCCTGGGTGGCTCAGTCAGTTAAATGTCTGACTTCGGCTCGGGTCACGATCTCACGGTTCGTGGGTTCGAGCCCCGTGTCGAGCTCTGTGTTGACAGCTCAGAGCCTGGAGTCTGCTTTGGATTCTGCGCCTCCCTGTCTCTCTGCCCCTCCCCTGCAAGTGGTCTGCCTCTGTCTCTCAGAAAAGTGAATAAACATTAAAAAAAAAAAAACACCAAAAAAACGACGAAGGATCTGACAACCTTCAGTTCCTTGGGTAAATTGAAACTGAGGGCTGGAGGCACCGTCACGCCTGTAGTCTTTTTCTTCTCTATTATTCACACTCCTAAATGATTAGTCCTGACTTCAAATGCTATTAATATTTATAATTTGCTCCCACCTTGCATGCATACAGAGCTTTATCATTTCATAATCACTTCCCATTCATAAACACTTTTAAATCTCATGATAACCCAGGTTAAAAGGGGCATGTATTATTACTGCGATTTTCCTTGGAGTTCCTCTTGGGCTGATTGAAAAGTCTCAAGTGAAATGAAACACTGTTAGGATCTTTTGACACTATTTCAACAGAATTGTTGCAGGTCCGTTTTACTGAGTAGTCTCTACTTCCTGCCGATGCGTTATCCGCACGCAGAACAATTGAATCATCGGTCTTCGTGGAAAGCTGGCAACCTTAGCTACCGGCCCATTCCCCTGCTCACCACCTCGGGCCTTCTGGTTCCGATGACCAATACCGCCTCAGGGCTTATGATTTCTTCCTGCTCTTTGGGAGTCTTCTAATTTCTGAACCATGTCAACCAAAGCAGAGCTCCTACTAGGTTAAAGACACTGCTCAGAATGCCACCTGGGGCTCACCGCGAGCATAGAGTGCACGCAGATGAGAAAATGGGGGACCCAGAAAAGTTGAGCGACTTCCCTGAAGTCACACAGGCTAGTGATGCGAGCAAGATTCAAACTGAGGGCTGCTTGGCTATATAAAGGGGGAGCTTTTAAATTCTAGTGGAATCAGAGCTTATAGAGTGATTAGGTTCTCAAGCGAGTGCCAAACTAGAACACTGGGAAAGCCACAATTGCATTGGAGGTCTCTCAAATCGCCCCTGCACGACCACAACCCGTGATATCTCTCAGGAACTCTAACACAAAGAGACACACACTTCAGCACAAAATAGATCAGGCTACCTTCGGATGGGCAACAGGAGAAGCGGTTTTATGCTTAGGACCCACATGGTACAAAAAAGTATTAAAGCACATTGAGCTCAGCAGAAAGCTGATTCTACAGGATAGAGAAGGAGGAACACACATCCCGTCTAAGTCTCATCTTCACTGGTGGTGGGGGAGTGATGTGCTCAGGGAGCACACTGCAGAAAACCACAGAATCTGGTTAGCAGATACGCCACTCTGGGTTTATTTAGAATTTCAGAGACTTTGCTCCACCAAGAGAGAGCATTGCAAGCATTACCGCGTACGTACAAGGTTGACGTCGTTAAAAAGCAGTATCGATGCCAGCAAAGCTGTGATCTAAGAGAACTTTGAGGGATTAAAGAGTCTTATGAAAATTTCCAAAATATCAGTGATGTCACATATTTGACTTTTACAAGAGGGAACTGCAAGCCTTTTAGGTAATAGTGACCAAAATACATCCTAGAAACTGGCTGGATCGGCTGCCCTCTGAAACACAAGATGGTTGGAAAATGCCCTAAGTGGAAGGAGAGAAGACGTTTCCCACCGTGTTTAACTTTAAACTGTTGTGTCATTCTGTCCACCGAAGCTCCTCCCCTCCTCAGTGAGTACAGTAAAATTTGTGAGTGAACCAGACTCCACCTTGGAATGTTCTGTAATCTGCAGGTCTTCTATCTAAAGGCACTGAGAGAAGGTGGGGTCGGATCAGTTCTTGGCTATTCAGGGCAGACATTTCGGCAGAGTTCTCCTGTGAAGGCAAGGGGCTCTAGGCCAAATTACGCATAGCTGGCGAGGGAATGAACCCCAGGCCCGGTGTGAGAAGTTGTGGCCAGGCGATCGAGCCTGTAGGATAAGAATATGGTGATCTAAATATAAGGACCCGCTTTCCGACTGTTTTGTTTGGTAGCAGGCAATGGGAAGAGTGAAGGCAGATGTTCACGGACCCCCCTCTCTAATACGAGACTTTCTTTACTGCGATGGAATAACTTTGCACGAATTAAAAGTGTGTCTGAAACAGTCCTTTTGTGGATCAGAAAACAGTTCTGAATGGTGTGAACTAGGATTATGACATACGCTGTTTTTATAAATATCGTAATAGATGTAGCTCATATTTATTTAGGTCTTACTAGGCACTGGATTAGGAACCTAATCTCCTGGAGGATAAGTGCCATCACTATTTTACAGATGAGGAAGTTGAGGGGCGTAATAATTAAAGAGTATGCTGGAGGTCACAAACTTGGTGACAGAGCTGGGGTTGGGTACAGGATACCTGCCTTGATCTAGAGTGTCACTGGCACTCGTGACAGAGGGCCTCCTCTCATAGTCAGCAGAATAAGAGCCTATAAGCAGCCGGGAGAGGATTTTTACTGGCTCCAATCCAAAGTGGCTTGGAAAGAGTCAGTTATCATCAGGAAGAATATTTAAATGAATATTAATATTTCAAACAATTCTCTTTCCCAGACAGCCTACAAAATCCAGTTCCAGGAGGCCCATGAAGGCCATAAGAGACGCTCATTCTTTTACGTCCTTGGGAGTACATTTTGCACTTGACCGACCTTGGCAGGCCTACCCGGACTCTACACGGCACAAAACCAGGGATTACTTGCGAGTTTTATTGATACTGTTTGTTTCTGTCCAGAATGGCTTGCAACTTGTCAGATGCACTTTGGAAAGTTTTCTCAGGGTCTGGTCAGCATAGAACTATGGATCTTACTGAGCATGGAGACACATCCTGGAGGGATCCCTGGCCATTTCTTAAAGGACTCAGGTTGGCCTCTCTACTCCGGTAAAGTTGTAGTTAGGGAACATAGGCTAATTTCCAAAAATGGCAGTGTTTACGAAATCTTACATACACACCCTCTACCAGCCACTCAGCATGCCTAGTGCTGGAGTTTTCCTTTTAACAATAGAATTTTAGGGGCACCCAGTCAGTTAAGCGACAAACTTCGGCTCAGGTCACGATCTCACAGCTCGTGTGGTCTAGCCCCGCGTCGGGTTCTGTGCTGACAGCTCAGAGCCTGGAGCCTGCTTCGGATTCTGTGTCTCCCTCTCTCTCTACCCCTCCCCTGCTCACACTCTGTCTCTCTCAAAAAAATAAATAAATAAATAAATAAATAAATAAATAAATAAAAAGAATAGAATTTTAACTTCTTTGTTAAAGAGCTCTGTCAGAAAAGGCCAGTGAGAGAAGTCAAGTTGATGGATTCTTTAAGGCCGACCTGGCCCAGACCCATTTTGTGATTAAATCAGATTACCAGACACACACCTATTGGACTCACTCTTATTTTACAGATGGGGAAGCTCAGTTTCAGAGAAATTGTCCACAATTCCAGGGCTAATCAGAGGAGAAATGAAAACCTTGTGGTCAGCCTTCCCAGCTCCTGGCCCAGCCCCATCCATCACCTCACCAGCAGTGACACGCTTGCGTGTGGGTAAGCGGAAAACATCCCCAATGCCTAAATATTCCAGCTTTCGCCAAGGCCGTCACGAAAATTAAGGAAAATTCATGATTGTTCTGACAATTAACTGACAACCCATACAATGAATTCTCTTTTGTCCTGTAATCCCAACAAAGTCATAAAATTTGGAATGATAAAAGAAAAACAACGCATCCTTTGGAAGCAAGACCTGAGAGTTACTCAGAATATTCTTTGTAGCAATATTATAAATAAGTCATGAGCATAACGGTGATAAAGAGTAATAATAAAAACAAAGAGCATCCCAGATTTTCTCCTATCTTTTTTGGTCTTTTCATCGGCTCCCTCTTTTATCACCTTTCTTCGGCCGAAGCGGATGAAGTGCCATCAAAACATTTATCTGTCATACTGTGAACCAAAATACAGATAATGAGTTCAAGGTTTTAAAAATTGGCAGGATTTTTGGTTTTGAACAGACACAGTCAGAGCTGAGGATATACCCATATTTAAAAGCACACGATATTACTAGGAAGAAAATTAGGAATAAAAAAACCCCCATTAATCAGCAGAACGTTAAGCATTCAGTTTGACAATTTTGAGAGACTTAAAATTTACTGGATTACAAAAGGACAAATTGGAAATTAAGCAAAAAGAGGTAGGTAAGATCCAGAGTTTTAAAGTTTATGAATAACATATATTTGACAATATTTGGAATATACAGAAAACCATAAAGAAAAAAATATAAATTTCCCACAAACTCCCTGAGAAGAAATAATCTGTTCACATTTTTATTATGTTTCCTCCAAGTTTCATATAAAGACATGTAAAAATACATACTTGTAAAACTGGAATAATAATGTATCAGTTTCCTACCATGACTTCTTACCTCAATTACACCATTATTACGTGTCCCTGTAAATTGTCTTCAAAAACATTTCTAGGGGATTTATTTTTAGGAAGTGACATGTGGCTAGACGAATGTTTTTTTTTTCAATGTTTATTTATTTTTGAGAGGGAGGGGGAGAGAGAGAGAGAGAGAGAGAGAGAGAGAGAGAGAGAGATTGATTGAGAATCCCAAGCAGGCTCTGAGCTGTCAACACAGAGCCCGATGCGGGGCTTGAACCCACGAACCGTGAGATCATGACCTGAGCTGAAGTCAGATGCTTAACAGACTGAGCCACCCAGGTGCCCCTTGACGAATGTTTTCAGCTATTTCTTCCCTTTTTGGGGGGAGGGACAGATGTCATTCATTGATTCACATCATTCACAACTATATATCATTTTGGGGTAAAAAATTTATTAAAAAAACTTGTGTGTGATCTATAATTATTTCCTTGAGGCATGATTTTAGAAGTGAAAATCCTTGCTCAAGAACTACAAACATTTTAAAGATTATTAATCTGTTTTGCGAAACTGCTTGCCAGAAATGACCCATTATTTTCTGTTCGTTGTACAAAACCAAAAGACAAAATCTTACCAATTTCAGAGATGATGAAATGCTTTAATCTTATTTTTGTCTGTATTTCTTAGGTTTGAAACAACTTCAACATTTTTTTACACCTTTACTAAAGAACTCCGGATCTTCTTCTGTGAACTGGTTATCTTTTACTTTTTTGTGGGTGATTTTTAAAAGTTTTGAATAACGTATGTTATATATGACTTTTAGGTCAATATATTTGTTTGTCTCTTTTGTATTAATTTGCTGGTATCTCATTCACTATGTGAAATTTTAATGGTTATATGTAGTTTGTTGTCTACCAATGTTCCTCTGTCTTTATGCTTACAAGAATTTTTTTCATTTAGAGTTTAGAAAAATATTTTTAGTATCCTTTTTCTTTACTCATTCAATTCTCTAATTTCTTGGAATTTATTTTAGCATCTTGTGTAAGGGAGAAACTTAATTAAAATTTTTTAAATGTTTATTTTTTACAGAGAGAGAGAGAGAGAATGTGAGCAGGGGAAGGGCAGATGGAGAGGGAGACACAGAATCTGAAACAGGCTCCAGGCTCTGAGCTGTCAGCACAGAGCCCGACGTGGGGCTCGAACTCACAAACTGTGAGATCATGACCTGAGCCGAAGTCAGACGCTTAAATCACTGAACAACCCAGGCGTCCCAGAAGTTTAATATTTTAAAACAACAGTCATACAATTTTCTTAATACAATTTGCCTTCTTTCCCCATTATTTTGAATTTGCAGCTTTCGTATGTACTAATTCTTATATAAACCCTATTTTTGACACTTTCGTCAGTTTGAGTGATATTTTCTGTCTATTCTTACACTAGTTATATACTATTTTAATTATGATAACTTTGTGTTTCCCTTTAACATCAGCTGGTGCAAAGTTTGTGCCTTCATTTCCATGGCAATCTTAAAAAAAAAAACACACACAATGGAAAGACACTGTCTACTTCACAATCAGCTTCTGTAGGAACGCAAGTGCTCTCATTTCTGTTTATGTTTAGTGCCAAATGTTACCACACTCTAATTTGGGTCACCTATTGAGAAAAGAACACGGGCCAACTTAACACAGAAATGCTATTTGTCCTACGTGAAGACAAGTCACATAAAAATACACTCTACGGGTCCCTGGTTAATGTGTTACTAAATATAAGACATTCAGGTTATAGCGGGGGCTCAATAAATGTCAGTTACCTTCTGCCACCAATCCCAGGTTGAGTTGCGGCTTTCATGTTTATTTAAAAAGATGAGTAATTGACCTTCGTTATTTGCGGATTCCGTGTCTGCAAATTTGCCTATTTGCTAAAATTTACTTGTAACCCAAAGGTCAATACTCACAGTGCTTTTACGGTTGTTCAAGGACACGTGTGTGTGCAGAATGGCAAAAATTATGAGTTGCCTGACACACAGGTTCCCACCTGCAATCCAACAAGGTGACACTCTGCCTTCCTGCCTCAGACCTCATACGGTAAATAAATGTCCTTTTCGTGGTCTATTTAGTGCGACATTTTCTGCATTTTTGTGCTTTTTGTTGGTGATGTTGCTGATTAAAATGGCAGGCGAGCACAGTGCTGAGTGCTGCCCAAGTCCTGAGCACAGGAAGGCTGAGATGTGCCTTATAGAACACGTATGTTACATAGGTTTCTTTCAGGTATTTGTGGTAGTCCTGTGGCCATAAGCTCAATGCTAATGAATCCCAAATTTATATTAAATAACGTGCCTTACAACAGAAATACACATAAAACAGGCCACGTATTGATGGGCTGGTGAAAATGTAGTGACAGAGGTTCGTAGGAACCTAACTTTGTATTTCCCCTAGGAGCAATGGTTCAGTGTTTGCTAATTCACTGTTTGTAGTGACTTTATAGAACATAATTCCTGTGAGTAATGAGAATTGACTATAATTAATGACCAGTGGCAGATAGTTATCATGTAGCATGAAGTAAAGACTCAAGAAAAGAAAGAGATTCTGAGAGAAATAGCCTGGTGTCATGGAAGGCAGGCATGGGTAGGTTGGGGTCCAAAGAGAAGCATCACTTAAGTCTATTCCCAATTTGCCAATCTGTTGAATAGTAATTCTAGACGAAGAATCAGTACTACACCACCTGCACATTCTGGAAAAGGAATCAGTACACTATTTGTATGTGAGTATCAGCATAGTCATTTTGTAAAGGCTCTCATGTTCCCAAGATGAAAAATATGACATATTCTTTAAGAACAGACTCTTCAGTTTCACAAATGTAAAACTGAACCACATTCTTCTATGCTTAAATATTGCAAATTGAAACAGAAAGAGTTGGCTTACATTAATACAGATGAAAGAACTATACCAGAAAAACTGTATTATTAGAATAAATATTTTCTGCATTTTGACTCAAATTTATAAATACTAATTAATTAAAATTCATTAATGTGAAAGCATGTGATAAAATACATAACTTCTCCTTGAAGTACACCCATGTTGCCCGGGATAAGAACAATCATATTTAAACACAACGCTTCATTAGCATAAATTTGAATTTTGGAAAGGCAAACCAGAAGCAGAAAAGGCAGGTTGATTCTGAAAGTCCACTAAGATGTCTAGCAAATAAAAAAGAAATTAATAAAGAAAGGAAGGAGAGGGACGCCATTTAAAATTGGAGTTAGAAGTCATGTGGTTGGAATTTGTTCTTGGGCTGGATGGCCCCTAGAGGTTGAGTTATTCAGAGGTTTAAGAACCAGAAATCCAGGCAATAATGGAACCACCTAAACTAGCCTGGGATGTCCGGTGGCCAGAGAGGAGCAATGACAAGTCCAACTAGGAAACCAGATAGAAGGAACTATGTTAAAGGTTTACCAGGCTTGAGGGTAAAACAGGAATGAATGTAAAACAAGGAGCATATAGGGAAGTATGCCAAGGTGAATGTTATAACTTACGGATACTAAAACCTGTGAATCGCTTATCTGCATGTCATTAGCATATATACATAGAGTACAACAATTGCTCAGTAGTAAAATGGATTTTGCACTTCATATGTTTAAATAAAAATCAAGTGCTAGGTTTGGGTAACTAACACTGAAGGAGAGTATTAGAAAAGAGAAAGGGTCCTGGCCACCAATCCGGTATCAGATTTTGATCACACTGTATTGCATATATTTTTTTACATATAAATCAACACTATGTCATTGTCATTCACGAGACTTAGTCTTCTCGTGTTGGTGATTTTATGAGGATGTCAATATCAAATATGTTTTACCACTTTGTGAGAAATTGGAACCATCTTCTTTTTAATTTTTTGAAGTACGCTCCAACACAGCAACGCAGGGCTTGAACTCATGACTCTGAGATCAAGACCTGAGCCGAGATCAAGAGTTGGATGCTTAACCAGCTGAGCCGCCCAGGGGCCCCTGGACCCATCTTATTTCTGAATCCTATAGTATATGACCCGCTCGTCTGCTGGATTCTTCCATGTGGTTGGCCTTGCATTACCATTATGTGTGATTGCACAATTGTTTTATTTCTCCTGTGCAGTTCTTTTAGTGACTGTTACAGTTTCATCAACATGCTAGTCACTCAACAAAAATTTCCGAAATTTTTTCTTCCTTTAAAATGTTTCCTGAATCATTTCATTGTCTCTCTAATCTTGGCTGCCACCATGATCCGTCCGTCATAGCTCCTCATCCTTGTGCCTAGTTTGTAGCAAGAGGGGCTCCTAACAAGCCTGTCCTTCCTCATTCTCCAGGTTCCAGGAGATCTGACTCACAACAAATTGATTGCTAATAATTAATGACTAAGTATTAAGACCTCCAATGATCAACTTTAATAAATTAGAGTCGTAATCTCTACAATAATGTCACTATTTTTGCTCATCTACCCAACACGATTCCTTGAGAAGGAGAGAGGAATGGAGGGTAGCTAGACCACTGGGAGTCAGGTGTAATTTGGGATACGCCCAGGGTAATGTAACATGGAAGTCAATATTTTCAATTGGTAGAAATTGAGAAAATTTCTTATTAGAAGATGCAAATCCTTAGGAGAATAACCGAACATTTCTTCTCACTAGCTTCTAGAGCTCTTTCCCATTTCCTAGGATATGAATCTCTGGGTTCAAGCAGGTCCCTCTCTTTACTGTCCTTTGAATATACTCCTGATGATTCTAACTAAAATGGCTCCTCCTTCCAAATACGTGCCACATCTTCTACGGTGTCTTCAAAGATCATGCCAGCCTACAGTGATGTTTTCATCAGGGTCTCATAGAGGAAGTAGGAGTTGGTGAACTGAACAATTCATACTTACTCAACATGCTACTCTGCCATAGGATTTAATACTCCAGTTCTTATCTCACAACTTTCCTTTGCCCTTCTGCACTTCTCCCTGGGAGAGACCGTATCTTGTATAACCGCTTACCATTCATCAAACCCAATAAAATGCCATTGTGCACTTGCAGTTACTAAATTAATATTTATATAATAGAACTAAATGCCCTCCAGAGGAGGATTAACTGACTTAATTTATTAAACAAATGTCTCATTTAGAGACTATTTCCTGATTCTTTATATTTTACATAAAACATTTATTCTTTCCATGTGAACACTTACAAAAGCTGGTCACATTACTCTATGGTGACATCTTACTATGGGAGTCTAAGAACACAGGGACATTGTTTTCTAGATAAGGACTCTGAAGTCCAGAGGATACAGATGATTTTCCTAGTGGCCCTCAAATTAATAAGATGTTGCAGCAGCCGAAGTCATTAGTAGGTAGGAAATTACCAATTGCTAATTTTTATTTATAATTTTCTGAAAACCATTACATAATTTTAGCTTCAGAATGAACATAATGATAATGTTCTCCATACTCTCTCCTTCTGATAATCCATGTTATAGTGCAACGGTATGATTACCATGGGTTTTGGTATTTATCATTGGCCATGTGGCTCTGAACTTCATCCTTGTCTGTAATATAGGTATGATAATAACGTCCACTTATTATGATGGTTGTAAAGGTTAAATAAGATAATGCATATAATAAGCACTCAATAAAAGGTATCCATAACAATTATGATTTTGTAAAACTTTATTTCTGCACCTTTGTGAATATCTTTTGAATGCATATTGAGTGGTATAAGGAACATTATTCTTGTAGTGTAATTACTGCTATTATCTGTTTTTAAAGAGGAAATTAACTCTTATGCACACCTATAATTTGCCAGAGATGAACTTTAACACGTCACCTCATTGAATCGCATGAGAGATGCTTAGAGAGGGAACTCTGCCTCATGGTTAAAGCCCAGACTCTGGAGAAAAAAATGCCTGGGTTCAAAATCCTAGCCCTGCCACTTACTAGCTGTGCATCCTTGAGCACATTATGCAGCTACACTGTGATTGCCTTTCTCTTCCTAGAAAATATCTACAGGAACAGGAGAGCTTTAAGAGTCAAAAGAGTTAATATGCGTAAAGCACTTAGCCCACTTCAAAGAATTCTGGCTACTATTTAGCTCTTGTTTTTATAACTTAGAAGACCGAAGCAGAATTCCCTCACCAAAGGCAATGTAACTAGTAAGCTGTTAGCTAGCCAAATTAGATTGGAACTCAGATCCCCATGGACTTGAAGGCTGAGCTCGTCTCCGTTTTACTTTGCTGTCACCTTATGCTGTTTGTTTGGTTTGGTGTTGTAAATATGACAACCTGACCGTGGGTCATTTTCGTTTCTTTGTTGCAAGTTCAACTGGAACAGATGTTTAACCATATAGAACACAAAACAATACCTTACGAATGATGAAGTTCAAACATGCCGCCCAACAGTCAAATATACTCCCCTAACGACTTAAGAGAGATTATGAATGTATCCAGAAACTTCTTTAGAAAATGATCTTTTGCATCTAAAATAAGTGGTTATTTGGCCCTGTCAGAAGGATACTGGTGAAAAATGACTGCGTAGACACTTCAAGTAAGGAAAGAATGATCAGCGCAGTGGTCTCAATGGCATAAAGAAATAAAGCAAAACAGAAACGCTAGGGACCCTCCTCAGGCACATTTTGGTGCAGACAAGGCACCTACTTATTTGTCTAACCTGCAATTGAACAGGAAGAAAGGGACAAATAGGAAGAGAAATTGAAATCTTTGGGTTAAAAATGTCTTCTCGCTACACACAGCCCCCGCCCCCAAATTATTTATTTTCCTTTGTAAGATACCCCTTAGTATTATAGTTAAGGCAACGGGCAATGATTTTTCCATAACTCAGTAATCAAAGCCTGAACCTGACAGGTGAAAGGCAGCTCATACAAAGAGTAGCTCCCAGCAAATTGAAGACACAAAGGAAAATGGAGGGCCCCCCTGTGGGTTTCTTATATCAAATATATGTGTTTTCTTCTTGGGAAGTCTTGTAAAAATCAATGTCTGTGTTAGGTTACGTTTATCACAGCACATGATTTTATAATGGCTAATAATAAGGGAATCAGAGGTGTGCTGATTATTTGCCTTCCTGGGGGTAATTGTCAAACGGTCTTTATGTGCCTTGCAAGGGCGGTAAAGTGGTTTAGCAACATATTTAATTCTGAGCTAGTGACGCTGTGACTCACTGGGAGGTGGCCGTGTATCAGGCTGATGGAATATGGATCACGTCAAAGTGTCCGAGATCCAGTGTCAAACCATAAATAGATGCTTTTAGCAGGTAAAGTCTTGCATTGAAGCCGATATTTAGAATTGTCTAGAGAGCATTTAAATGTGCACATAATTCTCAGTAATAATTTACAGAACACTTGTGTGATGTATGAGTAGCAACGTGCTGGAAACTATCAGACTCCCGTGCATTGGATAGGGAACCAGGACATTTTTGAGATTGCTTTTGGTTCAAATTCATTCACTGTTCCCCGCTTCCCAGAAAGTTAAAGGTGGGGTTTTAAGCATTTTCCAAAACACAGTGACTTGGACCTGTTAATTTGGGGGCGGGGTGTGGGTCGGTAAGGGAGGGTGGCTGTGTATTATGCAGTCCTGTTGAGGAGCCTGAAAAGAGATAAGCTACACTGTATCCAGCTTGGGGTAAGAGTGGAACAATCAGCGAGGTTGAGGTCGGGTGTGGATAATGAATCCCCAAGCGGTGGTGCACTCTGGTGCTTGTGAAAAGCAGCAAACAAATCCGTTTGGCTGAGCGGCCACAAGTGGGCATAAAAATAGAAAGGATGCAAGAGAACAAGGGATAGATCCAAGCTAGTAGAACTTGGGTGCAGGCAGAAGCAGGGCCTTTACAGGCAGGCAGGAGACAGCATTTCCAGGGACGGAAATGCGTCTTTCCTTAGGGTAGTGACAGGTGACGTCATGGCCATGATGTCAACATGCTTAGCACACAAGTCCAAGGGAAGACTTGGATTTTTAAAAAACAATTTTTTTAATGTTTATTCATTTTTTTTGAGAGAGAGAGAGAGAGAGAGAGAGAGAGAACAAGCAGGGGAGGGGCAGAGAGAGAGGGACACACAGAATCTGAAGCAGGCTCCAGGCTCTGAGCTGTCAGCACAGAGCCCAACATGGGGCTCAAACTAATGAACTGTGAGATCAAGATCTGGGATGAAGTCAGAGGTTTAACTGACTGAGCCACCCAGGCGCCCCAGGGAAGACCCAGATTTAAGAAAAAAATCAGGCACCAACTCTCCATTTCTCCTCCCCTTGGCCCCTGGAAACCATCATTCTACTTTCCATTTCTGTGAATGTAAGCTATTTGGATACCTCACTCATACGTGGTTGTTGTTTAAGGGATATGGAGTTTCAGTTTCACGAGATGAAAAAGTCCTGGAGATCTGCTTATACAGCAATGTGCATGTACTCAACACCACTTAACTGTGCATTTAAAAATGGTTAAGATAGAAAATGAACTACTGGGACCTCATCAAAATAAAAAGCTTCCGCACAGTGAAGGAAACAATCAGCAAAACTAAAAGGCAACTAATGGAATGGGAGAAGATACTTGCAAATGACATATCAGATAAAGGGTTAGTATCCAAAATCTATAAAGAATTTATCAAACTCAACACCCAAAAAAACAAATAATCCAGTGAAGAAATGGGCAAAACACATGAATAGACACTTCTCCAAGGAAGACATCCAGATGGCCATCTGACACATGAAAAAATGCTCCACATCACTCATCATCAGGGAAATACTAATCAAAACACCATGAGATACCACCTCGCACCTGTCAGAATAGCTAACATTAACAACTCAGGCAACAACAGATGTTGGCGAGGATGCGGAGAAAGAGGAACCCTTCTGCACTGCTGGTAGGAATACAACTGGTGCAGCCACTCTGGAAAACAGTATGGAGGCTCCTCAAAAAACTAAACACAGAACTACCTATGACCCAGCAACTGCACTACTAGGCATTTATCCACGGGATACAGGTGTGCTGTTTCGAAGGGACACATGCACCCCCATGTTTATAGCAGCACTATCAACAATAGCCAAAGTATGGAAAGAGCCCAAATGGCCATCCACCCAAATGGATAAAGAACATGTGGTATATACATACAATAGAGTATCACTCAGCAATCAAAAAGAATGAAATCTTGCCATTTGCAACTACGTGGATGGAACTGGAGGGTCTTATGCTAAGTGAAATTAGTCAGAGAAAGACAAACATCATATGACTTCACTCATATGAGGACTTTAAGAGACAAAACAGATGAACACAAGGGAAGGGAAACAAAAATAATATAAAAACAGGGAGGGGGACAAAACAGAAGAGACTCATAAATATGGAGAACAAACAGAGGGTTACGGGAGGGGTTGTGGGAGGGGGGAGGGGCTAAATGGGTAAGGGGCACTAAGGAATCTACTCCTGAAATCATTGCTTCACTCTATGCTAACTAATTTGGATGTAAATTTTAAAAAATAAAAAATAAAATTAAAAAATGGTTAAGATGGTAAATTTTGTTTTTTTTTTAAATAATGAAAAAATTTTAAATATCTGGCAAAATGATAGGTGGCATTTGTGATTGTTTCTTGATATTTCTGGAACCATACACAGAGCCTGGCACTTGGTTTGACAATTGCAGATTACTCCAGAATGTCTATATACAGAAGGCTTTTCAAGGTACATTCTAGAGTTTTGGGGGGATAATTTTTATTTGTATATATTCAGCAGGGGTTCTGTCTCATTCTACTTGTTTAACCCTGGCACTTAGCATAATACTTTGTCTGAAGCGGGTTCTCAATAGTGTTATGTTATTTTATTAAAAATTTTTTTAATGTTTATGTATTTTTGAGAGAGAGAGAGAGAGAGAGAGAGAGAACGAACAAGCAGGGGAGGGGCAGACAGAGAGGGAGACACAGAGCTGAGCTGTGAGCACAGAGCCCGACGCAAGGCTTGAACCCACGAACCATGAGATCATGACCAGAGATGAAATCACACACTTAACCGACTGAGCCACCCAGGCACCCCGATAGGTGCTATTTTAAACTATAGATAATTTACAATGAACTATTTGAAACTATACTACTGATATTCTTACCCTAAACGCAGATTGTGTTCTGAGATTCCTTATAACCTAGGTTTAGATGCACATCTGTACTGACTTTGTAGAGTTAGAATCTGAGGCAAAGAAAAAAAAGGAAATACTTGAGACAATACTACACTTTAGGAACATTTTTTACCCTCTAGATTTTTCCTTGTTGGGTAGCAGCAGCAAAAGGGAGCCTCTGATTAATCTAGAGTTGAAATGCCACTGTTCTCTGATCTTCTCCACTCTAAATAGGCTCTGTTTGTGATCCACCATTGTTTTATTTTTCCTTTTTTGTTTTTTGTTCCTGTTTGTCTTGTATGGCACCTTAACCAGGCTCCAGGTTATTTCCTTTGTGTGCATATAAGGGTCAATCCTTCCATTAAGGGTTTGGGGGCTTGCTGTTCTGTTGCATTAGCTCAGTTTCCTGTTAATTGCAGTTTGGATCTTACCTTGTCTGCAAGTTGCCTTTTCTGAAAGGCCAATATTCATTTGCCTGGAATTGTTCCCGGGGAGGTTTGCCTGAAGGCATAGTAGTTGGCTACAGAAGTATGAATGTCCCTTCCAAACAGAGAGTAATCACAGTAGGGTCAGGCTGGGTCTCAGAAGGGTAGGTAAGGCAGGACAGTGGGGCTGGACAGAGTCACATGCCTTCATAGAAACTTGCCTTATTGGCGAATTATTTCTATTTATTCAGGGGTTACGTCCATAAACTATAAACAGAAGTCATGGTAAAAAGTGCATGTCCAGAAGGTACAATTATCTAAAACTGCTAGGAATGTGCTTCCATCGTTCTTTCTCACACACAATATGAGCCAATCCAGGGTCGCATGGCAGCATAGAGAAAAATCAGAACTGACAGAGAATCAGAAATTATCTCTTTAAAAAAACAATTCCTTCCTTCCTTCCTTCCTTCCTTCCTTCCTTCCTTCTTCTTTCTTTCTTTCTTTCTTTCTTTCTTTCTTTCTTTCTTTCTTTCTTTCTTTCTTTTCTTTTCTTTTCTTTTTTCTTTCTTTCTTTCTTTCCTTCTTTCTTTCTTTCTTCTCACTTTCCATTTGTCCTCCCACCATCCCAAGAGTTGCCCCTGTCTCCACAAATCTCTTACATATTCTCCCCACCAGGACTAGGAGCTTCATGGGGACAGAAACGTGGCTCCTTACACAAAGCCAACAGTCAAGTGGTTGATTAAACAAACAGACAAATGAGTGAAACGTGGTGTGTGTATGCTCATGTTCCGTGTGTATGTTTTCGGGAAGGGGCAGGTTGTGTGGTAGGGTTTGTAGAGAGGGGAGGCATACAGTAAACATCTGTGTGGACAGTTTCCAAGTTATTGTTCATGTGGGTTTCTTAATCCTGGCGCGCATTCAGATCACCTAGGAAGTTAAAAAACACTGATGCCGGGGCTCCCTTCTAGAGCAATTAAGTCAGAATATCTAAGGCGGGATCCTGGGAAGAGAAATGACATATGATGAACTTTTATCTGAGGCAACTTTCTGCTTTTTTTCTATAAGGCTTTATGGAGGCAAGTGTCTCCATAGTTTTAAGTTTTTCTCGAACATACATCATTTTTAAGTTAGCTCAGAAAGTTAGAGCATTATCATTTTAATGCTTTTGCTTGTTTTGGAGGATTTTCCATTTATTTGCCTTATTTTCGTTCCCCCTAAGCATATCTTGGGCACATGGTTTCATTTTGGAAATTCAAACATTTGCCTTAAGCTACATGCGAATTTCAAGGGCAACGAGTGAATTTTAAGTAGGTAAAAACCTCAAGAGAAAGAGCTGACATCTGAAACCAAAGCTGAGAAGTCCTTATTTATACAAGGTTGGCTCTCTGGCCAATTTAGAGAGAGAAGGGATAGTTTTGTTTACGCCCAAGGAACAAAGCGGCTTTGGTAGAAAGAACAGAGAATCCTTCCTAATAAAGCCTCTGTTTATTAATTCAGGAAGCAGCCATGGTAGTCAGATTTTTTGAATCAGTGTGTGAGCAAACGCGTTACAAATGAAAGGGGTCTGGCATTCTGCTGCTTGGGCACCTCTGAGACTTTGGAAGAAAGAGACCCGAAAAGTCCCTGCGTGTCACCCGTGAAGATGTGTGCGCGAGCGCTACTTCGCTGCAAAGGCCGATACAAGTATTGGGCTCCAAGTATCCTTCCCTCTTCATCATGTCCCTGCTCTTCCGTGGATGTTACGCAATGATGGTGTAGACCACAAAACTGGAGGTTGGAAAACCTGGGTGTCAGTATTGGCCCAGCTTTTTATTGACCACATGACCTGGAGGCCAATCACTTATCTCACTTTGATGCTCTGTTGTCTTATTGGCTCAAAGGCAGTTAACTATAGATACTTATTCATCCTGCTTAATGGGGTTGCTACAAGCCTCAAATGGAATAACAGAAACCACTCTTGAGTTCTTCTATAAGCCCAATTAAAGAAACATTTAACCTAGGCCTTCCACATGTTTGATACTCATTAAACTTCCAGAACACAAGAAAATTATGACGTGCTCCTTGACTCT
Source organism: Lynx rufus (assembly GCF_022079265.1). Lineage (NCBI taxonomy): Eukaryota > Metazoa > Chordata > Mammalia > Carnivora > Felidae > Lynx > Lynx rufus. Next base: position 161,823,475 of record NW_025814856.1, on the reverse strand, counting down.
GTCCAACAATTCACCACTTGGAGAGGGCGACAGGCATACTGAAGAAAGTGTGACAGTGAAAAATGCTCTAAGAAAGGCACCACTAAGGGGCTGGGGGACTTTAATGTGGAAGGGGCAGTGGCCTCTGATGGGATCCGAGGCAGCACAGGGAGGTATGGGAAAGGTTCCATAGGATTCCAGATACTTGAACTGAGTCCTGAAGGATCAGAATGTTTCAACTGGCAGAGGGCACTGGGGAAATACACAGATGAAGGAGATACATAGAATGATCAAGGGGGTCCCAATGATCTGGAGCGATTGGTGTTTGGGATTGAAGTGAAGTCATAATAGGTAAGGCAGACTGAGGCATCAGGCTATCCAATGCCTTCAAAGATCATGCTCTACACCTCGGATGATATTTTACAGCAAATAACAAGAATTGAAAGGTTGTGACAGGAGAATGCCATGATTGAGTCTTCATATACATGAACTATAATAATAGGAAGACAGCCTACTTTTTGTTTTCCTGTTTCCCTCATGATAATTGTGATTTTGATACTTGTGTTCAGAAAGCCAGAGTAGCAACAGGGGGGCGAGATGGAAAGGTTTCCAGTGAAGACGAGGAGAGGAGGGCAGATGAGTGAGATTTTAGGAAAATGGTTTTAGAGAAAAAGATGTTTCAGGAAAGGCACCTGAGAATGTATACAATACTGAAGTCACCTCCTTTTCGAGCCAGACACTGAATGCTCGATTCTGGTTCTTATATGGGGAATTCCAAATTTTCTCAATTCTCTAATGGGGGGTAGAGAGCAAGGCCCAGGGAGTCTGATACACAGACTTCTCTGCCTTAGAGTCTCTTCCCACCATATGAAGTCAGAGAGATAAGGCTGATCCTTTTAACCCACTTTTATACACTAAGGCTGCCATTTTGAATGGATTGTAATTTGAAGTAAAAGGGGAGTGGGAGGCCAGTTATAAGTGACTTCTTCCAACTATTCACAAGACAAAGCCTTAGTAATGTGTTCAAATATTAGGATGCTACACCATCTGTCTTTAAAAATAATGATCAGTGGACCATATTGGATGCTAAGTTTGAGAAAACTTAATGAAGAAAAATTAAAGCCCCTATTCAAACTTCCTAGGGTAATTAAAATTTTTCTTTAATTTTTCTTTATTTTTGAGGGGGGGGGAGGGAGAGAGAGAGAGAGAGAGAGAGAGCAAGGGAGGGACACAGAGAGAGGGACGCACAGAATCCAAAGCAGACTCCAGCCTCTGAGGTGTCAGCACAGAGCCCAACACTGGGCTCAAACTCATGAATGCTGAGATCATGACCTGAGCCAAAGTCAGAAGTTTAACTGACTGAGCCACCCAGGCGCCCCGCTCCCCCCTCACCCCCACCCGCTAAATTTTTAAAGAAGCCTAGCAAATCATAGCCAAATAGCGTTTCTAAATTAAAAAAAAAAAAGTGGTCTGAATTATTACAATTTTTGGCTATTAGGTTTAATATTCAAAAAAGTCATAAGGTTGACTATACATGTCTGACATGCTTCTTCTGTGGAACTTTCAAATCCCTTAATCAGATATTTACACCCATTTTGTAGAGATAGGTAATAGTAGAAAGCAGATTGGGCTGCAAATTAGGAATCTGCATTCTAAACTTGATTCTGCAGCTAATCTATTAGATGATCATAGGAAAAATCACATAACTGCTAATGAAGAAATTAAACTGGGTAATTCCAAATTTACTTGAAATTTTAACCTCTTATAACCTCTGACATGGATGCCACACATTAGAAATTCTACAGACTCTTAGCTATACAGAACTGAACTGATCGTTACCAGGGGGGTAAGATGGGGAGGTGGGGGGGGGGGACGGATTACACAGGTGATGGGGATTAAGGAGGGCACTTGTTGTGATGTGCTGTATGGAAGGTGCTGAATCACTGAATTGTGCACCTGAAACTCATATTACACTGTATATTGACTAACTGGAATTTAAATAAAAACTGAAAAAAAGAAATTCTATCACTTGAGATTCATTCACTTTATTTTTCCATCAATGTGATAATATAGTTATTGTATCATATAATATACATTAAAGTGCCTTATTTTGACTCCTTTGCTGACAATGATACCGGGGCAGGCAGGACAGCATTGTTCAGTGGAGGGCTTTCTTCCGGTTCCTGCTTTATCTCTGTTTATCCCAATTTTTTTTTTTTTTTAAAATTTTTTTTTTCAACGTTTATTTATTTTTGGGACAGAGAGAGACAGAGCATGAACGGGGGAGGGGCAGAGAGAGAGGGAGACACAGAATCGGAAACAGGCTCCAGGCTCTGAGCCATCAGCCCAGAGCCCGACGCGGGGCTCGAACTCACGGACCGCGAGATCGTGACCTGGCTGAAGTCGGACGCTTAACCGACTGTGCCACCCAGGCGCCCCTATCCCAATTTTTAAAAATACTTCTTTTTTTTTTTTTCTTCCCCGACCATAGTGAATGGTTTTGGCCCATTGCTGGATAATCTTGGATGATTTGTTCCCCCATGAGAGACTTCTCTAGTTTTCTGTCTGGCGGGAGCATAGATGGGAGAGGTAATTTGTATGGCTGCTGGTTTTCCAGAAGTAAAGGAGACTTAAGCAGACTTCCACTGGACCTTCTCATTTTCAGCTGGCACTAGTGTCCTTAAGATGTGGGTCTCCCTGTTCAGGTTCTTCAAGTTTTAACCATCACTTCTTTGGAGGGAAAGCTTAGTTGCTTGGTTGTATGAGAACAGGAAGATACCGGGCACCTGACATGCTGACCTTCAACTTGCCTTTGTTCAGCTTCTGTCCATGCTGTCTCCAAACTGCCTGGTATCCCATGTCTGGAGTCTTCAGGCTAGAAGGCCAATGGGTGATTTTTTTTGTAAGCCATTCTGTGGAGCTCTTTCTGCCATAGTTCTCTCTGTCTTGCTAAATCAATGTCTCTTCTACATCAGCTTTCCATCTTCCTAAAATGAATTGAAATCATACATCTGCTTTATTCTGTCCTTGTGTGTTTATGGTTTTTGTTTCTTCATTCTTTTAGTATCATTTTGATGGAGACTGCCAAGGGAAGAAACTTAAACAGATGTGGGCAATCCACTAGCTTTAAAGAATTTCTCTGTGTATGTACACACACACACACACACACACACACACACACACACACCATCAAATATGATATTATGCAATCTGATATAATTAACGGAGAGATTATGGTTAAAACAAACTGGACATGGTTAAGGTTACATTCTCATTTTTAAAACGCATATGTAGGTTTTAAAATCTAGCAGACTGTAACATTCTGGGAAATAGACATCCAGGATGATTTTATCTTGCTCAGAACCTTAGTGGTGCAACCGTCCTTCTGGAGGCTGGGGGTGGAGTTGGAAGAAAGCCTGAGGGAAACATCTTCCATCTCAGCTATGGAAAATTCCTTATTTTAGCCTATTATTTAATCATTGTAGACTTAGAAATAACTTTAAAGTCTTTTAGCAAGGAGACAGAAGAGGAAGGAGGCTGGCAGGCAAGCAGATACACACATGAAGACCACTTAGCTTGCAGTCCTTCTGGACTGCATCGGGAGCTTGGTCAATGGGAGGGACACTCAGTGCTGGGATTCAGTAGTCCCTTGTTGCACGGACCTTGGCTGGAGTTTGACACTGGGCTACCACATGCCTGGCATGCACTCGGGGACTAAAACAGAGCAAAATAACAGACAGGAGCCAGGGTCCAAATGTTTGGACGGGCAATATGGGATCTCATTAAAGACCATTAGAGATGGTTAAAGAGGTCATCGGCATGGGAAGTCCTTAAACTGGCAGGCAGGCCCCATATCAGTGGGTGGAGAGAACGGCCGCTCAGTGGTCCTCTCTCCTGCTCTGTGCTCAAGTGCTGCTGCTCCTGTGTGTTGGCTGATAAGAAGGAAAGAGAGGGTGCAGGACACTTGTTTTTGGAGATGTTCTGCAAGTCAGGTGTCACGTTGGGACCCAGCATGCGTCTCCTGAGTATCTCCCTTGAGGTGTCACTTCTCTAATCTTTGTTTGGCTGGCTCTTCTGCATTTCCTCTGACCTTGAGAGATCTGAGCAGAGCTGCTGAGAATTCTCCAGGCACCTCTCACTTGGTCTCCTGCACAAGAGCTTCCTCTGGCTGGCTTCCGCCCTCCATCTCACGCTGACCTCAGATGCTGACGCTGTGATGTCCAGCTTCATGCAGGGCCCAGAGGGTCTGTCTGGGGCACCACTGAGGCCTGCTGGTTCATTATTTTCTCAAAACGTTAGCTTCCCAGTAGCTTCTGCGGCCATCACTAAGATCTTTCAGTAAGACTTAGATAGACTGCCAATGTCATTCCAGAACTTCTTTGCCAGGTAGATCTTCCCCAGCGCCCAAGCCCCTCCTTAGCATTAAGCTGGATGCTTAGGGAGGAACATTAATTCTTTTGGACCACCAGGGAAACATCTAGGGCATGCTGCTGCAGTAACGCAGTCAACGTAGACAGATGGGAGGCGATTTGTCGGCTTGCAACAATAAAGCTGGCAATGTTACCCTGGAGACCTGAAAGTGTTGAATGATCTTCCCTAAGTAGCTAACTTAGTTCTGGGGGGGGGGGGACGTAGCCTTAGGGAATGCGGGTTTATTGTGATATTAGAAAGAAACAATTAATGCCCTCTCTGCCTGAGTCTCCTCCTGAGTAAATCAAGGGTAAAATACCGCCCTTTACTTTGGAGAGACAGAGTATAGCCAGTGAAAACGACAGAGGAGCGCCATGACACCCAACACACAGAAATGCATTTGTCCATCCAGCAGTCTCTCCCCGTGGTAGCTTGTGAGGCTGTCGCACTGGCCGCCACCACTGACCCTGGGCGAAGCACACGGCCGTTTCTGCTTTTAGCCAATGCTCTTAATACTTCTCTTTAGCATTATTCAATACCTTTCCTGATTCTCCCAAATACTAAAGAAAAGGCATAAGTATATGTAAGGTACAGAGACTCATGACTCAGTGAACAGCTGCATATCTAATTTTAGGAAAAAGAACTTCATCATTACCTCAGAAGCCTCCTCAGCTTGACTACGTTTTATAGACAGGCCTCTTCTTGGCTCGGCCCCCGACCTCTCTTTTCTTAGAGAAGATACGTCTTCTCCTTCCGCAGCCTCCATTAAAATGATAGTAAAAGAATAATAATGAAACTACTACTAACCTCTGTACACCCATAAAGAGGAAATAAACACTTGGAAAGACAAAAGCCACAACCCAGGAATGTCTTTCTCAAGGACCCGGGAACCATTTCTTTGCAATGTAACCATCAAGAAAGACAGGGCCCCCTACCTCCCAGTCTGGGTCAGGGGGCCAAACAGCAAACTGATGGGCTAATCACACTGACCTCAGGTACTCCTGTGCATTTTCACCGGTTCACCCCGGTGATTATAGACTCTCCAGCCTTTGGGTCAATGAAGTTGAGTTCACCCTCTCTCTCTGATTCCAACAATCTCAACTCTATTGCAATAGTCTTCACTAAAAGCTTGCCATTTTTTTAAAAAAAAATTTTTAACGTTTATTTATTTTTGAGACAGAGGGAGACAGAGCATGAACGGGGGAGGGTCAGAGAGAGGCAGACACAGAATCTGAAACAGGCTCCAGGCTCTGAGCTGTCAGCACAGAGCCCGACGTGGGGCTCGAACTCACAGACCGTGAGATCATGACCTGAGCTGAAGTCGGCCGCTTAACTGACTGAGCCACCCAGGCGCCCCAAAAGCTTGCCATTTTTAATGAGCATCTGGTATAATTTTTCCTTTACACCATGTGCTCCGACCTGATCCCAACCCCTTCCACCTGATGCAGATGAAACTACTCCCCTGGATTTGGGGTTCATTAGCCCTTCGATCTTCTTGAGACTTGATCACATGTAGCCTTAAACCATTTGGTTGTTTAGTATGTGTGTGTGTGTGTGTGTGTGTGTGTGTTTGTTGGAACTTCATATAAATGAAATTGCACTGTATATTTCACATAAATTACAAGAATAAGCTTTACCATCTGCTGAAAAAGAGTTGGGTAAAGAAAATTGTTATCAAAGTAATCACGTTTTCCATAATTCTACAAATAAAAGAATGGGCCAAGAGCCAGAAAAACTAAAAATATTTTTAAAAACCCACTTAGATTCCTAATCCTGTAAATCTCACGGTAATTATACTTTGTTTAAGCATATATTATTTCTTGACATTGGATTTTTGCATCATGTATATTCAGTAGTCCCCACTGGTAGACAACCACAACTATCAAAGATAATCAAACTTTTCTTTAATTTGATATTTTAAGGGGAAAAAATAGTGACATGTTCAGCAAAGGAACAATTCCCCTTCCTTTTAATTAGATTCTAATATTTTCCCAATGTAGCAATGCAATATGCATGATGATTACGAGACTCTAATTGCAATTCTAGGTTCTGATTTCACTGAGGCCCCACTCTGTCAAATCTTTGTTGATGCCACAGCATAATTCAAATTAGAGACGTCTAAAGAGGATTAAGAAAAACTCCAGAAGGACCAGCAGGACTCGTTCATTGGGCTGCGGTCCAGCCGCTGGGAAGCAACACAGGCAAACTCGAAGCCCTTGACCAGTCCCTGAAAGGTACTGTTTCCCCCCCCCCGCCCCCGCACAGTCACACGGGTTAGCCGGTAGTTAGGGGCCATTCACCAGGTGTCTGTCCTACGAGGATCTGAGGATTGCCAATCAGAAAGTATTATGAGATTAAGAGAACATCCATTCTGGGATGCAAAAATAATTCCAAGCGCTCAGAACTTCTCTCTCTTCCTCCCGAACACAGCTTTGCCAGAATAAAACAGCACAGCAAATATTCCTTGGGGATTGTATGCAGATAATTGGTCTTATTTTCAGTGTTTGGTCATTAGGACAGCTTCTCAAAGTCTATCACCAAGCAGTTGGATAGTCTTCACGGCACTGCTCAAAAATTTATTCTATAAACGTGACCGGGAATAAAATATGACCGTGCATTCCTTGAAATTACAGTCTGCTTAGGTATTACATTTGCATATTTAAACTTGTAATTAAGATAAAGTTTAGATGTCGCACTGATATTGATGGAAGCCATCGACTGTAGAGTGGGAACAGTGTCTCCACTGACCCCAAAGCGTTTTTAGAGTGTGTATGTAGACAGAATACTGTTATGTATTTTCGCTTTAGCAGTCATGTAACTGTTCTCTCTAGCTGCTCAAAACAATAATTTTTTTTTTTTTGCAACTTCCTTCATATCTCCAGAGTGTCCCAGCTGGAAGCCAAAGCCATATATTTTCGGCAAGTGTAACAAGAGAGATTCATACCTATTGTTGAGGGCAATTAGCAAACTCTGCCAAGGAAAAAAAAATCCCATATTTTCTGCAGCATAATGCCTCTAAGACTAATTAGAATATTCCTTATTAAGGCTGGCTTTTCTAGCTGCTTGGTGAAATTTATAACTGACATGAAGTGCAGAACTTCGGAGTTGTACATGTTGTTTACTTTGCTGAGCTCATCATTACCTGACTAGAATAATCAAAGGAGAAAATTTATGGATGCAGCAAACAGAATGATAAAAACCCACTCAAATTAACATCTCCTAAAAGAGTAAGTGTGCAGCCCCAAAGAAAATCCAAATGTCCCTGGGGGAGCACAATTCTTGTCAATGGCTATCTGTGTAGAGAGTGTCACTGAAGTTGGCAGAGTGTGGAAGGCAACTTCTGTGATTAACGGAATATCTGCCATTCTGAGTTCAGCAAAGTCGAGAGTTCTGGAGGCTAAAAGGGCCCAAGCTGAGTGTTTCAGCTACATCAGGAATAATTTTCAAATTCTGTCAGGCCATTAATCCTGTTAAGACCATGCGACACTTTCTTCTATTTTCATATGGTGCACGTGTAACCAAAATGAACATCCGTTATCTACAAAGGGAAATGATACGATTAGACCAATGTTTCCCAAACTGTCTTGATGATATGATTAACTGGAATGTCTGTTAAAAATATAGATTCTCAGAGTCCCTGGGTGGCTCAGTCAGTGAAGCATCTGACTCTTGGTTTCTCTCAGGTCATGATCTCATGGTTCGTGAGATGGAGCCTCGAGTCAGGCTTGGCACCTGTCAGCACCGAGGTTGCTTGGGATTCTCTCTCTCTCCTTCTCTCTCTGCCCCTCCCCTGCTCACTCTCTGTCTCTCTCTCAAAATATATAAGTAAACTTGAAAATTTTTTAAAATACAGATTCTCTGGTCTCTCATGAGGTTCTGATTCAATAGTCTGATTCAAAGACTAAGACTCCATGTTTACCAGTGGGCTCTTGGCCCATTCTTTCATTTGGAGGATTCTGGAAAACGTGATTACTTTGATAACAGTTGATATAAGCAAGTGTTCTTATTAGCTAAATAGGAAAATAAAGAAACAGTTGACACCCATAATCTCTTCCAGTTATAACATTCCACAAATCCATCATCGTTGTCCACACCAGATGTACCCTTAATAAGAGGGAAATCTTTTCCTGGTTGGTAAACAGATCACAACTAAACTAAACTAAACTAAAGAAGTAAAGAAAAAAAAAAAAAGAAAAAGAAAAATCGGTAGACTAGATTTGAGAGAAAAAGGATTCAGAAAAAAAACACCAACAACAACGAGATAGCTGGGGGAAGACTGAAAGTGCTACATAGATTCTACTGGCTAAACTTTTCACCCGGTTACCATGGCAACCTCCTCATATGCTGTAATGTAGAGAAAATTAGATATTAACCTGGATGGGCCTTTGCAGAAAGAGAGATCTTTCAGACTGTGCTGATTCAGGCTGTTCTGCGGACCACGCTCCTAACGTTCTCATCAGTTCTTCTAGCGGACCTTGGTAAGATCTGAAATCTCTTTTCTCCCACAGAGACGCGCGGAAACCCAGAGAGAATATTTAGGGCTGCGGTGAGGTTTGTTAGCCCAAAGCCCATTGAGTCAATAGCTGCCCTACACTTTGCATCAGAGCCCTCATTAATATGTGCGAAAGCTCAAGGAACAGAGGGTGCTGTCCCAGCTCAGACGCTGTGTGTTGACATCAACGAGGGGGGAGAGGGTTGTGGTCAGTTTCAAATAGCTCTACAGCGATTTCGTTTTGACGGGTTTTGCTCTCGGGAAGCCCCAGGTACTGATGCGTCGAGTCATTGCTTCCGCAAGTGAAGTCTCGCTGGCCTGTGGCATCACAGGGTTCTAGCTTTTATCGCAATGTGGCAGTCCGACACAGTCGTCTGACAGGGTGCTAGAGCTGTGAGAGTCCCCAGGAGAGTCAGAAGGTGCTGGAGGGCATCCGGTCCGCACGCTCTTGGGTTTGAAAACCGGAGAAATCTCTAATGCGGAGGATGTAACTAACTTTCCCCAGGTGGGGAGACGAGCAGAGGCAAGACGAGAGCCCAGAGTCAGTGGCCATTCCACTACTCCAGCCACGGCTCATTTTTTTTTTTTTTTCAACGTTTATTTATTTTTGGGACAGAGAGAGACAGAGCATGAACGGGGGAGGGGCAGAGAGAGAGGGAGACACAGAATCGGAAGCAGGCTCCAGGCTCCGAGCCATCAGCCCAGAGCCTGACATGGGGCTCGAACCCACGGACCGCGAGATGGTGACCTGGCTGAAGTCGGACGCCTAACCGACTGCGCCACCCAGGCGTAGCCACGGCTCATTTTACTCTCTCCACGCAGACTGGTTTTCCTACACTGGAAACATTTTCTCTATTTTATGGGCTGAGCCACCATTTCCCAGAAGGCGGTGGCTGAGGCTGCCTGTCTTTGTGCTGAGGGACAGGCACTTGGGGCTCTGCCCCTGCCTCACCTCCCCCTCCCCAGGCCAGAGAGTCCTACACGTTCCGTGGCAAAGCAGAGGCCTGTTGTGACTCTAGGAAGGAGGCCGTCACATACCGACCTACTAGCGGTATTCGACTCTGTCCTACAGCCGCAAGGTGCATTTTGATGTAATTTCCAAAAGGGTTGGCTTTCAAACATTTCTTTATGAAAAAGATGCTTCTGTTTTTCTCTCGTTGTGAGTAATTATAAACCCGCATTCATTGGAATTAAAATAATACAGAATGGATTTTTTTGGAGGGTTTACCCACACTTTAATTACAATGATGAGGATATCAAACAAACGACTGCAGAGAATGACAAGGAAGTAAGTGTAAAAAAGATAACAGAGATTAAGTAGTCTAGAAAGAGCAGAGGTTGGTAAGAGGAACCCAGGGTTGTTGTACTATGGTGGCAGGAAGTGTTTGCCTCCTCCTTGGGTTGCCTCAAATATATGAGGCTGAGCCCCTGGAGCTTGGGGAAAGGAGAAGGCACTAGAATGAGTCCTAAGAGTAGGGTTTGATGGCGGGGCCCAAGGAAAGAGAGGTCGCCTGTGAAGAACGTCTTTACCATCAAGGACGATAAACTTTAATATCCTACGTGCTATTTACTGATTCTCAGCTTTAGTAATAACCTATAACCTGTTAGAAGTATACGAGTTGGATTATAGTATATTCAGGGCCAGGTAACGTAGAAAAAAGCCAATCCTTACAGGCATGAGGGTGACAAGTGCAGCATCGAGTGTTAAAAAGCTGGGAATAAGAGGGAGAGTGGACCCCTACGACAATATACCTACTCCCCACACACTCCCAGGAATCACTGATAATACTGAGAACAAGCTGTATTTCCTACTATAATGTGTCATGCAGGATTGTGGTCCTTTATTTACATGTTAATTGAATGGGTGGCCTCCAAGGCTAGAAAATTTAGAGACACCACGGTTCCAGCATCGTGCAAAGGTTCTCTTATGACTAGAGGTCATAAACCACACCTTGTTTTCGCCGATCTGAGCTGGGAGATAAGGGAGAAGAATAACAGATGAAGAAACAGGCCTGGCTGGTAAGGAAGTCACAGCTTCCAAATAAACAGGTTTATCTGTGAGGCCGAGCTCTAAGTATCCTTGATATCTGGAATTTTCCATTCTACACCCAGTTAGCTCTCCAAGGGTCAATTCTTAGGGAATAAAGAAGTAATTTCTTATGTTTTAAAGGCTTGTGTACAGGTTGATTATATAGGGTGGTCCATAAGTGGAAGAATTATGGAATAGACTATTTGGCAAGTTGCACTCTCAAGGCCACAGATTAAAAAGGCAGCATTTTCCACATCTGGGTGTTGTCATCTTCAGGACCGTGTCCACTGCAGGTACTCCTTTATTTTAATAAGACCTTAGACTGTGTTATAAAAACATCTCACTGAGGTCATGGTCTTTCCTTGTTTCACTACAGGTGCAATTTCAATGTCTGACGAGTTTCCTATTGGGGAAGAACATTCATAAAATTCCAGAAGGCAGAGCATCTGGAATTTCCAACTCAAAATTTAAATTGTGAATATACACGAAAGAGGGAGAACTTACAGGAGGCTGGTGTTAAAAGATCGATGAACACATTTTCAAGGAAGCCCCTTGGCCATTAAACCACCTCCAAGTCTACCTAGTGGTTTCATCTGTCACAGATCAGAAAACAGAACCTCTAACTAAGCTGGTAGCTACTGACTCCACTAAGACATCTCACCCCAGAAAGATGGTAGAGTTGTGTGTGAATTTCACAGCACAAAATAAAATGTTCTTGATGCCTTGTCTTCTCCCACCTTGGACACCTGGGAACCCGTGTTACCTAGAAGGTCACTGGGCATGTCTTCCCAAATTCAGGCAAACATCTTCTTATCAGACAAGAAGAAATACTCAAGGGGAAATAAATGAAAAGAAACACAGAGATTCATCATAACAGCACAACAGATGAATATTTAAACTAATTTAAGTATGACCAATGAGCTGCATAAACTGTATCATTAATCACTCTGGCACACAGAAGCGTGTTTTCTGGGTAAAAATTATGCCATTAAAATTCAGTAAAACTCAGTCACAGTGCATCTCTCTCTACTGATTGGGGTTAATGTTGATGATTCCCAAGTTCATGATGTATTTTCCGCATTCCGCAAGAAACTCTTGTCTCCGCTCTTCATCTTTGGGTAGGGAAATGGATGGGTAATTTCGAGGCATTGTGGAGCAAAGATGTCATTGGGACAACTTGTCTCACCCTTCTAACATCCTTATAGCAGTGCTGTGTGAGGACGGTGGTGGCGGGGACGGGATGTGACACGCGAAGCCCGAGCAAGTGGCTGGACACAACAGTCTTGGTCTATGACTGCCTGTGGGAAACTCAGTGCCCCTGCCTACGCAGTGCCCGGTGTCCCACTTCAGTGGAATCTATTTTAGGTTCACATTTCAAGCATGAAGAAGCTCTCCTGACAACAGGGATTTCCAGACTCTGTTCCCATCATTGCTTCCATCACACTGATGAGCTGGCAAGAGAGTGTGGTTGACAGTGATGGTCTCTGGTCAGGGAGATGAGAGCATAAGGCAACCACTCTCAGAGTTCAGAGACAACATGGGGCACACCAACAGGGCCACATGTTCCCACAGCCACAGTCTCCGAGGCAGAAGCAATGCTGGACATCCCTTGAGGATTCTTGGATATAACATACAGTCAGTGAAACATCATTATTATTTAGAACATGTGCTCCATCAGTTACAAACAAAAAAACTCCTCCGTTGTCATCACGAAGCCCTGATTTAAAGAACCCTCATGATGCGTTTATAAATAATACTTGGATCGGGTTGGGGCAGAGGTACTTGAAGCAGGAAGGGAAGAGAGCATCCAGGACAATGTGCAGGAACGGGAAAGGCAGGGGGGAAGGGAAGTGAGGGAAGGCATTCAAAGCCCTAGGGAGCAGCCATAGTGTTCTTTGCCTTCGAACCAACCTTTCCCACCCACAAAGGAGGTGAAGGCAGTGAAGTGCCTCATGCGACAACAGAATAGGGAGAAAACTAGAGCAGAATGTAGTATGATGCCCTTCCTCACCCCTGCCCCGTCCTCCGGGCCTAACTCTGCACAGCTTCGGGGTCATTGCCTGGGTCTCTGGGGGCGGGGGCAGTGTCCTCACTTCCCAGGTCTGAGCCAGGTGCCTTCTCTGTGAGCCGCCATGGTCCTGCACCATGGGCACTGGGCTGTTCCCTTGTCTGTATTCCCTACTTCGGCCCTGAAAAATGCTCACAGTGACTTCTCAGATCACCATTGTGATGATGATGCTCAATGATATTTGTTCAATGATATTTGTTCAATGATATTTGATGCTCAATGATATTGAGGGATGCTCAATGATATTTGTTCATTTGAACCAAAAAGGAGGTCCTCAATTTTGCAAGACGGGTGCTTCCTCCATCACTGGACTCCCAGCAACCCTTCTCATCTTTCAGGACTCAGGGTTGGGGACACCGCTTCTAGAAAGCCCTCCCTGATGGGTGCTATGGTCCACTTGGGGTACAGTGTATTGATGTCCAGCATGGCAACAGTTCACAATATATTTCACTTACTTATTTACAACAATGTCTGGTCCTGCTAAACCCATTGGGGGGGGCAGAGAGCATGTCTCGTTCTTTTATGTCCCTAACACCCAGTTTAAGCTGACTCGCTGGTGCATAATAGATGTTTCATGTGTATTTGATGAATTGCATTGAGTTGACTCAGTGGGAGACCAAGTCCAAAAAAAAAAAAAAAAAAAAAAGCCACCTTGCCCTGATTCTGAAACTGCTTGCCCCGCTGTCTTGGCACTATTCCCTTTTTGGCTTTATTGTTATACATTCGACAGTCAACGGTCTACAGAAAACAGAGAAATAAAACAGGTGCTCTTTGAAGGTGCAATGCATTTCCTGCTTCACATGGGTGCAAGCTCGAGAAGAAGACACACGTGAAATTATTCGAAAACCGATTCGGTGATTGACAGTCTCAGTGCAGATTGGCACCTGCTCCCTGGAGCTGCCTGAGATTTACCCCATCCTAGTATCTGACCTTTTCAGTTTTTCTTTAATTATGGCAGAATTCGGTCCTGCTGGGCTTCTTTTTCACGCTCACCTCAGGAGACAAATACATTGTGTGTTTCAACACAGTAGTTTGAAGAAAGGTAATTAAAGGTGTTTATTGTAAAAAAGAAAAATATAGTTGCTTTAGCTTAAGCCAGAATCTGTGGTTTTAAGGCAGATAATAAATATATCAAAAGAAAAAAAATACTGTTTTCCTCAAACGGTGGGGTATACTATCGTAAAACTCCTGCTTTAATCACTTAGTCCTTCCAACGTAACGAGCAATGAATGAATAAAAATAACTCAATGTCTTTAACTAGAGTATTTCTCGGCTGAAAGGAGTATGAATTCTCCGGCAAAGAGAATTTAAGGCAAAGAGAATTTATCATTAGTGTGAGACTCAGATAGGAAAAAAACCAAAAGTTCAGTCATTTACTTCACAAATCATAACCTGAACTTTCCTCCCCTCTTTCATATGTTCTGGGGAAGATATGCCTGCCTAGACTGAATATATCGTAAAGAAATGTAGTTAGTCTGAGACTAGTGATAAGAGTAGGATGAATTGCTATTGCTTTTTGTTTTGTTTTGGTTAAGAAAATGTGAATGGCAGGTCACAGTCCTGAGTGCGTGCAGGATGCAGAACTTTCTTCCCATTAGTTTAGCACGAAGCTTAAAAAAAGAACCCAAGGAGCCCCTGCCTTCAAGGAGTTGTTGTATCCAGTGTGGAACACAGACAGACAAACTACTAACTAGAACGTAAGTCTCAATCACAGGGCAGCTAAGGGTGAAGTGATACCCTTTGGCTTTTTGTTGTTTGGAGAAGTCCATCAAGAATACTCAGAAAGAGGTAGATCAAAATTAGGCGGCGAAGAATCAGTGACATTTCAGTAGTCAAGAAGAGGAAGGAACAACATCCCACACTCACAAATGGGAAGGATACTGGATGGTCCGAGTCCAGGGTCCCTGAAAATCGAGAATTCCTAGTGTGGTGCTGGAAGATGCATTCTGAGGAAACTAGAAGGAGGCCAGGGGGGATCTGGGGCCACGTCAAGGAGGACTATGGGTGCCGTGCTGAAGAAAAGACCTCGGCGATTTTTTGGCAAATTATGTTCACTCCAATAAAAAGTTAATACGTGCACTGACATGCTACATCCAGAAACAATCACAGCCCAACTGTGTTGCAGATGGCACCAGGCTGGAGGGAAGGCAAGGAGGATGGCCAAGCAAGGAACAGATACTTGGCACCCAAGACGATGCCAAAGATTTCAAATAGTGATTTCACAAAACCCTAAGGTTGCAGAGACCTTGGGTTTAGGGCAAGAAGACAGTGACTGGTCTTCACATTCCTGGGAGCCCTGGACCAATTTAGAGGAAAAGGACCCTGGACCTATGTTCCCCAACAACTTTTCAGTTCAGGAAAACAAGCCAAACATACAAACGCTTTGTGCGATGCAACCCTGGCCTCGGACAGCACCTGATGCTGTTCTGTAGTGAGAGTCAAGCTCTCTTTACTGCACAGATGAAAGTAGCCGTCACACATTTGTGTGACAAAGGTCTGGGTTGGGAACCATTGTGGAGGATGCTCCTGGATCCCGGCAGTCACTGATCTTGGTCATTTTGTGTACTGAGTAACAAGATGTCCCAACTCTCCTCTTCCCCCGCAGCTTGAACGCTCAATGCAGTCTCAACTACAACGTCAATTCCTCAAACCCTCACGTTTTCTCTTTGCTCCTTGTTCCATACGATTCTAGCTCCTTGTGTGACTCTTTTCCCCTTAGTTGCTAGTACTTGGTTCTTGAATATGTTTTGGAAAATTCAACCAGCAACATGCTTCTATTTACTGTCATCCTTTAGAAATGAATTTTCCGCCCCCTAGCGCAGATAATCACTCGATTCTATCTTGCAACCATAAATATCACAAATAAATAAACGGACATTAAGAAATTACGGGAACTTGACCATTACTATCATCAGCCCATATTTACAGAGCCCTCATAAACTACCTGGTACCAACGGCTCAATAAATCAATAGTTAGCCGCAGTTGCAGTTAGACCTTGGGTCTCTTGTAGATATTCATAAAGCCTCCGAGATTAGATGTGAGATTGGTGTCAGAGATTGCGGGTACCAATCATGTAATTTTTCACATGATGAAACACACAGGTTCTAGGGAGCATGAAGAGCTCGTGGGATCTGTGTGCATCGGCGGATGCTTTCCTCCATCTTTCCAGGGAATTTTAACAGGAAGCATTTGCGTCCTGTGAAATCTTGCACAGGAAGATGAGAAACGTCAACCACTGCCTTTCGCCACAACAAAAAAGCCCGAGCGTTAGAACTGTGCATACTCAACCGTATTTTGACCAGGCATTCTATCACCTGTTCTGAAGCAACATTTTTCACAAGGAGCATGTCTGTTGGGAAGGGGGCTAAGTGGACGATCACTATGTCATTCACCAGAATACACTCTACTTACTGTCAGTTTCCAAATCAGCCTAACACACACGGGCCTTCCTTATTAACCTCTATGGCAGGAGGCCTTGGCAATGCTCTTCTGACTGAGTAGTGTTGCAGTGGTTTTCGAATCTCAACCAGTGCAGATCAACTACTTAACTACATTACTAGTTAGAGACTAGTTACGTTCTAGTTGAAATTCTAAAACTAGAACACGTGTGCAGAACAGATTCTAGTCGTTTGACAGTTTGCAGAACCAACCTGACATTCCATTTTAATTCATATTATTAATATTCTTTTACTATTATCTCTTTAGGTGCTATCAATTTTTGTCGTAAGCGGCCTTTTTATATAATAGAAGTGAAAACATTTCCACAACTCCAAGAATTTTTATTACCTCCATTATATCTGCTTCAATTTGAATTATTTGCTAAAATGGAGTTTCTTTGTTTATCAAATGAACTGTGATAACAGCAATTAGTTTCATAACATGCTGATAGATTTGGGAAAGGATTTCATTGTTCAGGGAAAATGTTCATTTTCCTTTCGTACATTTCTGGGACCAAGTCGGGCAACCTTAGGCAGATGAGAAGCATAGACAGTGGGTTTGAGGCAGGACCTCTGCTGCATGAACATTGTCAGTGTAATTTATTCTGACCATCTATCAAGGGATCTCGTGTTTGGTGTCTCGGCATCATTACAAAGCATGAGAGATGAATCGGGTTTGAAGAAGTATCCTCCCTGGATATTTCTCTTCAAATCCAGAAACGAGTAAGACTTCTCTGAGACTTTTGGAAAGGGGGATACGCTATCCTCATCCATTTAGTCAAGAAAGCCGAGTAACTGGGCAGATCTGTTGAAGAAAGGGAAGGAGTGGTATTTCAGAAAAACTTGGAAGCTTCCTTCTTCTTGGAAGTTTCCCTTGTAAATGCCGTAACTCGGCACTTATGATTAGTTAAAAATCTGTGGGATTAGGGAAAATCTCCTACCTGGCAGCCAGAAATTTCCCTACTACAAATACATCAACATGTTAGCTCGGTACTATGATGATGATGGGAACTTTTTCCTTCTTACACGTCTCTGGGTCTGCCAAAGTTCTTACAATGAGCATACATGACTTTTATCATCTGAAAACCAGATATTCCCTTTAAGCAAGCAGTTTCTCTCATGAAGCCTTATGGCTCCACCTCTCTTCAACTGCTTTTCAGACGTGCACAGTTCGATGAGAGCACTCGCTACTAAAGACGCATCACATACACAAGGTGGCTTCACGGAGGCCCCTGAGCGACTGTGGAGTCTACAGATGGCAACGGGTGGCCACTGCCGTGGGTGGCACCCTCAGGAAGGCCATGCCGAAGTCAACAGAATAATTCAAACATCACAAATCTGGCTCCAGGGTTGGCACAAGGGGACCCATGTGTCACGGCCAGCACCATCTCTGGTGGAGGTCAGGGGTCCACAGTATAATCAGACCCTTGCTTAGGTGGAGACAGGCCCCCCCCCCGGTTTCTTTGTAGATGACACGAAGGTACACTGGTAGTTCCAAGAGACTGGACCTCTTAATTCCCAACTGGTGCCCGAATCACAGATGCTTGTGTGTGCTTTTTACATTTGGAGAAAAAAGTAAAGAGAACACGTACAGCTCAGTCACAGGGCTTGTCAATTTCCTTGGCTTCAAAAAAAACTGTCTAGTCAATGTGGTTGTAAGGGAAAATTGAAATCGGAAGCAGATGGGCCCTTTCATTAGGCTCTGACACCATGTTTTTGGATAAAGTGAGTTGGTGGATTGGAAAAGATTAGGATTTGAGATCCTAAAATATTGAAAATATGTACCCTAATCCATCAAATCTACAAAACAGTGTTGAAATCTCCCACCTGGAAACTTTCATTTTGAAAGCTGCTTATTAATCTCTGTGGATTCTAAATAGGAATCCTGAAAAAAAACCCAAACAAACCGACTTTCTTGCCAGCAACAAGGCAAAATAATGTGCAGAAATATCTGTCTGTGAATTGAAACACCCATCTCAGGATGAAAGAGGCATGTGTTTGGACCCGGGGATGTTTGGGGGAAAGTTGGAAACGGGGTTCTGATGTTTTTACGTCAGTTAGCATGTTGGCTGCAAAATTAAGTGATGCTAGGGGCGCCTGGGTGGCTCAGTCGGTTGAGCGTCCAACTTCGGCTCAGGTCATGATCTCACAGCTCGTGAGTTTGAGCCCCGCATCAGGCTCTGTGCTGAAGGCTCGGAGCCTGGAGCCTGCTTTGGATTCTGTGTCTCCCTCTCTCTCTGCCCCTAACCCACTCGCATCCTATCTCTGTGTCTCTCAAAAATAAATAAACATTAAAAAAATTTTTTTTAAAATTAAGTGATGCTAAATAGTGTGGAAGTTCAAAATCACGTGGGACATCTGATCTGTGATTACATGCACAAAACAGCAGCAACAGAAAGTTACGTACCTGGGCTTCATAAGTGCCCCCGAGATTTGGGTGTTCCTTACCAGGGACAGTTTCTCTGTCCTTGGGTTTATAAGCGGGCTCTACTGAGCCACTTTTACTGTAGGGGAGCTGTTTGCTCTGTTTATGGAGGTGAATGTTGGATGTGACACAAAAGAGCCCTAGCAAACCAGGGGAGTCAGTTCAGCAAGGACATAGCACTTATACATTTGATACACTAAAAATTCGATGAAAGCTCTTTAACCACAAAAGAACAAGATTGCTGTTTGCATCGATTTTTAAAAAAATAAATACCACCTGATGTCCTACAAACTAAGGAGGGGAAAATGTGGATTCCCTTTATGCTAATGGCCAGGGATTTTTTTCATCAAGCAGGCTTGGACAATGCTGTTACAAATAAAGGGTTTACTTCCAGGAAAAAAAAATGGTAGCTGGGCCACAAAAACTCCAAGGCAAGGTTGTGGGGCTCAACAGTAATAATGACAGAACGTGCTAACATTCTCCGCACAAGAACTTCACATTAAAAACAACAACAACAAACTTTCTTTAATTTTCTCTCCTCAAACTTCCTCTCTCAGTTGGGTTTCCTTCAATTAAGGCAGCAGGCTTTCGACCGCGGTCTGCCCTAATTCCTGCCCAGCGCCGCAGTCTACCGTCAGCTGATATTTCCAGGTTGGTTCCACCAGAGTGTTAGCTTTCTCTTAACCTGGAGCTTTTCTTTCTCTAATTAGGATCTCTGTTGAGATCTCTAAACTGTGCTGAACGGGCTTTCAGCGTTTCACTAAAAGGTTTCAAAAGCAGTCTTTGGAGCTCTTTGTACCCACAAGGGGCAGTGGTGGGGAAGATGGCTTCCATGTTGGCTAAGGTTTTCTAGTTTATCAGCAGAGTCTGATGCTGTGGGTTCAGGGAAACCGACCATTATGGTGAAATGGTGATTACGATCTCTGCCAGATATCTAGCAAATAACTACAATAAAGAATAATAGATTTCATTCCTCAAATGCCCTTTCTCAGCAGATGCACTTGGGAAGTTTTGTGATGGTGGTTGTTATGTGAAATGAAACTGTATTCCATTCTTAAGCTCATTACAAAGACTCTGTCAAAGAGAGGTGGGGTTCTTTCATACTTACTTTTATTCCTTTTTAAAATTCATGTTCATGCATCAAGTTTAAAACGTAGTACTATTGGGCAGGTGCTAGGTGGCGAATGGGTTCAGTTGCAAATTTACCTGTATGAGCTTGTTGCTTGGAATTCAGAGCCCATTTTCCCATAAATGCTATAGTGATTTGAGTTCCAAATGAGGACTTTAATAGCTTTCATACCAACTGAGAGAAAATGAAATAATTCAGGCGGAGGATTCAGCACTGCAATCATTCAGGAGAATTGCATTATTATGTATATTTCTGAGTATCATCATATATATGGTTCAAAAACTAAACTATGGTTAATTTCCTAGTACTGAGCTGTATCAGCTAACCCTATTTTGTTTCCATGATCATGGTCCTTCATTTTGCAGCTGAAAATAAACCACATGGGTCTATTTTACTCATGATGTTACTTAATTTTATTATAAATTACACACACACACACACACACACACACACACACACACAACCAAATATATATGACTCTGCATTTGTGTACCTAACCAATAGCTATTCTCATATTTTCCTTTACTGCAGGGCCTATACGTCATGGATACAAACAGATTAAGGCAATTAGGGAAATTCTATTCATCATGCCAATAATTGACTTAGGGATCAGCATATGATTCAATGATTCGATTCTGGTCAGTGATACACAAGTGGAGGTCCACTTAAGAATTTTTAAGAAAGTGGGGCGCCTGGGTGGCTCAGACTTCGGCTCAGGTCATGATCTCACAGTTTGTGGGTTTGAGCCCTGCGTCGGGCTCTGTGCTGCAGCTCAGAGCCTGGATGGAGACTGCTTTGGATTCTGTGTCTCCCTCTTTCTCTGCCCCTCGCCTGCTCACACTCTGTCTCTCTCTCAAAAATAAGTAAACATAAAAAAAAATTAAAAAAAAAACAATAATTTTTAAGAAAGTGTTTTTTTATTCGAACATATTAATAAAATACAGTAATAATCTCTTTTTGCTGGATGTTGCCTATCTATATGTGATGCCTGGAACTATGGCAACCATTTTGTAAGAAGGGGCGGCATGGGGTTAGTGCCTCGTAGATATTTAAAGAATATGCTGTGAGCAAAAGATTTTCTCCTTCCTTAAATATGATGACAGTTAATATCTATTTAAGTTCTTGCACTGTCGATATATTGGGCATTCACTGTGGACAGCACATAATCTGCTTACGTAGAGCTTTAGGGATATTTCATTTCCACTATTTATTCCGCATGGAGGAAAATCCTCGAAACCAACACACTGGAACAATACCTCTCTTACCTTGAATAAGGTCAGTTTGAGAATGAGTTTCTATCGTCAGCATGTTGGGATGAAGGTGGAAAAAATGGAAAGTACATTTCACAATCTTCTCCTGGAGAGAATCTACACCAGATACTTTCATCATCGTAAAGACTCCCAGAATATCAGCTATATGTTCCTTTATCTCATCACTCATACATACTATGAGTAAATTTAAACTACAATGAGGTGCCATTTTCTTCTTAAGTGCATTGTCAAAGAGAAGCATGAGGAGGCAGGCAGTCTGTAGGCTAGTCTGTGGGAAAACAGGCATTGTTATAATCCACTCGTGGAAGACTAAATCGGTATGAATTTTTCAAGGGTGTTTTGTAAAAATCTTAAAAATCTAAAATGTTTCTTAATGTTTTTAAATGCTTAATTATTTTTGGGGGGGGAAGGAGAGAGGGAAGGGGAGAGAGAGAGAGAGAGAGAGAGAGAGAGAGAGAGAGAATGAATGAATGAATGGGGGAGGGGCAGAAAGTGAGGGAGACACAGAATCCGAAGCAGGCTCCAGGCTCTGAGCTGTCAGTGCAGAGCCTGACCCGACGCGGGGCTTGAACTCACAAACCACAAGATCATGACCTGAGCCGAAGTAGGACACTTGACCAACTGAGCCACCCAGGCGCCCCAAAACTCAAGTATTTCTAAACCTTAACCTAGAAATTCCATTTCCAGGAATGATTCCTAAGCCAGGCTTTACACATCCACCAAGTACGTACAAGGGTATTACTGTAGTGCTATGTATAATGGTAAAAGAGTCACTTACGATACTCTGCTATTTAAAGATAACATTACTTTTACCTTTGGAAGGTAGAGATCAGGAACTTGAAATCCGTGGACGAAAACAAAAGCTTAATTAATTCTTGAAATCGAAACAGAGTAATGAGTGTGACTATTTCATACTTCTTAGTGCGGCACGCTTCACTAGGCAACTACGAACACATTTATCAGGTTGTGTCTTGTTTTTATTCAGAAGACGGTCTTCAATTCTTTGAAGACGATATAACCACTTTCCATTTCTGGTGTTATGACAGACGGAAAATCTGGCAGTTCTGAAAATCTCCAAAATAATTCCTATACATGCTGCCTAAAATAGAACAAGTGTCCTTTTAATGGATCGCTGAGCAGTTGAGAAAGAAAGAAGTCCCAAAGGCATAAAGGGGAGAGTGCGGTAACGGGCAAAGTGGTGAGCGGGTGCTTCCCAGGGGTCATTTCCTTATCTTGGGAAACATGGGCATCCGGTGCGCAAAGCCTTCCAGGGGTGGAGGAATATACTGGGCTCTCACAGGGAGAAGTGTTGGAATCTAGAAGCTTCGCAGAGCTGAAACCCCTCAAGGCTCTATCTCCAATAATAGGCCAGGCGAGGAAACACCCGTGACTACCGGCCATGGGAAATGGTGATGAGTCACTTGTCTTGGCCAGGATACAGGGTTACTAAAAAAAAAACTTTCTTCTGAAAATTCACGATCACAAGCCTGCCCTCACATAGGTTTACCATTTGAATTTCCACTATTTGAGTGTCCGGGAAATCCCCAGCTAAGAAATAAACATAAAGTTGACTGAGACTACGTACCAAGGCACCTAGCAGAAGCAAACTCAGATCTTCCCAGGACAAAAATCAACATCAACCCAATAGGACATCTGCCTAGAAATTGCAAAGTGCAAAGAATAAGACAAAGGATAACCAAAATTGACATATCAAAAAGAAGGAAGTCATTGTTAAAAGTGTCAGAAAGGGGCTCCTGGCTGGCTCAGTCAGCTGAGAGTCCGACTTTGGCTCAGGTCTTGATCTCACAGCTTGTGGGTTCGAGCCCTGCGTCGGGCTCTGTGCTGACAGCTCGGAGCCTGGAGCCTGCTTCGGATTCTCTATCTCCCTATCTCTCTGCCCCTCCCCCACTTGTGCCATGTCTCTGTCTCTCAAAAATAAATAGACATTAAAAAAATTGTTTTAAAAAGGGTCAGTAAAAAATGCCCTAGACCGTCAAGATAACAGAATAAACAAGATATAAAACCAATGTGTATATACATATACATATATGTATATGTCTTACATATATACATATAAGACACATACATACATATATATGTATGTGTACATATCACACACATATATATGTCTTATAATACAGATAATAAGAATCTGAAAATGTGAGAAAAGAATAAAATACCATCTAGAAAGTTGGGAAGATTTAAAATGAACCAAAAGGAAATTCTAGAAACAAAAAGTATAATCAGTAATACCCAAGCCTTGAAACTGGACATATGAATGGTGAGCCATTTATACAATGGAATACTCTACAGAAATAAAAATAAATGGACACAATGACACATAACTTGAAAGAATCTCAGAAACGTAATGTTGAGTGAAAGAGGCCAGACACAAAGAATTCATACTTTGACCTTTGGGGTGCCAGGGTGGCTCCGTCGGTTAAGCGTCCGACTTCGCCTTGGGTCATCATGATCTCGTGGTTCTGGGGTTTGAGCCCTGCCTCGGGCTCTCTGCTGACAGCTCAGAGCCTGGAGCCTGCTTTGGATTCTGTGATTCCCTCTTTCTCTGCCTCTCCCCTGCTCATGCTCTCTTGCTCTCTCTCTCTCAAAATAAATAAGCTTAAAAAAAAAAGCTGTATCAATACCGAATGAAATTTGTGCAGCTTTCACAATATGACCAAGGGAACAAAACAGAGTCTCAAAAGAAATGCTGGTATAATGTATGTTGATAATGAGAGGCTATGCATGTGCGGGAGCAGAGGGCATACAGGAGATCTCTGTACCTTCTGCTCAATTTTGCTGTGAACCTAAAACCTCTCTAAAAAATAAAGTCTAAAAATAACCTAGATGTATGGCAATGGCGGCTTTACAGGCCAGTAGAGAAAGGAGTATTTTTTTTCCCCATTAGGATGGTAGAAAATTTGGTTGTTGATACGGCAAAAATAAGAAACTGGATATCAAAAAATGAGTTCCATATATACGAATGGCCTAAATATAGAGAAAAATTTAAACTTTTAGAAGGAAAAAAAAAAGACATTATTATCTCTATGGTATGAAACACAAAAGAGAAAGTTCTTATGACACAAAATTAAAACTAAAAAAAGCCCTAATAAATTCTACTCTATTCAAATTAAAATCTGTACATCAAAATATATCATAATCCAAATGAAAAGACAAGACCAAGACTAGGAAATGATCACCGTGACGTATAGAAGAGTTAATATCTGGTCACTATAAGTCAACAGAAATCAGTATAATTGTCAGAAATGTAAACAGACAATACTGAAAAAACACGAAAATATGTTCAGTCTTATCATTAATCAGGAATAATTCAAATTAAATTAGTTTATCCTCATCAGTTTATAGGATCGAATTGGTAAAACTCAATTTGCCCACAGTAACCATTACGGAGCGAGTTGAGCCAAAACAACCTTTAGAAACTTACTTGGGACTATAAGTTGGTAGAATGATTTGGAAATATCTAAGAAAAGGTTTAAAACCCTGTAATTCCACTCTGAGATACAGTTACCTTAGAGAAACCCGCATTTAACTACACAGAAGCAGTAAAGGAACCCTCAGAGGGGTAATATTTGCGGTAATAAAAAACTAGAAGCAATCTAAATTTTCATGAAAGAACATACAAATATATTGCAGTAGAGTCATGCGAATGGAATACAGTTAAACAGAAAAAGGTAATTAACTACAGTCACATACATCAATTTAAATAGTTCACAGAAACATACAATTGAATGAAAAAGCAAGTTTGTGAAAAGGTATGTATTATATGATGGTATTTATTTAAAGTTTAAAAAATGCAACACATCCCCCCATACACACACACACACACACACGCACGCACAGGCAGTCTTTGCTTTGCATGGTCTCCGATGCAATAAAATTCAGTTACTATGGTTCAGTCACTATCAGTTCAACATACCAGTCTCCCAACAACATTATTCAAAGTTCAGTTACTATGGTAGATTAATTATGAGTAATTAACTGCATTATACACCCATTTCTTTATGCAGTGCATCGTGTTCAAGTTTCACTGGTGGCTCTTCTGCCCACAGACACCACATGACTGACAGATGCGTTACCACAATCACTGAGCAATCCTGTCCCATCTTTCAAAGTCTGTCGATGCTTGGTCACCGCATGTCTGTGACTCTTTTCACCCACAGACAGCAAAGCGTGCAACTGTGTGGCCTCCTTGTCTCCCAGTGGTAAACGTCTGCAGAAATTCACAAAACGGCTCCTGGGAGGAGGGATTTGGTCACCAGAACGGGAAGCAATGAACGCTGGAAAGGAACTGTGAACTGAACACGAACGGAGTTACAGAAGACGTCAGGGGCTGTGCCCCTGTCTGAGAGACTCCAGCTAAGCGGCTGGGGGAACTTGGTGAAGCCAACTTATCTGCGGAGATGAGGATGTGGTCGCGACCAAAGAGAAGGATGAAGGTATTTTGGAGGAAGCGACACCAGCAGAAACATTCACATGAAAGGAATACACGGCAGGGATACTTCGTGCCACGGAAAGAACAAAGGTTAAATGCTGGAAGCTGCTTCGAACTCAGAAAGGAACAGGACTAGAAAAACGGGCGTGCTCCACATCTTTAGTTATACACTGAGAACAAAGGAAGCACCGATTTGAACGACTCTTGATAGGTTTTTTCTTGGCAAAGAAATAAAAACACCTTAATCTGCCATATGTCTAACGCTTTAAATGACAGCATACTTACTCGGGGCGCCTGGGTGGCTCAGTCAGTTGAGCATCAGACCCTTGATTTTGGCTCAGGTCATGACCTCACAGTTCGCGGTATCGCGCCCCGCGCTGGACTCTGCGGGATTCTCTCTCCTCTCTCTGTCCGCCCCCTACTTTCATGCCCTCGCTCTCTCTCTCTCTCTCTCTCTCTCAAAATAAATAAATGAACTTAAAAAAAATAAATGGCAGCATTCTAAGTATTAGTTTTATCAGGTTTTTTCTTATACGTTCATTAGTAAGAGTTTTTAAATATTTTAAATTCTTTGACAAAAATTCTTAAAGGTTATGGAAAACTGTCACGTCTGCCGTTGCTTATAAATACTGCCTTGAATGGTTTCAGCTTGCGCGTTTTTATGTCCCACCAGTGTACAAAGGGAAGACTGCCCATATACACATATATGTGATAAATATAAACATGTAAGATATGCAGGGTAATGATATATAACAAGTTCAGCATACTCCCTTTTGGAATGAATGGAAAAGGAAATATGATTGATAATAGACCCACAGTGAGCTTCTGTATTTGTTTTTTTTAATTTTTTAAAGTTTATTTTTGAGAGAGAGAGAAAGAGAGTGAGAACGAGTGGGGGAGGGGCAGAGAGAGAGGGAGACACAGAATCCAAAGCACGCTCCAGACTCTGAGCCGTCAGCACAGAGCCCGACGCGGGGCTCGAACTCACAAACCTCTAGATCTTGACCTGAGCTGAAGCTGGACATTCAACCAACTGAGCCACCCAGGCACCTGCTTCAACTGTATTTGTAACGTTTTAAATATTTTATCTCACAGTGGCTATCTGAAAATTATTTGATTACTTTGTGCCTTTCTAGAAGTCTCAAGTCCTTGATTAGAAGAAAAAGAAATAACCACATCACAGAGGATTAATGCTTTCTAGAAAATACAAGCAATAAAAGGAGCCCTGGAAAATATAACAAGCCCCTTGACTTGGGTTGTCAGTCCTACAAATGCAGTGTAAAGTCTTTAAGGAAAAATAGGAGTTTCTAGGAAGCTAACTGTTTCTTTGATTATAAGTTGCTAATACGTGGTGAGGAAATAAAACTGTACATGCTCACCTAACCCCTTATATCCAATTTACAGGCTGTTATTTGACTCAAGAACTAACTGTCTGGTTTAACTCAGAAGCACTCCGAAAGCACGACAGATTCTATGGTCGTTAAGATGTTTCCCATGAAGAAATGTCCTGTGAGGGCAGTAGAAAGATGTCCGTGCCCTGTCGCTAGGTCATGAGAAAGTTATAGGGAATCTCAGATATGAGAACCAAAGCCTGCCTTTGTACTTTAAAACTTCTCGGTTTATGCACTAAGAATGGCAAGTTCCCATCGTTGTAAGAAACATGTTAGCATGGTTCTTTTCTTACCAATCTAGTAAAACAAATTGTTGGATGTGGTATTAGTTTCCTGTTGGTGCTGGAACAAATTACCATAAAGTCAGTGGCTTGAAACAATATAAATTTAGTATCTTCCAATTCTGCGAGTCAGAAGTCTGACACGGGTCTCATGGGGCGCAAATCATGGGTGCTGGCAACACTGCCCTACTCTGGGGAGAATCCATTGTCTTTGCCTTTTCTACCTTCTGGAGACCACCTGCATTTCGTGGCTCATGGCTTCTTGCCTCCATGTTCAAAGCCAAGAAGAGTAAACGGAGTCCTCATATCATATCTGCCTTCCTCTTCTCTTCTGTCTCCCTCTTCTACTTTTATGTACCCAGAGGATTAGATTGGACCTACTCGGGTAATCCAGGATAATCTCCCCATTTGAAGATGTACAACAAAGTCCCTTTGCCACATAAGGTAACATAGTCACAAGTTCTGAAGATTAGGACATGGATCTCTTTGGGTGGAGGGCATTATTCTTCCTGCCACAGACATGTTTTCGTTTCACCTGCTGTAGAGGAATTCTAGATCCCAGCACAAGACTCAGACATTTTATGGTGTCATGGATTTAATAATGATTGTAGAGTGCAAGTAAACTCTGGGTTGGAAATCACTCTTACTGATATTCTTGGACGTTGTGAGTGATGATACCAAGGAAGCTAGAATCGCACCCTAAAACAGAGTATCCACAGAAGTGCAATCACTATTATCACATTCCTAGCACCGATGTCATTAGCCCTAGGGCACAAACTCAGTCATGTCTCACGGTCAGTTCTTACGGAGCTCCATCTACATTGGGGAATAAATGAACTTTCTGCTGTACTAAAGCCAGTCTCAAATCTACACATCCAGGGATTTGGTGGCAGGTTTCATTTTCACATTTCAATATTATTTTCAGCTATAAGCACACATAAATCTCTAGTTTCAGGGCTTTAGGTGGAGTCTAGTTTATAATGAGACAGATTATTTCTATATTGTCAACGTACCAGACTGCTTACAATGGACAATATCATACTTCCTCCATAAACAGAACAATTTATTTGTCTGAACTTTAAAGAATACGATATTTTGCCTCTGGTAGACTTTCGAGGCAATTGAAGTAATCCCCCAAGTCCAATGAAAAAGCCCTATATTTTCTGAATTTGCTCCGTTTTGTTGGGAGCATTTAGCTGTCTTTTGAAATATGTGTTTACTTAATAGAAGGCGCCATCTTCCATCAATAAACTCATAAAGAAAAGAGATTACATAATGAAATGTAGAGAGCACGTGTGCCGCATGTCGCGACTGCCATCGATGTTGCAAGAGCCCCTGAACCATTTAGCTCTCCGTCGTTTCCCGGTAAGTGTTTCTGTAAAAACTGCTCTCAGAAATGACCTCTCCTTCTGTTTACACAAGGCAAATCAGAGATACAGATGAGTCTTCACAAGTGTGTGATCCAGAGACGTAAGAGCTGAAGAAATATTTGCTGGAATGGTCTATATATTCTTATGAGAAAAGGATCTGGTGCTCAGTGAAGCTTAACCCCAACTCGAATGTACAAATTACTGCGGACGTCTACTCAAAAATTGAGAGAACTTACTTGAATTGCCCACTTCCATGAAATAACAGATTTTGGATTGGAGTCCTCCCATGAATTCTTTTTCTTTTTCCTCTAAGCACATGTTAAAACAAACAAACCAAAGATTAAAAAAAAAAAAAAGTCTTTAGAATTAGCCACCTGGTGTCAAATCTAGACACCTCAACAGGGCCTTTTCTCCTCCCCGTCCCGCTGCCCTGGGAACATACAAGTTCCTCTTAAGCTTATTGGCAAAAGAAGAATTTTTTTTTAATTTTTAAATTTATTTTTGAGAGCTAGAGAGTGTGCGCAAGTGAGCACGAGTCGGGGAAGGGCAGAGAGAGAGGAAGACACAGAATCCGAAGCAGGCTCCAGGCTCCGGGCTGTCCGCGCAGAGCCCGGCACAGGGCTCGAACCCATGAATCAGGAGATCGTGACCTGAGCCAAAGTCTGGCGCTTAGCCGACTGAGCCACCCAGGAGCCCCTAGAATTTTTGTCTGGCTTCGTCAGTATCACTGCTGTCAGCTGTTGGTAACACTATTCTCTCAGTGCCTGGGCCTGAGTGCTATCACCAGCCTTTGTGCACAGAGACAGTGATTTAGATACAACCGATATGTGGAGATTTGTTAATAACATGCCCATCTTTCTGTGTTCCATACTGTGTTCATTTTTTCCCAAGATCACAAACGCGTGCAGGATTTTTAAAAGTCATACAGACACCAAGTCAGACTACTGAAAGCGCCGGCTTCCCAGGGGAACATGGAACCCAGGAGAAACACCCGTATAGAATTCTACCAAATCAGAGTGAACTCAGGTCAAACAATTTTAGGGAACAACTGAATCAAAACAAAGGTCTCTTAAGTAAGTAAGCAAGCAATAATCCTTCTAAGACACGCCGGCCCACTGAAGCAGAACCCTCAGAAGCTTATTGGCTCGTTCAGATCATTTTATGATAAAGTCCTCCATGGATCATGTATTTCTTAAATAAGATTGAGCTTTTTGAGGGAAGACATTTGTAAGATACTGCTTCGCCTTTAGCCCCAATTTTCCAGTTTATGACATCTGCACGTTCCTCTCGTGCCATTTAGCTACACCGATGCCCTTCAGCATCTGCTTCTTCCTTGAGTGCACGTGGGGGACGTGAGCGAAGTGAACAGCAAGCCTTCGGGAAGGCATGATGGTGCCTTTGTTTGCACTTTATGAGGCGCCATGATGACAGGAGCCAGGGAGGACCATGGCATCTCCAGGCATCCTTCAGGGAGAAGGCTCGCAAAGGTTCAGGCCCATTTTTGAAGGTTAGATTTCCCATACAGAAGTGGAAGGCACTTGTTTGCATACGGAAATCACTGTAAGGATGGCAAGTTACCAAGAAAATCTG
The DNA here is from genome assembly GCF_022079265.1 of Lynx rufus. Lineage (NCBI taxonomy): Eukaryota > Metazoa > Chordata > Mammalia > Carnivora > Felidae > Lynx > Lynx rufus. Next base: position 161,793,149 of record NW_025814856.1, on the reverse strand, counting down.
CAACTGGGAATATACCCAAGGAAGAACAGAATTGAGTCCAGTCAGAAACGCTTTCTTCAGGACAGGAGAAGGGAATACATCATCTCAGTTGCCTTTGTGACTCGCAGAGACTTGCTTCATAAGCTGTCGGGATTAGCTGAAGACAGGGAGATAGATGTTCAATGAAAAATCCCTTCCCGGGACAGACTGACAGGCACTCCACGTGGTACTATTTCTTCCTGTCGGAAACGCTGAAAAAAACTCGAGTTCTACTGAAAAATCTAACTGAACAGTAACTAAGAACAAGGCTACAAGGTTAGAAAAGAAAACATTTCTGTGATGAAAGATGAAGCATTTCAATTAAATTTTAAAGAACAGGAGCCAAGAGAGAAGCCCTATGTGTTTATAACATTTTCACTGGAGACTTCACTGGGTCATCTGTTGTCTTACGAGAGCTTGCTGGAAGAGGTTCCACATGAAAGAATAATGTAACGAAACCCCACAACTGGTGTCGGAAACTAAGGTACCTGCATTGAAAGGGCAAATGAATGAAGTTCCTCATATTTTATAAAAGGTACTCTTATTCATTGGAAACTCTGCACAATAACTGCCAGAGTGAACATGAGGTATTATTAGCTGAGTTCATATAATTGAGCTTTTCTTGTTCATGTTTTTAGGACTCAAAAGGCTATTTTAATTCTATCATAAACTAAGAAAATTTTCGGCGGTCATAATTCTCATGAACAACGAAACGATTTATGTAAGGCAGTCAATTGAGAAATACCTTATTAAAAATACAAGACATAATCACATACTAGAAATTATGTTCTAGGGTCGACATAATGTAGGATTTCGAATATTGGAATATTTGCTTCATCGTGGTTTAAAAGAGCAGTGCACAAGTAGACAATGTGAAAAGTGAGACAGATGTGTTTATAAGTTAAATACCATCATTTCATCTGCTCTATTTCTAATTCGCTTTTGCAATAACTTTAATATTTGATGAAAGACTGAATTTTTCTACACTACCATGAATTCTTTTAGAGAATCAACTAATAAATCACTTGGATTTGTAATAGATATTTTTATTGCCTTCATTCAAGAAATTTGCATACAATCCTCTTGATTGAGCACAACATTTATGCCAGGTACTGTCTTAGGCATTGGGGACCCAGGGATAAATTAGAAGTAGTTTTTGCTGCCAAGAAGCTAATTGTCTAGCTATTATCTTAGTGAAACTCCTACGAATGGACTCTCTTTATAAGGAAACTAATCGAGCAAGGGGAGAAACCATTATCTACAAGTTCAATAAATGATAAAGTTCTATGAAGGACACTGGCTAGCCATATAAAACAATTTTTTTTTGTTTTACACAAGGTTTCTACACGCACTCATCTGATGGGATTGGCAACACCAACAATCCTAGGGAAGGACGGAATGTCTTTTTCCCCAAACTCAATTTCCGGGGGTCCTGCCAATTTTCAGTGGTAACTCCTTCCCTGACTTTGTCTTCTTGATGCCTCTCCTCATTAATGGAGCTGGAGAGGAGGTATGATGACTCTCATTGTGTTCGGGAGTAAATTTAGGATGAATCAATTTCAGTGGGTATGTCTATAAAATTTCTTCTTTAGTATTAGAATCGAGAACTTTTTTTTTTTTAAATTTTTAATGTTTTTGTTTTTGAGACAGAGAGAGACAGAGCATGAGCAGGGGAGGGGCAGAGAGAGAGGGAGACACAGAATCTGAAGCAGGCTCCAGGCTCTGAGCTGTCAGCACAGAGCCTGACACGGGGCTCGAACTCATGGATTGTGAGATCATGACCTGAGCTGAAGTTGGACGCTTAACCAACTGAGCCACCCAGGCGCCCCTAGAATCGAAAACTTTTTATATGATACAGAGATTTCAGGTGTTAGGAACCAGATAGGAGGCATTAATGATCGGACAAAGTATTCTGGAAGCATATTCGTCCCACTTATCAAATTCCGTCCTTAGGACTTCTGATCTCATCCCTTCAGGGTAAGTGGGAGGGAGAAATGGTTAGAAGAATTTGTGCACTGTGTATTGCACACCTCCAAGTTAGGGTCTGTTCCTTTCTTGGGAAAGAGACATGGAAGGTGGGGCTCCTTGACAATTCATCTTGGGAGCATTGTGCCTTCTTTGCTTGCTTCTTCCATAAAGTAGAACATGCTCTGTCAAGGCAAAAATTTCCCAACTGCCTTTCCCTGCATTTCTTGTAGGAAGGGAGTCAGGCCCACTGACATCTCCTCCATGTTTCACTCAAATATGCCTTTCATCTTTCTCTCCCGGGGTCAGCCTGACGCAGCACTCGAACTCACACTGCGAGATCATGACCTGAGCCGAAGTCGGGACGCTCAACCGACGGAGCCACCCAGGCGCCCCATAAACACAGATGACTTTTTTTTTGGTAGCATGTACTTAAATTTTTACAAGCCCTCCCATTTTTTTAAAAAGTTAAATAACAGCAACAGTAATACTACTTGAACTCCCTGTATGTCAAGCTCTGCTGTAGCTACAGGGACGAACAAGAATGGGTCCTGGACTCAAAAACACTTACATTCCAGTGAAGGAACAAAAGCCACTAAAGACAAACCAAGATAATGAATTCAATATGACCATATAAAGATACTAAGGTTTACTAACACATTTTCAAAATCATTTCTCCTCTTGGGGCACCGGGTGGTTCAGTTGGGTTAAGTGTCCGACTCTTGATTTCGGCTCAGGTCATGAGCTCATGGTCATAAGATTGAGCCCCACATTGGGCTCCGAGTTGACAGCACAGAGCCTGCTTGGGATTCTCTTTCTCCTCTCTCCCTGCCCCTCCTCTGCTCACTCTCTTTCTCTCAAAGTAAATAAATAAACATTTTTAAAAAAAAAATCAATTTTTCCTCTAAAAAATCAAGATTTGGGCCAAAAGTGAGTGTGTCATTTAAATAAATCGTACTGGCTAATAAAGTATTTTGTACCAAGATAAATGATTAATTATCGTAAATGGACAATAAACGTTGGTCTCCAGAGCTGGCATTCTTAGCCCAGGGTTGACATAGCACCTTCAAAGTGTTTCCTCTCTCTCTGAAATTACATGCAAAATTTTGCATGCATATGAAAATATATATTTTTCCAGCAGTGGGGATCATAAATAAAGGAATTCTTCATTCAAAAAAAAGTAAAGATCCATTGAAATGCTTGTTCCAAACACATGGTCAGTCTAGCAAAGCTATATGAAATTCTTGATGAATATTTTGCTCTCATTTCAGAAAAAGGATGTTTATTGCCTTCCCACTAGGAGAAGATGTATGTGGCTGGGAGTGGATGTGGGAAGTGAAGGAGAGAACACAAACTATCAAATTCTAAATATCTGGTAGAAATTTGGAGATGCTCTTCTTTTCTCATGATAACTAACTATACAGGCAGCTAATTACAGTGCAGAAAGACAGAATCAAGTCACGGAGACAGATTTTGTGAATGTAATGGTCTTTTGTGGCAGCAAATCATTAAGAACATTTTTTTTTCATGTTTATTTATTTTTGAGAGTGAGACAGAGTGCGAGCAGGGGAGGGACAGAGAGAGAGGGAGACACAGACTCGGAAGCAGGCTCCAGGCTCTGAGCTGTCAGCACAGAGCCCGACGCGGGGCTCGAACCCTCATGCCGTGAGATCATGTCCTGAGCTGAGGTCGGACACTCAACCGACTGAGCCACCCAGGTGCCCCAAAATCACTTCTTTAAATAAATAAACTTAAAAAAAATGTAAAAATGTACAGACATTAGAAAATGCCACCCTTTGGAAAGCCATGAATATAAAGGTGTGAATTAATGAATAATTAAGATTATTTCTGAACACCAACTAATGCACAAACTTTATTTAATAGCCAAACTATTAAAAATGCCAATTTGAAAAAACATAGATCAGAGAATCCTACAGAAATATTGTGTAACTCTTCTATATGCTCCAATAAAAAAACACTTCATTTGAAAAATCTTTCTCACGACTAATACCTAGATGGTTCAGTAGGTATTCTCGCTTATCAAAGGAGAACAAATCCTCACGTTAATGCACAACTTTTCTACCACTGAAGCATATGGATGTTTGAATTTAGCTGAGAATAAGAAGAGTCCCGATTCTTTTAGGTCATGCCATTCTTGAACCGGTGACTCTAATTACTGCCATTGTGACATTAGCCACCAAGTTCTCTTATGCTGCAAAGCACACTGACCACAAGATACGAAAAAATGACGTTTAGTACTAATGAATGTGGTGTCAGCGATGACAACCATGTGCTGGGATCTTCCAGGTAGGTTGTTCTATACCCTCTGCTAGGGTGAGTCTTTGCCGTGAAATCCGTACAACAGGACTTAGAGCCTTGTTATATGCAAAGATCTGTGCTGAGTCCTTAGTTGAAAGGCAGAGGTTCATGGGACAAAGTCCTGGAGCTCAAGGGGCTGAGGGGCTCTGCAGGAGATATGCTTCCTGCTGAACTAGCTAGAAGTTTCTTGATCATTGTAGCAGGTTGACTCCTCGTGTTCTCCAAAATCCGTGCCCATCCAGAACCTCAGAATGTGACTTTACTTGGAAAGAGGGTCTTTGCAGATACAGTGAAGATAAGGATCAAGATGAGATCATGCTGGGATACGGGGCCCAAATCCAATGAGGGTGTCCTTACGAGAGACAGAAAAAAACACGAAGACACATGGAGAAGGCAGAAGACCAGGTGAAGGTAGAGGCAGAGATTGGAGTTATGCTGCCACAAACCAAGAAATGCCAGGAGTCACGAGAATCTGGCAAAGGCACAAAAGGAGCCTTCTTGAGAGCCTTCTGGGGGATCATGGCCCCTGCCAATGCCTTGATTTTGGACTTGTGGTTTCCAGAACTATGAGAGAGTCACATTCTGCTGTCTTAAGCCACCAAGCTGGTGACAATTTCTTAAGGCAGCTCTAGGAAACCAGTGAGCGGTTACCTTACATATGTGTTATCAGTCCTCAGCTCTCCACAGAGCTCTGGAATCTAGATCCAGGGAATCTTTCTCTCGCTATGCAGAAAGACTAGGGTTTTGTTTTTGTTTTTGTTTTTGTTTTTGTTTTTGTTTTTTTTTGGCATAGGAAAGCCTTGCTAAACTGTAAAGGCTCAGACAGGGCTTTGGAGCCAGTCTGCCTGGGTCGGATTCCAGCTCTGTCGTTTACTGTGTGACTTGAAGCATATGACTGCAGGTCCATCTCTCTGTCTTGGTTTTCCCATCTGCAAACCAGCAATAGACTATTATCTTCCTTTTTAATTTTTTTTAATATTTATTTTTGAGAGAAAGAGACAGAGTGTGAGGGGGAGAGGGACAGAGAGAGAGACACACACAGAATTGGAAGCAGTCTCCAGGCTCCAAGCTGTCAGCACAGAGCCCGATGTGGGGCTCGAACTCACGAACCGTGAGATCATGACCTGAGCTGAAGTCAGACGCTCGACTGACTGAGCCACCCAGGCGCCCCTAGACTATTACCTTCTTTATAGAATACTTGCGGGGATTAAACGTGTCGACCTGTGAAGTGTTTAAACTATACCTGACACGTGGGAGATACTCAATAAATGTCATCTATAATCACTATTCTACAACTGTATTGCATGCTAACTGCTCATTCCTAGGTTTCGCCACAAAGGCTTCCTCGGGAGGGCACAGGGTGAGCCTTGCCCAGTGCTGGGAAGCGAGCTTTGTTTTCCTGTGAAGAGAACTCTGCCCTCTTCGATGAACTGTTCTGCAGGGTGCAGACTTCACAATAAATTCGAGTGTCTTCGCCTCTATCGTTTCAACAATTCTTAGCAATCTTTTCTGTGACTACTCTACCTGGATTGGGCCTGGGATTAGGGGGCCAGTCACCACGTTAGGTTTTCAGGGCTGCTGTAGCAAAGCACCACAGACCGTGTGCCTAAAACAACGGGAGTTTATTCTCTTAGCTTCTGGAGACGAGAAGTTCTAAATCCCAGGGTTGGAAGGGTTGGTTCCTTCTGAAGGTTCAGAGGGAGAGTCTGTTTCGTGGCTGCTTTAACTCGTGGTGGCAACCCTTCACATTCCTTCCTGTGTCGGGGCAACTCCTATCTCCTCCCTGTGTGTGTTTGTTACTCTGTCTTCTCTTATAAGGACACCAGTCACACAGGATGAGGGCCCACCTGGTTCTGGGGGGACTTCATCTTGACTTGATCATCTGCAAAGACCTATTTCCAAATAAGGTCAACGATCACAGGAACTGGGGCGTTAGGACTCCAACATACCTTTTTTTTGGGGGGGGAACGTCATTCAACCCACAGCTGTCACCCTATACACATGAAGCAAAACAAAAGTCAGCAGTCACCGACAATTTTTTACAGATTTATTAAAAATATCAAAACACTACCTTTTTCTGAAAGTTTTCACACAATTAAGAAAGGCTTATCTAAATTTGGTAGCTTTAAAACGTCTTAAAAGGGAAGCCTGCTCTTATGAGAATCTGACAATAAGTTTCAAATGTGTGTTTATGTTATATCATTGTTGGATGTGGAACTCGTCACCCCTTTATTGAATGTCCTCATTTCCTCTATTAACAATGTTCCTTTTAGTTTTTTTAAACGACATATTTGACAAAGATAAACTGCATTAACCCAGATCTTTGAAACTAAACGTAAGCAAAGAGTTTACTATTTTAATTAAATTAAACCTTCAAAAGATTACTCACCCCCTCTTCTTTCTGGCTCACAGACTCTGCCGCCTACAGAATATGTTCAGCTCTTGGCTTAGCATTTGCAGGTTCCTCTGATTCCAAGTTGGGTCTCATTTTCTCATTTGAGTACTTATCGAAATGCTTGCTATGTGTCGCATGTCTATTTTGTTTTTTAAAACTTTTTTAAATGTTTATTTATTTTTGAGAGAGAGAGAGAGAGAGAGAGAGATAGAGAATGGGGGAGGGGCAGACACACACACACACACACACACACACACACACACACACACACACACAGAATCAGAAGTGGGCTCCAGGCTCTAAGCTGTCAGCACAGAGCCTGACGTGGGGCTCAGACCCACAAACCACGAGAACGTGACCTGAGCCAAAGTCAGAACCTATCTTAACCGACTGAGCCACCCATGTGCCCCTCGCATGTGTATTTTTCTACAGGAACCTGTTGCTTCCATCGGTTTGGTCACATACATTCCAGCTGAAGCCTTCTGCCCCCTGTACAGCCCCACGTGCAAGGACCGCTACTCATTCCTTCCTCCTTTCCTTCAAGATCTTTCTCCAGGTGGTTCCTGAACCTTCTGCTTTTACCTATCTGGGCTTCCTTGTAAAAGAGATGCATCGTTTCATCTCTCCATCTCATTCTGAACTAGGTTACAAAATCCTCAACTGCCAAAACCATCGGCGGCCTGTCACAATGCCTTGTATACAGCTGGTGCTCAAAATACAGTCTGAGGATTGATTCTTTTGTTCACCTTAGATTGTAATTCATTATTTCTGAGTGACTTGACGGAAATAATAATGGTTGCATTTAGCAATTGGCATTTATGCTTAATTCATATTAGTTTTACAAAACCGAGGGGTTTGAAGAAGTTTCATTCTTTTTGTATAATATGTATTACTACCATTATGGAGAACTTAACTGCACCAGTCACTGTTAGAGCTCTTTACATACACTTGTCTCATTTCATCCCCATAGCAACCTTTTGTACTAAAGCATAATTATCTCTATTTTACAGATGAGGAAATTGAAGCTTAGTGAAATTAAACAAGTTTCCCAATGTCACACTGCTGATAAATGAAGAATTTGAGCCTAGGTCTGCCTGCCCCCAAATGTGTTCTTAGAATTTCTATAATTTCCCTGTCACAGAAACCTTTTAGAAAACTTCTTAAAAACAGAGTCTGGGGCTCCACTCTAGAATTCTGAATCAAAATCTCTGGGGAAAGAAGCTGGGGATCTGCATCTTGACAAGCATCTTAGGGAGTTTGTGCGATCAGACAAATTTAGGAAACATCTCGACAGCTCGGTATGGCTCACCGGTACTTATAAGTTCCTGTGTTGAACACTTTCCTATATAGGGTTTGATTTTCGTCACGGCTTCAAAGAACACAAATGTTCCTTGAGGTTCACACTGACGAGAGAAACAAGGCCTGCAGGTCCATTCCTGCAGGTCTGCTCCACCCCAGGTATACCCAGGGTCTTGGGTCGACCTTGCCCTCTGCCCAAGCCTCAGGAACATGGGTGCGTGACCTATGCAGGTTGACGAGGGTCTCACACTTGGTTTAATGTTCTGCTGCCATTATTCTGAAGTTCTTAGTATTTCTTAACAAGGGGTTCCGTGTTTTCGTTTTGCACCAGGCTTTGTCAATCACTTAGCTGGTCTTGCTCTGGAACCTAATGTACCAGAGACTCTAGGTCACGAGATACAAACGACCTACTCGAGGGAAAGCAGCACCGTCTTTGCTCTTCTCCTTCTCTTTGGTTTTAAGATTTGGGGCAGGGGCTGTCTGAGGTGGGGAGAAGTCAGGGTGTGAAGTGGAGTGCGAAGCAAGGTGTGAAGTCAAAGATCTGGATGTGGGGCTAAGCCTCTTCTGGAAGGTAGAGGGAAGAGATGGGGTTCTGTACCTGGACAAGAAGGCAGGAAGTAGATGAGAAAGGGGAGGGGCAGCTTTGTAGGCCCGAGAGGCTTTGTGTTCACGGATGGGGCAAAAGGGAGAGGACTCCCACGTAGAAAAGAGTTAACATAGTCCGTCGGACTGTTTCTCCTTAAAAAGGCTATTTGTGAGGCTGGCTGATGGCTGGATTCCAGCAAGGCTAGCTAGCACCTAATAAGGGTGCCTCACTGTGCCTAAAGTGTTGGTGTAATGTGCTGAACACCTGCTTTCCTTCTGGGAGTCTGGAATTTGGGTCCATGCCAGGCAGGGGCTGCCCACCGAACCACCGCCGATAAAAACCTGAGTCTCTAATGAGCTCCCTCGTTGGCATGTGTCCTGATAAGGTAGCATTGGGCCTCTTTCATGAAGGCACTAATCCCATTCCATTCTCATGGCCTGATGGCCTCCCAAAGGCCCCACCTCCTGATACAATCACTTCAGGGGTTGGGATTTCTACACTTGGATATGGGGGGGCCCTGACATTTGACCTATAGCACTTGTCTTCCTCATCCCAACCTTGCCTCAAATGGCTCAAACTAGTCTTTAGCAGCTACAGTTCCGTAAGGCTCTCTCCTGCTACCTCCCTTGAACGATCAATATGTATCCCCAAATTATACATGGTGATACTTACCTGGTGAACTAGCAAGGAGACATGGTTTTGAGTGGCAGCAAAAAGGGTTGGGAAGTGAATGTGTCACTCATGAGATCTCAGGGCAGGCATCTACATTGCAGTCCCCACTGGTTAAGTGTAGGTCTTGTGAGGATGTATGAAGACCCAGGTAGGCAGGTCTACCCGAGACTTGGTAATTTATTTTGTAAAGTATGTCATGCTTGAGGTAACGCAACCGTACCTCTGTTTGAAGTGCTGTTATTTTAGTTTTTTTGTTAGTAGGCAAAATGGAGGCTGTGTGGCGTTTCAAAATATAATCTAAAGCGAAAATAGAAATGGAAAAGATTGAAACCAATGAAGGAAGCCTCGAAACACACTCTACTATGCAGACGAATTATTCAAAGAGTAGAAGCCATAAATGAAATGAAAACTCTCATCATAAAAAATATACTTATTCTATATTTATTATGTTACATTCTGCCACATCTTCCTGGCTGATACACGGAGAATTTTATGGAGAAGCTAAGAAAATGTTCCAAGTATCTTCCAGGCAGTGATATGCATCCTAGGTACTTTTCGGACCTTTCTGACATTCGGTTGAATCATGGCAAAACCCACCTTTTCTCTTTCTTCATGTTTAACCTCTTATTACTCCAGAAAGAATCACAGCAGGTTGACTTGTAGCCACACGTAAGACTGAATTCCAGGTGGGGACGGGTTCTCTAAAGTGGCCTCTCACCAGTGTGCTCAAGGTATGTAGTCCAATATGGCAACCACCAGCCACATGTGGCTATTTAAATTTGAGCTAACCAAAATTAAGTAGAGTTAAAAATTCAGATCCTTGGTCACACTAGTCACATTTCAAATGCTCAGTGGCCACCTGTGTCTAGAGGCTACCATATGGATAACACAGGTTAAAGAACATTTCCATCATCACTGAAAACCACCATTGGGTAGCACTACTCTAGAAAGCTAAGCAACAGGCCAACAAAACAAATAAAGCTCTGGCTCTTTAGTGTCCTCCTTAGTTCTCTCCCACTGGAGAACTACTTTCAGAGAGAATAGCTAGTCTTAACTTCTTTACGGCTTTGTGGGTGAAATGGCATGAACAGATTCTTAAAACACTAGCACAAAAGGCCACAGACCCAAATTTATATTGAACTCTCTTACCATACCTACGTAGAATTGTTCTGAATTAAGGATTAGTTCATCATGAAGTCAGTGTTTCAACTTTTAAATGAGACAGGTGATTTTTTCCCCCTTAGGACAAAGCCCTAAGCCATGGGTGTAAGCCTGGGATGGCTCTAGACTGGCTGGGACACAGAGCATCCTTGGTGCTGCCTACAGTGCACTCCCATATCCACAGTCCAGCTGCTGCCACGGCGCATGGCAAAGACGTGTTCTGACTTCTAATCCCATTTTGTCTTCCTCCCCATGTCTAACAAGAGTTCCTCCAACTACCTTAATCTCAAGTAGTTTTGAGCCCCCAGTTGGGGCTACCATGGGATTAAGGTAGGTTCAAGATGGAGGTGACTAGACCAGCACTAAGTACAAATGCTAAATTTTCAGGGTAAGAGAATTATGTGTGTGTGTGTGTGTGTGTGTGCGCGCGTGTGTGCACGCACGCATGTGTGTGTGCATGTACGAAAGTGCCGGAGGGGAGGGAATATCTGTATGAAACAGAAATGGTAGACACTCTATTACTTTATCCTAAATATAAGTGTCATCCAGTTGTTTCTTGATTCTCTAATAGGTGGTCCTTGAAAAGGGATATAAACAGGTAGGAAGGAAGCCCAGCTTTTGGGCTAAGAAGAGTTAGAAAAACAGGAGTCTTCTCAGAAATAAAAAGTGCTATGCATCTGTATGGTATGTGCTGGATAGCCAGATTGTGCAAGCACACGCTGAATGCACCTGTTAATCACTCTCCTGAGAAAGTAGAGATCTTGTCCTCCCTCTGAATTCCCATCAGGCAGAATGTGTGGAAGAATGTGCTGTTCCATGTTCAAAGTTCAGGGCTCTCGGGGTGGGCAACTCGGAGCATCTCCCTAGTAACAAAGAGTGTCCAGATGGCGGGTCTGGATCCCCTTGGAAACCCCGGCTGAGCAAGGAGGGGAAGGACCACTGAGCGTTGTTAGGGGAAGTTGCTACGGCATAAAACCTTGCTGCACGTACATCCCAACAGCAGACGCTTTGTCTAGTCGGCCACTCCCGGCCTCCCTGTACGTAAGTTCCCCCAATAAACCTGGATCTCGATCGCTATCTCAGGTCTTTTTTTTTTTCTTGGCCTCAGTGGACTATCACCCATCTTAGGCTTAGAGTCTGCTGAGGTGTGGCCGCACAGAATCGATGTTCCAACCAGAACTACTTTTGTTGGTTTCTCTTCCCAGATTAAACATAAGTCACTTATTTGTTGCATCCGAAGATAAAGTCTGGACACTGCTCACCAATAAATGACCAGTTTCAGTCAAATGACATGGCCACCTGCGGCCCAGGGTGGAATCAGTAGCTCAGTCTCTCTCCTTAATCCCAAAGAGAAGCTGTAAAGTTGGCTTTATTACAGATGCTGCCTGGAACCATTGTCTTATTTCTTATACACGTTCAAGAGCAACCTCTTTTGGGGGACATCAGCATAAAGCCAGAAAAACTGTCAGTTCTGTAGGCAAAGAAACAATCACACTTAATTCGGGTGCATCAGACTATCGTTATACTTAAACAATAACAGATGCATTTTTCCACATGTAAATTTGAAGGATTGAAATGAAGACGTTATCTCCTTGAAATATATACGTAAAGAACAAATAGAGATGTGTAAGAAATAAAATGCATCAGAGTATCTTCTCAGTTCTGCCTCTTGGGTCAAGTTCTCTTTTTACAAATCCGGTTCTAAAGTGTTAGGTTATTTATAAAAAAGTACTACCTTTTTGATTTCTGCGTGTTTTTTGTTTTTTGTTTTTTAAACGCCGAAAACTGAGGCAGTTGGGCCAACTTGCTATCTCCGGCCAAACTGAAGCATAAACCAAGCACCCAAAGTAAATGAGGTTATCCCATGGCGCTCTTTACTTCTTGAGTCAGTCACACTATTATCTCAGGTATGATAATGGGAAGGAAACCAGAGAGGAATCTTTGAGGTCTTTATGTCGAGTCGCAAACTTGGTGAAAACCAGTGAACGGTTCTGTTACATAACAGGCCATATTTTAAGTTCAAGCCCAATTTGCATCCTACTCAGTATAAGAAAATTAAATTCTAGAGGTCTGAATATCATAAAACAAAACTGATTAGGATAATCTACTGGAATGGAACTAAGGAATACTTAAAGCATCAGACACAGGGATTAGAGACAAGACTGTCAGGCTACTTCATTGTCTAAAGCTTAAGTCCAGAAAAACCCTGAACAGAAGAGGCACAGATAGAATCTTAAAGGGCAAAGGACCTCTCCTTCATCAAAAGACCAAGCTACCCTTGCTGAGTCTGGTTTTTCTACTCACACTTTAAGGACTGAGAGAGATTCTCAATTAAGCGTTGGTCTAGGAACCAAAGACAAATGACTCAGGGGCTGGCTCAAAGATAAAATGTTTAAATGGGACATGACTTCCTCTTCTTTTCAATTTGGGACTGTACACGCAGTTCACGGAGCAGCCTACCAGGCCAACAGGTGGACACATATCCAACTGCCCTGCTTTCTATGCACATATCCTGTGAATTTTGAATTGGGATATATTTTATATATTCAAATACATATTAAAACTTACATTAAAATATATGTCAAATATAAATTAAATATGTAAACTGAAATATATAAATTTATATTAAAATATATATACTGAAGTTTTTGAGTGTTTATCTATTTTTGAGAGAGAGAGAGAGAGAGAGAGACAGAGACAGAGCATGAATGGGGGAGAGGCCGAGAGATGGGGAGACGTGGCATCTGAAGCAGGCTCCAGGCCCTGAGCTGTCAGCACAGAGCCTGACGCGGGGCTCGGACCCAGGAACCGCGAGATCATGACCTGAGCTGGTCGGACACTTAACCGACTGAGCCAACCAGATGTCCCTGAACTGGGATATATTCTAAAGATAGTAATACAGATCTTACATAATGCTTGCCAGAGTTTAGAACAATTTTTTTTTATCCCGATGACTGTAGTAAGATTGCTACTTTGGAACGGTCAGCAAACTTCAAGAAGAGGCGATTTTAACAGTTTTCTTCAGTGAACTTTCTGAGTTTCCAAGGCCTGCATGCAGTTAGGACTGTGAAAAGAAACTGCATGAAAAGCCGAGCAGGTACCATAAAGCAGGTGAACTGGAACACGGTTTTAATTATGCCAGAGTGAGGTAGTTTACAGCTCACAGTTTAGCACCCTAACAATAAGTTCGAAGTACTAATTGTAATTTTGTCAGTAATAACCTTGAGACACGGATAAACAAAAGTGTGGAACAGTCTGCTCGGGTCTCTGAAGTGCCGGGGGGGGGGGTTAATCTAATTTAGATTAAACAATGAGTTCTATAAATGTAATACCTCATGGGCATCTTAATTTAGAAGTGTTAGGGAAAATATAAAAACTTACCAAAAACGTTCTTTTTTTAATCCTTAATTTGAAGATAATCATCAGATTCAAGGGATTTTCAAGGTACAAAAGAATAAAAGTTTTTACTTAGTTAAGAAGAATAAATGTGCAAAAAGCCTTGTTGAGGTTAAAAATAGTCGTGCATATAAATCAAGCGATAGGTCCTCTCTTGGACCCGTATAGCAATTATCGTCCGTGTAAGTTCTCTGCAATTCATCATGCATTGCCTCGTGGCACTGCCTCCATTGTTAGTCTGAAATGCTTATTTAAATCTTTTGAGGTTATTTAACGATTCATATTCATTTAATGAACACCTATTTGAGGGACTCAATGTGGCAGGCATTTCCCTGGGCACTGGGATATGGATCTCTCCCTACGTTGCCATCCATTGTTGGGGGTGAACATACTAATAATGCAACCAAAGAGAGAAAACAGATTGTGATGTGATTGTCATTTCTCTGTCATTTCATCCCAGGTTCCTGGAATGGAGCTTTGAGACCCTTAAAATTTCCTGAGTGGTAGGAATGTCTTTGTCATTCATGGTAGGCCCTGACGGTTTATGCTTAGGGGGTGACTCCTGGTGGATCTTACAGAGTTTCAAGATGGGGGCTGGTCCTGCCGGAAGGACCAACTGTAGGATTTGAGGGGTGGGGCTTGAAGCCAGGAGGTATCAGCTCCCAGCTCCAGGGAGGAGAAGGAAGAAATGCTGGAGTCTAAATTCCATAATGTGGCCAATGACTTATTCAATTGCGTCTACATATGAAACTCAGTAAAAACTGTGGACACCCAAAGCCTGGCGAGCGGGCTGGTGGCACGCATTGATGTGTGCAGGTTGGGGGGAGGGTCACGTGTCCTCATTCCACCAGGAGAGGACAAGGGAGCTTCGTGTCGGAGACCCACCTCACCAGACCTCACCCTGTGTACCTTTCCAGTCAGCTGGTCTTGATTTGTATCTTTCATAATAAGACTTCAATCTTAAATTCAGTGCTTTCCTGAGTTCTTTGAGTCATTCTGGTGCATTACTGATCCCTAAGGCATAGTGGGCACCCCCAAACTTGTATCAGTGGGTCAGGGGGGCAGGATAGCCTGGGAGCCCCAGACTTGTGGCCCATGTCCGAAGTGAAGGCAGCCTTGTTGGGGACCGTGAAACCCGTGCTAACTCTGAGCAGTTAGCGACAGGATTGCAGGTACACTTTCAGACAGCCAGAACGAGCCTAACTCTCTCCTGCAAATGGTTTAGAGAGATCACCTGGAAAGTTCAGCAGGGGAACCCAGCCGTGGGGATTCAACTTACAGAACAAAGCCCCTCCCGGATCTGGGATCCTGTCCCTTCTGCGAAGTGCCAAGGTTAGGGAAGGGACGGGCACCCAGGGAAGGGGACAAAAACATAGCCAGACGCATCTCCTCTGTGGGATGGGACGATTCCTCCAAACGTGAGCGGTATTTGAAAGGACAGGCAGGAAAGTCAGTCACACGCACACAAACACCGTATCTACTGTAAAACACAAATACCATCCCTCTCCCCCAAACTCGAAGTAAATTTACTTCCCATTTCCAAAGTGCATCTGTGGCTAACGTTGAATGGCCATCTAATATTAAAGAGCTGATGCTTCCCAGGGAGTTGTCCACTTCTAATTGTTCAAAGTCACTCTGGAGTCTGGAAGACCAAAGCTAAGCAAGACTTCCTTCTTTCTAAGTCTGCTGCTTTGTAATCGGACCTGCTCTCCGATACGCCCAGAGGGCTCAATCCTTTAATGGGAATCAGCCCCCGTTTTGATCCCGAAAATTTCACTATTTCTGCTTGTTCTTAGAGCTACTCCTGTTTCTCAGCTGGTAGCAGCCCAGGGCAATAGCAGCGAAGGCTGGGACATTAAGAAAAAAATAGAGGTTAATCATTTCTACACATCATTCTAGACTTTCTTCCCCCTGCCTTCTGCTATCAACCGAAAAACTACCTAAAGTCGAAGTAAAACAAAAACAGAACAAAACAAAACAAAACACAAAAGTTACCAACTTTCTGCCACTGACCCTTCATCCCTGTGGTTGTGGGTTTTCGATCAGGCTTTCCAGATGGCTGATCTCACAGTAGGGCGAGAGTAAGCGTGCCAGCACCACATTATTGCACAGCTCAGCTGACGAGAGGCAGGGACCCAAGGTCAGAGTTCCAGGTCAGAGCTCCCTCTTCGGATCTCAACATTCATCTCGGCTTTGGGAAATTACTAAAGATGAAAGCTCACGTCAAACTGTCTCAATGTGCTCTGCCTTATCCCCGCTGGGAGACTGTGGGCCGGTCACTTAACCTCCCTAGACCCAAGGTCCCTCGTCTGGAACGTGAGCGGTCGGCACTCTTTGATCTCTGAGAGTCTTCAACCATGAGAACACTGTGATTCTTTGTTTTTGCTTCCAGCTATGCTCGAAGCAAGGGTCCGTGGCTACACGTTGTGGGAAGAAAGGGAGAAGGGAGAAGAATGTGGAGCATCTTCTGAGGAAATAATGACTCCTGGAGGATGATACGCATTTGCATTCCCATTGGAAATGTCTTATCTGTGGAGAAACGAGGTGTGGATACTGTCATTCCCTTGCCTCTCTCGGCAAGGGAATGGCTGGTTATGCTTGTGGCTTATAAGATTCCTGCTGGTACGTACGATTCCGTTCCCAGAAAACAGAGGTCCGCTATCGTCTGGATGAAACTCCGTCACCATCTTATTTCACCCTTGGCTTTGTCTTTGCCCTGTGTTCCTGGGCTGGATTTGTTGCCTCCTTCCTCACCCTGTCTTCTTGGCCTCCCTGAGCTACTTTAGAGGAGCAGCTACCCATAGGCAGAAACTGTTTTCACACGTAAATGTTTCATCCTGCTTGCAGAAAGTTGCGAAACTTTTGTGGACTCGGGGCAGAAATAAATAAAATATTCCGGGTTCCTGAGAAACTAACTTTGCATTTTAGACATCCAGCGTGACTCTGTTTTACAGCCAGAGCGGGCTTCTGGAAAGAGCGGAGAAGAGGTCCTTGAGTGACACGTTTTCGTGAATGGCTTCTGCCCACGTGTACTGAAAACACTTGCTTTTGTAGCAAACTTGCTCCTAATTAATTGTTTAAAGTCTCTGAATCCCTAGAGAAGATATGGGAAATTGTTAGCTCATAAAGCCGAGAATAAAGCAATTATCTGGCACATACTTTATTTCTATAATTAATTATATTCACCACATATGGTACAAAGAAGACTTCCACCTCCAAAACCAAAAAAAAAAAAAAAATGTTTATTTCGGTCCTGCTTCCACAAAAGTTTAGCAGCTCTCTGCAAGAATGATGATACATTTACAGTGTGAAAACAATTTCTACCTATGAGTGGCTGATCCTCTAAAGTAGCTCTTTTGGGAGGGAGGGGAGGGTGGGTGATGGGTATCGAGGACTAACCACCCATCACTAGTCATACTCTGGGTCTCATTTAGATTTGAGGTTTCCGTTTGAACGTGTCTGGAAAAACAAAACAAAACCAAACAAAACCTACCCCCGCCAATAACACTAATACCCCCATAGAAAACTAAACTATAAGATCATAAGCATTTTCAGCACTCTGGGAAATGCAGCAGACCTGAGTGGAATTCACCGGTTTTCTTTAGCATTTGGATTTTATGGGCCTATGAGTTCGGATGAGTCAAAGTCAAAATGAAACTCAGCAGGGATGATGGAGCCAACCGAAACCACTGAAACGGTTGGTCAGAGCCTACAAAAATTGTTTCATGCTCTAAGACTGGGGGATAGAACGGGGACCTAATTCAAGACACAGCTTTCCAGGGCTGGCATCACTAAGACTCCTCGAACAGAGAAAGACATTTTTTCATGATGGATTTGGTTTTTTAAACCGTAGCTTTGTACAGACTTCAGTAAATGATACAAAGTAAGTTAATCTCTATGAACAACAGAATAAATGCACTGTAACACTTTTTACATCACAACGATTGAAATTTAATCCCTGAAACATTCATGCTATATTGGTAACTGGATGTGGGTGGGTGGGGGAGTGGTGGGGATAAGACCCAAATGGCTATTTTTTTTTTTTAATGATTTCATTCAATCATCGACTGACTCAGGGAAACCACCTCGACCTTGTACAGAGAAAGCTGTTTATGTTCTCTGCTCTGCCTTTCCTCCTGAAGCCTCCCAGAGGCTACAAGGGTATACAGAAATTTGTAGTGTCAGTGACATTTTAAAATAAATATTTTGTTCATTTGTAAACAGAAAGGCTAATACTTAACCTCACCCACCTTATTGGGGGCTGTGAGTATCTGAGCAAATCAAACATGTTAAAAACTGGAAAGTGACATGATGTGGAACATTTTCTCATTACTGTGCCCGTGTTAGAACATTCTTAAAGGAAGGTAGATAAAGCTGCTACCTGGCAATTCAGGTCCAAGGTATGATGTTCTCAGTTGCCTGCAAAAAAGGAAGCCTTCGCTTTCTCCCTCTCAGACACAAAAGCGTTCCATATAATTGCAATTGAATATGGACTGTGCTTTTGGTTTATGAAGTAGCAGGCAAAATATGGATTGAAACAGTCTCTCTTAAGCTGTAGTGCTGTAAGAATACTGAGCTCATGCCGTGCCCATGATTAAGACAGTTCTTTGTCTTATAAGGGGTCCTAAAAATGTCTCTAAGAACAACAGCCTTGGAAAAGAAATGCAAATAAACACTGGCCACCACGATTTTCCTGTTTTCTCTTTTTAAATACGAAGTCTGGCTGAAATACACTATATCACTCCTTTCTTGAGCAGCAGTTGCAATAATATTGTATTGCAAAATCTGATACATTTTGTCTTCCAGCATTTTTTTCATGTGCGTTTCTCAAAATGCGGTTTGAGCTTCTGTTTCTTATTTCTCAGAGTGTCTGGTAAAGTGCTAGACACACAGCAGACATGTCAGAAATTTTTCTTGAAGACTGATTTATTGATTAAGGGAAACAAGCTAATAGTAACTATAAACTGTTAACACACTTCTACATACACTATGTAATGTGGCTGAAATCCTCTGTGTAAGGAAGGCAACAAGTTTGCAGAAGTGGGATTTTTATAACTTTACCAAGTTAACCAATGACTTCACGGGGAGCCCTTTGTTTAATTCATAGCTCGCTCCAGAATTAGCATCGGTAAGCGAGAAATATTTTACCTTTGTAGATGAATGAAGAATCATGACATAATGAAACGGAGTTTCATCGGACAACACATGAGAATCTGCCTATTTTGAGAGTCATCCTGTCGCACATCAATCCCTCAAAATATTTTTAAAAATGCATACTCGCTATTATTTTGTGTCAATATCGTTTTCTTAAACAGTTGAAATCAAATTTCTGACTGCGGAGTCCTCCTAAGCCTGGCTCAACAAATAAAGTATTATTGTTCAACAAATGCATGATAAAGCTCTTTGACCAGTCTCAGTTTTAAACTAACTAAAGAGAGACAAATCAGCATAAACTCGGTCTCTCTTTTGTATCAGGAACATTGCCTTGTTTAATTGCCAACAGTCCCCATTTACTAAGTAGTAAACATTCAAGCATGCACCATTACATTTCTTAGGACACCTCTTGGAGTCGATGCAATAATTTATTACATCGGGTAGGTCTAATTCTCCCTTGATTTATGGAAGTGGTAATAATATTCCATCGCCCAGAATGCTCTGCTAGGAGGAATCCGGATCCAGGCACTAAAATCTTTATGGCCTCCCCAGGAGGAGTTGGGACGCGGGTGATATTCTCATTACCAGAGCCGAGAAAGTGGAGGGGTTTGCCTGAGGTCTCCTGGAAAGTCAGTTATTCAAGGAGCAGAATCTGGGGTCTCCTGATGCCTAGCACACAATCACAAAAAGCACAGAACTCTCGGGGGACTTGCCGAAACCACGCGCATAGACAAGAAGAGGGGAAACGACACCCAGGATGTTCATTGCAGAATCCCCATGGCAGCCTGGCACCATTTCTCTCCGACTCCACATAAAGCACACTGAAGGGTATCCAACAACATAAAATCCTAATGGTGCCCTTAATTAGGCGGGATCATCGCTCGAACTCCCTGCCCTCCCACAGTCCAAGCCAGCAGCCCGAAATGCCTCTCTGTGGTGCCGAATCCTGAAAGCAAGACGTAGTGACAGAAACAACCGTGGGCTTACAAGGGACTCTCCAGCTCTGATGATGATGAGATGTGATAGCAATAATGTCAAACGTCGTATGACCGTAATCCAAGTTTACAATGATACATTAAGCCATAATGCTATTTATATCACCATAAACTGAGTTATGGTGATATAAATAGTCACGCTAATGGCATTAACAGCAGCACTCAGTGGAATCACAGCTGTTGACTGCCACTTGTATGCTATTAGCATTGCTATTTATATCACCATAAACTTAGGTCGTCAAACTTGTTAGATATGAATATACAAGGAAGATGGATATCCACATTGTATGCCCAAATCTAGGTTCCTGTCCTGGAGGCTTTACGGCTGTCGCTCTCCTGTCTGTATTAAGGTCTATCTCCCTCTCCGTTTGGTTCTGTTTTCGTCGTGTGATGTTTCTTCAGGGGTTACAGAAGAGCAAGCCTGTTTCTTGCCACCCTCTGATGTCTCTGGGAAACACGGTTTAAAACTGGTAAGAAAGTGCAAAAGCCACAGCTTCTGGGCAAACTTACTGTCTCCTTGGCAGCGCAGGGGGCCCACGCTCAGTTTGGCTTCTGAGCCTTGCCGGTCAGTATCTCCAACTACCACCTGGCTTACTGGCAGGTGATCTTTGTAGGATAAGAAGCCAGCATCCTTCCTCCTGAATCACAGGGAAGAAAAAAAAAAAAAAGAAAAGGATGAGGAGGCTGAATTAGAAACATGTTTTTCCTGATAACTTTAAATTGCCTAATAATTGACCACCTTCAATAAATGCTCAGAGGTTCACTACGTAGAACCACAGTTAAAGAGCTGTTCTCTCTCTTCCATCAAGTGGTCGCACGGCATATTACTCAGAAGCAACTGTGACATCATTACCTTCTGGAAAACAGAACTGACACCCCAATTTCCAGAGAGTCACAACCAGCGTGTTGCATCCTATGTCGGTGTGGGAGTAGACGACCACACCGCTTGAAAAACACACACCAGACACTGGTCACACAAGCAGTTTGCTGTTGTCAGGAATCAGGGCGCAATGAAGTCAACCAGATCGCTTGGGTAATATAGGAAACAAAACTCTTAAAACACAAACACAAACACAAACACTCTGTCTCCTTAATTGCTTTGAAGTAGTTCCTTCAGAGGTTTTCTTCCCTGCGGTGCATCAGCTAAGTAAGGGACATCTTTCGTTCCTTCCTCTTTTTTCACTTGTTTGAACAACTGAGTCTATGAGAAGTTTCCAACATGGAGTAGGTGCCCACCAAGAGTCTATCTCCATCTATAATGAAGCGTGGAGTGAACATTCAAGCCCAGTCTGGTTTTTCTCTTAGACTTGTTTTCCTGCTTACCCTATACTTATCTTGTTTCAGGTCTCCCAACTCTACCCGTACCCATCCTACATAAAAGAAAAGGAATACAGAAATCCAGGAGAGGTTCTTGGGGATGGGCCCAAGGTGAGTTATGGTGCAGCACAGAATTCATCTTCAGAAGAAATTCCTGCCCCCTCATCCTCTTTTTGTGCTGCTGTGGCTGAGAAATGCCCTCATTTGGGGCCGGAGGGGTGGGGGGGGCGCCAATCATTATAAAGTCATTCTGCAAACTTACCCTTTTGTATGATTTTTTTTTGCACTTGTACAGTCTGAACATAAATAGCAGTTTTTGAAATTGTATATACAACTGATAACAGAAAACTGATTTTTGGAGGATAGTAGAATGAGAGAGAGAGACAGTTCAATAATCATGTTAAAGATTTGTCTTTCCTATCTCTTAGCAAATAGTTCAGGGAATTGAGGGGAACCAACTTGGAAGCCTGTCTTTTTTTCTTTTTCTTTTTCTTTTTCTTTTTTTTTTTTTGAGACAGAGAGAGACAGAACATGAGCAGGGGAGGGGCAGAGAGAGAGGGAGACATTATCCGAAGCAGGATCCAGGCTCTGAGCTGTCAGCACAGAGCCTGACGCGGGGCTTGAACTCACAGACTGTGGGATCATGACCTGAGCTGAAGTCGGACACTCAACTGACTGAGCCACCCAGGTGCCCCTGGAAGCCTGTCTTTTAAATGCTATGCTGTTAGGGATAGTTACTTATCTCTCTGACCCTCTGGAATGTCAGTGAACACACATTCCCTCATGTGTCAGGGCCCACAGAAACAGAAAGGAGTCACAGAATTCAGCCAGTGGGCTTCAAACAAATGTATTTTATACTCCCTTAATTTATTCATTGCCCTTGAGTTCCCCAAATAAAGTTTCTTTTTTAAAAATTTGTTTGTCAAGTGAGAACTAAGATCATGCAGAAAAGCACTGTGATTCTTACTGATACTGTATCAACTGATGACTTAGCCTCAAATACCTCAATGGACTCTTTTGCAAACCCAACTCCTTTTATTAGAATTTCTATCAATTAAAATCACATTACAGGGGGAACAAAATGTTTGCCGTTAAACTTGATATGCAGTTTATTAAAGTAACAATAAATGAAAACACCCTTCAACACACTGGAATTTGACAACCCACTAGGAATGAAGTGTATTCCTGTGAAATTTCAGGCTGATACTCTCCACAGTTCATTACCACTTAGAATTACATGATTCTAAATCAGGAGTCTGCAAACTAAGTGCTGACAACCATTCAACTTGTTGCCTGTTCTCTTATGGCCCATGAGCCAAGAATGATTTTTACATTTTAAAGGGTTGAAAAAAAATCAAAAGCAGAATCATACTTTGTGTCATGGGAAAAATTACATGAAATTCAAAATTCAGTGTCCATAAATAAAGTTTTACTGAAATATGGCCATATTTTTTCTAACATATGGTCTATGGTGCTATCACACTATAATGGAAGAGTTGAGTAGTTGACAGAGACCATATGGCCTTTGAAGCCTAAAATATTTATTATCTGGCCTTTTATAGAAAATGTGTGCCAACTCCTGCTCTTAACCATCAGTATCCATTTTTCCTTTGGGAATTTATTGAGCAAATACTTCACTGACTATCATGGTGGACTGTCCCACAACTTGTCCCCACAGGTGAGTGTGGGGATAGGGAAGAGACACAGGGATATCTCTGAGGTGGGAAAAGAAACATTTAAGACAAAACTCACTTAATCTAATAGTGAAAAATAATTTAAAATTTATTAATAATTAATATTTTGATTGCACACTATGGCAGGCAGCCATGTAAGAGACACGTATCAATACTTGGCATGAATTATATTTATATAAATAAATAAATAATATATATAATATATATTAAATATATAATAAATACTTAAATATATAAAAAATAAATATATATTATATATATATATATATATGTAACTTTGTATAGAGCTTTGTAATATAACTTGAAGTTACATTACATACACTTCTTTATCCATTCATTAGTTGATGGACACCACTTGGGCTGTTTCCATAGTTTGGCTATTATAGATAATTCTACTATAAATTAGGGTACATGTATCCCTTTGAATTAGTGTTCTTGTAGTCTTTGGGTAAGCACCTAGTAGGGCAATTGTTGGATTGTAGGATAATTTTATTTTACATCTTTTTGAGGAATCTCCATACTACTTCCCAGAGTGGCCTACACCAGTTTGCATGCCCACCAACAGTACAAGAGGATTCCCCTTTTTCCATACCCTTGTCAACATCTATTGTGTCTTGTGTTGTTGACTTTAGCCATTGTGACAGGTGTGAGGTGATATCTCATTGTAGTTTTGAATTCTATTTCCCTAATGACCAGTAATGTTAAGCATCTTTTCATGGGTCTGTTGGCTACCTGTATGTCTTCTTTGGAAAAATGTCTACCTACGTCTTTGGCCCATTAAAAAATTAAAAAAAAATTTTTTTAATGTTTATTTATTTTTGAGACAGAGAGAGAGAGAGCATGAACAGTGGAGGGTCAGAGAAAGAGGGAGACACGGCATCTGAAACAGGCTCCGGGCTCTGAGCTGTCAGCACAGAGCCCGACACGGGGCTCGAACCCACAGACTGCGAGATCATGACCTGAGCTGAAGTCGGACACTTAACCGACTGAGCCATTCAGGCACCCCCCCAAATTTTTTTTAATATTGATTTATTTTTGAGAGAGAGAGAGAGAACGAGCGTGAGTGGGGGAAGGGAAGAGAGACAGGGAGACACAGAATCTGAAGCAGGGATCATACCCACGAAATGTGAGATCATGACCTGAGCCAAAGTCGGATGCTTAACCAACTGAGCCACCCAGGTACTCCATCTTTTGCCCATTTTTTAATTGGATTATTCGTTTTTTGGATGTTGAGTTTTGTAAGTTCCTTATGTATTGTGGATACCAACTCTTTATCAGATACATCATTTGCAAATATCTTCTCCTATTCCATAGGTTGACTTTTAATTTTGTTGATTGTTTCCCTTGCTGTGCAGAAGCTTTTTATTTTGAGGAAGTCTCAATAAGTTTATTTTTGCTTTTGTTTCTCTTGCCTCAGGAGACCTATCTAGAGAAAGGTTGCTATGGCTGATGTCAAAGAGATTATTGCCTGTGTTCTCCTCTAGGATTCTTATGGTTTCAGGTCTGACATTTAGGTTCTTAATCCATTTTGAATTTATTTTTGTGTACGGTGTAAGAAAGTGGTCCAGTTTCATTCTTCTGCACATAGCTGTCCAGTTTTCTCAACACCATTTGTTGAATAAATTGTTTTTTCCCCATTATATATTCTTGCCTCTTTTGTCAAAGATTAATTGACCATAAAGTTGTGGGCTCATTTCTGGGTTTTCTATTCTGTTCTATTGATCTGTGTCTATTTTGTGTCATACTGTTTTAATCACTACAGTTTTGTAATATAACTTGAAGTCCAGAATTTTGATGTGTCCAGGTTTGCTTTTCTGTTTTAAGACTGCTTTGTCTATTCTGGGTCTTTTGTTGTTCCATTCAAATTTAAAAAAAATTTTTTTTCAGCTTTGTGAAAAAATGCTGGTTATCTTTTGATAGAGATTGCATTAAATGCATAGATTGGTTTGGGCCGTTATAGACATTTTGACAGTATCTATTCTTCTAACCCATGAGCATGGAGTGTCTTTCCCTTTCTTTGTGGCACCCTCAGTTTCTTTCATCAGTGTTTTATAGTTTTCAGAGTATAGGTCTTTCACCTCTTTGGTTAGGTTTATTCCCAGGTATCTCACTGCTTTTGGTGCAGTTGTAAATGGGATCGATTCCTTAATTTCTCTTTCTGCTGCTTCATTATTGGTGTATAGGTATGCAACAGATTTCTGTATGTTGATTTTGTATCCTGAGACTTTACTGAATTTGTTTGTGGGTTCTAGCAGTTGTTGGATGGAGTCTTTTGGGTTTTCTATATAGAGTATCGTGTCATCTGCAAATAATGAGAGTTTTACTTCTTGCTAATTTGGATTCCTTTTATTTCTTTTTGTTGTGTGATTACTGTGGCTAGGACTTCCAGTACTATGTGGTGAATAAAAGTGGTGAGTGGACATCCCAATTTTGTTCCTGAGTATGAAGAAAAGCTCTCAGTTATTCCCCACTGAGGATGATATTAGCAGTGGGTTTTTTTTTGTATATGGCCATAATATTCTCTTATGATTATTTGTATTTCTGTGGCATTTGTTATTTTTCCTCCCTCATTTGTGATTTTATTTATTTGGGTAGTTGCTCTTTTTGATAAATCTGGATAGAAGTTGATCAATTTAATTTTTTTTTTCCAAAGAACCAGTTCCTGGTTCCATTGATCTGTTCTATTGTTTGTTTTTATAGTTTCTATATCATTTGTTTCTGCTCTAATATTTATTATTTCCTTCCTTCTGCTGGCTTTAGGCTTCGTTTGATGTTCTTTTTCTAGATCCTTTAGGTGTGGGTTATTTTATTGGAGATTTTTCTTGCTTCTTGATGTAGGCCTGTATTGCTATATACTTCCCAATTAGGACCACTTATGCTGAATCCGAAAAGTTTTGAACCATTGTGTTTTATTTTCATTTGTTTCCATGTATTTTTAATTCTTTTTTTATTTTCTGGTTGGCCCATTCACTGTTTAGTAGCATGTTATTTAACTTCCATGTATTTGCAGTCTTTACAAATTTCCTCTTGCGGTTAACTTCCAGTTTCATGGTGCTGTGGTCAGAAAAGGTGCATGGCATGATTTCAATTTTTTTGTATTTGTTGAGGCCTAATTTGTGACCTAATAGGTGAGTTATTCTGGAGAATGTCCCATGTGCACTTGAAAAGAATATGTATTCTGTTTTTGTTTTTTTTTTTTTAACGTTTATTTATTTTTGAGACAGAAAGAGACAGAGCATGAACGGGGGAGGGTCAGAGAGAGGGAGACACAGAATCTGAAACAGGCTCCAGGCTCTGAGCTGTCAGCACAGAGCCCGACACAGGGCTCGAACTCACGGACTGCGAGATCATGACCTGAGCCGAAGTCGGCCGCTTAACCAACTGAGCCACCCAGGCGCCCCTGTATTCTGTTTTAAGAAGCACAACCCACTTTCAAAAAGACATGCAGGTGAAAAGAAAATACACTGAGATCTGGAGAGGAACCCATCAATACACCAAGACTTCTATCTTAGTACCTGTATGAAAATTATTTAGTGAGCAAAATGAGCCTTTACTGAAAGTTATGATCTTTACCGATGGAGGTCAATCTAATTTAGGGAGATATTCAGTAACTATTTATCATGTTAGCATAATCTAATTACATCTGTTACTGGGCTTGTACATTAGAAAAATTCTGTCATGCATTTCAAGAAGGCCCTGAACTCAGACTCTTGCATAACATTTCTATCAGTATCATTATTAAAGTAAAACTTGATTCTATGGATTTTGCTTCTCTAACCTGGCCTTACTGCTATTTGGCTGCTATTTTCCTGAGGAATTCTGTCTTACTCTGTTGGCTGTTCTTCCTTTGTCTTCTTTTCTTATCCTGCTGAGAAAGCAAACAAGACTCTAGGCGATTTGGTTTTGCCCTTAGCTCAGTGGAAAAAAAAAGAAAAGAAAAAGAAAAAGGAAACCCTAAAGAAAAAGAGACATCCTAAACTTTTGTAATTGCAAGCTTGATTTTCTTCTGGATGTTACAGGAGTTACCACACTATGAATCTATCCTATAATTTTAGCAGAGAAGAATGACTTCTCCTTCGTTAAGTTTTAGAAGTACCTGTCTACCTAAAACAACAGCAACAACAACAACAACAACAACAACAACCAGAATTATAGTCAGTGAGCTTTATGCATTTCCATCGCAGCATCATCTAAGCTAGAAATTTTGGGAAGGATCCAGGAAAGTCAAAGTTTTAGTTACAAGGATGTCTCAAAAAGAGATGCAGAAATGAAAAACAAAGACATGAGAAGATACTTAGGATTATTAATCACTAGAGAAATGCCATTAAGACTACACATTCTTCCTACGAGAATAGCTATAATAATAAAATAAAAAGACAGGTAATAAGTGTTGACGAGGATTGGAAGACATACGTCGCTGGTGGGGTTGTCAACTGGTACAGCTGCTTTTGAAAAAGTTTGGTAGTTTCTTAAAAGCGAAGCATAGATTTCCCATATGATTCAATAATTCCATTCCTGGAATTATTATTATTATGCAAGAGTAGTTTCTTAAAAGCGAAGCATAGATTTCCCATATGATTCAATAATTCCATTCCTGGAATTATTATTATTATGCAAGAGAAATGAAAGCACACAACCACACAAGGACTTTCGGGTAGATGTTCATAGCAGCTTTAGTCACAATGGCCTCAAAGTGAAAACAACCCAAATGTCCATCAAACAGTGAATGGATAAACAAAGTGTTGTATATCCATCCAATGGAACATTATTCAGCAATAAAAGAAATGAAATGCACAAAATGAATAAACCTCAAAAACATCATACTAAGTTCAATAAGCCAGATACAACAGACCATATATTCTATAACTTAATTTATACAAATTGTCCAGAGAAGGCCAATCTACAGAGACAGAAACTACATTAGTGTCTTTATCGGGATGAGTATGAAACAAGGAAAACAGAAATCTTCTAGGGGTCATGAAAATGTCCTAAATCTGGACTGAGGTGATTTTTTGCACAGCTCTGTGAACTTACTAAAATTCCTTGAATTACATAATTAAAATGATTAAATCTTAGGGTATACAAATTATATTTCAATAGTCATTAAAAAAAGATGATCGATGTGAATCCCAGCTTTCAATGGGGAAGACATTTCCTTTCTACGCGTCTCACCGGAAGAGCTCTGGTCCATGGAATTAGGAAATGGTATAATCCTGGTTTTGTGACTCTGTACCTGGAACTACAGAATCTCTACCGACTCCTTCTTTCAGGGGCTTCACCCTGTATCAACATTGACATATTCCACTAACCTTGCTTCCTAAATAGGATCTCAGGACACCCCTTCCCAGAACATTCAGTCTGTTTTGTCCTCACCCTTGACTTTCACTAGCACTCTTTAACAGTTGAGATTAAAATGGCACAGAACATTCTACCCATGTTTGAGCCTCATCTTCAGTCCTTCTTCAGAATTTACCCCAGCCTGAGATGCCCATCACTTTGCCAAACTATCTTTAAAATAGGAACTGTACTTCATTCATCAAAAAACCAAACATCCTTGGTTTTCCAGCATATGCCTAATGATAACGTTCTGTTCAGCTGGCACCATTTGCAATTGTGATATCCTGTAAATGCCGGTGCATTTAGCATATCTTCATCTCAAGAACTGTTTCTAAACTGTTCATATTTTCTACGCGTCTTTGTATCTTTCTATCCTTTCTGCCTCCTAATAGTTATCCCCAGACACGTTACCTTTTTCATAGTAAGTATTCAGAAAAAGAGTAGGTCAAAAGGTAAAACTCTATAAGAATTTTCCCAAGTTTTTCTGGAAAGCTAATACTCTATGAATAAGTTCCACTAAAAGTGTTAGATCCAGAAGTAGTCATTTTTATGAAAAAATCTTTGCATTCTTATTCTTTCCATCTGTTGATCAAAAAGCACATACATAACTTACAGTTGTATAGTTTTAAATTATTTAGGTGTTTTCCCATAGATGTTCTCATTTAATCCTTGTGACTTTGGAAGTGCAAGGAAATAGGGAGATACATACAGTTGAACCTGACACATTTTGATTCCCAAATAACTATTCAGAACACATCCAATATACCAAGCGATTCTACCCAGGAATGAGATGCTTCTTCAGGGTATAATTACAAATGCTACCTAACTATTTACTAGTTCATACCTATTGTACATAAGAAATATGGGAAACCTATAAACTTAAGTCAAGGCCAGTTCTAGTTAGAACATCTTTTTGAAGTTAAATGAGAATGTTTATTCTTTGTCTTTCCTTTTTGTCATCAACTCCATCTTTGGACATCTTCTCTGCCTGGGGATGCACCCCACTGCCTTTCCCTCAAGAGGAAATTAATGCTCTCATTCTTCCTCTGTCCTGGCCCCTATTAAAACCTGCTTTCAGGAATAATGTAACAAATGATTGTTTCCATCCATTTTTAATAGAAGCCATGCCCAAATGATACAAAGGGCCGTTCCCAGAAACCAGATCTCTATGAATCGTGGAGACTGGACTGGAGAGAGGAAGGAATTGAAGTGATTATGTGGAGGTGAAGGCATGTTCTTAGAAGGGCAGCCCCACTGTCAGCATGGAGCAGGCCTGCCAGTTCCTTTATGCTCATTTACAAAAATCATGGCCAGAAGTCAATGCCTTTGTTCTTAGAACACGCGGGGGCTATCTCAGCATGGTTGGATCATCAGAAGCTGAAATAAACAAAAGAACAGTCTGATACACAGTAAAGTAGAACTTTTAAAATACTTCTAATGGTGTCCTCAGTCACTATTGACTATTGAGTTTCCTCAATGGATGAAAGGTAGTGTTCTCTACAAAGCAATTAGAGTAATTAAGAAAACAACCATCACAATTAGATCTTTAGAATCCATGTCTATGTCCCCTATGAAATGAAAGTAATTACAGATTCAATTACTTCTTTTCAGGGGGAATAGCTTAGGCCTTTTATAAATGCAAGACAATTATCTCTTCAGTCTCGAATCTCTAAGAAAACCCTTAGTAACCATTTCAGGATTCTATGCAAAATGTTCTTCTTTGATTTTCCTTCTGGAATGCAAGTTCCTGGAGGCCATATATATTGTCTCCTGCAACTTTATAAACCAAATACTAGTAGGCACCCCAAAGTAGCTCACTCCATATGTTTTATGATTGAATAAATACATGAATAGAAGGTAGCTAGGCACAACCCTAAAGTAGTAATTAGTATGTGCTTACTATCAATGGTGAAAGATGAGAAAGAAAACGCTTCTCATAATGGGAGTGCCTGGAATGCTCTTGAAACACTTTTATTATTCCTTTCCTCTAAATGATGTTTTGTTTTTTCTTTAGAAAGTAGTATTCAATTCAAAGACTCATATATAATTAATATAGTGGAAAGAATGAGATCTTAAAGACTGTAGTACTAATTCAACTCTTCTATATAGAGAGCAAACTGCTAAATTTATCCGAGCTGTTGTTTCTTTATAAAGATAGGTTATGATACCTTGGTTCTGAAAGGTATCGGAACATGCAACTCCAAAATATGGCCCTTTGGCATATAGATTATTTTGAATTTAAGACCACTGAGATTAGTAAAAACAGGAAAATGTCTAAAAAAGGCAGAAGTTTTCCTTTTGGAAAATAAATTTCCATTTGCAGAGAGGTCTCCCTCTCCTGTACCTAAAATAAGGACTCTCAAAAATTCTTTTCTATGGAGAAGAACCTGCAGAATAAATCTCGCTAAACAACTCTTGCTTACCATACTTCCCTGGTCCCTTTTCATGACCTGCCTCCCACCCGGTAGTCAAAATGCCCTTGTCCTTTGGCTTAAGATGGTATACAAGTTCTAGCCATCTTTTTGGGTTATTCATTGTTGGGTGGTCCCATGTGAATATGCATCATGCACATGTTACTAAACTTCTCTTTGTTTTTCTCTTGCTAATCTGTCTCTGGACAGTGTCATTTACAAGACCCCAACTGGACAACCTATGATAAGTAGAGGAAATATTTTGTTCCTCCTCTGTAGTTATCTGATACTACTTAACATTTGCTTGCTTGTTTTATAATTCTAGAACAACAGGTAATACTCGTTTGGATGAGTCTGGCTAACTTAAATGTGTGACATAAAACATAATAAATGTTGGGTCTGTTTTTCAAGGGGTGAGGTCATTCATAGCCTTTGAGGGTAGGACTTTGTGGTTCTATGTAGTTTCCCCAGAAACTATCAATAATAGTATCCAGCCTATGTTTTGGGAGCTCTAGTCATCAATCTTATTTTTCAGACGAGGTAACAGATGTAGAATACAATCATGCCTGGTCTAAGCTATTTAACTAATTAGTGACTGCACCAGGAAAAAGTGATCAATCTCCATCATTCCAGAATTTAATGTATGTTTATATTTTTACTTGTGTGTATGTTTACATGTTTACATTTCTCAAATTCTGCTAAGAATAATTTCAATTGTTTTTCTAAAATGAAATGCAGATCTATGTTTTTATCACATAGGAAAATTATCTCACCAGATCAGGGACTAGTTGGACTGTTTACTTTGTCTACCTACACTCATATTTCCCTTAAGCAAGGGTTCCTTATGTTTTTGAAAACTGTGCCTAACATTGTATAATGATTATATGAGTAGCAAGGAGGGGGTGCTTCATGTGTAATCCACTTACATTTCCATGTATTTCCATCTCCAGCAGTTAATGGTCAACTCTTGGCATCTCAAAAGTAGTCAGTGGGAAAGACTTCACTTGTACAAGCCTCACAGATCTTTAAAACTCAGGGTGAATACTCTGGGTTCCCTCAGTGTTCCTGAAGTTTATTTGTAACTAATAGACAAATGCACAAATCAGAATGGCACTTGTATTGAATCACTGATGTCCCCCTCTGCTTCTGTGTGATCATCTGTAGTCTCTCTCTCCGCTCGACGGCCCTGGGGTGGGTTCCTTTCAAGATTTTGCATGGCTGGCTTCATCCCTTAGGTTCTCTGGCCCACAATGCACTGGGGGATGAAAGAGGAAGCTACTGACAACATGGCCGTGTCCGCTCCCCTTAAAGTCAGGCAGCGGGTCCTCCAGGCTGATGTGAGTTGATGCCATCATTTTTAACTCCACCAGACACAGGGCAAGCTCTCTGATTCATGACCCTCAAGTCCCCCTTCCCACTCTCATAATGGTGTGATGGTTAGGGGCAGATAGAATATGCTAAGAACTCTGCAAATAAATCTTTCTCACTGGCCCCTTGGACTTCTCCAGGAATTTTCAAGCTTCTCTTATGTCACCTGAGGTAGATAACTGGGTAATGTTGGTAGAGTTGCACCCAGAGCTAGAATGTGGGGTTCTCCTTAGTCTAGTTCACAGCCTTGGAGCCAGTGCTGAAAATTCAAGACAACAAAAGAAACCTAATTTCTGATCTCTTTTTTGGGTATGAAAAAAGTTCTAAATCTGGCTAATTTTTATAACATCAGATTTTCATCTTACTATGTGTGTAAAGTATTCTTTCACTGTTCCCACACATCTTCACAATCATGAAAAATAATAACCAGACTCTCTACTCCCTAAATTTTTACTTAAGTAGGTTGATCTTTGCAAAAGAGCATTAGTTCTGATGACTCTGGCCTCAGAAGAAAGTTCAAAATACCCTGAAATTTTATTTTATGGATTTTCCCATCCTTTTTAAAAGGTATTGTTTTTCAATGATATAAGCATTCTTTTTTTTTTAACTAAGAAGCACTGCTTTTTTCTTCCTATTGCTA
This sequence comes from Lynx rufus, assembly GCF_022079265.1. Classification (NCBI taxonomy): domain Eukaryota; kingdom Metazoa; phylum Chordata; class Mammalia; order Carnivora; family Felidae; genus Lynx; species Lynx rufus. The sequence continues at coordinate 161,760,422 of NW_025814856.1, read as the reverse complement.
TTTCTAAAGCCCCCTCCAAGTAACACAAATCCATAGAAATGACTCTCGTATTGATTCTACCACAATCTTTTCTCTGCAAACATCACATCATTTTTGACACACCTTGTCATTCCCACTTCATCTCAGCAGGTCATTTTGTTCCCCTAGTGAACACCAAAGACTGTTTGAAGGTGGAAGACATTTCCTTTACCTGTCTCTGAACTCTGGGGGGCCCTTAAGATGATCAATACATTTTTTTATGTTATCAATATCTTGAAGATGCTGTGAAATGTAAACATGTGAGAAAGGCCTCAGCTACAGTAATGAGAAACATTTACTCCTTAGGATGAGATGGCCCATATAAAAAGAAAATTCCCAAACAACTCTCAGTAACTGCGACTAATGTGAGGCAGAAGGCAGCCACAGGAAGGGGCTTAAGAATGCGATCAATATCCAGCATGAAGGAGGAAGGACGACCCAAGGAAATTGAAAATAAATGACCTAAAATTCGGGAGGGAGCCAAAAGAATTATGTGTAAAGTAAGCAAGGGAATATAGAACTTCAGGGATAGAAAAAGCAGTTGATTACATTAAACATTACCAAAAATGTCTAGTTTTATTTTTTTTCAACGTTTATTTATTTTTGGGACAGAGAGAGACAGAGCATGAACGGGGGAGGGGCAGAGAGAGAGGGAGACACAGAATCGGAAACAGGCTCCAGGCTCTGAGCCATCAGCCCAGAGCCTGACTCGGGGCTCGAACTCACGGACCGCGAGATCGTGACCTGGCTGAAGTCGGACGCTTAACCGACTGCGCCACCCAGGCGCCCCCAAAAAATGTCTAGTTTTAAAAATGTGGATTGTGTATATCAATATGGAGATCGTTGGTGTACGTATCTAAAAGACTTCCAGTAGAGTAATGGGGAAAAATGTCAATGATTGGTCATCAAGTGGGAAATGAGAAAGGAGAGACCAACTGTAAACTTGTTTTTTTTTTTTTTTAATTTAATGTTTATTTATTTTTGGGAGAGAGAGAGAGACTGAGTGAGCGAGCAGGGGAAGGGCAGAGAAAGACGAAGACACAGAATCTGAAGAAGTCTCCAGGATCTGAGCTGTCAGCACAGAGCCCGACGTGGGGCTTGAACCCACAGACCATGAGATCATGACCTGAGCCAAAGTTGGACACTTAACCAACTGAGCCACCCAGGCGCCCGTAATCATAAACTTGTTTTAAAGTTGAGATGAGAAATGACAAATGGAAGAAGTGACAGGATAAAGGCTTGAAGAGTTTGAGATTTTTGTGTATAGACTGGGAGCTGAATCAATTAATTATGGCTTATCACATGTCTGTAATCAATTTGCCCACATTATTATCCAAGCTTGGAAGCAAAACTCATGAATGTCTTATGCATGTATACAAATAGCATGTAGATAGCATATGACTTTGTCCACAATGACTTAAAGTGGCATACAATTTGGACATTCTGACCATTGCTGGGGAAATATAAACAACCAGTTCAGCATCCTCTCATTCAGATCCAGTGAGCAAAGCACACCTGGGTCTCTTTCCTCAACTCATAACTGATCAAGTGAGATATACCTGGCCTCTGAAATATGCTAGCCAGGATATTTTGGGAAATGATTCTTGGGACTGAACCTGTGGAAAAAATGGCTGAAGGAAGCACTAACTAGGTAATTTCAGAGTGAGGTTCTGAGCTCTGTGGTTAACTCTAGCCAGCTAGGTCTTTGATGTTTATTGGGCTTGGAGAGAAACAGAAACTCGGTAACCCTCTCAGGGACGTCCTACAACTTCAGCTAATTAGATTTTAATAAAGAAGGTCACCTCTATTGGCAAGCTTACTTTGTAATTTAGAGGGTGAACCATTTATGATGCAATCCAACTTACACAAATTAAAAGGCATATAAATCTTCCCTTTAGAAGAAAGGCAATAAATGTCCATAGCTATTAATTGAGGGATAGCAAACACCATCAAAGAGAGGAGTGAGTGGTCTGAAGTTCCAGGACTATGCCAATCTTAAACAATGCAAAACTCAATTTAGCAGCAGTTTTACGGAGAGGAGAAAAGGTGTGAGTGTCTTGTTTGTGTGAATCCATTTTGTTCTTGTGAGGATCCAGCGGGGGAAGTTGCCCTACTCTTCGGACAGGGCAGAGTGTTTCGTTTGCAAATAATCTGCAAATCTGGAAATGAAACAGGGAAGGGATACAGACCAAGGCTGGGAGGATTTAGTCATTCATTTCCTGGAGATGCCTGACACTGTGAGCTCTTCTTCTTCCTTGACTTAGAGGTTGTTGCATTGGTCTTCTTGAACTGCCACAACAAGGAATCACGGACTGGGGGGCTTCAACAACAGGCATTTATTTCCCCACAGTTTTGGAGGCCGGAAGTCTAGATCAAAGTGCCAGGAGGGTCGTCTGGTGAGGCGTCCCTCTTTGGCTCGCAGACAGCCACCATTTCACTATGTCCCCACACGGCCTTTCCTATGGGCACACCCAGAGAGGGAGCTAGGTCTGTGTCTCTTCCTCTTCTTACAAGGACACCCACCCTAACGGACTAGGGCTGCACCATTAGGACCTCATTTAAGCTTCATTATCCCCGTAAAGGCCCTGTCTCCAAAGAATAGTCACATTGGGGGTTAGGACTTTAACATGACTTTTGGTGGGAGGTGACACAATTCACAATGAAGTCCATACAGTTATATATAACTTTTTATGTTGAGTTTTGGGAAGCATTGATTCTGGGAGAAGGTAGTAAGTTTTCTGGGGGGAAAAACTTGTTTGATCTTCCAAGTGTGGGAAATGCTATGGATATTTTATATTTAACTCTTCAAAACGCCAACAAGTCTAACAAAGACTATGACGATCTCTACATTGAGTTAAACACATTTAACTTTAACCCAGTATCCTGGAAAAGGGATTTTTTTCCCAGCACCCATATGAGAAATAATGTTGTGTGCATTGTACCATTTCTATGAAGCGTGGTTTCTTTCTACGGCTTTTCAAATGCCGCTTTAGTGGGAGACATTTGCAGAGCTTAACAGATGAGATGAAGAGACAGACAAGTACAGAATATCGTTGAGTACTTAACATCTTCGTTGTTGGTGGTGCATCTGCTGCTGTGTACTTGTTCCTATGATACAAAGATACGTGTGTCTTAACCAACTAGTACAGGACAACTCTGGGACTTCTATGATAGAGCCCATTAAATTAATTTTCCTTCCATGGGAAAAAAAAAGGGAAGCTACTCAACCCAGATATCCAGATACAAGTTTTGATGTATTACATAATGGAATGAAATACACACAGCAATGAAATAAAATGACCCATAGCTACCCCCCCACACCAGAAAACCAAAACAAAATAGTACATCTCAAAAACAAAACATTGAGAAAAAAAGTCAAACACCAAAGAGCACACACTGAATGATTCCATTTATAAGACAGCCAAGAACATTCAAAAATAACCTGCAGTAACAGAAGTCAGAACAGTAAAATGTGTGGGGATTGTCTAGGAGAGGGTACAAGGGAGCTAGGGAGCTATGTGCTGTATCTCGATCTGGGCAATAGTTTCATGAGTACAACAATACATAAAAATAACTGAGCTGTATGTTTAAGATCTACACACTTCACACTATGAAAGTTATAGCTCAAGAGGGGGAAAGCATTGGTGGTTCATTATTGCTTTCTAGGACAAAGTTCAAGTTCCCAAGCCTGGTCTCTTTCCAGTGTGAGCCCGTTCCAGTATTCCACAAGCTCTGAGGACTCCTTGCCTCTTTGTCACCTGATCTATTTATTATTATTCAATTTTGTTGACTTTCACACTTTCCTCTGAACACGTTCCCTTTTTTGGAATGTCCTTCCCATTTTAGCTGCCTGTTAAAATTCCACTCATTTTTAAACCTTTTCCAGTTGTCATCTCTTCTGTGAAACTTTCCCTGGTCCTTCCAAACTGATTTCATTGCTTCTTCCTTTGGACTCTCGTAATTGATTTATGTGGACAAAATAGTTCTGATTGACATAGATTAGGAGTTTTCTGGGACTTTCCTGGATTAATTTTTTTTTTCCTCTTCATCTCCATAGCACTATAGATATTCATTTTTGGATTAGAATATGGGGCCAACAAAAATATCACTCTAATGATATAGTAGGTTTTATAATTCTTTGTCCTTTTTACTTCAATGTGACATCCTTTCCTTGAATAAAGACTGTGTCTTACTCCTTTTTGCAGCCGCAGAACTTGATCTTGATAGTGCAGTGACAATCATGTCTGTATTAGAAGCAAATTTCAACTTTTAAAAAGCAGATGATTTGCATTGTGAATTAACCATGGTATATTTCACTGTCACATTCTGTTGATGTACTCAAGTGATCAGAAGGCAAGATTGTGATAGCATCATTTACAACATCCATACTTTTCCTGGACAGGATGGTATTCTGCTTAAGAAAAGAGAGTCTTCCTTCCATGTTGGGCAAGTTACCTAACCTAAGTCTCAGTTTCCTCATCTGTTAAAATTTTTCTGGGTGGGTGAAATTTAAATCAGTTAACATACAGTCAATTACATAGCACCACGCCTACCACAAAGAAAGCATTCAATAAATATTAGGTTAAACTATGTGGAACTCAACTGTGTTGGACATACAAAAATAGCAGCTTTATATGGTTCAGTTGATATTAACTATTATTAAACATTTTTTTTCCAACGTTTTTTATTTTTATTTTTGGGACAGAGAGAGACAGAGCATGAACGGGGGAGGGGCAGAGAGAGAGGGAGACACAGAATCGGAAACAGGCTCCAGGCTCTGAGCCATCAGCCCAGAGCCCGATGCGGGGTTCGAACCCACAGACCGCGAGATCGTGACCTGGCTGAAGTCGGACGCTTAACCGACTGCGCCACCCAGGCGCCCCTATATTAACTATTATTAAAATCATTATCACTTCCCTTTATACCACTACCCAAAAAATGACTCAAAATCATTTCCTTTAAAAAAAATTTTTTTTGTTAATACGTATTCATTTTTTGAGAGAGACAGAGAGAGAGTGTGAGTGGGGAGGGGCAGAGAGAGGGAGACACAGAATCCAAAGCAAGCTCTAGGCTCTGAGCTGTCAGCGCGGAGCCTGACGCAGGGCTTGAACTCACAAGCCTTGAGATCATGACCTGAGTCGAAGTTGGATGCTTAATCGACTGAGCCACCCAGGTGTCCCAAAGTCATTTCATTTTTAATTTTTAGTATGACTAGAACACAAACTCAACATGTGTATGAAGAAGGCTAATTCTGTTTTACGTTCATGCTTTCTCCCGGGTCATGACGGATGATCTCTGTCTGTAGCAGGAAAGAGTTCATGACACAAAGGGACAACTTAACCAGCTTCTAGCTCTACCTGTGAGACTGGCTGCCTCCAGCATGGCTTCATGGGCCTTAAACTGAACGCCCAGAGCATATCAACAAACACTCTAACCCAAGGGCACACACTCTAACTAGATTCAACTGTGAACTCCTTGAAACACTGCATCCACAAGCTGACTTGAAAAATGACTCAGGAGCTAACTTGTTAAAATTCCGAGGCAGAATTTGCTTCCTTATTCATTCAACAAATAGTAACTGAGAGTCCACTAGCTTCTAGGCTCTACCATTGGTCTGGTGGGGAAGGCAAAAATTAATCGTATCACATCAGCCATAGTTGCAGTCCTGAAGAAGCACATGGCTTATACTAAGCTGCTCGCGTCTTCCTTGTTTTTTCCATAACTAAAGACAATTAAGTTAATATGACAGTCCTCCCTCAGAGCACATAAGGACTCTGTTTTGCTTCTTTTTACTAATTTTGTGTTGCCTTCCCCTATTTTTTTTTCTTTCTTAGTGTTCCAGTTCTACAGTTTTTGAAGAATAAAGTTTACCCCCTTTGAATAATTTCAATCCCCTAATTTAATTCTTTTAATTAAGTCCCTATTCATTTAAATAGTTATAAGCATTCTTTAGGGAATTGTGCACTTTAATTATAATTAGATAATGAATATTCGATTAGTGAGATTCTGAAATAAAAATTATCATGCCAGGGACTAAAATGCACAATATCTAGAATCTTTTATTACAGAATTACGAATGAGAATTGTCTACTGGGAATAACTAATTTGTTCAAGCTGGCCAAAGCAAGTACATGTGAAAGTAAATATTTTACTATTACCTAATAGGAAAGTTCTCCCGTAATTTAATATCTTTTATTGGAAGGCTGTAGAACACACTACTAATAATGCCATTCCTGGATACAGTGACCCTGTGAGAAGGCAGACACCGGGCACAGTTCACAGATGCCAATGTTTAAAATGCCAACCGGTGGCATCAGGTGGGGCGCTCTCTTCTCCACGTATACCTTTCATCATCTTGTACACTGATGCTCTGGATATCTGTTAAGTGACCACACTAGCTCATCTCAAAGGGGCATACGAGAGGTGCCCCTCTGACTTCTCCAGGGAATATCAAATGTCCTTGGTCCAGAAAGTAACATAGATCAAAAGGAAGCACACCCATTTAGAAGGAAGCAGAAGAGAGAGAGAGAGAGACAGACAGACAGACAGACAGACAGAAATGGATCTTCTCAATATATTCCATGGATAAAAAGAGACAATGCTGAGGCAGACAGGAAAGAGAAGTCTAGTACAGGCAATATAAATGAACTGGTAGAAAGAAAAGGCAGACTTCTCAAGGAGCTGGGTAGAGTATCTCTGGTATGAATAGGTTAGATCTGAGGAGACAGAAGTATATGGAATCAAAAGACACTTGACTCAGAAGGCTTTTTACAAAAAGGGGATGTATTGGACTTCGGTAATCTAGGTACAATGACCTCCATGCATATAATTTGTGTTCTTAGTCTGACCAACTATGTTTTGTATTGTACTCAAGAATTACCCTGATATAGGCTTCTAGTTGTAACCATGATTTACAGGCAAATAGCAAAAGGCTTATTTCTAGGGCTCCAAAAATAAGAAAGAGAGAGTCTAATGTACTTGGATATAGCATCTTGGACAGAGAGAGAGCCCCTGGGCGCCACAGGGGGAGAACCTAACTACCACGAGCTCCTTTCTTCTGACCTCAGGATGAATGGGCTCATCCTGTTTTTTAATTTACTTGGGATGGGAAATGATATTCTAGTTGGTGCTGGTCAAACACTTCATGTTAGCTTCACTATTACACAATCATTTCCCTTGTCTGTCTGGAATATTCTCATATTTAGCAGGCTAATTTCTGGCAATCCGAAGTTAGGTGTTTTCATCGAACATAGCTGAACCTTTAAATAATACCATTCCCGGAAGCCAGGCCCATCTCACTGGTTAATCCTATCACCATGCCTCGGGATTCTTTGCCACGTGCTGCTTCGGATTTTGCCAGTGGTGGCAGAAAGCTCCTTCCTATAACCCAGACTTGTCCTACTCATTCATCGGTTACGCGTGCTGACAAATGAATTCCATCAGGTCTGCTTCTCCCAGCCCTCAGTAAACACTGGTTATTATTTTCCCTTACCCAAGCAGGAACACTACATTATAGAATCTGTGAGGATCCAAGTAAGAGCCTACACTGTAATCACAGCACGTTTCTGGGGCTCCCGGGGGCTTGTTGTGGGAAGAGTGGGCTAACGGGTGGCTTGTCAAAGTGGTATTTGCATGAAGTCTCCTGAGTCTAAAGGAGGAAGAGAACTGGAGGGCTAAGCTTGACACTAGAGACTGGACCAGCCTTGGCGAAATGAGTGATTTCTGAATAGAATGAGGTGACTCTCAAGCTGTTTCAAGTCACCACTATGAAGAATGCAATGAAAAACCCAGTTGAGTGACTTTATTCACCTGAAGTGACGGTAGGGGGTGGAACCGGGCCCAGGGGCCAATGCACTGGACGCCCCACACTTGTCCAAGGAAAGTGCCCCAGACACGCAAGCAGAGGGTGGGACAGGGGAGGAAGGCTCTGGCAGATGCTATAAGGCAGGTGGAAAAGCCAGTCTTGCCATCACGCTTGAGCCGATGCTGGGAACTCCGAAGCAACTGAACAGAATCTAAGTGTGGCTCAAGTTTCCAAGACTGCTAATTTGGATGGAACTAGAGGAATGCAATTTGTCATATTATTATGAAAATGAGGTGGGATAGAGAAGCAAAAGCTCTAATGGCCAAAGGGAGGAATGGAAAGTTTTTGGACACCTGATTTCTACGTGGGTTTTCAGAATCCAGTTAAGTAAACAAATAACAGAAAGCAGGGTCTTTGTGTATCTATGTTCAGTGTGGTGCTTAGACCCGTTGGGACAGCATCATCTGAAAGCTTGTTAGAAATGCAGATTCGTGGGCTCTACCCTGAACCTACTCGAAAGAATCTACATTTAGCAATAGTCCCAGGTGATTCATATGCACAAGATTAGGGAAGAGAAGGCCAACTGATGGGTTAGGAGTTAATTTGGCCAGCAGACAAGAGCAGCAATTCCATGGTCTCTACTTACTTAAAATATATACTTGACTTCTGTAGACAACCGAGCTTTAGTTATGGTAGTATAACTTAGTTCATAACATGTTGGAATTTGTGTGATAATATTTTAACAAAATTATGCAATGTCTAATACCTGTAATAATCTGGCAAGATATTTGGTTCTAGGTTCATGGATCAACCCATAGAAGGGATTCCACTCCCATGAAGAAAAAAGAACCCACTGTAAAATCGATGTATACACCCATAGGAAATCAATGTATACATCCATCTCTTAGTTTTTCTTAATCAAAAGGAAACAGATGCATCATAATCACCTGGGGAGCTTGGCGAAGCCTGACATTCTTGAAGATTTTTGAGTAGGTGTGAAATATTTGAAATCTCAGATTTCAGATCAGAGTGATTCTGATACCACTCCTCCCCTCCCGGCATTTAAATAAATACAAAAATAAAATCAAACTAGCCTCTACAGAGAAAGTAATTTGTACTCCCGGATTAAGCAATACTTGCTGTCTAATATTTACACAAGTATCTAATTTTTTGGTGATCATTATAATCAATTAGGTACATTGGGTAAGGGACACAACACATCTGTGACATGGGAATGAGCTTGTAGATAACCAAATTCAAATTAATCATTATCCAGAAAGGCAAAAATCTTTGCTTAAAAGCAAAGCATTTACAAATATTACTTCTTTATACCTCTAGTATATATTAAATTTTTTTCTTTTTAATATAGATACAACACAGTATTGACAGCATTTTAAACTGTGATTTGGGTACATCAACTCTATTGATAATTTTAGAATTGCAAAATGCTTAATTTCCTAGGTAACTAAAATTGTAATCATCATTGCAATTTTGGACAATGATCTGGGAACCTCATTTGTGTGTGTGTGTGTGTGTGTGTGTGTGCGCGCGCGTGCGTGTGTGTGAGACCATTTCACTTCTTTCTTTTTTTCTTTGATCATCTTCTTTCTCAGGATTGTTTTTGCTATTTGGAGTCTTTTGTGGTTCCATATGAAGTCCCACGGACATAGCTCCTATGGGTCTGACAAGGGATGTGTGCAGTTACAAGAATGGCACAGATTCAAGGACGCCCTAGAATTGTGTATTTTACTCACAGTCTTTCCAAACCAGATACAGCTTAGCAATCAGGATCATTTTTAGCATGTGCGACGTGCCTGGAAACATAGCTGACCTTCTACCTTTCTCAGATTTCCAAGAGACTGGAGCTAGCGAATTAACTTCACATCATTTCACCAAGAGGAGGAGGGATCGGTATGTGTTTAAACCATTACATGTCTCAGTTGGTATATAAATCTGTAGACACGACTGAAGAAGAAGGAAGAGGAGGGATGACTAATTCCACTGGTTATCAAAACTTGAGGGGCGCCTGGGTGGCGCAGTCGGTTAAGCGTCCGACTTCAGCCAGGTCACGATCTCGCGGTCCGTGGGTTCGAGCCCCGCGTCAGGCTCTGGGCTGATGGCTCAGAGCCTGGAGCCTGTTTCCGATTCTGTGTCTCCCTCTCTCTCTGCCCCTTCCCCGTTCATGCTCTGTCTCTCTCTGTCCCAAAAATAAATAAACGTTGAAAAAAAAAAATTTAAAAAAAAAAAAAAAAAACTTGAAAAAGCTACATTAGTAATATTGTTCCAGGATAGAAAGAAAATTAGAACGACGGAATCACATAAAACAGGGCATCTAGAAACACACCCACTTTTTATGAACCCTTGACTTACGATACACATGGCAGAAAAATGTTGCAAGAAAAGGAAAGACTTGCCAATAAATGGTGCTAGGAAATGAGGGAAAGGAAATGAAGTTTCATCACGGTCTTATACCATGGACAAAAACCAATTCCAGGTGAAATGTAAATTTAAAAACGAAATACAAAATAACACTCCTAGGAAATAACCAAGGAGAAAAACTTCATGATTTTCAGGGAGAAAAAAACTTCTTCCATTCAACCCGACAGACACTGCTAAAGACTGAATGTTTGTGTTCCCCCCAATTCGTATGTTGAAATCCCAACCATCACACAAGTACCAGAAGAGCTGAAAATATTAAAAAAAAAATTGACATTACCCAGTGTTGGTGAGTACTTGGAACAATGAACTTTAAAACACTCTGACAGACATGTGAATTGGTAAAATTGCTTTAAAAAAGTCTTTGCCATTATCTACAAAAGCTGAAGATTCATGTGGTCTTTGATCCAGCAATTCTACTCTTAGAATAGAATAGATATAACAACAACAACAAAAACAACAACAACAAACATGCTCATGTGCCCCTAGAGATATGAACAAGAATGTTCATGGCATTACTTGACCAGCTCAACATTGGAAACAAGCCAGCGTCCATCCACAATTTAAACTGTGGCATATTCAGGGAAGCCTGGGTGGCTCAGTTGGTTAAGCACCCGACTGGGGTTCAGGTCGTGATCTGAGTTCATGGGTTCAAGCCCCGCGTCGGGCTCCGTGCTGACAGCAGCCTGGAGCCTGCTTTGGATTCCGTGTCTCCCTCTCTCTCTGCCCCTCCCCTGCTCGCACTCTGTCTCTGTCTCTCAAAAATGAATAAATGTTAAAAAATAAATAAACCATGGCATATTTACACCATGGAACACCGTAACAATGAAATCAACTAGAACTATGTACAACAACATGGATGAACCTGACAGACTTAGGACTGAGGAAAATCAATCTAGGCACACAATCCAGGCAGGATTCCATTTATATAAGCTAGAGAAAGTTGCACACCCAATTTATAGTGTTAGAAGTCAGGATAGCGGATACTTTTGCAAGGATGGAGCCATAGTGATTCAGAGGGAACATGAAGATTCCTTTCAGGCCAGCTGGTAACGTTCCATTTTGTTTTTTCACCTGCATGATGGTTACATGACTAACCACTTTGGGATAAATCACTGAGTAACACAGGCTTGATCTTGGGTACTTTTCTCGATGTCTTGTATATAACAGAAAGGCTCTACAAAAATAAATTAGCAACAGACACTATGAGACCGATAGAGGTTGGGGATGAAAGAAAAGCTTTCGCTGTATGTGTTTGTATAACTTTTGATTCTTCAAACAAGTAAATACATTACCTCTTTTTAAAAGGAATCTGATTTTTGACACAGATGAAAAAATCCAGACAAACTAGAATTGCACACGAGAGCCCAGTGATCCCTGGTCATTTCAGAATCCGAGTAAAAGGAAATGTACTGGTGTCCCAGGGTGGCCATAAGAAAATGTCACAGACTGGGTGGCTCGCACAACAGAAATTTATCACAATTCTGGAGGCTGGAAGTCCAAGATCAAAGTTTCAGTAGATTTGGTTTCCCCTGAGGCCTCTTTTGACTGGCCGATGGACGCCTTTTCTTTGTGTCCTCACATGGTCTTTCCTGTGTGCCCCAGATGTCCTCTTCTCACAAGAACACCAGTCCGATCGTATTAGGACCGCCCCCCACCCCCCACCACGGCGCCATTCTAACTAAAAGGTCTCTTGACAGACTCTATCTCCAAATGCAGTCATGTTCTGAGGTATGGGGGTTGAGATTCAACATATGAATGTGGCAGGGTGCAGGTGGGGTGGGGGGGGTGAGCATTTCACCTCAACACAAGAAGGGAGGCCTGCACATGCCTCAGTTTGGAGCCAGAGAACAATCTGGCTCTCCTGATGACCTTCTTAGACTAATTGCAAGATTTCACTTGAGTCTGCACTGCCAACTCCTTCCTGATTTGGGAGAAATCTGAAGAGATGTAAACTTTTCTTTTGGATGTTTCCAGAATTTTTGTTTTGTGTCATAGCTCATTTGAACAGAAATCAAAAGAAGATAGATCTTCTGATGTGTTCTGCTTATCTCATTGAGGGCTATTCCGTTTTTTAAGCCCCTGCCAGAGAAATAACCCTCTTGAGCTCTTCTCCAAGAGTCCTTTGGAAAACATCATTGAATAACAGACACATAAGTATTCACCCGTATATGTTGTGCTTTTTAATTTTTTTTTTCAACATTTATTTATTTATTCGGGACAGAGAGGGACAGAGGATGAACAGGGGAGGGGCAGAGAGAGAGGGAGACACAGAATCGGAAACAGGCTCCAGGCTCCGAGCCATCAGCCCAGAGTCCGACGCGGGGCTCGAACTCACGGACCGCGAGATCGTGACCTGGCTGAAGTCGGACGCTTAACCGACTGCGCCACCCAGGCGCCCCTGTTGTGCTTTTTAAAACATGAAAAGTAACCGAATTCTGTGTCATAAAATTCAAACTTAATAATACGTATTTATGGAGTCATTCAAATATAGTTATTTTATGGTATTTGAAAGAACTAAGGTGTATGAACAAAGCAAGTAGCTGTATAGGCTAAGTGGGCTACAAATACTGAACTGTTTTCAAGACTTTGCAATGTGCAAATCACGATTGCATTTGACTGTGGATTCTCTTTTGGGGGGAGAATATTTCACTTATGAATAGCTACTACTTTATTTTTTTAATGTTTATTTATGTTTGAGAAAGAGAGAGAGAGAGAGAGAGAGAGAGCTGGGGAGGGGCAGAGAAAGGCGGGGACCGAGGATGCAAAGTGGGCTTTGTGCTGACGGCAGAGCGCCCAGTGTGGGGCTCGAACCCCCGAAACCATGAGATCAGGACGTGAGCCGAAGTTGGACGCTTAACCGACTGGAGCCCCAATACCTACTTTATATCATGGCTTGATGACCGTCAGCAGTTCTTAGCTCAAATATGTTTCCCTGACCATCAGCTGTCCTTTGGGGACTTGCTGTTCTGAGGTCAAATACAGGTATGGCTCCTTTGGGCTTTCACCTTTGCCTCAGCTTGTAGGTCCCAGGATATCTTTCCCCCCAACAGGAAGGATTTCTGCTCCATTTGTCCAGGGACCGTGCATGACCTGATGACTGAGGGGTGAGCAGGCCAGTGAGATGTTCCCTGCCCCCTGACTCTGTACCATCCAATCCTCTTCCTCCGTTTCCTCACGGAAAGTACAAGGACAGTATTTTCTCAGGGGACGACTGGAGCTCCCAGAGACCTCTGTAGACTATCGGACCAAGCGGTTTCCATGCTAATACTCAGATCCCATTTTCCTTTTTGCTCCCTTTCTCTCATCAACGCATGGCAGAATTTTCTAGAGGCTTCACAGCATATGATTCCAACAGACTGAATAGGAGAAGCCAGCTGCTCCTTTTAAATTGGACATTAAAGAGATCTGTAAAATCATGAAACAATGTTACTCTTCTCACTAATCTTTTTTTGTTGTCGTTGTTTGGCTTTGGAAAATATACGTTTTTTAAATATAAATATATATTATGCTAACAAGTGAGTTTAAAGTAAATTAATATTTTCAATGTTTCAGCTTTCTTTTTTTAATTTTTTTTGAGAGATAGAGAGAGAGAGAGGAGACGGGCAGAGAGTGAGGGGGACAGAGGATCCAAAGTGGGCTCTGTGAGGACAGCAGAGAGCCAGATGGAGGGCTTGAACTTGTGAACTGTGAGATCACGACCTGAGCCGAAGTCGGCTGCTCAACTGACTGAGCCACACAGGCGCCCCTCAGCTTTAATTTCCAATACATTAAATACTGATATATAAAATCCATATAAGTAATAGTTTTGGGGGTCCTGGCTTTTTATGATTATAGCGATTTTTATGATTATAATCATTTTATAATGACTATAAAATCATTATTATAATGATTTTTATGATTATAATGAGTATAATGGGGTCCTGAGACAAAAGAGTCTGATCACTACTGCTCCAGGGAAATTCATCTTAATCCATATACTTGGGTGTGCAAAAGATGTCAAATGACATTTATTGTCCCTTAATCGAACTTTGAGAAACCATTGTGCTGTTTCTTTAGTGGTAGGATATTCAGTCTCAGTGGCACAACTCTGTTACACTCTTCGGATGCACCAAACAGAAGAATAAAGTGGGTGTAGCTGCTTTTGTAGAAGATGCTAGATGCTGGGTGGGACGGAAGGGCAGACAGACCTGCGAGAGATCTCATCCTGGAGGTGCTGCAGAATCCTCCCTCTATGAGTGTTTGCAGTTTCCACCCAGCCCTGTTGAAATGGGCATCTCTTCATATTTTAGAGTAAAGTCACTCTAAAATGCATCAGTAAACGTAAACAGCAGTTTCATGTCTGGGTATATTTCCAAAGGAAACGCAAACAATGTCTAAAAAAGCAGTATCGGCATCCCCACGTTCACGGCAGCACTATTTACAATGGCCCAGGTACGGAAACAATGGAAGTGTCCATCGATATACATGTATTATTCATCCATGAAGAAGTAGGAAATCCTGCCATTTGCAACAGCATGGATGGACCTTGAGGGCATTATGCTCAGTGAGGTAAGTCAGGCAAAGAATGACAGGAAAAAAAGAAAAAAAGAAACCAAAGAGATCAGATACGTGGTTACCAGAGGTGGGGGTGGAGGAAAGGGGGCAGTGGGGTGTGGAAATTGGATGAAGGTGGGCAAAAAGTTAGACTTCCAGTTATAAGATAAGTACTGGGGGATGTCACGTGCAACATGATGGCTGTAGTTAACAAAGACTGTCTGGGGTACTTCAAGGTTGTTAAAAGAGCAGGTCCCAGGAGTTCTCATCGCAAGGCAAAAACATGTTTCTCCTTTTCTTTTGCATTTATATGAAATGATGGTGTTGGTCAAACTTACTGTGGTGATCATTTCACAATATATGTAAGTCAGCTTATTATGCTACATACACCTTAAACTTACACAGTACTGTATGTCAATCATATCTCAATAAAACTGATAAAGAAAAAGCAGGATCCCCGCCCCCCCGATTCTACCAGAGCTTCTAATACACATCAGAAGACCAGCCATGCTCCCACGTGTAAGGGGAAAACGGTCACGAGAGAGATTTGGAATCTAAGCTGCTCCTATTCATCAGTTTCTAATAACAGTCCTGCTGAAAAGATGCTAATAAATAAACGTGCTCTGAAGGGCTAACATTTATGACCTTATCAGATATCTACGCACATGCATTACCTGAATAAGAGACACAGATATGACACCTGCCTGGGGAGTTGTATTATAGTAGAGTGCAGGGCATATTCTGAACCTTTTCCAAACAGATGGATTACAGATTGCTATGAAAAATATCATGTGCTCAAACTATTTGAAGGAACATGTTCCGTTACTGGTGGACTTTTCAGATCATCTGATATGCCACAACTGTTCTCTGTGAATGTTCAAGAGCGATTTCTAGTATGTAACTTTTTTATAACTTTTTTGATCCAAAAATCTTTTTTTTTTCAAGGTCACTTATTAACACCTCCTAGAACTACTTTATATAGAACACCATTTTAGAATACTGCCTTAACTTAATAAAGAAATTTTAATAGGAATTCAGTCCCTAGAAACCAAATAGGGACTAAGGAATTTTGTTTTCCTAGGCCGGTTTTCCAAACGTTTTTACTCTGATCAAACAGTTAAGTTTATTGTTTCACTGCGACCCTGCATGCACACACAACTGAAACAATAGTGAAACAAAGTGTTACAAAACAGTTATCCTTAAAATGTTTGGTGCATTCTGACATTTTACATTCTAATTTATAATATTTTAAAAAGTGTTGGTCACAGGCTACTAAAATGATTTCACAGCCCACGACTTTGAAAAGTAATGCCTTAGAGGACTCCATCAGTGGGTAAAACCAGGCCACTTTAACTCATTCACCATTTAGTAACACAGTTTTGAACAAAATGGCAAAAAGATTACACTTTCTCTGTCTACTCTTAATAGGTGCTTCTTAAGATTAAATAAAAGAGGGGTGCCTGGGTGGCTCAGTCAGTTGAGCGTCCGACTTCGGCTCCGGTCATGATCTCATGGTCCGTGAGTTCCAGCCCCGCGTCGGGCTCTGTGCTGATGGCTCAGAGCCTGGAGCCTGCTTCGGATTCTGTGTCTCCCTCTCTCTCTGACTCCCCTCCCCCGTTCATGCTCTGTCTCTCTCTGTCTCAAAAATAAATAAACGTTAAAAAAAGATTAAAAAAAAGATTAAATAAAAGAAGTTCTATGAAAAGTGCAAAGCATTGCACATGTAGGCTATTACTGATTAAAACAGTCATTTTATCTGTGATGCATTTCCAAAGAAGAGAACACTATATAAGTGGTCAGATTTCAAAAACCACAAAGCTATTAAAAGTACATATTGTTATCTATAAGAATAATAACCGCAGGAAAAAAATTACCGCGAGACTCAGTTACCTTATGCTGGATAAGCTTATAGGACCCTATTTCTATATAGATGGTTTATTTTTAAACATGTTGTATCTTTTTGCTAAGTAAATAAAAAAATACAATCTTTACTAAAGCGAGGTTTCTGTAATGAAAATGATTCCTTGTTGTTATGCAATGACGCTACTTAAAATGAGAAACGACCTTGTTATTTCACTATTTACAACTACAAACAGCTTCTAAGATTTCATATTATAGACTAAACTAGGTAATTAATTGGAAGAGTAAAAATAGAAATAATTAAAAAGGAATTTCATGTAACTAATTTCAAATATTTAATATATTTAGAAATGTTCTATATGCTAATATCTGCTTTCCTGTTTCCAGGGAAATGTAGTTTTTTTTTTAAAATCATATTTAATAGAAACCTTTCCTACTTCTAAGTCCATGAAGATCATTTTCATTTTTAGTTCATAAAAGCTTTTAGGGTTGCCTTTACATTCGTGTTTTTAATTGACTTGGGGTTAATTTAGATGTATGGTATGAGATGGGGTCATTTTCTTCCTTTCCCTATGGACCCCTGAAGGTCCCACAACGGTTTACTTAAAAGGCCATCTTTTTATCCTTTTCTGACAGATTTGCCACGCCAGTTCTGTCATAAATTCAGTATCATATACTTATGTGTCTATTCCTGGACTCTGTTCTATTTCTTTCATCTGTTTAACATGTAGCAATACTAATGTTGGCTACAGGAGTTCATTTTTGTGTGTAGGTGTGCATGTGTGTGCGTGTGTGTAAAACATATTTTACCAAATGAGTCAGAGGCATTAATAATTTGATAAAGGTGCCAAAGAGATGCTATAAAAGTTTTTTAAAAGCAATAAAGTACACTGAAAACTATAAAGTAATTAAGGAAAGAAATTGAAGAAAACACAAATAAATGGAAAGATATGCCACGTTCATGGATTAGAACAATTACGATTGTTAAATTGTTTATCCTACCCAAAGTAATTCTATGGATTTAATGCAATCTCTGTCCAAACTCCCAAAGGCATTTTTCACAGAAATAGACAAAACCATTCTAAAATTGGTGTGAAACCACAAAAGATCCCAATAGCCAAAGCAATCTTGAGACAAAAGAACAAAGCTGGAGGGATTGCACAGCCTTATTTCAAACTATATTATAAAGCCATAGTAATCAAAACAGTATGAAGCTGGCATTAAGACAGATATATGCTGGGGCACCTAGGTGGCTCAGTCGGTTAAGTGTCTGCCTTCAGCTCAGGTCATGATCTTGTGGTTTGTGAGTTCAAGCCGCGCGTCAGGCTCTGTGCTGACAGCTCAGAGCCTGGAGCCTGCTTTGGATTCTGTGTCTCCCTCTCTCTCTCTGCCCCTTCCCTGCTCTCACTCTGTCTGTCTCTCTGTCTCAAGAATAAATAAACATTAAAAAAAAAAGACATATACATCAATGGAACAGAACAGAGAGCCCAGAAATAAACTCATGGGTACACGGTCAATTAATTTTTGACAAAGGAGCCAGGAATATACAATGGCAAAAAAATGGTCTCTTCCACAAATGGTGTTGGAAAAATACCCAAATGGCAACGTGGATATCCACACACAAAAGAATGAAACGGGACCCCTATCTTACACCATACACAAACGTCAACTCAAAATGGATTAAAGACTTGGACGTAAGGCCTGAAACTACAAAAATCCTAGAAAAAAAAAACAAAAAAAACAGAGGTTAAGATCCTTGACGTTGGTCTTGGTAATGATTTTTTAGATTTGATATCAAAAGCAAGGCAATGAAAGCAAAACTAAACAGGTGGGACTGCATCAAACAAAAAAGCTTCTGCAAGAAGTAAAGTAAAGGAAACCATCAACAATATGAAAAGACAATCTATGGAACTGAAAGGAATATTTGCAAACAATGTATCTGATAGTGAGTTAATAGCCAAAATATACAAAGAACTTGTACAAACCCAATAGCAAAACACTTCAAAGAATCAAACTTAAACATGTGCAAAGGACCTGAATAGACATTTTCCCAAAGAAGATACACCCAGTAGATCCCAAGAGAAGAATAGTAGATCTTTCCCAAAGAAGAATGTCAACAGGTGCGTCAAAAGGTGCTCAACACCACGAATCAACGAGGGAATCCAAATCAAAGCTACAGCGAGTTACCACCTCCCACCTGTTAGGGTGACTATTATAAAGGTAAGAGACAGCAAGTGCTGGTAAGCAGGCAGAGGAAAGGTAACCCTTCTACAATGTTAGTGGGGATGTAAACTTGCACAGCCCCTATGGAAAACAGTATGGAAGTTCCTCAAGAAATTAAAAATGGAACCACCATCGGATCCAGCAATCCCATTTCTGGGTATAAATTCAAAGGAAATGAACGTTACCTTAAAGAGATTATTTATTATGCTCCCCACCCCCCACTTCCCTGGCATGTTCATGGCAGCCTTATCCACAATAGCCAAGACATAGAAAGAAACCTAAGTGTCTGTCAATGGATGAATGGATAAAGAAAATGTGCTGTAGGTAGACACACAATGGAATATTACTCAGACTTAAAAAAAAATAAAAGGAAATCTCGTCATTTGCAACAACATGGATGAAACTGGAGGGTATTGTTTAAGTGACATAAGCTGGACGGGGAAAGACAAATACCGCAAGGTATCACTTATACGTGGAACCTAAAAGAACAGAAGTCAAACGCATGAACAGAGTAGGAGGGTGATTGTCAGGGGCTGGGGAAGGGGGAAATAGGGAGAGGTTGGTAAAAGGGTGTCCACTTTCATTTAGAAAATGAATAAAGCCTAAGGATCTAGTGACTGACTACAGGTGATAACACGGTAGTCTATTACTGAAATGTGTTAAGAGAGTAGAACATAGGTGTTCTCACTGGAAAACAACAAAACAAAAGAAGGAGCTGTATGAGGTGATGGATTTGTTGGTTAGCTCCACGGTGGAAATCCTCTCACAATATATATACATGTTGAATCATCACCTTGTACCGTTTAAATATATTACAGTTTTATTTGTCTGTTACGCCTCAGCAAAGCTGAAAACATGCAATAAAATGTAGATTAAAAATTAATCTACAGTTGAATATGTATGTTCATATATGTATGAGTATCTATTCACATATGTGCATGATCCTGTTTTCGTCTTTTTATACTGTTTTATACTTTTCATATTGTGCATTTCCATGAATAGAAACTTTTGTTAATTCCAGTAGACTCTGTCAACTTAAGGGGGCTGACCATATTTTTCACTGTTATATTTTCAGGGCAGAGAACTGTGCCTAACACATTTTAGATACTGAACACATATTGCTAAGTGATGAATAAATGAATACTGAGAGTTTCTAAGACAATTAAAAGAAAATAATTATCTAAATATTTAGGAAAAAAAACATTAGCTATCACATTCAAATATCAATTATTAACTGAAAATGACCATGCTTTTCAGTACCAGAAATATATAAAACCACTATATAAAATAGTAGGATGTGTTATCACTGAATCAATATTCAATAATTTGCAAATAAATTACGTAAATGTCACTGCTTTCAGTAAAATCACCATGCCATTATCATCTTTTCTACTTACTGTCCTCTTTTCCTTCTGTATAATTTTAAGGTTCTGGTTAAAATGCAATGCTATATCTTCTACTCACAATAAAATTGACCTTTAACAGGTTTTATTTTGTTGAAAATAATGCTAAGTTCCTTGTGGGCTGCTTCCTGCAATAGTATAATATCAGAAGTAAACCTAAATATGACTTGAACAAAGTCTTGGAAGGTGATGTAAGACTTTGTAGAGGTCTATGGAAGAAGCAGAAAGGGACAATTATGTCGCAAGAGCCAAAGCAGAAGGACTTAAATTTGTCTTCATTCACGTCTCTCCCCATATTTCACTGGTCAATCAACTCTCTCCCTGCTTTCTCCCCTGAAAATACTTCTGCTTGCTTTCATGTCTTACTGCCGATATCCCTTCTATCCCATTTTCCTCTCCATTGCTTCTAGATCTGTTCAGTCCCTTTGTATATAAATTGACTTAGCATCTAGAGCGGGTAGAATTGTATTCTACCCACAAACAGATTTTCAAGTTCTAATCCCTACTACTGGCGAATGTGCTTTATTTGGAAACAGGATCTTTGCAGAAGTATTCAAGTTGAGATGAGGTCATATTGGAGTACGGTTGACCCTAACCCTTATAAGAAGAGTGAAATTTGCACACAGAAGGCACAGACAGAATGCCATGTGATGACAGACAGGGACAGGAGTAATGTGTCTACACGTCAAGGATATACCAAGGATTGCTGTTCACACCAGGGGCTAGGAGAGAGAACATGGCCTTGCTGACAACTTGATTTCAGACTTCTGGCCCTTAGGACTGTTAAGGCAATAAATGTCAGTTGTTTTAAGTCACCCAGTTTCTGGTGCTTTGCTGTAGCAGCCCCGGGATACTATACTGCTGGTCTCAGAACTTCTCTTTTTCTACTTATTATTCTGATCAGCACAACCAATAGAATCAATCTTCCTTAGAAGGTGGGAGAGATATGGGGTGCCTGGGTGGCTCAGTCAGTTAAGTCTCTGACTTTGACTCAGGTCATGATCTCACACCTCATGAGTTCAAGCCCTGCATCCGGCTCTGTGCTGACAGCTCAGAGCCTGCAGCCTGCTTCAGATTCTGTGTCTCCCCCTCTCTCTGCCCCTCCCCTGCTCATGCTCTGTCTCAAAAATAAATAAAAAACATTAAAAAAATTTTTTTTAAAAAATTTTATACAGAAAGAAGGTGGGAGGGGTATCTAGGGCCACTTAGATGCCAGTATTTTGCCCCACTCATACAGAATTTAAACTATTTGACTACGTGAGCTTCTCTTTCTCAGGATGCAATTGTTCCCTACCAGTCTACTTTAGGGGATACTGATGAGAATATAAACTATTTTCTGAAAGAAGAGACAGAGGGGAAAGAGACAGAGGAACACATAGCTAACGTTGAGTACAGCTAGTGTTTCCCATAAACCTAAGAAAATGAAAAGTGAGCAAGAGAAGTATCCATGACATAAGGCTCACTTTGTCAAATTGGAGAGGGCCACATACATTGAAAACACCATAGGATTGGGGAAAACTCATTGGGCCACAATATCAAAGACCAGATACTAGCACAGGCTTGCTTCAATGCTTCCTATGTGACTTTGGGAATACCACCCCAATTCCTTAAATTCCTCTAAGTGCACAAACAAAATGTTGGACTAGCTAATCCCTAAGACAATGCTTTTTAAACTATAGGTTGCGATCTACCTGTAGATGGTAATTTCAATTTGGGAGATCATAATCGGCATTAAAAAGAAAAAGAAAGAATGGAAAAATGAGAAAATAAGAGGGCACATCAGGTTCTGCACAAAGTATAGGTGAGTATTATTTCATGAAGCTTTAAGTTCAGTTATGTACACACGTGTGAAGTGACTGTGTTTATGTGTGTTTGTACTTGGCCAACATAAAATAGCTTTCTTTCTGTGGATTACAGTTCAAGTTTTTAAAAGACACTACCCTGAGTTCCCTTTCGACACTAAACTGCTAATGATCTCTGATAATCAGCATATCACCAGGTGGAATACATTTAATTACTTAAAGAAATATGTTCAATTGAATGTGCCAATGATCCGTAATCACTGAAAAGAAAATATGTAAATGTATTTGCTTTTAACTGGGATGTAAATACACTTTATATTTTGAACTAAAGAATGAGCTTAATTTTTACATGGAAGGGGGAAGAGAATATCACGTGAGAAACAAGCCCATGGACCTAATCAAAGGAGGGACATGAAGCGAGGCTTTAATCAACGTTCTTACAAGAGCAGATGTCTGATGGACAGGCACACTCGGGGCGGTTACAGCAGACAATTTATCTCCTAGCATGAAGCCCCTCCCCTGATTCCTCATTGGCTGAGCACTACAAAGGTTACAGCCTCACCTGGAAGTCGCTTGTGCCCATGTAAAGCAAAAAGCAGTCTGATTGGAACAAATGTACATTCCTTGAAGTGATGCAGACTTTAGTTCTTTGGCGCATGCTCATTGCAAAGGCCACAAAGATAAGCCCGTGAAATGGAGAGGGAAAGAAGAACCAGGAAGTGAAAGGTCTAAGGGTTTGGGACTCCACTGTAGTGGTGGTGAGAACTGTACATATTTCCAAGAGATTGTAAACCAATTGTTAACTAGACAGCACAGCACTTTTTGGTATTTATGAAAACGAATTATCTCACTTCTTTTTTTTTAATTAATTATTTTTTTTTTAATTTTTTTTTTCAACGTTTATTTATTTTTGGGACAGAGAGAGACAGAGCACGAATGGGGGAGGGGCAGAGAGAGAGGGAGACACAGAACCGGAAACAGGCTCCAGGCTCTGAGCCATCAGCCCAGAGCCCGACGCGGGGCTCGAACTCCCGGACCGCGAGATCGTGACCTGGCTGAAGTCGGACGCTTAACCGACTGCGCCACCCAGGCGCCCCTTTAATTAATTAATTTTTAAGTTTACATACAAGTTAGCATACAGTGCAACAATGATTTCAGGAGTAGATTCCTTAATGCCCCTTACCCATTTAGCCCAGCCCCCCTCCCACAACCAGCAACCCTGTGTTTGTTCTCCATATTTAAGAGTCTTTTATGTTTTGTCACCCTCTCTGTTTTTATATTATTTTTGCTTCCCTTCCCTTATGTTCACCTGTTTTTTATCTTAAATTTCTCATATGAGTGAAGTCATATGATATTTGTCTTTCTCTGACTGACTAATCTCGCTTAGCATAATACCCTCTAGTTCCATCCACGTAGTTGCAAATGGCAAGATTTCACTCTTTTTGATTGCCAAGTAATACCCTATTGTGTGTATATATATGTATATATATAGTATATAGCATATGTATATAGTATATGTGTGTGTGTGTGTGTATACACACACACACACACACACACACACACACACACACACACACCACATCTTGTTTATCCATTCATCCATTTGGGCTCTTTCCATACTTTGGCTATTGTTGATAGTGCTGCTATAAATATTGGGGTGTATGTGCCCCTTCAAAACAGCACACCTGTATCCCTTGGATAAATACCTAGTAGTGCAACTGCTGGGTCATAGGGTAGTTCTATTTTTAATTTTTTGAGGAACCTCTATACTGTTTTCCAGAGTGGCTGCACCAGCTTGCATTCCCACCAGCAGTGCAAAAGGGATCCTCTTTCTCGGCATCCTCACCAACATCTGTTGTTGCCTGACGTGTTAATGTTAGCCATTCTGACAGATGTGAGGTAGTATCTCATGATGATGAGTGATGTGGAGCATTGTTTCATGTGCCGGTTGGCCATCTGGATGTCTTCTTTGGAAAAGTGTCTATTCATGTCTTTTGCCCATTTCTTCACTGGATTATTTGTTTTTTTGGGTGTTGAGTTGTTAAGTTCTTTACAGATTTTGGATACTAACCCTTTATCTGATATGTCATTTGCAAGTATCTTCTCCCGTTCCATTAGTTGCCTTTTAGTTTTGCTGATTGCTTCCTTCACTGAAAAGAACAGCTTTAAATCCAAATGACAGCCCTGCCTTAGTTTAAAGCTAAAGTTCTCTTTTCTGCTTATTATGGATCTTTGATAAGAAATACAATTGCTGAGAAGTCTGTTTTGCTTGCTGTTTGCTACGAGCATTGTGAGGCCTTTCCTGAATGTAACCCGCTGTGTAGTAGAATGGGTTGTAAACCTTCCTAAATGTAGTCTGATATGTAATGGAATGAGTGATTGTACATAAACTAACCGGCATTTCTCGCTTCTGTAAACCTGCTTGCTTAGCACATTCCTCACCTACCCTACCCCCTTCCCCCTTCCCCCTTTTTTCCTCCCGCCACAAGTAACGGACAAAGCCTTCCCGCCAAAGGACAGACAAAGGACGCCCAATCAGAGAACAACAAATGTCCTTACTTTAAAATCAACTAATCAGGCCCCTCATAATTTGAAACCTCCCCTGTGCTATTTGTCTCTGTCTATAAAAACGCTGTACCAACCCTGATCGTGGCCTCTTGCGTCACCGGTGACGAGTGCGCAGAGGACCAGGTTCGAACCTGCAATAAACGACCCTTGCCGCTTGGCTTTGACTTACGACTCTGGTGGACTTTTGTGGGAGGTTTCGGAACTTCGGGCATTACATCACCATGCAGAAGGTTTTTATCTTGCTGAGGTCCTAATAGTTCATTTTTGCTTTTGTTTCCCTTGCCTCTGGAGATGCGTTGAGTGAGAAGTTGCTGCGGCTGAGGTCAAACAGGTTGTTGCCTGCTTTCTCCTCTAGGATTTTGATGGCTTCCTGTCTTACATTTAGGTCTTTCATCCGTTTTGAGTTTATTTTTGTGTATGATGTAAGAAAGTGGTCTAGGTTCATTTTTCTACATATCACTGTCCAGTTTTCCCAACACCATTTGCTGAAGAGACTGTCTTTATTCCATTGGATATTCTTTCCTGCTTTGTCAAAGATTAGTTGGCCATACATTTGTGGGTCCATTTCTGGGTTCTCTATTCTGTTCCATTGATCTGAGTGTCTGTTTTTGTGCCAGTACCATACTGTTGTGATGATTACAACTTTGTAATACATCTTGAAGTCCTCGATTATGATGTCTCCAGCTTTGGTTTTCTTTTTCAAGATTGCTTTGGCTATTCCGGGTCTTTTCTGGTTCCATACAAATTTTTGGACTGTTTGTTCTAGCTCTGTGAAGAATGCTGGTGTTATTTTGATAGGGATTGCTCACTTACTTCTCACATACCAGCATTGGGGCACTTTGGCATATGGATTATCTCAAGCAGAAGAAATTGGGACCCAGCAGACTCAGAAAGAGCTTTTTACCTCCCCTTTAACTGTCTAAAAGATTTTTTAAATTAATTAATTGAGAGAGAGAGAGAGAGAGAGAGAGAGAGAGAGAGAGAGAGAACCCTCAGCAGGCTCCAAACTGTCAGTGCAGAGCCCAATGTAGGGCTCAAACTCATGAACCATGAGATCATGACCTGAGCTGAAACCAACAGTTGGATGCTTAACCGACTGAACCACCCAGGTGCTCCTTAAAAGCATTTAGACAGGGGTTCTGCACCAGGAAGAGAGCTATCACCAGAGGTAACTTTTCATATGAGAAAGACTTATTGGCATGGCAAACCTCTGTTTGCCCAACGTTTGTTGCTCTCTTCTTCCTGTGACCTGTCTTCCTCCCCCCTTGAAGCCCCACACTCCTACCCCTTTCTTCTTAGCTTAGGATGGTACGTAAACCTCAATTACTTGATTGTCAGTGAGTCCCATATATTTATAGAGCTCCTGTAAGTCCCAATTTTATTTTTCTCCCGTTAATCTGTTGTATGTCAATTTAATTATTACACCAGCCAAAGAATCTAGAAGGGAAGAAGGGAACTTTTTCTTGTCCCTACAACATCAACATTAGATTGTAGCTCTTCATCTGAATCTCACCTATCTACCTATATTAAACCCAATTTCAAAAACTGAAATCATACTAGCACAAATTCTCATATGTCTTTCTAAGATATATACAGCTCTAAAATTTTCAATTGTTCTTTGATTTCACATTTTCTATTAGAGCTATTAGTTTGAATTCAGCAGCTTGTACGTATATTCCCAAACCATAACTGGTCATTCCTGACTATTCTTAACCTAGTGATCCCAGGTTTAGTACCTGCTCCTTACCAGCATCACCCTTTCCTAATTTAATCTGGGGCATATATCCTAAGAAGCAAGATATTTCTTTTATTATATAGAGGTTTGGACCATTCTCTACTATAAAGCCTGTTGATGGTCAGTAATGAATCTTCTCTCTCTTCCTTCCCTATTACAGAAAAAAATACCCTGATTTACTCTCCAGAATAGATTATAAATGTACCTTTCTGTACTTTTCTATTGTCCATTGAATCTCTTCTATGGCCTCACATTTTCCTTAAGGGAGATGTATAAATACCTTTCTCCTCTTCCCTATTTGCAGGGCCCAAGAGGGCTCACTTTTGGGGCTCCAGAGTCTTGTGGTTTGGGCAGAGCAGAGCTCACTCAGTCCTGTGGATTAGAGGATAGGTATGTGTGTTCCTGTAGCTTCCACGGGGGCACCCAGAGGCTGTCTATCTTCCTTTGGGAAACTGACTTTGCCCAAGGGTGTTATAACATTAAAGTACCTTAAAGATCAGCTGAAATGTCAACAAACTTTGAAAGAGGGCTATTAGCAATGCAAATGTGAGTTTCCTGCTCTGCTGATAAGCACAATAAACAAAACTGTAAGGACATTTTTTTTTTTTTAGCCCTTCTAGGTGAACAGCTCAAGCTGTGATGTAAAAGCCAGTTCTCCTGGGACCGAGGATAGTTCATCATACTTATCTGATGTGCTAGCCAACCGTATGGATTGCATTAATCCTATTGACACAGTCACAGTTGAAAACAGTCTTCAGGTTGCAAAGTTAGTCCCTGGTAAGTGATTATGCCTTTGTAACCGCATTTGGTGTTCAACCCATCCTGGACCCTGGCTTGTGATACCACTCAGGAATTTCAAGAGCGGAGGCGGTCACAGAGAAAGCTCATTGCAATCGACTCCCTTTCTCCTCAAGCCAGTGGTGGGTGGAAATTGGGACCCGGCAGGAAAATGTCACTGGTATTCGGCTTCTGAGAGAATGCTAGCTGACCCTGCACCCACAGTAAATGACTGTTTTTCTTCTTGGGTATTACTGCTGTGAAATAGCAAAAATTCAACCAAGTAAAATTTAAAGATCTAATTGGCTTTATTAATCAACTCATGAATCGGGCAGCATCCTGTCTAGCAAGAGGTTGGGAGTTACAAAAGGCTACAGAAAAGGAAAGGTTTTTAAAGGTAGAGAGGGAGGAGAAAAAAGGCAATTATTAGGAAAGAATCCATTGCTTTAGGCAAGGTCATAGGGAAGTGGAAGGGGTCTATCAGTAAAGTTCCTAGCGCGGACCAGGAAATTCCCATGTTGCCTGGTTAAAGGTTACATTTCTGGGGGGTTGAAACTGCAGTCAAGTTAGGTCTTAGTTTACTGACTCGGCACCTTAGCCTAAATGCTATCATTTTGGGCCTGTGGTCTTCTTTTCAACACTGCCCAATCAAATCACAGCTCTCTGATTTCATTATGGGCAGTGACCAGGCATCATCCATTTTTTTTTCTGGACCTCAGCTCAACCATCAGCCCTGGATGGAAGCCATTCTTCTTAGAGCTTCTTATGAAGTGGTTTCCTGAATCCTGCCTGGGTCTTCTGACTTACAGCCCAGGGTCAAGCTTCAAGCCAGCTTCTCTGGATTCCAAGTGACCTTGTAGAGGTGCACCAAACCTCTTGGATCTTTCTATCCATCAGAATGTCACGGAGTTCAATAATACTATTTCTTGCTAACAACCCAAGTTTCTTTTGTATGCCCTCTTACTGGGAGAACAAGTAGGTACCCAGTGCTAGAATTCATTCGCATCTATGTTTCTAGGTGTAAATTTCCTTTTAAGGATTTCTTGAGCCAGATAGGATTACTCTCATGCAATCCATGACTTTGTAGAGGCGATAATGTTTTTGCAATAGGTCTAAATATAAATAGTTTCCTGTTCTGCATGGTTCTGTGTATTGTGGACTTTTTTTTTTTTTTTTTTTGAATGTTACAATGAAATTCTAAATTCATCATTGAGGACACTTACAACGAAGGAAAATTCAAAGCAGACTTTGCCCAAATCTGCATAAACACGGGGGTTGAGAAGAAGAGTTAATTTTTAAGGTATGTCGCTTTTTTCCTCCTGTCTTTCTAGACTGTAAGACAAATTTTTAAAAAATGTTGTGTAGAAATGGAATTTAATTTGGTGACTGGTCATTAAGCCAAAAGAGACCACGTTGTCTCTTGGAATCTTAATCATCTCCAAGGATTGAGAAGACCAAACAAATCCAAGTTTATTTTTAAAATAAATAAGTCATTTCAAAAAGAGAAAGTCATTTCCAACTTAGACTCATTGAGCTTCTGTTGTGTATGGGGCACTCATTTTGTGTTCTGTGAAGACTTAATACCTTTCTTTGTAACTTTAAGAGACCCAGAAGAGCTGAGACCCTCCTTCTGTGCCCTTGGCGGGTCCTGGTCCTGGTCTCCTGATGCATTCTTGTATATTTCTCTCCAATAAAAACCCCATATTGTCCATGTGACAACTGCTAATCCACAAGAACAATTCGTGCCTCTTTGGAGAACCATCCTTGACTGCTAAAGTTCAGGACATCCCACCTAAAATATGCCACTTAAGTATACTGACTATTTTGAGTTGTGGGCACAGGAAAAACAGCAGGTGTAGGGAAAGGCTTTCTTTGAACTCCCCTTGTCTGCCTAAATACAGGTTCCCCCAAAGCGACTCATCTTTTTTTTAATGTTTATTTATTTTGAGAGAGAGTGAGAGAGAGTGACAGCGAGCGCATAAGTGGGGGGGGGGAGCAGAAAGAGAGGAAGCGAGAATCCCAAGCAGGCTCCAAGCTGTCAGTACAGCCCGATGGGAGGCTCGAACTCATGACCTGTGAGATTCTGACCTGAGCTAAAATCAGGAGTTGGAATCTTGACCAGCTGAGCCACCCAGGCATCCCAGGAACTCAATTCTCAGGGATCTGCTTCCCTGGGAGTTTCATCAACCAGGAAGGCTTGACACTGATCACTGGAGAGGAGACTGGAAGTCTGTACCACACACATCCAGACAATGTGTGTCACAAACTATCAAACCTCCTATTTATTCTTCTATGGGCCCATTCATCTTTCCTAGAAGTCATTTATTCTTGCCTAAGTGGCCTTCACCCCTCTCCCCTTCACTTATTAGGGTGGTATATAAGCTCTAAAATCTCATCATTTTGGGGGATATTCACTTTTTTTGCCCTGTGATGCCCCGGACATACAATATTAAAAACTAACGAATGTATGTGCCTTTTCTCCTGCCAATGTCAATTGTCAGTTTATTTCATAAACCCAGCTGTCGAACCTAGGAGGAGAGAGGGAACATCTTCCCTTCTCTATACCAACTATTCCTGAAACTAGCTGAAACCTGGATCCTTTTCTGTAAAAGCCCGGTAAAAAACCTTCCACCATTGGGGCGCCTGGTTGGCTTGTCATTTAAGCAGTCGACTTCAGCTCAGGTCATGATCTCGCAGTCTGTGAGTTCGAGCCCCGCGTCGGGCTCTGTGCTAACAGCTCAGAGCCTGGAGCCTGTTTCAGATTCTGTGTCTCCCCTTTCTCTGCCCCTCCCCTGCACACGCTCTGTCTCTCTCTCTCTCTCAAAAATAAATAAATGTTAAAAAAAAAAAAAAGAAAACCTTCCACCATGGCTTATGTTCATGGTACTCTGGTTGATTTTCTTCCAAGCTTCCAGCTTATGTGGAGGAATTTCTTAGTACTTAACTTTTCTGCTTCTTCTTGGTCTGTCACCTCCCCATGTCACTGTCTCGAGTTTTCATTCACACTTTGGGATTTTTATCTGTCATGCAAGTAAACCAAAAGGTAAATGTGCCAGCATGTTGGAGGGGCACTTCGTCGTCCCCCTTCCCTAACCTCACCCTCACCCCTGGTGATGTGAGGGCCGTTTCACACAGAAGTTATTCTGGAAGCTACCTTTTGTTTACCTTGCTGGTGTTCTATTCTGAAGAAAGTAGCTGTCCTAAGGAGCAGTCTGGACAAGGCTTGTGCTAGGTGTTTGTGCTATGTGTTTGGAGGATGAATTAGAAAAATACAGAAAATGGAGAACACACTCTGGAAAGTACATCAAAGGAACCCTAGGTAGGAAGAGAGGAGAAAATAACTTTTACACCATCTTTTGGAATCTAAGCATGTTTACGACTGTCTAAGAGGAAGATTCCTGTGTGTGTGTGTGTGTGTGTGTGTGTGTGTGTGTGTGTGTGTGTGTTGTGTGGGCGGGCGTGTGTGAATAAACTGTGCCTGAATGTCCTTCCAGATGTTGTAGGCATGATGGCAGGCTTACATACATAATTCATTTCTCATTTTCTTATTCTCACGGTAATCAGCACATTTCCTTCTACTGTCCCAAATGAAAAGCTTTTTGAATCCTCAAAATTACACTTGACCCTTCTAAACCACAAATTTACTTTGCTTTACAGCTTTCCTGCTTTGCACTGTAAATGCTGAATAATTTAGACACAAATACACAAAGAAGAAAAATCATTACCTTTTAGAGTTGAGAAGCTCCAGGATACTTAACTCTCTCCTTCCTTCTTAATTATTAGAAATTGGTTAAAAAAGTTCACATCTTGCTTTGTTTTGTAGAAATGTAAATTCCATGTTAAAATTTTATCTATATTCACACCCATCACATTTTTGCAGATCTAGATCAGTCAGTGGCAAACAACAGAATCTGTTTGAAAATATTTGCCATGTTGCCAACCAAAAGAAAGAATAGTAAAACCAATACTTTTCCTTAAAGGAAAGATTTTTTTCTCCCATTGATTTGTTTAGCAATTTGGCTATAATTCTATGCAATCTATTGAAGCTAGGCAATGCCGAGAAAATATTATGCATTCCACCTTAACATATTCCTTTTGTGTGTTTCAAGAACTATGCCTGGAAGCATCAAACCTTAAATTATTCTGTAATTGGCAGGCAGCAAATAGCAATTTCAAGTTCCAAGCAGTGCCAAGGCCAAATGGAAGAAGACATTTATAATGGCTGTGCCTAAGAAAAAGTATAGCTTGAAGGATTACCTACAAATTGAGCTATAAACACAGTGTCGCCAGCATTGGGGAGAAACAAGAGGAAAAAGAATTTGTTATCATCAAAGTATTCACTTTACAAAACAGCCGAGTACCCATCCTACAACCCTTTAAATGAGAACGTTTAAACTTATCACAAGTAATTATTTGGAATGGACGCTTAGGAAATTCCAAGCACATTTAAAACAAAGGCGGACCAGAAAGGTAATTACTGATTTTAATTTTCCCCATTATGTGCAACAGTTGCCTCTAAAAGTACCGGCAAAACACAGGCACTTGTCCATTCCCCTTAACTTGTAAACATGGGCATATGTCTCTCACCATTATTTTCTTTTCAATTAGGATTTTTAAAAAATCTTGCCCTATAGGCAGATGGTCTCGTTAGAAACATGAAATGCTGCTTCCTTCACGTGTTGCCACTTTCTTGCCCTTAATTGTTTTTAAATAATAACATCCCTTCTTTATGTATCACGAACATCTTGCAAAATCAGGAGTCCATGTAGAATAATCATAGTACTTAACTCACATTCTAAAACAGGGTATTTATTTAATATGAGTGCACATGGCTTGCTCAGAATGGATATGAGCAAAATTTTACATTTTTATGTGAAATATTTCTGGAGAACAAGGTTATTATGGCTTTCCAATGTTCAAAATGGTAGAAAGAATAAAAAAATAAAAATGAGAAGCCAGTATGATGGATCTTCCATCACATACAAGATCCATTAGCATTTAGAAATGAAAGATAGGACATCTAGAAGTTACCCTGCATGGACTTTGAAAGACTGGCAAAGTCTCTCAGTAAGTCTGTCTTCGTTCCGGAAAAGCATTTGATTGAGCCGATCATAAAGTCTTTGCTGACACGTTGGGACGCGGTTGAATGATAGAGATGCTAGGCCTACTCTCCACTCAGTGAGCTGCTGGAGACAGACTTCTACAGGTGCACATGACACAGGTCTGCCCGTGGCCTTCTGCTGCTTGACATGACAGACAACTTGGAAGAGAAAGTATACTCGCGAAACTTTCAGATGAGCCAAATTTAGACATTTTCATACAGCATTCAAAGCCAGCTAATACGATCTACCTAGATTGGGAAAACAAAACAACAACCCATAATCCGGTAGGATTAAGTGGAAAAATTTCTGGTTTAAGTTCAAAGTACGGAATAGAGACGTTGGACCGAACATCATCTTATGTAAATGATGAGAAGGCTTTACACAAAAATGCCATCCGTGCCAGCAGTGAAATAAATGAAGTGGTGAAAAAAGTTAATCTATTATTGGCATGCCTTGAAGGATCTGGTGTCCAAAACCAAACAAGATGTGCACGGTACGACCGTATTAGCCCTAATCGGGACACACTCAAGCATCCGCATTTATATCTGGTCTTCATAATCAGAACACCCACAAGTGCGAAAAGCGTCCAGGAAGGTAAGATTCCAGAACTACTATGGGACCTGGGGATTTTCGGTCTGGAGACCTCTTAAAGAACACTTGACAGCAGCTGTCAGGGACTTGAAGGGCTGGGAGATAAGACGTGTGTGTTTTCTGTATTTCTCCCTGCACGGGGCACAGCCAGCGTTACTAAATCTAAGTTACAGAGAGACATGTGTGACTTGAGGAAATATGAAGCCTCCCACACACTGATCAATGCTCTGAACTACTGCCTGAGATCCTGAGATACTGGAATAGGCTTCTGGAGGCTCTGGTTGAAAAGTCATGGACGTTCAAAGGGTGGATATTCAGGTGGGATGATCTCAAATTATGTACGACTGAATGATTTTATGATTTCTCCTCTTAGGCAACCTGGCTCGAGAGCCAACAGGAAACATTTATTGGTGGTTTTTTTTCTATTTGCTGTAAACAAAAGGTTTAATTCGACAGGTACCTAACTTATTTTTTTAATTTAAGTATTATTTAAAAAGTTTTTTTTAATGTTTATTTATTTTTGAGAGAGAGGGACAGAGAATGAGCGGGCAAGGGGCAGGGAGAGGGGGAGACACAGAATCCGAAGCGGGCTCCGGGCTCTGAGCTGTCAGCACAGAGCCCGTTGTGGGGCCTGAACCTACGAACTGTGAGCTGAAGTCGGATGCTTAACTGACTGAGCCACCCAAGCGCCCCTATTTTGTTTCATTTAAAAACAATGGTTATTTATTTTGAGGGAGAGAGCATGCATGAAGGGGAGGGGCAGAGAGAGAGGGAGAGAGAGAGATAGCAGGGCTCGATGAGAACCATAAGATCATGACCTGAGCCAAAATCAAGAGTCGGATGCCTAACTGACTGAGCCACCCCAGTGCCCCTGAACGGAACAATAGTTCTCTAAAATTCTGGTGTCACTGGGAAATCCATCAGTGTTGGTACCTCCTGACCTGTTGCTGATTCAGCCCAGGAAACAGGGGGGTTAAACGGTAAGACTCCTCCTGTATGAGGCACGTGCTCCATTTAGCGCTGTCATTCCTGCTTGGATCTTCAACCCCTAAGACCACTTTTCTAGATCTGTTCTATGCCCTGCTAAGACTTGAGAGCATGTAGAATCCCAGAGGTAGCAGTGAGATCACTGTCAAATTGAGGAGAAAACAAGATGCCACATGAACTATACTCGCCTTAAAAGCAGATACATTACATGGGGTGTCTGGGTGGCTCAGTCAGTTGGGCGTCCAGCTTCGGCTCAGGTCATGATGTCACAGTTCATGAGTTCGAGCCCTGCGTCAGGCTCTCTGCTGAGAGCTCAGAGCCAAGAGGCTGCTTCGGATTCTGTGTCTCGCTCTCTCTCTGTCCCTCCCCCACTTGCCCTCTCTCTCTCAAAAATAAATAAACATTAAAAAATGAAAAAAAAAATAAAAGCAGATAAATTACAGGGCATACTAACTTGGAAAACACTCAGAAAAGTGTGGCCAAAAGAGAAAGTCAATCATCAATCAGGATCTTAAGTAGACACGGTCACATTATCAAAGAACTTACATACTTTAAATATGTCAGGATGACTGGCTCCAAAGGTAATGCTCCAATCCGGTGCAATCACTTAAATCCTAAGGCTATATATTTCCAGGGAAAGGCCATCGCCTTATTTACTTAATTTTTAAATGTTTATTTATTTATTTTTGAGAGAGAGAATG
Source organism: Lynx rufus (assembly GCF_022079265.1). Classification (NCBI taxonomy): domain Eukaryota; kingdom Metazoa; phylum Chordata; class Mammalia; order Carnivora; family Felidae; genus Lynx; species Lynx rufus. Next base: position 161,725,879 of record NW_025814856.1, on the reverse strand, counting down.
TGAGCCCAAGTTGGCGAGGGGCAGAAAGATAGGGAGACACAGAATCGGAACCAGGCTCCAGGCTCCGAGCTGTCAGCAGAGAGCCCGACGCAGGGCTCGAACCCACGAACTGTGAGATCATGACCTGAGCTGAAGTCGTATACTTAACTGGCTGAATGAGCCACCCAGGTGCCCCAAGGCGATAGTTTTAAATGCAGCAACAACCAAGCAATAAATGGTACTGCCTTTAAATGGCCTTTGTTTGTGGGGATATTCAATCACAAGTCAACATTTTATAGTAATTACTGAATCCTGATGCGTTACATTTGGACTCATTAAAAACATACTAATTACATTTTAATTCTGTAATCAAAATAGGAGCAAACCTGGCAAGTGAGGGAGTAAGAGCTGTTAGAGAACTGACATGTTTGCCTACTGTCAGTCACAAGGCGTTTGTTTATATAAAGACACACAGCTATTTTCTGTCTGCTTAGCTCTCTGGGGAGAGACAGTCCCTTGGCCATGACAACTTTTTCTCTGAGTGTTGTCTAGAAAGTTGTGTGTGTCATGAATAATATTTTAGTGCTAGCAGGGGAGAAGGGAGGGCTAACGATTTCCAGGAAAGCTACTGAGAACTGGTAGGGGGCAGATTTCTCCCCCTTTACTGCTATTTTGTTTACCTTGTAAATTCCACACAATTCATCTCTCCTTTACAAATAAGCCCATGGCCCCTGTCATCCCTCCCAGGGTCTCTCTCTTCCACTCATGAGATGCCTCATCACAAAGCCTTCCTCGGATTCGCCTCCCTAAGCTTAGTGGTCGCAGGGGGACTGGTTCAGTCCTTCCCATTTTAATGTTTATTTATTTTTGAGACAGAGAGAGACAGAGCATGAACGGCGGAGGGGCAGAGAGAGAGGGAGACACAGAATCCGAGGCAGGCTCCAGGCTCTGAGCTGCCAGCACAGAGCCCGACGCGGGGCTTGAACTCACGAACTGTGAGATCATGACCTGAGCGGAAGTCAGACGCTCAACCGACTGAGCCACCCAGGAGCCCCCAGTCCTTCCCATTTTAACATACCTCAGCGCCAAGCTGGGGGTGGACACGAGTGTATTTCAGGGAGGGCATATGCAGCTTCTTGACAGAAAATTATTAGGGTGATTCCAGCTAAGAATACCTCAAAACCAACTCTGACAATGAAAAATTACTCTTTTACAATAGAAATGTAAGATAGCTTGGAAGTTTCTCTTTCTATACTGGTTGCTTCAAATATTATAACGAAGACCATTACTGGGACTTACAGTTAGAAGGTATGGTAATTTATTTGTTTCACAGATTTTTCTAAAAGATTTTTCTCTCATGTTTAGAAACTCACTCTCGGGGAATTTGGTTTGCAAGATCATACTGTGTACCAGCAGTTGCCCTGTGGGCTTTATTACGCCTTTAGTTTTCCTCTATCAGAAGCCATAACATCTGGACCGCTATATATATTGGTAAATTTGGGTGTTAAATTGCTTCAAGAATCATTCTGAAGGCTCTGATTGTCTTTGTTTTGAAATTTATAGCTTTGAAGGACACCAAGGGTGAGTCAAGTTAAACCAAGTAACTCTCAGCCTCGAGTGGGAAAAGAAAGAAAACATTTTTGGATGGTATACTCACCTTTCCTTGCAAATCCACTGTGCGTGTGCGTGACTGGAAATGGCCAGCTGCCTTTACTTTCGCTCAGAATATGATGATACTTTGAAAGCTCCTTCGTTATTCATCTCGATGCATTTAAATACCTCCTCTTATGTTTTGAGTTTCCCTGCTTGAACTACAGGCACGTGACCACACAATTCCATGAGTAGTTACTCGAGGATTCAGATAGGTTTCATGATTGTTTTTATCTCATAAACTTAAAATATGTGGCTTTTTAGTGAAATGCAAGGAAAATATCTGCTTCCTCCTCCTCTTTTTTGGTTCTGGATACATATTTAATTATACGATTATATTTTATGTTAACGTCTTTTTATTGATTTCAAAATTGTATATGTGTGTCCTTTGTGATGAAGAGTGGGCTGTTGGACTTACATTTAACTGATGAATATTAAGCACAAAGGAGCCTCTGGGCTAGAAGAATCGGCATGTGAATTGATGAAATTGACAGCGAACAGCAGAGTGTTAAGTTGCTGAGCCCCAAATGGGATCCTCAGGCATCCACTTTAGCTCCAGATAGGCTCTAAGCTCTCAGGCATTAGCCTCTAGCTGGGCTGGCCGAGGGGTCAGCCAGGACCCCCGGCACGGGAGTCAAAGGCTCTTGTCTTTCTCTGTTTCTTTTTCGCTGGAAAACTAGAGAAACCGGATGACTAGAGACACTAGAAACTAGAGAAACTAGATAGCCGCAGGCCATCTGTGTTTGGTGAATAGTGAACGCAGCCCTGGAATTTGACCAGATTCACATGAGACCTGGTTTTTGAAATGAGTATGTATTTCATGAACTGTACAAATTTAGAGCAATCACTAAAAAAAAAAAAAAAAAAAAAAAAACAAGCCAGAAAACACCCACAAAAACCCAAACAAACTCTACATCACCTTTCTTGGCAACTAAAACTCATCCCATTTAAAGTTAGAAGGTCTGTTTCCGAGTTCCTGTTCTCTGGGTCTGTGTTTGCTTTTATTAGAAGCCTTTGTGTAAAGAGTCTGTGTTCACCTTCGTGGCTCGGAATTGGAGCTTTTCTAGTGTTCTGGTTGTTTCCATATGGAAACGGTGTAGATAAACTAAGTATTTCACTTTGTGGCAATGAGTCTCATGGGGTCTAGAAGAGTAAAAACAGAGATATTTAATAAAAACCAGTGAGAGGGGAGGAGAACAAATGTGGTGGCTATCAAATAAAATATTGCTTTAGAAATGTAAAATGAAATCATCCTGGCTAATTTCTAATTTGCTGTCTCACCCCTTTAATCAATTGTAGTAGTTGGTTTTAATAGCCTGGATTCTAGTCTTTTGTTAAATAATTACCTTCCTTGAATCTGTTATTTATGTTTTAGATTTCCCTATGGTGATTTTTTATGTGAATATTTTCAAATTTTGATGAAGTCTAGTTTATTAATATATTCTTCATGGTTTGCTCTTTCCTGCCTGGAAGTCAGGGATAGCACCTACATTTCCTTTCACGTTTTTATTAAGTTTTATCTTTTAATGCATTTACATTTTCCTTCTTTTTTCTTTTTCTTTTTTTACATTGAGGTCTATAATTTCTGTGAATATTTCTGTTCGAGGAAGAAGAACCTATTTTATTGTTTTCAAATATCGAAATCTAATTAATCTGACATCATTCTTCTCCCCATTCACTCCTCATGTTTCCTCTTAAAATGTCATGTTCTCTTAGCTGTGGATCAGTTTTTAGACTTTTATCCTGTTTGGTCATCTGTTTGTTGTTGTATCACTCTGTCCTGCATAGTTAAGTACTACAGCTCAAGGCACGATAAATCTGATATCTGGTAAAATAATTCCCTCCATTTCTTCCTTTTCTTTTTTTTTTTAAGTTCATTTATTTATTTTGAGGGAGAGAGAGCACACACTACATGTGAGAATGGAAGAGGGGCAGAGAGAGAGAGAGAGAGAGAGAGAGAGAGAGAGAGAGAGAGAGAATCCCAAGAAGACTGAGCTGTCAGCACAGAACCCACATGGGGCTGATTCCACACACCGCAAGATCACAACCTGAGCCGAAACCAAGAGTTGGATGCCTAACAGACTGAGCCACCCAGGCACCCCCTCTACCTTTTCTTTATATGCATGTTTTTGTGAGTGGGTAACATAAGCCTTAACTTTAGAAAAAGATTTTTAATGCAGGACAAGAAAACAATGATAACAGCTCACAGTTCCCATGTCCACGGAACTGGTGTTATAGAAATAAAATGAATTTGGAGTCGGACACGGGGTCAAAACCTAGCTGCCAATTTGAAGCTGGAAGCTGGATGGAAAGGGAGTTGCTCCTGCTGAAACTCACCTGGTGCATCTGAGAAACGGGAACAAAACTCCTACCTCCTACTTCGGAGGATTGTCATGTGGATTCACCATGGTGAGGATCTACGGCACCTGGTGCCCAGATGGCAACTACTTGTCATTATCATTATTATTATACAGTAGGATTTAGGAGCAATTAGGGTTTTTCATCCAAAAATCCCTCTTATCTCGCGATTACTGATGAAATGTTGACCTTCAAGTCATGGTAAAAAAAAATCTAGGAAGTCATTAATACCTCAATGGGGTCTGGGAAATGAGAGCTTAGTGTTGCTCTTTGGTACCACCCAGGGAATTAAAATACATTCCCAAATAAAAGCCCAGAAATTGTTGCTTTTATCCAAAGAGGGAGGTCTCCCCCGGGGAAGTAAGTTCCCTTCCTGAGGAGTGAGCACTGATGCAACATGGAAAGAAAACGACAGTGGGGGTGCCTGCAAGAAGGCACCACAACACAGGACTAAGGCACCAGAACGGGTAGTCCGAGGGTTCAGATGACCGACGGCCTTAGGAAACGTTCATCCTCCAGCTGTGCTCTGCTGAGAACCCTATTTTTGTCTCATACATTGTAGGCCACTAATTCGGATCTGAGTATGTATGTATTGCTCAGTATTGGTAAAACCATAGGAAACCCCTGCGCCTTGGAAGGTGTTATGTTGGGTGAATGTATATGGGAGGTGGGAAGCTGGGGGAGGCAATTTAAAGATCTTCCTGAGAAAACATCAAGGGCATGAAAACATGAATAAGAACAAACAGATTCTAAAGGTAGCAGGCAGAGGATTCACAAAAAGACCAGGCTGGTTCTTTCCTCTGACTTCTTGCCACGATCCAGACAAGACCGGCCTGCCATGGCTTCCCGCTCTTCAGTTCAGCAGTAAGATATCTGAGAATAAAGGTAGGGAGGAAAATCTTATAGGCAGGAGCCACTATGGTGGACGTGATGTGGGTATCTCTCGACCCCCCAGAGAATACTGGCAGAGACTGGAACAGGTCTTCCTCCCTGATTTTAGGCCACCTTTGCCCTGTAGCAACGGGTTCGACCTTGTCCACAGCTGCCAAAGCTTGTTCTAACCCATTCACTCTTGTGTTGTGTTGTTTTTTCTGTATCAAAGGCACACAGAGACCTACAGAGCTCCATTTAAGAGATCCAGGGCATTGTGGGAAAGAAACAGGAAGTCAACCATCGTGTCTCCTATTTTGAGTACCATGTTTCAAATCAACGTTTGTCAAGAGTGGGTGTGTAACTGAATACCAGGCCTATGCCGATTATCAAGGGGCGGGGTGTGTGTGTGTGTGTGTGTGTGTGTGTGTGCAACACTTGTTTGTATTTATTGTGTTTCAAGAAAACAGATTTAAAGAAACACATTTATCATACCCTCCAAATGAGGGAGGGGAGAGATAAATGAATACATGTAGTCATTTCGCAGCTGAGTGAAGCAAAACCGTCTCCAAGATGCCTTCTCAACACTGCCCTTCCTTATTCCACCATTTGCTCTCTTCTGCATTCATGTTCCAGGCGAGGCACACAAAAACTCTCACCATACCTCTCACCCTCTTTTGCAACGGGCTCCTCTCTGCCTTTCAGACCGAGCCCTACCTGACCGACCAGTCTTCTGTCAATACTCAACCCACTCACCCTTGGGGTCAAGGCCCACTGGTTCCTAATAGGTGAATATGACACCATAACCCTGCAAAAGAGACTGGATCGGTGTGCCCCAATACGTGATCTAAAAATCACACACCTGGGTTTTATTTTGCTTTCCCTAAGCTTCCTTTCGAAATACAATTGCTACCGAGACCTAATGTGGGAAGATGGAAGTCCTTATGTTTAGCTATTTTAGGGCAATTCTAAAAAACCAATGTGTGTTTTAATTTTTTTTTTTCAACGGTTTTTATTTATTTTTTTGGGACAGAGAGAGACAGAGCATGAACGGGGGAGGGGCAGAGAGAGAGGCAGACACAGAATCCGAAACAGGCTCCAGGCTCTGAGCCATCAGCCCAGAGCCCGACGCGGGGCTCGAACTCACGGACCGCGAGATCGTGACCTGGCTGAAGTCGGACGCTTAACCGACTGCGCCACCCAGGCGCCCCTCAATGTGTGTTTTAAAGAGTACAAAGAAGGCCTAGTTATTTAATTTACTTTAGAATTTTCTTCTCATCCGCTCAAAAAGCACACTTTCAAATGAGCTGGTACTGGATTCAAGGAAAAGAAGGGTTTTATGAAGATTAAGTGCGGAACGAAAATAAGGGCTTATAGCAAGTGTTACGTTGCATCTCTCCGAAGAGTCTGATGTCCTGCAGACTACGATGCATACTTGATTTCCAGACAAACATATCCATAGGGAGGAGAAAAATAGTGAAGTAGAGAAGGCGAATGTATAGGAGGGTTCTTTTAATACGGTTTTGAACAAAAGAAGTATATGAAGATTTCTTCCTAACCTGGTAAATGAAAAATTATTCTAAAATGAAGCTTTCTTCTTCTTTTCTTTTTAATGTTTATTTACTTTTGGGGGGGATGCAAAGTGGGGGAGGGACAGAGAGAGAAAGAGAGAGAGAGGGAGACACAGAATCCGATGCGGGTTCCAGGCTCTGAGCTGACAGCACAGAGCCCGGTGCGGGGCTTGAACTCAAGAACCTCGAGATCATGACCTGAGCTGAAGTCACTCACTTAACCAACTGAGCCACCCAGGCACCCCTGAAGCTTTCTTTTTAATTGTAAATTATATGACTAGACTAGAAGGGCAAGGGCATACCAGACTTCACTGGGTATTTACAAGAGGTTAAAGAGAAGCTAAAAATAGAGGCACCTGGGAGGCTCAGTCAGTTAAGCCTTTGACTCTTGATTTCAGCTGGGGGCTGGGGTCATGATCTCATGGTTCATGAATTCAAGCCCCACGTTGGGCTGTGCATTGACAGTGAGGAGCCTGCTTGGGATCCTCTCTCTACCTCTCTGCCTGTCCCTCTCCTGCTCACTTTCTCTTTCTCTCTTTCTCAAAATAAATAAAATAAACATCACAAAAATTTAAGAACAGAAGCCAAAAATATAGAATTGAATTAGTAGCCTTGAATCATGTGTCACAATATAGTCTCTCTCAACCCTGATTTAACATAACCTTGTAAACAATTTCAGTGATAAAATCTCAACTTGCCATTGAACAAAAGGTGGCATAAAATCCAATTCTGAGCTGATGCAAATAAACGCAGACTCCTGAATTCAGCCTGAGTATTTCTCAATAAAAGATTTATCCAAATCTTTTAGATAAAAAGAATGACTTTACATTCGATTATTAGTCAACGTAATTTCTCAACTGCATGGCCAAAGACAGAGCTAAATGTTCTACCAGAACAATGTGCTGTTAGCTATAAAATGTACTCAATAGAGTAAGTCGTTCCAAATATCTCCATATTTGTGTTTCAAATTTAAATGCAATTGGAGTGGAAGAAGTCTTTTGGAACATGAACAACAGAACTGGAAAGTTGTAAATCTACATGTATTTCTGGCAGCCAAGTCTTTGGGGGAAAGGTAATAGACATACGGTGAACAGGACAGGATGTGAAACGTTTCATCTTCTGGACTTCCTTTACACGCTGCCTGTAGAACGGTTAAGTTCATAAACTTTGAGACCCATGGCCCCACCATTCCGTGGTAACCTGGGCTGTTCGTGACTCCGATGCTGCCGATGATATTTATATCTGCAATTTTCTTCAATGCCCTCTTAGGTAAAAAGCCCTGATGCTCTGGACGCTTCAGAGCCCTTCCGTGTTTGAAAGTATAACTTTTACGGTTTAATTCACCTCCCGCTCATCACCGTATGCAGGCTTTCCATCCAGAGATGATTTTTAAAAACCGAGGGCTTGGTGGCCTTTGATAATCAAAACTAGGTACACCTCAGAGAATCTCAGAAATAAGCAAGACACCAATTAATTTCCTACTTTGGAGGAATAACTGACTTCTACCAGTGCTGCTGCCCCAGGTGAAAAAACAGACTCTAAAAGACCAAGAGACACTGTAAAGGCCACACAAGCGGTAGGTGGGAAAATTCAGTGGTTTTTAATTACACGCCAAACCTACTTCATACGGAGAATCACAAATGAACCATTTAGAGTAATACCCTCTTGCATAAATTTGGATCAGTCAGAACAGGCTCACTGGCTGAAAAACCACCGGTTTGACCGGTTTAGGACATTCTGCAAGAGGAAAATAGTGCAGTGGCCTAGAGCTTGACTCTGGGGTCCTCTCGCCACCGTGGGCTGAAGAGAAACCCCCCCAGGCAGCATCAGTGACCTCCTGCATCTGCAAAGAGCTTTTCTGCACTTAGCTTAACATTTCAAAGTTTATTGGTGAAACAGAGCTCATGGTACTCCATGAAATTCTGAAGATATTGCATGAGCGCAAAGAAATGACTTGGGTTTAGAAACTTATTTTGAAAGAATGATGCTATTGGCCAGTTCACTAACTTATGCCTGCCAATTCTTCTGAACTTAGAAGCTGTTTGATTTGTTCCACAATGTTTGAAATCCTATTTATTCCACTTTTCTAAGCCTTATAGTAAATCAAACTTCTTTTTAAACTTTACTGAGCTACTGGGGCGCCTGGGTGGCGCAGTGGGTCGAGTGTCTGATTTCGGCTCAGGTCATGATCTCACAGGTCATGAGTTCGAGAGCCATGCGTCAGGCTCTGTACTGACAGCTCAGAGCCTGGAGCCTGCTTTGGATTCTGTGTCTCCCTCTCTCTCTGCACCTCCCCTGCTCACACTCTGTCTATCTCTGTCTCTAAAGTAAATAAACATTAAAAAAAACCCACTTTATTGAGCTACTAATGTCCACAGTATTTCAAACATTCTAACCAAAACTTCAGAGGTTTTCTCCATGTGACATAGGTTGTTACTGTCACCCACCCAGGCTGGATGAGATTAAGAGAGAGGTCTAGTCAATAGGTCAATAACTGTTTGGGAGAACAGGACATTGTCCATTTTCCTTGCTTAAAATAGTTATCTTTAGGAAATGGAAATCTTAAAAAAAATTCTGTATTAATCTAAAATTACCATGTACATTATATTTATCTTTGGAGGAGACTTTCTACCCTTTCTGATATGTGTAGTTTTATTGACTTATTATAGTAAATATTAAACCTTAAAAATCTGCTGTGAGTATATAGGAGCTGACTTTGTAGATGAATGCCAATTTAAATTGGTTTCTTTGGCATTTAATAGCAATTCAGTTTTGCTCTGTGTAATTAATTATGGGATTATAAATAATTCAAATTCTGGAGGAAATATCCAGACTCTCTGGAGGAGAGTCTTCAGACATCTCCAAATCATCAAACTACTTTTAAATATGTCAACTTGTCTTAAGAGTCAAAAACTCCATTGTTTTATTACTTGAACTTGAACCAACAAAGTATTTTAAAAACATTGCTTTCTTTATGCAGATTTTGCTGGAGTCCTCAGTTTTCCTTAATAAAATCTTTCTTTTCCCTTTCTCATTTTTGGATACTTATCCTAAATGTTTACAAAATAAATTTGGGTGCAAAGACTACAGAAGCTTTTCATGGCCTACAATCTGTATACCAGGCAGTCAATCAAACTTTAATTTTAATTTGGAATGAATGTGATTATATGTAAATCACAGTCATTTGACGTATTCAACATATTCAGAGATATTGGCTTTAATTTTCTTTGAACTTTGACTATTAGTAATATCTTTGGTTTACAAGTATCAGTCCTTGAACTCGAGGAAGTATAGGCCAAGGGATTAAAAAGCATAAGTCAAGCAGATCAGATAAACTCTGACAATTATAGATTGCTTTTCACACTTGGTTATGGAAGAAAGAAGACATTTTTGCTATATTCCTATTATAACCTGACTCAATTTTTTAAGTCTTATTTTCTGAAATCTGTGGTTTTAATAATGTTATAACTTCATGAAACCCTGGAGGATTCATAAAAATCCTTACCACCTGTCGTTGAGGGTGATGGGTAAAGGACACACGTAGTTGGTAGAGCTCTTAACTGCTCCTCCCCTCGGTCAAGACACTTTCAATATCCTTTCATACTGGACTTTCAACTCAGATTTCATTTGAGCAAGTTACATCCAGCTCAAAGGATATTTGCACCTTATTTAAATTTCAAGGAGAGGATAGTTACATATATCTTGGTTTTCACAATGTCAACGTCCCTAAATTCTTCCATGTACTATTTAACATTTTTTATTAAAATAAAATTAGTCCCATATGAAAAGGCTACATGCTGTACGATTCAACTCTATGACAATCTGTAAAAGGCAAAACTATGGAGACAGTAAACAAAATCAATGGTTGGCAGGAGGTAGAGGCGAAAGAGGCATGAACAGGTACAGTACATTTTTAGGGTAGAGAAACTGTTCTGTATGATCCTATAATGGTGGCTACGTGTCATTATGTATTTATCCAAACCCACAGAATGTATAACACCAAGGATGAACTTTAATGTAGACCCAAATGGATCATCATTATGTGTCACTGTGGGTTCATTTATTGTCACAAATGTGCTACCCTGGTAAAGGACGTTGATGGTTGGGAGAATAGGGACTCTGTGTACCTTCCACTCAATTCTGCTGTGAACCTAAAACTGCTCTATTAAACTGTATTAAAAATAAAATTAGCTTATTTGTAGTAGTATGTGAAGTATACAACTACACAACTAACTTCTTAGAATTCCTCATATTTCCAAAAGCTTGCCAGTGACTGATGGGACCCACAGTTAAAAAAAAAAAAAAGGCTGGAGGGGCGCCTGGGTGGCTCAGTTGGTTAGGCGACTGACTTCGGCTCAGGTCACGATCTCACAGTTTGTGAGTTCAAGCCCCGCGTCGGGCTCTGTGCTGACAAGCTTAGAGTCTGGAGCCTACTTCAGATTTTCTGTCTTTCCCTCTCTCTACCTCTCCCCTGCTCATGCTCTGTGTCTCTCTGTCTCTCAATAATAAATAAACGTTAAAAAAAGCTGGAAATTCATGGTAGAGTAAGACTTTGGACTGCATCTCTAGAGAGGAAACCTGCTACAGAGTTAACGGGAGTCTTGGCGATGACTCTAGTGGTTTCATAGGGGACCTGGGTGATGATTGCAACTGGTCAAGAAGGACAACTCAGCTGGTTAAAGAGGAGATTTGGTTTGGAGTCATGATGGCCATGACTTAAGACTACAGGAAGACAGGTTCCTGGGAATGGAAGTAGGTTCTTCATGATGACAAAAAAGAATGGACTGGGCAGGAAGATCCCCGAAATGTGAGGAGATGGGAGGAAGACCTAGACAAAGACCACAGACCCTGTTTGTACAGGAAAAGGCAGGTGACAGGAAAGAAGCTCAGTACTTCTCAGGTGAAAGTGATTAGGACACGGGTTGAAAGTCACCTGTGCACTATTCCCAAGGGGGGGCTACAGAAAAGGACCACGGCAGGAGCGTAAGCATTACTGGAGAAAATAAAGGCATCATATATATGTTTACACTCACTAAAGTAATGATGTTGGCACGCTAATGGGAAATCAACAGTGCCATGCTATGCACCTTAATTTAATAACAGTTTTGAATCATATGGTTCATGCATATTTATTCTGCCCATTCTTTCTAGAAACTTTTCTGGGTCTCCTTATCAATCCCAATCGCCACACGTATTCTGTTTCTCTAGGATGGGAGAGGTATTGACCACTGTCCCTTGGTTTACCTTGGTCACTGCTCTCATGGACAGCCCCACTCCCAAGCTCCCCGCAAGGATTCCTGGAGGATAGTGTACGGGTGCATTTCCTTCTTTCATCTTTCTCAAAGACATACTGTAGTACAACTCGATGCCTTCCCTGCTGTATCTCCCCTATTTTTAGCTCTTTGATCCATTGTACTAGCTCCCCTTTCTCTCCAGAGAAAATATAGCATCATGGTTGAAATCATGGCTCCCAGCATGAGATTGCTTCCATTCATCCCATTCACTACTTATTGACCGTGTGGTCCTGGGCAAGTTCATCAACTTGCTAAGCCTTGGTTCCCTTATTTACAAGCTTGACCTAAAAATGGTACCTACTTCATAGGGTTGTTGTGAAGACTGCAGGAAGATATGCAGATAAAGTGCTCCAAGCACAGTCAGCATTTGGGAAGTAACTGCCTGCCAACAACCCACGGGGAAATGCCCTGGCTTGGGAGCCAGCATTGCGGTTACAAAGGACCTCGAACTGGGTGGCTTAAGACAACAGAAATTTACTTCCCAACAGTTCTAGAGGCTAGAAATCCAAAATCAAAGTGTCTCCAGGGTCATGCTCTCTCTGAAGGGTCTAGGGGAGAATTTGACCCATGCCGTTCTCTTAGCTTCGGGGTGTTTCTGGCAATCCTCAGCATTCCTTGGCTTGTAGACACATCACTCCAATCTCTGCCTCCATCCTTCATCCTGGTATTCTCCTTGTGTGTGTATCTTCACATGGTTTTCCTCTTCTTTGTGTGTGTCTGTTTCTGGGTCTCTTCTTCTCTTGTTACAAAGACACCACTCATATTGGATTAGGACCCACCCTAATGATTTCATCTTAACTTGATGACATCTGCAAAGACCTTACGTCCAAATAAGGTCACATTGACAAGTAATGGTGTTAGGACTTCAACATATCTTTTTTAGGGGACACAATTCAACCCATAACACAAGGGAATGGATTCTTGTACTGAATAGTAGACTGTTTTCCTTCCTTCCTTCCTTCCTTCCTTCCTTCCTTCCTTCCTTCCTTCCTTCCTTCCTTCCTTCCTTCCATCCTCCCATCCTGTCCTGTCCCCTCCTCTCCCGTCCCCTTTCCTTCCTCTCTTCCTCAACTGTTCCTCATACAGAATACTTGTCAAATTCCCCAACCTCATTTTCCATGTTCCAGTTTTTCAGTATTAGATATAACACTTCAAGTGAGGTATAACAGATACTTGCTACAGACTCCTATGATTGGGACACTTGACTGAGGTGATATCAAGAGTATTTTATTTTGTTGTGTATTTTGGTAGCCACACGATACTGATGCCTCAGATTGGGGTTGGGATAAATTATAACAAACTGATTTTTACCTCCTCTTTTGCTCTCAACTCATAACCATTTCTCATGCCCCTTCAGCCCCTTTATCTATTTCTGAATGCAGTCTTGAGCGAGTTAATACTGATGAACACAGTCTGAAGTACTCCTAGAATTGGAATGGATATGCACTCACAGGAAATACTGTGGGTAGTCTGAGTGGCTTCTAGACTTCAGAGCCTGGATGAAGCATCCTGGGGCAAACCAATGGCAAGATACACCTGCTGTGGAAAATAACCCATCACTAGAACAAAAAAATCCAAGCTGTCATGTGCATGGTATCACATTCCTTCCAGACTTCCTACCCCACAGTGTCCCTGAAAAGTCCCTGAGAAGCCATCAGTATTCAGTCCCTGAAAAGCCATCAGTATGTTTATGGAAGCCCAAGAGACAGTCTATGCCCTTGAAAAGAAGGGGGAGGAAGGCTTGGGCAGTGGCCGTCCAGATGCCCCGGCCTGACCCTTCAGAAGGCTGCCGTGTTAGTGTCAATGATGGATTTCTCCCAATATTGACTTTGAATTATAAACAGGGTTGGATACTGGCAGCACAAAACCAACATATACATTCAGATCGAAAAGGTTGCTCTTAACAAGAAAGACTGGCTATTTCATATCACTGTTGTTTTCTCCTTCACCACATTTCTTCATTTCTTTTCCTCTTGTCTCCATTTTCTCTTCAATATTTGTATTTTGCATTGACATGTCTATTTAAAATGTAACAAAGATTAAATGTGATTACTGTAATGCTTTCTATATTAGAAATAAGCAGTGTGGATAGTCTATACTGGGGATAATTTGAATGTGGTTAATTGGGACTTGACAGGATCATTCTTAACCATTTTCTTGGGAGGGTTTTCTTTCTCAGGAAGGTTTTCACAAGTTCTCTTTGATTTGAAAATACACACTCTACAGCCCACCCTTGTGTCCTAGTGTTACTTTGTTTTCCTTATCAAAGAATCCCCCTCCCTTTGATCAACAGGGGGGTTAGAGGTGCCAATCTCCCCCATCCACCTCCCCACCCCGATCCAAAGTCAAAAACTCACGAATAACCTTTGATTGTCCAAAACCACAATTACTACTGTTCACTAGAAGCCTTTCTGATAACATAGAGACAGGCATATTGTTTATTTTATGCGTATTATATATTCTCACAATAAAACATGGCAGAGAAAAGAAAATGTTCTTAAGAAAATCATGAAGAAGAGGAAATGCACTTATGGAACTGTACTGTATTTATTGAAATAAGTGTGCATAAGTGCACCTGGGCAGTTCAGCGGTGGCATCGTCTTGTACTGTGACTGGACTGGTAGAATGCACAATGGAAACTCACTGCACAATTGGCGAAATGAATGAATGCGACGGATAACTCCAGAAAAATCCATTTTATAATTGACTATTGCATCAAGGCCCTTAGAAAACAGGACAGTTTCCATGCAATGAAGTACACTGACCAAAATATCCCCAAACAATAATGGCAGGAAAGAATACTGCTCATTATTTTCCAGCCCTTGTCCTAGCTATGACGCCTCACTGCTGGTGGAGTTGGGGCTATCTGGATCATGCCGAGTTTAACAGGCTATAAATAATAGATCAAGGCTAGATGCAGGCTAATGGCACCTGCCATAAAACGGGGTATCACAATTGGAAATCTCCTAATGCTCATAATGTCCCTCTTTAATTCATTGGTTATTAGGAAAATAAGAAAATGGATAAAAACCCTCATTATGCACTCATTTCTCTGCCTGTCAATTAAAATTAAAGGAAAAAAGAAGGCAGGATCGGATTTGTGAAATTAAAACGTGTGAAGGGATCAAGGAGACATCTGAAATCTTCCAGCGGGAGGCATACCATTAAGGCTGCCCACCCCTCTGTGTTTCTCAGGACCAGCAGGAAGGTCTGGTGCATCCCTGGTACCTAGCAGGGACTCAGACGTGGCTGAACGACTGGATGTATAAATGAATGTTTCTGAGTTGTAAAAGCTGCTGGCATCAGCGATACAGTCATCCGCTTGAAGGAGATCCAATCGCAGATAAGAATGGGCAACCCATCCTCCCTGGTCAAGAGAACCATACGTCCAAGGAAGACCCTACGTGTTCTCCACAGGGGCTTGAAGCTTTTCCATCAGCAGGCGATGTACGGGCAAGGGAATGTGGCTTTGGCCATAAGATTACTTTTAAGGACGTTCTTTTTAAATTTGCTTCAAGGCTAGTCTACCAGTCAACCTTGACTCTACACCAACACGAGGGAGAAAAAGTTTTGCAGGGTGTTTTCAGTGACGCCAACCATAGTAGAAAGTAGGTCTGTAGGTTTTCTATTGCTGCCATAGCAAATGACCAGAAACCAAGGGTCTGAAAACAGCATAGAGCTGTTCTCTTACAGTTCTATAGATTAATACTCCAGCATGAGTCCGACTGGACTAAAATCAAGGTGTTGTCAGGGCTCAGTTTCTTTCTGGAATTTCTGGGGGACGATCCATTTCCCTTGCCTTTTTCAGCGTCTAGACGATACCCACACGCATGGCTCACGGATCCCCTCCTTCACCTGCAAAGATAGCAATCCAGGCTCTCTCCAATCTTCCTTCCATCACCAGATTTCCTTCTCTCCACAGCTGGGAAATGTGCTTCATTTTTAAGTACTCTTTTGATGAGACGGTTCACCAACCTCGCATCTCAAGGTTTTTACCCTTCATCCATCTGCAAAGCCCCTTCTACCATGTAAGGTAACACGGTAGTGGGTTCTGGAAATCAGACCCTGAACATCTTTGGGGACCATTATCCTGCATACCACCCACACTGCCTATAGTAGGGGTACACCCTCCTCAGTGATGACAAAGATAGGCAGGAAAGTATTATTATCTGGGTACATCTCCTCTCATTCTCCAAGTGTCCTGTATTTCCATCTCAGTCATTTACCTTCTTGCATACAGAGTAAATTATTTCATATTAATATAAGGCATTTAGTTAGCTGAACACAATGAGCATGCTTCCAAAAAATGAATAAACGTATTATACATCATATATAATAATGCCATATGTATATTTAACATATATGTAGATATGTGTAAATGAATATATAAGAACAGATACACGTATTCGTATACGCATATTATTAGCATTTTAAGATCTATCTTGGTGGAATTACATTACTACGCAAATACAAAATCACTTTCCAATTTTCGCTGCCCAGAGTAAAAAGAATATCTTCAAAGAGTCAAGTATGGGCGTCTCTTGTGCATTATATTTCACGACAAAAGGAAAGTTTACACACAGTAAAAAAAAAAAAAAATAAATCTCTAAAGAGCTACAGGTTTAAATCAAATTGTAGATAGTTGCTGAGTAGCTAGCGACAGGCACAGAGGATTTATAAACAGGAATGAGGTGTGGGGTTTGGCCTCGTGAGGCTTACAGTTTGAGAGAGGAGACAAACAGTGATAGGTAAGACACAAAATAACATTATAATAAATTGGCTTTGGGAACGAGCGAGGCAAGCTTTTATTTTTTTAATTTTTTTTAATGTTTATTTATTTTTGAGACAGAGAGAGACAGAGCATGAACGGGGGAGGGTCAGAGAGACAGGGAGACACAGAATCTGAAACAGGCTCCAGGCTCTGAGCTGTCAGCACAGAGCCCGACGCGTGGCTCGAACTCACGGACCGTCAGATCATGACCTGAGCCAAGTCGGACGCTTAACCTACTGAGCCACCCAGGTGCCCCTAGGGAGGCAAGCTTTTAAGTAACAGGTTTTGGTTAGATGTTGGGGGGGGGTGTGGGCAAAGTGGGGGAGAGCTCCTCGAGAAATAAGCATGGAAGCTGATCTTCAGTGGGGAGTGATGTTTGCTCCGCAGACACGAGATGGGATATTTTAGGTGCAGGTCACGGGCCGGCGATGAGGAAGTACACACGTTCTCAGAATGGCCGTGGTGGACAGTGAGGTCAAGCTGGGCGGGTAAGATGGGAAGAGACTCTGGAGATCTCACCTTCTGCCTGGAATGTGAATGTGAATGTGACGGCCGGAGCACTGGAAGCCCTACTGGAGCCTGAGGATGTGGTCAAACTCTAAGAACACTAGAGCAGGTTGTTGGGAGGAGTGTGGGCTACTTTTACATAATAGGGAAATAAGCTTTCATCTTGCTTAAAGCTTATTTCTTTATATATATATTTTTTATTACGTGCAGTTCAAGTTAACCAGAAATCACTGGTTCTTAGCCCTGGCCACACACTCGAAATCCTGGAAGTGTGCAGAATCTGGGATGGCCAGACCTGACCCTCAGAGATTTTGGGTTTGATTACTCCGAGGCAGGGCCTGATGATCAGTAATTTTCAGTGCTTCCTAGGTGGTTCTAGTTTCTATGAAGCCAGACGGTGATAACCACAGTTATAAAGTCGTTGGATGGGGGAGCGTCAAGCTTCGGAATTATTTTGGGAGGTTGCTACAGTACTGCTCCGAGGTCAGGTTTAGAAGTGAGCCGTAGCAAGAGACAAGCTGGAACCACAGAGGGCCAGGCATCTGTGAAAGGCCCAGGAGAGGCGGTAAGGAGGGTGTGATGGTGAGTTTCGCGTGGAATGGATGTCACCTTCCGGAAGTACACAGGGCGAGCAAACAAACGGGCTGTGTCACATGTGGCACCCCCACGACCCGCTTGCCACGGGGCCCCAAAACTGCTTGCCTGGCTCTTCGGCCTAAACTGAACCACATGGCTTTTGACTTGATCCTTTCTTTACTCATGGTCGATTTTTAGGGAGACCGCAATTTTTTTTTTCATCCCAGAAAATAGAAGAGATCTCCCTCTTTTTAAAGCGTGCCAGGGAGAGGTGATGGAAAATGAACTACGCTTTTCTCAGAAAGCCTTCTTGCGTCTTCGTTCTGTTTTTCGCGAGATGGCTAAATAATGTCTTCTGTCGGGAGTCCATTTAGCATTCTGTCCGTGGGGTGCATCTTTCTCTGGAACCTGCAGCGCGCTCCGAACATCTGACAGGCTCACGCCTGATTAATCCCTCTCCCTTTCCTGTCATCAATATTATTTAGGGGCAGTGGTCAAACCATATTGACACTCTGCTGACATCTTCTCCGGTGCCCAATTACCTTTCTGTCATGACACAATCCATGAGGTGACAGGAGGTTCTATGCTGTGCCAAGTAAGTTGGCACCAAAATATCCCTGAGACAGAACATAATGTATCATTTTCATGCTTTCCTCTGGAAATGGGGAGAGGCATTTCCCTACCCCCATGGCTAAGAGGTCTTTCAACTTGCAGGGCTGCTTGGCATCTGGAACTCTCCAGCACCCGCCTACCTGTGCCTCGCTCATATTTCCTATTTCACATCTCAGGGTGAATTCCGAATGAAAGAGCAGAAGCCCTCGCCTGGAGCTCTTAGCCCCGACCCACATATTGAAAAGTAGTTACACTTCTAAACGAGCTTAGCTGCTAGACTTTCGAGGAATATCCTATTTAGATGCAACCTCACGGTGCAGGAAATCTGACCGGTAGACTTCAGAGAGGAAGTAGAAGGACTAAAATCCAGGGGGTCATGGAACGTGTCTGAAATCTGCACTGTGCTGAAATACACTGAAACTCTGGGGCCCAATCAGTTTAAAGTTCCCTTTTTCTGTCTTTGCTTTTTAAAAAATTTTTTAAAAATATTTATTTACATGTGAGAGAGAGAAAGCAAGCGCGGGGGAGGAGCAGAGAGACAGAGACAGAATCCGAAGCAGGATCCAGGCTCCAAGCTGTCAGCACAGAGCCCGATGTGGGGCTTGAACTCAGGAGCAGTGAGATCATGACCTGAGCTGAAGTCGGATGCTCAACTGACTGAGCCACCCAGGTACCCCATCTTTCTTTGTGTTTTTTAAGCAAAGCTTAACTTAAATGAAGAAAGATAGCCTTCATTAGATTAGAAGGTCAGCTCCATTTATGTCTCTAAAAAGGAAATGTATGGGTAACTACCCATTTTAATATTTCATTTCACACACACACACACACACACACACACACACTTATTTGAATATTGGCTACTGTTTTGGTTGGTTTCGCGACCAGAAGAGCATTACTCATAACTGATACCCATACTATTCGTAATATCACATCCTCTAATAGGCAAGAATCAGACGACTGAGAATCAGACGACTGAGAATGTTGTCTCAAGCAGGATCCCAGAAGGATTAACGGCACGAGCATGAGTTTTACAGAATTCAGATCGAGATAAACCGTAGTCTTCTGCAGGTAGGTAAAGGCTAGTGGCCTAGATGTTGTGTTTCACCGTGCTACATGGGAGAGGAGCACTCTCCAGCTTTCCTAGAAACTCACCCCAATACTGGGGACAACAGAATCAAGAAGAGAGTAGCTTTTGTGCTGTTATCGAACATTATTCTTCTATCTGCTTTCTTAAGAGTCTGGTTTAATATTGTTTTGTTATGTAATGGGATGCCTGTGAGGGCCCTTACTTTTCCATATAAGATTTGGAAACTACTTTTAGAAATTTTAATCAAACAGCTTAACTATAATCACGGCCAAAAATCCAAAGGGTAAATAAGATGTAGAATGGGATAAAGACAAGACTCCTTCGTCTACTGGGTTAACTCTTTTTTTTAAGCTTATTTATTTATTTACAGAGACAGTGAATGTGGGAGGGGGCAGAGAGAGAGAGGGAGGGAGGGAGGGAGAGAGGGAGAGGGAGAGGGAGAGAGAGAGAGAGAGAGAGAGCATCCCAGGCAGGCTCCGCACTGTCAGCATGGAGCCCAAGGAGGGGTTCCAGCTCACCGCCATGAGATCATGACCTAAGTCAGAATCAAGAGTCTGTCACTTACTTAACTGACTGAAACACCCAGGCACCTGCAAAGTAAACCATTAACAAGAGTTAGCACAATGGAGCACCTGGGTGGCTCAGTCAGTTAAGCGTCTGACTCTTGGTTTCGGCTCAGGTCACCATCTCATGGTTCATGATTTCGAGTCCCACGTCGGGCTCTGTGCTGAGTGTGGAGCCTGTTTGGGATTCTTGCTCCTGACCCCGCCCCCCACTCATGCTCGCTCTCTCTCTCTCTCTCTCTCTCTCTCTCAAAATAAATAAATAAACATTAAAAAAATAGTTTATTTTGTACGGTTTCCAGAACTTGCCTATATGTATATAAGGGTTATGGGTGTATGTGTATTTTTTTACAAAAACAGACTCATATTGTATATTCTTCAGCTTTCTTTTTGTATTTTTACTTTGGCTATTTTTCTATGCAAGTGTTTGTGTATCTACTTCCTTCCTTCCTTCAACAACCCGATAATATAATTACTTAAGATTCTATTGATGGAAATTTCTGTTTGGGTTTGTTTTGTCTTGGCTGCTATAAAAAATGGGGAGAAAAGTACCTACATTTGTTTGTATCTATTTAAGAAACTAAAATGCCATATAGTAAAAGGTTCAAAGAATATCTGTTAAAGGTTTGATAGCAAATTGCCTTCATTTTAATATTTCTTTTTGAGAGAGAGAGAGAGAGAGAGAGAGAGAGAGCGCGCGCGCGCATGAGCAGAGGAGGGGCAGAGAGAGGCAGACAGAATCTGAAGCAGGCTCCAGGCTCCGAGTTGTCAGCACAGAGCCCAATGTGGGGCTCAGACCCACGAACCGTAAAATCATCACCTGAGCTGAAGTCGGACACTTAACGGACTTAGCCACCCAGGCGCCCCAGCAAATTGCCTCTATAAGGCAGCTTGTTTGCCACACTCTACACAGAGCATATTTAAAAATTTTACAGACTTTATGCCTGGCTGCAGAATATCTCAGCATGAGTCTGGAGTTTTCGAATTGTGGTTCTCCCACTTGTTAGCTGTGTGACCTTGGGGAAGTAACTTAACCTCTCTGGGACTTAATTTCCTGATTTGTAAAATGAGCATAAAGTAAGTACCTTAATCGTAGGGTCACTGTAATGTGTCAATGACATGGAACATTGGAGCTCTTGAAACTGACACGTGATTAACATCCCCAAACGTTCACTATTGTGATCTGAGCCACATGGCAAACGAGAACGCACACGCAAGCATTTCACTTTGAGTAAAAGTAAAGACGTTTCATGGAAAGACGCTATCAAAGATGAGATGAAACTGTTTATAAATGGTGAGAAAATATATAATGATTCCTTTTCAAAACATTCAAAGTACTTAACAATTGTTGGTAGGAAGCTGAGCCCAATGTTTCTGGTTTTAAAGCATTAAAGAGGTTCTGCTGTCTATATAAAGTTGGTCATGGCTTATTTCTATTTCTAGGCCAGGAAGACAAGCCAACTCCATTCAGGGCCAATGGAATGGGGCACAAGTTAGTATGTACCTGGTCTTTTCTAAGACGGAGGTGGGAACTGCTCCCTGACTGTAACACAGAGACTGTGTTAATAGCTTTTCACCTCCCTCATTTCCCCCGGCGTATGGGCTCATGTTGGCCCGCACACAGTTACCCAGAAATTCTCCAAGTGCAACGAGAAAAGGGCAGTGAAGCAATGACTAGCACGCCTTCACTGGTAATTTCATTTTTGGCATTGCTAATTTCAGATGTGATGAGTGAGCTCATTGAGTCAGGCGGCAAGAGACCACGAATTACCCAGTGGTGGGCACTTAGCTGAGACCAAGGCTCACTTAATTAGGGTTCTGGCACGGTAGGTGGGACTATTTACTGTTGCTGAGAATAGTAAATCATAAATGTTAAATTACGTTCAGTCTCAGAAATAACTGTGCAAAACTTCTCACGGCACAGATAATCAGGCAATCATGGAGATGGTGAGAGTTCTCATAGGTCATCATAGCTTTGCTACGAGGCCCACTTGTGTCCTGAGCTATAATCTCATTTATCCCAGCTTCATTTTTGTGTATTTTTCTCTAATAAATAAGAAAAAATGCTTAATCTAAGTTTTAGAGTTCCTCTAGAAAAAAAAAAAAGAACATAAGACATGTAGTCTGTTTGGTTAAACTTTAAGTTTAAAATTCACATATGGCTAGTTAGACACTAAATTCATAAATCATTAAAAAGATGGAAAAACAATGTGAGTAGTCTTCCTTGATCGTGATATTATAGAAAAACATTGAACTGGAAGTTTGGAAATCTGGGTCTTGGCCTTCTCTCTGTTTCTCATTTCTAATATAATTTTCGGAAACTTATTTAAATTTTCCTGGGCCCCAATTTATGCAACTGTAAATTTATGCAACTATAAATTTATGCAACTGTAAAATTGTTAACAACTTTAGCTAGGGTTGCATTCAACATGCAAATAGTAAAAATAATATGTCCTACTCTAATGTTTAAAATAAATGTGTATTTATTTTTTGGGGGGGGGAGAGAGAGAGAGAGAGAGAGGGAAAGAGAGAGAGAGAGAGAGACAGGGCATGAGTAGGGGAGGGGCAGAGAAAGAGGGAGACACAGAATCCGAAGCAGGCTCCAGGCTCCGAGCTGTCAGCACAGAGCCCGACACGGGGCTCGAACCCACGAACCGCGAGAACCTGACCTGAGCTGAAGTCAGACGCTTAACCGAATGAGCCACCCAGGCGCCCCTCTAAAGATTCATTTGGAATCATGAAGACTTGCACTGAAAATTATATAATTAAGAATTGCAAATAGCTATGTATCCCATATTATACAATTTACAGAATGTTTTCATATCCTATAATCCATTTACTTGCACAGAAGTCTGCCAATCAAGATTTATTTTTATTATACAGACAACAAATCTGTGTTTCAGAGTGGTTGAAAGCTTCCCTCAGAAGTGTCAAATCTATGTCATTTGTAAAGCATCCACATAGCAAGGCCTTTGCCAGGTGCTGGTGAATTCAAAGACCAAGAAGACATCACCAAAAGCTTTCTTTCTCGTGCTAAACAGGGAAGATCCTTTTAATAGCTATTTATGGTGAACATATTCATTATATATTTCAGTTTTCTCAGAAGATAGTGCTTCTGTTAAAGGGGACATCAGACAAGTTTCACAGAAGCAAAGGGGTGGGGTGTCTGGGGCCCCGAGAAACTGTCAACGGTTACGATCCGATCACGTCTTGCCAGAGCAATGTGTGTGAGTGCCGTCGAATAGGTCTGTCTGCGATGAGTCTGCTCACTTTGATCTGAATTCGGGTATGTTCTTGGAAATGATTTCAGACCCAAAGACATTTCTCTGAAGTCTCTATTTCTTACCGGCCATCCCATTAACGGCACCTCTCTGGATTTAGACATGATGTTATGCTGGCACCTCCAACTTAATACTTGCCAAGCGGAACTCACCATCTACTGGCTCAAAGCTTTATTCCTTAGCCTGATGCATGGCCCTGCTTCCACTCCATTTCCAGGTGCCCAAGGGGGAGCCTACCCACATTCCTCCCTTACTTCTCACAGAGGCCTAACTATCAACTTTGCTAGACACGTCACAACATCTCATACACTTTCCTCCTTTGTGGCCGTGCCTTCGTTTCACCTTAAGCCCTTGATGTCTTTCAAGGACTGTTGTGACATCCCCCTCCCCCTCTGCCTGCTCCATCAAGCCTACCTCCACAGGGCTCATCACTGGGAAATCCAAACTCCCACCATGCCCCGCAAAGAACGGAAGTGCCGATGTCGTACTGCCCACATGCTTAGCGTTACTGTGGCTCCTCTTGTCCACACCGCATTCCAAATCTACTGCGCGGACGCTTGCTCAAACTGCTTCTCCTCCAAGACGATCTTGTGAGGATGAGTGTGCCCAGCAAACTCTTTCTTCTCTCTCAAGCATCCTTCTTCCTGCGAGCACTTTACTAACCGCTCCCTCCACTCCCTCAGTCAGACTTAAATTTTCTTCCATTGGTTTTGTTGTATCCTGTAATACCTTTATCAGAGCACTGATTGTATTATGCTGCCTGTTTCTGTGGGTTTTTTTTTCCTACAACTGGTTTTTGAGCTCTTTCAGGACAAGATGCAAGTTCTATTTACCATTCTATCCCTAGCACTCATCAGGATGTCTGACAAAAATGAATTTCACTTGGCTATATGCACAAGATTTCCCTTTTTCTGAATATGTCAACTGTCTTCTGTGGTAGGATGAACCCTCCGCGTTGCTAGACAATGAACCACCCGGGACAATGCTCCCACTTCTCCTTCTTGGAGAGGACACAGTCAGCTTCTCGAAGGGCCTGGGATTCAACGTTGAACTGACTAATGGATCTGAGTCTATGAAACTTGCTTAAGGACACACACACCAGTAACAAGCGACAACAAGAACATAGGTCAAGGCAGGGATTCTTGTCCTTGTCATTCAGTGTTTTATCCCCAGTACCTGGTACATAAGATGTTCAATCAATATCTGTTGAGTGATGGTAGACTGACTTAATGAATGAAAAGTCAACTTCAGAGCCCTGCCTTTGGCTTCTGTTCTCCTGACTTCCAGTCTTTGCGGAGTGTGTGAATGTGTGTGTAGAGACAACTTCCAAACAAATAAACTTAAAAATTGAGTTTCATGCTTTTCTCCTTACAATAGACCATGATCAAAGAGTAATGGTAGCTACTTGCACATGCACGATGCACGTGCACACGCAATTCTAAAACACTGAAATATACAGCCTTGCTAATTCATTTCATTTGCTAAGAGAAAATTTGGAAAATAGGTAGACGCCCTACCTAGAAATCATATAAGTTTACAATTAGAATTAGTTTTCAGTTAACCGGTAGAATGAACTTGTCTTGTAAATTGTCTTTCTAAATAGTGTGAACCAGAAGCAGACGGAAGTAACCTGTGGTTGTTCTTGGGAAAATTCGGAGCCCTGCTCTCTGCTGCTGGCCGGGGGCAGGAGAGGAGCACAGAGGGTCCTCCCTGCTTCTGAAATTGTGAGAAGCAGGTGTGTGATATGTATTTCTGGGGAAAGATGTACTTGGGTTTACAGACTTTCACCTAAGTTCCGGGGCCTCTGTTTTGCACACGGAATGACAGCTGGTTTTATCTTTATCTTTATCTTTATCTTTATCTTTATCTTTATCTTTATCTTTACCTTTATCTTTTATCTTTATCTTTATCACACAGATGCAGACCCAGCCATTCACTGTGAAGCAGAACAAAAGCCAGGAGAGGGAGGGAAGAAACCCAAGATGGATCCTTCCTGGACTTGATCTGTATCACAGTTATAAACAGTTCAAGGCACGAAGAAACAGTAGACAGGCAAACACTGTTGCTCAAGATAGAGCAAAGAATGACGTTCTCCTTTCCCTTCCCCCTCCTCTTTTTCTCTCAGGCAGCTTCTCAAAGCAAACATTGCAGGAGGTGGAAGGAGACCATTTACCGGGGACTCTCTCACACGCCTGCCCATGGGCTCCCTGCCCACGGCCATTCCCTCTGTTGTTACTAAGCACGTTTCATAATGTAAAGCACCATCTTCTACATGGCTCATTATTCTTCTCTCTGAATAAAATGGGAATGCATCAATTTTGTGCCTGTTTATTTCTGAACGCACCCGCTGTAATGCTGACCTCTTTCTGCTTTTATGTTTTTTGGTGTGTTCCTGACATTTGTCACCTGGGTTACTTCCCAGACACTGCTACCCTATTGTCCTATTATTTCAGCAATTTTCAAATGGTCTCTTCTACCGAATCGCTCTGACCTGAAGGCCCGTGGGGAGGGGAGCATGCACTCACCACTGCTTGTAATCCGCATCGCAGTTACAGTAGTACTTTGGGTCTGTGCAGTTTCGCTCTATGCCGCACGCACACTTCTGGATCCCGGGCCCGGAGCCGCCCCAGTAGTAATGCTTCTCGTTGGCCTTGCCGACCCACCAGGTGTAAGGACTTCCATCTATGAGAAAAGGAAACGGCACAGTCAGGTAGATGAGGCACGCTCGCTTTAATGCCACACGCACACCCTCGCACCCAGAGGTACCATCGCGGTCCGGTAGACCGAACATCACTTTACCCTCTTTAAAAGTAAACGTCTTTCAATAACAGGAATATTTAATAAAAAATCACGATGGGCAATGGTAAGTTTCCCCACCAGAATGTGCACCTCCTTCCCTGGAAGACACTTTGACCTTGAAGCTTCAGGAACTTAGGTGCCCCCCAGTGCTGGCCATATGGGGACACTCCTGATGAAGGCATATAGACCGTGCACTGATTCTGTAAATTACAGCTGAGCTCACGACTAGCCGCGCTCTTCTGTGACATGAGAGTCTGGGGGATCACCGACTATTAGAGCCAGATGACCTTCATTGTGTCTTAAGGCGATCTCCTTATTTTGCAGGTAAGGAAACTGAGGTCTAGAGAGGCGAAGTGACTCTTTCAATCACACCGCGGATCTGCTCCCAAACCAGAAGTATGACACTGTATGTCACAAGATATTGTACAACACTCTTACGTAACACACTTTCCTTTTTGTTATTTGGCCTAATATGCACTCATATTCATTCATTTATCCACTCATCAAACAGTGCTTGAGTTTCCACTGCATGTCAAACACTCTAAGAAACTTGGCAGCATGATGGAGATAAAGATTGAGTTTAACAAGATTTATGACACACGGGAGCCTGAATGAGGGAAAAGAGGTCATGAAGAAAAGTTTCCCGGAGAAGGTAAAGTATTTGAGCTATGTGTTGAAGGCTGAATGGGCATTACTCGGGTGAATAAGGATGTAAGAGAGGTAAAGGCTTGTAGGAAGAGGGAGCAGAATGTAAAAAGACAGAGAGGTAAAGTTCTATATGGAAAAATATATAGGAGTGTGTAGGTAGAATATGGTAGAATAAGGCTCAAAGGGTAGCAGGGGTAGGTAGTAATAGATGGGAGATGAGGGCATATCACAAAAAATCTTTGTCTAAATGAGAAGTTACTTTGCACTGGCTTATTTTTGCTTTTCAGTGTTTATTTCCTCCCAACTTAAAGAGATTGAACTTCGTCCTGTAAGTCATGTGAGCCAATTAAAGGATTTTAAGCAGGGAATTTTCATAATCAAATTTGTATCTCAAATATCTATAGTAAGGTGAAAGATTTCCAGGGGATAAAGTCAGGGAGGCCAGAGGTGATGCTCCCACGTTAATACAGAAGAGAAATAATAAAATAGTAGTGGAAACGGAGAGGAAGAGAAAATAGGAAGAGATTAGCAAAGTATAATTGGTGTAGGACTGTTGGGATTAGGGTGACAGAGAGGACAGGAAGAAGGTGTTGTGGAATAATCCCAGGCTTCTGGCTTGGGTGATGCGTTTCACCAAGATAATGGGGGAGGAAGATGAGAAGCTTAGGGAATGTGTTGAAGAAAGGGTGATGGACTTGATACATAAAACAGGCGATTGGATGTAGAAGTCTGGGTCTCAGGAGCATTATTGGGCTGCAGGTCCCATTTTAGGAACCATGAGGGTAAATGAGCAAATACTGGTAGCAGGAGAGATGCAGTTGGAATCTTTTAGATCATAAGAGCACTTGGAGAAGAGAAAGAGGCAGATGGCCATGGTGGAAGTCAGGAAAGGGAGCAGTCAGAGAGGGAGGAGGGAAAAAAACCAAAGAACTTCGAAAAGACAGTGTGGTCTGAATTGTCAGATTTCAGAGCAAAGTCCATGAAGATGGGAATCTTAACTTTTTCTTTTAGTTTGACAGCTCAGCGCTCACAGGAGACTTTGTTGAGGGGAGTTTCAGGTGAATGATGGCAAGAAGAAGCTAGGCAGCGACAGACAGGGGAGGGAACAAAATGGGAGAAGGGGAGGTCCTAAGACGAGCTTCTCCTGCAGGAAGCTGGGAGGGAATGGAACCTACTGGGGGCAGTGTCAGCCAGGAAGCCGAGAAGGCCGGTCAAAGTCTTCAGGTATATGGCTGGAATTCCAATTATAATAACTCAACCACCCTTTCAGGACCCTAGGTATGCACTTGCCCCAGTACCTGTGTGATTGCTCAGAAATGAAAATGAGGCGGGGCGCCTGGGTGGCGCAGTCGGTTAAGCGTCCGACTTCAGCCAGGTCACCATCTCGCGGTCCGTGAGTTCGAGCCCCGCGTCAGGCTCTGGGCTGATGGCTCGGAGCCTGGAGCCTGTTTCCGATTCTGTGTCTCCCTCTCTCTCTGCCCCTCCCCCGTTCATGCTCTGTCTCTCTCTGTCCCAAAAATAAATAAACGTTGAAAAAAAAAGAAATGAAAATGAGGCAAGAGCCATACTGGAATGGGATAAAAACTGCTGCGGTTTTGTCTTTTTTTTTTTTTAAGGTAGATTATTTATTTTTATTTTATTATGGAAGTATAGTTGACATACAACATTATATTAGTTTCAGGTGTACAATCTAGTGATTCGATCATTCTATACATTACTCAGTGCTCATCATTGTTAGAGCAGTCCCCATCTGTCACCACACACATTATTACGATATTTATCAACTGTATTCCCTCTGCTGTATTCTTCATCCCCGTGACTTATTTATTTTATAACTCAAAGTCTGTACCTCTTAATCTCCTTCACCCATTTCACCCATCTTCCATCCTCCCTCCCTTCTGGCAATCACCAGTGTGTTCTTTGTATTTATGAGTCTGGCTTTTTGCTTGTTCATTTGTTTTGTTTTTTAGAATCCACACGTAAGTGAGATCATATGGTATTTGTCTTTCTCTGACTTATTTCATTTAGCATAATACCCTTTAGGTCTATCCATGTTCATGTAAATGGCAAGATCTCACTCTTTTTATGGCTAATAGTCGATCACACACACACACACACACACACACACACACACACATACACACAGACACACACCATCTTCTTTATCCATTCATCTATCAATGGACACTTGGGTTGCTTCTATATCTTGGCTATGGTTAATAATACAGTAAACATAGGGCTGCATATATCTTTTCAAGTTAGTGTTTTTGTATTCTTCGCATAAAACCCAGTGGGAGAATTACTGGATCGTATGGTAGTTCTATTTTTCACTTTTTAAGGAACTTCCATACTATTTTCCACAGTGGTTGCACTAATTTACATTCCCACCAATAGCTTATGAGGGTTTCCTTTGTCCACATCCTTGTCAACACTAGTTATTTCTTGTCATTTTGATAATAGCCATTTGACTGGTAGGAGGTGATATCTCCTTATGTTTTTTTCTTTACATTTTAAAATGTTTATTCACTTTTGAGAGAGAGAGTGCAAGCAGGGGAGGTGCAGAGAGAGAGGGAGATGGGGAATCCGAAGCAGGCTCCAGGCTCTGAGCTGTCAGCACAGACAGCTCGGACAGCCCAACTCAGGGCTCCAACTCACGAGCCATGTGATCATTACCTGAGCTGAAGTTGGATGCTTAACCAACTGAGCCACCCAGGCGCCCCTCCTTGTGGTTTTGATCTGCATTTCCCTGGTGATGAGTGATGCTGACCTTCTCTTCATTGGTCGTCTGGATGTCTTCTTCCAAAAATATCCTATTCACATCCTCTGCCCCTTTTTTTTTTATCAGATTACTTATTTATTGTTTTTTTGGTGTTCAGTTGTACAATTTCTTTCTATTTTTGGGATATTAACACCTTATTGGATATATCATCTGTAAATATCTTCTCCCAGTCAGTAGGTTGATTTTTCATTTTGTTGATGGTTTCCTCTGCTTTGCAAAAGCTTTTCATTTTGGTCTAGTCCCAACAGTTTATTTTTACTTTTATTTCCCTTTCCTGAAGAGATCTATCCACAAATATGTTGCTAATGCTGATGCCTAAGGGGTTAGTGCCTATGTCTTCTTTTACTAGTTTTATGGTTTCATGTGTCACATTTAGGTCTTTAATTCGTTTTGAGTTTATTTTTGTGTATGGTGTAAGAAAGTGGTCCAGTTTCATTCTTTTGCATATAGCTGTCCAGTTTCCCCAAAACCTTTTATTAAAGAGGCTGTCTTTTCCCCATTGTATATTCTTGCCTTTTTTGTGGTAAATTAATTGCCCATTTAAGTGTGGGTTTATTTCTGGGCTCTTGATCCTTTCAATTGATCTACGTTTTTTTGTTTTGTTTTGTTTTGTTTTTTTCCAGTAACACACTGTCTTGATTACTACAGCTTTATAAAGTATCTTAAAATTTGGGATTGTGATACCTCCAGTTTTGTTGTTCTTTCTCAAGATTGCTTTGGCTACCTGGGTCTTTTGTGGTACCACACAAACTCTAGGATTACTTGTTCCAGTTCTGTGAAAAATGTTACTGGCTTTTTGATAAGAGATTGCACTGAATCACTGAATCTGTAGATTGTTTGGGTAGTATGAACATTAGTTCTTCTAATCCATGAGCATGGGATATCTTTCCCTTTGTTTGAGTCATCTTCAATTTCTTTCATTAATGTCTTTAGTTTTAGAGTTTAAGTCTTTCAACTCCTTGGTTAGATTTGTTGCTAGGTATATTGATCTTTTTGGTGCAACTGTAAATGGGATTGTTTGTAAGGTGGGCAATTTAAAGCAATGAAACTCTCCTGGGAGGTTCAGCCTTGATGTAATAAATGAGCAAATGCACTGAACTTGGAAAAGAGTTAGACAAATATTCTAATTCATACAAATTTCTAGATTTTTCAGTTGTGTTGACTTAATTTGGAAAATTATTATTTTTCCCTTTGCAAGATCATTTATGGCATATGAATTTTCAAAAAGGTATTTGACTTGATCTGGTAAATAGTAGAGAGAGATTCCAGTATCCTCTTATGAAGGGCAAAAGAAGCCAGCTCTCTGAGATGAGGTCCATGCCGAAACCCTATCTTTTCCTATCTGAGCCATGTCCCAGCATACAGGGAGCTGTGTTTTCTTTCTACCTTCAAGGTGGCTTTGTTTGTTTGGTTGGTTTTGTTTTTGCTCCTCCCTTCTCTCTCCATTAAAGAGTAAAGCATGGAAATTCAGATGCTTCCCTATGTTGCAACCATGACCAATAATAAACTCTTTTTGTGATGCAGTCAAGAGTTTCAAAAAACAAGGCTTGAAAAATTCCACTTATGGAAATTATAAAATCTGAGCCAGACCATCTGGCCAGTAAGCTGAACAAGGTCTCTGTTGATTCTATCTCTAGGCCATGTTACAGGGAGAGAGCAAAGGTGGACAGTACCATGCTGACCTTGCAAATGCCCCTGGGGCCTTCCAGACCACAACTTGATCCCCGAAATGTAGAAGCATGACCTAGACTGGTTATCACATTTATTTATCACACTGAATCTCTCCAAGGTAACCTAATACTAAATTCTTTCCTTCAAAGGAAATTTGGGTGATTACCATTGTTTGGGGAACGAGGAGGTGCCAACCCACCTGACAGAGGAGAGGAAACAAACCAGATACCTATAGAACTGGGGTTAATGGACTCTCTGGCAGGAAACTCCTTCACCCTCCCTGTCATTCAAATAGCCCTTGGAAGAGCATATATCTAAAACCTCAGCTCAATTTCAAATAATTTCTTCCAGCAACTAGTAGAACAACCTAACACTGTTATATTTTCATTATAGACATCATGATAAAATGCATGAACGAGAGAAGTTGAATGTGGCTCAGTATTCTTTATAGAAATCAGAACATTGTCAGGAAAAGGAACAAGATCATTATCAGCCTCTCCTTTAGCAGGAGATTCTGAGAAATGTGTGGTAGGGGAAATAGAAGAGAGAGTCTTCTGATTCCTGGAGGCAGGGAGTGTGGAGAAGCACCCGGAGAGGGCGCTTCATTGTCAAGTTGTTTGGGCAGTGGGTGTTCCAGCGGGAGGCCTAAGCTCTGTGTGGAATCCAGGCTCTGATGGATCTCACATGGCCGACCTTCACTTCCTGTACGGAGGGACTCTTATTAGACACCAGGGTGGGATCCGGGGTGGGGGGGGGTGATTCTGAACTGACATTTCCTCTGGTCAGTGCAAGGAGGTGACACTCTAGTGACCAGGTGAGAGTAGCCCAAGTTCCCAGCTCTCCCCCTAAACCTCACCTCTGTGTCAAGTTACAGACGGCCTTAGATGGCTACCGTTCCCAGTTAAGGTGGGGCAAAATCAATGTTATTTCGTAGTGCTTCCGAGGAAAATAAATTAAGCACAGTACAACATGTTTAACTAGCTGTTTTCACATGTGCCACGGACAGCAGAATGCCAGTAAGGAACACAGATTCCAGGGGAAAAGCAAATTGTACCCTTTGTTATTAGCACTGGCACATTTGGCTAAATCAAATCACTGTAACTAAAATAAATTATTAATTTGGCATCTATTTTATATTCAACAAGAAAATGGTTCAATTTTCATTGAACAAAGAATTGCCTTATTCTAGTGCTATGCTAATAAGGTGCTACTTTTTGCTTTATAAGTCATTATTTACTGTTAATTGGCTCAGGGGGAAAAGCGTTAAAGATGGTAAAGACGGAAAGACTTTAAAAAGACAAGAATACGAAGTGGTTAGAAGAGAAAGAATTTAATTACCCAGCACTGAGAGTTCAAGAACTTCTCTAATCTCAAAATAGACAAGATTTTTGTTAACTGTATTCAGTAGGTGTAACCACCGGCACAAGATTAGTAACGATGGCCCATATTCAAAGTTAACTAGAAGCTGAATTATCAAAGTAAGGGACACTGTATTAAAACAACCAGATACAGATTGAATTACATAGAATCACTACACTGTTTGTACTCAAGATCAAGTTTCATTATGCTGAAGGGTTTATTATTGTTTGGATGACTAACTGGGGAAGGAAGAAGGAGGGAGGACTTGAAGAAACCAAGAGATCTCTCTAATTTTCTCCACTAACAAGGTGTTTCAGAAACCCAAGGGCAAGTGCATGGGGACCTCTGGAGGAAAACGTGGTACATCTGTGTGATTTTCACAATGTGTTCTTCGACACTTCCGGGCTACACGAAGTACCTTAATGGTCTGCTTAAATAAACGTTATCCTGGCACACTCTTAGGTAAGACCGAGTAGGGTCACTGGGACATTTAATTAGCTCCGTATCATCCACTTCTAGAAGATATTAAAAACAATGCCACAAGGCTTTATTGTCTCTAAAATGAAAACTTAAGAAGTGTATTTTTAGCCTGGTGAAATCTCGTTTTATTTTACCTACTACGATCTATTTATCTACAACTTCCGTTAGGGAATCACAGGGGGCTTTTTAGCGGAGGAACTAGAACAGATACAACCGCGGCAGACACCCACCTTCGGCGCTCAGCTCCACGCCCCCTGCTGGCAGTTCCCCTCACCGTTCCCTCTGTTTGGCAGCATCCTGGCTCTTTGAAGCCCCCTATCGTGCAGGACACAATTTCTAAAGAAGTGACTCTCGCTCTGAAAAATCCCCCGTTTTCTCCTCCCTTCTGTCTTCACCAAAGGACCACTGATTCTTTTTCCCGCCGCTTCACTGGTCAGTTTCAGCTGACCACTCTGATCTGACCACAGTGCTCCACACCACGCCACAAATAGTGAGAATAGGCGTACTAAATAAAGATATCTTTTAAAAAAATTTTTTAGAGATGTTTTTATGTATTTTTGAGACAGAAAGAGACAGAGCACGAGCAGGGAGGGGCAGAGAGAGAAGGAGACACAGAATCGGAAGCGGGCTCCAGGCTCTGAGCTGTCAGCACAGAGCCAGACGTGGGGCTCGAACTCATCAACGGTGAGATCATGACCTGAGCTGAAGTCGGACGCCTAACGGACTGAGCCCCCCAGGCGCCCCAAGATATCTTTAATTGGTGTAATTCTAGACTGCGTGCACACAGCAGTTGGTACCTGCGAGAATCTTCTCTGCAATGCAAACATGCTAGAGAACAAGGAAGGTAAAACCTTACAGGAAGCTGTCGGCCGGGCTGGAGCAAAGAGGAGTTTCAGAGGTGCTGTAGCCACTACAGAGCCCGCTGGACAATCTGGAAGATCGAGCAGGCCAGATCCCCCTTTTCCTTCAGCATGAGATGGGCACAATCCAAGGGTTGCAAAGCCCTAAAGCTAGTGCCGAGTCACCTTGCCCCCAGGAACTGGAAGAGGGGACAGGCCACCCGTCCTAGAGTTCTCTAGCCTAAATAGAGCCAGCCTCTCTTCTTCCACATGTAGTCTGTCCCCATGCAATGACTTCTAGGAGCCAGATGATGGCAGCCCAAGTCTCAGCATCCCCATGGGAAGATGAGGGCTGGGAGGCCAAGTCATGGAGCGACTGCTGCTGTGTTTTCTTGCCTCTGGCAGGACATTAATACAGAGAAGGGTTTCCAATTTACCTAAGAGGAGATCCACCTGGGGCTCTTGTCGACCCTCTAGATTCCCCGGCCTACAAAATAAGATCTATAGAATAAGAATCTCAGAGGAAAATCTTAGGGCTCAGTCACTAGAACCCTGATGATCCTTATCGTCTGATAGGTCTGCCACACAACTGACCTGAGATGATGACAGCGTGCATTAGTTCACAGAATACTGAGAGGCTCAGTGCCCAAGTGCCATTGGAGTACCAGTCTAGGACTTTATTTTCCAGCGAAGATATGAAAAGTGTTTTTTGCAGTAATATCTCCATTTAAAATTCCCAGTAATTTTTTTTCAGAATAACGTGCTCATTGCAACCTTTCTTTTTCACTCTATTCTTAGTAGCTATTTGTCACCTCTCTAAGAGACAACATTTGGTACCTATAATATTATTCGAGAGGAGGAACACGGCCTTCCACAGTGGCTCCCACCTTCTCAAGCTGATTCCAGATGTAAAGCTTGTGTCGCAACAATCCAGAGCTTTTTCCGTTTCACAACCACGACCCTGAGTCCTAAGGACTGTGTTTTACTATTCAGAGTAAGAACCTTAAAAATAAAGGTAGGCATCAGACATGTTGGCATTCTCATAGATACAAAGGTCTATCATCTCAAGCT
Organism: Lynx rufus; assembly: GCF_022079265.1. Lineage (NCBI taxonomy): Eukaryota > Metazoa > Chordata > Mammalia > Carnivora > Felidae > Lynx > Lynx rufus. Next base: position 161,691,114 of record NW_025814856.1, on the reverse strand, counting down.
GTCTCTCCGTTTTGTAAAAACATTAACCTGGATAACAACATTCCCTTTTGTTTCCTGGCCATCTGATTCCATGTTATTCTCTGTTAATATAAAGATCAAATGGAGAATGAATCCAAAAAAGTCCCATGGAGTTCATACTGCAGACAGTGTGGTGCAGTTGGGAAAACGCATAATTGTGAAGTTTTAATAAAAACATTCAATATGGTAGTTAAAGGTGAGCATTTCTCTCTCTCTGATTGAATGTCACTAAACTCATTTGATTAGGGATGAATAGAAATGAATGTAGCTGATTAGCCTTACGGTGCATCTTTCAGGATTATGTTGGATCCTTCTATATTTTACTAATTTGAATAGGGACCAAATATAGAAATGGAGAATTGAAGTTCAGATCAAAATGGACCTTAGCTGAAATGTTAGTTAATTAAAAATTAATTTTACTGCATAATATTTAAATTTATTTTATTGAACCAAACCTAATAGATTTCAATCAAGGACTGATTCCACCGAGCAGAATTTGATTGAATTGAATCAAATCACTTTGAATCCCATTCAAATGAATTAGATTTTATTAATGTGAATGGAATTGAAGTGAGAGATCAGATGGGGGTTTATTATTCTGAGCAGTATTAAAGAGAACAGACTGAACCAACTCCTCTATGTTAACTTGGCCTCAGTTTCCATAGAGGTCATGGCGTTTGTGGCCCCCTCAATCGCTCTGGCTAATTCCTTTGTACCATGGCCCCGGGAACAAATGTGATTAGTAATACCAAAATGATCAGATACAACTACGTGCTGTTTGTAGGATTTAATAATACACTTTTCTAGTCTTTTTCACTAGAAAAGCCCTTGACCACTTATTTAAAATATTTCTTTTTCTCTTTATAGAACAAATGAAGAGGGTATAAAATTGGATGTCAGAGATAATAATTTGCTTGAGTACTGGCTGCTCCTTTTATTTTCCATTTAAAACTGCATTTATTTGTTAAAACATGTCTTACCCCAGCCCATCATTTAAACAGAAGTAGTTGATATCTTGTGCCTTGACTTTTATTGATAGATAGATAATGGATGCACCTTGGCTTGATTTATATTTAAAAGAGGAAGGTAACTTTTTAAATTAGTAGCAAAATATTGTTTTGCAGTTGAAATGGCATGCTCCACATTCAATAAGCACCTTTTCAGTGCTGGAGAGACAATTTAGGGAATAGGAGTGAAAACCTGGTTCCTAAGCTTTGGAGTTAGCGGAAAGATGTTTATGTTCCATAATTTACAATGATAAAAGTTTTATACCTTGATATCTAATGGGGCATACACATAATAAAATGGGGGGGTGGGGGGGAACACATTGGGGTCCTGAAGGATTTCGGAGCAGGAAACAATTTCCAAGGATCAAGGTGGACTGGAGGGTTTCCATGAGGAGGAGGTCTGACTGCAGCTTTGATGGAAGGGTAGGTAGGATCTAGAAAACCAGGATGAGGAGATGAGCGTTTCAGCATCTCCTGAATGGCTGGGCCAAGACATGAAGCCAGAAAACAAATGACTTTTTTCTGCAACCAAGGGGGGGTAATTGGTTAGGCCGGCGGGGCCAGTGGAAAGAAGCAGAATGTATGGTCGGAGAAATGGTTTTGGGCACTTTCGTGATTTTTGTATTTCAGTTTGTAAGCAATGGGGAGTCCAATTTAAAAATGTTTAAATGTTAAAATATTTTACACACACAAATATAAGTTTATATAAGTATTAGGAATAATAGTAAAATAAGTAGACTTGTGCCTAGTTTATTATCATTGTCAGTATGGTGCACTGCCCTTCGAGTATATCACACTTTATTAATTCTAATATTAACAAACATTGGGCTGTGTCTAGTTTTTTGCTATTTTCACACGCTCTGGAAAATGCCTAAGGGCTCGGAGCATGTTCTATAGCAAGTTGTTGAGCCATCTGGTTTGTGCATCTCACAACTGTTTGTTATCCCCAAATAAGAGAACACGGAACAGGAATGCAGAATCCTACCAGCAGTATATAAAACTTCAAAATCCTTGACAACCTTTGATATTATGCTGTTAACTTGTGCGCACTGGGGAGTGACAAACAGTACCTCTTTTTGGTTTTAGTTATACTTCGTGGATAACTTACAAATTATTTGCTGTTCCATGTTTATTCATTTATCTTTCCTTATTAAAAAAAAAATCTGTTCAGAGGCACCTGGGTGGCCTAGTCGGTTGAGCATCTGACTCTTGATTTTGGCTCAGGTCATGATCCCAGGGCTGTGGGATCAAGCCCCGTTGGGCTTTGCAATGAGCCTGGAGTCTGCTTAAGATTCTCTCTCTCTCTCTCTCTCTCTCTCTCTCTCTCCCCCTCCCTCTGTTCTCTCCCCTGCTCATGCACTCTCTCTCTTAAAAAAATATCTGTTTCTATTTTTGCCCATTTTCTTATTGGATATTTTGTGTTTCAAGATGGTGACCGTGTTCTGCAACCAGACAGGTGGAGAGATTGTACAATACTGTGAATGCACTGAGCGCCACAGACATTTTCCCTTAAGGTGACATGAACGAATCTCCCCTTAATTTACAAGAAAAAGAAAAAGAAAACCCAGGTAGGACGTTAAACAGAATTACTTTGAATCAAGAGATAAATTGGTGGAAAATTTACAGACTTATAATATGTACTTAACCTATTTACTGTCATGATAAGTCTGTCCATTTAGATGTTTTAAAGTAGTTTTCAACAAACTTTATAAAATTTTCTTGGTAAATTGTGTTTCTCACATATTTGTTAGAATTATTCATAAATGGCAGGCTTTTAAACATAACATATTCTAATACTCTGTGCTGTTTTGTACAGAGATACAACTGGATTTCTTTATGCTGATATTATACCCAGAAACTTGTTAAACTCTCTTACTGGTAACAAATTAATCCACTGATATTTTTAATTTTCCCAAGCCTACATTTTTATTTACGAATAATGTTAGTTTGTTCCTTTCTAGTTTATACCTTCTTTACCGTCTTAATGCCGTGGTTCTGACCTACTGCTCAATGTTAAACTAAATTGGTGATAAGGGTCTCCTCTATGTTTACTGATTATATGGAAAATGCTTTTAATGTTTAACCATTAAGTGTGATGTTACTGTCACTTAAAAAAAACATTTCATCTTTCTGTTTCAGGGAGTTCTCTTTTCCATTTACCATCTGCTAATATTTTTATCATGATATTTAATTCTATTCAATGTTTTGTCTGCACTTAACGAAATGATGATTTCCCCCTTTTCGCTGTTTAATGTGATAAATTGCATTTACGGATTTTTTTAAAATGATAGTACTTGTAAAATAAGCAACTTTGTTTTGATAAATAACTATATATATTAACAAATCGTTGGCTAATTAGTAATTTGTTCTGGATATTTTGCTACTATGTTCATGAGTGACATCGCCTGGTATTTCTCCATGTTGTACCATCATTATGTTTTAGTATTACGTTAATAGTGGCTTCAAAGGATGGTTTGAGCACTGGATAAAATTGGAATCATTCCTAAACTATCTGAGGCTAATAATAAAATTTAATATCTTTGTTTTAAGATCACATCCATTTATGTTTCTGCTCTTCCATATCTATTTTACTTATTTCTATGTTGTATTTTCTATGAATTTGTTCATTACATCTAAATACTGGTAAAATGTTGTATTTCTATTCTCTTTGTCATTTCTATTAGTGTCCTATCTTCTGAATAGTCTACTTAGATGCTTTATCGATTTTAGTAGTCTTTTCAAAGATCAACTTTGTTGATCTTTTTTGTATGTTTGAATTATAGTTCAATAATTCGTTTTATTTTATCTGTTCTACTTTCTGTAGATATATTCTACAGTCATCTGTCTAATTTGCAAGGTAGATGCTTACCTCAATAGGTTTTAGCCTTTCTAACGTTTTAATAAATGTATTTAGGGCTATAAATTCTATCAAAATACCACTCTAGGAATATTTTTTTTATGTTTTGAATGGTATTGTCACTTTCATTTAGTGACACGTACTATCTAATTTTGAGTATTAGTTCCTCTATGCCTCAGAGATTATTTACAAGTGTCCTTTAAAATGTCTAACTGGGGGCGCCTGGGTGGCGCAGTCGGTTAAGCGTCCGACTTCAGCCAGGTCACGATCTCGCGCTCCGTGAGTTCGAGCCCCGCGTCGGGCTCTGGGCCGATGGCTCGGAGCCTGGAGCCTGTTTCCGATTCTGTGTCTGCCTCTCTCTCTGCCCCTCCCCCGTTCATGCTCTGTCTCTCTCTGTCCCAAAAATAAATAAACGTTGAAAAAAAAAATTTAAAAAAAAATAAAATGTCTAACTGTATGTTTCTCTTCAAGCTGTCACTTTTTAAAAATTTACTATGATCACGATCAGGGAACAGAAGCTACATGATACCAATAATCTATAATTTGTTGAGGCTTGTTTTTTTTTCTTTTTTTTTTCAACGTTTTTATTTATTTTTGGGACAGAGAGAGACAGAGCATGAACGGGGGAGGGGCAGAGAGAGAGGGAGACACAGAATCGGAAACAGGCTCCAGGCTCCGAGCCATCAGCCCAGAGCCCGACGCGGGGCTCGAACTCACGGACGCCGAGATCGTGACCTGGCTGAAGTCGGACGCTTAACCGACTGCGCCACCCAGGCGCCCCAAAACTGTACTCTTTAAAACAAGCCTCAACGGGGGCGCCTGGGTGTCGTCCGACTTCAGCCAGGTCACGATCTCGGCGTCCGTGAGTTCGAGCCCCGCGTCGGGCTCTGGGCTGATGGCTCGGAGCCTGGAGCCTGTTTCCGATTCTGTGTCTCCCTCTCTCTCTGCCCCTCCCCCGTTCATGCTCTGTCTCTCTCTGTCCCAAAAATAAATAAAAACGTTGAAAAAAAAATAAAGAGTACAGTTTGTGGTCAATATTAAAAAATGCTTTACAGGTACTTGAAAAAAACTTTATTCTCTAATTATTCTTTAAGTGTTCATGAACTCACACTTGTCAATTATGCTAATTATTCCTATCTGTGTTGCCAATAGGTAGCCAACAGTTGCACGTAGCTATTAAAATCAAAATTCATTATAATTACATAAAATCGAAATTAAGTTCCTTAGTCCCCGAGCCACCAGCTGGTGGCTGGACAGCAAACATTTCCATCATCTCAGAAAGTTCTTTTGAATAGTGATGCTCTATATACTTAAGCATTAACAAAAAAAATGTCCTGAACTATAATGACTGTTGTGTAAAAATGCCTTTATTTAGACGCTGTTCACGATAGTTTCTCTGGCAGGTATATTCTAGGTTGATGGTTACTTACTCGCCCCAGTTTGGTTGGGGCACCCCAGTTTGGATGGTTACTTACTCGCCCCATATTATTCCAGGGTCTGTAGGTTTCCACTGTCAAGAAGTCACCTGTCAGTTTCACATCCATTCTTTCTGTTGGTGAGCTGTATTTTCTTTGTGCCCAGCTGGGCATTTTCCTCTCTCTTGTTTGAATCCACGGTGACTCCTTCATCTGGACCTGAATCTGCATATTTCGTCTGATCTGGTGAGTTCTTAGCATGCATATGCCCTAAAATAGGGCTTCTGGTTCCTTTTACTTTTCTATCTTTCCAGAACTCCAATGGATATGCATTAGATGTTAATGATCTAATTTCCTTGCTTTGAACCTCTTTTTCACATTTAGCAATTCTCTGTCTCCCTGGGTAGATTTTTGGGAAATTCCTTCAGAATCTGTGTTTCATTTCACTATTCACACTTCAGCTCTCTGGAAACTGCTACTTATCTCCACCGTAAAGCTTTTAATTTTGATTCCTATTACATTTTGATTTCTTAACTTTTATTTGGTTCTTTTTCAAACGACACTTATTATTTTTGCTAGTGTCTTTCTTAATCATATTTTCAATTTTCCCCTAAAAGGACCAATCTGTTCCAGTAATTTCAGTATCTTAAGTTTTTGCAGGACTCATGCTATTAGTTACTCTATTGACCCACAGTGACAGTATCTTGTTCCCTCATACACTTCGTGGTTATTGTTTGTCCTTTGGGATCATGTTCCTTAGAAATGTATCTGAGGTCCCACTGAAGCTATGTCCCTCTCAGATCATTTGCATTTGCTTTTATCAGATACCTAGGGATATTACCAAGCGGGGGCTTCTTTGGGATGTATTTCCAGCTTGGGGTACTGGATGGCTCAGTCAGTTGAGCGTCTGATTTCAGCTCGAGCCATGATCTCACGGTCTGTGGGTTCGAGCCCCACGTCAGGCTCTGTGCTGCAGCTCGGAGCCTGGAGCCTGCTTCGGATTCTGTGTCTCCCTCTCTCTCTGTTCCTCCCTGGCTCATGCTCTCTCTCTCAAAAATAAACATTAGAAAAATTTTAAGAATGTATTTCCATCTTGAATTTTTTGCAACCATACAAGTAGTGTGATGCTGACTTGGTAAAGATGCATCAGAACGGGCTTTTTTGCCACACGACGTCAAGGGATAATTTCTTTCTCTTTCTCTTTCTCTTTACCCCAGGCCAAGGTCCAGATGGTCAAAATTCCTATGCTATCTTCCTTTGCGGGGTGGGTTTTTAGTTTTAGTTTTTGGGTTCCCCCCCCACCCCTGCTGACTGTTGACCTTTGCAAGTCGTTTCCCAACAAGGGATGTTTCATATAACTCAATATATAAGTTTGATATAGTTTGATATAAGTTCCTCCACAGTCATGAACACTGAAGCTGGAGGTCACAGGGAGCTGGCAGAGGCCCTTAGGCCGGCTTCTGGCTTTTTAGCACTCAATAATGCTGTTGGTCCACGGTTTCGCTTCATTTTAGGCCTCTAAGGATCTTCCTTACTTTCAGGCAAGCTCAATTATACATTTCAAAGAATTTTTCAAAATATTTTCTCATGCATGTAAAAAAGTTTATGGGGGAGGGCTTTTATGATACCTATGCAGCCTTAATCCTATAGTAGAAGTCTGTTACTGTGGGTTTTATTTATTTTAAAACATTTTAATGTTTATTTTTGAGAGAGAGAGAGAGAGAGAGAGAGAGAGAGAGAGATAGCAGGGGAGGGGCAGAGAGAGGGGGAGACACAGAATCTGAAGCAGGCTCCAGGCTCTGAGCTGTCAGCACAGAGCCCGAGGTGGGGCTCGAACCCACAAACCGTGAGATCATGACCTGAGCCAAAGTCAGACACTTAACTGACTGAGCCACCCAGGTACCCCTGTTACTGTGGGTTTTAGAGCAAGTGAGAAGCATGGCGATGCGATGTTCTGAGATGTGCCTCAAGGCAAAGGAGGCTGGAAATCCTAGGAATGGGGCGGTTAAGACTCAAAGTATCATAAGCATGGCGTGTCACATAACAGGGACACAGGTAAATGCCCTGCAAAAGGAAGTCAGTGGGGCTTGGGGGCCAGATGGAATAGTTGGTGGTGACTCCTTGGGTTTTAAGATTAAGCAAATATGGGGTACCTGTGTGAACCACCCGTAGCAATAAGGGAGCTCGAGAGTAGGAATCAGTGTGGAGCACGGGGTGAGTGGCCAGCTAAGTCCTTGCCTTGTGGTATATGCCCATGGCAGGAGGTGAGGAAGGACTTAAAGAGCAGCGACGGCAAGGAATCAAGGCAACGCGGTTTAAAGACAGATTGCTTCTCTGAAATCTGCTCTCCTTCACATTCCGCAAGGTAGCGAATGTTACGCCCACTCTGTATTAAGCCACAGGTGAGGCAGACTTAGTCACGGCACTCAGCATACTGTACTCTGGTTGTTTTACACGCTCATCCCCCTACGGACAGGAAGCTCCATTTGGACGTTGATTCTGTACCTCCAGCTTGTAGCACGGTCCTAGGCGCACAGGTGACAAAAGGACTACTGAACATTTGAGAAAGGGGAAGGGTAGGCTGTGCACCAACATCACTGGGTTTGAGGATTAGGAGGTCACCCCGATGAGCACGAAGGGCAGTCAAGGTGAAGCCGATACAAGAACAAGCAAATATGACCGATCAAAATAGGAAAGCCACCTGGTGGCGGGGGGAGGGAGACAGAGAGAGAGAGAGAGAGAGAGAGAGAGAGAGAGAACAGCCAGAGATGTGACCAAGGGAAAAGTGGAATCCACAAGACAGGTGGGGTCTTGAACATGCGTTGTGGTCAAACGTAAATTAACAGAGGGGAAGAGATGGAAGGTGTGATGGGCGGAGCAGCACTGATCCATGACGACCGTCACTGTTATGACTGTCACTGCCGCTTGCCAGCGTGCTGGAGCCCCAGTCGGCCCCACGGAAACCCTGCCTCGGGGACCATCTCAAACTCAAACTCAGGCTGAGTTTGTGATCTCCAGCCCACTCTGATGACGACGTTACCAGGGGAGTCTTGAAAAAAACACCAGAGGAAAGAATAAAATGCCAGGGTGTTGTAAATGAATCCCTTCTTCTCTGCTATTTAACAAGTTAAAAAAGAAAAACAAAACCCTGATGGCATGAAAATAATTATCTTTGATCTTTAACCCTGCCCTACTTAGCGCTCTCAAGACAGGAACGTGCGACTATCTAAAAAAAGGCAACCACCCTTTAACAGATCAAGGCACTGCTGACGCAGCACACAGCCCTCGGTCACATACCCCACCTGCTGGGCCCCCGTCTCTAATTCACGGGACACCAAACCTGCTGAGTCACACATTATCCATCCATTACCTGGCCCTTCTCCCAGGGAACTAAGATGCTAAAGCCTTTCTCGATGGCACAGCAGTTGATAAAAGTGGCACAAATTCAAAGTCCTCCAATCTCACAGAAGAACAGTGAGATGACAAAAAATTCAATAAGTGTCAGATTTTTCAAGTGGGCGAAAGGGATACTTATTTGAACAGCGAAACCTCTAAAATTTGCCCTCATTCTTCCCCCCCCCTCCCCTGACAATGAGAGAACTGAACACCCAAGGACAGAATAAATTTTTCCTTCTAAGTATTTAAGTAAAACTTGTTTTATTAGCTTGCTCATTAACCTGCCGATATTAAATGAGTCTTCAAAGACCTTCACATTATGCCAATTAGTCACTTTTTTTTCCCTGGCAAGGCAACTGATTTCAGTTTGATTGTAATGAATGTAACCAATTATACAATATTCAGAAACTCTTTCTGGTTACGGTTGCCTTGCGGTTCTAGATGAGTAATTTCATTCAGATGTCTATTAGGAAGTAAACTGTGAAGGAGCAAAAGCCACCTACCTGTCCCTCCAATTTTAATTGTTAATTTTCCTTATTACATTGTCCCACTTTTTATTTTTTTATTATTATTTTTACTTATTTTTTAAATTTACATCCAAGTTAGTTAGCATATAGTGCAACAATGATTTCAGTAGATTCCTTAATGCTCCTTACCCGTTTAGCCCATCCCTCCTCCCACAACCCCTCCAGTAACCCTCTGTTTGCTCTCTGTATTTAAGAGTCTCTTACGTTTTGTCTCCCTCCCTGTTTTTATACGATTTTTGCTTCCCTTCCCTTACGTTCATCTGTTTTGTCTCTTAAAGTCCTCATGAGTGAAGTCATATGATTTTTGTCTTTCTCTGACTAATTTCGCTTAGCGTCATACCTCCAGTTGATCCTTGCTGGAACCTGTCACCCTTCCCTGCTCATACTTAGTCTTCTTCAGGCTTCGACTTAAGTGTCATCTCCTTGGAGATAATGTCCTGGACAACCGTATCAAAAGTAGGTGCTTCCTGTTATTTCCTGTCGGAGCACCTGGTTTTATTTAATTATGCTCTTTATCACTATCTGTGGTTGTGTTAGTTCCTCACTGTTAACTGATGGTCCTGTCTAGCTGAACTAGAAGCCCCACGAGAGCAGCGACAATGCCACTCTATGACTCCTACACCCCCCTCCCGCTCTTGGCTTGACGCTCTATATTCTTGCTGAATTCGTGCATGAGTTATTTTTGCCTGTGGATATTGCACAGCTCTCCAAAGTAGTTTCGAGCCTATCAGCGAACCTTTAATGCAAGGCAGCCCCAGATATCCACGTGGAAGGCGTTATCTCCCCGTTCCCCATCTCGGTAGAAGGCAGAGCGTCGCCCCATCTCTTAGGATGGAAACCAGAGCCACTGCTCTCTTCTTCTCAGTCACCTACACCATCACTCTTCCCTCTCAGCATCCTTCAAGCCCCCGCCCATTTCTCCAGGTCAGCCCGTCCTCCCTATGCCAACACATCGCACGGCCGCGCTCTTTCCGGCTGAAAGTTCTTCAGTAGCTCTTTGCTGCCTCAATACCAAATCTCATTCCCAAACCCTTCAGAACCAGGGTTCTGCTTGTTGATGGGGCCTTATCTCCTGCTGACACATCCCAATCTCTGGACACTTAGAACTGGCCTTGGTTCCCTGAATATGTCCTGCTTCCCCATATCTCCATGTGTTGGCTCATGCGGTCCCCATAGCCGTGTCTCTGTGGGTGCCTTCAGATCCAGGGTCACTTTCTCTGGGAGCCTGATGCCTGCTCTGTTCTCCCTCCCCAACCCCCCCCACCCCAGGCCTACTTAAGTGATGTGCACTTTATTTAAGAAACAACAAACATTTGCTAACGGCCTATTACGTGGTAGGTGCCGGGGACATACAGTGATCAACCGAAAAGGTCCCTATGTTCTTAATGGCTTGCAGCCTGACGCAGGCTAGACAGATGGGAGACAGTTGTATTCTTTGATTACAGAAGGCCTTGCTGTGAAGGATCTCTTTTGTAAGACGTCTTTGTACCCGCTGCCTACTGCCTCCCCCCAGCCCCCAACCAGGGCACTTAAAAGGGAGTCTTGTGCTTGTCTCTGGATGTGGCTTCCAGCCTGGCCTGCGTGCTCTTTAGGCGCAAGGCTGCAGCTGACGCCCGTCTGCATTTCTGTCACTCCGTCTGTGTGTGGGATGCTCCAGGCCTCCGTGACTGCTGGTGGACACAAGGGAGGACCGGGTAGCTGCTGGAGGGAAGGGACTGATGGCTGAGCCAGTGGTCTCCTTGTGTCCCTGTCTGTACCTGTAGACTGGAGCGATCTCTGAGGGTGAAGTCAGATGGCGGCAGGTCTCTGCTCCCGCCCCCCCCCAACCCTGCCGGGCAGCTTGGCCCACTAAGAACAGAAGCACAAGGCCTTAGCACATTCCTATGACTTGTACCCCGGCCTGCTCACAGCCTCTGCTCTAATTTCGTCTGTTCCCTCCCTCCCCTGCTCATGCTGCCGCAGCCACAGGCCCGCGGCTGAGCCTCAAACACCCACGCACACTCCCACCCACCCCCTGGGGCTCTGCGGGTGATACCCTTACCTGGAATCCCATTCCCCTAATGTCTGCCAGAGCCTTCACTCCCCTCCCCACATGGTGCTCCAATGTCACCTCTTAATGACCTACCTAAAGCGGTATCTTCCCTTTCCCTCATCCTGCCCTTTTTACTTCTTAGCATTTACTACTTCCAGACATGTTACACACCGTTGTGTTTATTGCTTATTTTCTGCCCCCCCCCCCTCCCCGGGCCCCGGCCCCCTGCCAACTGGAGTTTGAGATCCATTCAGGCCCAGCTTTTGTGGGTGATGACTGATATGTGGTGCCCGTCCATAGTGGGTGCTCAACAAATATCTTCCAAATACATGAATACAAGCGTCTCTTTCGATTTCCCTCTTTTTTTTTTTTTTTTTTTTTTTAATCCAGACAAATTAAAAAGGGGTGGGAAAAAAAAGAGAAAAAAACTTTAAAAATCACATACGCTTTCTGGATTCTGGTGTTCGGGGATTTTAAAATTTTGTTCTTGTTTTGTTCTGACTTTCGCCGTTCTTTGCTCCACCAACTGATGGTTGATTTTCCCTGGGGCAACTTTATTCTACCTGCTGACCGTTTCTCTGGGCCTCCGGTGATCCCAGAAATACCCGCAATTCGTCTCTGAACAGCGGAAGCCATTATGCCACCTACGCAACCACCTCTGACCACAGCCCACAGTCAGTACTGGTGTTCGTGTATGTATCTGCCTCCTCTGTTGGCAATAATCTTACTTGCAAACCTTGTGTCCCATCTTCACTCAATGGCACATCCCTACCTATTCTCTTCTTAGCAGCACCAGAGTCAAACTTTAATCCTGAATCTAGCTTTTTCAGCTAGCTTAATATGTGACTCGCATCTTCCGTTGGCCTTTTGAAGACAATGTGGAATCAGGGACTTGTCCCGACGGCTGTCATAGACGATGGCTGTGAGGGCTGACCTGAAGGGGCAAGAGCGGGGGTCAGATGCAGCCCGTGGTCCGCTCACTAGGCTGGGTGAGGCGGACTGGTCTGCAGCGAAGGGGCCACATTCTGAGTCCCGCCGGGCTCCCTCTGTTCTGGGAGACCCTGGGACGGCCCACCGTCAATGGCAAATCGGCACAATTTTCTACACCCGCTAGACCTGTCACGCGGCACAGATATCAACATTCAGAATCACGACCTGAGCACAGACAATTCTGCCAAAACAAGAGATAAATTTAAGTTGTGTGCAGTCTATTATATTTACAAAGGGAGGCGAACCTTAGTTTAAACAAACGAAAGAACTGCTGAATGTATTTGCTGAAACAGATAGATTTCTCTCGACTCTTTCATTCATCTATGGGGACACTGGATTTCCTGGGGTCTATCCTCTGTTTTCGGTGTCCTTTAGGGTCACAGTAACGTCTAACTAAGGCTGATGCCTTGATAGGTCCCCAGGAGCCTGCAGAGACATGTGGTATGATGCCGGGGAAGGGGGTGAAGTACCATTCTGTTACAGCCTAGCTCATAATCGGAGGCTTTACAAACACCTCCCCAGCCTACACTCCAGTCCTATCAGGTCTGTTCTGACTGTGGGCAGGAAGACAGGTGGCTAAGCGTCACCCCGTCTACAAGCAGCTCATCCAGACACGTGCTGCTTGGGAATGGAGTCTGGCACACATGTGCGGAGATGCTAAGCTGCACGCAGAAGTCGGGCGCCCCCCTCCGGCCTTCACTCCCAGCATGCATGTCTCCACCTCAACCCGTCTCCAACCGAACGCTGCCTGCTTTCTCCCAAACCCGTGCATCCACTTGTGTTTGTGATCTAAGGAACTTCACGGTCACTGTTGCACAACTGAACTTGTCTCTTCTTCCACAGAGAAGTAGAGGAGATCAGAGAGAACCTTCTCAGCTTTCTGCTGAGGACACGCAGACCAGTCTACACGGGGACCCCCCTCTAAAATCTCTCCCACGTCTGCCTTCTCCAGGGTCTCACTCGGGGTCCCACCCCTGCCCCACCTTCTCAGGAGACACACACCTTACTTCCTCTACCTCTCCTGCAGTCAACCTCTGGCATTTAAAGCTGGTCCTCCATTCTATTTGAACAGAAACAAATCCCAACCCCTTCAAGGCGCCCTCCCTTCCCTGCCCCCAGGACTCTCCTCCCAAAGAAGCAAAAAAGTCTCGAAAGAGCTGCCTGTCCCGGATGTGCTTATTTCCTCACTTCCTGCTCACTTCTGTGTGGGTTCTCCTCCGATCATTCTATGGAGACGACCGCTGCAAGACCACCACTCGCTCCCGCTCCTTAAGGCCGATGGACAGCTTGCATCCTTCACTTTACCAGGTGCCCCAGGAGCATTTTAGGTGCAGCAGCGCCACCCTAAGTCTTAAAGCAATCATTACACTTCTGTCATGAGTTCTGATTTCTCCTCCTTCTCCAGTTGCTCTTTCTGTCTCTGGGTAGACTTCACCGGCTTCGCTCCAACAGTTCAACGTTGATGTTCTACAAGCTTGTCTTCTTGGCTCCCTCTCCTCCTGCTCTCTGGGCCACCTCACCTACACCCAGACCTTCAATAGGCACATGCCTCACTGTGCTTTACGTTTCAACCAGCTCCCTCCTCTGCGACCCAAACTTCTATATCCAACTGTTTATTTCACACCCCCACTTGGGTATTTCCAGTTAGGTATCCAGCTCAAAGTCATGACTCTCCCATCTCAATCTGGTCCTTTTTTTTTTTTTTTTTTTTTTTAAGGATTTTGGCTCTCAGCTGATGACCCGTCGCCCATCCATCTTGCTACGTGATTCACGGAGACTGGCCATGCATAAAACCTCGCCTATTGTTTCCTCTGGCCCTGAGCAGCCACCTTCCAGACCTGGGGCTTGGGACCAGCCGCGTGCCTGTGTAAGTGGCAAGTGGAGCCCCAGAGAAGGGCAGGGGCCCGACGTTATAGCAGGGAATTGCAGACCACTTTCCAAAGGACCCCTTCTCCTTTGGAGCCGAGAGGCCAGAGCAAGCACAAACTCCGCCGGCGAGAAAGGTTTTTATTCCATTTGTGAGAGGGAGGCCGAAGAATTGGATCTCATCAACACTGCTTTTTATACTTCTAAGCTTCATTTTTCACACTGTGTTTAAACAGCAGGCACTGGCTTTTCCTGTGACTGTCATCACCCACCTAAGGAAACACACACTTAAGAAAGACACAGGCGTCTGTGTGTCATCATGGGGAAAATGCCCCCCCTCCACCCAAACATCTCTACCCCTCTCTAGTGCTCGGCACCTCCTACTGGATGACCACCACAGAGGCTGTAAGAGTGGGCGAAACTCTCTATTCTGCTGCTATATATATATATATATTTTTTTGTTTGTTTGTTTGTTTACTTCTGAGCATGTGTTTCTCTCTGGTATCACTCGTCTCAATAATATATGGTTTCAAAGACACAATTTCATGCAGATGAAGAAGAAATAGAACAACAAATTCCAAGCCCATCTTGCCATCAGTCTTTTGATTAAAGTGCCCTTTCCAGAGAGGTAAACATAACACTTCTCTCAGCCCCTGCATGAACTTATAGCACAGCTAGATTGCTGAATTTTTATTGCAGGACCATGCCTGCCCTTGTTTAAAATTGTTTTGACCTTTGGATGAGCACGTATTAAAAAAAAAAAAGTTCTATCTTCCTCTGGAATTAGTAAGCCTTAATAAAAATGGGAAGGCAAGTTTGTCATGTCTGAATGGCACCTGGCAGACTCACAGAAAATGTGCTCATGACAACTTCATTGTGCTCCTCGAAAGCACCGGTTTGTGACCCTGAGTCTGAATGCCAGCCCAGTGCAGATGACACTTTCCCTGTCAGAACGCGGAGTCCAGATGGCAGTTCCTGGGGCCAACATTGGAGGCCTTGTTTTCTTACACGAAGCAAGGTCCCAGGAGCGTCTTTCACTCTGGGAAAGGAACTGTCAGAAATCCCCAAGTGCATCAATTTGCTACTCTGCAAGTCGAAAGCACTTCGAGATTACCATGTTCAGAAATGTACCAGATACTTCATCACGGTGTCCGAGGATTGTCACATTACCGCTCACCAGCACTGAGGGCGAAAGGGAGGGTCTCCTCAATAGCAAACTAAGGTTAGTAATAAACCAGGACAAGCACGCGCTATTGTGAACACCTTAAGAGAGTAAATGCCAGTGATAGTAAATCCATTCAGAATGCAGTTTGCAAGGGTATTAACTAACATCTTGATTGAGCCCTGTCAGAAGAAAGCTGGTGGGAACGCTACTACATAAAACATTGAAACTGGGCCCAGAAGTTTCGGCTTGGTAAGAATTTATTCAGCAGTATTATGGCCTGTCACCATCAGATTAAAAGAGAACTATGTAATATGTGTGTTCTCAAAATGATTTGACACATGTTGCCTTATTCTTTCCAGGATGAAATCAGAGTGATTTAAAAAAGAACCTCTGGTGATCTTTTCTTGCCATAAGAAATAAAGAAATATTACAGAGTGACAAAGGTAGGCTAAGTTTAATTCGTTAAACATCAAGACATTTCTCTCTAAATCTACAGGAGTATTTGCTAAAGAGACAAAAATAAACAAGAAATTTTCAGAAAACAATGAACCAAAGAGTCCTATAAATTTGGGCAAATAATACACATTAACTTCCTTCTAAGGAATCGAGAGACATTAAAAAATATAAAATTACTACCAAGTGATTGAAACATAAATGATTAGCTAGGGCAGTTGGCTTGAAGGCAGGTTGAGTCAAATACCTGCTGGGTCAAGTGCTGGATGGAGATTAACTTGATGTCCTTGATTTGAAGATAAAAATAATAATGGCAGCCAATATTTATCGAAGCCACACTATGTCCAGTTCTGCTGCACAAACATTATCTCACGTATCTTTAAGAAACAGCCTGGGAGATATGTACCATCCGCCATTTTACAGATGGAGACACTAAGGTCCAGAAATGCCCAGCAGAGGCAGTGCTAGGATTTGACCCATTCTTTTTTTTTTTTTTTTAATTTTTTTTTTCAACGTTTTTATTTTATTTTTGGGACAGAGAGAGAGACAGAGCATGAACGGGGGAGGGGCAGAGAGAGAGGGAGACACAGAATCGGAAGCAGGCTCCAGGCTCCGAGCCATCAGCCCAGAGCCCGACGCGGGGCTCGAACTCACGGACCGCGAGATGGTGACCTGGCTGAAGTCGGACGCTTAACCGACTGCGCCACCCAGGCGCCCCGAATTTGACCCATTCTTAAGGCTAAACTCTCAGCCACCACATAAAAATGTCTCAGAGCCAGCGGAGCACTCAGATAGATAAGCGAAGGATTATTAAGCACGGTGATACGTGTTACAAAGGAAGCATGCATAAAATTTATTCTTGGGATAAGTGGTCGCTTTTGTCATGTCAAGAAGAAACACCAGGAATGATAATTTTTCAAAGAGAAGTTTTCTTCCCGTATTATTTCACACAGACCTTGGGGCAGATTTTCTAAGCAGCACGAAAAAAGACGTGGATTGTGGTGATGGGTCTGCAGCTCTATGCATGTACTAATTTACACATTTTTAAGGATAAAAGAACAATTAAATGGATACACTTCCTCAAATTAGGAATTGCTGTCTGTCAAAAGTCACCATTAAAAAAGTGAAACACGCAAGCCACAGGCCGAGAGAAGCTATTTGCAGCACATGCGTTGGGTAAGTCTCCCATCCAGAATATATTAAAAACTCCCATTGGGGCGCCTGGGTGGCTCAGTCGGTTAAGCGTCCGACTTCAGCCAGGTCACGATCTCGCGCTCCGTGAGTTCGAGCCCCGCGTCAGGCTCTGGGCTGATGGCTCAGAGCCTGGAGCCTGTTTCCGATTCTGTGTCTCCCTCTCTCTCTGCCCCTCCCCCGTTCATGCTCTGTCTCTCTCTGTCCCAAAAATAAAATAAACGTTGAAAAAAAAAATTAAAAAAAAAAACTCCCATAAGTCTGTACGAAAGACGAACAACCCAATTAAAAAAACATAGGCAAAATTCTTAAATAGGCACTTCACTAGAGATAATATCCATGGGCCAACGCACGTATTGAAAGTACTCAACCTCAATATTCATTAGGTAAAACCAAATCGTAATAAACACAGTTAGATGCTGCCACTAGAATGGGTAATATTAAACATACTAACAGTCCTGAGTGTTGGTAAGGATGTAGGAAAACTGAATTTTTCATCCATTGCTAATCAGAGCGTCAACTGATCCACCCACTCTGGAAAATTGTTGAAACCATCTACCAAAACTAAACGTATTCATAACCTGTAACCCAAGTATCCCACGCTTGGGTATATATCCAAAAAATATAAATGCCAAGGTCCACAAAAAGGCATGCACAAAAGTTTTCATAGTATCTCTTTATTCCTCACAGCCCCAAACTAGAAACGACTGTAATGTCCATCAATAAGAAAGTGAGGCTCGCCAGTAAAACGGAATTTTACAAATCAATAAAAAAGAGCACGCACGAATGGAACTCACAGGTACCACTGAGTGAAACAGGACGGGCACAAAAAGGTACACGTTGAATGATTTAATTTTTGTGCCTTTCAAGAACAGGCAAAACTAATTCATGGAGGCAGAGGTCAGAACAGTGGGTACCTCTGGGGGGTACTGATTGGGAAGGGGCATGAAGGAACCTCTGGCTGCTGGAAATATTTCCTAGCTTGACCTGGATGACTGGCACACATGTATGTATGTGAGAAAGCTCACTAGGCTCTAGTCTTAAGATTAATGTACTTTAGGCCATGTAATTTACTATGGATACACATATATTTTATATTTTAATAAAAATTAACAACATAGGAAAAGAGAACCTAGGCACAGAGGTGTGTATTTTGTATATACTCAGATGCCATGACTTTTTTTTTTTAAATCAAGGTATACTCTGTTGGAATAGAAATTCATAGGTCATAGAATTAACTCATTTTATGTATACAATTCAATAACTCATGGTACATTTATAGAGCTGTGTAACCATCACCCCCATCAAGTTTTTGAACATTTTCATCCCCCCTTCAAAATTCCTTTGGGCTCATTTGTCTTGCTCCCATGCCCTCAGCCTCAGGCAACCACTGATCTGCCCTCTGTCTCCACAGATTGGCCTTTTCTGGACATTTCACGTAAGTGGAATTATACATGTGACCTTTTGTGTCTGGCTTCCTTCACTTAGCATAATTTTGTTGAGGTTCATCCACAGGGTAGCATGTATCCGTATCTAGTTCCCTTACATTACCGCGTAATATTCCATCGCATGTATATACCACAGTTTGCTTACTTACTCATCAGTAGATGGGTATCCGAATTATTTACTTGCTATGGGTTTTAAACCTAAAGATGATTCATTTTTTTTCTCAAAAGGAAACAAAACCTCCAGCTTTCTTAGAGAGTCTATTCTTTACTTTAACATGTTTTATTTACTTTTTTCAGATGTTCATTTTTGAGAGAGTGTGAGCGGGGGAGGGGCACAGAGAGGGGCCAGAGCATATGAAGCAGGCTCTTTGCCGACAGCAGTGAGCCCGAGGTGGGGCTTGAACTCATGACCTGAGCCGAAGTCGGACGTTCAACCGACTGAGCCGCCCGGGTGCTCCAGAGATTCTATTCTTTAAAAGAGACTATCCTCACATGTCACCCTACTAGAACAAAAAGAAAAAGAAAACCCCTAGACTTTCCACTGAAAAAGGTACTTAAGTGATGGCTACCGTGGCCATAAGCAGTGTCAACACGCTCAGTTTAGTCCCACCAAAATCTAGTGAGGAGAGAGCTTAGTGCAGAAAATATCACAGGTGAGCACATGAGAATAAGACCAAGACTCCTCTTTTTTTTTTTTTTTTTTTTTTTTTTTTTATGAAGTTTATTGACAAATTGGTTTCCATACCCAAGACTCCTCTTGAACTTAGCTTTTATCAGGGCCATGCTCCTGAATTTTCTAATGTAATGTGCAGAACGGTAATCTTCAAGCAGCCCCCCATCGCGGGTGCGGGTCTGTCGAATCATTCTGCCAATTTAGACTTTTCTTCCCACGTTTAAGTTCTTTTAATGACTTGGCATCATTGAAGAGTACAAGTGCTAAACAGACAGTATCGCGTCCATATATAGGAGAGTATAGCTAATTTGTGATCAGGAAAAAAAGAAAGTTGCCAACTGTTCAAGTAACCAAGGGTGTTAAGCATGGGTAGGAGGAGGGAAAATAAGTCAATGGATTATTTAGAAAGATTCCTTTCCAAACTGTAATATTTCCTATAGCTACGAAAGAAATGGACAGCTTTACCAAGGCTTTTTATTTGAAACCTTCTATGAGAGGGGCGCCTGGGTGGCTCAGCTGGTTGAGCATTTGATTTCGGCTCAGGTCATGACGTCACAGTTCACGAGTCTGAGCCCCACATCGGCACGGATCCTGTTTAAGTGCCTCTGTCCCTCTCTCTTTCTGCCCCTCCCCGCTTGTGTTCCCTCTTCTCTCTCAAAAATAAATAAAAACATTAAAAAATTTTTTAAACTTTCTACGGTATAGGATGGATGAGTGATGGAATGTTTACTTTAGTTTCAAATCCTGGTTAAGTGTTCTCTGGTTCTTTTACGTCACTGTTTACTCTTGGTGTCTTATTCGTGAGTATTTCTCCAAATGGTGTCCCTGACATTTAGCTCAGGATTGGGCATAGTGGCTATCGTATATGTGAATTGACTGATTGATTGTTTCTCATTTATTTCTTGAAAAAATTTTTTTTCTAATGTGTATTTACTTTTGGGACAGAGAGAGACCGAGCATGAGCGGGGGAGGGGCAGAGAGAGAGGGAGACAGAATCCGAAACGGGCTCTAGGCTCTGAGCCATCAGCCCAGAGCCCGACGTGGGGCTCAAACTCGTCAACTGCAAGATCATGACCTGAACCGAAGTCAGGCGCTCAACCAACGGAGCCCATGATTATTTCTCATTTATTCTGGGACCTGGGAATGGAAGCAAAACACAAAGGCCCTGACATCTGGCAGTTTGCAAGTAACGGCTAGACTGTGGAGAAAGCCGGGCTCCACAGAATCTCAGCAATAATCAAACGGGGTCACTCCGGGACCTCGGTGAAACCAGACCCGAAAAAGGTGAGCTCATCTTGTCTAAATTTATACAAAGAAGGCTGTGTGACCACAAAAATAACCAAACAGCTCCCTCCTCTGGCTACCACAGTCCATGGCTTCCCTCCCGATGACCAAGAGCCCCACCCAGCATGCTTTTCCAGCCTCCTGGGAAAATAGTGTGAAGGATCCTGAGCTGTCACATCGCCTTTGCTTCCCAACAGCGCCCAATCCAAACACATCTTCCCTTCTTTGAACTCTCCCGCAAATCACCCACCACCAGACCAAATCCCATAATGTACGCCTCCCAAATGTCTCTTACCAAGACACCCCCTGGTTCCTTAAGGTGAGCACTGTCATTTGCTGCAGCCAACTCAAGAAGCTAGCTTCCTTTGGTGTGTTCCTGGTGGTCTTTGGCTGGTGGGCATCAGCAAACTAAACACGGTATGACTAATGGGCGCCCCACATTCAGGGTTTATAGAAGGTACTAGTCTTACTTCATGATTTACAAAAGAGCCAAGCCGGGGAGGAAGGTGGGAAGCCAGAGCTGCGATTTTAAAAAATTACAATTGTGGACGCAAAGGAAGGAATGCCATGACGTCCTTTTTACAGTCTAATTCCAAAGCTTTGGTAAAACAGGTAATAACAAAGTTTAGCAACCTTAATTGCTATCTGGAGTTACCGAAGTAAGGGGGATTAATATCCTTCGTGTTCTAGAATGGGGACAACGCCTTTGCCACCTCTCTATGGGACGTGCACGCACGCGCGCGCACACACACGCACACACACACACATACACATACTGAGGTTGACGTGCAAATAAAAGTCATTTTGACTTTCAGAGATATAAATACAAAAGTTCTCCGAATCTACTTTTGAAATTAAGAATAAGAAACATTAAGCTTTGCACAACAGCAATGACAACAGTAATAAACAATGAGATGTAGGCCAAGAGTAAGGGAAAACAACATAATAAACTTCAGGAGCAAATTGGACAAATGAGAAACCAAAGCAGAGTGAAAGATGCAGAAGAGAAAATGAGAAGAACGGGCAGGAGAGAACAGGGCAGGAAGAGACAAGGAAACGTACTGGGATATACAAAGGAGAACGGAAGCTACAGGAAAGCGAGATCTCCCCCAGGAGGTCGCTGGGACCATGTCCAGCTGGGTCTCGTACGGATAAAATACAGGGACTGATTCTCTGCTCTGCGGTGACATGCCTAAGTGGCACACCGGGAGCTGTTCTGTGTTGAAATTCAGCCCTAGGTTTTCCTTACCTCCACATCCTACTCTCACATACTTTTTTCAAGGCACCTTCTTCCTCGTCGTGTTGCTAACCCCTAACGTCTGTTTTTGAAGGTAGGGTCATCTGGAGGAGTCTGAGGCCACAAACACCCCAAAATGTAAATCTATCCCTGCTGCTTAGGTAGAACAGATTGTGTTAAGCACGTGTGTTTACTTATTATGTTTTGTTCTTTCCCTGAATCCATTGAGCCAAAGCATCCCGTAGAAAGGATTTTGAAGCAAAGGGGATGTTTACGGTTTTCATTTTTCGTAGCTAATTCCTAAGGCATGCTAAGAACATGTTCTCCGCTTTTATTTTAACAAAGGTTGTGCTTAGGATCCGTAGTTTTTAGAAGGCCAATCCGTGTCACTAATTGTAAGAATACAGATCTCACTTTGGAACAGAAATTTCTGTCCGTCAGCATAGGCTTAGGTTAGAACGTTATCTTTTATTATGTATGCCAATGAATGCAATTGATTAACACTATCAGTAATCTAATACCAAACTCAACTTTTTGTTAGCACTTACCAAATTTTTTTAACGTTTATTCACTTTTGAGAGACAGAGACAGAGCATGATCGGTCGGGGGCGGGGGGTGCAGAGAGAGGGAGACACAGAATCTGAAGCAGACTCCAGGCTCTGAGCTGTCAGCACAGAGCCCGAAGCCGGGCTCGAACTTATGAATGGTGAGATCATGACCTGAGCCAAAGTCCGACGCTTAACTGACTGAGCCACCCAGGTGCCCCAACACTTTTATGAAATGTTCATATTTAGGCTCTGATCAGCACCTGTATTGGCTATTTCCTCTACTTTTATTGGTGTATAAATCTAAGGAGACATGAAATCCTTTTTCATTCAAGCAGTATCTGCTAACATACACCACATAATCTGTGTTTTAATTATTTCTTCACTTTCCTTTTTTCCCCATTGCTCGATATTTATAGCATGGATTCCAAATGGGAATCCCCACTAGGGATACCTAGTGGACACATTTAGGAGACATAAAATCATCCTCAAATCTGTTCTGCAATGAGATGTAAATGAGAAAGGGATCTATAACAAAAACAGAGTATTTATTGAATAAATGTATATATTCTTTCTAATTCATACATAAAAACCTTCATAGTATAACTAATAAATTGAATCAAGATTGACTTTTTTCTTCTTGCATAATTTTGTGAGGAGAACTGCATGAACAGTTTGAACTAAAAATGTCATAGCCAGGAACACCAAAATTCCTTCCAGGAATCCATCCCGACATTTATTCATTGAAAGAGTTCATCAAAAACCTTGACCTCCACCCTTTGAAGGTAGATTGGTGAATCTTTAGATTTCTCAATAAAGGTAAATGTGCCTCACGATTAAAAAAAAAAAACAATAAAAACATCAAATCATAAGCATAAATTAAATATTTTCATTCATTTCTGTAGTTTTCTGATAATGAATGATGTAAGACAATATTTTCCTTATAGTTGGTGCATGTGGACTTCAAAAATATAATCAGCTGCTTATAATAAGAATTGCCATGTTGTATCTGATATGTGAATATCAGAAAGAAAAAAGATCCAGGGGCGCCTGGGTGGCTCAGTCAGTTGGGCGTCCGACTTCGATTCAGGTTATGATCCTGGGTTTGAGCCCCATGTTGGGCTCTGTGCTGACAGCTTGGAGCCCGGAGCCTGCTTTGGACTCTGTGTCTCCCTCTCTCTCTGTCTCTCCCCCACTCATTTTCTCTCTCTCTCTCTCTCTCTCTCTGTCTCAAAAAAAAAAAAAGACGGGGTCCCTGGGTGAGTCAGTCGTTTGAGTGCCCGACTTTGGCTCAGGTCATGATCTCACGGTTCGTAGGTTTGAGCCCCATGTTGGGCTCTGTGCTGACAGCTCAGAGCCTGGAGCCTGCTTCGGAGTCTGTGTCTCCCCCACTCTCTGCCCCTCCGCTGCTCGCTCATGCATTCTCTCTCTCTCTCGAAAATAAATAAAACTTAAAAAAAATAAAAAGATAAAAAAAAGCTGAACATGTTCTGCAAATACTATTAAAACAAAACAAAACGAAAGGAAACAGATCCAGACAATCTGTAGTACGATAACATGAGAAATAGGGAAATTCGAACCAGCCAAAATAATGCCTCTATAATATTTCAATAAATTGGAACACAGAGTGGGAAGATTCTCTGTTTCCTTGTGGCATCTGGAATAGCGAAAGCAGGTTGGGTGGGCAAAACACGAACAGGTTCTCATCCTGGTCCTGCCACTATCTTTTCCCCGAGGCGTGGTGACGATTTTAAAATCAGTTTCACTTATGGGAGTATAAGAATTTTAAAATGCAGGGAAAAAAATATAACACAGGAAACATGTCAAGATGGCTGCTCCAATCCAAGCAAGAAATCTAGAACTGAAAAAGGGCCGCCAGAACTTGGAGGGGAACAACAAGGATTACCAAAGCAGATGCCAGAGGGGCCATTCCGCTGAGGTTTGGCCGAATAAATCCCTAAAATGGTCTGCTATAATTTGTCTCAGGTTCAAGGGAAGGACCTGCTAACAGGGACACATGTGGGCTTTGGAGGAGTAAAATGGCAGGAATGAACTCAAGAATACAGACAGGATAGGCAACGGGGCAACACAAGAATGGAGGAGGGTGACTGGAGAAGGGATGTCTGCAGGGTGCGGGTGGGCACTCGTTAACCTGTGGCAATCACCTCGGTTTTGCGGGGTGGTGGGGGGGGGCAAAGAAGGGAAGTGTGTCCGATGCGGGTGAGGGTGGGCAGCACCAATACACCTGTCACTCAGCTTCTTTAAGTTCCAGAATGCTGGAGTGTAAAGTGAGAGTCAGTATCACGGCTCCACTGCAAGAGTACGTGAAGAACTTCATGAAGCCCAAGTACAAGGACCATGCAGGAGAAAGACCATGGCCTTCAGGTCAGACAGACTTAATTCAGACCTTGCCTCCACCTGCAGGACTTTAAGTCACCTAATCTCATGGACTTTCTTCCCCTAATGCAAATGACAAAAACGTAAAAGCATAGATATTGTATATGGACAACCCCTGAAGACTCCACCCAAAAATTGTTAGAATTAAAAAATGAATTTGGTAAAGCCGCAGGACACAAAATCAGTACTCAAAAATCTGTTGTGTTTCTAGACATTAATAAGGAACTATCAGAAACAGAAATTAAGAAAACAATCCCATTTACAATTGCCATCAAAAAGAATAAAATACCTGGGAATAAATTTCACTTAGGAGATGAAAGGGCTGTACACTAAAACCTGTAAGACATCAATGAAAGAAATTGAAAAAGACACAAGTAAGTGGAAAGATACTTGGAACCATGGATTGGAAGCATTAATACTGTTGAAGTATCCATTCTACCCAAAGCCATCCACAGAGTCAGTGACTCCCTATCGAAATTGCAATGGCATTTTTCACAGAAATAGGACAAACAATCCTAAAACTTGTGTTGAACCACAAAACACCCAAAGAGCTGAAGCAATCTAGGGATAGAATTGCTGGAGGCCTCATGATTCCTGATTTCAAGGTGTATTAAAAAGCTATAGTAATCAAGGGGGCCTGGGTGGCTCAGTTGAGCATCAGACTCTTGATTTCTGCTCAGGTCATGATTTCATAGTTCCCGATTCTCTCTCTACTCTCCTCTAAATATGTGCATGCTCTCTCTTTATCTCTTCTTCTAAATAAATAAATAAATGTATGAATAAATGAATAAATGAATGAATGAATAAATAAATATTTTTTTAAAAGCTACAGTAATCGAAGCAGTATGGTATTGACATAGAAACAAACAGATCAATGGAGCAGAATAAAGAGTCCAGAAATAAACCCACATATATGTGGTCAATTAATTTAGAACAAACAAGCCACAAACACACACTGGGGAAAAGACAGTCCCTTCAATAAATGGTGCTGGGAAAACTGGACAGCCACATGCGAAGGAATGAACCTGCACCTCTATCTTATGCCACACACAAAAATCAACTCCAAATGGGTTAAGGACTTGAACATAAGACCCCAAGCCATAAAACTCCTAAAAGAAAACATTGAGAGTAAACTCTGATGGTGGTCTTGTGATGATTTTTTTTTATTTAACACCAAAAGCAAAGGCGACATAAGCAAAAATAAACAGGTGAGACTACATCAAACTAAAAGCTTCTGCACAGCAAAGGAGACCATGAACAAAATGAAAGGCAACCGATGAATGAGAGAAAATATTGGCAAATCATATATCTGACAAGGGGCTCATATCCAAAATATATAAAGAACTCATCCAACTCAACAGCAAAACACCCAAACAAACTGATTAAAAAATGGGCAGAGTATCTAAACAGACATTTTTTTTTTCAAAGAAGACGCCCAACAGACACATGAAAAGATGCTCAATATCACTGATTTTCAGGGAAATGCAAATCAAGACCACACTGAGATGCCACTGTTTAAATGGCTTTTATCAAAAAGACAAGAAATAACAAGTGTTGGTGACGACGTTGGGAAAAGGAGACCCTTGGGTGTTGTTGATGGGAATAGAAAATGGTGCAGCCACTACAGAAAACAGTATGGAAGTCTCCAAAAAAAAAAAAAAAAAAAAAGAGAGAAGTAGTATATGATCCTGCAATCCCACTTCTGGGTATTTATCTGAAGAGAACAAAAATAGTAACTCAAAAAGATACCCCATGTTCATTGCAGCATTATTTACAATAGCCAAGATACAGCCTAAGTATCCATCAATAGGTAGATGTATAAAGAAAATGTACACACACACACACACACACACACCCACCTATCAGACAAACACACAAAATGGAATGTGAGGATCCCATTCTCCTCACATTCCATTTTTCAGTCTAGGTGATTTCTACCTATTTTCATGGAAGAAAAGCATAATGTTTGTTTTGGATGTTCTAGTTCTGATATAAACAGAAGTGGACTCCAACAATGGAAAGAACTGATGTGTAACAACAAAGGTTGAAGCATATAAAGGTGTGCATTTTCTGTTGTATACCGAGCACAAAGCTCAGTGTAGCATAATGGCTCAGCACGTACGTTCTCACGCCGGATTTTGGAACTGGGTGTCCTGGCTGTGGCATCCGTGAAATGGCCTCTCAGCCCCCCTGATGTAGGGGGTGTAACTGACCCACGGACCCCTGAACACAGGAGCATCCGGGCCTTTCTGCCCGACGCTGGGCATGGCAGGAATACAGAGGTAGGCCCGTCCTTGCCATAATGTCCCAGAACTGTACCACAGTCTAGGAATTTCCTTACCCACCCTCCCTCCTTCCTTCTTTCCTGCACAGGGTCAGCTCTGCTTTGGTCTGAGACCCTCCCAGCCTTCCTCAATTCCTTCAGCCTCTTTTCGCTCCCAGGCAAACACCATAAATCCCTTGCACATCCAATTCTGTCTTGTCACTTGCTTTTTGGAGGACCTGGACTAACACAGCAATTTTGCCATTTGCTAACTGGTTCTGTGGCCTTGGGCATCTAACACAGCTTTGCCTCGGTCTCCCTGTCTGTTAAAGGATATAACGCCCATTTCATAGGATTGTTGTCAATTGTTTTTTATGTTTCTCTCAGTACTAGCAAAATACTTAGCACACACTAGATGCTGAATAAATATTTATTGGATGACTTAAAAAATAACAGAAGGGTCACAATAAGCAATTTAACTAGGTAAACTGAGGAGATGTAAAATACTCTAGGCTAAATTGTGAGCTGTTATGAAACTGGGTGGAACCAGTATACCCTTGGCACAAAATTATTACCCCCAATCTATGTTTTCCATCACTCTGCAGTCTCTGTCCTCAACAAAGAGACCAGAAAGACAAAACCATAACTAAAGACATTATTCAGGGTCTTGTATGTCCTTCTGAATCAAAAGTCAGCCTTCATAGTGTGGTTTATTTTTTTACTTCCTTTCCTTAATTATTTTGAAATTAATGCTTTTTTTGCAAGCTGCAATTACCATCTATTTCTTCTTTCGCTTGCTTTCCTTGTCTGTGATGTGCTGACGTGTTTCCCCCCCGGACTTGATTCATTTCTTTTTCGCTTTGTCTGCATAAATTTAGCTCTTTCAACAGTTCAATTTGAAATTCTCATTCTCTTAACGTATTGTTGTCAGCCTAAAGTTTTCCCCTTTTATCATATTCTGAAACCTGTTTTATGCCCCCTCTAAATTTACACTGCTTTTGGACCGAATCTGAAAGCAAGGCCTTACGATCAAACCAAACATTCTTATCCTACTTTGTACAATTGGTGTGCACTTTAACAGACTTGTCATTTTGCAAACGACACGCTGATGCAGCCACAACAGCAAAGGCACTGTGTCATCCACAGAGTAAATCGTTCCTAGATCCCTGCAGTAGGAAGAGTTGTTGAAAGGCTTTGTTTGTTTTTTCCGTGTGTTTTCAGAAACTTCTAAGAAAACCCCTGAAGTGGTTGCCCTGAAAGACTTTCTCGTAAATGGCTACTGCCTTGGATAACATCTTTGGAAATCAGTTTCCATCACTGGGCTACTGAGTGTCATGAATGCCTTGGGCATGAATTCTTAAGAGTATCTACATCATATGCAATTGGTGTTTTGAAAACTACTCCAAATGACAGTGATTGTGTGTGTGTATGTGTGTGTGTATGTGTGTGTATGTATATATATATATATATATATATACATATATATATTTATGTGTGTGTATGTATATATATACAATATTTATATATATGATATATATATATATTTATTTACTTTAAAGTTCACTTACTTTGTCATTAGTGGCGAATATTTTTTTTTTACGATATTAAAACCTTACAAACTATTTTCTCTTTCAAGAAAGAGCGGTCCCAGAGATACTTAACCAGCAATTTTTTTTTTTTACTGCATCATGGTCCCAGCTGAGTGCTAATATGAAGAGAGTTCCGGTTATAAAGATTTAAAGCTGAAATATTCCATCCCAAGGAAGTTCTTATGGAAGACTCCATCTCAACTCCCCTCTGTAGTCAAACAGAGTCAATAAAGAACTATATTGCTGCAAATTATGACAAATCACACGGGTGATTAGGGTTATATCTGCATTGCTACAGAGTTCCATACTGGCTAACTCTTATCTTTCATGTTTTAGACGCCCCTTCTTTGAAATTTCTTCTGGACTCTGTAGACTGGGCGAGGTGTCTCAGTCATGGCCTCCCTTAGTATTTGGGAATTCATCTCTTACTGTACTTATAATGTCATGAGGTACTTGGCTGCTTTCATTGCCTTGTTCTCCCAACTGGAATGCAAACTCTGTGAGGTCAGTGGCTGCCGAAGTCTTGCTCAATATGTATCATCAGCCTTCAGGATGACGTTGGCATGTGGTAGACATGTGGGTTTGTTGAATGCCCTAAGCAAATGAACAACCATGGATTCTTACGTAGAATCTTATTTTGTATTCATTTATGCATGTTTTCTCTATTCTTTTATGCTATGAAGCATTACAGGTATGGACTGCACCTTATTTATCTACCCATCCTTTATAACCTCCAATATAGTGCTTTGCACCAACTAGACACATGAGTATCTGCTAAATGAATGGGCTGAGGACTTAGTAATCACTGATGTGTTAGAAAGGCATTGGTCTAAGTTCAAAAAGCTGTCTTTGTGGTCTCTGCTTTGACAGAAACTATCTGTCTTTGGTATTAAACATTTAATTCTTTCTTGCACTAGGGTGCTTTTTTGATTAGATGAGGTGCACATCCTTATAAATGGAAGAATCCTGGTTGACAGAGAACAGAACATAAAAGCCTAGCAATTGGGTGAGATTAAGGAAGTGTTCAGATTAACAGATTCGTGAAAACAGTTGTGGTCAGTGTTCTCTACCTAAGAAAAATCTACAAGAAAGAAAGCAAGCGGTCACCCACTATCTCTTACCCCAAGTTGTCACTTTGAAATTCTGTCATAAGTTTAAAGACCGTTTGATTCCAGAGATAACAAATGTAGGGTTTTAATTCAAGCTTAGTATATGAACCTTATATTCTTATGGAAGGTTTTCAAGTATTAAAGCCATCTTATGGCAAGTTAAAAGTAAAGCCAGTTTGTTTTATATACATTTTGTATATAAATACATATTTTAAAATATATTTAGTATGTTACAAATATATATATAAATATATATAAGAGAGATACTCTCTTTATAAATATATAAATATATATAAGACAGATAAATAAAACCTTTATGTCGAATATACTGTTTATCTTAATGAATAATTATATAGCCAACTTCATAGGCAATGTTTACCATCTATTTTCTTCCACTTTTCATGATTTTTGTTTGTTTATTTTTATTTAAAAATTTTTTCTTAAATGTTTATTTATTTTAGAGAGAGAGAGAGAGAGACAGAGATAGAGTATGAGCAGGGGAGGGGCAGAGAGACAGGGAGACAGAATCCAAGAAGCAGGCTCCAGGCTCTGAGCTGTCAGCACAGAGCCTGACACGGGGCTCAAACCCGTGAACCATGGGATCATGACCTGAGCTGAAGTCAGATGCTTAACCGACTGAGCCACCCAGGCACCCCTGTTTTTATTTTTTTTAAATGTTTATTTATTTATTTTTGAGAGAGAGAGAGAGAGAGAGAGAGAGAGAGAGAGAGAACAAACATGAGCGGTGGAGGAGCAGAGAGAGAGAGAACCCCAAGCAGGCTCCGCACTGTCAGTGCAGAGCCTAATGCGGGGCTCAAACTCATGAACTGTGACATCACGACCTGAGCTGAAAGTAAGAGTCGGACACTTAATCAACTGAGCCGCGCAGGCGCCCTTCATGAATTCTATTTAAAGTTACTTTATTCTTGATAATACACTTTGTCTGAACACATTCTGTTAATAGAGTGAAACCAGTCGTTAAGCCAAAAGACAAGGTTGAGAGAGTTTAGACTTTACCACACGGAAACCCATTATTAAGAATGATATCAAGAAAGGCAGCCAGATAATGATAGATGAACTCCAGAAATACATATTTTTTTAATTGGCATTGAGAAAAGTCATCTTAGGATACCTTATCTTCTGTTTTCAAATAGCTGCCTGGAGAAAATAAATATTACCTTCTTATGAGAAATCTTTCAAACCTGCACTGTTGGCTGCAATACAGAAACCGTGACTGTTTTGTTCCCCCTCTTTTTTTTAATCATCTCTTGATCTTGTCAGCACATCATTAATTCGCTATTCAACTACCTGCTTTACGAAGTTTATTTTGTAGCCCGGCATGGCTCTTTCTCTCCTTAGTGATCTCCTGAGACAACAAATTACTATGTAAGATAACGAATGACTAGAACTTGGCAGATATAATATTTCTGTTGTTTTCCCTGCTTCCGTGGAGACATTGTCAATGCCTGACAGTGTTATAAACAGATGGCTAATTGTTACACAGCTATGTATTGTTAATGCAGAGACTTGCCTACTTCTTGGTAGCATATGGTTTAAAAAATCATCTTACAGCATTTATAAACCCAGGACTATTTCTGAAACTTCTGGGTAATTTGTGAATTTGCATTTTATCCTGTATGCTCATAAGGAAGGAAACGTGGTGTTTGAAGAGCTCAGAAGAATTTGGTTATAACCCTGTGTGGAGGTCTGCTAGAGTGGCTGTAATAAATGGCCCACAAACTGGGTGGCTTAGAACAATGGGAGTTTATTGTCTTACAGTTCTGGAAGTCTGTAAATCTGAAATCAAGGTGTCAGCAGTGCGCTCTCTGTGTGCTCTGTCTGAAAGCTCTAGGGGAGGGTCTTTCTTTGCCCCTTCTTCCTTCTGGGGGGTTCCAGCCATCGCTGCTGCTCCCTGTCTCGTAGCCACGTGACTCTTCTGTCTTTGTCCTCATGTAGCATTCTCCCGGAGGGTCTGTGTCCAAATTTCCCTCTTCTTGGAAGGACCCTGTTCACTGGGATAGGGCCGCCCTGCTCCAGAATGACCTCAACTTAACTTGATTACATCCGCAACTTCCAAATAAAGTCATATTCATGGGTTCTGGGAATAAGGAATTCAATATCTCCTTTTGGGGGTGGCAATTTAACCCATATGTCCAGGAACTCGTTAAAAATATCTCACTAATTTCCAGTGTTTTCCTTATGGAGCTCTTCTGCTCCAAGAAAACAAAAGCATCAACAAGAGAAAGCCCTCCTTTCCAGGTTGAAAGTATTTTCATTTTGATTGGTGCCGTTCTTTGTCCTTGAGAGCAATACCTCATCCAGGTCAACATATGTGGGTCAGAAACGAGTGCAAAGCTGATGTTTTAAAATATCATACTGTGTAGTTAGAACTGGAAAGATTTCTCAGAGTGCCATCTCTGAAGGGACTCAATATTATCATGTTCCAGTGGTGACTCATGTGACATGAATATTAATAACAGGTACAATAACTGCCTGCAACACTGAATTGTGTAATTTGTATGAGAGATGTACCTAAACATTAGGGATTCACTAATTTTTCTAGTGCTCTGTCTGGCTTTACGGAAGTTTGATTGCACTGTGTCAGAGTTCTAATTCTGAACTTTAGCTTCTAAGTGATAGGTGGGCTTTATTTCTTAGAGGCGAATATCCATGGCAATCCCAGCATCCTTGATCTCAATTAACATCAAGCATCAAATGAAAGGAGAACTTCTTCGCATAACGTCAAGTTCTTGGCCATTTGTTGTCTGGCAAATCCAAATCTTACAAAACCAGCTCTACTCAACAATCTAGTTCTAAGAGCGATCAGGTTCCTTTTGATAACATGGTCGATGAGAGTTTTGAGTCACATTTCAGACGAACTGGATGTAAATGTGAAAGACTGTCCAATGAAGTGCACTGAATTTGAAAACTTTTGCAAACAGCAATGTAACGTGCTATCTAAATACTGTGATATTTAGACACTTGAGTCTTTTAACCTTAAAGGAGAATGGAAAGAATTGTTTTTAAGACTGAAATTCAAACACAGTAAAAAAGAAATTAACATTGATCTCACACAGAAACATATATAGTAGAAACATAAGCACTCAATTTTGTTCATGTCCACCAATACAGGAAAATCCTTTTTTACTTTTATATAATTTTATTGTAGCTGCCGACTTTCAGTAAATTAACCAAGATCCAGAGTGATGACAAATACACTGAACCATTCATCGAGTCCTCTGGTGGCCTCTTTTCAGGTCCCTCTTTTCAGGTGAGATGCTCATAGAGTTAGCCTGGCCTAAACCCCACGCCTTGGCTTTTTTTTTTTTTTTTTTTTTAAAGACTATTCAGGTGATTCCAATTCAGCCTCTTCCAAGGTTAAGAGCCATGGCTGAACAAGAGGCAGCAGAGTGGGCCAGCTGAAGAATGAAGCCATGTACCAGCTGATGCCTTGATATTGCAAGAAAAAAGCACTTATCCTGGTGATCAAGGTGGTTTCCCGCATCTCAAACTACCAAGCAGAGTTTGGAAACTGGGCAGATAAAGCCGTTCTTTATTTAGGTCAGGAGAGCCTCTCCCTGGGACTTGAAGCAGTCTTACTTCTGTGGCAGCTTCATAATCCACGTGCAAAGGGCAAGGCCTTTGTTAGGAAAGGAACATGTTCAAATCAACATGGGCAGAACTTCTTTTCAAACACCAGAGACCCAACCTTTTATGTTGTGTCCTCCAGACTGTGAGTGTAAGATGTGTGGAAGGCTAGGCATTGGTAGATATTTCATTTTTTTTTTTAATACTTTTCTTTCCAGGGAAGGTCAAGTCACGAAGCAATAGAAAAATAGATGGTAAAAGGGGGATTTTTACATTGCAGTTCGAATAATGTTCATCAAAGCCGCAAGGGAGGAAAAGCTTTATTTAAGAAAGCAACTTCTGGGGAGAAGCATCAAGCAAAGACGCTAATGAGAGCTTTAAAATCCTCAGTTTTGGAAGGAACAGGCACTGGCAGCACGGCAGATTTTGAAGGGGGATTTCTTCCACTTATGTCCAGGTTCATAAGCCACGCAGGGAACAAATGGAACTAGACTAGTCAGCATCCAGGGCTGCTGAAAGTCAGAGGATTTTCTCTTTCTCCCCCTGTTTTCCGTTTATTTCCCTTCTCCCAGACTCAGTTAAGTCTCCACCAGAACCTGCACCTGCCAACAATGCTGGTCTGTCTACAACACTAATAGAGTATATCTTTTTTTTTTAAATAAGTTTTTATTTTTATTTCAGAGAGGGAGAGTGAGGGGAGGGGTGGAGAGACAGGGAGAGAGAGAATCCCAAGCAGGCTCCATGTTGTCACTGCAGAGCCCTATGCAGGATTGGATCCCACAAATAGTGACATCATGACCTGAGCTGAAATCAAGAGCTGGATGCCTAACCAACTGAGCCACCCAGGTGCCCCTAAAGTCACAAACCATGAGATCATGACCTGAGCTGAAATCAAGAGCTGGATGCTTAACCAACTAAGCCACCCAGGAGCCCCTAGAGTGTGTCTTAATAGCAATTTGATGTGAGCCATGTACATAATCTACAATTCTCTAGTAATCACGTTACAAAAGCAAAAAGAAACAGATGGCTTTTTAAAAATTAATTCTAATATTTCATTTAACCCCATGTATCCAAAATGACTATTTCAACAGGTAATCAGTGTAACCAATTCTTAATGAACTATTTACCATTCTCTTGTTTTGGACTGTCTTTGAAATCTTGTACGTATCTTATACTTACAGCATAATTCAATTTGGCCCCTTCATTTTAATGGGAAATAATTGATTAATACTTAGATTCCATACAATTTACAGTTGAAAAGGTAGACTCACATACCTACATGGTTTCAAATAGACTCAAAAGTCTTCCAATAAGTGAACTGAGTATCCATTTTTATTTATTTATTTATTTATTTTAAAAAATTTTTTTTTCAACGTTTTTTATTTATTTTTGGGACAGAGAGAGACAGAGCATGAACGGGGGAGGGGCAGAGAGAGAGGGAGACACAGAATCGGAAACAGGCTCCAGGCTCTGAGCCATCAGCCCAGAGCCTGACGCGGGGCTCGAACTCACGGACCGCGAGATCGTGACCTGGCTGAAGTCGGACGCTTAACCGACTGCGCCACCCAGGCGCCCCTCCATTTTTAAATTTCAAGGGGCACCTGGGTGGCTCAGTTGGTTGAACATCCGACTTTGGCTCAGGTCATGATCTCATGGTTCATGGGTTTGAGCCCCCCATCAGGCTCTGTGCTGACAGCTCAGAACCTGGAGCCTGCTTCAGATTCCGTGTCTCCCTCTCTCCGCCCCTCCCCCGTTTGCACTTTGTCTCTCTCTCTCTCTCTCAAAAAAATAAAATAAAATAAAACCAAAAAGACATTCAGTTTCAATTTCAACTAATTAAAATAAAATGACGATTTAATTCCTCTGTCACGATAACCACATTTTGAGTACTCCACAGTTACATGTGGCTAGCAGCTACCATAGTGGATTGCTGGGCAGTACCTGTGAAAAACGTACTGTGGACCTGGTCCCAAGAACATAACATCTTATTAAAAAGCAGGACTTGATGGGGCCATACTCCTAAAGAAACACAATCTAAACTGATGTGTTGATTTCTATCCGACCCTTGTGTCTCTTTTTCAATTGGTTTAGCACCCAGAGTGCAGAGTGGTCTGATGAATTATCAACCTCTAAATCCTTATAAAGTTAAAAAATATACACGACAGCTTCTGCTTTCAAAAGACAAGTAATCTTCATCTTCAATACATTTGCTGTTTCATTGCACATGTAATTTACACTGTGATGCTTCAAGGGAAAATAGGGGCAACTTTGCTCTGCTTATAATCCACTTTCCCTCGGCAAGAGGAAGCATATTTGTATTTGGATCATAAATGTAAGAATTAGTCGGTAAAATAGCCAAATTCATCTGAGGGTAGGGATACGAGCTATCGACACATAAACATCTTGCACAGTGTGCGTAACGGATCTAAAACTACCTTTGATTTTCCATTTCTTCCAAGTTTGAAATATCCTCTGAAATTTCAAATGTTATTTGCAAAACAGTGAGCCAATTCTTCTCCAAGACAGCCTTAGATTTTCTTAAAGTCGTTCCCACGCTCTTATAATAGCGTTACTATAGCTTTCCAACTCTCAATCACTTTTAAGCATTAACATACCCAATAAAATTATGGTACAATGTGTAGGGTACAGTGTTTTGAGCCACTGTTATCTGGAAGCCTTTGGTACAACAATAACTTAATCGATGAAAGTCTGAATTAACCACAAAAAAGAAAAAGAAAGACATGTTCTAAGAGGTACAGCTTAGTATTTGTAGATCACCAAGTCAAACCAATAGCTCATATAGCCTGTTACAACTTTTGGGCAGAAGATTCATCCAGAAAACAATCATATTAGATTTAAGACCATCTAATGATTATGCCAAATCAGATCCTAGTGCTCACAATGCAAGGCAGCTTAATTAATACCCTTTAAAGAACAATATCACATACACTCAAGCTTCTGATTGGGATTTGATAACTTGAGAATTTGTAAAAATTCAAAGGAGGATTGGGTTGAAATTTACTTGAGATTTACTAAGAGAATAAATAAACAGGATTTTAAAACCAGTAGTTAAGCTACTCAAGAAAACAAGCTATTGTTAAGGATTTAAAGCACATTACTTTCTGCTAATGTACAAATGAGTTGTCTCTATGCTTTAAAATAGGCCCTTTAAGACATTTCCTTAGTAACAGTGTGGCCATGTTTTTGAATTAAACCTACAACTGAAGTCAATAAACCTACACTTCTTTCAAACGCGTACTTGGGCGATGCCTAAATTCAGACTTGTTTTGTGCCCAATTAATGTCCACGGGTGATTTACGACTGGATATAGATGGATAATGACCATTCTGGAAAGAGACAGTGCTGCTAGGGCACTTCAGAAAGTAAGTGCCATTAGTGGACAGGGGATGGAAGGAAGAGGTGAGGTGGCTCAGCCTTACTACCATCTGTGCCTCATAAAGACACTTTAATGACAAGTCCTTTCTTCCGGGAGCATTTAAATGTGGCATAGGAAGTACAATGCTCCATCTGTAGCCAACTTTTTATTTTTTCCTGGTCCTGCTTGAATGTCATTGTAAAGCAGTGGTAGGTGTAGAGGAGAAAAAGGAAAAAATAGCAGAGAGAAGATGGCAGAAGCAAATCCCTAGTCTCATGACCTCGGGCCCCAAATGTCTACATTTCAGTCAAAAATTACTCATCACACCCAGAACCAGGAAGATCTCAAAGTGAATGAAAAAAAAGAAAAGAAAATCAACCGATGTCAACACTGAGATGACAGAGATATTAGGATTATCTGGAAAAGATTTTAAAGCAGCCACTCTAAAGATGCTTCAATGAGCAATTACAAATAGGCTTGAAATCAATGGAAAACAGAAAGCCTCAGCAAAAAAACAAGGATAAAAAATGTGATCCGTAAGGAAGCCATGATATAGGCTACTCCATCTCAACATCAGAGTGTTTAAATTTTAACGTACCTGATATTCCGTCAAGAGGCAACAGAAAGACAAATTGTAGAGAAGAAAGTGTAGCTATGTGCTGTGTTCCACCTAATGATGTCGCAAAACCCCTCGCGGATTAAGGAGCCATAACTTTTCAAAACACGTAAAATTCTTGAAAGGATACAGAACATTCCTCATTCATACCTCCCTTGTAATTTTCATCTGCACAGGGGGGAGAATAGAAAGAAACTGATCAGAAGACACCAGTTTCCAGTATGACAGACCACAGTTAAGGTCATGGGGATAGAACTCAGAGAGCGGGTGACTAGTGTGGAGGGGGGGTGCTCTGTTGCATTAGCTGAAAAAGCCGCTGACTAATGCTACAGGAAGTTTGGCCATGTGATTCTAACCTGGTAACCAGGTGAGCTCAGGCATACACTTCTTCACACTGGAGTTCTTGGAATGGGCAATAAGGCTTACTAAGAAGACTAAAAGACTAAAAAAAGACCAAAAATGAGGATCACGACATGGAATTTTTCAAGAAACCCTACTTTAGGACGCATTGGGATCCGTGCGACCTTTGCTATATACATTTGGAGCTATGCTATAATCAAGGAATAATACAGTGATTGATCATTTTAATGTTGAAGATACATTTTCAGGAAAGGGTTAATCTGTCCTTAGTATGCTCCCTAAAAAAGTCTGAGAAATCTTTTACTTCTTTTGAAGGATTTTTGTGAAAAAGTGATGGAAAACAAACATTTCTTTGTGCTTAAGTAAGGTTAGTGTTGAAAGGTCTTAATGTTTATTAATTTTTGAGAGAGAGAGAAAGAGAGCACAAGTGGGGAAGGGGCGCACACACACACACACACACACACACACACACACAGAATCGGAAGCAGGCTCCAGGCTCTGAGCAATCAGCACAGAGCCCCACGCAGGGCTAGAACCCACAAACCACGAAATCATGACCTGAGCCAAAGTCAGACACTTAACTGACTGAGCCACCCAGGCGCCCCTTGAATGGTCTTAAAAATGTTGCTTCTGTCTAGAAAACTGTCTTCCCCAGTGTTACCTAATTATTATATTATTACCTCTGGCCGAAGTGCCCTGTTGGGTTGATGCTGCAAGTCTCATCATCATTGACTCTTCTACTTTTTGTTTGTGTCCATTTAACCTGAGTGCCCGTGGCCAGGCCAAACACATGCCCACGGCCCAGAGACACAAGCGAAGAGGATGACACACATCTCACTTGCTCTCCTGGCAATGACCTTATGATAGAAATGGGTGGGATGGAGGTCCAGAGAGTACAGGAGTGCGAGGGCAGAGAGCAGCTCACAATTGCCCATGGCGACGCAACAGGCAAGAGAGGAAGACTTCTGTGGATGCTTCTATTGTGCAGCTCGGTGTCCCATGGATCCTTATCAAAACAAATACGACTCACTCCAAATTCTCTGGCCCTACATTGATAAGGCTGCCGGGGAGGGTATTTAGTTAATGACAAGATGATCTCAGAAGGGGACAAAAAGAAACACGATCTTGATTCCTGTTCAGCAAAGAATGGAAAAAGAAGCTGGTACAGCAGATTATATCCTTTCAAAGGTGCAATTCCCGAGCGTTACCTCAAAGATGATTAATTTGTTTTCCTGCTATAAACACCGGTGCTGAAAAATCAAATTACTCAATCTGTTGGTATATTAACAGTCATAATTGTGTTTATTGAAACACATGGTCATTTACTTGATGAAAATGTAATATTGGCTTTGAGATATTTTCATCTGTGCAGATTGTCATAATAATCTGACTACATTATGCTAATGGTCACTTTACAAAAATGCAAGTTATAAAATGGCAACAGAATGTTGCCGTTTTATGCCACTTTTTTCAGTAGCGTCTCAATGATACATTAAATCAATCATATTTACTATACTTTGAGGAGAAATTTTACCGAACAATTATCATCCTCATTTAATATACTTTTCAGAAGATTCAGCCAGAGCCTGACGTGACTGATGTGATTCACAGTCTCTAACATGGAGATGTTTAAGGCTGTTTTGATTCCGATTGCGTTATTTTTGAAATAGAAACAAAATTAAAACTCCTTCAAAACTGGCAACAATACAGTTATTCATTTAAAGGTTTAGTGTTTTGTGTATGAATCATGAATCCTTAAATTCTATGAATCTGTGTTCCCGGGTACTTAAGCTCTCTCTCTGTTTTCATAACTTGGAACCATTTTGGGAAAATTAAATATTCAATCATGTATTCTTACCATTAAATAAAGTTTGAGGCCTAAATGCCTTTTGGAATCCAGGCAGGGCAAAGTTTCAGCTGAACAAGATACTTGAAATGGAACAGAGATATTTAAGTTTAAATATACAAATATTTAAAAATCGCTGAATCTATTTTCTTTCCCTTCTTCTCAGGGCTGAGTATACTTAACAGCGCTTACAAACTTAAAAGTAACATGATTATTTTACGGATATGTGGAAATAAATACAGCATCCTGTATTCTCATTTAGACTGCCCTCCATCCAGCTGAGAACCAGTCTGTACTATCTCGCGTATCTGCAGCAAAACTGTATTCAAAATCTCAAAGGGACTAATTGCTTCTGTTTGTTTTCTTTCTCACAAAAGTATAGGGAAAATGCTCTCCCCCAGTTACAGAATTGCCACTTACTAGCTGTATGACCTTCGGCCCATTATGTTTCCTGCATGATAATTATCAGTAAATGGGAATAGTCATATACCCACCTCTCATTCTTGTGAAGAGCTAAGGACCTGTGCGTGTAAAACACCAAGCAGGATGTGTGTGGTACGTGTGAAATAAATAACAAGTGCCTCTTTTCAGTAATAATGAGGAATAAATGTGATCAACGTGAGTCGTGTGTTATAATTTTTGATTTCTGCATGAGTGTGATTTATGGTTTAAAATAATCTGTTTTTGTTAAATATGTGTTGTTTTAATGATATTAAGGTTGTTGATTTTAAAAGGCAGCAGAGAGGTGCCTGGGTGGCTCGGTCAGTTAAGCGTCAGCATCACCTTAGATCATGATCTCACGGCTTGTGAGTTCGAGCCCCACGTCAGGCTCTCTGCTGTCAGCACAGAGCTCCCTTTGGAGCTCTCTTTCTCTGCCCCTCCCCAGTTTGTTCTCTCTCTCTCACACACAAAATAAGTAAACTTAAGAAAAATAAATAAAAGGCAGTACCCATCATTATACGGATTAGTAAAAATTTTTTTATGTTGTCATTGAAACCCCAAACTTGGAAATACATATTTATTAACCCATAAGAAATTCCATTTATACCTCATACTTATTTACGTACGAATGCTTTTCTTGTATTCAGAATTTCAGATGATTGAAAACATTCTTAGTACAATGTGAGTTACTCCCATTTGGGACTGACTCAACCTGCTGGTCAAAATGGTGAAATAGAGGAATATTTTTGGTCAAACTTTTCCAGTTGTGTAATGTCTTTTAGCTAAAGCAATTGCCACGAACCAACTCTGCCCACACGTCTGGGACTACCCATTCCAATCCTTGAGTAGTGCTTGAATATCCTGTTCCTCCAGTTGAAAAGAAAGGAACGTTCACAGTTTTGTGAAATAGGGAGCATAGAATTTTCGGTCGAACACAGTCTGCAGAAGTTACCCTGCTCTGCCCTAAATTGTTGATTGCTTTTGTATACTGTGTGACACTAACCAGCTGGGAAATCTCTTTATGACTGAGATCTCAGCTTGCTTCTTCTTTCCCTCACAATGGGTGCTCGTGAAGCTTTATCTGGTCAGTTCTCACAGGAAGGACATGCCTTCTACGCTGACCAATGGCTGAATAAAAACAGACGTTCTGCCACATGCTAATATTGTCTGTTGACAATTATGTCTCTCAGTATTGTCAAAGATCCAGCTGTTTTAAAATACTTAAAAAATAGTACCCAAGCACACAGTTTTTTTCTGTTCTCATCGTATAAACTCAGAAATTGAAGGAAAAAAATGAGATAGATTTTTTTTTTTTTTTGGACGATCAGGCAAGAAAAATGGCTTCAAGTCTTCAATTTTTCTATTTGCCTTGCTTGTCTAAGACCTTACTTGGGGTTGGGGAGTCTGTAAATGGAAGTTTAGTAAGGTTCCTACTCTATTGATTACTTTCAAAACTAGTATTTTTTTGATAATTGGCTCAAGAGATCTTTGCCGAAGGCTTAATTGAATCTGAAGCCTTCGGCAGTAATATTTTTATTATACTGTGATTTCACCTAGACTGCACTTAAAAAACTTGGCAAGTAATTTTTCTTTTTTTAAAAAAACAATGTTTACTTCTTTATTTTGAGAGAGCGAATGAAAGAGAGGGAGGGGCAGAGAGAGACTGAGAGAGAATTCCAAGCAGTCTCTAAGATATCAGCACAGAGCCCAACATAGGGCTCCATCTCATGGACCGTGAGCTCATGACCTGAGTCAATATCAATAATCAGATGCTTAACTGACTGAGCCACCCAGGCACCCCTACAAATAATTTTTCTGAGTTCAAGTCTCGGATAGTCATAGGGCTTAGGTATCAACTGGATATCGGAGAATACTTATGATTCTACCTTCTCATCACCCAAGTCAAGGTCGTAGATGCCATCCTGAACAAAGTCTCGGAGACGGATCCGAACAACTCTTCTGCCTTCCCAATCCTCTCTATCCTCACCCGTCACTTCTGCCCTGGGCTATAGTCTTCGTGATCCGATCTCCACTCCATTCATACTTTCCGCTATGTGACCAAGGTGAGTTTTCTTAAGCACAAATCAGCCCATATCCTGTCCTTACTTTAAACTCCCAGTTCCTTACGAGAACTTTCAGGATGAAGTTCCAAACTCCTTAGCCTCACACACGAAACCCTTGTGTAACATCTGTATCTTACGTTTTCCTTCCTTCTCCCTGCACTACCATGCAAACACTTTTCTCAAGACCTATATGGAAATGCTTGTAGTAACTCAGATCCTCCCCACCTTTAGATAATAAGCTCCTTCCTGTGCCCCAGACCAGTGGTTCTCAACAGCAGGGAATCTTGCATTCCAAGGGCTATTTGGCAATGTCAGGAGGCATTCTAGCTGTCACACTGGCATTTCACAGGCAGAGGCCAGGGATGTTAATAACATCCTAAAATGGTGGCATGGCACCTCACAACAAAGAATTATGCCACCCAAACTGCCAAGTATGAGACCAACATTTATGTCTTCATCTGGTTTCTCCTACTCTTCATTTAACACTCAGCTCAGGAGTTACTGTTTCTAAAAATATTCCTTTAAACACCATTCGGTCTTATTTTGATTCCCCTCTTCAATACTTAATAACTGCCCTCGAGACCCCCCCGCCTCTGCTCCCCACCACAGTTACTGTTCTTATTCTCTTCTTTCCTTATACACTCAAGAATACTGTGGGATATAATCTTTGGGACCTATTAGGTGCTCAACAAATGTTTACTGATTACACGGATGAATAAAGATAATTAAGGCAGACTGGCCTCTCCATGGGAGCCAATGGCAAAGAGAAAAGGTTGTAACAGGTATAAGCCCCGTTCCGCTATATTTACCTATTGCTGAAATGCTTTTGGGTGAGAGCAGAAACTTCATCTATTTAGAAATTCAGAGAGGAAAATTAGACGTTATGAAAATAAGTTTATTTTGGAGTTCTGGCAATGTACTGATTTTCCCACAGTTTCCATTTTCTATGTTGAAAACAAGGCAGCTGTGTGAACAATGGACAGCTTGAAGTGTAAGCAATGGACCCAGCTTCATCCAAGGCTAAATATTACTATTCATTTATTTACCAAATATTTATGAGAGCTTGCAATCTACCAGGGACACTGCTGGCACTGGAATCTAATGAAGAGCAAAAAAACTCTGTGCCTGCCCTCAGGGAGCTACAGTCTGGTGGGAACGACAAAAAAAAGTCGAGGAATGTCATAAACATGGAATTACATACGGTGATAATTCCATGAAGAGAAGGAAAGGTGTTAGGAGATCTTATTTCAGAGGGAGGGGAGGGGGCAGCTGACCTATTTTAGAGTCATCAGGGTCTTTCCCCGAAGGTACCACGTGGGGGCTGATTTCAGACTGGGGAAGCAGGTGCAGGGTGGGGAAGGGGTCTAACAAGCAGGAGAAGGGTATAACACCAAAGCTGAGGTGGAAGCAGGTCTGGCGAGTTCTAGGAGCTGGGAGAAGACAATGTGGCTGTGATACTGGAGAAAGGGTGTGGAGCGGGAAGGTGGGGAGGGCCGTGCAGGGACTGTTCAGTGTTGAAGACTCTGGGCTAAAAGCAGGGGCGCCTGGGTATCTCAGTCGGTTAAGTGTCCGACTCTTGATTTCAGCTCAGGTCATGATCTCACGGTTGGTGGGTTGGAGCCCCACATCGGGCTCCCTACTAACAGTGCAGAGCCTGCTTGGGGTTCTCTCTCTCTCCCTCTCTTTCTGTCCCTCCCCCCCACTTGTGTGCTCTCTCTAAATAACTCAATAAACTTTAAAAGCATTTAGGGGGGGCCCTTACGTGTCTAGTCCTTCCTACTACAAAAGTTCAAACTAATGTCATTTGAGGTATAGTTTGTTAAAACACAAAAAATAGTTATTGGAAAAATTAAATATTCTTTCTGGATTGCTCTTTAGACTGGAATCTTCTGTAGTTGTAGGAGTTTCCTAGGGTCTACCGTAACAAATTACCGTAAACTTGGTGGCTGAAAACCGTGGAAATGTGTTCTCGCTCAGTTCCCGAGGTCAGAAGTCAGAAATCAAGGTGTCCATAGGACGGTACTCCCTGTGGAGACTCGGGGGAAAGTATTCCTTGCCTCTTCCAACTTCTAGTGGCTCCTGGCATTCTTTAGGTCACGTGGCCTTCTTCTCTATGTCTTTACATGTCAAGCCTCCCTCTCCTTTCTCTTATAAGGATACCAGCCACTGGGGTTTAGGGTGGACTCTGGATGCAGGAGGATCTCATCCCAAGATCCCTAACTTAACTGCATTTGCAAAAATCTTGTTTCTGAATGAGGTCACATTCACAGGTACTGGACTTGAAACCCGGACATCTCTTTTCGGGGGCCACAATTCAGGCCGCTGAAATGAAGTTTATTTCAAACAAGTTATTGGACTTGTGAGTTACGGCCTAGTTCTTACAGTATTCGTATCAATTCTTCTCATCCATTGCCACCACTAAACAGAACGGCCGCCACAGACGCAAGCATTA
The DNA here is from genome assembly GCF_022079265.1 of Lynx rufus. Lineage (NCBI taxonomy): Eukaryota > Metazoa > Chordata > Mammalia > Carnivora > Felidae > Lynx > Lynx rufus. Next base: position 161,646,910 of record NW_025814856.1, on the reverse strand, counting down.
GATGGGCTGCAAGATGTGGTCTCATCGTAGTCGGGCCACTGTGTGCAGTAAGAACTCTTAAAATGAGGAGTTACACTTGATCGCTCTGCGTACCATACCTCTAAACATTTCTTCTATGAATCTGTAACTTCAGGATTCTGTTCATGGCTCTGCTCATTCCTCCTAGCCCATGCTGACTTTTGGGCCTCTGTCCTCCTGCTCTAAAATATTTGCATCCCTCCCCCACCTCGAGTCAATGAAGCATGTAGCAGGCACCCCCTTTGACCCACGTGGCTGGATTCCTCCTGCAGTCCCCAGTTGGTCAACTCTAGACTGTGGCTTGCCAAATCCCTGCACGGAGACAAATATTGTCATAAGGGCCACTTCATTGGGGGAATGAAACAGTGTGGTATCTGGGGCGAGTCTTTTCTTGTCCCCATCAGAGGACCAGGCCCCCGGTGAAGTTAGTTTGAAGCCTAAGTTAAAGAAACGCGAGCTGGTTAGAGCGAGTTGAGAGCAAGCAGACAGCCAGCTTCCGATTCAGCTGAATTAAAATGAAAAGAAGCATCTCTGTAGATCTTGAGATAGACATAACTCGGTGATACCAAAATGTTGTTGAGATACGCTAAAACCCTTACTAAGTAGACAGCAGCCTTATCATTAGCCAGGGTCTGGTATAACCTAACATAGATACAGACCCAAAATGGAGTATGAGGGACTCCTATTATATTTATCCTAAAAAGTAGTTGGTGGTGATGTTGGATTTTCTTTTGAAAGTGATTATCTCTCCCGGTATCTGGGTTTGAGTTTATGCAGTCGTCAAACTACTGGCGTTTAATGAGGATCTCAAAGGCAGGAGATAGATCCTTTCAGTTACTGTAGGTGTCTATGAAAGACCCAGAAATATTAATCTGGCAGTGTACCAAAGGGAAAGAAATAATTGAAAAACAGACATAAAGGGAGAAGAAAGCCAACTTTGAAAAAAGTTGAATTCTGGCAGAATTATGAGGATATTTTCACAACACTCAATATATTTTTAGATGGCTTCCTTCAGACCCCAACGCAAATGCATCACAGAAAAGTACAAAAGAGCAATAGTCCTTTTTATGAGAGTCTTTTCATAGAAAAGGAAAAAGATTTAGCCAGCAGCAGAAATTTGTTCCACCTCGCTCTAAATGGAAATCACTTTCAAAGCAGTTATGGAAAAATTTAGCCAGGTTCCCAAACAATATAACACGTGCGGGGCAAAGGCTGATTCACAGAGCTTCTGCCAGCAAATCATTATTCCTGCACTACGAGGGGGCAGGGGTATTGTTCCTGTTTCAGGAAAGCCATGGAAGAAGAACGCGACAGCCAGTAAGAGCTAAAGAGACTTGATTTATAGATTATGTTGACTTGCCGGTGTGAACGGAAGAGCAATCCATATCCAGTCTTTCCATTTTTCCTTCGAAGCATGTTTCAGATGTTGCCCTTTGTCTCCAGGACATCCGACTATGTCTTCACACAGGCCCTTACCTCTTGCACACCTGCATTGCCATCAGAGTCCCCTCGGTCCCCAGCTGGAGTTGCAGACATTTGTCTGTGGCCCCTCGCACCATTCCTACCCAATGCTCTCCACATAGCATGGGCCTGGCAGTGTGGGAACACGTTTCCCCAGATCCCTTGAGGATAGAGTTCCACTTTAGATTCTACCAGTGAGAAGCCCGTGTGCGAGATCTGAAGGGTGAGAAAGAAGTACGTGTGTGGGCAGCGGTCTGTAGACGTGTGGGTTTGGGACATGCAAGGTTTTGTCACAGCCTCTAGAAGTTCTCTTGTAGATGCTGCAGGCAGCCGGGACCACTGGTGGATGTTTCCTGCAATTCCTGGCCTGGGAAGGGAGAGGGGCACAATAGCAGTGTTGAATTCCTTGGAGGCCAGGGGAGAAACTAAGAGACAGCAATGGTAAGTTAGTCCAGCCTTTCCATCACCTCTGTAAGCATCGAATGCCCAAATTAAGTGCCTTCCTCCTTGGAATACCCAGAGTAGGTTCTGTCTTCCTGATAGATTCAGCCATCTCCTGATGTCGATTCTCCAGTGCTCAGAAAGCACCGAGCACACCTCCCTGTTTCACAGATGATGGCCAGAGAGACGAAGTGACTGGCTCAGTGTTGCTCAGCCAATTAATTACACGGCCAAGCCAAGAATCTCTAGAAACTTCCAGGCTGGTGCTGATTTCTTCCGTATCACACATCTCTGGATTTACAGACCGTCTCCTAATGTTCTTGTGGCCTGTTATGAAATGCATTTCGTCGTACCTGTGACGCAGCAGTTACATTTGTTTTTATGAGAAACTAAGGAAAACGCCACCGCACAAACAAACCGCGTACATTCTATCACTTGGAAATTTTGTATTTACTGAAAGATCTCTTTTTGAACTGATTTAAAAATTCCAGATTTTTAAAGCCATTTGTTGCACATACTTAAAAAAAAGGAAATATAAGCACAATAAATTGGTTAAGCTATTTCTGAAACGTCCTTCAAGTCTGACACTTTGAATCATGTTTTGACTCCGTCATTAATATCCTTTAAAAAAAATAACAAGTTTTAAAATATGAATCTCTATGCCATCAGAAGATATGGTGATGTAGTATCTCTTAAATATACCAAGCAACTAAAATGATTTGGATGCTGGGCTCTTAAGTCACTTGACAATAACACAGAGCTAGACTCCTTTTTTTTTTTTTTTTTTTTTTTTTTTTTTTTACTTTTGTTTCTAAAGTGTTGCTAAACACATCTAATGCACCATCTCCCCTTCCCTCCCTAAGCAATTGGTTCCTGGGGATGATGAGTGCTCCCTTAGGGGCTCTGGAATTTCTCGCAAGATGCTGACAAGACTGTTGCAGGCTCTGATGGTCACCTGCATGGAAGCACTGCTTACTACGTCACAACTGCCACCCGGCTGAAAGTGACTGTACTGTGTCATTGAAGTTAAGACGCATCATGGAGCGCCTGGGTGGCTCAGTCGGTTGAGCGTCCAACTTCGGCTCAGGTCATGATCTCACAGTTTGTGGGTTCGGGCCCTGTGTCGGGCTCTGTGCTGGCAGCTCGGGGCCTGGGGCCCGCTTCAGATTCTGGGTCTCCCTCGCTCTCTCTGCACCCCCCACCCATGTTCTATCTCTCTCTCTCAAAAAAAAAACATTAAAAAAATAAAAAAGAAATTAAGACGCATCCCAATTTCAGAGTTATTACAATATGAAAAACCGTGTGTCACGACATTCATGAAATTCTATTTTAAGTTCTATTTCTTCAGCATGTATGTATTTTCAAGGTATAGACTTGTTGTTAGTGTTCTAAAATGCAAGTGTAAGGGCAGATTATGATATCATTTTTCCTTAAACTGAAACTTAGGCCTTGAATAGTCAGAGTCCCATTGTTTTAAAGCAGGCCATTAATTAATGATAATTTATTTTTTTAAATTTTTTTTTTCAATGTTTATTTATTTTTGGGACAGAGAGAGACAGAGCATGAACGGGGGGAGGGGCAGAGAGAGAGGGAGACACAGAATCGGAAACAGGCTCCAGGCTCTGAGCCATCAGCCCAGAGCCCGACGCGGGGCTCGAACTCACGGACCGCGAGATCGTGACCTGGCTGAAGTCGGACGCTTAACCGACTGCGCCACCCAGGCGCCCCAATTAATGATAATTTATTGTTAATTTGATGTCTACAGTGAATAACACCTATAGCTCTAATTCATTTTGTACCCAAGAGACATTTACTATTCTCATACTACCAGGCATGGTTGCATCTGAAGAGATTACTCATTCTTATGCTTTAAATTTCTGTGGTATTTATGTACGGACAGCAAGGCTATTGGAACGGAAATGGGAAAACCTTGTTTTGTTTGAGGAAACTAAGTTGGAGAAAGAAATTTACCTCCTTAAGGGCATATACTTGCCATCTCTGTTATTTTCTCGGAGAATGGGCTTATTTTCTGCTTAATCAAAACCAGTACCAGCTTCTCAAATATTTAGATAAGCAGACAACGTGGCCTCATGTTCAACAGGGACTTGGCAATGCAAGGGAAGTTCGTAGGAACTTGAAACAACACACAAAGAGCAAAGAGTCTGACAGGCGTATGTCCAACTGTGGTGGAGCCTTATCTTGCCTCCTTCCATCCAAGTATGTGGTCTGCACAGTGCCTGGAACGGAGTAGGCAGTCAATTAATGATTCCCTTCTACTTCCCAGGCTTGCTTTAAAGTTGGAGCAGGGCACAGATTTGGGGCTGAAATGAATTTTTATTTTTGTGGCTTATCTACAGTTCTGAAGAACATGGGTTCTCCAGGGCACTTACCACCTCACCGTCACACATTTATTGGATGCCTTAAGGAAAAGCGGGGTTTATCATAGTGTGTTTAGACATGAAGGGGGTAACTGGGGCTCTTTCGGCCCAAGTTGCCTGTGGAGATGTGCTTCTGTATCAGTGTGGCTCCAGGATTCTGGAGAACTTCTAGGGGGCAGGCAGATGTGAGGCTTCCGCAGAGGGTTCATGTGATTCACCATGGCTTGTGCATGGTCCCTATGAGTCCCCATGGTCCCTTTACCTCACTGGGGGCCACGTGGCTACTGTAGTTGCTCTGCAATTCCCACTAGGATTCAGGCCAGGTGCCACAGGTGTCATTCAAACTGTTGTGGTCCTGTTCTAATTGTCACTGTGGAAAGGACATTAGGATTCCTCCAACTTGACCAATTGTTCTTAAAATTTTTCTTGGCACACACATCAACTAAAATCCTGAAAGGCAGTAGAGTAGAGTGGTCATGATTTGCTCAGGCTTTGGAGTCAGACAAGCTCCAATCCTGACTCTGTTACCCAGAGTCACATGACCTGAATCAGTGTACTTAACGCTTCCATTTCGTCCTTTCTAAAATGGGGAAAATGCCTGTCTCCAGGGGTTTCTGTGAGGCCTGAGTAGGATATGTATGGAAAGTGCCAAATGAAGACAGCCATTATCATTGACAAGCATGACGTTTTAAGACTTCTAATTCAGCATCATTAGCTCATCAGTCTTATTGACACTTAATCAAGACTACTTCTAGAATACGAGCCCATATTAATTTCCCAGAAACTCAATTGTCTACTTCAGTTCATTTTCTTTAACCAAACTGAAACGAACTCCTGTGGTATGATTGATTTTGCCAGAATGATTCTCCATATCCTAAACGGGATCCTTCCATCTGTTGTTCAACCCCATCTGTTCTTGCCTCCAGCTGATCCAAATTCATATCCAGTTGGTAGAGGGCCACCTGAAAAAAATCTCCATTATTTTCTGATGTCCTGAAGAAACCTTGAGAAAAATTCAGTGTAGAGAGTTTGGCCACTTGGACACTCTGAAGCCTCAGTAAATTATTTAAGCGGAAATGGGGAAATTGCCATATGGTGCTGTTGAGGGGGGTGGTGGTGAAATCAAATTATATTAAAGTCATATTAGAAAAAAACGATAAAAATGTGTGCCTAGTGGAGTGCCTCGCACATCACAGACCCTCAGTCCTTATGGGCAGATTTCATTTGTTTGCATTAAAAAGTTATGATATTGAGGATGATTCGAGACACCAGGACATTTAAGACTTTAATTACCCCTTCACAAAATGTGCTCTGGGTGGCATTAATATGAGCGGGAGTGTCAGCATTTATGGGGAGAGGGATGCTTTTTCTATGTGGTGTAGCACAGTGGAAGGACAGCAGCGTCGAGCATCCCCTTCCAGACTGTTTGCTTTTTGTTTATGATACCCCAGATGTTGTGAAAAGCACTCTGTCTTTATTGCCTTCCTATATTTCATCAAATTAGGACCCCATTTATTGTATGATGCCCCATCATTTTATGTGCCACTTTCTTCCCCCAAAATGGCCATGGCACTGATTTAAAGAATCATCCTGATTACAATGTGAAATGTGCATGTGTCACAAAATGGAAGAAACCAGTAAACTATCATTTCTCACAACAACTCTGTGACACTCACTTTATAAAGGAGGAAATTGAAGCTCAGAAATACTGGTGACCCACTAAGATGTTCCTTCTAGATGTACCTGTGAGCTTCTTTTTAGAGGGTGTTTCTCTGCCTGCCTAAGCAATTGCCCCTGAGTTCCCATTGCGAGTCTTAATGAAGAAACCCAGCAAAGGGCATCCATAAACCATGGAAGTCTTTACTTTCATGAAATGAAACGCCTAACCTCAACCCACTAGGAAACAAAGCAACCTGGACTTGAACTCAGCTTTGTCTGTTCCCTAGGGCATTGATGGCCTGGCCCTGAAGTAAGTGTGACTCTGTAGGAAAGAAGTAACAGTGGGTAAAACTCTAGAACACTCCTGTGCTCCTGGGACTGTCCCCAGAAATCACGTCTTCCTGTCTGTGATAGGTGTACTATATTCATCTACTTCTCCCCTTTCTTTAGACTTTCCTTCCTCATTCTTCAGTGACACATAGGTTAGCACTTGAGAAGTTTGGCCCCTAATTAGTTTAGTAAATCTCATGGCCCACTCCATTTACAATAAAAATATTCATTTACTCAACAAATAGTTATTAAGAACCCACCAGGCTCTGTGCTAAGCACTCTACATTTACTATGTGCAATTAACACAACCACTAGGTGAGTTGTTTTTTGTTTTTTGTTTTTCCCTACGGGTTAAATGGATTGACAAAGCCATGCAGCTATGGTGGGCTTGACAGGATTCAGAGAATCATCAGGTTGATTCAAAAGTCTCAACTCCACCCACCTTCTCACCAAAGATGGGGCAAATGAAGAAAACGCTTGGCATCAGAATATTTTTCATCAACAGCAAATAATTACTAAAGTTATTACAGAGGAAGACTTCAGTCTTTAAAATTTATTCAGGCTTTACTTGAAGGACATATCCAGTTAAAAATATTCTTTCTTATTTCTTGATAAGATAATAATGGCTATAAAATCAGCTGGTTTCATTACATTTTACTATAGTGGGAAGTCATTTCCACTTTTGCCCTGTGATGATTATATTTCCTAGAATTTTTTTTTTTTTTTTTTTTTTACTTCAGAAAGAAATGCAAGCAATTTCCATTCATCCCAGAGTGTTCCACGGGTTACAGAAAATAGCTGGTCCTATGAGTCGGTGATTTGGGTTTGAAGTCTCATTGATATCTCTGATAAAGTACTAGAAGAAAAACTGGGAGTACAAACACCAAATGGTTGTTTTCGAATCATCAACTTTGAGTTTGTTGTGTCTATGGGTCAAATGTAAAGCATGGGCTATGGCTTTCTAACTTGCATTCTCCAGCCAATATTAAAGTACAAATTAAGAGGAAATTCTTAATCACAATCAAATTGATTGGCTGAGACTTAAGGGAATCTGTACGTTAAACTAATGTCAAATAAAATGAAGACTTCCAGAACTGTTCCAATTGTAGAATCAGAATTAATGGGTCCTGACAAGTGGATAAGTTATAGGGTTATAACATCGCTTACAAATTTTAATTTTTTTTTCTACGTTTATTTATTTTTGGGACAGAGAGAGACAGAGCATGAACGGGGGAGGGGCAGAGAGAGAGGGAGACACAGAATTGGAAACAGGCTCCAGGCTCTGAGCCGTCAGCCCAGAGCCCGACGCGGGGCTCGAACTCCCGGACTGCGAGATCGTGACCTGGCTGAAGTCGGACGCTTAACCGACTGCGCCACCCAGGCGCCCCCGCTTACAAATTTTAAATCTTTGTTGAATCAGATCTTAGGATTTCCTTTTAGGCCCCTTTCATGATTTCTATTAGAAATCTCAGGTAGAATGTTCAATTAATTCTTTTTTGGTGCCGTTAAAACATTTTCTTGGTTTTCCTGGCTTCGGTCTTTCTCCGAGTCCATCCTGCACATGACTGCCATATTGTTCTTTATGGAACTCATTATAATAGCTCTCAGCTTGTAAACCTTTGATGGCTTTCCACTGCCAGGCTTGTAGAGAATTCCTACAGCTTCCTGGCCTGAGAGGACCTGCCGCCCACGTCTGGCCTCGAGGTTCTTCTAGAACACCTCTATGAAAACAAGGAACTGAAATCGAAGCATCCACCATACAAAAACTTTGCTTTTTCTAAATCTTTTCTCATAATTCATATTCCACCTTTATTATGTTTAATGTTTGTTTATTTTTGAGAGAGAGAGTGAGCATGGGAGGGACAGAGACAGAGGGAGACAGAGAATCCGAAGCAGGCTCTAGGCTCTGAGCTCTTAGCACCAACGTGGGGCTCGAACTCATGAACTGTGACTGTGAGATCACGATCTGAGCTGAAATCAGAGGCTTCACCAACTGAACCACCAAGGCGCCCCCGTATTTCGCCTTTACTATTTCTCTCAATACCATCTCTCCAGAAAGCCTTTCTGGGCCTCTCCGGTGTGAAGAGGTCTCTGTTGCCCACACCACACACTCTCAGAGTGAGCATGCCTTACCTCTGCCCCTGGCTTACCAGCTGTCATCTCTCATTCTGATTCTCGGCACATCTATTTTCCCCTTTCAGCTGGATGAAAAACACCTTGTGAAAAATACCAGGCCCGTGTTTGCACATAGTAAGTATGTGATTTCTACTGTTTTTTATGTCCCAGCGAAACTCTTATATCCCTTTATGATGTTCATTTTAAATTTTATTAAAAGATTATCATCGCACTTCCAGAATTTTCTGAGTAACAATTCTACTTTCTCTTTTCAAAACACACTTTTACAGTAAGTAATAATTCAATTCATAGATTTATATACCTTTCTTAACGTTCCACCCAACTGTACTAATTTAAGTTGCAAAGTTCTAGATGCAATTATAACAGGAAACCACACATCAACTGAGTCAAGCAGGACTTGTCTCAGAAGATTGTCGGGTCAATACTCCGTGAACAACCAACCTGATGCTACTAAGAACACTCATCACAAGCACTGCTGAGAACAACTGTAAACTGCATAAACCCATAGAGACAAACATGTATACGTTGTTAGCCTCTTCTGATGTTCTTTTAGCAACTCAACATATGAAATGAGATGAGATGAGAATTATTTTTATCCCAAAGGATAAAAGTAAATATAACCATTGAATCCCAATGTTTTTAATGCTTTTAAAAAAGCATGAAGAGTTAGGTGCATGTTACCTTTAGAAAATACTAGACTTTTCAAGCAGCATCTCACCTTTAGGACCATCCACAGCAAATGAACTTACCAGTGCTTTGCACATACTGCGGTATTACTTTATTTCCCACAACCTAATTCTGACACACTTGAACTCATCTTTTTTTTAAACTTTTTTTTTAATGTTTTACTCATTTTTGAGAGAGAGAGAGACAGAGCATGAGCAGGGGAGGGGCAGAGAGAGAGGGAGACACAGAATCTGAAGCAGGCACCAGGCTCTGAGCTGTCAGTGCAGAGCCCGACCTGGGGCTCGAACCCACGAACCGCAAGATCATGACAGAGCCGAAGCCAGACGCTTAACCGACTGAGCCACCCAGGTGCCCCCACCCTTGAACTCATCTTAAGCAAAATTTCCTTCTCCCTATCTTACCTTTCCCTTTTGGAAAGTGCTCGATGGCCATTATGGCCATCCCACTTCCCTTGTTTCTTCTCTGTTCTCCCCCCAAGCAATTACCAAGAGCTCTCATTTTCAGGCATTGTGTGGCTAGCCATTTAATTCCTACTTACTAAATATTAATCAGGGGCCCTGCAATTTTTTGAAAAAAGGAAGTGAGGTAGTAAGAGGGCGCTTTTTTTGTGACATGGTCTTTTGAGACTAATCTTTCAAGCGTTAAGAATCATACTATTCTATGTCAAGAGACGGCAAAAGTGAAGTCGAGAAAAGCCATGGTCCAAAGGACCTTTTGCGCTATTCACGCTGGTGATACAGACATGCCTAAACTTATTCCTTCTCAAATGAGCTTTAATTATAGCATCATCTCCATACTACCTCACGTGTATGGTAAGTAGGGCTGTAAACTATGAGGAAGTTCTACGGTATCTCCCTCCATCCCCTACCGCCCCCAGCCCCCCACCCCCCCACCTCCAACTCATAACACAAATCGGTCATGGACCTGAGCAAGCTAGAGAGACTTGATAGTTTTTCAGGAATTCTCCATCATGACCAGGCTAGAGAGTTAGGTTTCTGGGTCCCTGTCTTAACAGACATGTGCTCTGCGGTACTGGAGGCAATAAGAAAGGAAGAAATTCTATTCTCTCTTCAGTCGAAAACACAAGCTTACCGATTCCAGAAATTTGAAAGGCATTGTTTCTATCTTTTGAATAAAGGAGAGGGGACACAGTTAAATCTCTAAAGGCTGCTCTGAGCCCCTCAAAGTGAGATTTTTCAAACAGAAGCTTGAGACACCAAACACGTAACGTTGGCGCATATGGAGAAAGCTTGGCTGTTGAATGAAAGGTTTGCTCGTTTATGTAGATAAGGCATCCCCACACACCTTCTGAATGCCTTGATGTCTGCTAGAAAGAGGACACAAACCTTAGCCATGCCAGGGAGTCAGTAAAATATTCTCCTTATACTCAGTTATTTGCTGCTGTGTTTATTTTTCTTTTTAAGTGTTGATAATTGCTGATGGTACTAATTATTCTCAAAGCGTCAAAACAAGTGGAAGAGAGCTCCGCTCCTTTGCTCCCGTTTTGTGAGAATTTTCAGCCATGCTAGCGTTTTCTTTGTTTTGAGCCATTCACCTATGTGCACGCTCTATAGCCTCAATGATTTTTCAGCCCTTGCTTGCAAGTAATTGGTATTGATTTTGCAGGTGACTTCTAATGTGTTTAGTTCCTAAAAGAAATCTAACTGTACCCCTCTCATCCTCTGGTCCCCAGAAGGGAATAATATTTGTAACTTCAAAGCAAAGGGCGGTATTATCCAACTTCCTTAGGCTAAAACTGGGGGCACCAGTTTCTTCGGGGTGTGTGGCTTCATACCTGAAATGCGGTGATATGTTTTAAGCTCCCCGTTACTTCAATTCAATGAGTTGATATATGAAGTGCGACGGGTAGTGGTTAATGCTCCTTATGCTAGGGGAGTAAACAACGTGGGAATCTCATTTAAGAACAAGGCCCTAGGGAGAGACAAGGAATAAGTCTACCTCTTAAATCACCACATTCAACCGGGTCGGTCATTAACAACATTGGCACTAATAGCTTTTAGCAGTAGGGCAGATTGCTGATTACAACTGGGTTTCTTGCAATCGTGGCTGCAGAGGAAAGTGGCAAGAACCGAAGCCTCCGTCAGAGGCAGAAAAACAGAGACACACATGAATTCAGGGCAGAAGAGAGAATAAAGTGGAATGTCTAAGACTGAGGGGAAAAGAGCCCATGATTTTCCATAGTCAAACACAATGAGCATATTAGCAGACGGCACAAATAGAGGGAGTTGAATACACAGTTAGGAAAATTCTGGACTCTTGTGAAACAAGCTTTATATCCAGAAATCAGCTTGAGAAGGTGGGAGCCACTGTAGAAGGCAGTGTCCTTCCTCTCAGATAATATTATATGTACCAAATGTCGTCTCTTAGATAGGTGACAAATAGCTAATAAGAATAAAGTGGCGAAATATGTAAATTTATGGGGCATCTGGGTGGCTCAGTTAGTTGAGCATCTGATTCTTGATTTCGGCTCAGGTCATGATCCCAGGATCGTGGGATTGAGCCCTGCATCGGGCTCTGTGCTGAGCATGAAGCCTGCTTAAAATGCTCGCTCTCTCTCTCTCTCCCTCTGCCCCTCTCCCCTGCTTGCACATGTACTCTCTCTCTCTCTAAAATAAAGGAGAAAAAGCTCTTAGAAAAACAAAAACGTTAACTTTATATATAATTGTTTTTCATAAGAAGCCAAAATCCTAACCCCTTACGCTTTACATGACAGCCATATATTTGCCTGAAGATATTGTCTTAGTGATATTCTACACATTCCACTGACTCTCACCAGCATCAGACTCTGAAACACCCGTTTGGTGTCTGCTTAAGGGAGAAGCATCAGTGATCAGCTCACAGTTCCTTATGGGAGTATTTACAATGGGGCTTAATCAGTTAAGGACAAGTAATACAGCTGATGTGGGTAGTGGGGTGGATTAAGATCATGAGATGTTCTGTCATTATATACGGACATCTGGAACAGTCTGATACGCTGGTGGAATCTGTAGCTCCCCCAAAATAGACTTAAAGTCACATTAAAAACTTCAGGGGAAACTTCCAATAATCTTACGTCCAACGGGGTGGGATTATACGAAATGGACTCTCTTAAAATTTATTCATGGGGATTTAGTCACTAAAACACGAAGTGTACTTTGTTATATAGCAGTTTTCCTGATAAGAATTTTTAATAGGTACCAAATGTGTGAACCTAACACACAGATATGCCCTCTGGACATACCCAACATGTCCATGTTTTTATTGCCTTTAAAGAACCCTTGAAAGAACTGTCTACATTTTTTTCTCCATTTCTCTACTTTTCATTTGCTCTGTGTGTGTGTGTGTGCGCATGCGTCTGTAGTGGGGGCGGGGATACAGAATACAGAAAATCTATCGCTTTCCAGCATATTCTGGTCTGTCTTCTGCGCCCACCACCCCACAGACATTGCTTCCATCAGACCACAGAGGACTTCCACGTGACTAAATCTGTGGACAGGGGCGCCTGGGTGGCGCAGTCGGTTAAGCGTCCGACTTCAGCCAGGTCACGATCTCGCGGTCCGTGAGTTCGAGCCCCGCGTCAGGCTCTGGGCTGATGGCTCAGAGCCTGGAGCCTGCTTCCGATTCTGTGTCTCCCTCTCTCTCTGCCCCTCCCCCGTTCATGCTCTGTCTCTCTCTGTCCCCCCCCCAAAAAAAATAAACGTTGAAAAAAAAATTAAAAAAAAAAATCTGTGGACAGTTCTCTGTCCTCAGCTGCAACAATCTGGCACCTCCTCCTTTTCCAAACACTTTCCTTTCTTGGCTTTTGTGATACTAATTCCTGATGTTCTGCCTCTCCCACTGCTAGGTCCTACTTAATCTATTTTTCTCTCAACCAAATGAACTTTTTTTTTTAAAAGTTAGATCAGATCATTTCACTCCTTCCAACAGCTTTCCATTGCATCTAGAATAAGATCCAAATTTCTCATCACTTCCCGTAAAGTCCTGCTGGACTTAGCCCCTGCCTGCCTGTGTCACCTGCATTGTGCCCTGCCACCTGCCTGCCCACTTCCTGTGTCTTCTCAGCCATTTATACCTTCAGGGCCTCTCTGTTGACAGTTCGCTCTGCTTGGAGAATGTCCCCCCCTCCCCCCCATCCTTCTCCCCTCTGGATCATTCTTGGCAACTGGATCTCAGCTCATAAGCTATCTCCTCTGAAAGTCCTCCAGAGCGTCTGTCTCATGTTTACTTTGTCTTTCTCTCTATTTATGTCATTCGTAGCACTTATCCCCTTCAGTGAATACCGATTTTATTTATCATTTATTACCGTTCTCCTCCATGAGAATGTACATAAGAAACATGACAATTTTGTGCACTTCTATATTCCTAGGGGTTAAAAGATTGCTTGATGCATAATAGGCAGTCACCAAATATTTGCTGAATAAGAGAGAGAGAGAGGAGGGGAGAGAGAGAGGGAGAGAGAGAGAATCCCAAGCAGGCTCTGCACTATCAGCAGAAAGCCCAATGCAGGGCTCAAACCCCAGCCATGAGATCATGACCTGAGCTGAAACCATGAGCCAGATGCTTATCCGACTCAGCCGCCCAGGCACCCCATAGGTAACTACTCTTATTAGTACTATTACTACCTTGTATATCCTTCCCAGGTTTTATATGCATATTTGGACATATTTATATGCATATTTATATGCATATTTGGCATATATGAAGATATGTTATTTTCTGTCATTTCAGAAAAATGATAATATGCTGTCTACATTGATCTGCACACTCTTTTCCCACTCAACAGTCCATTTGGGAGATATTTCCACATTAGCACATAAAGAGCTTACTGTAGCTACAAAGGAAGTGTGACTGTAGTAAGGACAGACAACTAGATCAATGGGACAGGACAGTCCAGAAATAACCCACAGCTATCTGGTCAATTGACCTTCAGCAAAGATGCCTAAGGAACTAAGTTTCAAGTTTTTTCACAAATGTTCCTGTAACTGAATAACTACAGAAAAAAATGGATTTTGATCCCTAGATCACATACTACGTAAAAGTTAATTTGAAAGGAATTAGTAACCCAAATTTGAAAGCCAAAATTCTAAAACTTCTGGAAGAAAACATAGGAGATATCATTGTGTCATTGGGGAGGCAAAGTTTTTTTTAGATAATACTGAGAAAGCAGCAGTTACAAAAGAAAAGTTAAACTGGACTTCCTCAAAATTAAAAACTTCTCTATATGCATGAAGAGAGATCTATATCTCAAAAGACTTAGATCCAGAATAGAGCACTTATATAATTCAATAATAATAATAAAAAAAACCCAAGTGACTTGAACATTTAACATACCCACTAGAATGGATAAAATTAAAATTAAAACAATGACTACCCCAAATATTGGTAAGGATGAAGCAATTAGAACTATGTCCCTTCGGGGCGCCTGGGTGGCGCAGTCGGTTAAGCGCCCGACTTCAGCCAGGTCACGATCTCGCGGTCCGTGAGTTCGAGCCCCGCGTCAGGCTCTGGGCTGATGGCTCAGAGCCTGGAGCCTGTTTCCGATTCTGTGTCTCCCTCTCTCTCTGCCCCTCCCCCGTTCATGCTGTGTCTCTCTCTGTCCCCAAAATAAATAAACATTGAAAAAAAAAAAAAAAAAAGAACTATGTCCCTTCGCTGGCGGACATGTAAACTGGTTACAACCCTTTGGAAAACTGTTTTAACAACTTCTCATAAATTTAAACACACACTTTCCTTACGACCTGGCAAGTCCACGCATGGGTGGAACTGAAAGAAAAATAGATCTATCAAAAGATTCATACCAGAATATTCATAGCAGCATTCTTCATAATAGTAAAAAAAAACTAAAGCCATCCCAAACGCCCGTGAACTGGAAAAGAGATCACTAAATTGAGGTATATTTATGCAATGGACTACTACTCAGGAACATGGACAAAACTCGAAAATATTATGACACAGTAAGTCAGCCTTCAAAGAGTATATTCTGCATTGCTCTATTTGTAGATGAAATTCTGAAACAGGTGAAACGAATCTGGGTTGACAGAATCGGGTCAGTGGTTTCCTTTGGGCTGCAAGGCAGTGATAGTCAGGAAAGGGGCACGAGAGAACTTTTTAGGCTGTCGGAAATGTTCTATTATCGCGACAAAGGTGGGGAGTACACAGGTGTATGCATTTGTCAAACCTTGCCAAACTGTATGTTCCAAGTCTGCATCTTCTGTGAAAAATACCCCTCAATAAAAATAATGAGATAAACTATTTTGAAGCATGAAATGATAACAATATAACAAAAATTTACATGAAAGGGAATTCCTTTAAAAATGAGGATCAAGGCGGGGCCTGGGTGGCTCCATCAGTTAAGCGTCCGGTTCTTGGATTCAGCTCAGGTCATGATCTCATGGCTTCGTGAGTTCGAGCCTCACGTTGAGTGCCTTGTTGACAGTGGGGGGCCTGCTTGGGGGGCCTGCTCTCTCTCTCTGCCCCTCCCCCACTTGCGCTGTCTCAGTCTCTCTCAAAATAAAGAAGTAAACTTAAAAAAAAATGAGGCTCTCAAGATCTGGGATACAGAATCCACGACTTGGTTGGTGCTGGAGAAAGGAAGATAAAGAGAATTGGGCACGGGCTGGTAAGCAGAGCCCTTCGGCCGGGCTGCTGGGGAGCTGATAGGAAAATGGTATCACTAGGAAGGCACACGAAATCTAAAGTCCTGCATTTCCAGTCCAGCCTTTTTTCCTAGTGCTGCTACAGCTTACAGCAAAGCTTCAGAAGCGGGTCCCGTTTATCTGAGACTGAATTTTTTTCCCCATTATGTCACTAATGAGGTTCGTGCCTTCCCTTCCTCTCTCACCTCTATGATTAACATTCTATGGTGACCTTTAAGTTGAATTACTTTTGCCTTTGTCCAGAAGCCGAATTCACCAGAGCTTCATCCAAAGCTTAAATTACCCGTAAACAACAAGATCGCTCCATAGAACAGAGCGAGGAACGCTACCAGGGACATCGAGAATCTGGATTCAGTGTCTCTTGGATGCTACCAAAATGGAGAGGAGTCCCGTTCAACTTGACGTTTATGGAATGTGCCTTGAAGGCTATTATCTGAATATCAACCTACCTTCTCTTCCTGCCCTTTCTCTGAAAAGAGGAATTATATCTATAAATAAGAACATGACAGAATCTCCTAAGAAAATGAGATTTTCTCTCAATTATTTAGCCTTTAAGCCATTTTGTTAATTGCTTTTTTTTTAAGACTGGAAAATGAAACTTAATAAAGAGAGACGGCTATAATTAAGCATTGAGAAAAAATATACACAAACTTGGAATTTGCATTGTTAAGTTTCAAGAGGGAAGAAGGCAGAGGTAAAGGAGGAACAGCAGTTTTTATAGAAATGAAGAAAACATTCCTTCGGACAGTGGCCGACCTCCTACTTCCAAATAATCCTGCCGTCTGCGTCTCCCCACAGACCAGGTGCCTTCTCTCAGGACACGTGGAGAAGGTACAGCAGACATGACCGAGCTGGGCATCCATCACTTCGGATTCATTCAGTCACTGTTTTAAGACTGATCACTGCCCTTCCCTGCAAGGCTAAGCAACTACGATCAATTATCGCTCCTGTTCTCTAGTTAGCACGCGATCAGCTCCTGCAAATCTTGGAATAGGGTAAAAATGCATATAAATTCTGTCAGCAGAACTAAGGTGTTTCTTTTTTTTTTTTTTTAAATTTTTTTTTTCAACGTTTATTTATTTTTGGGACAGAGAGAGACACAGCATGAACGGGGGAGGGGCAGAGAGAGAGGGAGACACAGAATCGGAAACAGGCTCCAGGCTCCGAGCCATCAGCCCAGAGCCCGACGCGGGGCTCGAACTCACGGACGGCGAGATCGTGACCTGGCTGAAGTCGGACGCTTAACCGACTGCGCCACCCAGGCGCCCCAGAACTAAGGTGTTTCTGATGGAAGAATGTCTATTCATGGAAATTTCAAAGAGGAAGCCTTATCAATTAACACCGGCCCCGAGGTACAGAGCCTCAAGGAAATGAGACCAATCCTGTAAGAGACTAGCAATTTAACAGAACGGTACTTAATAAAACGGGGATGCTCACTCAGACCACTACAGAACAATGGCACCATCACACCATTCCTGTTTGTTAAGATACAACTCAATGGATTGAAGGTACACAATTAAGTGTGAATAAGTGATTTAAAAACTTTTAATGAAAAATTGTAGAACTACCAAATGGATGGAGAAAGGAGATGGTATAACGAATCTCCACATATGCATCATTCACATGTTATGATTATTGAGGTTTGGCCACATTTGCTTTGTTGTTTGTCCTTTGCTGAAGATTGTTAAAGCCCATCCCCGCAGCACGCAATCTCAGGCCTAAATACTCCAGTAGCCATCTGTAAAAGCACAATCTCAGATACATATTCACCTACATCTTAACAACAAGGTTGTCTCAGGTCCAGTCCAAAAGAAAATCTGAGGGGCGCCTGGCTGGCTCAGCCGGTTAAGCCACAGTCTTTGGCTCAGTTCATAATCTCACGGTTCCTGAGTTCGAGTCTCGTGTCAGGTGCTGGGCCCACAGCTCAGAGCCTGGAGCCTGCTTCCGATTCTGTGTCTCCCTCTCTCTGCCCCTCCCCCGCTCACGCTCTCTCTCGTTCTCAAAAATGAATCTTAAAAAAATTAAAAATAACGTAATTGTCTCAGAAATGCCTTTTCTCATAGCTGATACACTCAAATTAAGATCTAAAGAAGCCCCAAACATTGCATCTGTTAAATCCTTCTAAATCTTTTTTTTTAATCTCCAGCAGTCTTTCAGTGTCATTAACTTGGCATAGAAACTATGCCGTTTGTCCTATAAAATACCCCTTATTCTAGATTTCCGTGTGTTCTACTTTTATGTTATTTAACTACTTGTTCTCCTCCCTCCACTTCCTTTTGGCTAGAAGTTATCAACTGAAGCTTAATTAGATTCAGGTTCAACTTTCCGGCATGACTACCTCATGATGGAGGGTGCAGGGTGCTTCATGTTACGTAAGGAGGGAGAATGGGTCCTGTTTTCTCACTTTGGGCCGTAAGGAAAACCTGGCCCCTCTCTTCTCTGGTTCTTTCTCAGTCTTTAAGCTAATGAGTTCAATCACTGATGACCACTGCCTGAACCGGTGATTGCATGAAGACTGCAAAATAGTGATTTTCTGATTCTATCACTTCTTCTGTATTTGCTACCTGTAATATTTCTGCAAAGAAGAGTTTTTCCTCATCAACTGGTCATTTAGATTACCAAAAAAATATAGTTCTTTCAATGAGAGGATAAATAATTTTCTTTCTTTACTTGTCAATTTTCAGAGCAAGCAACTGGTATCCTAATAATTTCCAAAGGGTGGTTGCAAAGCATTTCTAAGCATAAACTAAATGATATGCTAACCGTCTCCATTATTTTTAAAGTTCTAGTTCAAGACTTAAATTTCCTAATGAAGAGTTTCTGGAATAACTCCAAGCTCAAACGCTTTTCTTTACTCTTATTTTCTATGTGATTTATGTATTCTATCAATTTCACATTCTATTGGAGTCTATGAAAATTTTAATAAATGCAGTGATCAATTTGATTAGGCTAGAATGGGAACCATCACCGACCCATCAGTGTCCCCCTCCTTCCCCAGGACACCTGTGTACTGGCATCTCCAAAAGACAGAGATGCTGCCTTCTGATTGACTGGAATCCTTGAGTACAACCCTGATTGTACTCAGTTTATAAATCAGTAGTTGCTGTCTGAGAGTATGAAAGCACACAAGAGTATCAGGTGCATCTCTGTGACGATAAGATTAAGAACTGTTGAAGGAGAGTTTGGGTATCTGACCCGTAAGGCCAGCGGGGATCACTTTACTCTGTGAAAGGGCTGCTCCCTGATTCCTGGCAGCCATTTTGGGGACATGTGCTTTGGACCATACAACCTCTCTATAGATTTAATTCTGGGAGAACAATTCAAAACATGCCGGATTTGTGACAGGCAGAATAATGGCCCTTTGTAGATGCCTACACCGTTATCTCTGGAACCTGTGATGATGTTACCTTACGTGGCAAAAGGGACATTGCAGATGTGATTACAGTTACAGACTTAAAATAAAGGCATTATCCTGGGTTATTTCAGTAGGCTTGACCGAATCACAGGAGCCCTTAAAAGTAGGGAACATTCACTGGCTGGAGGCAGAAGAAGAACATGGCAGAAGGAAAAGTGAGAGGATACTCAGCCTCAGATAGATTTCATGCTTGCTGGCCCTGAGATGTAGAGACCTACATGCTAGAACAGAGAAAGGCCTCTAGCAGGTAAGGGGAGCCCCATCCTGGCAGCCAGTAAGGAAACAGGGACCCCAGTCCTCTAACCCCAAAGAACTGGACCCTGCCAACAACCTTAATGAGTATGGACACAATTCTTCCCAGAGCCTCCTGATAGGAGTACAGCTGGTCAACACCTTGCTTCAGCCTCCTATGACCCAGAATGAAGAGACTGCAGACGCCAACTCAGACCTCTCACCCACAGAACTATCAAATAAAAAAAAAATAGGTTGTTTTAAGCCACAGAACTTGTGGTGATTTGGTGTGGTAGCAATAGAAAGCCCAATCACTATGGACACTGGGTCTATAATATCACTTGGTGGGAGGGCATTATACTCTCTGCTGAATGAATCACTAGTGCTCCCTGAGCGTAGAATATTTGAGTTATCACAATGTAGAAGAACTGCCCTCACTCCCCCCTCTCGACTCCATAGCCTCTTCTTGATCTTGTCCCAACACTGTCAGGAGCTATGATTTAGGCTATATCGTTTTGTTGATTATTTTCTTGATGATGTGTTCCTATGAGTGGTAGTATTATCCCAAGATGTATTATTAGCAAAGTGTTATAACTATTTTACTTTGGGTGTCACCCAAGGTACTCAATTATCCTTTACAGGACTACTTTTATCAAAGCACATTTTTTTACCCCAACTGAAACACGGACTTAGCCGTGATCTTGCAGAATACCTCTTGTTTGAAAGTTAGGAACTGCGCACATTTTACACAGTAATGACTATCCCAGTGGCATGTGAAAGTGTTATGCTAAAAGCAGTACAATTTTTACATGTAAGACTAATTGGTTGCATAATCAATAGGTTATAGAAAATGAAGGTTTTAAAGGGCAATATGAATATTTTCTTTAATTAAATAATGTGCCTCTCAAGCTGTTTTCCGCAGAGAGAGTAATCAGGGATGACTATTATCAAACTAAGCCAATTTTATCCTTTTTCAAAAAGGAGAAGAATGTGGAAGGAATAATGCCAAATGTTGCTACTACATTCTGATGGAGATAAATGCATGACAAAGTTAAGTCCTATAGGCAAAAAAGACCAGAAGAGACACCAACATAATTTCATAAATGATGAAAATCATGTAACAAAAGCTTTCTAGATGATGGGTTAATGAGATGTTACTAATGTAAATTTTATGCCTTGTTTAACTTTTTCTTCTGGTGGAATTTTCCAGTGTGACACCCATATTTAATATCAGAATTTCCAGGAAAACAGAAGAACCAGAATGACATTTCAGCTGCATATTCCTTGTAAGATTTGGGGGGGGGGACTGAAATATCAAAGTCACATTAGAAAATGTAATTAACTTAAATCCCTTTTGGGAAAGGCAAAAAGAAAAGTGAATCAGAAATAGAAATTATCTTACAGAGAACATTTAAAAAGCGCCAAACAGTCAACGTTAGCTATTATTCCCGAGAACTTTGTCCTCCTAGCATGTCGACTTTCTGGTCACAAGACATCGCCCATCATATTGCCCAAACAATTTACAGCACAAAGGAATCATACTATTCTTTTAAAATGAAGAGCAGTGAATTAAGAAGAACCATTATTGTACCAGATTCCTTCAATCTCAATGGAATGGCCCAATGCTTGCTGGAAAATTACTTCAGACTGCTTAACTGCCACAAATGAAGTGAGATCTTCCTCCATGCATGCATGTGCAGAATATAAATATTTTAATTTCACCAGTTCAATGAGCGATTTCACAGGGCTGCTATTTTACAGGACCGCCCATGGAAAATTAAGGGGTGAGTTTGGGAGTGGACCATATGTTTCTAGAGAGAACCTACTTTGCTAGGAGGGCTCATGAACACGTGTTCATTTCCCCCTCATTCCTTTTCCAAGAACAGCAGGAATGATCTGTGTTTCTGCCCCAGAAGGTAACCCTGTTGGATGCTATCAGCACACCTGTGAAGGTATTAATGATTACATTTGAAAATTCTAGCTACCTTCTGCTTCAATTAGTTTCCTCTCTGCCATATACACACACACATGAAAGTTTAAAGAAATATGGCTATTTTTCCCCCCAAAAGGCTTTCAAGTTGTCAGGGATTCCAGGCATAGACCATCCCATTGGCTTGCTAGGGGGCTGTATCAATTCCCTGGTGAAGGAAATAGTGATCCTCTGACTTCCCCAGGTGACACCAGCATCCATAAAGGTAATTTTAGTGAAATTATTTATTACTATAAAATCTCAAAGCTTATAAGCCCACCCGAACATACTTTTTTTTTTTTTCCAAATTAGTATGGTGAAACATCTAATTTTTTTTCCCATCAACTGCGGACTGAACGTTTCCCCAAACTCTGTGATTTAATTAAATTCCTCTTGCTCTGTAGGGACCAGGTGCCTATAACGTAATTTAATTTCTTGTATGCTAAGTTTTTAAATATATAGTATGTGTATGCGCTTTAATACTTACAATTTGTATGTATGTGCATGTCTTATATATATAATGTATTACGTATACAGCATGTGGTATATGCTAGTTTATACCAGCAGGTCACCTTGATGTATCACGAGAAGAGATGTTCCTTTACTTTACTGAGCTCATGCAGTGTGTGTTTCCATGGAAGGGGCAGCCCCTGTGTTGATTCTTTATCTTTTTCATTACTACAAATTTCTTTTCATACTTAGTATAAAAACTCTCCAATTTAAATATTCTCAGGGGAACTGTGCTTCTACCTAATAGAACAGATAAGTTCCTACATCAAGATTAATGATCACTTTATGGTGAGATGTTATTTTTACAAACCAAACACTGTATTTTTGGGAAAATAAATTCCTACACACACACACACACACACGTGTGTGTGTATAGTTCCAGTTCCTGGAATGTTGCAGACACAGACTTGCCTTAAAACTCAAGGCTGTTTCCCTCCTGGGATACTCTTCCTCCAATCAGTCACCTGGCAAATTCTTGCATCTTTTCCAGGTTGGTTTTCATGTCACCTTCTCCCTGAGGTTGATTCCCCCAACGATCTCCATAGTCTCCAGCCCCTTGCCCTCTGACCCTGCCATCATTTGCTTTGTCCTTCTAATGGACTTCTCTTTGGTTACTGTTATAGTTTTTATGTTTCTGGGTTTAGAATTTATTACTGCATTTGTTAGAATACAGTCCCCACAAGGGGGATCCTTCTCTGTTCACTTATATAAAGCATAATAAGTCATCTATAAAATTGGCCGAATAAGTGAGAAAGAGAATTTAAAAAATCTTCTGTAATAAGGATATTGATCTTCTGTAATAAGCATAATACATACGCTCACAAATGTAATCAGACTTATTTGGAACAAGAACTGAAAACAAAATTTATGTGTATCAGTGAATCATTAACGAGACACATTGGACACCTCAAAGGATACAGCCAATGATCGCAAACTCCTCTCTTCTGAAAGGTTTAAGCATATTTAATAATCATGCACTTACTTAATCGGTAATACGGTAATGATTATTTATTATCAATGCAGCACTTCTGACCTGCATTGCACTTTCTCTTTAGTGAGTTTTCACAGGCCAAACATCGTTGAAGTATTATCTTTTCAGGAACTGCAGAGATAGGAGGCAACTGGAAAGCCCAGTACTTGTTGGTACTGTGAAACTGTAATTCTTTAAAGATACTATGGTCCACACGAGATTGACAACTGGAGAACACGGAGGCTAAGAGTTCACACCTTTCTTGAACCTTCATCGATCAGTTCTGAGCATGGACATCATAACTGAGCACCTATCAAACAAGACTGCCATCAGAGAGGTCTGACTCTTTTATTTGGCCTCTGTTGGTGTAGCTATGATGCCACCAAAGTGGGGCGGGGGACCTGGTTCTCGCTTTTCATTAATAGCGAGACTTTTGTTATTCTTGTTAGAGACTGACTTAGGTAGAGTAGTCAACCAGTCACATACTGCTTTCCAATAAGTGAGAAACAAAACTGGATATTTTAACCTTGCAAGGAGATAAAATTGCATTTAAAATGATAACAACCAAGAGAACACTTGAAGCGACCTTTGCTTTCAATGATCTCTCTCATCCACTAATTCTAAAGTTGGAAAGATGACAGGGCCAGGAAGAAGGCGTGGTCCCTATTGTTTATTCATTTGGGGAGGATAAAAGATGGCTCGGAGAGCATCGGTTAAATGTCATCAGATTACATTCACATTTCCACAAAATAATTTCCAACATTTATTCAGATACATGTCTTTAATACAGACTTCTATTAAGATACTATTTTTGCCTCATCTAAAATTCACACAAAGGGGAAAGGCTGTTTTTTATAATGTCAAAATAAAAATGAATATTAGATTTTCCTGTCCATATTAAATTGGCATGTATGCCTTAGTTTTTACAACATACATGAGGTTGTCTGGGACACATCCTAAGAAAATAATTCCATGACAGGACAAAATCTGCCGTTTATTTGGCAAGCTCTTTGACATACTATCTAATTTTATCCTTGACATAAAACCTAAGAGGTACATGTTATTACAGCTTTTTTAGCACAGGAAACTAAAACTAAGGGAGAAAGTAGCTTTCCTAAAATCATACGGATTATAAATCCCAGTCTATACTCTTTACTCGTTACCCCCACAGTTGTGTGATCTTCCAAAATAATATGCTTCCAAGGTGTTGAAAGATATTATTATGGTAAGTTCTAGTTGAAGGTTTTCTGAAAATTACAGTGAAATAATGTTTATTTAAGAAGAACTCGGGGTGCGTGGTGGCTCAGTCGGCTAAGTGTCTGACTCCTGATTTCAGCTCAGGTCATGATCTCATGTTTCATGGGATTGAGCCCTGCATCGGGATTTGTGCTGATCATGGAGCCTGTTTGGGATTCTCTCTCTCTCTCTCTCTCTCTGCCCCTCCTCCACACATGTTCTCTCTCTCTCTCTCTGCCCCTCCTCCACACATGTTCTCTTTCTCAAAATAAATAAACATTAAAAAAAAGAACGAAAGAATTAGATTTTAGAAATAGTTGGCATTTTCCATGTAGAGCAGTACTGTAAAAGAAGATATTTTCCAACATCCACATATATTGTGTTTTTAAGCATGCATTGACTAAAAACATGGAGCAGGTTGGAATGAGTCATCTCTTCGGCCGCCACATTGACAAATGTACACCTAAAACAAGGCCAGCAGTTTCTGGTAAAACTTGAGATCCCGACTCAGAAATCAAAATGTGACTGAGCTGGACGGGGACCAGAAGGGAGCGAAAGTGCTCTGCATTCTAACCTGTGGTCAACACTTTCCAAGGAACTCAGAAAAAATCAGTCCATCTCTGCGATGTAGATTTCCTCGCTGACAGAACCGTATTGTGTATCAATCTCTATGCAAATCATAGCACAAAGTACCAGAATACAATATGGAGCAAAAATCAAATTCCTAGCTGACGAACCCAACTGAGCACAGACACGGTAGCTGAAGTTCCAACCGAGATAAAGAAAACAGAAAGTGACATGGTGCTTTGGGGAATGAAAAAATGAGTAGATCCTACTACCTGCCTCTGAGTGTTCTATATTTTTGGAAAGAGAAGGAACGCCTATATCTAACCATAATTGAAACCAGACTCTAAGTTCCAGAAATGCATTGCTATGAATTTTAGAAAGAGAGAAATCCCATCTTTTTCAGGAGGATCAATAAAGAGTTTATGGAAGAAGTCAGACTTAACGGAGTCTTGAAGGATGGCGAAGAATTGCACGTTGCTGCTAATTCTGTTAACAAAGAAGGTGTGTTCCAGCAGCATTTTTATGTGGCCATAAATTGTACCACCCAACAAGGAAGTAATTTTGGAAGCACAGACATTAGTCCGAGATGCAGGGAAAATCATAGGATGAAGGTAGGGATGGGGATAGGCAAGAGTCATTAACAACAACTAATTTATGACAAATTCACTGAATAAGTTCAAATATACACATGATAGTGTTGGGAAGGATGGAAAGAATGAGATGATGTGAGGAGAGGGAATGAAGGAGATAGTCTCCAAAGGTGGCCATCAGCAATTCCTTGTCCCCCAACATGCAGGAGAGATGGGATCCGTCCATGTCTCCTTCCTGAATCTGGGTAGGCTTGTCACTTTCTTTGATCAGCAGGGTGCTGCAGAAGTGATGCTGTGCCCATCAGGGGTCCAGATACTACGAGTCCCGGTGATGGATCTCAGCTGTCAAGCTGTAAGGAGGTCCAGAATATCCTCCAGAGAGAGGCCACAGGGAGAGGCCCAGGACAACGGGACATTACATGGAAGGTGGCCCACTTGGAGGAAAACTGAGGTGCCCCAAGAGATTCACCATCAACATCACAGACATGTCCACCCCGAATTTATTTATAACCACTTCTTAAAGTCTCACCTCTCTTTCTCTCTCTCTCTTCTTTCCACAAGGGACAAGTGAATAAATTCCTAAAGAATGAATCAACACTTACTGAGCACTCTGTATGCGACTGGCAAAGCGATAAGGGCACATCAATGAGAGTATGATAAGACTTCTCCAGAAACCAAAGCAGTATCTCTTATTCATGATTTAACAGCTCAAATCAACTCTTAGAGAAACTGTTCTGACTCCCACACTAACAACTAGGATGTCAGGGGCCCCTTGTTCATGTTCCTAAAAACACTGATATATTCCTCCATCATATTCTAATCTGTTTATTGGTCTCTCTTATCCACTGAACTCAACTACTTATGCACAGAGACCAATAAATTTGATCTTCAGTACATAACAGACGCTTATTCAGGAAATATAATCTCTAGAATACGATTAAGTACCAGGCCAAAACTTACTTTTCTGGAACACAGCACTTGATTGACTGACAGATGGATGCATGGATGGACAGAATGACTAAGTGCTCTGGGAGCACAGTGGAGACTTAAAATGCGTTCTCTGTAAGTTTCAGCTAATTAGCCAAGAAGGGCATTGGATTGTTTTTCATCACCACTGAGGGGAAGCTTTGGGAGGCCTGAGCACAGGCACAGAAAGAGGTGTGACCAAGAGGAAAGTCCAGGTCTTGGATTTCTGTTGTGCTGCCGAGGACAACCAGGTTATGACAGGAGATGCTCATAGATGAACGGGGAAAAGGCAGCTGGGACAGAGCACAGGGTATGTGTGGGGTGGGGGGGGGGTGCGGGCGGTGCTGGTAAAGGAGCTGAGACAGGAAGAGTGGAAAGTGCTTTGGAGGTCACGCTCAGGGCCCCTACATTTTATCCTAGACGCAATGTAAATTCTTTGGGAGGTTTTTGGAGGGCAGTAAATCTGATGAGACTTCAAACTGTGGCGTAATCTTTCACTGACCCAAAGGAGGACCAGGGTAGGGAATAGAATTTCCAGTATGACTCTACACTTCTCAGTGGGGACACCCTGGTCGAGGAGACACCACCACCAATTACCATGAACAGATTTTTTTTTTTTGAAACCAGGGACAGTTTGGCTCTTAGAGAATCTGTTATCAATTTATGGAAACACACTATTATATTAAAAAAAAAAAGGCCCTAAGAAATATTAGCGAATGCCTTTATAGGTCTGGCGGATTTCTTTTTTTTTTTTTTAAATTTTTTTTTTTTTCAACGTTTATTTATTTTTGGGACAGAGAGAGACAGAGCATGAACGGGGGAGGGGCAGAGAGAGGGAGACACAGAGTCGGAAACAGGCTCCAGGCTCTGAGCCATCAGCCCAGAGCCCGACGCGGGGCTCGAACTCACGGACCGCGAGATCGTGACCTGGCTGAAGTCGGACGCTTAACCGACTGCGCCACCCAGGCGCCCCTGTCTGGCGGATTTCTAAGTGGGTGTTTCTGGTATTGGTAAAGACCTAGATTCCCAATTTGGATCTAAACTGGATCAGAATTCACTTAAAACGGGCTGGAAATAAACCCCAGCAATGAAAAAAATTGCCCCCAAGCCAATATTATCTTATATTGTTAAGAACATCGTGAAAACTGCCACGAGCCACAGAAAAACTGGAATTCATATTCTCACTTAAACTTAAAAAGATTGACATGCAAATGAGTCAAGGAAATTAAATCCAGGCAATAGGGGGAATGAATTTGATTCGTTTCGCTGTTGTGGGGAAAGTACCGGGCCAGATTACTGGGTATTAACACAGGGTTTCTGCAAGATGAGGCGGCGATCTCCGTATGATTCCTGCAGACAAATATTCACATTAAAACATCCACTTCTCTAAATGGCAGTAATTGGCCTCCAGCTGACAGCCTCAAAACAGGCCAAGACGTGGGAGCTAGATGAAGTGGACTGAAACGAGACATATTCCTTCCAGAACCAGGTGGAGACTCCCTCTGGCAGCCACGGAGGAAAGCCAGGACTGTCCTTTGTTTCAGGCTGTCCCTGCTTTTGGAGAGTTGAATTATATTAGTCTCTCCAAGGTCAGCAGATCTCCAACTAGGTGACTGTTAGCAATGACAAAGGAGACTTTCCTGAAAAACACGGAGTGACGCCTCTGCCCAGGACACAACTCGTGGTTTCTAACCCTTCACCGGAGGACCTGTCTGTGCCAACCTGGGACCTTGCCGCCAGCGGGTCCAAGGGCAAGAGAGGCCCACGGAGCTTGGCACCTTCAATATCAAGTCTGCTGGCTGCATCGCTGTAAATAAAAACAGGATGGCACACGCAATCTGTGCCCAGAGCAGAATCTGCCTCTAGCCTGAGAAGCACCCTGCAG
The DNA here is from genome assembly GCF_022079265.1 of Lynx rufus. Lineage (NCBI taxonomy): Eukaryota > Metazoa > Chordata > Mammalia > Carnivora > Felidae > Lynx > Lynx rufus. Next base: position 161,618,805 of record NW_025814856.1, on the reverse strand, counting down.
ACTGAGCGCAGGGCAAGAGGCCCCAGTTTTTTGGCTGCAGATTTCGTGGGGGCTAATCCTTGCTAAAGAAAGCGGGGAGCTGACATGCCCCGCCCCCAGGGTGTTTTTCCTTTTGAATTCTCAGTAAAAACACATCTGAACTGGTCTGGCCTCTCTTCCTCGAATGGCTAAAGGACGGTGCCTTGCAGCCCTTTTCCTCTGAAGTCATTTTGCTATCGACGTAGCACGACCATAATGTTTCTCTCTTCTTCATTATTATTCTGTTGGTATCACTTCCTTTCTCTCTTGATTAGGTTTTCATTTCAATTATCTAAGCTATTATAATTTTTTTTTATGACTGCTACTATTAATACTGCTGCTGCTTCCAAACAGTTGTTATTGTTTCTTATCTGAAGTGAGTGATGGTGTGGAGAAGTGAACAGTAACTGACATATGTTCCTTTGGGGGCAGGTTGATAAATTTCATGGAGGTCGCGAAGGCTGGGCAACTACGGATCATGCAAATATGTTATATGTGTATAAAAATATGGTTGCATTTGAATATCTACTCAGGACATAGAATATAACAACAATACATAATATTCTCTCTGAATATTTGAGAACTCTTTGTACAGCACTTAGTTCTTCTGATTTTGAACTCGTCTTTGAGATGGGATTAGGCGGACCACGTGTCCCAGACTCTATATGCGATTTTGTTCTCCCATATTTGTTGTGAGGGTCCATGCTGGGTCCAAAGCTTTCTAAAGACCTTTCTTGGTGGCTGCAGACCACCGTGATTTGAGAGCCCTTCTGAACCGCTGAGCAATGTTGCGTCTTCCGCATGCTGTGGGACGGAGAGTTGAGGTGTTGCTGTGATATATGGAAGCTCACTGTAACAAGCGCAGGGAAATTTAGACATCCAAATGAGGCACATCCTTCAAAGCGTTCTCAGCAGGAAGTTCCTGACACTTTTTTCTCACTGAAGCTGCCTTGGCTTAAAACACTTTTCTCTTTTGAAAGTGCCTTAAGTTTACAGTTCCTATTTTACGCTTCAGTTTGCAGGTCAAACAAGGAAAAGAAAATCTCCTTTTATACTTGCACCAGGGTTCTGGTCTATAATGATATCCCTTTTTCTGATCAGCCACCTTATTCAGCTGACTGCGGTACAAGTGACTTTGGGAGGGTTCCCCAAATCAAATCTGCCCTCAGCGATGACGATTTTTATCTAGCACATAGCATACGATAAATATTTGATGACAGCATGATTGAATTAGACACTTGGCAGGATAGTGAAAATTAGGTGCTTTTGGCTCCAAAAATGGAGTTAAAAAATTGCCGCAAGCAAGGGCACTATTGCCTCGTGGTCTTATATTATTATCTAATTTAATTTGGGCACATGCCATATATTTGTTGTGTGAAGAATGTATGTGTTTCATTTCTTCTGTGCCTATCCTCAAGTGCCCATGGTGAAGGCCTGTTAATTATTTTTTCTTACTGCATACATCATATAGTGTATAAGTTCCACCGAAAGGTTTTACTGCAAAGATCAGGTGGAGAAAGGAAAGCAGTTTTCTGCCTCAACTACAATACTGGCTGGTTAAAACCCATCATAACCTGACCCTGACCTCCCTTTTCTGCTTCGGTGATCCATCCAACTGTGGGAACCATCTCTGAACCACAGTTTGCCCAAAGCTTTCTGAACACAACCTCTGGTCCCATGCATCTGTGCCTCGATTCAGGAACCTTCCCTTTGTCTGAAATTCTAATGACAACCTACCCACCTTCCCCAGTCCTAAACTACTATTTGGTCAAGTCTTTTTGGACTCATTGGACAGGAAGAATATCTCTGGCCTTGTTTTATCTACAGTACTTTGCAGATTAAAATACTGGAGTGTTTTCTCGTGTTTCCCATTATTTCACAGTGGAGACAGAAGGTATGGAATCCCGTTAGGGCTGGGACCATGTCTTTTGTACCGTGCTCATCCAGTACTTAGCTCCCTGCAGGGTGAAGATGAGGAATTACTAAATGATTACAAAGTGAATAAATGTGTACAAGATTGTTGATGGGAACTAAAGCCCCTCCCCCAATTGCTTTCCTCACTACTAAGAAATCCCTTGGCTTTTATTCTAGAGTTTCTGCCAATTAATGAAGAAATTCTGCCAACACATCCTGGGAAGCAAATAGGAAGTAAATATCTATCATTCTTCCCATCCTTTCGCTTATTCTTTCCTGGGGAGAAGTGACTTGTATAATGGGTGAGATAAGAGCAGAATGACCTTGTTCCTCTTCTTGTCACTCTAGGATCTCTCCGTCTCTCCTGCTGCTTGGCACACGGATTTGTAGGAAAAGTTGGAATTACACATTGGCTGCTTTTGCATGTGGTAGGCATAGGAGAAAGAGTCAACATCAACAGGCTTACCATCTTTCATTTTCTTGGCCTGCTGCTAAGGCAAGTAAGTTCAACACAGAGGGACAGAAACAAGTAGACAATACTTTTGTGGGGACCCCCACTGTTGGGTTATAGAGAGCAGATACTCTTGCTTACAACTCCGTATTCATTTCCTGCTCTTCCTTTTCCTTCTCCTAAAGCCTATTCCTCCCCAGTGGCTGAAGAAAAGGTGACTTTATCCTCAGTTCCAGAATATTGATTTGTCTAAACCAATCATGGTTGTCCCATTACCCTTGCCAGGATTTAGGAATGGCATGAGACCCATTTCTGGCCAGTGAGGAAGAATCAGTGGGAGCTTCCATGAGAAATTTGCTTCCTCCTAAGTAAGAGAGGAGGCTTTCTTCTCCCTCTGGAGGCTTTTATGTCTAGATAGCACACTTGTAACTAACACAGCCCTCTTACTTCCAGCCTGGGGATGAAGCAACACGTAGAGGAGGAGAGAAACCGGAGAGCAACTGAGGAGGAGTACTGAAGCCCTGACGTCCTGTCCTGGGGCAGATCTCCCTATGAACTTCTTGTTATGTGAGATGATAAGTGACCTTATTTTTTAAGCCAGTTTTACCTGGTATTTTCCATTCCTCAGAGGCAAAACGATGCTAATTGACCCAGTACTAAAGCTGGTTGGTACTATATTTAATTCCCCATCCCAGACCCTTAGATCTATTTCTCAGCTGGTTGGCACCCATAAGAGAAATAGTATTATATTACTGGAATGTTCACACTCCTTCTACCAAACCTACTCAGATTTACATCATTGATCTGATAAAACCTCTTGTGAAATTAAGTGTTTTGCGTACTTTAGCAACAATCTAGTTGGTAGGAGTATGCAATATTGTCTAAAAGAACACCTCATACATTATCTACAAATCTTACTAACTTACTAATAGTTTAGTACTTTAGTACTAATAGTTTAGTACTAAAATAGTTTAGTACTTTATTTTCTATGTACTTTATTTTCTACAAATCTTACTAACTTACTAATAGTTTAGTACTTTAGTACTAATAGTTTAGTACTAAAATAGTTTAGTACTTTATTTTCTATGTAGAAAGAGAAGTTATAGCTGTATTTCTTGGGCAGTGTCTGAAATACCACACAACTATATATACTGGATGCTTTGGGATGGTCTCAGCCTCTCAATAACCAAATGTTGAGGCTGGACCGGCCCTTGGGGTTCTTATTATAATTACAAGGTGCCCTTCAATAACAGCCATTAGAGAAGTTTGGAACAACAGAGGCTTATTACTTACGAGACCTGGAAATTACACAACACACCAGGGGCCACACAGTGAGGTTGGGGGTAGAGAGAGTGCACACACGGGCTGGGGGTTCTACTTTTATTGGGGTCAAAGATGGGATCCTAGGGTTTGTAGTTTCACTCTTGATTGGTAAATGTCATACATAAGAGCATGGATTTAAAGCACAGGGAAGAGAAAAGACAAGGAGCCCAAATGGTCAGTTATGGAAATCAGCCAAAATTTCTAAGTCAAAGGAGCCTCAGTGGGGGAAGGTGGCCTGGCCCTTTATCTGCTCCTGGCAGATGTGGCTGGCAATGTATTTACTCCACATAGTCCCTTTGAAGTGGGAACCTCTTTGATGGCAATCAAAGCTGACATCAGGCCCTTGCATTACAAAAAAGAAAAAAAAAAACCAAACCTCTCAGGGCTTACACTATGTTAGAGTACTGGCACAATGCTATATGAAGGATAATTATAGGCACCCGAGACTTAAAGAGCTGCTTTGCGTTATTATCATATTCTTCAGCTTGTATTGAAATTCCTAATCTATTTGTTCAATGTTAAAATTTTGATGAGGAGTTTTTGTACTACCTGGAAATAAAAGTAGTAGACAAGATCTAGTCTCACAGCCCAAATATTTATCTCTTCCCCTTTACAAATTTATGTCAGGACATCACTCAAAGGGTATTTCTCGGAATACTGGGCATACTAGATGCTCAATGAAAACTGTCAGGGGATTGCGTTATATTCCTTTCCTGGAGATTCATAAGTTACATTAGCCTACCCAGATCCCTGATAAGTACTAAAATAATCAAACCTGTTCAACTTTGTTTTACTTAATGTTTCCTAAACTTATTTTGACAAAGTATCTGTTAAATAGCATCCTGTGGAACATATTTTGGGGAATGCTGTCACCGGATAGTTGTCATCAAGCAGTTAAAATTTATTTTTAATGTTTATTTATTTTTAAGAGAGACAGAGTGTGAGTGGGGGAGGGGCAGAGAGAGAGGAAATCACAGAATCCGAAGCGGGCTCCAGGCTCCGAGCTGTCAGCACAGAGCCCGACGTGGGGCTCGAACTCATGGACCGCGAGATCATGACCTGAGCTGAAGTCAGACGCTCAACCGACTGAGCCACCCAGGTGCCCTCCCCCCTGTTTTAAAATTTTTCTTTTAATGTTTCGAGCAGTTTAAAAATGGAAAGGCTAACGTATGGTTTGACTGCGTATATGTGTTAAATCAAATACCAGATTTGTTAAATACCCTATTCATTGTTGGTCAGTAAGAACATATTTGGTTGGGTTTAAGGGAATCTGAAATGCAAAATATTAAACTGAACAGGCCTTCATAAAACAGGAAGGTAAATTGAGAAATTGCTCCAAAGGACTAAAATGAATACAACAAATATATGATCAAAAGATTACATGTATAATATAATATAATATAATATAATATAATATAATATAATATAATATAATCTTGCATAAGTATAGGTGTCTCACGGAGATAAATTCTTGCTAAAGTAATTATGGAGGTGCAATCAATTACTCCTCCAATTAGAATTGTAAATAGGATAGGATTTGCAACGTAATAGCAAGTAACTACACGGATCAGGGTGGGACTGACACTCAGTGGGCAGAGAAGCCTGGAAATATAAATGTCAAGATATTTCTGGAGTCTTGAATCCCTTAACTTATTGAAAATATTTCCATGATTTTGATCGGTAAGCAACTAGAACACTCAGTCATCTGGGATCCACTCTTTATTCATGGTAGGAAAAGAATGAATGAGACTAACAAAGAGAGGTCATAAAAGTCTACTTTGTTCCATGAAACAGCTGGACCAGGAACATTTTTAAAGATGTTAAAGAAATGTGCTGCAGGAGGGCAGCAGCATGAAGCTTTTACAGACTAATCATCTTGTGGCTCCAGTCACCCCATGAATCCCCTTTGGCGCCTCTGTGCCTCCTTGCCCAGCTGTGCTCGGTTATAGAGAAGTTTGTTTGCTTTGCGTCATCTGTAGTTTTATGTATATTCGATTGTTGGTTATCTACACGAAGGTTTTCCTTGTTATGGATAATTCACAAAACATTTTTAAATCCTGGACCAGCTTCCTGCTGTAACCAACATGTTCTGTAGCCATGGCTCCTACCACACGGCTGGTAAGTGCTTCCAGAATAGAAGCTCATTTTAATACTATCCTAGATAAAATATAATTAGGTAAATAGATCTGTCAAAAATCATATTAAAATTCCAGGCCAAATAGAAGTGTCTTTGGAATTATTTGTGCTAAAGCTCCCTTCAATTGTCATTAATAATTAAAAGTGCTTTTCAGCGTTCATTCTTCCTTTCACTTTAAAATGGGGCCTATTAGAGTGGGGATCATGTCTTCTTGGTATATAATAGCACAGAAGTCGCCATTGAGAGGTGTGCACAGTATAGACAACCAATGGATAATGAATTTGCTAACAAAATATCTTTACAAAATACTTGGACGTGGGTATAGGGCTGACACAAAGCTCTCATGCCAATGAGGAATCTTGGGTTATCTTAGAAATCATTTCAAAGTCTGTATTTCTTCCCATTCCTATATCATGGTCATTCACACATAAGGGGACAATGGTGTAGATCTAGTTAAATCTTATGTCCCAAGTTGCTTCAGCTGTAGACTGTCTACTCCAAGAGGCAAAGGTTCTGACTCTACCTGGTTCATGTGTCTATGTATTTAGGGTCACATAATCATTTCCTAGAATTTTAGTATACTGGTACCAAAAAGGAATACTAAATAAAATCTAATGCAACTCCCTCATTTTACACTTAAGAAAATCACTCCAAGAGAGATACTGTCCTATGAGCATATAATTTGTTACTAATAGCTATGACAAGAGTCCAGGTTTCCTTACTAGCATCCTCTGACTCAGTCACTGAACCAAGCTGGAAAGGTGTCCAGGAGGGAAGGATTTGTGATGAAGCACACGTATCTACCATGGGTGTTGCACAGTATATGAAATACAGAGCCCAAATAGAGAAGTCATGGTTTACAATGGGAGCGTAAGGACCTCTGCTTCTCCTTCACCCCTGAAATCAAACAAAGCCAAAAAAGAAAACTAGAAATTAAAAAGGAAACACCAGAAATTATTTGCTTAATGCAATGAAAAAAGTAAAGAAACACAGAGGAACATAAAAGACATGAGATTTAGAAAACAGAAAGGAAAATGGCAGATATAAATCCAACTATAATAGTGATATCATTAAATTTGAAAGGGTCAAACAATCTAAAAGGCAGAGATTATCAGACTGGCTAAAAGAAAAATAAGATCTAACTTTATGCTCTCTATAGGAGGAGATATCCTTTAGATTCAAAAATACAAATGGGTTGAAAGTCACAGACAGAAAAGATACACCATGAAAACACTGAAAAAAGAAAAGCAAACTAAACCCCAGGCAAGAATAGGAAGGAAGTAATAAAGATAGCAGTGGATGGGGCGCCTGGGTGGCTCAGTCGGTTGAGCATCCGACTTCAGTTCAGGTCATGATCTCACAGCTCCTGAGTCTGGGCGGTGCATCAGGCTCTGTGCTGACAGCGTGGAACCTGGAGCCTACTTGGACTTCTGCGTCTCCCTCTCTCTCTCCCCCTTCCTTGCTCGTGCTCTATGTGTGTGTGTGTGTGTCTCTCTCAAAAATGAATAAACATTTTTAAAAAATTAAAAAAAAAAGAAATATGGGACATTACTATAGACCTTACAGAAATAAGAAGGATTATAAGGGAATACTGTGAACAACTGTATGTCAACTAGTTAAGTAAGATGCAATGAGCAAATTCTTAGAAAGACATAAACTACCAAAAACTGACACAAAAAGAACTAAAATATCTTAATAGCCCATAACAAATCAGGACTAATATTTTTTTTGAGAAACTGCCCACAAAGACAGGCCCAAGCTCTGATGGATTCGCTGGTGACTCTACAGAAAGCTTCAAGAATAACTAATAACAACTCTTCACAAAATCTTCCACAAAACAGAAGAGGAGGAAACTCTTCCTAAAACTATGCAGTTAGTCTTATCCGCAGACCCAAACCAGAAAAAGACATCATAAGAAAACAAAATCACACATCTATATCTCTTCAGAATTAGATGCAAAAACTTCAAAAATACTAGCAAACCACAGCCAGGAATAGAAAAAGGATCATATGCCATATATAAGATGGGTTTCCAAGGTGGGTTTAACATCCGAAACTCAATGAATTTAATAGATCATATCAAAAGTATAGGACGAAAACCACACTGCTTTCTCAATAAATGTGGGAAAAGCGTTTAACAAAATTCAGCACCCTTTCGTGATAAAAACACTCAACAAACTAAGAATAGAAAGGAACTTCTTCAAACTGAGAAAGGGCAAGAAAATAACCACAGCTAACATCATACTTAATGGTGGAAGACTGGATGTTTTCTTCTTGAAATCAGGAATAAAACAAGGATGTCTGCTCTTGCCATTTCAATTTAACCCTTTACCGAAGGTTTACAGCACAGTACATTTATGGTCAACTGATGTTCAACTAGGGTGCCAAACAATTTAATCGGGGGAAGAATGTCTTTTCAGCAAATGGACCTGGGACAAACGGATATCTATATGCAGAATATATAAAGTTGGACTCCGACCTTACAGGATATATAAAAATGAATTCAAATTGATCAAAGACATAAATATAACAGCTAATACTATTACATTTTTAGAAAAAGCCATGGTATGAATCTCGTGACTCTGGAGTAGGCAGTGGTTTCAGAGATATTACATGGAAACTACAGGTCATAACAAGGAAAATACACTGGACCTCATCAAAATTATAATCTTTTGTTCTCCAAAAGATCCCATTAGGAATGTGAAAAGAACCCACAGAAGGGGGGCAGTTTTTTGAAAACCATGCATCTGGTAAGGGACTTTTGTTTGGGATCCATAAAGAACTCATGACAGCTCAATAATAAGAAGATAAATAACCCAATTTTTAAAATGGGCAAAGGATCTGAATGGAAATTTCTTCAAACAAGATACGTCAATGGACCACAAGCATGTGAAGAGATGCTCAACACCATTTCATTAGGGAAATGAAAATCAAAACTATAAATACTGCTTCATATTCACCAGGAAGATCACACACACAAAAAGGACGTGAACATGTGTTGACGAGGAGGTGAAGAAATTGGAAACTTCATATAATGTTGATGAGGACGTAAGATGGTGTGGCCAGTTTGGAAAACAGTCTGGCATTCCTCAAAATGTAAGACACAGAACGACTATCTGACTCTGCAATTTGACCTGTTAGACCCACGAAAACTGAAAACACGTGTCCACAGAAACACTCATACACAACTGTTCATAGCAACTTTATTCATAACAGCTCAACAGTGAAAACAGACCAACGGTCCATCAACTGATGAACTAAATTAACTGCAGCATAGTCACAGAATGATATATAATTCAGTAATAAGAAGGAAGTTTTGACACATTACAGTGTGCGTGACTTTGAAAGCAATCTGCTTAGTAAAAAAAAAAAAAAAGCCAGACCCAAAGGGCCACACATTGTATGATTCTGCTTCTCTGCAATGTCCAGGATACACAGGTCCGCAGGGACAGAAAGTAGATGAGTGGGTGCTTAGGGCTGAGTTGGGGGGAATGGGGAACATTCACTAAAGCGTGTGGGGCTTCCTTTGGGGTTGATGAAAATGTTCTAAAATTGACTGTGGTGGTGATTACACAGCTGTATGAATATATTAAAAATCATTAAATGAGACAATTTAAAACAAGTTAGGTACTATGTGAATTATATCTCCAATAAGGCTGTTATTACAAAAAAAAAAAAAGAAACTCTGTTTTTAATAAAATTTGGAAATTCCTGAAGAACATATCAGGACATATGAAGAAAACGACTGTGAGTGGTGCAGGCAGGTGAGGGGCACAGGGAGAGGACTGTGGTCCCTGCAGAATGTGGGCAGGGCTGGCAGAGCAAAGAATCCTTCTAATTAGGCGGCATCCGAAGAGGAAAAAAACAAAACAGAAAAATCCAGTTTGGAACAACAAGGTCCAGGTTCATGGTCTGAGGACCAAGCTTCCCTGTGCCCAGTGTGGCAACTCAGAGTGGCTGGGAATGGAAGGCTGAAGGAGGAAGTAAGAGACATGACACATATTCTGGAGCCAGACCGTCCACGTGGCCAAGTGGAGGAGTGCGTGTGTATGACACGCTTTCCTGAAATTACCTCTTTTGTGCTAAATGTGTAGCTCAGTCACTACGCGAGAACTCGTACTGCGTATCCCACGCAGCTAGCCCGGAGCAGATTCATTCCCTGGGACTGAGACACGAGAAGACATCGAGGACATCGGGACAAACTGCGAAGCGTGTTGTCCTGAGTTATTACCTTTGTTCCTTCTCTATGCTCTCTTTGCGCAAACAGTTGGAGCAGGAAGAGTTTCGTATGCAGTGAGTGAGGAGCTCAGGTCACGATCGAGTTCGAGCCCCATCACGGGGCTCTCTGCTGTTGGTGCAGACTCTACTTCGGATCCTCTGTCTCCCTCCCACTCTAACCATCCCCCACTCTCTCTCTCTCAAAAATAAACAAACATTAAAAAAATTACTATACAAGGCAGTAAACGTGCAACCATATGTCCTCTAAATAACGAGAGCCCCCAAAGGGACAGAAGGATGTAAGTACTCTGGAAAGAGGTAGTAAAACAACAGAAGTAGCTGAAAAGTGAGCTTATAGATCTTGGGAAAAGTAATGGAAAGAAACGGAAGGAAAAAATAAAATCGTCACAAAAATGAAAGTCCCATAAAAATCAGTTCACAAAAAAATAGGCTTTACTGAAAATTAATCAGAAGCATCTAGGACTAACTTGAGAAAAATGAACAAAATAAAATGGAAAAGGACAAATGTTGATTAATACTAGTAAAGGAAGAGTAATAATAAGATAAAAAATGTAACTGGAAATCACAGATGACATCTTTAAAGATTCATGATATAATAAGAAAATTAGATACAAAGAGAGAGGGAGGCAAACCATAGAGATTCTTTTTTTTAAATTTTTTTAATGTTTTATTTATTTTTAAGACAGAGAGAGAGCATGAGTGGGGATGGGGCAGAGAGAGAGGGAGACTCAGAATCCAAAGCAGGCTCCAGGTTCTAAGCTGTCAGCACAGAGCCTGACGCGGGGCTCGAACCCACAAACTGTGAGATCATGTCCTGAGCTGAAGTTGGATGCTCAACCGACTGAGCCACCTGGGCGCCCCCACGGAGACTCTTAAATACAGAGAACAAAGTGAGGGTTGCTAGAGGGGTAGTGGGTGGGGGGATGGGCTAAATGGGTGATGGGCATTAAGGAGGGCACCTGTTGGGACGAGCGCTGGGTGTTATAGGTAAGTGATGAATCACTAAATTATACTCCTGAAATAAAAAAAAATTAAAAATAAATTAATTAAAAAATAAAAATGAACTATTTTTTTTTAATTTTTTTTCCAACGTTTATTTATTTTTGGGACAGAGAGAGACAGAGCATGAACGGGGGAGGGGCAGAGAGGGAGACACAGAATCGGAAACAGGCTCCAGGCTCTGAGCCATTAGCCCAGAGCCCGACGTGGGGCTCGAACTCACGGACCGCGAGATCGTGACCTGGCTGAAGTCGGACGCTTAACCGACTGTGCCACCCAGGCACCCCAAAAATGAACTATTTTTAAAAGAGAGAATTAAGTCTACAGAAAGCATAAATATCCAGTGAGTACTTGCAGAAACTGATAAAAACTGAGTATATTGTAGTGAATTCATTGGAAAATAATAGCAAAGAATTCTATGGGTGCCCAGAGAAAAGAAAAGGAAATCAAGGTGGCCTCAATTCTCTTAGTTGTAGTATCTCCATAGCAGGAGGTCTGCAAAATCCTCTGGAGAAGGAGGTATGGCTCAGTAACTGCCATACCCAGAAAAACTGCTATACAGGTAGAGGTATATATTTCCCAACAAACAACACCTCTGGGATTTTAATCCTTATGAGCATTTCTTTAAAAATGATGAAATGATAAACTTACGTCAACCAAGAGATAGATGTGGTAAAAAGAAACCTTGGTAGACATCAAATTCATGCAAATGCAGAACTTTTTTGTCAAAATAACTCTGAGGCTAAAGTTACAGAACAGAATGTAAAGACTATTAGTTATTACAACATGCAAATAACATGACTAGTATAGTTTGGGAGTAGAGCAAGTGGGAGGTAAAACAAGCGATCAGATTTTCTTAGATCAGGGACATGAGTCAACTAAGGTTTAGAGCTTAAAAATAAGATCACAGAGGAAGAATTATTCTATTCTCCCTCATTCAACAAACACCTGTTAAGCTCTACTCTTACATGTGGGTCCTAAGGATACGTTAGTGAGCAAAACCAAGCTCTTCCTGCCATGTCCTAGTGGGGTAGACAGAAAGCAAACAAATAATATGATCTCAGACAGTGACAAGCGTGATGAGGGAAAGAGAGCAAGAGCAGGGTGGTGCGGGGTGCTGGGGGTAGACCATGAGCTATTTTACAGAAAGTGGTTGAGGAAGGGTTCTCGGAGCAAGTGGCATTTCAGCAGGCAACTGAATGAGGAAGAAAAATGGGAACTGGAGGTTTGGGGGAAGGGCAACCCAGGCAGAGGTAAGGGCTTCGAGACTGTAGGTGGATTCCCCCGTGTGGCCGAAGAAGTGGGCAACACAGAGTAAGCCACGTGCAGAGTGGCGGGTGAGGGCTGGAGTGCACAGGGGGCTACTGATGCTGTGGGCAGGGTCATCCTAAGCGTGATGGCAAGCCAGCAGAGACTCAGAACAAGGGAGTGACTGGATGTGTATTTCAGAATATGTAACACCCTACCGTGCGGTCAGTGGAAAGGTCAGTGAAGACTCAGAAGGATCGGCCAAGGGAGCTTGCACTAGTGGAAAGGAGAGCTGCGAGTGGTCCGGATCTGGTGAGAAGGTAGGTCATAAGGATGGCAGTGACAGGACCTCATTTTTAACTTCAAAATACATCCTACTGCATGATTCATGAGGCTCAATGAGAGCCATGAAGGGAGATGTTAATAGCAAGTTGGATATGTAAGTTTCGAGCTCAGGGCAGAGGGTGGTGTGAGTGATTGCAATTTGGAAGGCATTAGCATATAGATGGTATTCAAAGCCCTGGAAATGAAGAGATCACCTATAATGCAATTCACAGAGAAGATCTTCACATCGTGACTCTTAGCAGCAAAGACCATAAGCATCGAAGATGCATGGTCTGGGTGTGGAGTCTTGATCAAGTCTCTCAAATTCACGATGCATTTGTTAGCTAATCTGGAAAGTACGTAGTAAGCACCAATCCTTAATCCTCCTACGGCTTAAAAGGGCGATGTGACAATTGTCGAGTTGCGTAGAAGGTGAAGTTAGATACGTTCTTTCTACGAAAGGTTGCCTCTTTTATTAAGATCTTCAGAAGAAGGCAGAAATTAACTAAGACGGCTCATGATTTGTCAAATTGCACAGTTGAAAGGAATCCACTCAAGCAGATGTTTGAAACTCTACCCTGATTTGTAGTTTCCTAAATATGCAACAAACAGTTTAAGGGACCCAAGATACTGCACGTATAACTGGAGACACAGAACTTTCTCTCGCCGCTCCCGTTGGCGAAGTATTATGAAAATGAAATGCATCCTTTTTGACTACTCTCTTAAAACATAGAAAATGGTCTGCCTTAGAAAAGAGAACTGTGGTTGCCAGGGGTTGGGGGTAGGAGAGAATGGGGAGTTAACTGGTGGGTACAAAGTTTGAGCTGGGGGAGATGAAAAACTTCTGGAGATAGAGGTAGTGTCTGCACAACGCGAATGGACTTAATGCTCCTGAACCATACACTTAAAATTGGTTTGAACGGTAAATTTTATGTTGTGTATACATTACCACAAAAAAAATTTCTTTTTCAGTTTAACAACAACCAATTCAGTCTGCCTTATGATGTAAATTCAACCCTTCAGTCTGTACAAATACAATGTCCTCCCGTAAGTTGAGAAAAGCAACTCTATCTTTCAGCCTATCTCCAGTCGTTATGTTTGACTGGAGGTACCCAAACCTACACCTTTGGCTTAAGCAACTTATACCTTTTGCATATTCATTACAACATATGCATTAAATGGGGTTTTAAAATGAATCCAGTCTAATTTCTCTAATAAAAAAGTGATTACTAGCTCCCATTACTGCCTAATGTGGTTGGCTAATTACTTATTATAAAATGAAAAAAAGTCTTACTAATGGGATATTAGTAACTAGCTTTCTCTGCAGTGCTGTGTTGTGTGTGTGTGTGTGTGTGTATGTGTGTGTGTGTGTGTGAAATCTGCTATTTTTCAAGCACCTTCAAAAATTACCGTCTTATACCCCCATTTCTGATAACTACTTTGAATAAGTAAATATTGTAGCTTTTTGTTAAAGTACAGCTCTAGGCTGTAGCTACATGATACAAAAACAGCTCAAAGTAATGAATAAGGCAAGCCGTTAATAAATTATTTTAACCATTTGGTGTAAAGTCTCTATTTTGGAATTTATTTGTGCCGAATTAATTTTTGGATTTGACCATCACCCCCCCCCCCCTTCCCCAACGAAACTGTCACGTCCAAAACCAGACCTACAACAGCCTCTGAAATTTCAGTCGCTCGTCTGGCCATGTCTGCGAGCTGCACCTGGCTGACCCGGATCAGCCAGGCCACAGCGAGCGGCCATGTGACAGGGGGCCATTTTCACCCAGCTGAGTGAGACACGTTCTCTGGGCACTCGCAGCAGCAGGGCTGATGCCCGCGTGCCTTGCATTCCTGGTTTGATCATTCCACGCATTAAGTGAAAGCCCCCCCCCCCCCCAGGCAGTCATCCTCTGCTGAGCCATCATGTGCTGTGTTCTTCCGGCCCAGACCCAGCCGCCTGCCCACCGACCCCTGAAATCCTTCCCACTGTGCTTCCGAAATCCACAACCCCCCCGAGGCCCTCTTCCCCCTTTGCTGCCTCCCACTCTGTGCCCTCACTGCTGCGTCCCCTGCAGGGGCCACTGCCTCTCTCCCACCCAGGTGACCCAGGTTGGTTGGTAGCATAGAGGCCCGACCCTCCATGGCCACTTCCTTACCCCGACTCTGGTCACGCCGGTGCCCTGTGGCCTGTCACCTTCTCTGCCCTCTCCGTGCTGCCATCTTGACCTCTCCCACCTCCCCTCTCTGGGCTCCAGACCACTCTTCTAACAAGACGGTTTCGTTTCTACTGATTTACCTCCTTGTGTTTATAATCTTTTCCTGTCCACTTATACCCTTACTATCTCCCATGGTCATCACATGGTCTCCCTCCCCATCTCCAAACCTGGAATTCAAGCATCTCCAGCTCCTACCAAGGCTCTGAGTTCTTGGCTTCTCTGTTCACTTAGCCTATACCCGCTGTACCCATTTTCTGCGCCCCCCGTGGCCCCTCTCTAGGGGACTTTGTTCTGGCTTCCTCACCTCTTACCCCACCTAAGTAGCAAGTTTTAGGGCGCCAGGTAAAATCCCCATTACCGAGTTGGCTGGGTCCTTTTAGTTTTCACCCCGTCTGACCTGTAACACCTGACGTCTCACACTGACTTCTAGGCAACATTTGACTCCTTCGTCCTGAACCACCATTTTCTCGCGGCTTACTCGTTCCAGAGGCTGCCTGTTGAAATATGCTGTTTTTCCTGGGAACTAAATGTTGGAGTGTCTCAAAGGTGATGTTTAGGGACTCTTCTCATGCTATTTTCTCTCCCTAGGTGACCCAGAGCTCTGTGAACTACACCCAGAGGTCCCCAGAATGTGTACCTCTGGCCAAGACTCGCTTCCGAGAGCCAGACGGAGGTGTACAAAATCGCCTACTTTCTCTCTGCGTTGCGGCATCTCAGAGCCACATCCGACTCTGCATTTTCAAATACGAAATCACGGTTTTCCCTCACAAAACTGATCCTCTGCCATGGTTCTTACTCTTGTTTATGTAAATAAGAATGCACACCCATCCCGGGTGATTCTCTTAGCCTTAATCCCCGTGACCACTCACTCATTTCACCTACCAAAGCTATCTATCCATACCCACCAGGACCGCTATAGCACAAGCCATAGGCCCCTCTCAGCTGGACTTCAGCAACAGTCTGCCAAGAACTTAAGCCTGGCTCTCCTCTGTTCTCAACACTGCAGTCAGCATAATTTTTAAAAATACAAATCTGATCTTGCCACCTGTCTACTGGAAAGCCTTCAGTGGTTTCCCATCCTCTTAAAATAGACTTTTTAAAAAAAAAATTAAAAAAAATTTTTTTTTATTTATTTTTGAGAGAGAGAGAGAGAGAGAGAGAGAGAGAGAGAGAGAGATCAGAGCATGAGCAGGGGACGGGCAGAGAGAGAGGGAGACACAGAATCTGCAGCAGCCTCCAGGGTCCGAGCTGTGAGCACAGAGCCCAACGTAGGGCTCGAACTCATGAACCACGAGATCATGACCTGAGCCAAAGTCGGATGCTTAACTGACTGAGCACCCGGGCGCCCCTAAAATAAAGGCTCTTTAAACTCTCTCATTCATTTCCCACTGTGCTCACTAGCTTCTGGCACTCCAACCACACTCAAGTTTATTTTTGTTTGTTTGTTTGTATGTTTCTTGAACACACACATTCTCTTATGCCTCAGGGCCTCTGGACCTCCTGTTTCCTCTGGCATGAAATGTCCTCTTCTCTCTTCACTAGGATCCCAGCTTTAGATCTTCTGGATCCCAACTCAGACACTGTCTCTTTGGGGTGGGTTTCACGGACTCCTCCCCCATTAGCAGACCCATGGGCTTAAAGTTGCCTTTTATGAGGGCTATGCCTCCTCATAGCCCTAGCCCCTAGTTTGTTTTATACCATTGTCCGAGTCGTGGTCTACACTTACTAAAAGGATTATTTGATTAATTTCTCTGCCTCTCTCCCAGACCACAAGCTCCACAGGCCAGGCCAGAGTCTCTTTCAACTCCTGATAGTATCTGCAGTGCCCAGAACAGCGCTGGGCATTGCAGCGGTTCAATGACTATCTGCTACGACAATGGGTCAATATACGAGTGACATATGTGGTCATGTAAAATACCAGTCCCTTGAGAAAGATATACGTGATGACCAAAACTCAGTAGTGACACCAGATCATCTGCTTTGTATGCAAAATCAAAGGTCATCTTCTCCCCATGACATACCCAGAGGTCATAACCTTAAACTGTTATTTCCAGCTTGAAGACTGATAAGGATATAATTTTTCCTTTGTGCCTTAACTTTTTCTCTTTATATAGTTTTATTGTGTTACCTGATCTCTGTTATGGGTTAAATGGTGCCCCCCTCACCCCCAAATTCACTTGTTAAAATCCTAACCCCAAATACCTCAGAGTGTGACCTTATTTGGAAAAAGGTTCTTTGCAGCTGTAGTTAAGCTGAGGTCATCAGGGTGGGCCCTAATCCAATATGAGTGGTGTCCTTATTAAAAGGGGACATATGGAGAGAGCTAGACACCCCCCTAGAGAGAAGACCACGTGGGCATGAAGGCAGGCATCAGAGTGATGTGTCTATAAGCTAGAAATGCCAGGGGTGCCTGGGTAGCTCAGTCGGTTAAGCGTCCGCCTTTGGCTCAGGTCATGATTTCACAACTTGGGAGTCTGAGCGCCACAGAGGGCCGTCTGCTGTCAGCACAGAGCCTGCTTCTGATCCTCTGCCCCCCTTCTCTCTGCCCCTCCCTGCTTGCACTCTGTCTCAAAAATAAATATATATTAAAAAAAAAAAAAAAGAAAAAGAAATGCTAAAGGTTGCCAGGACACCACCCGAAGCCAGGCAAGAGGCCTGGAACATTCTTGCTCGTGGCCTCAGAAGGCACTAACCCCGTCCACGCCTCGACTTCAGACTTCCAGCCTCCAGAGCTACGAGACAATAAATCTCTGTCGTCGAAGCCACTCAGGAAATGAATACAAGTGCTAAAAAGGATTTTGACTTTACTATTTCATCTGAGGCTCTGGTCATGGTAAATCTTTTACATTTCTACGAAAAAATTATTCTTAAATGAAAATCTTACAAAAAATATGCCTGGACATTCATAAACGATGAACAAATTAGACGCACAAAAAACAACAGCAGCTAAATTACCTGGAAAACTTATAATTTGAAGAAGAAGGAGTTAAAGTATAGTTGCAGGAACTCACTCCTAATTACATGGTCCCACAAGAGCCAACTTGCTTAGAAATATAGATAGTATTTTATATGTTGTATATTTCATATTATATATATGTTTTATATATCATATACATACATATATATGTGTGTGTGTATATATATATATGTATATATATAGAGTGAGGGTATAATTTAGATGTCAGTATTAATTTATAACTTTACGCATTCTTTTCTTGATTATACCCTAAGGATAGTTTAGACAAAAACTAAGTTCTTTCTTTTGACAAATGCTTGCTTCATGTATTTATTTTGCAAACGTCAGGGTGGCTTTCATTGTAGCTGGCAGTGAACATACCTTGAATATTTAGAGATAAAGAAGATGTTGTTTCCTTTTTTTTAAAAAAAGAGTAATGTTCATTTGTTTTTGAGAGAGATAGAGAGAGAGAGTGAGCAGGGGAGGGGCAGGGAGAAAAAAGGAGACACAGAATCCGAAGCAGGCTCTAGGCTCTGAGCTGTCAGCCCAGAGCCTAATGTGGGGCTGGAACCCAGGAACCGCGAGATGATGAACTGAGCTGAAGTTGAACGCTTAACCGACTGAGCCACCCAGGTGTCTCAGAAGATGTTCCTTCTAAGTACAAGTTCCCACAATCCCAAACTGCCAAAAAATACAACACGGACATACTTAGGTTTCAGTATTAATTTCCAACATTATGTAGTATTTTCTTTATTACATCCTAAGCATTGTTTAAATGAAAACCAGAGAAAGCTACCACATACATAGTTACTACACAACAGACGTATAGCAGGCACCCAGAAGAGCAGAGGAGAGATTCAAGTGGGTCGGTAGGGCAGTGGGTAGGATTCAAAAAGAATGTGATGTCAGGCAAGATATATATATAGAATACTTTGGCTGCAAGAGATACTTTTCAAATATTGGGTTAGAGACTCCTAAAATTTAATGGAATTTATTTTAAAATTATTTTTTAAAAATCTATTTATTTGACGACCTGTGATTGACATATCACGTATCAGTTTCCCGTGTGAAACATAATGATTTGATATTCGTACACACTGAGAAATGATCAAGAGACACCCTTGTTTTGTTCCTGCATCGTCTCGCTCTTGCAAAAATATTTGAACCTAGACATATATTAGACCCCGCTGAACCCAAACTCTTTTCATTTATTTTCAAATTTTCTGTTACATTTTCCTTTCAAATCCACTGTCATGGGGAGACAGATGTCCATACTCTCGCAGTGAGGTGTTGGACATACACCAATACAGAATCAACCCTCTGGCCTCAGTTAGGGATTATACTTCATAGTCATTCAAACTCGATGGAGATTGTATCCGGTACATACAAGGCTGCATTGAATCTAAAGATTCTAAGGGTCCTCTTTTCTTGTGATTCAATCTCAAATCCGATCTGATTCTGAGGAATGCACACATGGATCCAGTATTCTGGGAGTTCCTTCTCTCCAAAGCCCTTCCTTAAGGATGGGACTTGGAGACACTACAGGGGGTCCTTCTTCAGGGCACTGTCATCACCGTGGAGTGTGGAGACAAGTAACTTCATGTTCTCCAAAGGCCACGCTTCCTGGGGTTCACCCAAACCCCACCAGGACTGCCTGTACCTGGGCCACATTCACGGCCACTGGAAGAGCTGGAAGTCCAATCTCTTCCTCTGAAGGGTGAACAAGATGGGCCCAGAGAAGTTAAGTGACTTGCTTACTGTTGCCACAAGCAAAAGTGACGGGTCCGAGACCTGAGCCCAGACGCTTGGTGTCCAGTTTGACTTTTAATAACAACAGTCTATCAGTAATAACTCAATTACCTGAAGTAAATTAAATGTCACCATTTGTGGAGACAACCTAAAGAGCTCCCCTAACATTTGGAAAATGATCCAAAGAAAGAAAATGTTAGCACTGTCCCCCAGAAATATAAAAATAGGCATTTTTCATCATTTTCACTTTGCTATCTTGCTGAAAGAAAGACTAAGTTAGCAACTTAGTCACTGAAGCTCAGGGGTCTTGCTGTCCTGAACGTTGTGTAACCATGTACGGAGCCATAGGGACAGTTTGCCCAGAAAGTGCTATATCGTGTGAGCACAGGATTTCCCTGGGTCTCCCTTCCTTCCTATTACCTCCTTCTACAGTACCTGGAAAATTATAGACACTCATTAAATGGTATTCCCTGTCCCAGACTGAGCCTTTCACACTCAAAACCAGGGGCGCCTGGGCGGCTCAGTCGGTTAAGGGTCTGACTTTGACTCAGGTCATGACCTCGTGGTTTCTGGGCTCGAGCCCTGCATCGGGTTCTCGGCTGTGACGCACATACCCTGCTTAGGATCCTCTGTCTCCCTCTCTCTCTGCCCCTCCCCTGCTCACATTCTCTCTCTCTCTCTCTCTCTCTCTCTCTCGAAAATGAATAAAACATTTACAAAGAACCAAAACCAAAACCTACATCCTGAGATACACGCCCCGAAGCTTTATTATCTCGCAGATCCCACCCTGTACACTTCTATTCCATGAATTGGCCTTGGAAAGCCTGTGAGTTTGCTGGGAGAAGAGCACAGGGAAGGATCAAACGGGCATCTGCGATGAACTTGGACTGGTGTTGTCTAAGACAACTGACACACGCTCGACCTGAATCATTCGCTGGCTGACAGGAGCCCTGAAAGTATTTTCATGCATCTTACTTCTTATTGCCTGGGCACCATTCAGGAATTCAAACTAAAGCCAGTCATTACTCTTAAGGACCAGGAGATAGGAAGCTTTATTTCCAAAGTAGACTGTACTTGGGTTTTCAGGGGTGAGATGTAAATCTGTAGAGGTTTAAATACACATGTCAGAAATACTCTGATAGAAGTCTTAAAACTTTTTTCCCTAAACGTGTAAATCTTTAAATCATTTCTGTTGCCTTTTTTTTTTTAAAAAGCACATATGCATATCTTAATTAATTAATTCCATACAGGGAAACAGCTGCTGCCGATTCTATTAGGATGCCTTGCAAACGATTTTCTTCTTCATCTCTGAGCGGTGAGGACCTACATCAAGCTAGGACAGGCAATTTTGCAGACTGACATTCTGCTCCTTTGGAAATGTCCATGTTGCCTCTGGGCCTGTCATTCAAAGCAGCTTTAAGATTCGCTGTCTATATTCTGTCTCATCCCCAGCACTTTCATTTACAAATATTTGATGATAAATAATTGCACATGCCTAGAAGACCCCCTGAAAATCATTTGCAGCAGGTACGCAAGGGATGCGGAAAAATGAATTTGTGGCACCAGGAAGTAGGAGGAATAACTACACCTAATATCGCCCCGTGTATTCTCACACTGCATTCGCGCGAGATGTGTAGCTGCTGAAGGGGAATACGTTGTGTTCTCGAGGCCCCCTACAATTTCTCAGAAGTCAAGTGTGATGCTTTTCTGTTCACTTTTAAAAATTCCCATGTAAGGAAAGCAGTTGAAGAAGGCAGACTTTTGGTGAATTTCTGAGGACTGCCGAGGAGAGAGCGAGTTTTAAGGCAGGCCCACAGATATTTCAAAACCCATCGCTCCGTCACAACGTTTGCTACTCTGCCAAAGGGTTCCCAGACTACTTTCAATTAAATACGTCAACTTCCCCGAGTCTGGGAGTTTCAAAGAATGCTGTCAAAATTTAAATACAGGCCTTGGGGGTCAGAAAACATGGCTAGAAATCCTGGTCCACTCATGTAACAGATCAGAGCATGTGTCTTTCCACGTTTGGGGATCGCCATCAAAGAACACTTGAAGAAACGAAGCTACGTTATTCTAACATAAACTACAAACCACCAGACAAAGTGTAAAGGATTATTGTTTGTTTTAGCCCTTTCACTCACAGAGATAGAGATTTTTTTTCCCTCTTACTCCATGTTTCTCCTTTACTTATATCTCCAACTTTGTAAACATGTATATAACCAACATGAAACTTCCCATTGGTCTGTCACGTATGACATGCACGCGGTATTAATCTTTGTCAACCTCTTATATTTATGTATATTTACTTTCAGTCTCTACCCTTTCCTTCAATCCTTAGTTGATGCGCGTAACACTAAGGGGATGGGCCCAGGAGAATGTGCTTAGTAGCACCAACAAAACCAGCTGCAGAAGACACATAATAGTTCTGGAAAATTATAGCAGCTATAAGCTTACTTTCTTTCACTGAATTTTTTATTCACTGTTATCTGGAGGGTGCATCCTCTCTGAAACGGTTGCATTATTTACAAGAAAAAAATGGTTGCACGCTAATGTCATAGCAGGAAAAGAATAATTTTCGTAATTCTCCCAGCCTTTTTTAAGCTATTTTTGTGAACAGCTTCTGTTTTGATCATAAAAGGTCGTACGACCCACAGACATGTGAAGTTTTTTTTTCTTTTTTTAATTTTATTTAAAAAAAAATTTTTTTTTCAACGTTTATTTATTTTTGGGACAGAGACAGACAGAGCATGAACGGGCGAGGGGCAGAGAGAGAGGGAGACACAGAATCAGAAGCAGGCTCCAGGCTCTGAGCCATCAGCCCAGAGCCCGACGCGGGGCTCGAACTCACGGACCGCGAGATTGTGACCTGGCTGAAGTCGGACGCTTAACCGACTGCGCCACCCAGGCGCCCCAGACATGTGAAGTTTTAAGAAATGTGACTGAATATCTAACTTGGTTCTTTAATGACCCCAAATGCTTGGGAGGCATATCTTTAAGTCTCTGCAACGATTGTGCATAACTGGATCTTCCGCATGTGGCTTCTCCTTGCCGTACAGTACTGTGGGGACAGACCACAGGTTTGTTCCACAGAGGAAGTCCTTACGTGTGTTGCAAAAGACAGTACCATAATCGCTGCTTGAATTTCATAATATATTTATCCCTTTTGAGAACATGTGCAGATCCAAGCTCAATTCTCCCATCGGGAAACCGGGGTGCCTCCCAGGTCACCGTGGACCAATGAAACTAAAGGCACCTCTACTCTGTCAGTGACCAGGGGGTTGACGATCATAGTTTCCTCCACATTTTAGTTCCATAGAAAATATGTCCCAGCTTTCCTAGCATGACATTAATATCAAATAATTACTCCAGAATATAAATACCAAGCAACCATTTTATAGGGTCCCTCAGGTTTTTGTTTTGTTTTGTTCTTTGAGAGAGAGTGGGATCGGGAGAGGGACAGAGAGAGAAGGACAGAGAGAATCCCAAGCGGGCTCCATGCTGTCAGCGAAGAGCCCAATGAATCTCACTAACTGTGAGGTTGTGATCCGAGCCAAAATCAAGAGTCGGACATTTAACTGACTGAGCCACCCGGGTGCCCCAGTGTTCCCTTTTTTTAAATTATATTTTCTCCAAGTCATTCTCTGAGTGTGTCGAGCACATAAAGAATGGAACACGGTGACAACAAAGTAAATTGCGTTTCAACATTTATTTCTTCAACAAATCATCTATCTTCTCTTTCTTCCAAAATGTGACTACCGTATTAAAAAATATCACAGTGCCACTCGTGTCTGTTTAGAAAGCGCCAGAGAAAGGAATGAATATATATTTCCAATGCACAGTAACCAAAAGGGAGTAACAAAATTTTGAAACCTAAATACGTGCATGAGTTTGGGGACAGAATGGGGACTTTATGCAGCAGCCATGACTCAGATGAAAGTATTTCTGAAGTTCAATTATCTTCAAAATTGTCTTTAAAATACCTAGTCCCATAAAATGATGAAAGGTCTCTGAAGGAGTAAACTGGAAGAAAGGAAGAATAAACCAAAGGGATTAAGGTAGGAAGAAGAAGATAAATGTCTGTGTATAAATAAGCTCTATAAGAAAAAGATGTGGGATGGGATCCACAAACATTTGAAAGATACATCAGATTGAAGATGTATTATTTAAGACACTGAATACAGAAGAAAGTGATGCACCAACAGAAAACCGCAAGAAGTAAATAAAATGTCAATGTACACTACTGCTATGAGAAATAATATGTTACATGTGCATATGTTTATATGCCTGTGGCCCTAAAATTCTTACTACCATGTTAGGTTACATCATAAGGGCCCTCATCATGCAAATATTAACTGTGAGGGAAAACACATTAGACCACTATTAGTCATTAAGGTCATGGTATAGATTATATTGTCAGTTTTATGACTGTTACTTACAAAGACCTTGAAAACAAAAGGAATTCACTGAAGTGGGCTGGAGAGGATGAAGGGCAGAGGCCCAGTGCACATGCTGCTGCCCTGCAGGGCTGCCCCAGGTAGGGGGTACGAGCTTGACCCAGGAGGTAGGGTTGCTGGGAAGCAGGTCCCCAGGTTCCCTTTGTTTGGGGTCATTCCTCGGGGATGCCAATTCTGTGGGGCTGAGGGGGACCTCTTCAGGAATTTATGATGGCAAACCTTCCAACATTTGTCATTCTCTATTACCCTTCCTTCCTTCCTGCCTGCCTGCCTTTTTTTCAAACATTTACTTATTTTGAGAGAAAGAGACAGAGAGTGATGGGGAGAAGAACAGAGAAAGAGGAGAGAGAGAGAGAATCCCAAGCAGTCTCCACACTGTCAGCACGGAGCCCAATGCAGGGCTCGATCCCTAGAACCGTGAGATCATGACCTGAGCTGAAATCAAGAGTCGAAGGCTTAACCAAGTGAGCCACCCAGGTGCCCCCTAAATTATTCATTGAAAGACAATCTTTCATTTCCATATAAAGGACAAGCAGACCTTATTTTCTCTCTCCTTTAGACATCTCCACTCCAGTGTTTTGTCTTTTATTAAAAAAAATTTTTTTTAATGTTTTAATTATTTTTGAAGGAGAGAGAGACAGCATGAGCGGGGCAAGAGCAGAGAGAGAGGGAGACACAGAATCCGAAGCAGGCTCCAGGCTCTGAGCTGTCAGCACAGAGCCTGATGTGGGGCTTGAACTCACAAACTGTGAGATCATGACTTGAGCCAAAGTCAGACGCTTAACTGACTGAGCCACCCAGGAGCCCCTCCACTCCAGTGTTTTAAATAATACGCTGTCCTTAAAGAGATTCATGGGGTTCATGTGTTCCCAAATGTGATGGTTGTTTAAATCTAAAGGAGGTAAAATTTTTCTCTTTTCTTCCTTTATAAATTCCCAAAAGTACAGGAGGTAAATTTGTATTTGGGTTTGACACGCTGTATTCTAATATATCCCAATAAGTGAAGCATAGTCATTACACAGCAATACTTATGAACAGTACAGAAGTCCTCTTCACTCTTTTTTCCCTCCACAATCCTTTCCTCCACAAGGCCCTTCTGCTCTCTAGCCCTTTCTCCTCTATGAGACAAGAAAGAACCGGCCATTTGCACTCGACTGTAACATACTCACTAGGACAAATAATGGCCCTGTTCTTTTGCATTCATAGAATGGCAGGATCTTCAAGCTGGAATGACCCTTTGAAGGCATCTGTCTTCAATCACTACCTAAACAAGATTTCTTCTGCATAATCCGGGGTGATGTCTGGAACATTTCCAGTACTTTGCAATACATTTTAATTATTTTACTAGGGAACATTTTCCAGGGATAACAACTCTAATTTTTCCCATACTGAGTCAAAAACTTACTTTCCTGCAGTGTAAGAGCTTGGTTCTGCATAGGAAACAATATACCAAATAAATCTATTCCTTCCTCTGTATGTCAGACCTTCAAAATTCAGAAAACAGGTTCATGTTCCTCTAAATCTTTACTTCCCAAGCTAACCATTCCCCATTCCTTTGATGTTATCTCTGGATGTTAGTCAATAACACTTTAAATATGGGCTGGAGGGATAGGCAACATGCATAATGCCATGTATATGCTCTAAAAGTACTGAGTACAGAGGGACTGGGGTCTCTTCGATTGGAACACTTCTCTTCTATTGATTCAGCCTCAACCCATAATAGCTTTTTGAGTGGCTGTGTCATGCTGTTATATCAGTGCCTTTAAAAAGTGTCTAGGAAGCAGAACTCTGAGAAGTCATGGGACTCTTTCTGGAATATAGTGAAATTCTGAGTAGCATTTATTCTGTCTTTTGAACCGGGATCAATTGTGCTGGCAGGAAATACGCCCATATTAAATGTATCCAGCCTTCCACATCTCCCAGGGGAAAAATTACTTTTAGAGAATTATGGTTCAGAGATTTTCCAGCAGTATTTGTGTTTTCCCCCCTTTCATATCTTTTTATAGGGCTGAGAAATATTTATTGGCAAAACACATAACATTTGGGGGAAATAATCAAATACCTGCTCACCCCCTTAAGATATTGTGAAAAGATCCTGCCATCATTAAATTTTAATGGCAGAGCTCTTGGTACAGTCTTTGGAAGAACAGAGTTCCCTGAGAATAAGGTTTGGGAACCCCTGCCCTATACTAATTATATATTACATAGATTAGAAGAGTCAGCACAGCAAGTGAAGAAAGCACTGAGCTCCAGCCTGGGTACTGAGTTTCAATCTGCTATATACTGACTTGGTGACCTTTGGAAAGTCACCTAGCTGTTCTGCCTTCAATTTTCTTATCTATCAAGTAAGGAAATAAAGTTCAATAATTTTTTTTTAAATCAGGCTTCACACCCAGTGTAGAGCCCAACGTGGGATCTGAACTCATGACCCTGAGATCAAGACCTGTGTTGAGATCATGATTGAACCACCCAGGTGCCCCTAAGTTTGATGATTTTTTAAGGTACATTTCTATCTTAGTCCACTTGGGATGCCATAACAAAAATACCACAGACCGGGTAACCTAAATAACAGACAAGTATTTCTCCAAGTTCTGGAGGCTGGAAAGTCCAAGATCAAGGTGCCCATGGGTTCAGTTCCTGATGAGAGCTCCTTTGCTAGCTAACAACAGGTGGCTGCCATCTTGATGTGGGGAAAGTGAATTCTCTCGTGTCTCTTCTTATAAGGACACTTGTCCAATTGGATCAGGGCCCTACTCTTAATACTTCATTTAAACTTAATTACTTCCATAAAGGCCTTATCTTCCCAATCTGGTCACATTGGTGGTTGGGTACTAATATGTGAATTTTGGGAGGAATGAAACATTCAGTCCATAACACTTTCCTTCTTAAAATTCTACTGTTTTAACTTTCTCAGGCTGCATTTTTAAAAATTTCAACCATGTTAAGTCATGTCTGCCCTATCATATAAGTAGTATACTGAACCAAAAACCAAACTGTTATTTCCCTCATGGAATTTCTTATTTATTCACAACTGAGTTCATAATTGTGTATCTGCTATTCATCAGACATTATCCTAGGTTTGGGAATTAGTTCACAAAAAGTGACCAGAATCTGCTTCCACATGGAGCTCATACTCTACTGGGTGAGACAATGAGTAAGAGTAAAATATATAATGTGCTCGACCCTACTAAGAGTTGAAGCACCAAAGTAAGGGAGGGAAAAGAGTTATTAAATGTGGAGTTGGAGGAGCTGGAAGTCTGGATGGTAGCCACGTGGGTATCATGTGGGAGAATATTCCAGGCAGAAGGTATAGTAAGTATCAGAGGGTCTGAGGTAGGAACACGGTTGATTGTTCAGGAAACGGGACAGTATCACTGGAACAGAGTGAATGAGGGTTAGGGTAGTAGGAGATGGGGTTCAAGGCGTTACAGGAATCACATCCTGAGATTCTGGCTGATCCTAAAAAAGGCTTGTTTTTACTAACTGTAATGGAAAGGCGTGAGAGAGCGTAGACAAGAAGAGGGTCGGGGGGCTCGCGTTTCTATCCTTGCACTCAGACTGGGCCTTGAGGAGAGCTTTGAGCGAGCAGGAAGAAGGGGAGGGACCAGTCAGGAGTCCACTGCCATAGTCCAAGTGAGAGATGAGGCTTGAACCTCTGTAGTGGCAATGAAGATGTTGAAAGGTAATCAAATTCTCCAAATAGTGTGAAGATAGAAACAGCAGAATTTGCTGTTGTTTTGGACCCTGTATTTCTGATTAGGCCTAGCAAATTGATCTTCAATTCCAATTAATTTTTCTAGCACATTAGCTACAGTTCTGGTTTGTTTTCGGCGTACGTAAGGAATATGACTATTATCCTTATCTAAGTGCTCCTATAAAATCTCAGGTAGGCTCAGGTCATGAGCAGACCTCTATACCAGCACAAACTGTCTCCATTTTTACTTGCTGATCATTCACTATCCTCTGAGTAACAATCATTCATCCATCAGTGCAGCCGAGCTCAAGTCAATTCAGGTCTCTCTATTTTAGTTTGTTTCTGAGCATCTTCCAAGAGCACGAGGTCTTGTGCTGGGCAGAGGGGTGGTGATGGCGGGCTGAGGGCATTCACATATGCTCAAGACATAATTCTCCCCAAGAAATGCTAAACATCCAGTAGAGGTTGGGCCCAATCACAGAGGTGGTGGGTGGTCTGTAATAAAGTCATTTTAGGGGAATGGCTAATTAGCCTGGGTGACCACAGGTGATAAGGTTCTAGCTGACATGCTAGGGACCGGCTCTGGGTTGCAGACAGTGAGAACCATTGGAGGTTCTAGGTTGTGGAATAGCTTGGCCATATCTGTGACGCAGAATACTCCCTGAGAGGCAGTGCAAGGAATAGCCTGAAATTCTGGAGGGCAGGTAGGTTACTGTCACCTCTGTTCAGTTGACAGGCAGGCAACACTGGGAATGAAAGAAGGGGATGGCTGTTAGAGAATTCTGAGAGCAAAGCTGACAGAATCACTTGTGGAATCATATGTGAAGAATTAGATTAAGGTAGGAGTCGATTCAGATGCCTGAACTGTTCAGCTGTGCCACTCTCCAAGTCGAGAAAGAGAAGACAAAAAGAAAAACTTATTTTGAGGAAACAATCATATCGAGTTAGGGACACTGGGGCCGCACTCTCATACTATTAAATCTCAGTCATAATCATGAGGTCATATTTTTCCTCTGGTTCTAAAATTTCAAGGTCATTGGTACTTTCAAACGCTGTTGGTAGCAATAAAAATGTTACAATATATTTTAAAAGCATAACATGATGCATACACAATGACCTCGTTTTATCTCACTCCTGAGAATTTGTCTAAAACTCTGATAGTTGGCAAATTCCATCCAAGAGGTCTCTCATTGAAATTCTGTCATTATGAAATACGGGGAGTAAACTGAAATTCATCACAATGGGGTCATGGTAGACCAATTAGACTATAATCTTAACAAATTGTAATTATCCAATGGAAATATTATGCGGGACTATATTTCAACATGGAAAACTATTGGTATAATTTTAAGGAATACAGGAAGGACACAAAATAGATCTAAATCACAAATCTATGCTGATGTTAAGGAATCATACGTTAAAGGTTACGGAAGATCTCAGGAACGTGAAAAAAGCATGAAGATGACACCTGACCTGCAGTTTGGGCCAGAGGAGTTCAAATGCCCTCTAACATACTTATGAAGACACAAAGAGATGTGAAAAGGAGAAATAATACCCTATATAAGTTAGAATGTGAACAGAAGTCTTAAATACTATGTCACGTGGCTTCCATGTGGCTGCCAACCGGAAACAAAGCAAATGCAATGGCTTAGCAAAATAGAAAGGCACCCTGCTCTTTTTTTGTTGTTGTTTTTAGTGCCTATTGCACTTTATTGATCTGTGTCTCGTTTTAAGTTGAGCAGTAGGAGAATATTATATTAAAAATAATTTTTTTACATTTATTTATTTTTGACAGAGAGAGAGAGAGCAAGAGAGAGCGCACAAGTGGGGGCAGGGGCAGAGAGAGAAGGAGACACAAAATCCAAAGCAGGCTCCAGGCTCCAAGCTGTCAGCACAGAGCTCGACATGGGGCTCGAACTCACAAACCATGAGATCATGACCTAAGCCGAAGTCGGGCGCTCAACCGACTGAGCCACCCAGGCACCCCAAGAGAATATAACATTTTAATTGTAACTCAGCCAACATCTCTCCAGAGGTCTGCTGTCATTTTGTCTATTTAAAAAAAAATGTGTACCACCCCCAAAAGGCTGGATTATATTTCTTTCCTGATTGTTGTAAGGTATTCTTGTGAAATTAAAAAAAAAATTAATCTTTATTTATTTGTGAGAGAGACAGAATACGAGTGGGGGAGGAAGAGAGAGGGAGACAATCCGAAGCAGGCTCCAGGCTCTGAGCTGTCAGCATAGAGCCCGACGTGGGGCTCCAGCTCAGGAACTAAGACATCATGACCTGAGCCAAAGTTGGACACTTAACTGACTGAGCCACCCAGGCACCCCTCTTATGAAATTTTTTTTTTTTACTAAAATATAGTTGACACACAATGTTACGTTAGTTTCAGGCATTCAACATGGTGATTCCACGACTCTCAGGTCATGCTATGACCACCACAAGTGTAACTACCACCTGTTACCATACAACGCTATCATGATACCATTGCCTGTGTTCCTTATGCTATGCTATGCCTTTTATCCCGCGACTTACTTATTCCATAACTGGAACCTGTACCTTCCACTCTCCTCACCCACTTTGCCCATCCCTCCACCCCCTTCCCTCTAGCAACCACCAGTTTTTTCTCTGTATTTATGTGCACTCTGCTCTTTTAACTATGGCATCCCTACCTTACAGATGATATCCCTGTATCAACCACAAAGTGCTCATTCAGCCCACTAATGAATGAGAGTCCTTTGTCAGAGTTATATGCTGTTAATACCTTTATTTCTGTGACTTCTCTTTCCATTTTATTTATGGCATCTTTTGGTTGCACAGAAGCTAACTCTTTTTTCATTACGATTTGTGGGGTTTTTTTTTGTCAAAAATGTATTCTATCCCAAGGATATTGAGGTGTTTTCCTATATTATCTTCTGAAAGCTTTATAGTTTCACTTTTCACTTTTAGTTTTGTGATCAACTAAGGATTACTTATTGTATATGGTGTGCTGTAGAAGTCTGACTTCATTTTTTAAATATTTGTACCTAATAATCCCAGCACCGTTCATTAAAATGGTATTTTTACTACAGCTACTCGATCGCTACTTTGGCCACAGATGCATATTGATTTTTGGGTTCTCAATTCTATTCCAATGATTTCCTAGTTTATTCTTATGCCAAAATTACACTCCCCTTATGACTTTTTGTTTACACCTAGTCTTTATAGATGGTAGAGTGGATCCTTCCATTTTCTTCTTCTTTCAGAATGTTTTGGTGGCTCTTGGCCCTTTGCTTTTCCATATACCCTTTATTTTATTTTAATGTTTTTAAGTTCTTCTTTTTGTTGTATTTTATTTATTTTGATTCCACTAGAGTTAATATATAGAATGAAATTAGTTTCAGGTGTGCAATATAGCGACTCGACAATTCTGTATATTACTCCGTGTTCATCAAGATAATTATACTCTTAATCCCCATCACCTAGTTCATCCATCCCCCCACCCATCTTCCCTCTGGGAACCATCTGTCCTCTATAGTTAAGAGTCTGGTTTTTGGTTTGCCTTTTTTATTTTCTCTCACTGTGTTCATTTGTTTTGTTTCTTGAATTTCACATATGAGTGAAATCATATGGCATTTGTCTTCCTCTGACTGACTTACTGTGCTTAGCACTGTATCTCCAGAGCCATCCATACTGTTGCAAACGGCAAGTTTCATTCTTTCCTATGGCTGAGTAATAGTCCATTATATTTATATATAGGCAACATCTTTATCCATTCATCGATCAATGGGCATTGGGCTAATTTTATATATTGGGTGTTGTAAACAATGCTACTGTAAATATAGAAGTGCATGTATCCCTTTGAATTAGAGTTTTTGTATTCTTTGGATACATACCCAGTAGTGTGATTACTGGATCCTATGGTAGTTCTATTTTTAATTTTTTGAGGAACCTCCACAGTGTTTTCCACAGTGGCTTCACCAGTTTGCATTCCCGCCAACACTGTACAAGGAAGGGTTCCTCTTTTCCACATCCTTACCAATACTTGTTCTTTGTGTTTTTGACTTTTGCCATTCTGACAGGTGTGAAGTGATATCTCACTGTAGTTTTGATTTGCATTTCCCTGATGATGAGTGATGAGCATCTTTCATGTGTCTGTTGGCCATCTGGATATCTTCTTTGAAGACATTTTTCCATATACGCTTCAGAACAAGCTTATCTATTTTTATTGAAGAAAAGTCTGTTGGAATTTAGATGGCAATTTCATTAACTCTATAGATCAATTTGGCAAGAGTAATATCATTAAAATATTCAGTCTTCCAACTCATGAACATGCTACATCTCTCCATTTATTTAGATCTTCTTTTATATCTCTCATTAAGTTTTACAATGTTTCCTCCATAGTACTAACACATCCATTAGATTATGCAGAATTGCTTGGTATTTTTTGATACTATTGTACAAGGTATTTTAAAAAATCTCATTTCCTCTTTTCTGCTTTTATTATCTCTCTCTCTAAATCTGAGTAGAAAGTCAAAGAATATGGAAAATTTAGAAAGCTAAAAAGCAAAATATACACAGTTCCAGTCCTGTTCTTTATCATCTTAAATGTATATTTTAGTCCTGTAGTGATGTTTTTAGTTTCTTTGGAATCCTCGCTTATCTTATCCATTCCCCCACTCCACCATCTTTATTTTTCCATCCCATTCTGTTTTACAGGAATGGAGGGGGGCTGATAGTGCTCTGGAATGAAACTATCAGGCAGGGAATGATGGAAGCCATTTGGGTAGCACTGTGTATTACAGATGGTGGACTGTCACAGACCACCTGTTATCATCCTGTGATCTAGCTACGAAATGGAGCAGGTGAGTTCATCATGGTGCAGCTGAGCCATCGTGAGTGACTATGAATTGGGAACCGAACCAGGAACTATGACCATCAATTTGACCTCAATGAGGATTTGACTCATTGGCTCAAAAGAACAGGTACATATAGTATCTCATGCATACACACATGCTGACAATAATTAAATCTTTGTGTCTTTCCCCTTTTTAGGGAAAAATAAATAGAAAAAAGGTGACTACAGAGCCAAAAAGGAGTTAACACTTCTTGAGTGTATACTAAGTGATTTACATGTACTAGCTCATTTAATCTTCTCAAAGACCCTAGTAATGAGTTATGACTATCATCTCCATTCTGCAGTTGAATACAGAGATATTTTAAATGATATGGTCAAGACCACACTGCTCAGAAATGGTAGAGCTGGGATTCAGACTAGACAGTTGTGTTCTAGGACAAGCTCTCAACCTCTATGTTCTCATTCTTTTCTGCCCAAAGGAAAACATGCCGTAGAATAAAAAAAAAAAAAGAACATTAATCTACAGGAAACACTTCTGAAAGAGTACAGGAGCCAGAGGGCAGGACGTCAAGTCCCTATGAAATGGTATCAGGTCATAAAGGGAGTGGGTATAATGAGATGGTACAAAAAGAGGGAATGGGGATAGGGAGAATCAACAGGGATGATAAAGAAACTAAAAAATGTCATTAAAGAATTAAAACATGCATTTGAGGCAATAAAGAGTAGAGCTGGAAGTTCACAATTTTGCCTTCAAAGTTTTTATATTTTCCAAATTCTCTGTGACACACATATATTACTATTATAATCACAAAACATTAAAATGTTAAACATTTTTCGTACCCTTTCCCTCCAGTAATTCCACTTCCTGAATATATTTTAAGGTAATCATTCAAAGGTGCATTTATATGGATATAAGCAATTTATTTCTAAAAATGAAATGTGGAAAAATTCTAAATACACAAAAATAGAGCAATGTTTGAATATACTGTGGTCTGTTTATATGACAAAATATCTTATTTAGAGCAAAACACAAGCTTCCCAAGAATATTTATTGGCACAAAGAAGTTCTCACCATACTGTTAAATGAAAGAGCAAGATGAAAAACATCAACTCTTTGGTGTGGTTACAGTAAGTCACAGTGTGTATGAGTGTGTGTGTGTGTGTGTGCACCTATCTGAAAGGTTACCTTGCAGTCTACATTTTTTTCCACCTTTCAAAAGTTTTGCACAAACAATATACACTTAAGTCTTTAAAAATAATTTTAGGGATGCCAGGGTGACTCAGTCAGGTAAGTGTCCAGCTCTTGATTTTGGCTCAGGTCACGATCTTAACATTCACGGGACTGAACCCCGCATCGGGCTCTGAGCTGAACAGAGAGGACCCTACTTGGGATCTCTCTCTCTCTCTCTCTCTCTCTCTCTCTCTCCCTCTGTCCCTTCCCCACT
Source organism: Lynx rufus (assembly GCF_022079265.1). Lineage (NCBI taxonomy): Eukaryota > Metazoa > Chordata > Mammalia > Carnivora > Felidae > Lynx > Lynx rufus. The sequence goes on along the minus strand of NW_025814856.1, from coordinate 161,584,796 downwards.
CTCTCTCACTCCCTCTGAAAATAAATAAAAATTTAAAAATTATTGGAAAAGAATAATTGGTGATTGGTTAGATCAGGAAGATTATGTCACTTTTATTTCTGTTATCAATGCTTCAAATGTTGTTTTTGCCATACATAGGTTTTAAAATATTTTTCTCTTTATTTCTCATGCTCTCTACACTTAAAAAATCTAATTTTGATTTCCAAGAATTACTTCCAGATCATTTTTCTAGATATTTCTTCTTGGCATACTAGGGTGTTACCTCCACTATTGTTTTTCTTCCTGTGTGACTGCTGTTTTCATCTGTAGCATTGAGGTTTATTGTTTTTTTTTCTGTTCCTTCTCTTCTTCTTCTCAGATGTCAAAACAAAGCCATCTTGATCAATTTGGCAAAGCTTGCTCTGAAGCCACTTCTTTTCATCTTTCAAGGGGCTCTTGGTTGTGTTACAGGAGTCCAACATTCTGGTAACTTCATTCTATTTTTGGGTCCAATTGTTACTCCCCAAATATTCTGCTTTGATTTCCAAAACCATAACGTCAGTGAGAAACAAGGATGAATATTCTGCCTCTGTCTCGTGATCCTACAGAATTTCAGGACAATGAAGATAGTCCAGGTTTTTTTTTTTTATATTTTTAAAATTTATTTTTGAGAGAGAGAGAGAGAGAGAGAGAGAGAGAGAGAGAGAGAGAGAGAGAATACACACAAGTGGGGGAGGGGCAGAGAGACGGAGACACAGAATCCCAAGCAGGTTCCAGGCTCTGAGCTGTCAGCACAGAGCCCGATGCGGGGCTCTCACCCACAAACGTCGAGATCTGACCTGAGCCAAAGTCAGTTGCTTAACCTACTGAGCCACCCAGGTGCTCCCTTCTTTTCTCCTTTTAAAACCACTTCTTACCATGTGAATAAATGGGTAGCTTAGAGTGAACTTTCTTCAGTCATTGTTTCTTTTGTTTATTCCTTCCTTTGTTCCTTCTTGTCTTCCTTCCTTTTATTTTTCATTCATTTATTCATCATTCATTCAAACATTTATTAAGCAGTTAACCAGGAAATGAGTCAGTTTTCAGGGGAATTAAAGATGAAGAGATCTATTTCTGCAGTCCTGGAGCTCGACTTACTCATTGCTTATTTAGGAAGGCAGGCACATAGGCAAACTTAGTTATATGCCTGCTATATTAAAAGATATAGGGGAACAAACATTTAATTCCACTGTAGTAGGCAGAAAAGTCTGCAGAACAGTTAAATTTGACCTAAGTTTTGAGCATGGTTCACTATATGAGGACAAAAACGGAGAGCAGAGCATTCCAGGCAGAGGAAACAATCTGTGCAAAGGTAAGGAAAAAGAGAAGACTGTTGTCTCTTTATCGAAGTATAGGTAGGGCTCTACCATGCTGGTCCAACTTAAGTCTGAAGCAGGAGGTGTGCGACAATCCTTGCTCTGGTCCCCATGTTAATTCTAGTAGTGAGGTTTCATACCGACCATATTTTGCTCAGCCATTCCCAGACTGACCTAGCCCTGATTAGTGTATCTTGCATTATGAGCACAATTGGCCATGTCTCCCAAGCCACAGCCCTTTTCACTCATGTTCTCCTTCTGGTCATGGGTTAAATGATGCTCTCCAATGGTTCAAGTTAAGAAACTGAATTCTTCCTTAATCCTTATTCCAGGATCTATGTAGCAGTAACTTCTACACAGCATGGTTTCCTGCATGGTTCTTCCGAGTTCCCCACAGCAGGAATGAAGCACTTTCCTTGCACCCAGACTGGTGATGAGGGCCTTAATCTCTGTGGTCACAGTCTTGGTGAAAATGACATTCTTACCTAGGCTTGTAGCATTCCACCCTGAGGAAGTGTTCAGGTGGGAACTTCCAGACCCAAATAACTGCCTACCTGGAGATTACCAACTTCTTTCACATATGATGTCTTGCCTAGATTCTGGCAGAACCTCAGAGGTAACCCAATACATCGTGTTTAACTCACTTAGGGTTGAGATTAACACTAGGGTCCTGTGTCACTTCTGTCTCCCGAACTCGCTGTGAGTATATGCTAATACCTAATAAAAAGGAGAGTCAGTTTCTGCCTACTCCTGGTTTCCTATGTGTTGTTATTATCATTTTCTGTCCCTTTATAAATCTATTCTAGGCTCATTCCCAAGGTCAATATCATGTTCCTAGTGGATATGTTTAGAACTCTATTCCCCTCCGTTATGGTTTTACTGAGGTAAAACTGACAACTAAGCTAATTGACATGGTAAGCTTTTTAAAATGCACAACGTGACAATTCGATATATGTATACACTGTGAAATGATTCCTCCCGATAAAGTTAATGAACATATCTATCACCTCACATATTTACCCTTTTGATTTTTTTGGTGAGACCCTTAAAGTGCTACTCCCTTAGAAAATTTCAATTATACAGCAGAGTGTTATCAACTAAAGTCATTATGCTATACAATAGATCTGCAGACCTTATTCATTTTATGGCTGAAAGTTTGTATCCTATTACCAACTTCTATTTCCCCCACCCCCTCACCCCCTGGCAACCAGCATTCTACTCTCTGTTTCTATGAGTTAGACATTTTTTTTTTCAGATTCTACACATAAGTGATACCATGTGGTATTTGTCCTTGTCTTTGTCCTTCTCTGTTTGGCTTATTTCACTTAGCATTATGCCCTCTAGGTTCATCCATGTTGTTGCAAATGGCAGGATTTCCTTCCTTTTTTTTTAAGGCTGAATAATATTCCACTGTATGAAATATATATATATAGAGAGAGAGAGACAGAGAGAGAGAGAGTCATATATATGGCATTTTCTTTATACCACATCACACACACGCATACACACACACACACACACACACACACACACACACACACACACACACATTTTCTTGGTCCATTCTTCCCTCGATGCATATTTAGGTGATTCCCATAACTTGGCTATTGTAAGCAAGGCTATCCTGAATGTGGGAATACAAATATCTCATTGAAGTAATGACTTTGTTTCCTTTGCAGAGATACCCGGAAGTGGGATAGCTGGATTATATGGTAGAACTTCACTTTTTTTGAAGATGGAGCGATATCTGCACATTACCAACCCTCCAGCCACTCTCCAACTTTCTGTAGCATTGAGACTCAGCACACTGAAGTAATTTAGTAGAGAGCACACTCATGAGAAGCAGATCTGCCCCAAAACCTATCCCTTGAACTTAACCAAAGCCAGAGCATGCTGAATGATCTAGAAAATTCCATTATCCACACTTTCCTGGTGTGGTATATCTAATTTATATCCAGGTATATATATCTAAGATGTATGATGGTATATCTATTTTGTATCTAAGCATTTCTTATACCTGTCTTACATCTCTCCAAGTCCAGACTACTTAGACAAAATGCTAATGCAAGCCAAACAATGTTCTTTATGGATACCCTGTAGGGCAGGAAACACTATTCATATATGGTTTCTTCTTCTAGACACACATGAATAGTGATCATTACCAGACATTTTACCTTTAAATCCCAAGGTGTACTTTCAGGTGGTTATCCTTTCAATGGCAGAGTGTCTCTCCCTACCATGTTAAACCCATCACAATTTTGCCTTATATCTCTTTTAGTTCCATTGTGAACAACACCTTTTCAAATATTGGCTTTTTCTTTGACTAATCAAACACCTCGCTATAGTTCATGGGAAGTATGCATGCTGTTCAAAATAACCAAGCAGAAAAAAAATGGTATTTACATTGTGTTCTTTTGAGAAAGTTATTATCCCAGGCACTGCTGGTGTCTTAGGTCTCAGATGAATCTCAGAACCTCTCTCTGCTCATGAGGAACACAACACATATTGTTCAGAAGGTAGACTTCTTTAAAAATAGTCGTTTGGTTAGAACTCTTGAAGAATCAATTCTTAGAATATTTGTTTCTCTTTCTTATGATAATATTTGATTCCATTGTATTATTTACCAATTAGCATTAACTGATGCCAGTCATGAGAGCTATTAGAAGAATCGTATAAGAAATTTCTATCTTGTGTGCTAATTAAATTTTGCTGGTACAATTTCACTTTCATTTCTAAAAGTACTCATCGAAGAAAGATTAAAAAAACTTTTTCTGTGAATAACTGCATTTAGATTTTTAAAAAGAATACAGAATCCCTTGTTTCTATCATCTCACCAGAAGGAAAAGGAAAAAAAAGAAAATCATCTTTGGAATGGAGTTCTACACATGTCTTTTCCAATGATAACTTGTATTATGATTTAGCAAAAACTGCTTGCTAATTTTGAGCATCTGACTTTTGAAAGGTATCATTGTTATTATTATTATTATTATTATTATTATTACTATTATTTTGGCTCATTATATTTTTATATGGTAAATTACATTGTGTATTATGTAATACTGTAGCTCATACTGAAGAAAACAGTAACTGTAGTAAGATACTGGCTGTAGTTCCATAGTAGTAACTGCATCTTCAAAAGGTATCATGAATGCCATTAAAGATGAGTTTCTCGGAACCTCAGTTGTATTCCCTTAATACAGTTGTATTCATTCCCTGTATACCCCAGGCCCTTAACAAGCAAATCAGTCATCAACTCCTTATTTGGCATATTCCGAAACGGTCTCAAATGAATTATATTTGAAGAAATGCTATTTCAAAGACAATGGGAAAATACAAAACAAATACACATTTAACGACAAGAGCTCAGAAAATCATGGAAAATAAAAAGTATTTTCCTACTTTTCCCATTCATCTGATGAATCAATCTGCACATAGTAAGTCTAAAGGATGTGCCTGGCGCTGAAACAGTATTCAAAATGTTTTATGTATGGGAAATAAATAGATTAAAAATATGGTGTCAGAAGAGGTCTTTTTAATATGCTTTAACCCTAAAACTCCTCCCTACCTGGCTAATCCCATGTTGGGATCGGACCTGGTGCCCCTTCCGCCCAGCTCCTTGGAGTCGGACATCGTGAAGCAGGGGACCCGCACTCCCCAGCCTCTGTGGTTGTGTTTTCTGAGAAGCAAACAGTTTCTATGCTCAGTTTCTCTGTACTTTCAACCACTTCAGATGAGATATTAGAAAAAATCTGATTCCAAAACTTTGGGGACATCATGATAAATTTCTCAAGGAATTCTTTGCTGTCATTGAGTGGAGATGGTCAAGAATAAAAGCATAGTCGTCTCCATGGGACAGTTCAAGTTCTTCTTGCTCATTAGGGGCCGGTGGGAAGCCTGCAGCTAGGATGCACATTCTGGATGGTTCTATCTGCTCACACACTGCTCATGTCAGCTCACCTGTCATGTTCCCACAAGTACCATCTCTCTCCAATCTCTTCCTCCCATTTCCTCTCTCAAAAGTTTCTGAAAAATCTCACAATGCATGACGTAAGTGTATATCTCTGGCTCATTTTTCTTAAGGGTAAGCTTCTGTTTCTTGTTTAAAAAAATTTTTTTTTAATGTTCATTTATTTTTGACAGAGTGAGAGAGAGGCAGAACATGAGCAGGGGAGGGGCAGAGAGAGAGAGAGGGAGACACAGAATGAGAAGCAGGCTCCAGGCTCCGAGTTGTCGGCACAGAGCCCGACATGGGGCTTGAACTCACGGACCACGAGATCATGACCTGAGCCCAAGTCGGACGCTCAACTGACTGAACCACCCAAGTGCCCCTTCTGTTGCTTGTAAAAGCATATCAGTCCTTTTTTTACATGAGGACACTTGGCCTGTCTTCAGACTAAAAACCCTATGGAGTCAGCCTCACTTTCTGGGAGCCCCCAGGCTCCTCTATCTATATTGAATGGGTGTCTTGAGGATTAAATATGATAATGCAAATAAAGCATACAACTCACCCTGGGCACCATGCAAATATTAATTAGTAGCCGTAATAAGAAGTAATCAAAATAAAAAGAGCTTTCCTTGAAAGCAAATACGCTCTCAAATGATTACACCACTGAAGATAAAGGACAAGAGAAAAAGGAAAGGAGTGACCAATCTATTTTATTTGTGGCATAATTTACTCCAAAATTTGTGCCTTAGGAGATTGTATGTATTATGATGACTTCTTTTGACTGATCCTGGAGCCAACTCAGAGCTCTCAGTAATATGCTCAAATGGGGAAGGCTGTTTTAGCTTAAAGTGAAACCCTAAGGACTGATTTTTTTTTCATGAAGTTTATTTTTGAGAGACAAGAGAGTGAGCAGAGGAGGGGCAGAGAGAGAAGGAAAGAGAAAATACCCAGCAGGGCTCTGCACTGTGCAGAGCTGACGTGGGGTTCGAACTCATCAACCCTGAGACAATGACGTGAGTCAAAATCAAGAGTTGGATGCATAACGGATAGAGCCACTCAGGCTCCCTAGGAAGTGATCTTTTTTCTTTTTTTTAAGTATTACAGTGAAAATATTCTTCTTCATACACTCAAAATTCTGTTTACATATTGCATCCTATAAATGTAAACAATTTGCAAGTATCTTTATTTTAAACGGAGGGATTTAGTTTTGGTATCTAATAGATGTTTGCTTTAAAAGCAATTCTGGTAATAACTGGGAATAAGAGTTTAGGGATGAATTAAGCACAGTTAAATTAGTTAAACGTCAACAGCTCGCTGGGGAGAAAAAAAGTGGTTTCTGATGAGCTGTATTAATAATTTAGTAACAGTTAATACTCACTGATACATACTGACACATTTCATAGAATGAAAATTCATGCTTATTTTAGAAACTCTTTGTCAAACTTTCAGTAACCTAAAATCTTCCAACAAAGACTGGGAACACTTAATTCTTATTCATGCAAAAAAGAAAAATCTATCAGTTATTATCTGGAACTGATGACTGATAGGAGAAAGGAGAAGACAGCAATTTTGAGAATCAATTTGCTAATTTCTATGTAATCTACTTCACACACAGAGCTCTTGGGTGCATAATAGGGGACTCAGAGTTAGGAGATAGAATGGCTCTCCAGGTAGAATAAAGCTCTTTCCTAAAATGGAAAAAAAAAAATTATGGTAGACTGAAAGAGTGGATGTCTTTTATGTTACTTGGGAGTAAATGTTATCCAAAACCACATTCTGTCCCGTCTTCGGTTAAAAAAACAAAACTTGGGTTAAAATGAATGATACTGCATTGAAGACATTTTTATTTGTTTTCCTAACACATTCTTTAGGCAGTTTCCTATAGTGTAGCCCTGGGTGGCACTACATTAAAGACATTCTTCGGATATTATGTATTACCAGGGTGGCCAAGGTCCTAGTGTCCCAGGGATGGTTCTGGTTTCTGCTTGCTGTCCCAGCAGAATTATTAATAGTGCCTCCTTTCTTAAAATGTCCTGGTTTGGGTAGTAAGTCAAATGGTTACCCGAAACTCAAGCACTTTGCCTGTGAAACAGGCTCCTAATGATTGTCCCAATGATCTCGGCTGTTTGGCAATGACCTCAAGGACGTTCTGTTCCGGATGAGCAAATAGGCCAGCTAACTTGAGGATGTCTAGGGGCAAACACAGTATTTCAACTGCTTTTCAGGAATCTCTAAATGATGATTGTATGTTTCTCTGCCTTAAGAGGGCACCCTCAGCATAATTTAATCTTTTCTTACTCATTCAGCCCTGTCGTGTAGGATGAGTTTTTTTGGTATCATTTTCTATTTTTTTTCCTAAGGTGATAAACAAATGATCTTCAGTGGCTTTATATGTGACATAACATTGCCAAATAAGCTTCATGCAAAGTAACTTGCAAAGTTAAAGGTTTAAAGTACAGCCTTCTTCCAAAGGGCAATTTTGACCTTTGAAATAATTTCTGCCGTACATTTACTATCATATAAAGCCTTAAATACATCATTAATACAGTGGAACTTGGGCAATACTTTGTGGACCTATAATCTCTCTTCTACTTCATCTACACAGTTACTACTCAGTGGATATGAAGGGGCAATATCCCTAGAAATATCAAATAATTATGTAGCGGATTTTGATGAAAAATTAATTCCACAGGTTTAAAAGTATTGATAATTAATAAAACATTAAATACATTTCTATAATTATAAAAACAAGTACCAATTTTTCAATTTTTCCCAATTTTGTTTAATTTATAATAAACTGTATTAAAGTATAAGTTATATATAATAAAACGCACTAATTTTCAGTGGATAGTTCAATGAGTTTCAACAAATGCATACGCCGTGTAATTACTGCCTCAGTCAGGATGTATATAACTTTGTCATCACCTCAAAAATTCTCTGTGCTCTCTTATGGTCAATTCTGTGTCTGCCCTTGGCCCCAGACAACCACTTATCTCCTTTATTATTGCTGACCAGGTTTACCTATTCTAGAATTTTATATAAATGGAATTATTTAGTACCAACTCTTTGGAGTATGGCTTTTTTCATTCATGGTGTTTTGAGATCTATCCACATTACATATATCTAGTTCACCCCACCCTTTTTTTTATCGTTTTGTTGTTGTTGTTTTTTGGCTGAGTAGTATTCCATTGTATGGATGTATATCATAATTTGTTTATCCATTTACCTCTTGCTTCGGATTGAACATTGCATTGTTTCTAATTTGTGAGTATTTCTAATGAAGAGAAACATTATGTAGCTATATGTCTTTATTCCTTTTGGGTAAATACCTGAAAGTAGAATTGAACGATTATGTATTAATTATGTGCTTCATTGTATTAAAAATGAAAACAGCTTTCCACAGTGTTCCTAACTTTCACATTCCAAACACCAACGCAAAACAGTTCCATTTTCTTCCCATGCTTGTCACTGCTCGGTGCTGCTGATATATTTAAGTTTAAGCCTTCTTGGTGCATAGAGGTAGATCACTGCAGTTTTCATCAGTATTACCCTGCTGACTAATGACGGTGAGCATGTTGTCATATGGCTTTCCTCTTTTTTTTTTTTTTAAATTTTAAATCCCCCATAGTGAGTTTCCTAATCCTACTGCAATAATGTCAGAGTTCTAAAATTATTTTATGATAAAGGTACAAAACATATACAGAGAATACGTTCTTGCCCAATATTTAATTGATATGTTCATTTATTTTCATTCACTCATTCGTCACGTGATTACTGAATACCTTCTATGGGCACACCATGCAAATGGTAGAGGCAGAGAGCTCTTATGTTACCCAAAACCACAGTGTTTGACTCACTGGTGTCCAAAAGGATAGACTTTACAAGCATGATTCAGTCTGACCAGCTTCAGTAGCATTATCGGGGTTTTAGAAATCAGTTGCTAGAAAAGACCACAAAACATGGGCTTAGGTTTACGCTCCCCATTCCTAAGTCTATAATTGCTGTGATTCACTCTGAGCACCCAAAACCAAATGGGTCTGTGAACTACAGTTGCTCTGACTAATCCTCTTGGCTTTTCAGGTAGCAAGGAGCAGAGATGGGGTGAACTCTGATTTGTTTTAAATTAAAACTTGGCTATAAAACATACCACCACGTTCTAATCTACTCATGGGCTATGTTCAGCAAAACCAGCAATTTAGTTTACAGACTCCACGGCACATTTAGCTAATGACCTTTCTCAGTGAGTATTTATGGCATATCACAACGACAAACCAATATTATACTGATCCATCAATATTTTCCTATGCTTAACCTTTCGAATTTATGTAAATATCTCCATGTTCACTCGTAAGGTTAACACAACTTTCAGATTCAGGTGCTCTTTGCCTTCCACCAGGAAACACAGGTGAGGCATGGCACTGCTTTTTCTGTGTCGATCTGGGAATCCAGGTGATGACGGAAGAAGATAAAAGCAGGAAGGATTAGAAATGCCTCAAAGAGTAAAACCAGATGTTTGGGATGTGCTCTCACGTACAAGATTTGAAAAGAAAATCAGACATGGAGTCAAAGTGCTGTGGACTTTCAGCAGAAGCAACACGATGACCAAACAAAAGAGCCGGAGGGGCACTGGCAGGCTGGGAAGAGCCAATCCAGAGGGATGGAGGTAAGTTATAGAGCTGGGATCTGGAAGCTCTGAGCTGTGCTGCAGGGCGAGGCATCTAAGTTCCTTTGAAAATTATCTGTAGAAAGATAGGGATCTGCTTCTAGTATTAACATGGTAGAACATCCAGAACAAGGGAAAAGCCAAGAACAGTTTTTGAAGAAGTCAGATATAAGGTAAGGTCATAAGGTGGTGGGTATGTTATTGTTTGGGACAATTATTTCATAATGTGTATATATTATCAAGTTGTACACCTTAATAATATACATTTGTCAATTGTACCTCAATAAAGCTGGAAAAGTTCTGTCCAAATAAAGAGAACTTAAAAGTGAATATGGATATAAACCAAAAATGTTAACAGTGCTTACATTTTGGGTAATAAAACTCTGGTTGAGTTTTCTTTTGGTTTACCTGTACTTTCTACTTATTTTCTACTATATATACATATATACATATATCACTTGTTGAAAAAAAAGAACAAGAAGGCAGGAACCCACTCGGGATCCTTCTGTTTTGACTAAGCACTGGATGGATCACGGAAGCTGGGATGCCATGGAACTTGGATCAATTTGAAGACTTGTACTCACAGTCCTTCAAGCAACAATATTCTCCTAAACTAGGCTGAGTTTCTCAAACCGTTGGGTAGCGACAGTGAAGTGTGAAGTCTTCAGCTGCCTCAATACAGTTATGCCGCAGGAAACTACTGAAGCGAGAAGGGTTTGGTTTGTCCTTTTAGCAAATGACTTCCTGACCCCCTTTCCACTCTGTAGAATCCACCATATGTGATGTCTTTAGAGAAACACAATGCTAACCTTAGAAGTTACTGATGCCTTTAATGGCCCTTTGCCTCCCCAGACAGGAAAGATGTTCTATCCCGTCTCCTTACGGCTGCTTCTCTTCTCCACTGTCAGAATGTATGCCTGCTCTCATGCTCTTCTGATCTCTACTGCCACTTGGGTCTCAGAAAAGAGAGAAAAGCGAGATTACTGCATGTTCCTCTTCTCGTTTCTCCCAACACCACAGCTTTCATCCCCAAACAGTCTGCATTTCGTAGATAGAGTTATTCAGTAAGATGCTCCGTTTATCTGGTTAGCAAACCACCGATCACAGCTCCAGCCCTTGGGTGCGCTCGTTTCTTCTCAGTTGCTTTCTTCATCAATGACTGCGTAGATGCTGTCCCTTTACACTTAAAGAATCCTGTGGGGATAGTGGGAGTTGCCCAGAATTTAGCCTCATGTCTACAAATAACTGTCTGTGAGCACAACAGATCTTTAGTGGAGATGTTCAGATCAGAAAAGTTCAAGAGACAACCTACTTAGAAAAACAAAATTGACCTTCCTTCCTTCCTTCCTTCCTTCCATCCATCCATAGTTTAAATAGCTATATATTCATCATCACTTCAATACAGTCAAATATTGTTAATTTAGTAATTATTGAGTGTATATTATTTCCTGGAACCACTCTAGGTGCTAAAGATACAGTGATAAAAAAGACATCTCTGGTAATGGCTCATCAGGCTGTATATCCAGTTAAGACTTCCTTCCCAGGGACTGGGTATGAGTGTCCAACTGGGTCTGAGAACTCCCAGAACTGCTCAGGTATAGTAGGTCTATACATCCTGTTCACCTTCCAGAAAAGTCATAGTTACTATCTGCCTCAAAAATCTTTTGTGGCTTTATGTAACTTACTAAAATACAGCCCACACTCTTTGCCTAGTATTCACTGTATTCTACAATGAATTCCGAGCCCAATTATTATTCTGTTACTATTTTCTGCTAAAATTGCATATATTCTTTGCACCATCGTTGTCACATGATCTACATTTTATGAAGCTTTGCTTATTTTGTTCCTATTGAGTAAAATGGTGTGTGTGTGTGTGTGTGTGTGAGAGAGAGAGAGAGAGAGAGGGAGAGACAGAGAGAGAGAGAGAGAGAGAGAGAGAGACAGAGAGAAATATAAGTAAAGCAGGTAAGTCTGCTCAGTATACACTCAGTGTATATGTACCCCTAGTATTAGTGAGTCTGGGATAAGTCCCAAATCTGTGTTTGACTTAACCATTTCACAGTTTTCTGTGTCTCTCTTAGTGTGAGCATAATGCCAGATCAAGACCCGAGTCTAGTATGTGCGTTGCTCATACAACATAGCGCATAATCATAAGCGTCCACTTTATTTGATGTTCAACTGAAGAATCTGAAGTTTGTTCCAATCCTAAAGGAAAATCTGACTGTGTTGGGTTCATTTGATTGTTTCTGTTCTGGCCTGTCTATATGACACCTTCGGTATTGTGTGGGTGAACTAAGATTTTTTTTTTTTGTATAAGTTTTTAAAGTTTATTTATTTATTATTGAGACAGAGAGAGCACAAGCTGGGGAGAGGCAGAGAGAGAGGGAGACATAGCATCTGAGGCAGGCTCCAGGCTCTGAGCCGTCAGCACAGAGCCCGATGCGGGCTTGAACCCACAGACCGTGAGATCATGACCTGAGCCAAAGTCAGACGCTTCACAGACTGAGCCACCCAGGCGCCCCATGAACTCAAATGTTTTTAAGTGTTATTTTGAATATACAATTTTTTGCCTTCTTCTCTGATTTTACAACCCAATGTCTGGTAAAATACAATTTCATAGTGCTGTGATTATTTATATCTCCCCTATAAGGTTATAACTAACCTCTTTTGTGTACAGGATCTTGAATAATAATCTCCTGACTGCCCAGCATGGATCTTCTACAGGCTGGGACTTGGAACCCAGTGGTTAGATGAAGGAATGGGAGGAGTTTACAATGGTGACTGTCAATGCCCAAACAGAGGCAGTCTGGGGACCAGAAGACAAAAATGCCCTTTATCCCTTCATAACATTTCTGTTTTGAAGGAAACTTCTAAAGCCTCACTGTGTTCAGAATAGAAATTGAGTGGCATTTTTGCGTACAACTCAGGCTCTAAGGACAGGAAACTCCATGTGCCTGGGGCTGTTCCTGAGATCAGGAAAGAGAAAGGTGATTAGGCTTAAGAAAGTGGCACAGGTATCTCACGCCTTGAATAGAAAATCTTTGATTTGAAACCTATTGTCGGGGCGCCTGGGTGGCGCAGTCGGTTAAGCGTCCGACTTCAGCCAGGTCACGATCTCGCGGCCCGTGAGTTCGAGCCCCGCGTCGGGCTCTGGGCTGATGGCTCAGAGCCTGGAGCCCGTTTCCGATTCTGTGTCTCCCTCTCTCTCTGCCCCTCCCCCGTTCATGCTCTGTCTCTCTCTGTCCCAAAAATAAATAAACGTTGAAAAAAAAATTAAAAAAAAAAAAAGAAACCTACTGTCTAAAGTTTAAATTATGCAAAGGAAAAAAAATCACTCAGTACGAATTCAGCAAGTTTCCAGTATGCATTTTATGAGACATTTGTCATTATCTATCATTTCAGATAACTTTATAATCAAAGTGTTAACATCCTTATGTTAGTATTTTCAGAGCAGCTTGAAGTTTATTGATTTTCTATGATACCGGATGATTAATTTCATTCTCGAGTCTGGTAAAGAGTCTAAGCCATACAGCACGATGCCAGCAGCTGGAATCTTCTTTTGTTTGCTAGTTATCTTTGTTGAATAACCTCACAAGAATCTAACTATCATAAAAAGCCCTATTCAAAGATCCTTTGGCTCATCACAATTTGTAATTGATTGAATTCATTTCCTTGATTCTTCTATAAAGAGATCGGAACCATGAGGGCAATAACCATGACTGTCTTGTTCCCTACTGTATCTTCAGGGTCTAGGATAATACTCTACACAGAGTAGGGGTCCAGTGAATGATGGACCAGAACAACCAGGGTCAGTGGGTTGATTTCGGCCAAGAGGTTTGCCTGGAGATTTAGCCCCTAAGGACTTTGACATCCTAAGAACCAAAGGGATAGGAACATTACCTCAATGGCTTGACACAAAACAGGAAGAGCTATAATAATCAGCCAAAACAATTCATTAATTTGTTCAAACCAGATTCTGTAACTCTGGTACAAATGTGTACATTTCCAACATGTACATAATTTGCTTTTAATCTTTTCTCATGTTGACTGATGTCTCTTCTTATACTTTAACTGGCTGAGAGTACGTGAGAATGTTGAAGATCTACCATAGGGGCGCTTCAGTGGCTCAGTCGGTTAAGCATCTGACTTCAGCTCAGGTTATGATCTCATAGTTTGTGAGTTTGAGCCCTGTGTCGGGTTCTATGCTGACAGCTCAGAGCCTGGAGCCTGTTTCGGATTCTGTCTCTCCCTCTCTCTCTGCCCCTCCCCTGCTTGCACTCTGTTTCTCTCTCTCTCTCAAAAATAAATAAACATTACACATTTTCTTAGAAAAAGATTTACCATAGAGAGACGATGCTGAGATTAGCAGAAAGCCTGGCAACGATCCCAAGACTAAAGTTTAGGGAGAAAAGAGGCATCTTAATTCCTTGGATGGTGACAGTGACCAGTCACAAAGACGGGGAACAATTCTTTGGAAGTTCTGTTAATTATTTTTTCCTCAGTGAAGCCCAAATCTTATTACAGTCAATAGTGACAACGTGTCATACGGTGATTGTGAAGGTTTGGGTATGTGTGGCGTCAGTGGGTGACAAATGATAAACCATTATATGGAGAGCAACATGCACCTAAACCCACATAATATAATAACATTTGCTACAGGGACGAGTCTTGGGAGGAAAAACCTTTTTGCAGCTTGTTTGTTCCCCATCTTCTCTCCCTTGGGGATGCCCAAGAAGAGCAAAGAGAGAGAAAAAAGAAATCAATGACCCAACAAACACTCCTTGTAAACATGCTAATCAGACCTCCTAATGGTATTTATTAGCAAAGAGATAACGAGAGTGTTTCTTGTGGAATCCTTCTAGCAGGCTGCATACAGTCTGTCTAGGTTGTTTTAGTGCACAAATGAGAAACTTACGGCTTTGGGGGATCTGACCCATTGTAAAGCATTGGGTCAGCTATACAATTACCCATGTACCAGAGGGAGTCCTTTCACGATGGCATGCATCACTTATAGATCTCAAACATTAAATCTGGTCCAGGCGGCATGCTAATTTTGCATGGAAGGACCCAGGGTGTTGACTGGTGGTAGCAGACGTTTCTACACTGCCTTTATCTTCATATGTATCGTACAAGTTATTAGCAAAGTTCGATACTTGATCTCTGCTTCTTTGAGTCTGGCACGACAATCTGATTCTTTGTGCTATCTCAGATCTGGAAATAAATGTACGTGGGCAATGGGCACGTTTATGGCTAACAGATGGGTTTGAGAGAAACTAAACATTTCCTTCTCAATGGCAGGTTGTAGGTGCTCATTTCAAAGAGCACTGGGCTGTCAGTAATTCTTTTTTATCTTGTTTTTTTTTTTAACGTTTTATTTATTTTTGAGACAGGGAGAGACAGAGCATGAACAGGGGAGGGTCAGAGAGAGGGAGACACAGAATCTGAAACAGGCTCCAGGCTCTGAGCCGTCAGCCCAGAGCCCGACGCGGGGCTCGAACTCACGGACCGAGAGATCGTGACCTGGCTGAAGTCGGACGCTTAACCGACTGAGCCACCCAGGCACCCCATCTTGCTTTTAAAACATATTTTATTTTACTTGGAATGTCTAAGCTTTCTCTCATATTAAAAAAAATGCTGTACTCAGAGAAGCTGTCTCACGGGACTGAGAATACTTTGACTAGTCTAGATGAACAGGCCACAGGAACTAAGGGAATTTTAAATGGATTACTATATTTACATTAAACCTAATTTACTTTCCAAAAATAACTTTATGTCTATTAGTAACAACCAAGAGCTAATCCGGGAGCAGAGGCATAATCTACTAATAGAAAGGTTTACATGTGGGATGAGATATTAGACTATCCTTAGGAAGAGTAAGTGGATGTAAAGGTAAAAAAAAATAATTTTTTACAAAATTTTTCTCCAAGGCTTTATGAATAGTTTATTATCTGGAAAATGCAATGAATAAGGTAATAAAAATACCTTATTACTTGATAAATGGGACTCTTCAGAAACTAAGAAGACTGTCTCATGGCAAGAAAATCTGAAGAAAAAGAACATCATTCCTTCACAGTAACGTAAAGCAAATGCTAGTGGCTGTTAGAAGTAAAATATTTAGTAACCTGATGAAAACCAAGTGTGAGGACCATGCTTCTTCTCCTCCCCTCCACCTGACTGCACCCCAAAGCTGAACTGGCCCTTAGACAGGATATTTGGTTCTTCCTTGATATTCAGGGCCATCAGAACCTGAGCTAGAGCTTAAGGTAGGGACATCAGTCTCTCTCTGCCTCTCACTGTCTGGGCTCCTGCGGGCTTGTTGGAACCACACGGGGAGGAACATTGTCAATAAATTTCTAGAAGATTAATGTTGAGTAAGAGAAGTAAAACAGTTATCAGATGTCCCAATTTTCCACGAAACACACTTGCAGCTGATGTTAAGAGAATTAAGTTTCTTCGCTACAACTATATTTTGCCTTTGTAACCAGTTGTGTAATTAGAGTGATGAACCTGAAAAACTCTGTGTTCCTGAAATCTCACGAAGAAGAATTTTGTTCCTCATCTAGGTTTGATTTCATTTTTTAATTTTACTTTGTTTCATGCTAAGAGACTAGGAGAGATATGTATGTAAACTTTCTACCTCTTTTAATGACAATTTCTTCCTTCCTAATTATTTTAAGCTGATCTCTCTTTCCAGAGTTCTAGGGTTTTTTTAAAATAAAAATTGCTTATAAAGTGTTAAATATGCCTTCTACAAATAGGTAGCTTTAATACAGTGACCATATTGCATTTATGCAACTTGCTGCCTTTCATTTCTATTTATTTTTATTTTTATTTTTTTAATTTTTTTTCAACGTTTTTTTATTTATTTTTGGGACAGAGAGAGACAGAGCATGAACGGGGGAGGGGCAGAGAGAGAGGGAGACACAGAATCGGAAGCAGGCTCCAGGCCCTGAGCCATCAGCCCAGAGCCTGACGCGGGGCTCGAACTCACGGACCGCGAGATTGTGACCTGGCTGAAGTCGGACGCTTAACCGACTGCGCCACCCAGGCGCCCCTATTTATTTTTTTTTTTAAATTTTTTTTTCAATGTTTATTTATTTTTGGGACAGAGAGAGACAGAGCATGAACGGGGGAGGGGCAGAGAGAGAGGGAGACACAGAATCGGAAACAGGCTCCAGGCTCCGAGCCATCAGCCCAGAGCCTGACGCGGGGCTCAAACTCACGGACCGCGAGATCGTGACCTGGCTGAAGTCGGACGCTTAACCGACTGCGCCACCCAGGCGCCCCTCATTTCTATTTAAATAATTGCATTTACCACATGTTAGTAAGTTGGCTTTTGTTTATTATATTTATGTGACTGAATTCAGCCCTTGGTTTGTCGGGTATAATTACAAAATCCAGGCTCAGATTTTTGTCTGAAGTCTTAAGGAAACTACCATGAAAAATATACAGGATCACAAGTGCCAATTAAGAGAAAAGTAAGAACAGAAAATTTAAATTATACAACATTGAAAGAAAGAATAAGGACAATATGCATTATTCTTTTGTGTTAATTCATGCAGCAGTGTTCTATTCTATTTGTATTGAAAAAGGTAAAAATTAAGGTACAAATGAAATGTCTAGGACTTCACTCAAATGAGTCTTCTTAGGACCAGCCATGAGATGCCAAGTAGGACTGAAGTGACACGGAGGAGGCAGAGAGAAGTCAGTGAAGCCTTCCGTCTCTGAAACTCTAAACAACATCAGAATGCAAATTTCCTTCTGCTGGGAAATTTGTTTCTTTGGATAATTTAAGGAAATGGCTTATTCAGAAATAAAGATTCAGACATCTTTAAAATGAGGGAAAAAGAAAACAAAATAAAGGAAAGGGAAGAAAAATAAAGCCACTTGTCTGGAAAAGTCGGGCAAGCAGTAAAGTCAGGACAGGAAGAGCACAGAAATATTTGGACAAAGGGCCAGTGATAGGCCACTCTAAAGCAGGTGACGGAATTGCAAGTCACTTGGCAGTTTGCAGCATGTGGGAGGTAGGGCTCTAATGTTCTCTTATGCCCATTCCCAAATATTAAAACAAAAGGTAGGGTGACAGATTACTCCACTGGTCTCAAAGCTAATATATAAGTGGATTCTGAGGTTGTTCATCCAGGGTGGGGGGCTTAATAATTTATTTTCGTGACCCAGATATTTGACCATTTAGATAACCATCTTCCTCCCTTAATGTCTAACAGATGGACTCATCTGAATCTTCTGGAACTCTGAAGTTCTCTGGCTAACTCTGATGAATTCACTAAAGGGATGATGACAAAGAGATGAATCTAGAATCTAATTCACATTTTCATTTAGTTCTTAGGTAGAAGCTGAAGCTCTGTAAACCTAAGAAATAGACCTGGGGTAAACCAGCAGCGAAAACTATTACCACATTGACCTGCGCAAGTAGTTCACATGAAGGGAGAAAACAGGGTCCCTAAGAACAACATGAAGACACGACAACAGGCTGTGAAGCCTCCACAGGACATGTCAGTCTGCAAAGAGCATTTGACAACCCTCTTCAAAATAAAACATTTTGCCTTCCTTCACGTGCAGTGTCTTTCACAACATTTTGCATCATGTTAAAGGCATTTATTACAACTGGCCTTGCAAGGTCATTAATTGTGAGCCTAGATTAATATAAGGAAGTAGGTTCTGACTAAGATGTAGGTTACCATTCCAGCTCTATCTCTAACAACCTTATGGCACTGGGAAGGTTAATGAACTCTTCGAACCTTAGCTTCATTCTCAGTAAAATAGGAGAGAAAAATAGCTAACTAACAGGTTTGTTGTGGTAACTGAATAAGGAAACAAAAAAACAGTACCTAGGACATAGCTGATTCTCAATAAATGTAACTGGTTAGAACAGTTACTTCCCATTTCATTTAGATTTAAGACATGGCTTGTTCACCTGTGTATCTTATCAACATCTAGCATGCTACCTTGAAAGTGATTAATAAATATAAGATAAAAGAAGTGGATATGGGTAATAGTAACTCTGTAGAGTTTAAATACCAAATACATCCCTATCCCTAGACATTGTCTACCTAGAAAATGACTCTTCCAAAGAAAAACCGGTAAAAGGTTTAAATTTGAAATCCGATGACTTATAACACACACGTTGCAATTAAAATTATTAAGGAGAATGACTGAAAATTCAGTTGATTTGTTTTGGGGAAAATTATAAAAGTTTAGAAAAAGTGAGGAATGCCTGTGTGGCTCAGTTGGTTAAGCATCCAACTCTTGACTTCTGCTCAGCTCACGATCTTAGGGTTGTGAGATGGAGTCCAGCATTGGGCTTTGTACTGGGTGTGGGGCCTGCTTAAGATTCTCTCTCTTTCTCCTTCTGTCCCTGTTCCTCCTCCTCTCAAAAATTAGAAAAAAAATGGAATTAGGGTCAAATTTCTCATAATGTACAAATATGCTTATCTGTTAACTTCAAGATTTAAGTTTAAGAATACAGTTATTAAGGTATTAGAAGAAAATTACACAGGATTTAAAAAATAAATTTGTATGAGAGGGCTTTTAAGGAAACAAACTCAAAATCCCAAAGGAAAAGTGTAAAATATTTAATGACAAAACCATTGAAACTTCTGTATGGGGAAGGAAAATGTACCAAAAGTTAAAAGAAAAGAGTCAGCCTGAGCCAGCATAATGGCAACACATGTAACACCCCATTAATATTGCTTACATCGAAAAAGTTTCTGCAACCAGCAGAAAAAAAAGACATATGATGGAAAAAGAGAAATGATGCAAAGAGATGATTCCCACAAAAATAAATAGGTAATAATGGCTGATAATCTCACTGGTAACAAAAGAAATACAGTTATTTAACCAAGGAGGTGAAAGATCTATGTACTGAAAATTATGAAATAAATTGAAAAAGACACAAAAAATACTCATGTTCATGGATTAGAAGACTTATATGTTAAAATGTACATATTACCCAAAGTGATCTACATATTCAATGCAATCCCTATCAAGATTCTAGTGGCATTTGCACAAAAATAGAAAAAAAAATCCTAAAATTCATATGGAACCACATAAGACCAAGAAGAGTCAAAGTTGAAGGCATCATACTTTCTGATCTGAAACTATATTACAAAGGTATTACTAATGAAAACAGTATGGTATTGGCATAAAAACAGACACAGAGATCAATGCAACAGAATAAAGTCCCAAAATATACCCATGCATACTTGGTCAATTAATTTAAAACAAAGGAGCCAATGGGGCGCCTGGGTGGCTCAGTCAGTTAAGCGTCCGACTTCAGCTCAGGTCACGATCTCACAGTCTGTGAGTTCGAGCCCCGCGTCGGGCTCTGTGCTGACCGCTCAGAGCCTGGAGCCTGCTTCAGATTCTGTGTCTTCCTCTCTCTCTGCCCCTTACCCGCTCATGCTCTGTCTCTCTCTGTCTCAAAAATAAATAAAAACATTAAAAAAATTATTAAAAAAAAAACAAAGGAGCCAAGACTATACAATGTGGAAAGGATAGTCTCCTCAATAAATGGCGATGGGAAAACTGGACAGCCATAAGCAAAAGAATGAAACTGGACCCTTACCTTACACCATACGCAAAAATAAACTCAAAAGGGATTTAAAACTCCATCATAAGACATGAAACCATAAAACTCCAAGAGGAAAACATAGAGGATTAGTTCCTTGACAGTGATCTTGGCAATGATTTTTCTGGATTTGACACCAAAACGAAAGGCAACAGAAGCAAAAATAAAGAGGTAGAACTATATCAAACTGAAAGGATTCTGCACAGCAAAGGAAACCATCAACAAATGAAAAGGCAGCTTATGGAGCTGGAGAAAAAAAATTTGCAAACCACATATTTGATAAAAGGTCATGTCCAAAAGATACAAAGAACTCATCCAAGTCAACAGCAAAAACAAAACAAAAGCAAACAAACAAGAAAACAATTTAAAAAGGAGCAAAGGGCCTGGATAAACATTTTGACAATAAACACACATAAATGGCCAACAAGTACAAGAAAAGGTGCTCAAAATCGTTAATCACCAGGAAAAAGCGAATCAAAACCAGTGAGGCATCACTTCACATCTAGTAGAATGTGATCAAAAAAATAAGCGATCACAAAAGCTAGCGAAGGTGTGGAGAAAAGAGAACCCTTATACAGTGCTGATGGGAAGTAAAACTAGGACGGTCACCCTGGAAAACAGTGTGGAGGCTTCTCAAGAATTTAAAGTTAGAACTACCATATGACCCAGCAAGCCCACTCTTCCGTATATATCCAAAGACAGCCAATCATTACCTCCAAGAGACATCTGTATTCCCATATTCGTTGCAGTATTAGTCGCAAAAGCCAAGGGATGGAAACAACTTCAAAGTCCACTGACAGTTACACGGATAAAGAAAATGGGATAAAGGCATACAGTGGAATATTACGCAGCCTGTACAGAGAGGACATCCTGCCAGATGCAACAGCATGGATGAGGTGGAGGGCGTTATGCTAAGTGAAATAAGCCAGAGAAGGATGAATGCTGTTTGAGATCACTCATCTGTGGGATTAAAAAAAAAAAAAAGTTGAACTCATAGAAAGAGAGATTGGAAAAGTGATTTGCAAGGCTGGGAAGTGGGAGAAGGAGGAAGATGTTGGTAAAAGGGTGGGGGCAAGTCTCCAAGATGGATAAATTCTGAAGATCAACTATATAACATGGTGACTATAGTTGATAACACTGTATTATGTAACTGAATCTCGTGAAGAGTAGAACTTAAATGTTTTTTTTTTTTAACCAAAAGCAAAGGTAAACATGTGAGGTGACAGATGCGTTAATTCACTCAAAGAGTTTATTTCACAATATGTATGCAGGTCAAAAATCTCACATCACATACTTTCAACATTTTACAATTCTGTCACTTGCACCTCCATAAAGTTGAAACAAGAAATGAAAGTTAAAACATTCTTTTTTGCCCATGATAATGGAATTAGAAAAATGAATATAGGCAGCATTGTTAAAGGTTAGGGAAAACAGTCTAAAACCACTGTTGGCAAAAGTGTAAATGGGCACCCTCACTGGGGGGCATGTTCCAAAATGTTTACCGTATTACCTTATAACCCAGCAGTATACCTCTAGGAATTTATATACAAATAAGAGAACAAACGTGGAAAGATCTTCAAGGATGTATAATACAGCAGCATTTGAAACAGTCAATACTTAGAAACAGTAAAACTATTTTCCCCGGTGAGGGATGGCCACATAAATTGTGGTACATCTATAAAAGAAGAAGTAAATCTTTATGTCCTAGCCATGATAAATATTGTTTGGGGAAAAAGAGAGAGGGAGAGGGCGAGGAAGAGAACCTGATAAACATACAAATATGCTTATGAGAGAAAAGGATAGAAATGGGTATCAATTTGAGAGGCTATGAGTTGGTTCGTTTCTTGAATACCAAAGATCGCATGAAAATCTAGCTAGAAAGTTCCTGTCTTTGGGGTAATAAAAGCTGGTGACCTGATGGACTTGCCATAAAAGGTTAATTTCTAAAGACACAACTTCCTGCCTACAGGTATAATACTAATTTCTTAGAAAAAGTATTCCCTTCGAGAAGCATCTTATCAATATTGGAAGAATTAGGAATTATTCAAAACAATCTCTTCTTAAAAGTTGACCTTAAGGATTACTTTTAAAATCTGTTTTTAATGGTGATCAGCTCACCCACGTCTTGGCCTTTCTTCACTGTTCTTAGACCAGGATGAACTTTGGCACCGTGAGAAAACCTTTGCCGTCCTAATCTTGAGTATGCAAGAATACAGGCTACACAGTGCCAAATGTCCTTCTGGGGTGACTTCAGTAAAGATTTCCACGCAGCTGAGATCACTGACATTGCTATTAATGGAATAGCGCTTTGCTTCTAAACCAGGTACATATCAAAAAGTAACATTGAATGTTTTGCTAATACTCCCTTAGTAAAAATATTCTATTAGAACAGGAAGAAAATAAAGCTATGCTCAGAAAATGTATTCGTTTGCATTCCAAAGACCGACAGAAGCATTCCCTATGTTTAGACAGGATTATGTTTTCTTAAAGCTCAATGTTTTAGAACAATCGGGAAGTACCCCTCTATCTGAAAATTGTATTTCAAAACAAATTCTTGATCTAGATAGCAACGGTCATGTTTCAAAATTGGACTTTTAAGTGTCATGTTCGTGACATTAATAGTGTCCGGAGTAATAATACAGGACTGGAGACCGTGTTTGCTTAACTGTCCCCAAAGGAGGTGGGAAGTTAAAAAACCAAAGGTGTTATAAAAGTGACGCTGAATGGTGAACATTAGTCTAACATCCTCTTCAGGTGAATGAATTGGAAATTCAATCAAGTCTACTAAATCTACTCCCTCCTGACATGTACACTTTAACTAGGACTGGTTGCATCATTTGGAGGGCCCAGTGCAAAATGAAAATTTGAGGCTCCCTGTTCAAAACTCACAAAGAGTTTCAAGATGGTGGCAGCAGAGCATGGGACCGACTGTGGGGCCCTTCCAAGCAAAGGCCCTGTGGCTGCACAGATGGATAACCACGAAGCTGGCCCTGACTTTAGCAGTCATCCTACTGTTTCCTATTACGTTAATGCCGGCGACCTTCTAAAAGCAAAAACAAAGTGGAACAAAAATACGTGAAATGTGACAAACTGCCAAGGATGATGTCTCTCCGTGTTTGGTCTCCATATTTAACTCACATCTGTCTGACTCACCTGTGGCGATAAAGCTGATGAAGAACCCTGGCTGGTTCCAAAAGTTGCTGAACAAAAGTCCCCTTGGCAAGGTCCATTACTCAGACAAGTCTACACTGCTACCACCCGGGCCGTCAGGGTTAATTTTTCTGCCCAAGGTCACTACTCCCCGGGCCTTCATCTTCTTTATTCCGCCTCGTACATGTGTGGGCCTCTATTTCGAGCTCCTGATCCTCTACTTCACATAAAGATTTTGGGGAACACTTATAAATGGACGGGTAACTGCAGGTAAAGCTCAAGCCTTATCATCTACTGCCTGTCTACAAGGCTCCGATTTTATTTTTAACTTATAATGAAAATGTTTACGCATGCCACAAGTGGAAAATAGGATCCATGTGGACCCATCACTAAGCCTCAAAACCATCACTTTGGCGTTTTTGTTTTATTTCCATCGTTTCTCTAGGACCCTCCTTCTTTGGTCCAAGATACTTTCAATCAAACGCCAAATGTCAAGTAATTTACCAATAAATGCTTCACTGTACTCTATTTCTTTCCTCTTATATAATGCAATGCATTACCGCTCCTCCTAAAATTAGGAAACAATAACTCCTTATTATCAACTAATACCTAATCATACTCAAATTTCCTGGTGTTCTAAACATGTATTTTTACAGTTTGTTTGCTTGAATGAGGATCCAAAACTGTCCCATGAATTATATTTGGTTGTTCATCTCATTTGTTTCTTTAAAGCAGTAACAGGCACCTGGGTGGCTCAGGTGGTAAGTGTCCAACTCTTGATTTCAGCTCAGGTCACGGTCTCATGGTTCGTGGGATCGAGCCCTGTGTCAGGCTCTGTGCCGGCAGCTTAGAGCCTGCTTTGGATTCTCTCCCTCTCTCTGCCTGCCTCTCTCTCTCTCTCTCTCAAAATAAATGAATAAACATTAAACACAATAAAGCACTAACAGCACTCCATCCTTAGTTTTTTCATGTTTCTTTGACTTACTGAAGGAACTATAAAAATTATCCTTTCGAGGCTTGGACGTTTTCCATTTGACTGATCGCTTCTTGAGGACTAACTAGCTTGATTCTCTAACCCCCATGTTTCCCACAAATTGGATTTTGAATCTGAAGGTTTGATTACACTGGAGTTGCCTTCCTCCAAGCCACCTCAGAGGTGGTCCTCAGTACCTTATGCTGCATAATCTCAGGGGCAACTTGAAGGGTGAGTGGTGCATGTTAGTGAGGCTCAGATACCTCAGTGTGTGGTTCAGGTGGTTTCAGCCCCCAACTGTCACCCTAAGATGTCCCAGAAAATCTTCACTAATGTTCTGCTAATGTTCCACTGCCGCTGGTTCCAGTCCTTCTCAGTGAACACAGATGGAAACACGCGTGCTTAAAAACTAAGAAATTCTCACCAAAACTATGCTCTCAGTCCTTTTGAAAGTTTTTATTTCTACTTACTAATTCGCTTCACATTTTATTTTTAGATTCCCTTCAAAGTTTTAATTAGTGAGCAGATAGGACCATTTCTGTTTTGACTTCTCATTCATCCCTTAGTTCAAACTTAGGCACCTCTTTGTGGCACAAACTTCCGAAGCAGGCTCCATGCAATCAGCAAAGAGCCTGACATGGGGCTTAATCTCAGGAGCCATGAGGTCATGATCTGAGCAGAAATCAAGAGTCAGACACTTAACCAATGAGCCACCTAGGCTCCCCCATTACAAATTATTTCTAATGCTTTTTGACTTATTTCCTGCCTTAAAATCTAATTTTGAAAATTTTTAAAAATTTCAGTGTCGTAAGTACATAGACATGGTGATTAACTCATCAACACTTCCGGTTCTAATTACTCTCATAGTTCATTTACATAATTTATTTTAATTGTCTCCACCACAACTGAATTACCATGATTCAGTCTGCATATAATTTTTAGTATGGGAGAATGTCTCCGCAATCATTCAGAGTATTAACAGCCATTGCTTCAGAACTGAGATAAATTCTAACTGTCTGGGGGTCTCAGAAAGAGCGTATTTCACACAAAGCCACACAGCTGCATGGGAATTAGACACTGTTTGCAGTGACAGGTAGAGTCTCAGAATTACTTTCGGTCTATTAGAAAAGCTAGCCAAGAAAGACTCCAAGGAGCCTGCCCTTGTCTAACTTGATTATGCCAGCCTCTTTCTCTGATGGGTAATCAGCTTTTAAATTCAGTTCAAAATAGAACTAAATTAAAGACAAGGTTCAAATCACAGAAGAGGGAGATACTTCTCTATAAAATGGATCATGTATCTAGAGAACAAGACCATTCTGACCCTTCAAGATTAGCGTATCACAGTAGAAAATATGATCACCTTTATTCAGTAAATGCTACATTTATCTTCGTGGCCAAAAAAGACATTGGCCCACGTGAGTCAAGGCTGGACAGCAGGATGTGAGTATCGTGAATTCTGTTTCTGTAAAAACAGGAGGGAAGTTTTCCTTTATCTGTTATTCCATGCCAGGCCCTCCAACTGTCTTTCATGACACGAAAACACTGGTAGAAAAAAGCAGTATTCGAAATAACGTGGCATTCAAGCTCTTGAAATTGGGAGGAAAATCCTGGCAGATGTTTTGATCTTGGGAAATGTAACGTTTCTAAAGGCACGGTTCATTGTGCTATGATCACATCTGGAATTGGACTGGAATGGAAACGAATCACGGCAACTGATTTAATTACACAGCAGCTTGCCACAACTTCAGATCTCCACTTTTCAAAACCCAGATGGACATTTAGAGATCATCCCCCCCCACCCTCTCATTTTCTAGAGCTTCCAGATGAATTGTCTGCCTTGTGCAATTATGGAAGAAAGGCTCATTCCTATATGCATCACACACAGGGGCACACCCTCTTGACCAGGCTCCAGCTGATGGAATGATGGCTCCATTTTCACAGAACAGATAGCAAAAGGACCAAACGCTGCCTGTCACTATTAAGCTTGCTCATCTGTCCTCATAACTTTTGGTGGGAGAGCTTCTTCCCAATCTTTGCACATCCTCTACAATCCATAGAGGAAAAAAAAAAGGTTCAAGGGAAATATCTTGAAGATTTTCTTTCAGGAGAAGACAAAGTACAGGTTTCCTTTGTGTGGAACAAATTATTATACATTCTGAAACTATTCTATGTTACGTGAGTTGATAATGTGTTGCTTCCCTTTAGTTAAAAAGGAAGTCGGTGTTAAAAGGGGTAAAAGGAAGTCAAATCTGGGTCAAAGAAACATTCTAAAGGACACCTTCTGGTGTTCAGCAGACTCATTAAGTCAGAGGAATAATCCTTCTGTAGCCACCATGATCCTCATTAAGCAGCTACAGCTCAGTGTGTCAGGAGCTGGGGACAATGTGCTGATCATCAGAACAAGCTGTGGGTAGATCCAGATCTATGGTTTCCAACCCTGTGGACGTGTGCATGTACTCAACCTCCCAGGCCTCAGTTTTCTCCTGTGAGTAAATGGGAATACCATCCTGGCAGTCCAATGCAGGGATTATGTGAGGGATACAGGGAACCCCCAGACATAGTGCCTAGGGCAACGCGGGCATTGAAGAGAGGTGTGCCTTTCCGTATTTTCACAGTAAAATGAGAAGGAGAACTTAAGAGAGAAATACCTGAGTTGACCTGTGGTTATTTTAGGCTATAGCTGTATCTTTGGTAACTTGAGGCCAACTTAGTAAGAAATCAAGATTTATTTAGTGATCATAGCGCACAAGATGTAAAGGTATTTGCACATATTCTACCCGTGTGTATTCTGGCTCCCGACCGTGGTGCAGAGGGACCACAACCGCCTCTCGTGACTCCAACTCAACAGTTGTGGCAACGGACTCCCAACCACCTGTGACAAATACCTAATCACACATTTATCCAAAACTTGATGAAATCTTTCTGAGCATAAACAAGCTTTAAGGTTAGAGACTTTATATAATTCTGAAGGCTTATTTCCTTTTAGTTTTTGCTAAATTTGCTTTTTTCAGATTTTAAGAGCAGAATCTACTCCTCCACTCCCAACTATGAGTAAATATTTAATCTAACACTAGTATTTTAAGATTTGGTGAAAATGAACAAACTAGTAATTAACTAAGTAAGTATATGTATCCTCTATGTCAAAAGTCTCACTATTTATTTATTTATTTATTTATTTATTTATTTATTTATTTATGATTTGTGTATTTATATTTAAATTCAACTTGGTTAACATACAGTGTAGTATTGGTTTCAAGGGTAGAATTCAGTGATTCATGACTTACATACAATCCCAGAGCTCATCCCAACAAGTGGCCTCCTTAATGCCCATCACCCATTTAGCTCCCACACCTCCTCTCCAGCTACCCTTAGTTTGTTCTCTGTATTTGAGTCTCTTATGGTTTGTCTCATTCCTTTACATTAAAGGTACAGGAGTGTGGAAAGATTTCCATCTAAAGTGGAACTGGGGGATATGAAATGGAAAATCTCATGCATGCACCCTCAGAAGAATGGAATTTAAAAACCAAGAGACTGATGTCCCATGAATGCCTACTTTACAGAAGACAGAGACTTATCTCCTGACCAATGAACATCCACCAAGAACCTCTCCCCATTCTCAAGCCAGTGCACTTACTGCTTGGATTCTGGCTGGACTTCTCCCATCTTTGCATTCCTTGCCCATAAATACAGCCCGCCCCACCCCCTCAACAGACTCGCCTGTGGTTTGCTACAGCATGCATTTCCAAATTGAAATTCCTCTGGTGTTCCTGAATATACACAATTTCTGACAACTTGAGCTTGCTTCAGTTTACCTCATTACTTAGGTTGACTAGAACTTTCAGAGAATGATTTTACAAATGGAATTAAAAATTAAAAAAAAAAATAGAGCAGTATTTGAGAGATCATGCATCTTGCCCAAGGTCACATAGTCAATTAAGGCAGAACTTCTTGCTTTTGTTTTTATAGTATGGTATCTTCTAATTGTTTTAGTCTGGTTTAGGATGGTTCCTTTTCCCCTTGATCATTTTAGCTGATAGCAGTCGTCTGAACTATGTACTAGAGATTCGTAGACCTTGTTCTCCAGATGTTGGGCAACTACTGGGCTACATGGCTTTGGACAAGTTACCCAGGAAATGCAGAATTTGCTAAAGAAATTCTTGCATCATCAGATTAAAAAATAAATGGTATCATTAACTATTTATGATCATAAAGATAACAAATATGCAGAAATTTCGAGCAATAATGAAAAACATAAAAAAGAAAGCAAAAATCATCCAGTGTTCTCCAACTAAGATATAATCACAACATATACTTTGGTTAACGTCCTTTTGGAGCCCCATGTAGACACACATATATACGTGTCATCCATGCTATTTAATCCCTTGTTCATATCCACAGCTTAATGAGTATTTTTCCATTTAACAAAAACTATAAAAACTGTAATAATGAGTTGGTAAGCTCTTCCTGTGTAAAATCTAACCTAATGCTCAAAATAACTTTTACAGATATGAATTCCAGATAAGCTATTTTCTCAAGGGCCCAAAGGTGCTACTGTTTAGGAGTGAAGTAGGACAGGATTTCAACGCAGGCAATTCTGACTCAAGACACTCCTTTGTAACGGCTATGCTAGACTCGGTAAATAAATATTCAGGGTTTATTTTAAATTAATACTGATGGGTAGTTAGATAGATTCAATATTTCTGAAGCTTTTTAAAACCTTATTGATGATCATTAAGTGTAACTTTGTGGGTTTGATCAAATATCTCCTTGGACAATTTTCCAAATATAGATTTTCTGTGTTAAAAGGTACACGTCTTCAATTTTGATGTATATTTTCCAAGCTGAATACTATAGTTTTATGGAATAGTCATTTCCCTGGATCTTCAACAACAATGAGTGCTGCCAGTACTACAAGGGGCAGAGATTTACTTCATTAACACAAACTCTCTCCTTTGGCTTTGTAAACTCAGAATTTAAAACACACATTTTGTTCTGGGTTACAGGTCCATTCTCTAAAATTTAATACATGCTTATTAAGTGATTTAATAGGAGACACTGTAAGGAGACAAGAATGCTTGCTTCATAAATCTCATAATTTAATTCCTAAAAAACCACCATCTTTGGGGGGTGGAGGACCATCTTACCACAATGCTGGTGAAAACGGTAAGATTCTGCATAGAAATGTCACAACCTAGACCAAGAATTTTATAGGTTCATATTGTATCATTCAGTCATTCCACCAGAATTCAGTCTTAGGAAAATGACAAGAGATGCGGTTCCAAAATATTTGTCATGTTATCTATGAAAGTAAAACAGAACACTTAAATTTGAAAAACAGACATTGATCATTGACTATGGCACATCCATTGAATGCACTATGCTTTAGGCATTTAAAACCTTTGTAATCACTGTAGATTCATTTAGTCATGCGTCCAAATGTTCTCTGTATTTTAAGCAAAAATGCACTGTACATATGGAATAATCTTGATTAGTAAACACCCATGCTATTTGTATAAAACACAAAGGAAATTGGCCCAACACGTTAATAGTAGATGTTTTTTTATTTTCTCCCTCTGACTTCTGTGATTTTTCCCTACCCAAATGTGCTACGATTAGTTGCATTTCTTTTATGTAAAAGCAAGAAAGATAAACAAAAAACCTCCTTGAAAATTCACCTTTGTCCGATCAGTGATACATACCTCGGAATCCCCAAGGCCCCACTTAATCCTCCCTTGCTGTCAGCACTATAAACCACCTGGATGACTTACATCTTCTCAAAAACCCTTCCTGGCTCATGCCTTGAATCACCAAGATCTCTTCAGAGGGTCTGTAGGAAGTGTTCTTCCTTGCCCCTCTCCTAGTTCTGGTCTGTCTAGCACCTCTTTCTCTTGGGAAAGATCATCCCTTGACTCTACATATTCCTGCATAACTTTTAATTAGGTGGGCCTGATCTGCCCTGCTACAGAATATCCCGTCCTGTGGACCCAGTGATTGGCCCAGGGGGAGGCACGTGACCCCATCAGAAGTGGGTCCATGGGGGGCCCTCTTGGTCATGTGCTTTGAGTTCCAGGGAGGTGTGCCAGGCATAAGCTTGCCCAAAGAAAGCAGCATGAAGCCGAGAAAGACAAGTAGAGCTGAGAGAAGAGAGAGAAATGTTCCTGATGGTATCTTGTGAATCCTCAGGTCCACCGATGCCTGAAGATAGTGCCAGTCCCAAGACTTCTTAATTACATGGGCTCCCAAGTTGCTTTTTACCTTTAAGTGGGTTTGAGTGTAATTCAGTTATTTATTACCAAGAATACTAACAAATGGGAAGGTTTCATTCTAACCCAAGGGTGGTGCCTTTTATCTCCTACGCAGTGCTCTACTCACCTTAATGCACATGTCCATAAAAGAACATATATATATTTTTAAAGTAGGCTTCATGCCCAGCATGGAACCCAATATGGGGCTTAAACTCATGACCCTGACTGAGATCAAGACCTGATCTGAGATGAAGAGTTGGACACTTAACCGACTGAGCCACCCAGGTACCCCAAAAAGAACAATTCTAACTCCTATTCAATGAGTTTCTCACATGACCTTCTACCTTGCAGCGATTTAGACTCTATTTTACATATCCCTACTTTTGGAAAATGTTTTAATGTACAACTTAACCCATATCTCTATTAAACATCACTGAGTTCAATGCTCTAGCTTTTTCTTAGCCTGTTGTCAAGGTCATTTACATTTGTATCTCCGTCCTCCCCATACACCTTGATTCAATCTGCAAAATTAATGAGAATGTTCTTTCCTATCATGCAAATAATTCCATGTGATTATTGCTCTTGAATGGAAAAGGACTCAGCAGGGGTGCCTGTTCCGTGAATGACTGGCATTCGCTTAAGATCTGGGTTGGGGTTCTTCCATTCTGGGACTGCATCTGGCCAGTGCAGGGCCCCACAGGCAAGATAAGCTTTATCTCAGAATGGGCAGGGTGGGTCAACAAGTAATTAATTGCTCTCAAGGAAATCTCTGTAAGGCCACTGTAGATTTCAAGTTGTCCCCAGACTGATTAGAAAAGGGACATAATGCTGTAATTAAATCGTCAATCACAAAAGGCATAAATTTGTACAGGATGCAATTTTGCGAGAGAACTTAGAGCATTTTTGAGATAGAGTCGATAACACTTGGAAACCTGAAAAGATTTGTGGTTTCAAATATAGAAAGAAACAGAGAAAGAAGATTGAGGAGCTGTTGGTGTGACATAATTGAGAGGGAAAGGAAAGGAAGGATCAGGGTTTTAGAAAAATGACCCAAACGGAGGACCAAGGAGGACATGGTGAGAAGGAGGGAGATTCCTAGATGTGCTAACCAAGGTGTAAAATCCATCTCAGAGGAACTAAGGGAGATTATGCATTTCTGGTGCAGATCATAGGCTTGTCAGTGATGTAGAGCGGATAGAATCCATAGGGTTCTACCTTAATCGAGGTTGGGCTGTAAGTAAACAGGATACTTACAGCTGAAGTCCAAAGTGGTCCTCTGTTACAGAACATATAAGGGCTGTTTCTCCACAGCCCCACTTCTATGCCTTTATATGATCAGCTAGGACACAGGGTTGAAGCTAAGGTGAACTGGCGACAACAACAACAAAAACACATATACATGCATGCGCGCGCACGCACACACACACACACACACACACACACACACACACAGTGGGAGGAGAAGAAAATGGCGTGGGCTTTGAAACATCTATTACATTGTGCTATTTTCACAGAGTAGTGTAAAATTGTGCACTTGTGACATGCCTGTTCCACAAATAGCTTATGAAACTGAGATTCCTGGGTGCCTGGGTGGCTCAGCTGGTTGAACATCTGACTCTTGGTCTCAGCTCAGGTCATGATCTCATGATCCCGGGATCCACACTGAGCGTGGAACCTGCTTAAGATTCTCTCTCTCTCTCTCTCTCTCTCTCTCTCTCTCTCTCTCTCTCTCCATACACACACACACACACACACACACACTCTTGCCCTCTCTCTCTCTCTCAAACAAAACCTGAGATTCCACCACCCTTAATAAAATATCTATTTTGAGGTAGATTTAGGGCTGAGAGGCTAACACAGGAGAGGCCAGAAAGAAACAATTGGTCCTAACTGGTGTCAGTGGACTCCTGCCTACCTTCTTTCCTTTGCGGCGCGGCAAGTTTCCCAGTTGAAGCAACAGGAGATAAGCAGAACTATCTTGTAGGTGGAGAAGGTGGAGGACCTGGGAATGAGTTTTTGTACGATGACAGAGGAAGAAGGGAGAAGGGTGGTAGGCTGGGAAGGTTTCATTTTTTATGACCTATAATTATCTCTCCCTTGCCGCAGCAGCAGATGTGTGAGATTAGCTTGCCCAACTGTGCTGCATCTGTAGGATTCACTCATTCCTTTACAAAATATTTATCGATGGCCTACAATCTAAGAGGCACAAGAAATAAAAGGTTGGGTTTTGTTCCTTGACTATTCTGTGTTCAAGTCCAGCATTGGTTTAACAGTTGGTAAATGTGGCAGCATTTGGGCAGAGGAGCTCCCACGGAGTGGGAGCCAGACGATTTTTCTTAAAAATTTCAGACCTTCTGCTCTATGCCCAAGTTTTAAACACTGTCATGACGAGAAATTAGCAGGGAGTTTGTTATACCTCCTGTGAGATATGCACCTAATTGATGTGATTACACACATCAACTCGTATATTCGACCCTATGTGCTTCTATTCTCCATCCCCTGAGAATGGGGGTTACTTCTTTACCATCATTTTCTTCATAATGAAACAATTTATATGGATTATGCCCCATGAAAGGGAAGTCTTTTGAATAACATATCATTCTTACCTATGTATCTGTAACTATTGATTTTAAAGATTTCTGCACTTGGAAACTATGAAACAGATACATTTGAATATGGAAGATGATTCTAATGATTGCAGTTCAGTAGAAGAGTATCCGTGCTAATGAACATTCCTGAATTTATTCCTTGCATATCCTTGACCTGCTTTACATTGAAGATGCGCTCCACCTATGCATAAGACTATACATGTTCCTAGTGTTAGCATGTTAGAGAAAAGAGCTTTCTTTCTCTTTTTATCAAGTAGAACTGACTTCATTGTCGTCATGTCCTCTATTAGTTATAAAGAAATACACTCTGGATGTTTGATATGAAGACCTGCGTGGAAATAACTTTACATTTTCATGTTCAGGCATCTTGTAATTGGAATAAGGCAACACACACCATGGAATTTCAACAAAGGAGAATTCAATCTCCTGTTAAAGATGTTCTTGATTGGGGTCTGCTGATGGGTGACAGTGTCTGGTGGGTTGAAGGTTTCTCTTTGAACATATTCAAAATTGTGTCTGATCAATGCATTGATAGTGCAGTTCACATTTTAACATCGGTATTCTTTGAAATTATGCCACGTAATTGAACTGAAGATGAAGATTGCTTTCTCTAAAGTGGCAAGAATATATCAGGTTTAGCTTTTAGCTGGGAGCTAATGACGAACATTGTAGCACCTTACCTTTGTAGAGCTCTTTTATATCTCACAACAGCTTTGGAAGCACCTAATGGTGCTTCATTTGATTCAGTCACAGACAGGCAGAGTGACTCGGGCAACTGATTTACTTACAGTGCAATTTCACTGCAGGAGGAAAATTAGAACCCGAATATCCTGATTCTCAGTCCAGGATCTTTGAATCAGACCACCCACACAATGCTCCTTTTGTTTCCCCCTTTCAGAAATGATTTTATGTTCATTCATAAAGGACACAGGTCATCTGAAGACTTGAATTAGGTGTGCCCTTGCAGCAAACTGTTACGGATCTTTTATTTTTCTGTCTGTTGTTGTTGTTGTTGTTGTTGTTGTTGTTGTTGTTGTTAGAGAGTAAGTTTTCTTAGGAAAGGGACTGAATGTTTCTTGTCCTCTGACACCCTCAACAGTAGAGCATGAAGGAGAACACGGTATATATTTTTCAAAAATGAGCTGCACTTTCTCCACATCCTCACCAGCATCTTAAACGCAGAGAACCAACTGAGGGTTGATGGGGGGGCGGTGGGGGAGAGGGGAAAATGGGTGATGGGCACTGAGGAGGGCCCTTGTTGGGATGAGCACTGGGTGTTGTAGGTCAATTTGACAATAAATTATATTCATAAAAAATGAGCTGCTGGTATATAAAACAAGATGATGCTATTATTTCTGGATGTTCAGATTGTTATTCTATATCGACAAATAGTTGATGCTGAAGTCTACCGAAAAGTTGGTATTTAATAATCATATCAAGGAATTCCGCACATTGAATTAATTTTTATTTTTTATTTATTTTTTATTTATTTATTTTTAACGTTTATTTATTTTTGAGACAGAGAGAGACAGAGCATGAACGGAGGAGGGTCAGAGAGAGAGGGAGACACAGAATCTGAAACAGGCTCCAGGCTCTGAGCCATCAGCACAGAGCCCGACACGGGGCTGGAACTCACGGACCATGAGATCATGACCTGAGCCGAAGTCGGACGCTCAACCAACTGAGCCACCCAGGTGCCCCTGCATTAATTTTTAAAAATACTTTTTTGTTCGTAAAAAGGGGAGATATAATCTCTTCTAGAAAATATTGTTCATCTACATAAAAATTTCCCATACCCATCAAAATTCTTGCAGCATCATCTAAGCCTCAGTGATAACAACACTAATCATTACTATGGCTGCTATTGTAAGAATATTTAATTCTTTTAACAGGTCCTGGGCAAAGCTTTTTATAGGCCTCATCTTATTTAATACTCACCATTTTTTGGGGCGCCTGGGTGGCGCAGTCGGTTAAGCGTCCGACTTCAGCCAGGTCACGATCTCGCGGTCCGTGAGTTCGAGCCTTGCGTCGGGCTCTGGGCTGATGGCTCAGAGCCTGGAGCCTGTTTCCGATTCTGTGTCTCCCTCTCTCTCTGCCCCTCCCCCGTTCATGCTCTGTCTCTCTCTGTCCCAAAAATAAATAAACGTTGAAAAAAAAAATTAAAAAAAAAATACTCACCATTTTTTGAGTTAGGCACTAATACTATCTCATTTTACCAAGAAGAAAAATGAGAGGTAGAGAGATTATATAACTCAGCCAAAGTCACACAGGTATTACATACAGGACACTGAGGGCAGATCTTTCAGACTCCATGGTTTTAACCAGTACTCCGCTCAATAGCAGCCATCACCATGGTAAAGACAGGAGGAGAGAGTGGGGGGACCCCAGGGGGCTACTGGAGAAGGCAGGGATGTGGATAAACTTAGCACTGAAGAAATGACTAGCACTGAAAAGTGCCGTGGTAACATATAAGAGGTCAGGAAGGAGGAATCAGCATTGGGCTGAATGGACAAAGTAAAAGCCTGAGCCAATGCAGCAGAGTAAGCGGAAGCCAAGTAACTAGAGCTTGGCGACTCTCTGGGTAAGTGGGGTAACTGAATGGGCATCCAAAAGACCCAGAGATTTTCAGCTCTGGTGCCTGGGGAGAAAAGTGATTCCCTCAACTGAGAAGAGAAGCCATGAGTCTGAGAGGATAAAAATAAAATAAACAAGTTTTTGAGCATCCTGCCCCATAGCCTTGCCTCATTCCTTCTCACCAGCTCTAGATTTTTTATGACTCTGAGCACCTGGTCAAAGTTGAGGTCTTCTACAACTTAGGGACCTTTATTCTACTCAGTGATAGTCTAAGGAACTAATCCCTACCAGCTTCCCTCTGCCAGCTGATTATTTACTCCTTGGAAGGAGATTTCTGATGGAGATGTTTTTCTCTAAAAGAGTCTCATCATGACCAGGTCACAGAAGATCTACTAGGGGCTGGCAGACCCTTGGGTCACGCTCACAGTACAGCAGCTACTGCCTCTGACATTAATATATGTTTAAAAATATGTGAGGTGGAGAGCACATTAAGCTTGCAATTTTTTTCAGTATATTCTGATGATAAATTTTATTACAGAAACATCTGACAGGCAGCATAGACTTTTAATGTGTAGTGAAAATGGAATTCTCATAGGAACACATACTGTCCAAGTTTTCTTCTCAATTTTCAGTTTCTCAAGGCTTCTGGCTGTTTTGGGACCATAGCTGGGATGATTTGCTCTGAAATAAATCCATGAAATTCACTAGTGTATTAAAGTCTATTAGAGAACCTCTCCTTTCTCTCACTCTATCTTTGAAAAAGCTGTGCATTTGTTTTATATAAATATACTGTTTCTGAGAATGGGCAAAGTCACAGACAAGGACTACTTTAAAATATATTTTCAGAGATAGTGAGAAGAGTTACACGAAATTCTTAACTTCTGTATTCAAGTCGAATACCCAGAATTCTGCTCTCCTTGAGCAAAGTCTTATTCAAAGCTTGATTCTTGTTTTAAAATTGGATGTACATTCTGGGAATTTACAGTTATGTTAAAGAGAAGAGCATTGGAGAGAAAAGGAAAGAAAGAAATGCCTCCTTTGGTATATATGCAGACAACATATGCTCTGATGCTTGCCACATCCTGTGGAAACACCGTAGACAGATTCCAAATGAGCAAGAGAGAAGTCAAGAATTAACAAGCAGCTAGGAGACTCTATGGTGAATCACTATTCAAAGAGCAAATGCACTTGGCTATTAAAATAATGACAAGATGTTTCAAAGAAGGGAAACTGCAGGCCAATTTTTTCATTTGAGTGTTTTCAAACACCTACTATGAGCTGGTACAGTGATAAGTATCTTGGACGATATGCAGATAAAACTTACACTGTTTTGCCTTCAAGATAATACTACAAAGCAGAGTGGGGTACGTACTATAGGGTAGGGAGATTTAAGTAAAGTGCTAAGCTAAGCACAAAAGGGAGAAAAGATTAATTTAGATTAATATCAATTAGCTCCAATAATATAAGACTGTGTTTTGGGGGGGGGGTAACTTTACCATAAAATTGCCCGTTACTTGAAAGAGTCAAACACTTGGCCACTAAAAGCTCTCCTCTGGTATTAGGCTATTCCCATAGTTTTATTTTATTGTTGTGGTATGCAGCTTCATACAGAAGCATGTATACTCGCTTCTGGTCAAACTCTTGTTTCAACAGATTCGGCACATTTCGAACATTATATTTCTATAAAACGGAAAATTACCTGTTCCTCATGTTAGGATAGAAGAGGGCTCTCAATTTATCATCCCTTCCAGATCTCCCTTAAGCAAAAGGGAAAAATCACAGATTAAACTGCAACCCAGCAGCAAACTATCTCATGCAGGATCTCTTTTCTTTGCCATTATATTCTTGATGATATTGGCCTTGGTGATCAGGAAGGGTATGTGAAGCAAAAGTCTGAAATGACACCTAGATTCCTTCTCTGGACATGAGGGATGGCTTGAGGTCCGTCACAGCAAATACTACCATGGTCAATGTTATAATGACCCAGTGGGTGCTTTCTAACCCGCTTTGAAAATCTCAACCCATGTGTGTTAGTCAGTTTGGGCTGCTATATCAGAATACCACAGTATTTTCACATTTCTGGAGACCGAGAGTCCAAGATCAAGGTGCTGGCAGATTCAGTGTCTGGGGAGAGCGCCCCTCCTGGTTCCCAGACATCTCCTTCTTGCTGTGGCCTCACATGGCAGAAAGGGCTGGAAGCTTCCTGGAGCCGGTTTTATAAGGCCACTAATCCCCTTCATGAGTTCTCCATTCTCATGACCTAATTGCTTCCCAAATATGCATCAAGATTATGCTTCAACATACAAATTTTGGGGAGACACAAACATTCAGTCAATAACACCATGGAACACTTTCAATGACTACCATGGGCGCTCTGCCCTTGACTGCCCTTTGCCTCTTGGAGCTTCCAAGAATCAGAAGTGCCTGGAGGCTGACGTCTTCCCCATAGCTTGGTAATCAATGACTGTTGGGTGGGGAGAATGATAGCCAAGCTCCTTATCTCTGGCTGCAAAAACTCTGACTCACTCCAGAGGTCAACCGTGGGACTGGCTGAGGTCTACCCACTGATCTCAAAGACTTTTGACCAAGGTCTCCCCATTGCTTGGCTTCTACCTCTTTCCTGCCCTGCTTCCCCATTTCCTCATTTCTCTTCCCATAATACATCTCTTGCCCACAAATCCTCACCTGAGGATTTGCTTCTGGGGAATCTTACCTAATAAAACAAAAAAAAGTTTCATAATTTAATACTATGTTTGACATTTTACTGTTTTCAAAAAATAATTTGAGGGGGTCACTTGTGATATTTTCCCCTAAATTCATATAGTTTACTTACCTACACAAACAAGGAACTCTAAGTTTCTATTCATAAAATCCATCTGGGTAGAGCCACTATGGAAATTATTAGTACTGAGGTTCCTCAAAAAGCTAGACAGAACTATCATATAATCCAGTAATTCCACTTATGGGTACATATCCAAAGAAGACAAAATCAGCATCTTGAAGACATATCTGCACTGCTGTGTCCACTGGAGCATTATACACAATAGTGAAGAAATGGAAACAACCCAAGTGTTCATCAGTGGATGAATGGGTAAGATGTGAGATGTGTGGGTGTGTCCACACACACACACACACACACACACACACATATATGGATATTATTCTCCCACGAGAACGAAAGAAATCCTGGCATTTGCAGCAACATGGATGAACCTTGATGGCATCGTGCTAAATGAAATAATTCAAACAGAGAACGACAAATACTGTATGATCTCACTTATGTGTGGCATCTAAAAATGTCTACTCATAGAAACAGAAGAGAATGGTGGTTCCCTGAGAGTGAAGGCAGGGGGGAATGTCGAAGAGGAACACAAACTTTCAGTTATAAGGTAAAGGAGTTCTGGGATGGCGACTGTAGTTACCGTGATGGCACGGTACCATGATGGCATGGTACAAGGAGTACCGTGATGGCACGGTATGGCGACTGTAGTTAACAATACTGTATTGTATACTTGAAAGTTGCTGTAAAATCGATCTTTAATGTTCATGCCATAACAACACCCACAAAGTGGTAGTTCCGTGAGATGAAGAATGTATAACTAACCTTATTACAATAAACAATTCACAAAATAGAGTTGTATCAAATCATCACATTGTATACCAACTTGGACAGTGCTGTATGTCAATTTTATCTCAGTAAAGCTGGAAAAAATAAAAATGAAAAATAAAACCTATCTTAGACTGCTTGAGGCTTATCCTGATAAGTATAGCAATTTACTCTTTACATAGAAAAGCTCACAGAATTCACTCTGTATTTACCCGTCTTAGATCTAAGCCTATTTAATAAAGCTATTTCTTGCTGCAAGCCCCGGTGCGTTTGTGGGGGCAGGGAATGAGATGTCAGAGGGGTAAAGGCACTGCTTCACAAATGTTTTCCCCTACTCAGACATCATTTTTGCTATTTTCTGGTTCATTCCAAGTGACAACATTTAAAAAAAAAATCTTGAGTCTTGAGGTTGAAATTTAGTAAAACTTTAAAAATTCTAAATAAAAAACAAAAGCTGGCTTCACACATCATAACCTTACAAAAATGTTGGAAACCCTTTCAGATGACCCGAATAGAATCAGAACCACTTTCACCTGCAAAGCACCATCTCACAGAGGAGCGAACCGAATTAATCTACTTCTCTGACCCACGGTGGGTGTGCGAGTGAAATAAACTTGAAGCCAGCTCTCCGTGGACGCCTGGAGGAAGAGAAAATGCCCACCACACCTTTCGAGCTACGTGATCTGGTGCAGTGCAGCATCGCAGAGACACCAGGCACAGTTACCTGGGCCCCCGGAGTTGTGGGGCAGAGAAAGCCGCAAGATGGCCAGCCCTGGGCGACACAGAGCTGTGACCTTGGGAACTGAGGCCACAGCAGCTGGAGGCAAGTGGCTCTAGCAGTGGCCCAGCAGAGAGAAGAACCGAGATGACTGCAAAACGCTGAGACCTCAAGGGGCTTACCCCTTCTGGGTAGAGAAGCTCTGCCTACTGGCCTAGAAAATTCCAGGAAGTCTGGGCTTCCCTTCCCAGGCTGAAGTATGTGTGTGTGTGCGTGTGTGCGTGTGTGTGTGTGTGTCGCACACACGCACACACGCACACGTCCACTGTTTCCAGGCAGAAAATGAGTAAGAATATTTATTTATATTGGAGATTTGAAGAACATAATTAACAATCTTGATGTCACATGCATATATCGACTCTGTCCCAAACCATCAGACCCACCTCCTCCAAAAAACATTAAATATTCTTTAAATTTTTTTTAATATTTATTTTTGAGAGAGAGAGAGAGAGAGAGACAGAGACAGAGAGAGAGAGAGAGAGAAATATGACTGGGGGAGGAGCAGAGAGAGGCAGACACAGAATCCAAAGTAGGCTCCGGGCTCTGAGCTGTCAGCACAAACTCACTGAACCGGGAGATCATGACCTGAGCCGAAGTCGAACACTTAACCAACTGAGCCACCCAGACATCCCTAAATATTCTTATTTTAGTTTCTTAGCCGATGGAGCCAAGATTTACAATTCCTATTAAAAAAAATGGCTGTTTTTATTCCACATGTTAATAACTTGTATCATATTTTTGCACTTAGTATTTGATGAGCAAAAGGTATTGGAAAACCTAATACCTGAGGGGAAAATGGGAATGAATGGGACTTGCCTCACGGAGAAGACAAAGGGCATTGATATTAACGGCGATACACAAGTGCACATGTGCACACACAAAATAAATGAAAACAGAAACACGTGGCTTTCTAACAGTGTGTGGTTTTCTCCTGACGTTCCTCCTTCCCTATCACGATAGCCCCATGGAGTCAGGATAGGAAGCGCTCCTACAATTTTTTACAAAAACAGGCAAAGATTTAGAATGAAGAATTGACTTGCCCCAAAACAACAGCTGCAAATAAAAGCAAGTGGAACCCTGGCACTTGGTTGGGTTCTATCTGTCCTTCTTGATGCACCATATTGGTCAGTATCTCTGAACATCTGAAGTGGTGTTAATTCTTTGAAAATGCTTTAGCTCCAGTGAGAGCAGCTAAAATAGCACCCCTCAAAAGATCTTCTTTGTGCATATCGAATCACACACGATCAGATGTGCTAATTCAGCCTAAATATCACAGTATGTTCCAGTATGCTAACTGAGATCAGACTCCAGACTCATCGCCAGAAAAGAATGGTTGGCTCAATACATAAATCCTTTCCTCTTCACTCAGTGGCTTTTTGATCCATTGACTACTTCAACCAGTGGAGATCACCTCCAACAAATTTGGCAGAGGCATTCCATTTACCTCTGGAAAAGGGGAATCCTAATATCCTAATCCTCACTGGTCTCTTGTCTTTCCTATAAAATCCATGTTCCATAATCATTCCAGAGCCACCTACCCAAACATAAATCTGACCATATCAACTTCTGCTTGAGCAATTCACGGGTTTCTGTTGCCTAAGCCTGACCTGGGTCACCTAGCATGGCACTTGTGGTTTTCTGCGATGGGTCAAGTGTAGTCCCCGACCTCATCTTCTGAGATTCCTTGTCTCAATGGCATGCCTTAGCAGCTCCAGAATCCTGGGGTTCACACAGTTTTTCTCTGTTTTTTGCTGCATTTCCTTTTTTTTTCTCAAAGCAAACACCCTTTAACCTAATTCTATCATAGTCAGACTCATTTCGTATCGTAGTTCCTCTGGAAGACTCACCATGCCCTGGCTGGAAGACTTAGGAGCCTCTGTTAATCACTTCCTGTCCACATCTCTGTGTTGGAACACCTCAGTTCTTTTACAGCTATCTGTGTATATATACACACAGACACAGATACATACTTTAATATCTCTATCCTTTTTAATATAGATATTTTTTCCTCTTACTAAAGTGGGAGGCCTTTTGCACCACCGAATACAATGATTTATTCACCATCTTTGGACTCCCAGCATCTAGCTTAAGGTTAGACACATGGTACATGCTCAATAAATGTCTGGATACCTGAAGTGAGATAAGATTAATTTATCTCCTTTAAACCACATTTTCCTACTTTTCTGTCATCTTCAGTTCTATTAAATTTGATCTCCCCCCCCCCGCCTTTTTGGTTTTGTGTTTTTTGTTTTTCTGGGTTTTTTTTTTTTTTGGTACTATTTTCTCTTTAACCTTTCCCCTCTCTGCTGATTCTCTAAAGTTTTGGCATACAAACCAGGATAAAGTAACTGATCAGAGCAGGAGCATTCATTTTTCCTCAGCTCTAGGCCTATGAAATAGGTTGCCTCAGAACACTGAAAGAACCCACCATTTCCTTAAATGCTCCCAGGCCAGTAAGCCCAATCCGTTTTCTTCTCCAGAAGTCCCAATGTAATAAAACTTGCAGAAGGGAGCTGATCGGGTATCACAGCATACTTGACCTGATGAACTCTCCGATCCTTTCTTTGCCCTTAATAATCATGCCACAAAGGGGCTGCTGGAAGCATGAGGACAGCTGTGTCACTGGCCTCACTAATTTCACAATGGCAGACACCTGCAAGGGGTCAGAGAGCATCACTTGGGACCTACTAGGATGCCCATTTTAGATTTATGGGAACTAAGCGATTTATGTCCAGTTTCATTTATAGTTATAATCTACTCAAAAGAGGGAATGAATCTCAGCTTCTCTCTTCATCACTCTAGGAATTCAGGTAGAAGATGCTCCTTCTCCAAACTGATACCCTAAACACAGTTCCTTGCCAGTGTCGTCTGTATTAAGTGGCTGACTACGTTTATATTTGGCTTCTCCTGAGGGAAAGGACCAGAGGTACGTATTTACTATTATAACTGTCAAAAACTTTAAGTGAAAAAAATTCAGGTCATACTTTTTTTTTTAATATAAAGAAAAGAACGAAATGATCACTTACATACATAAAAAACTAGGATGATTCATTATCATCTGAAAAGGCATTAATTGCAGTTCACTCACTGGACTGGGTAGAATATGGCCCTAATGAGCTAAAGGACATGGATGGTGCCTCTGAAAGAGCCTGCTGCTTTAGAAGGGACTATCACCTGTGGTGTTATCTGTACCGGGAGCTGCGCAAAGCACGTAACAGAATGCATGCTGACGACCACAGGGGTAGTCAGTGAGATGTTCTTCTCACTGGATCGATGTAATCTATCGCTACTGGTAGAAAAAGTCATTTCAGACAGATCTTCTCCGCTTCCTGCCCAAGTGCCCCACAACCCCATTATGTGATCTCAGAAATAATGCTGGATTATGTGTTAGGGGAAAACAAAGCCAGTGCAGTGTAGTGGAAAGAACGTGGGCTTTGGGGATAGACTTGTTTCCAGACCCAGCTGTGCTGCTGCTTAGTGAGAAGGATCTGGGCGAGTTACTTAAACTCTACAATCTGCTTCCTCACCTGTAAAATAAGTGTCATACTTCCGATCTCAGTGTTCTGGAGAATGCTATTAAATAAGATGGGGCTTTTAAGGTGCCTAGCGTGGTCCTACCCACGTAAAATTCTCGGCAACTGCTTTCACTTCCTCACTCGTGGAAAGCAGAAATAATAACATAATTAAACGTGATGAATTGGAATAATCAGATAAAAATCATACAACTGAGGGCTAACTCATTAGATTAATGACTGGAATTAACATGGCCAGTGTGAAGTTCATCACAGGTGTAGAGGAAGCAGGATAGGGTCTCTCTGCTTGTACCTGCAATTTAGGACTCATAATCAACTCTCAGAAAGGTCGTTCTTTGAGTTGTGGGATTCACATACAGATCAGTGACTCACATTTGCGTAGCACCTACAGAGCGCCCAGAGTACTAGACATTAGGAAGACAGAGACAAAAGACCCAGTTCTCACCGACACTCATTGAGCTCTGTCCACTAGGGACTAGGAAGGCTGGGGGAGGCACTCAGGAAATGAGCTATCTCCTGTTGTCCTCTCTTTGTTTTATTTTATTTTTCTTTATTTTATTTTTTAAAGGTTTTTTTTTAAATGTTTATTTATTTTGAGAGAGAGAGAGCACACAAGCGAGCAGGGGAGGGGGCGGGGAGAGAGGGAGAGGGAGAGGGAGAGGGAGAGGGAGAGGGAGAGAGAGAGAGAGAGAGAGAGATTGAGAGAATCCCAAGCAGACTTCTTACTGTCAGCACAGAGCCCGATGTGGGGCTCGCACTCAATGAACGTGAAATCTAGAGTCAGACGCTCAACCGTTGAACCGACTGGGCCACCCAGGCCCCCCCTCTGTTGTCCTCTCTGTAAAGAAAAATGTGTCCTGTGATTTTGGCAGAGGGAGGATAGAAACACAGAA
This sequence comes from Lynx rufus, assembly GCF_022079265.1. Taxonomy (NCBI): domain Eukaryota; kingdom Metazoa; phylum Chordata; class Mammalia; order Carnivora; family Felidae; genus Lynx; species Lynx rufus. The sequence continues at coordinate 161,539,903 of NW_025814856.1, read as the reverse complement.
ATGCTCAGAGCCAGTCTGACATTGGGTTTACAACTTCAGGCTACTGGCTCAGTCGAAAGCTGTGACCTTACCTGAAAAACAAGTCGAGGTACACACCCTACATGGTGTGACTCTTACCAAGAGGGCATGAAGACTGTTCACAGATGACATTTTTGTGGGGCACCAGCTTTCCTTCCTCCCTGTTCAATTTTCAGAGTCAAAGTCACAGCTGAAGTTGGACTTCAGAGAGGGAAGGGCCCCTTATCTCCCACTGAGGTTCCTACCAGGTGTGACATATCCTTCTCTACTCCCTGCCCAAGACAGAACTTTGATATAAAACGGCAGGAAACTATTTGGATCATAAAGAATTTCTGAAGCAGCAGGATGACAGGATTACCGCAAGACCCGCATTGACGACATCTATGCTTTCCACCTTTGGTTCCTTAGAGGGAAACAGCATTGATTCCACCAAAGGCATGGTTAGATTTTAATGGTTTCTTTGGTTTAGATTTTAGTGCAATCACCATATACATCTTTGTGTGCAAATCGTGCTCACTAGGTTTAAAAAGTTCACAAAGATCTTTTTTTTTAAGCACAGAGAAGATAATGACTCTTCGAAAGTAGAATATTTTGAATAGGTTCACCTCTAAATTTCTACGATGGAGCGTGAAACGAGGGGATGATAGGAGTGTCCTCTCTCCTTGCTGGAGCAGGACAGTTTTCAGACTATGATCTCTGCAGGGGTGACAACCCAACACAGTGATTTTCTGTTTCTCATCTGCTTGTTTGGGATGAGGAAAGAGAAAAGAGAATGGCAGTCCCTGGGACTTAAGTAGCCCTGGTTTGAGGCGTCTAGGGTAAATGTGTTTGTGACATGTGGAGGAAGCGGTTACTAGAAAAAGCACTTAGTCATTACCTCTAAGTCACCTACTTATGTTTGTTTCTGATATGTAACCTTTCCAACAACTTTACAATAGTGGCATCTAATTGGACAGTTCTCTTTTTATTCCACCTTCCTCCCTGCAATACTGTTTTGAAGGTGTATTATCCCAAAAAGGTAAACAAGGACTCTACTTTTGAATTCTAGCTTCTGATCAATGGGGGAAGCAGAAATGACGTTCCGTATATTTATCCAGAGGGATTAGCAGTTCTGACTAGCACATATATTATGCATGGATCAGAGGGGGTTCCTGTGGTGTCTTGCAAGGAACAAGTTCTGTGGAGAGAGGGTTTAACCAAGGTCAACACGTCAAGAAGGGTTGGATTTAGCTGTCCTTTTAAGAGGCTGGGGTGGACTGGAGTGGACTGGTTTGCAAAGCAATGACAGTGAGATTGAAAAACAACCTGCAGGTATGAGGCTTGAGAACTTCTTCCTCTTATAACCAGACGGTCACATCACCTACCCGAGTTTACGGGATCATTCTTTGACACTCAATCCATTTTATTCACGCTCAGGGTTCCTATGATCCCTACGAGTCCCCACGGAAACCTTGAAGAAGAAATGCTGTACTGTCACGGAGCTGGAGTGACTTTGTCAACACCGGTATGGCGTGTTGAGCCTTTGAGCTGGAGCCTACAGGCATTTTAAAAACACATTATTCGTGCAATGTAACATTTAATTGTGGTTTGCGTTTTTAGTAGGCTTTCTCTTGAGGAAATTTCTGAATGCTGTAAAGCAGTTGGGTTGTAGGGCTGTGGTAGCTATATGGAGAATGTTGGAGGCCCATAGTTTCTTTTTTTTTTTTTTCCAATTTGAGTATAGTTGACACACGGTGTTACATTAGCTTCAGGTGTACAACATAGCGATTCAATAATGCTATACACTGCTATGCTCACCACAAGCGTCGCCACCATCTGTCACCATACAATGCTATCATAATACAAGTGACTCTATTCTTTACCCTGTACCTTTTATTCCTGTGACTTCATCATTCCATAACTGTAAGCCCATTATTTTCTACCAGCAATTCCTTTAAAGGTCTTGAAATGCATCAGGTTGGCTGCAAAGAAATAGAGGTACAAGACAACGGTAGATGGAATGAGAAACATGCATGGCACAGACCAGAGAGAGAGAAAGAACTCTAGCATTCCTAGAAGTTGCGAAAACGCGTGAAAATGTAGAAAGAAATGAGCACTGAAGACGGAATGAGGCGGAGCGAAACGGACCCAAACGCTTACGTGATACGACAAGCTGGCAATCTATGAAAGATGGTTATAATTCGCGACAGCAACAGATGCAGATTGTGCCTTTTTACATGTGAATTATGAGTAGAATTCAGAAACTGCAGTTCTACAGAAAAATATAAAGTCTGCCATTCTGGAGTGACAGTCTTGCAGTCTACAAAGAGATCACACCTCCTTCTTTACCAATGTCCCAATAAAGATGAACTTGATGGTGGTGAATGTCAATGACAAAAGTAGAACTGCACTTCTCCAGGTCTTATTTCCATATTTATTAAATTCCTTCCTTGCCCCAAACCTTTGAATTTCTTTAGGCTTGTCCTTATTTCATTTTGGTCCCTGGCACTGTGAATCAACACTAACTTGGCCATCTGGGTGCTATTCCGTGTGCTGTTTTTCATCTCCCTTTGCGTGTTTTCTGACTTTAATATTCTGAAATATCTGTGCATAGGAGTTGAATCTCATTGATCAGATTTCCTTTAAAATATCTTTGATTTAAATAACAATACAAGAAAAAATTTCATGGCAGAGAGGAGCGAGGATGGCATCAGCAGGAGAGTTGACATTCAGTGCCAGTCCCTTGCTGACTGTGGAAAGTTTGAGAAGGAACTTCACTTCTCAAACCCTATGTTTCCTTATCTACAAAAGGAAGGTGTTAGCTGATAGCCTCGAAGGTCCCTCCAGCACTAACAATCTGAAGTTTTGAGATAATAATCCACGTCAGTCATCCAGTGCGATCTGAGTAAAGCAAAAATGTAGAAGATCCATAGCATTATTCATCGAACACCAGAATTTTAAACTTACAAGGGATCGTACCGCATTTCTAGCTCTCCTTTATCTTGACATTTGAGAAAACTGATGCCCAGAGGGATGAAGTGACCGTGACAGCCTACAGAGCAGGTGTGGCAGTTTAATATATTACATGTTTATAAAGAAAGCAATGAGCTTCTGGAAACTTCAATGGTTTAAGCAGTAATGCTAGTTGAGAACACGTGTTATGACATTAAGGGTTTGGAGGTACTAAAAGGCAGAGGGTTGGAATAGCAAAGGCTCATCTCATCTGAAAACATCTTCACAGACATACCCAGAAATAATGTTTAATCTGGGCACACTGTGACCCAGTCCAGTTGACACATAAAATTAACTATCACAGTCTCACATAACTGCTCTATGTATTGGTTTATAAATCTGGAAGACACGTTACTGCGATGGACAAAATATTAAGTAGACAGCCCTGGAAGAAAATATATCTTCCCTCACATGCTTGTTGGTATAATTAGATGAAGGAGTGCAAACTGCCTAATTACACGATGCTCTACAACTGTGTCCAAATCCCAGAAATATCATACTTTCAAAAAGAGTTTTAGGAATACACGTACTTCTCAAGGAATTATCAACCACATAAATCTCCTCAGAAACAAACTACCTTCAACGATGATATATGCCATGTCTTGCTGATGATATTTTAAGTGTTGCTATAAAAATATATTGTGGTCAATTTAAAATGCAATTAATGTGAGATTAACTGTTATCTCAGAAATCGGAACACATTAGTGACAAATGAAATTAGAAGTGTGGTGGTCTGCATAAAATCTAACATCAGAGGAGAGGGATGGACCCATATCTTTCCAGAACTGATTTTATTTTTTTTAGAAAGTGTATATATATAGTGTGCACACGTGTATGAGTGGGGGAGGGGCAGAAGGGGAAAGAGAGAGGGAGGGAGAGAGAGGGAGAATCCCAAGCAGGCTCCATGCTCAGTGCTGGATCCCATGACCCTGAGATCATGACCTATGCCAAAATCAAGAACCAAGTGCTCAACCGACTGAGCCATCCAGGTGCCCCTCCATCACTGTTTTCAAGGAGAGGCCATGCTAGTGTTCTAAGACTGGTCCCAGCTCCTTAAACAGAAATAGCCAAGAGTGGGAAACAACTGATCATCAGAATGGATAGAAAATCTCCTTAAAATACCCACCCACCTTTGTTTTCATTCTTGTACCACATGGCCTTTTGGTCTATGATCTACAGATGTGCAGATCAGAAGGGATGCCCCATCCAGGATTACGACGTGACTGATGTCTGGTATAATATCCAAAGTTCAGTAATGAACTGAGGCATTGGTACACAATTGCCTGTGAGTTTATAAATCAGTGTTACAGAACTTGACTGCTCCTTGGAAATCATGGAAATATGTCGATTTGGGCAGTTACAAGTAAATCTTGAACCAGTGTCCCTCTCAAAATGCAGCCAGCTTAACAGGACTCCATGGGCTTTTATTTTAACTAATGTCTGAGTTTCATGCTTGATTTCCTCCAGATGTTTTCGTCTAGGATTCATTGGGGCAACAGAACAAGGAGGGCATACAATCAAAGTGAAATTCAATTTTTAGATATTCAGGGAATTCCCTAAGGAAACGGTGCAAAGTTAAGGTAAATTTTGAGGAAACAGAAGACAGTAATGCTCCTTACTAGTCTCAGTTCCTTGAGGGCCAACACCAGTCTGGAGGACACACAAAATTTCCACACGGTGTAGCAAAGGGAAGCACAAAATGCAAACACTGCAAACCCCACCATTTTCCTGATGCCCACTCTACTTAGATTGACAGACCTCTTAGTGACTTTCTTTTTTCACTTGGAGGGGTAAGCAAAGGACTGAAAAGTATAAAGCCTAAACACACGTCATCTCACTTTTGTCAACCGAGTCCAAAACCAACAACAAAGGAAACAAAACAAACACAGATGCTATAGTGTGACTAACTCACGGGGAAATACATAGGTAAAACAAAAACAAAAACAAAAACAAACGCAAGAAAAAACTCCAAAAGCATTGATTGTAGTGTCAACCCAACCGCAGATTAAATATGATTGCCCACCAAACTCCCAAGGATTCTGTTTACGATGCAATGTCTTAGATTTATTTTGTTTCCCAACAGTATCTAACAGAATTCTGAGCATAGAAAAAGTACTTGTTGAAGTGATGCATTCATTAATACATTCGGTGGGTTTGGCCATATTGACATTTGCCATAATGACCAAGTCACCACATGCTATAGCCCCGGGCTGTGGGCCATGACTCATATGCTCACAAGTGCCAGGGAAGCCTGAAAGCCCACAACGAACTTTGAAAAGGACAAGCTTTGTAACATGGTGCATCCATGAATCAAAATGTCCTCCTTTTGTTAAACACGATCCCACACTTCAGGGTTATTAGCTCGTTTGGTGATCCTCAACACAAATGGAAGGAAGTAAATTGAAATACAGTGCATGTAACATTAACCTTTCTTGGGGTCTGCTGTTCACTTTGAGAAGTTATTTTTAGAACAACGTCTCTCCCACAGATATAACAGCACATCTGTGAACATGTTTATACAGTTTATATACTGTAAAGGCCTTTTTCTCTTTTATTTTCTGATTATTAGGATAAAATTGAGAATTAATACCATTTAGGTGACTCTAGACTGTTAAGAACATACATGACATTTGATATTTAGAAAATCGGAATTCATAAAAACACATGTGAATCTTAGAGTGAAATGATAATAGATAGCCAGTGTAAGAAAAAAAATGAAAGAAAACGAGAAAAACATGAGGTGAGCTTAGGCGACAAACACAAAGAATAGAGGGGTGTCTTAATTAAAATGCACAGGATGGGTGTGTCAGAGAGAGGTGGGAACATATTACCTTCAATGTGGATGATGGGAATATAGAAAGCAGGGGATTTTCACTTATTGTAGCAGTAACAAGGACACACAAAATAAAACCTTGTCTGGTGAGGGAAGCCTAAAGATGTGGGTGTTTCAATTACAGGGGCAGTAATGGAGTTCAAGCACAGAGGAGCATACGACCCAGCGTGGGTGCCTACAAGAGGGATGCTGGGGGACGAAAACATGCTTAAGCATTTCACTCTGGTGTTTAACATCGAGATACGAAATAGCTTAGACTTAGTTCCAAACTGGAGCCGAACCTTCAAACTCCCTGTGACATAAGTTACCACTTTGAGTGATGGTCTCAGCCGAACTAAAATATAACTCAGTGTAAAACATTTCAATTCAGGTCTTGTCACTATGCTGTTACGATTATTGCACTTACGACCACCAGTAGTTAGGTGAATAATTTAGAGACAGTGAGAGGTCTGTGTACAATAGTTAGCAGATTCACCCAGGGCCTGTCAAATTGTCATGTGGAATTGTAATTAATAGGCATGCCAGCCAGATTAGAATAATTTTAATTAATCTAGTGGCGGGCTTTGCTTTTAATTTGCTAAACCAATCAGCATTATCTGCAGCCACTTGTCTACCAGGAAGAAGCCGGCTCAGCAGTTGTATCAAATGTGAGAAATGTGGAAGATGTTCTTTCCCGCCCTTGTTTACAGCTGGGTCCAAGAGTCTTGGCTGGACCATTTTGGGAGTGCCCGGGCACCCAGGATCTCCCGGCAAACTGTGCCACCGAAATTCCTGTGGGCAGCAGAGAGTCGAACGGAGGCAGTGACACGCATGTGTATTTGCAAATATGAAATAATAACCTTTTGAAATATCTTCTAATGGAACTTTTCCTGTAAGGCAACGTCAAATCACCGCATCTCTTTATGTCCATTTTATTCTTTGTTTCCCTTCTAAGAAAAGCTCCACGTTCTGGGGTTTTTCATAGCTTTTTCCTTGAAAATCCTTAAGGGGAGGTTATTAAAAATGTTTATGTCTCAGTGCGGTAATGATACTAAAGCTCTTGAGATATATCCAGAGCCCCGTTAGAGCTGATTGGAAACTTACGTGTGTTTACAAGCATCTGTGTGTATAATTCTATTATGGCACTATTATACTGGACTCCAGAGTACTTCTCTGCAACCCAAACTTAGCATTTATATTTGTAAGTGGCTATGTGATCTTTTTTAATAACTACTTTCTGCAGGAACCCACAGTGGCTGGTCTAAAGGAGTTCGGTGAGCAACCCTCATCAGGCTCTACCCATTTGTATGGTGCTCATGGCAGGAGAGCGGGAAAACACCATCTAGACGCAAGACGAGCCGGCAACAACAGGTCTCACCAAAAACGATCACAAATCCTGCTTTTGGAACCTGCGGTGTCGAATTATTTAACTCTCTGAAGACTGAATTGTATTTTGTTTGGTAAGAGTCTCTCTTTTTTTTTTTTTAAACACGAATGCTGTGATTCTCACATGAAAACTGGAAAGTGAATAAGATGATGTTATAGAGTCAGTAAACATCACGCAGAGCACGTACTTTCCAACGTCACCATGCGTGGCATCACAAAAGTAATTCGAAAGTTAATAATCTTTTTTTTTAATGTTTATTTATTATTGCGAGACAGAGAGAGACAGAGTGTGAGCAGGGGAGGGGCAGAGAGAGGGAGACACAGCATCTGAAGCAGGCTCCAGGCTCTGAGCTGTCAGCACAGAGCCCGACGCGGGGCTCGAACCCACGGACCGCGAGATCGTGACCTGAGCCGAAGTCGGACGCTCAACCGACTGAGTCACCCAGGTGCCCCTCTACTACCTTTAACTATTACTGTGGAGAGTTTAAATCTTACACCACCACACCTCCAGGGTTGTTGTGAGCCCTCTGCAGACGTGATCTGCCACAAGCAGGAGTGAATCTGCCCAGGCCTGTGTCACTGCAGCTTTCTGTGTGTAAATAATATGATATTTCATTTAAATTCTAGTTCCCCAGCCCCATTAACACCAATCACCATGGCTTAAATGAAAGGTGATTGCTTTTCCTTTATTCTTTTTTTCCTTTAGGAGTCAAAGGGCTTGTTTCACCCACATTTAGGTAAGAGTCTGCAAGAATTCTGCAGATGTCGACATCAAAATATTTTGCAAAGACACCAGAAGTATTCTTACGTACGTTCTGAGCTTGCAGTGCCCAATCTCCTAACTTTCCTGAAGGGAAAGGTACAAATGTGAAGTTCATTTCAAGCTCAGGATCGGACTGGCCTCGCTGTGACGATACAGCATCAGAACCCTATTTTGACGTCTAAGACATTATAAAACGTATCGAACTCTTGGTCCTAATAATATGACTCTTACAAACACTGAAGAAAGGGCAATTAAAAAGTGGAAAGACAGAGGCTGCATGTGCTAAAGTCCTGAAACTTCCATTTCCCCATTCACATGAAACTTGAGTAGGGATCGGCTGTCTTGTTAACCATCTTAGCATGGGGTGCATCTCACAGAAATAAAAATCCAATTCCAGCCACTTAGTTTTCTGAAAACGAGCAAGAACAATTCAGTGAAAGAAAGATGGCCCTTCAGTAATGATGCCGGAGCAACTAGATATCTATAAGCAAAAAAGTAAATAAATAAATGAAGTAAACTGTGACCTTAAACTCAGACCTTATACAGAAATCAACTTAGGGGTGCCTGGGTGGCTCTGTCGGTTAAGCGTCTGGCTCTTGATTTCCGTTCAGGTCATGATCTCACAGTTCATGAGTTCGAGTTCATGGTTCAGGTCATGATCTCACAGTTCATGAGTGCTGTCAGCACAGAGCCTGCTCGGGATTCTTGCTCTCTCCCACTCTGCCTGCCCTTTCCCCATGCTCTCTCTCTCTCTCAAAAATAAATAAACATTAAAAACAAGCAACTTAAAATGGGCTATGAATTTAAAGGTAAAACCTAGCACCATAAAACTCTGAGAAAAAAGCAGGAGAAAATCGTTAGGACTCGGGGCAAGGCAAAGAGTTAGACTTGATGTCAAAAGCATGGCTCATAAAAAGAAAAACTGATATACTAAACTTCATCAAAATGAAAAAGAAGATCTGTGAAAGACCCTGCTAAGGATGAAAAGACGTATTATAATGGAGAGAATATTTGCACATTTTGTATCTGACAAAGAGCTTGTGTTTAGAGCATGTAAATAACTCTCAGATCTTGACAGTAAAAACAAGCACACAATTAGAAAATGGGCAAAAGACATGAAGAGATATTTCAATAGAGGGGTTCTGCAGGTGCCAAGTAAGCATGTGATGAGATGCTCAATATCATTAGTTATTACATATATTAATGTGAAAACCACAATAAAATATCACCACATGCATATCAGAATAACTAAAATAAAATACAATGTTGGGGTGCCTGGGTGCTTCAGTTGGTTAAGCATTTGACTTTGGCTCGGCTCAGGTCATGATCTTGCAGTCTGTGAGTTCGAGCCCCATGTCAGGCTCTGTGCTGACAGCTCAGAGCCTGGAGCCTGCTTCGAATTCTGTGTTTCCTTCTCTCTCTGCCCCTCCCCCACTCACATTCTGTCTCTTTCTCTCAAAAACAAATAAACATTAAAAAAATAATGTTAACACCAAATACTGGCAACGAGGTAGAGAAACTGGGTCACTTATGCACTGCTGGTAGGAATATATGTGCCTGGAAAATAGTTTGACATTTTCTTTTAAAATTGAAAAAAAAAAAAAAAAGGATTCCAAAACTGATGCTCATAGTAGCTTTGTTCATAACAGCCCCAAACTGGAAACCACCTATATGTCCTTCAGCAGGTGAATATTTAAACAAACTATGGTGCACTCATACCCAGGAGCATGACTCAGTAGCAGAAGGGAAGAACTACTGGTACAACAACTTGTATAAACCTCGAAGAATCACGTTGAGTCAAAAAGCCAGTTTCAGAAGGACACATACTGCATGATTCTGCACAGGTGACATTTGCGAAACATCATCACTGAAATGGAGGACAGATGAGCGGTGGGTTAGGGATGGGGGTGTGGCTAAAAATGGGTGGCACAAAGGAGTCTTTTTAAAAATCCGATTGTGGTGGTGGTTACACAAAGCTACACATTTGGTAAAACTGCATGGAACTACACACACATACACACACAGACACAGACACACACACACACACACACACACACACACACACACACACACACGGGGGCCCAGGTGGCTGGTGAAATCCGAAGGAGCACTATGATTTTCACCATTGTCAAAATGAAAACAAGTTCAATCCTGCCCCCCAAAACCATATTTTTCTTTGGTTCACTCAGAACCCTCCAAAAGAATTATGTTCCACATTTAAACAGCCAGCATCCTAAGTGCTCTCGTCTTCCGCCTGGCTCCCCAAGGTCTCTTAGTTGCGGTCCCCAACTCTGTCTTTTCTCCCATCCCAAATGAAATCAAACCGAACAAACAACCACACAAACAAAAATCCTCTCTCCCCTCCACCTCCCCCTGCCTCTCCCAAGTACAGGTTCCCTTGCTCCCCATGGTCCCACCAAATCTCTACATCAACTCTTCATTATATAGATTAGTTTAGCCTATTTTGGATTATTTCAATTCACTTCTCCCGTCATTGGCAGCAGTATCCACAAGTTCCACACCAAGACCTCTTGGGGGAGAGAGAAGGATTAGAATGTTGACAAGTCAACATTGTTTGCCCTTTTCATGTCAAATGGGGATAATAATACCCACCATCATCATGGGGTTATGTGGGTATTAAATAAGGTGCCACATGCAAAGCACTTGGAACAGTGCCTGGCACACAGTAGGTACTCAAAAATGGTAGTGGCTAGTAACAGGAAGCAACCGGCACACAAGCGTGGGACTAGTTCTGCAATTCAACAATCTACAAATATTCATTAAGCATCTGGTATATTCTTAGTACTTTGCTGGTACAATGAAACAGCATTAGGGGGAAAAAAGTAGAGAGCATAAGTGAACACATGAAAAAATAATGTCATTAGTCATTAGGGAAGTGCTAATTAAAGCCATGTGATACTGCTGTATATCTATAACAATGACTAAGATTCCAAGCAACTGTATCTCATTCATTTCTGGTACAAGTGCAAAATGCTACAGGCACCATGGAAAAATCTAGAAGTTTCTTATGAAGGTGAACATTCACTTCCCTGGATGTTCCACTTGTAGGCAATTATCCAAGTGAAATACAAAATACGTTCAACCACAAATCTGTATGGGAATGTTTACGATGTCTGTATTGCGCCACACTGGAAATTAATTACTGGAAATCTTCTCCGACTGGGAAATGTATAGACCTACTGGGTGTGTCCATACACTGGAGTACTGCTCAGAAATCCCCAGGGGTTTACTACTGATTCACATCACATGAATGAATTCTAAATGCATTATGCTAAGTTAAAGAATCTATATGCAAAAGTCTACATTCTGTCTGGTTCCACGGACACAAAACTACAGAGACAGGAAATGGGTTAAGTGCTCATTAGGAATTGCGGGTGGGGGGTGGCTGACTGCAACAGGTCACAATGGACATGTCTGGGGCAATGGAATGATTCTATATCTTGCTTATAGTGGTGGTTACGCAACTATATGCACCTGTCAAAACTCACAGCAATGTACAATAAACAGGGTGAATTTTACTTTAGCAAGTTTCACCTCAATTTAAGAAAAGGGAAAAAAAATTTTGGGGCCTAAAAGTTAAGGACACACATCTTGCCATTTGCCTTCAGATAGAGCATAAGAGATGTGACTAATTGATGCACATAAATAAGAAAATCATGTGTACGAGGATGTAATTTGTTGCTGAATTATGAAGCTTAGGTTGCTAATTATGAATTATGAGGTTTATAAATTGAATTTAAAGAGACCGCTGGTAAATGTGGGAGGAGGGCCCATTAGACTTTGGTGGGGATTCAATGTCAAACATCAAAGGAATGGGGAGGACCCGGCTGGGCAGAGAGAACTGAAAGAGTATTCTGCCTGAAGCCACGCAAGTATACAACACTGAATAAGACTGAGGAGTCTTACCAGACTGCAGCAGGGCTGGTGTTGAGAGCAATGGGAAACTGACTTGGTAAAGACGATGGACCCAGATCGCAGGGCGTCTTAAGTTTTAAATACAGCTTGGGACTGAATTAAAGCCTTTTCATAACACGATTACAGTAAGTTCTTGAATGGGGAGCTATCATAAAAAGCAGTATTTTCAGATAATTATTCTGGAAGCAGTGTCCCCTACAGAAGAAGGAAAGAAGGGACATTCTGGCACAGCAGGAAAAGGGGAATCAGTGGGTTATTTATGCTGCAGATCTGGATTCCCTTGCAGCCTTTGAACTGACATCTTAGCTGATTGTCTTAATAATAGATATCCTGGGTTAAAAATGGAACCTTTGAATGTTTGGCAAAAGGAAAGCACAGCTGCCTCTAGCAATTTATTTCTATAGCTTCTGGGCATGAGACATGTACAGAAATGGCTGCTCCGGTGGCTGTTGGCGCTTAGGCGTGTGGGGACTGCAGCTGTCCAGACCGCCACATGATCAAGCCACTCCTGATCTCATAAATAATGAACACTTGGAAATCCTACAGAACAGATCCTTTCTGCTCCAGAGTTCAAATACATTTTGACCCTTATGTCAAGTCACTGAAGAAAGGCATCCGTTCTTCACGTCGAAAGCATCAATCTGAGTATAGGAGAGTACAATTCTAAATCCTTGCTTGCGTAACTGTTTGTGCTCACGGATGCCTCTGTGCTTTTTTTTATGGTTTTGGCTAACAGTCTTTATTTAGAAAGATGTTACAGTTAAGTGACTAAAGCTCAAGGATGGGAGTTTCCTTTCAAATTCAGTAGAAAATCCTGGAGAATGTATTCATTATCTATAGCTATAAAATTCTCAGAATCTTTACAGGAACAAGGGAGCCTTAATTGTCTGCTAGATTATCATTTAAATATACCATAATGATTGAAAGTAAAGATGTCAAGATCAACATGCAAAGCACACTGATGTTAAAGTAGGGTAATTCCAGAAATCTCTTAATTAATCCTGGGATGTGCTGCATTAAGAGAATGTCAAATGTCTTGCCGAGTAGCAAATAGATGAACCCTAAAAAACAGCTTCAAGTAACAATGAGGCTAATATCAAATGCCCTTCATCTGAGAGTCCTAGAGGCCTTTACAAATGGCATAACATTAATCTGAACATCACTCTAGAGGAGCATCAAATTAATTTCCATTTCAGAAATGGAACCCCTGAGAAAGAAGCATGTCCATGATCACAATTAAACCTTCTTTTTAGCATACTTAAGGTCCGTTCCTTTCAGCCATCTGTTCTGGCAGCTAATTTTAGGCCCTGGAGTGAAAGAGAGACAGAGAGCACGAACATGTCAACATGGAAAACAAACTATCGTCATTCAAGAGTTTGGGGCTCATTTAGATACGAAGTCAAAGAATATAGGATCATGGTTCTCAGCGTGTTTACAATATATCTGGGGTGTAACACCGTTTAGGGAACAATATGGCAGGCGCTATGGTAAAAGTGTGATTGAAGTTTGGTGGAGACACAAAGGAATCAAAAGGAAAGGAAAGGAATCAAACTAGGGGATCAGAGAAGAGTTCACTTAGGAAGAGATGCTTAAGCTGAGCTTTGAAGGATTGAAGGAGTTATCTTCACGCAGAAAGCAATAAAAAGGATTCTATAAAAAACAAACAGCACAGATAAAGCATGAATCATTACAACTGCCAGGAGCTGGAATACTGGTTGGTGTGGTTGGGTTGCAGGGGCAGTGGTGGTGGGGGGCGGGAAGCATGACATCAATTAGTATGTGATTTACGTGCTCAACTAAGGAGCTTAAAATGTGCACCAAATGCTAGCCAAGGGAACAGTTCAATGGCCAGTGCGCATATTCATAGGAGGTCCATAGCTCCATCAGCATCATGATGCCAATAAGAAGTTGTAAATGTAATTTACAAGAACTCCAGTGGGCAGAAACACAACCTCCTCGCAAACTCCTGTTTACAATTCATGCTCGTGTGTGCCTTATAAGATGCCAGTCGGTTATTTTGCCCAGGAGGAAAAGAAAACAAAGCTGGTCCACGACTAGCTCCTCTCTGCCAGCGAGTTAGGCAAAAGATCAGTCAGGCATGCTCTGATCAAGAGAAAGGCAAGAGATTTCAGGGAAAACATAAACAAAGCTCGGTGATTAATTGGACATAAGGGGCTAACTCAAAAAATTAGTGACTGAAATTTTGATTCTAAGTCACAGGGCTTTCTGAGGTTTTCCAGTGAGGTGTGAAGATAGTAAAATCAAATAAGAAAGAATACTTAAGCACTAAAGGTGATTCCACGAACATGCTCGGTTTGCGATGACGACGAGGTCAGAGTCCTAGGTCCCTCACGGGGCTGGTCTCTGGACATCGTCTGTGTTCCAGGGACTCTAATTTTGAGCTCAAGGTTGCTCAGTATGTATCAAATGCTCTTTCCAGAGGAACAGTGTTTACAGAAAACTGCTGGAAAGTTAGTTGGGGTGTCTTTTCTTCTAGAATAAATCCAGGCTGAGTGTTATGTCCCCCTTTCACTATGCTGCTGTCCTCCTTGTACTGCTTGCACGAAATCTGCTCAGACTTGAGAGTATATTATCATCTTGATTAAAAGGAGCTCCGTAAAATTCATCTCTGCATTTACTGTCAGGGTGTTTTGTAGATTGTGTTGTCTGGGAAACCTGCCGAGATGGAATCAGGACCATGACATTTTATTGGGGGACATCAGTGACAGAAAAGAGTAAGATGCAGGGTTGGGCACGGGGAGCTGAGAGACCCTCATGTAGACTCCACTAAGGCTTTGTCGGCCCAGGGAAGAGCCCTGGAGTGATGAAAACATGGTGGAGGGGTCCTGCAGGTGGGGGGGTGGGGGGGTGCAGAAATGGTCCAGCCCTTGTACCGTTAATCTACGCTCATTGCCTGGAGGCCATCTGAGAAGAGTGTGACCTCAGCTTGAAAGCCCAGACAGACCCCGGAGGAGCGAACGGCTGGAGGCATCAGGTGATCACACACTTCTCAGCCAGGCAGCCAGCCCTCTTGAAGTCTGATGTGGGAGGTGAGCGCGTATCTCTGTGTCTGCCACGGAGGCCCTGAAGACTCATTATGCAATACACTTCTTATGAGGCCCCGGGGGAAAGAGCTCTCTGTGGCAGGAATAGCTGCATGTCACCTGCACAAAGGGTATGTTCCTCTCTTTTGGACACTGTTATCTACGTTATGTGTCTAAATTGACTTGTGGGATCCCATTATGGATCATAACACATACGGACTATACTGGATTCTCAGCGTGGTCCTCCTCTGATCTAGCCCCAAAAGTGGGAGAGAATCATTGGTTAAGTACTTCAAATATAGACTCGGTGTAAATACAGATAGATCGATCGATGGACAGAGTCCTCCTCTATAAATTGCGAAATTATAAACTTGTTCATTTGTGGAGTTTCATTGACGGTTATTCCTATAAAAAAAAAAAGGTACTTACTAACACTCACAGACAATGCCCAGGGCCCTCTTGTTGGCTATTCCAAACACTTGAAGGAGAAACAAAATTCTGGAGGCTCCTCACTTTCCCCCTTTTCTTGCTAGTACTTTATTAGTAGCAAGGAAATGATCACTCTGAAATTCACTTCTGCCAGAAAGACCAGTGTGTGAGGACTATTTGGCAGTCATTTGTCTTATTAGTCGGTATCTGGGGTCTTGTAATTATCGTGATCTGGGCATTGGGAGAGCACATGTTCCCATCTTGAGGAGAAAGGGGGTTGGTAATGAGGTCGATGTGTGGACAAGTGTTAAGGAGGGCCACTCCCCAGGGCAAAGCTATAGTGACCAGAATTGAAGAGGACAGGGGCACCTGGGTGGCTCAGTTGGTTAACGTCCAACTCTTGGTTTCGGCTCAGGTCATATAGCAGTTCATGGGTTCAAGCCTCACAATGGGCTCTGCACTGACAGTGTGCAGCCTGCTTGAGATTCTCTCTCTCTCTCTACCCCTCTCTCACATGCACTCTCTCTCTCTCTCTCTCTCTAAAATAAATAAATAAACATTAAAAAAGAGAATTGAAGAGAATGACCTTGCTATGTGGCTGACACATGGGTTGTGGCCAGGGAAGGAGATGCTTCCTGCCAGTGATGAAACTATGCCCTTAAAGAATAATCCTCAAAGGAAAAAGAAAAGAACCTAGGAAAACGGTACAAGATGCGTGGCTTTATTGCTACAACAGGATTGGCTACATACATCGCAGGGCCAAGTGCAAAATGAAAATGCAAGACCCTTACTCAAAACATTAAGAACTTCAAGACCGTGAACAGTAGGGCATTAAAACAAGCACAGCATTCTTGTGTGACGGCTTCTGTGACCTGTCCGTGAAGCTGGCCCTGGCTACTAACTATATGAGAGATGAAGTACTTTTCCCTAGATCACCAAGGTACCTCATCTGTATAGCTAAGAAAGTTCTGCTCCTGCTGTTCTGTCCTTAGCCTGGTCTGATCCGTTAGCACTCCGGGCTCTCGGGCAGGCAAGGTGCCAATGAATGCAGCAGTTAGGAAATCCCCATTCAGTCCCCACTCTTCAGCAGGGGACCAGGGGAGTGAGCTCCATTCTACATTCAAATGTTCTATACCATTGTTGGAATATACGTTGGGCCATAGTTTACACTGCACATCAAGATTTTTGGTTCAGGAACTGGTTTGTTGTAATAGATTTAGAACCGCTAACTCATTTCTTACCAGGGAGCTCCATGGGATCAAGACTTTCAGGGCTGGCACTGATGTAAACACTTCTGATCATCTCCTAGATGTCAATGCTAATGTTACGAATCTTGTAAGTGCAGCTCTGTGACTGCAGACTGGTGTGTAGCACTGGACCAGACAAGAGACAGCGCCTCC
This sequence comes from Lynx rufus, assembly GCF_022079265.1. NCBI lineage: Eukaryota > Metazoa > Chordata > Mammalia > Carnivora > Felidae > Lynx > Lynx rufus. The sequence goes on along the minus strand of NW_025814856.1, from coordinate 161,523,124 downwards.
CCCAAGGGAATTCAAGTGGCAATGAACCAGCTCAAGTCCGGTGAATCAGAACAGTCTTGGAGGGAAGCAGGGAGGTGTGGACAAGCTTATTTTAAAAAGAAGGAAAAAAAAATTCCAAGGTGATCTCATGCTATCTTGGTCAAGAACTACTGTTCAAATCCCTCTTTCTTCCCCCAGAGAAGAGAACAGAAGAGAGAGGGGCAGTGACAAGCTCACGTTCACACGGGTAGTTAGAGAAAGCTGGGCCCCAAACCCAGGCATGCTACGCCCCTGACAGAGCTCCCTGCACTGCTCTATATTCAAAATGCTTTCATATCTATTAGTTCGGAGGGAAAGGTGTCAAAGGCAATTCAGATACATGTATATACATACACATATATATGAAAAAACATTTATTTTTGTGTCGATTTTAGTTTAGATGTGTAAATGTGTTAACGAAGGTACATCACAGCTGCTGGGCTTTGAATATTTCAGTTTGAGGTCCCAATGATACTGAGGGTTAGGCCCCGTGACCAAAATGAAGTTTCCAGAAGTGTGTTTGGTGCCGAACTGGAGATACCACGTTTGGTGGGTGGAGAAACTTAGAACTCGGGTTAATGAATATTCTACATGACTGGAATCACAAGGTAGGATTAGTATATGATCTCTGATTTTGTTAAAAGAATTGCAATGGTCTCATGTAAGAGGCAAAGCTCAGTAGAGATCAACAGAAAAAAAAAAAAAACCTGTTAGGAGACACATTTCCAACCTGATTTTTACAGTGCACTCTGTTCTGTTATGCAATTTAATAAAATGAATCTGTGGGTTAAGTTACCCAGTGAATTAAAAAAAAAAAAACCTGGAATACCTCTTAGCTGATAACTTATTTTTATGGCTTTTTATGGGTTGGATTCACACTCTCACTAAGTCACATGGTGAATTAACGTTACAGGAAAGCAAGCCGATTCTGGTACAGTTATCATTAACTAAAGGCAGCACTCGACAGGTTCCTTCACCCAGAACCATGTAACGGGACAGTGTGTTTTCCTTGCAAACAAACCTAGTTTATACTTAACACAAGGGTCATTTTTCCATGAGAGTAAAGAAAGAAAAATATTCAGCCACAATGGGCCTACATCTCAAACGTCTCAGCTTCAGTGAAAAGAGCCTGACAAATTGAGAGACCTCACTAACGACATGCATCTCTAAGGAGTTCTAGGCGGGACTGGGAGAAGCTCCGAGAAGGATCCTCACGGCAATCCGGAAATATTTTAAAAAATTAAATGCTTTCCCCACATGGGGATTCCCAGAGGAGCACGCTGTTGACTAAATGCATCTGTCCTCTGAGCTTTGTATTTGATGACAGACACAGAGGTCCCCAGTGGTGCCTGTCTCTCTCTCTCTCGAGACTTCATGACCCGGAGCCACTCAGCCCAGCACAAGTGGAGACCCCAGGGGCCAGATGATGACCAACTGCTATTAGTAAACATATTAAACGATGCTAGAGTTTAGGGGCCTATCTCAGTTTGAGTTATTTTTCCAAAGGAAATGCTTAACGTTGGTCTCCCCCCCCATTCTTACTTTAGCTTTTCATTTTGAGGTTGGCACTTCCTTCAGTAAAGCGCTGTGGGAGCAATCGTGTCTCCTCATGAAACACCAGTAAGTTCCCAAGACTCAGTCACTTTACTTCTGCTTCTATTTCTTCCTTCTGCTGTTTCTTCAATTTAGCACTAATACGACGACTCAATTCTTTCATCTTTCAGGCAGACGTTTGGTGGCTCTTAACACGTCTTGCCCTCTGAGAATAAAAGTGGGAAATGAGGAGAATAACTTCTGGGGATGAATGTGGAGTGTATAGGTATGAAATTCAGTGGGGTCAAGTAAAGTAGTTGTAGCCGGGACGGTGAGGGATGGGTGCAGTTACACTCACCGGCTCATCGCACACGGTCGTGGACCGCCATGCTAACAATTCCCAGTTACCCCCAAGGAAGCCTTCCAAATCATTCCTATCCATGATAGAGTTTACCAGCACACTCTTACTCATATTGTCACCCATTCCACACATTTACATTTCCTTTTTGGATAAAACTATGCAATTGAAAGGGAAAAAAAAATCTGGAGGAAAAAAGAAAAACAACTTCAGGCCCACGTAGGACCAGAGATGATTCAGACCATTACTGACACAGGGTGAGGAACAAAGAAAGGCTGTGAATAAAGCAGGAAAGAAAGAAATGTTCCGATCTGTTTGTGTCAGAACATGAAAAGCCATTATGAATCAGTGGGTGGTTAAACCTCAAAAACATGCTAAGTGAAAAGAAACCAGGCACCCAAAGTCACATATTGTATGACTCTGTACATATGAAAGATTCAGAACTGGTAAATCCATGGAGACAGAGGGCAGATCAGTGGTTGCCAGGAGCTGAAGGAGGTGGCCATCGGGAATCACTGCTTGATGAGAACGCAATTCCTTTGGGGTGATAAAAATGTTCTGGAGCTAGATGCAGTAGGCTGGGGCACAAGAGTATGAATGCATTAAATCCCACAATCGTTTACGTCAAAATGACTAATTTATGTTATGAAGATTTCACCTCGGTAAAAAAAAATGCTAAAAAAACAAAAGGGAAATCCATTGTTGTCATTTTTCAGTAATACTAAAGTTATTCCAAGAAAAAGTTTATTTAAAAAAATTTTTTTACATTTATTTATTTTTGAGAGACAGAGAGAGATGGAGCACAAGTAGGGGAGGGGGAGAGAGAGAGAGAGAGAGAGAGAGAGAGAGAGAGAGAGAGAGAAGACACAGAATCCAAAGCAGGCTCCAAGCTCTGAGCTGTCAGCACAGAGCCCGACACAGGGCTCGAACTCACGAACCGTGAGATCGTGACCTGAGCTGAAGTCGGACGCTTAACTGACTGAGCCATCCAGGTGCCCCAAGAAAAAGTTTATTTTTTAAAAACAGAATTAGTGGAGAGGAGAAGGAGCTTTGACCAGGTTTTGGCTTTCTTAAGGCACAGGGGACAATCCTTCATGTATTTGTTCCTTTTCTCTATCAAGTTAGGTTTTTTTTTTTTTTAAATTAAGTTATAAGTAAGCAATTATTAAGGGCATTAGCCCTTTTCCTCTCATATATGTTAATGTTCACATGTAGTCGAATTTATTAGGCTCTTTCTTCATCTCAGATGGTTAATCCTTTGCTTCATAATGTCTGGGTTCTGTTTCCTATCTGGAACGGTATCTCTCACTCCATCATTTGCCAAGCTTGTTTTGACAATGATTTTTTTCCCCTAAGTGAAGTTTCAGTTTTTTCTAATTACCGTGGCTAGTATCTCCGATGGTATGTGATAATGTGCAATCAATGCCTTGCCGTTGGTTTTATAGGAAGCTGAGTAATAAAGTATGGCAATGAGTTGAGAAACTTGGGGATGGAGGGAGGAAGAGTCAAAGAAACACCGCAGGCACTAATTCCCTCATCTTTTTTTTTTCTTAAATTAAGTTTATTTATTTATTTGGAGAGAGAGAGTGCACTCACAAGCAGGTAAGGGGCAGAATGAAGGATAGGCAGAATCCCAAGCAGGCTCCAGGCCATCAACGCAGAGCCCGACGTGGGGCTCGAAATCACAAACTGTAAGATCATGACCTGAGCCGAGATCAAGAGTCAGATGCTTAACCAACTATGCCACCCAGGCATCCTTTCCGCATCTTTAATAGGAATCTGGTATCAGACATTATTTTAAAGCAAATCAGTCCATAACGGATGTGTAATTTTGTTACGTAATGGTAGGAAGGCAGTGGTGTGTTGGAGCCCTCCTCTCCCCCACCCCCCCCAACCTCCCAACTAGTACATGAGAGGTGAATGTTAAATTTTCAGGACATTTGCAAACTGGTTGTTAAGCAGATCCATTATTAAAAATTAAAGTATATAAATCCTCAATCAAACAAATTACAGTAAAACAAATGTACAAAACACTCAAAAGTCCTAAGTTTAAAATTATTTTTCTAAAGGAACTATTGGGACCTCATGAAGACAAAAAGCTTCTGCATAGCAAGGGAAACAATCAACAAAACTAAAAGGCAACCGATGGAATGGGAAAAGATATTTGCAAATGACATATCAGACAAAGGGCTAGTATCCACAATCTATAAAGAGCTCACCAAACTCCATACCCGAAAAACAAATAATCCAGTGAAGAAATGGGCAGAAGACACGAGTAGACACTTCTCTAAAGAAGACATCCAGATGGCCAACAGGCACATGAAAAGATGCTCAACGTCGCTCCTCATCAGGGAAATACAAATCAAAACCACCCTCAGATATCGCCTCACGCCAGTCAGAGTGGCCAAAATGAACAAATCAGGAGACTATAGATGCTGGAGAGGATGTGGAGAAACGGGAACCCTCTTGCACTGTTGGTGGGAATGCAAATTGGTGCAGCCGCTCTGGAAAACAGTGTGGAGGTTCCTCAAAAAATTAAAAATAGATCTACCCTATGACCCAGCAATAGCACTGCTAGGAATTTACCCAAGGGATACAGGAGTGCTGATGCATAGGGGCACTTGTACCCCAATGTTTATGGCAGCACTCTCAACAATAGCCCAATTATGGAAAAAGCCTAAATGCCCATCAACTGATGAATGGATAAAGAAATTGTGGTACACAATGGAGTACTACGTGGCAATGAGAAAGAATGAAATATGGCCCTTTGTAGCAACGTGGATGGAACTGGAGAGTGTTATGCTACGTGAAATACGCCATACAGAGAAAGACAGATACCATATGGTTTCACTCTTATGTGGATCCTGAGAAACTTAACAGGAACCCACAGGGGAGGGGAAGGAAAAAAAAAGAGGTTAGAGAGGGAGAGAGCCAAAGCATAAGAGACTCTTAAAAACTAAGAACAAACTGAGGGTTGATGGGAGGGTGGGTGATGGGTATTGAGGAGGGCACCTTTTGGGATGAGCACTGGGTGTTGTATGGAAACCAACTTGACAATAAATTTCACGTTTAAAAAAATTATTTTTCTACATTTTACAATAATCTATGCTCTTGAGGCTGCTTATGTCATTGCAACTGCACAATGGAAAGCCTAATGATGGCATGCCAGTGCCCAAGTCTTCCCTACTCTACATTCTCGGAAGATGGGCAGGTATCTTGAGATGAGCACTGGTGAGAGCAACAGAACCACAGAAATTGAGTAACTTGGCAAAACAGCATCAGCCACGGCTCCTTTGTCAGACTTAAGAAAGTAATGAAGAAAATACTAGTAATGCAGATTAAACTTAAAAGTGTATTGTGTCTGTATCCACTTTTTTAAAAATTTTTTAACACTTATTTATTTTTGAAAGGCAGAAGCAGAGCATGAGTAGGGAGGGGCAGAGAGAGGGAGACATGGAATCTGAAGCAGCCTCCAGGTTCTGAGCTGTCAGCACAGGGCCCGACGCGGGCCTCGAACTCACGAACTGTGAGATCATGACCTGAGCAGAAGTTGGATGCTTAGTGGACTGAGCCACCATGTGTCCCAGGAGCCCCATGTGTCCATTTTGAAGAGCACAAAAACTCGAGAAAACATTCTTCTAGAATGTGGAAACGATGATCCGAGTTAGTGAATAATTCTTTCACATCATGGACAAACGAGTGACATCCTGACATTCGCTTTCATTGTTTTCCTTCTGTTTTACTCATTTAACATAAATGAAAATATCAACCAACTTTCTTGCTGGAACCAGACTCAGAGAGCCAGTTAGCAGCATGCTACTCTACAAAAATAACTGCTAGAAAAACTGAAATGACAGTATAACGAGCCAAAATCCTGAGGCAAACGGGAAAGGAGAGTAAGCAATAAGCACATTACAAATGCAAACAAAAAATCAGTTATAAAAATTACATTGCAAATACAATTTAATTTCCTCACCTTCTACAATGAAGTCTCAATAGATATGGTTTAAGGTTAATAAAACTAGAAATAGATGATTAATTGTATTATTAAGATATGTAATGTCACCAGTATAAAACTAAAAAGGTTTATAAATGATGCCAACTTATCAAAAGAAAAGCATGTATATACAAATCTGTGAACTCAGAGGCTTTCTTGATTCCGATGTTGCCTCCTACCATAATAGCTCAGAATTTATCCAGTTCCCATACTCCATGTTCTCCTCTGTAATCTCCCTCTTTGAGATGTTTAAAATAACTAGTTGTGTGAGTCTTTGATGAATCTCTCTCTCTCTCTCTTTAATTACTCGATAACCTTCACGAAGGAGGGGCTCACGTCTGGTTTGGGGTACCATTGTCACAAACACAGGGCGCAATGTCTGAGGTGTGACAGCTGCTCAGTGACAGTCATGGATAGCCCCTGCCTCCAAGGATCTCACAGAAGTAGAGGGGAGGCTACACATAAATACCACAAAATAAAAGGAGCCTGTTTAGGTTTAAAGAAGCCTGGGGTTCGAGCCCCGCGTCAGGCTCTATGCTGACCGTGCAGAGTCTGGAGCCTGCTTCCTATTCTGTGTCTCCCTCCCTCACTTGCACTCTGCCCCTCTCTCAAAAATAAACAAGAATTAAAAAATATTTAAAAAAAAAAGTGGAAAGGGATTAGTGTGTTCTACCTCAGGGGAGGCTTCACAAAGAAGATGGCATCTGACCTGAATCTTGAAAAATCAGACAGTCTGGCTGACAGGCAAGAGTCATTTCAGAGGAATGAAAGAGCCACCAGAGAGAGAGAGAGAAGGTTAGTGAAACAGGGTCCACATCGTGGAGAAGACTGTAGACTTTTCTAAAGGATTGCAGTTCATCCAGTAAGTTAGGAGAACATGGCGAGATCAGGCTCTCTTTTGATTATTGTGATAAGAACATTCAACATGAGATCCACACTCTCAACATATTTTTAAGTGTGCAATACATTTTGTTTAACTATAGGCGTGATGTCGTACGGCAGATGCTCTAGAACATATTCATCTTGCATAACTGCAACTTGACACCTGTTGACGAGCAACTCCCCATTTCCTCCTCCCTCACAGCCCCTGGCAACCACCATTCTACTCTTTGCTTCTCTGAGTTGAACTACTTTAAACATCTCATGTATAAGTGGGATCATGCAGCCTTTGTCTTTCTGTGACTGGCTTATTTCACTTTGCACAATGCCCTCAATGTGCATCCGTGTTGCTGCATATGGCAGGATCCCCTTCTTCAGCGAGGTTAAGTAACATTCCATTATATGTATAGACCGCCTTTTCTTCATCCATTTATCCACTGATGGACATTTAGATTGTGTCTACGTCTTGGGTATTGTGAAAATGCTGCTATAAACGGGAGCTGAAATATCTCCTCACACCTGTTAGAATGGCATGCATATACCGATATCAATATCCATCCATCCATCCATCCATCCATCCATCCATCCATCCATCCATCCATCCTATCTCTCTAAAATAAGTGTTTGCAAGGAAATGGAGGACTGAAACTGGAATACTGTACACAGTGGGTGAGAACGTAAGACAGCACAGCTTCTGAGGAAGACAGGATGGCGGTCCCTCATAAAATTAAAATAGAACCACCACGTGATCCAGCATTTCTACTTCTGGGTATTTAGAGAAAAGAATTGAAATAAGATGCTTTCTTGAAGCACCTCCTGGAGAAAGCGACGAAGAAGGAGACGGAGGATGCCTCGAGGATGAGTTTGGTGAGAGATACCCTAATATTATTTGCCTCCTACACTTTTAGTTTCTCATGCCATGTAATCTAAAGAAAACAATTTGCATAATTGTTGCAATCGCTAAGGTTTATCTGAGCGCTCCTTTAGGTTTAAGGGAAAACTATTCCTGAAATAAAAAGGGGAGACGGTGGTGGTGGCTGAGTGGTATCTTCGTTAATGTGAAATTTGTTTTTCATTCATCCTCTGAACTCACTCTTCACATACTGGCTCCTCTAGGAAAACTCCCGTTCTTCCATAATCTCATCCAACTCTAATCACGTGTATTCTACGAACACAAGATTTTCGCAAGGTCATGGTGTTGTATGCATGCCCATGACTTCCCTCTCGATTTTTATACCTACAGAACTAAAGTTTTAATTTCTTTTGTAATCACTCACAGTGCACGATAAGACTTAGAGCAGAAAGTCATTCTTGCTAAAAGTTTTACATTACTATTTATAATGATACAGTGACAACTGAGGATTGAAATAGGTAACCACAGAGGAGTAGAAAGAAACAGGACAAACTTGTAAAGAGAAAAACATGAGAGATAGAAAAGACAAGATCCTTTCCCTTGATTATATTAGAGGTAGATCAAAGCAATTGTGACTACGCCTTGCTTTCAAAGAATATAAAATGAACATCCTGTAACACTTAAGGAGTGACAGTGTTTGATTTAAATTCTGGTTTTCTCCCAAAGGTAGAATAGGATCCAGAATCTAGGAATTACACAGCTTGTGATGGAAAATCTGGTTAAACAAGGTGATTAATTGTTTCTTACAACATTAAGCATTTTGAATGGCCATTTGATGGTATTTTGGTGTCTGAGGAAATTACTAAACCTCAAAATATTGGTATGTGGATAGTAAAAAATTCAAGTATCATTTGGATACAGTTAGGTGGTTAGGGTATTTATAACAGTTACAAATTGCTAGAACTGGGCCAAAGCAACTATGAGCACCTAGAGTCACTCACAAAATTCTTGTGCAGTCGTGGTCCTGTTTAACTGGTCCTCCTCTTGAAAACACAGTATAACAGGAGGTCTCATTTCCTGGAGATTCATGGCCAGCCTTGTGCTAGACTCTTGGTATCTTAACCCTATCTGTCTTAGGCTAACATTGTTTATATTCCTGTCTTCCATTCCCCTCCATAGGGGTAAAGGAATGTAAAAAGAAAAGGTGCTGTCAGGCAAACAGAATAGAAGCAGCACACAAATACGATCAGTTATGGTTTGTGACCTGCTTAGCCTGTGTTGCGAATGGAGCTCTCCTACCCAGGAGAGGGGGACGATGGGGAGACAGAAATTGGGATGGCAATGTGAAGTTAGCATGAACTCTTCCATGAAGAAAATTACTCTATTAGGCATTAACATACTTTCAGAGGTTTTGGTGTTTGTTTTTTCTTTGCTTTTTAAAATAAGATCTCCCTTTGGAGCTAGAGAGGTTTTATTCTTTAATCACTGGTTTCCCTCTGTAATTCCTGTCCTTTATCTCTCTCCAGCAACAACTGCCGATAAAAACTGCCTCTCCAGGAATTTTCATAGGCCAAAGGGTAACAAGAGAATTTATTTTTTTTTAATTTTTTTTTAATGTTTATTTATTTTTGAGACAGAGAGAGACAGAGCATGAACGGGGGAGGGGCAGAGAGAGAGGGAGACACAGAATTGGAAGCAGGCTCCAGGCTCTGAGCCATCAGCCCAGAGCCCGACGCGGGGCTCGAACTCACGGACCGCGAGATCGTGACCTGAGCTGAAGTCGGACGCTTAACCGACTGAGCCACCCAGGCGCCCCGAGAATTTATTTTTAATAAAGGAAAAAATATTAAAAGGGAGAGAGAGAGTGAAAAAAAATGTTGGGAAGGGGCCATGTATCCCTCTTCCCTATTACATTTAATACATTCTTCCTTCAGTGAAACATGGCTTCTAATCAGCATGGACTATACACAGAGCATTTATAATCATTAAGACTTCCCTATATAAGAATGCCCTCCTTGCAAAATGAGGCAGAGCACAAAGAGATGAGAATCATTCTCAATGGAGGGTGGAAAATGCTCTACTCTATCATAACATATGCATACACAGATCTTTTCTTTTAAATATGGAAGTTATCGTTGGGAAGATGAGAGTTCACTTTCCTGGTATGCTAACTCCAGTGCCGTTGAGTCTCCTACATTTGCGCTCTCTCTCTTCCTCGTGCCTTCACTCATTTCCTCTCCCACAGGTAGCCATGACATTCGTTGGCTTGTACACAACTCCCTCGCTCCTCTCTTGCTATGCTGTATACAGATACAGGATCCCCAAACAATGGTTAAATTACTCCTTCTGCCTATGCTAAATAGAACTCTAGAAAAAAACCCAGGAACAGCATGAAGAGTAGGTTTCCTTTAATTTCATGACCACTGTACTCATGTGAGCCATCTCAATTGCCATCTGGCAATCCCACTATACACATCCAGTCCATTCACTCTCCCTCTCCCTTTGATGGCTATTGCATGGGTTTCCTTTCTGAAGCTGTGGCATAGTCTCATCTGAGCTTTTTACTTCTCTGAGGGAAAAAAAAAACAATCAGAAGAAATATTCCAAAGCTTTCATCACAAAATCCATTAATCGACCTGCATATGAGCCCAGAGACTCTGCTCTCTTTCCTATCACTTTGGATCAACAGTCCTTGCTTCCATACAAAGCAATGCATCTACTTGTGTACTATATTTCACAATTTCTTATACAGTCAAGGTCAATTTTCCAGAAATCTTTCTTTCTTTCTTTCTTTCTTTCTTTCTTTCTTTCTTTCTTTCTTTCTTTCTTTCTTTTCTTTTCTTTTCTTTTCTTTTCTTTTCTTTTCTTTCTACGCCTCTCTGTCTCTCTCTCTCTCTCTCTCTCTCTCTCTCTCTCTCATCCATCATCATTTAGTTTTCTCTCTACTGATTCATTCCAAAAAGAGTAGTGCTATTTCACCCAACTTTAAAAGTTGCAAAGATATGTTTTCCCTCTTCCCCTCTACCTAGCATCCTTTTCCCCTGCTTTCCTGTTAAGCAAAATTTCAGTGCATCCAAATTTCTTCCTCCTGCTGTCCTTCAAACCCATCATGCCCACAATTTCACTGCACACCTTCAACAGAAACATCCGTCCTTTGGGGGCAACTTCCTCTCCTGGCTTTACTCCCACTTAACTGGCTCCAGTCTTCTTTTCCAGTTTTTCTCATTTACAAAGTATATGTTTTGGAGAACACAGGGCTTGGTCTTTAAACATCTCCCTTTCTCTAGCTACAAAGTTCTTGGCGATCTTATTTGGATGCATAATTTTAAACATCAGTTTTACAGTAATAACACCCAAGTATGTATCTGTAGTCTGGACCTTTTTCTGAGAAATAGTTCAATTTGCAGTTGTCAACTCATCTTTCATAGGTGGGCATTTATTTTGAATCTCAAAATTCATGAGTCTAAAATGAAACTTCTGATATCCCCCCCCAAAGCTTCTTTTCCTACATTTTTCTATATCATAGTAACTAGTGACTCTATACTTGCTCAAGTCAAATAGCTTGCGGTTATCCTCCACTCATCCTTTCTCTTGCATTTTATATTTAAACCATTACAAAAAGTCAGCTGGTTCAAACTTTACAATATATCCAGAATCTGACCAATTCTCACCACCATTGTCACCATCATCCAGGTGCAAGGCACCATCATTTCTTTTCGGAATACTCAGTGGTCTCCCAACTAATTCCACTGTTGCTTCTTTTGTCTGTGTACCGCAGCTAAAAACAACTTATTGTTTAAAAAGAATACGACCCTTCATCCACCTGCTCCAAAACCCCAATAGCATGTCCTCTCATTCCAGTTAGAGCCAGTGCCTTTATTAGTGCCCACAAGGGCCAGTAAATCTGCCCCTACCCCTCCTGGTAACTTGACTTTTACCTCAGTGGGCTGTGGTCAACTGTCCTTGCTCTTGCCCGACTGTTCTCTGATGTCAGGGGTTTTATATCTCCCATTCTCAGGGCCTGGAGCCAACTTCCACCAGATATCTGTGTACTGGGCATTTTTATCTCCTTCAGATCTCTGATGGAATTTTAACACCCCAAACCTAATCCTGCACTTACCATTCCTCTTGTTTTATTTTTCCAAAGTGATATTACCATCTGTCATGCTGTATAATTTATGTAGGCATGTATGTATGCATCTGTTCCTTTCTCTGTTTGTTTGCCTGTCTCCCCTATAGAATATAAGCTTCACAAGGTGATTATTTTTCATCCATTTTGTTCATTGCTATATCCAATGCGTGGATGCCGGACACAGAATAAGCTCTTAAAAAACATTCATTGTTGAATGACTGAGAGAATAAAGTAAAGCTTGCCATTGTTTGGATCTGAAACGTGTTTTACTGCTGATTAAAAATGAGCACCCGGAGGGGCGCCTGGGTGGCTCAGTCGGTTAAGCATCTGACTTTGGCTCAGGTCATGATCTCACAGCTTGTGAGTTTAAGCCCCACGTTGGGCTCTGTGCTGACAGCTCAGAGCCTGGAGGCTGCTTCTGGTTCTGTGTCTCCTTCTCTCTCTGCAACCCCCACCCCCTCATGTTCTGTCTCTTTCTCTCCTTCAAAACTACATAAACATTAAAAAATTTTTTTTTTGTAAAGAATGAGCACCTGGAAGGTCAGAGAATGAATATATACTTCTAACTCTCTTGTTTTGGATTATATTTTCAAAGGAAGTCAAGTCCATTCTGCTTCTCTTGGAAACTCTTCCAACCATAAGAATGTGGCAAGAATCATCACTCTGTAGTACAAAAATTATTTTTCAGCAAGCCATTAGAATTTGAAGGCTATTCTTCAAATCGGCTTCCCTCATGCAGGTGGTAGAACAAAACGAAACAACAGTCTCTATCTTCACATTCTGGAATGCTAATCTTTGGTATTCAAACAGTTCTGTTTTAAAGCATATGATAAAGAGACCCAGGAGAAAATTTCTTCACTGCTGTGTTTGCTTTTATAGTTTTAAACACTGTGGTTTTATGCAAGAGGAAATACATTTTTGAGATGGCACAACAGGTGACATAGGATGTGGGAAATTATTTCAGGTCCTTACATGTCACCAATATGAAATGAATCGCATTTCAAAGGTTTCTCCCATCCAGTTCACACTTCTGATGGTGTTTTTTTTTTTTTTTTTTTTTTTAATTTTTTTTTTAATGTTTATTTATTTTTGGGACAGAGAGAGACAGAGCATGAATGGGGGAGGGGCAGAGAGAGAGGGAGACACAGAATCGGAAACAGGCTCCAGGCTCTGAGCCATCAGCCCAGAGCCTGACGCGGGGCTCGAACTCACGGACCGCGAGATCGTGACCTGGCTGAAGTCGGACGCTTAACCGACTGCGCCACCCAGGCGCCCCCTGATGGTGTTTTTAAAAAGCTTCATGAACAGCAAACAATCTAGCTATAAGTAAAAACCCAGAATCTTTAATGAGCAACAGACAATCAAGGTGATGGTACCCATTCTAAAGCTTGGTAAGTTGTAACGTGTAAGTTATAACTTCTTCCAGTAGCTCCCATCGATAACTAATTGATCTATACTTTTCTTTTGTTAAAAACAAATATGGTAAACTTACCCAATATAAAGTGTCACAAATGATTGAATATTTAGGTTAACGGAATGCTAGTTTACATATTACATTTGTATTACCAATTTATTAAAACTTAGAGTATGATACAGTTAATATTACAGCTTTCCTGAACATGTTCTAATATTGTGAAAAGTAATTCAAGATAATTCAGCATCTCAGGGCTATCAATGGCCATTCTTTTAGACCTTGATTAAGTAACAAACAGTATAATTTTAAATAACCATGGCCTACTATATTATTACCCATTAGTAAGCTGGAAAGTTCTTAAGTTGTTGAAAAGTGAACAGGTATATCCATGTAATATGTTTGCCAATACTGAATAATTCCTGTTGGATCAGAGAAAATATTCAGAAACAACCACAAAATAAGTAACAAAATGGCAATAAGTACATATCTGTCAATAGTTATTTTGAATGTAAATGGACTAAATGTCCAATCAAAAGACACAGGGTGACAGAATAAATGAAAAAACAAGACCCATCTATATGCTACCTATAAGACTCATTTTAGACCTAAAGACATCTGAAGATTAAAAGAGGATGGTTTGGTGTCATACAAATGCATATTAAAAGAAAGCTGGAGTCGGAATACTTACATCAGACAAAATAGACTTTAAAACAAAGACTAATGAGAGACAAAGAAGGACACTAAATAATAATAAAGGGAACAGTCCAACAAGAGAATATAACCACTGTGAATATTTACGTACCCAACATGGAAGCACCCAACTACATGAAATAGTTAATAACAAACATAAAGGAACTAATGTATATTAATGCAGTAACAACAGGGAACTTTAACACCCAACTTACATCAATGGACAGATCACCTGAACAGAAAATCAACAAGGAAACAGTGACTTTGAATGACACACTGGACTAGACAGATTTAACAGATATTTTCAGAACATTCCATCATAAAACAGCAACATACACATTCTTCTGAAGGTCACATGGAACATTTTCCAGAACAGATCACCTATCAGGCCATAAAACAAGCCTCAACAAATTTAAAAAGATCGAAGTCATATCACACATCTTTTCTGTTCACAATGCTATGAAATTAGAAGCCAACCACAAGAGAAAATCTGAAAAGACTACAAATACATGGAGTTTAAATAACATGCTACTGAACAATGAATGGGACAATAAAAGAAGAAATTCAAAATTCCTTGAAAACAAATGAAAATAAAAACACAATGGCCCAAAATCTTTGGAATGCAGCAGAAGTAGTTCTAAAAGGGAAGTTTATGGCCATATAGGCCTACCTCAAAAGGTAAGAAGAGTATCAAAAAAAAAAAAAATCTAACCTTATATATAAAGGAGCTAGAAAAAGAACAACAAACAAAATCTAAAACAAGCAGAACAGGAAATAATACATATTAGAAAAGAAATAAATGATGTAGAAACAAACAAACAAACAAACAAAACCAATAGAACAGACCAATGAAACCAGGAGCTGGTTCTTTGAAAAAACTCAATAAACTTGATAAACTTCTATCCAGACTTATCAAGAAAAAAAGACAAAGGACTCAAAATAAATAAAATTACAAATGAGAGGGGAGAAATAACAACAAACATCACAGAAGTACAGACAATTATAGAATATTATGAAAAAACTATATGCCAACAAATTGGAAAACCTAGAAGAAATTGATAAATTCCGATAAACATATAAACTTCCAAAACTGAAGCAAGAATAAATAGAAAATTTGAACATATTGATTACCAGCAAAGAAAGTGAATCAGAAAAACAAAAACAAAAACAGAAAAACAGGAACAACAACAAAAACCTCCCAACAAAAAAAGTCCAGGACCAGATAGCTTCATAGGCAAATTCTACCAAACTTTTAAAGAAGAGTTAATATCTACTCTTCTCAAACTATTACAAAAAATAGAAAAGGAAGGAAACCTTCCAAATACGTTCTATGAGCCCAGCATTACTGATACCAAAACCAGATAAAGACAGCACAAAAACAAACCTACAGGCCACTATCTCTGATGAACATAGATGCAAAAATCCTCAACAAAATACTAACGAACTGAATTCCAAAATACATTTGAAAAAATCATTCACCAGGATCAGGTGGGATTTATTTCTGGGCTGCAAGGGTGGTTCAGTATTTACAAATCAATCAACATCATACATCACATCAAAGAGAATGGATAAGAACCACAGGATCATTTTAATAGATGCAGAAAAAACATTTAAGAAAGTGTAACATCCATTCGTGATAAAAACCCTCAACAAAGTAGGTTTTAGAGGGAACATACTTCAACATAATAAAGGCCATATATGAAAAACCCACAGTCAAAATACTCTTCAATGGAGAAAAATTGGGAGCTTTTCCTCTAAGGTCAAGAACCAGACAAGATGTCCACTTCCACCACTTTTACTCAATATAGTATGGGAAGTTCTAGACACAGCAATCAGAAAACAAAAAGAAATAAAAGGAATCCAAATAAGTACGGAAGAAGTAAAATCTTCATTATTTGCAGATGACATGATACTATATAGGTAACCTGAAGACTCACCAAAAATATATTAGAATCAATGAATGAATTCAGCAAAGTTACAGGATACAAGTCAATCTACAGAAATCTGTTGCATTGCTAAACACCAATAATGATGCAGCAGAAAGAAAAATTAAGAAAACAATCCTGTTTTCAACTGTACCAAAAATAAGAAAATACCTAGGAATAAACTTGATCAAAGAGGTGAAAGGCCTCTATTATGAAAACTATACAACACTGATGAAAGAAATCAAAGAGGACACAAAGAAATGGAAAGACATTCTATGCTCATGGATTGGAATAACAATATTTTAAAAATGTTTATACTACCCAAAGGAATCTACACATTTAACACAATCCCTATCAAACTATCACTAGCATTTTTCAGCATTTGTTCAGAGCTAGAACAAACATCCCTAAAATTTCTACAGAACCACAAAACACCCCAAATAGCCAAAGCAATCTTGAAAAAGAAAAGCAAAGCTAGAGCCAGCAAAATTCTGGACTTCAAGTTATATTACAAAACAGTAGTGATCAAAATAGCATAGTACCAGCACAAAAAGAGACCCATAAATCAATGGAACATAATAGAAAATCCAGAAATAAGCCCACAATTATATGGTCAATTAATATTTGACAAAGCAGGAAAGAATATGCAGTGGGAAAAAGGCAGACTCTTCAACAAATGGTGCTGGGAAAACGGGATAGCTACATGCAAAAGAATGAAATTGGATGAGTTTCCTACAACATACACAAAAATAAATTCAAAATGGATTAAAAACCTCAATGTGAGACCTGAAACCATAAAAAATCCTAGAAAAGAGCACAGGCAGTAATTTCTCTGACATGAAACATAGCAACTTTTTTTCTAGATAGGCCCCCTGAGGCAAGGGAAACAAAAGCAAAAATAAACTATTGGGACTACATCAAAATACAAAGCTTCTGCACAGCGAAGGAAACAATCCATAAAACTAAAAGATAACCTACGGAATGGGAGAAGTTATTTGCAAATGACATATCCAATAAAGGGTTAGTATCCAACATACGTAAAGAACTGGTACATCTCAATACCTAAAAACCAAATAATCCAATTAAAAAATGGGCAGAAGACATTAACATACAGTTCCTCAAGAAGATATACAGATGGCCAACAGACACATGAAAAGGTGTTCACCAGTACTTATCATCAGGGAAATGCAAATCAAAACTACAGTGAGATATCACCTGATACCTGTCAGGATGGCTAAAATAAAAAAAAAAAAAACATAAGAAACAGTAAGTGTTGATGAGGATGGGAGCAAAAGAAACCTTCTTTCACTGTTGGTTGGAATGCAAATGGGTACAGCCAATGTGGAAAACAGTATGGAGGTTCCTCAAAAGATTAAAAATAAAACTACCCTACTATCCAGCAATCACATTCCTGAGTATTTCACAAATAATACAAAAACACTAATTCAAAGGGATATGTGAACCCCTCTGTTTATAGTAGCATTATTTACAATAGCCCAGATATGGACACAGCTCAAGTTTCCATCGATTGATGAATGGATAAAAAAGATATAGTGTGTATAGATATATACACATACATACAATGGAAAATTACTCAGCCATAAAAAAGCATGAAATCTTGCCATTTGCACGGACATGGATGGAACTAGGGAGCATAATGCTAAGTGAAATAAGTCAATCAAAGAAAGACAAACACCATATGATTTCACTGATATGTGG
The DNA here is from genome assembly GCF_022079265.1 of Lynx rufus. NCBI lineage: Eukaryota > Metazoa > Chordata > Mammalia > Carnivora > Felidae > Lynx > Lynx rufus. The sequence goes on along the minus strand of NW_025814856.1, from coordinate 161,505,606 downwards.
AATTTAAGAAGCAAAACAAATGAGCAAAGTGGGGGAGGGAGGAGAGGGAGGGAGAGAGAAAAAAACGGAGAAGAACTTTTTTTAAGTTTTTTTTTAATTTAAATTCTAATTAGTTAACATATAGCATAATATTGGTTTCAGGAGTAGAATCTAGTGATTCATCAATTAGATATAACACCCAGTGCTCATCAAAAGAACCCTCCCCCTTAACACCCATAACCCGTTTAGTCCGTCCTCTGCCTACCTACCCTCCATCAACCCTCAGTTTGTTCTCTATAGTTAAGTGACTCTTGTGGTTTGCTTCCCTCTCTCTCTCTCTCTTTCTCCCTCTCTCTTATTCCCCTACCCCTATGTTCATCTGGTTTGTTTCTTAAATTACACATATGAGTGAAATAATATGGTATTTGCCTTTCTCTGACTGGCTTATTTTGCTTAGCATAATACACTCTAGTTCCATACATTTCCTCACAAATGGCAAAATTTCATTATTTTTGATCAGCAAGTAATATTCCATTGTGTTTATTTACCACATCTTCTTTATCCATTCATCAGTCAGTGGATGTTTGGGCTCTTTCCACAATTTGGCTATTGCTGATAATGCTGCTTTAAACATTGGGGTGCATATGCCCCTTCAAATCAGTATTTTTGTAGCGTTTGGGTAAATACCTAGTAGTGCAATTGCTGGGTCGTAGGGGAGTTCTATTTTTAACATTTTGAAGAACCTCCATACTGCTTTCCAGAGTGGCTGCACCAGTTTGCATTCCCACCCACAGTGTAAGAGTGTTCCCCTTTCTCACCAACATTTGTTGTTTCCTATGTTGTTCTCATGTTCTCACCAACATTTGTTGTTTCCTATGTTGTTCTCATGTTCTCACCAACATTTGTTGTTTCCTATGTTGTTAATGTTAGCCATTATGATAGGTGTGAGGTGGTATCTCATTGTGGTTTTGATTTGTAGTTCCCTGATGATGACTGATTTTGAGCACTTTTTCATGTGTCTGTTAGCCATCTGGATGTCTTCTTTGGAAAAATATCTATTCATATCTTCTGCCCGTTTCTTCACTGGATTTTTTTTTTGGGGGTGTTGAATTTATAAGTTATTTATAGATTTTGGATACCAACCCTTTATCAGATATATCATTTGCAAATATCTTCTCCCATTCCATAGGCTGCCTTTTAGTTTTGTTGATTGTTCCCTTTGCTGTGCAGAAGCTTTTTATCTTGACGAGATCCCTATAGTTCATTTTTGCTTTTGTTTCCCTTGACCTCCGACACATATCTAGTAAGAAGTTGCTACAGCCACAAAAAAGGTTGTTGCCTGTGTTCTCCTCTAGATTTTGATGGTTTCCTGTCTCACATTTAGGTCTTTCATTCATTCTGAGTTTATTTTTGTGTATGGTATAAGAAAGTGGTCCAGATGCATTCTTTTGAATGTAGCTGCCCAGTGTTTCCAACACCATTTGTTGAAGAGACTGTCTTTTTTCCACTGGATATTCTTTCCTACTTTGTCAAAGATTAGTTGACCATATAAGTATGGGCCCATTTCTGGGTTTTCTATTATGTTACATTGATCTATGTGTCTGTTTCTGTGGTAGTACCATACTATCTTGATGACTACAGCTTTGTAATATAGCTTGAAGACTTTTAACTACAGAGAACAAATTGATGGTCACGGTGGGGGGGGGCGACGCACGGAGGGGATGGGTGAGGTAGGTGATTTTGATTAAGGAGCGCACTTGTTGGGATGAGTACTGGGTAAATGAAATAAAAACTTTGAAAAATAAAAGAATTCCTATTGAACCAAATTTCCTTCACTGACTTTTACAGGGATCTGAAAGTCAAGACATAAAACAGTGTTTATATGTGAAAATGATACTTCTTTGTAGGTTTAAAGTTCTTTTGGGGAACTTTAATACTTGTAGAAGAAGAAATTATTTTTTTCAATGTGTTTAAAATCCATGGTGATTAAGCATGCTGACAGTCTCTAAGAATGAATGCTAAGCTTTACAACATTGAAAACATGTATGTTGATAAAGGCACATTAGGGGTTAATAGCAACTTTTGTAATATTTTATTCTGAAATGGCACATTTGGTTAGTCTTTTAGAAAATGGCCTAATTTGTTGAAAAATTATGTCTGTCACTATTTCTTTGAAGGGGTAATAGTTGGCATAAGATGATGTTATTACTGGTTTTCTCCCATTTAGGATAAAATAACATAACATACACAATAAAAGCAGTTTTAAATTCTTTCTCAAGGATTTCAAATCTGCGTAATCTCTTCCTATCATCCATTGATACACTACCACAGAATGAAAAAAAATTACATTTAGGTGCCTTTAAAACTTGGATCTAACTTACTCTCTTGCAATGTTGATTAGCAACTCCTCAATGCTCACTCGGTCCTACTATGTGCCATGGATTTTGGCAGTTGTGAAGAACAAGAAAGAAGGAAGCCTCATTCCCTGTTCTGTTCAGGGGGAGGGGAGGATAGCAATGGGTTTTGTGGGGCTATTGTGCTAATTGAATATTCAAAGAAAGCTTGAATGTGTACGCAGAAGTTGGGGGTTGTTCTGTTTTCAAATTACTATGAATATACCTGATTTATTACTTAGGCATCTTATATGCTACTCAAGTTCACATTCTTTTGTTTGAACTGCTCTAAAAACACTGGAAATGATGACAATGTAATCGTTGTTGATATCAGTGTCTCCATGTATATAGGAAGATACAATCTAACTAAATTTAAGAAATTACTGTTTCAAGTTAAGAAAAATCAGAGAAAGGGTAACATAATATGGCAGACTTGGTGAGAATCGTATTTCTATTAAGTGTACCCAAAAGGGCCCCTGCAACCATTTTTTCTGGGTATCTTTGTTTCTTTCTATTTACATACATCATTCATAAACCCAACATAAAGAGCATAGGAGTAGATTGTAAAACTTCCAGTTTCCATTTTCTCACTATGAATTATGAACTACAGTCAGCATATCTTGAAGTTCTATCATTTTGCCTATTTAAATTGGGGTCCAGTTAATTACATTTGTCCTTCATGGGAATGCTGAACAAATACGTTGAATATAGTTGAACTGTAGAAAGGTAATTTATACCTCTTGAACATGTTAGATATTAAACGAAAAAGAATGTCCAAAGTGTTTCTGGTATTCTCGCCATTCAGTTAAATTAATTTTCAATAGGGTTCCAATTCTTGTTCCATTTGAGATCTTGCCAACGAAATAAATAATATCATCACCAGAGTCCATTCTAATTCCTTCACTCTGTGTGTGTGTGTGTGTGTGTGTGTGTGTGTGTGTGTGTGTGTGTAAACCCTTTAGAATTTTAACCACGACGATTTTAAAGTTTCATTTTGCCCGCCAGCCTTATGAGGGTGCTTAATTTATTAAAAACAAAGAAACCTTAACTAGAAACAAGAATAAGTCTAATAGGCATTCATGTGGTACTTGCCATAAAACAGACCCCTCCATCTTTAACTGCAGACCTAAACATTTAAGAAATACGAATACCTTTCCACACTTTGTACAATGAGGCAATTAATTATTATAAAGATGTCTGAATGATCATCAACATTTGTGAAATATATGTTTGGGTGTGATGTGTGTGAGAGATAAACACAAGAATCCCAAGAACGGTCAGGACAGTGCATGGGTTCTGTCTCACCCTGAAGTTATGCCCCAAACCTGTAGTATCCCTTACCTGGTGTGGCTTATAGTTCGTATGGCACAAAGTGCTTTCAAACTAAGTTGAATTTGCAACTAATAAACTGTAATGGATGTTACAACTACTTTTCCCTACTTTAGCATTAGTCCTTTATTATAAAATACTGTATACATGTAAATTTCACATAATTACATTGGCTCATCAATCTGTTATTTCCCAATTACATAACAAAATAGGTACCTAATGAGATTTATGGGTAAAGTGCTGGGAAATATTTTTAAGGCTTCAGAAACCTTTATTTGCATATTCTAATTAGCAGTTTATTAATCTTAAATGCATAAGGAAATTAACTGCCGCTTAATCTCATAAAATTCATCACTGTACTCCTTTATTACACTGCTTTGATATACATTATTTTTTAGCAGCTTATATATTAGAGTATGGCAAGCAGATAGAAAATTCCATCTCCTCATTCCAATTACAGGTGTTTCCCCACTTACACACTCACCTACATTATATTAACATTTTTATACCTTCTAATAACCTTGGCTTTCAATGAATTATTTCAATTATTTTCCATTTTTCTTCAACAGCCCTAATTGCCCCTTTCAGAGAATCACTCCAATATCCTGCCTTTCTCCTGAAAAGTGGGCATAAGAATAACTTTGTTATGGAGAACATAGAATAACTTTGTGCAGAGAAAATAGTTTTTCAGGCCATCAGGTGGTCAGTTCATGAAGCCAATTATATCAATTCAGCAAACATTTAAGTCACTTCTACATGCCAGAAACTAGGTACAATACTCAGGGTTGAAGGCAAACTGGAGAAGGTCACACCTCTGGAGAGTTCTAAAACTTGGTTCTCTGGGAAGAGAAGTGTAATTTCTCCTGGTCCCAACCCTGTCTGGTTTTGGGGATACACTTCAGGAAGCTCTCATTGCCTTTAGGTTCTTGGGGTTCACGCCTGGGGCTTTCACTCCCCAAAGTACATATGCAGCCTTGGAATAGGTTTTGATTTTATTTATTTATTTATTTATTTATTTATTTATTTATTTATTTATTTATTTATTTATTTAGCAGTTCAGTGAAGAATGGTATCACTGAGGTACTAAAAGAAAGCACTGTTTAGTCATACTAGGAAGTGCTAAGCAGTTAAGAGATTTAGGAAAAGCTTGTCTTTACCACTTCACAAGGTTATTTTATTTCCAAGTCTAATTTATTCCCATAAAAACCAAATGAAATAAACAACCGATGACAGTAAAGAATGTTCTTCAGTTTCTCATACATATAAGACTTGTCCTTTTATACATACACACACAGAGACACATACGTATATTAAGTAGGGAAAAGTATTTGTAACATTCATTACAGTTACTAACTGTAAATTTAACTTAGTTAGAAAGTACGGTATACTCTGTATGTCTACATACATATATATATACAGATACACACATATATATCTATATATATATATATAGATATATATATATAGATAGAGATATTAGATATCTATATCTATCTATCTATCTATATACATAGAGAGAGAGAGAGAGAGGAGAGAGAGACAGAGACAGAGATAGAAAGAGAGAGAATACAGTGGTAGAAACATTGGAACCACTTGACTTTCTCAGAGTGATTTCTTTAGATCAAAGTCTACTTTGATTTATGTGATATATGGTTGATATGTAGTGAATGTGCCCTGGTTTGATCATAACAGTTTTTAAAACATAGAAACACTTTTGCACAGGGGCGCCTGGGTGGCTCAGTCGGTTAAGCATCTGACTCTTGATTTTGGCTCAGGTCATGATCTCACCATTGCTGGGATGGATCCCCATGTAGGACTCTGTGCTGACAGTGCAGAGACTGCTTGGGATTCTCTCTCTCCCTCTCTCTCTGTCCCTTCCCTGCTTATACTTTCTCTCTCTCTCAAAATAAATGAACATTTTTATTTAAAAAAGAAATACTTTTGTACAGTTGGTAAACACCTACTGCTTAAGCCCCTCGAGTCTCGTCCCAGTCTTGATATATTCTGCACCAGTTGTCCTGGGCCCTCCCCAGAGACTCTCTCCCCAGTGTTTCCACATATCAGAAATGGTTGGGGACCCCAAGATAGTGCTTTAGTGCTGGCGTAGCCCTTGACAAGTGACCATTCTAAATGGTCAGTACCCACGATATACATACAAGTGGTTGAATATTGTAAATACCATTCCTGATCAATGTCCTGATATGCTCAATTATAATCACCACCATGAGGAAAAATAGAAGATACTACCATGATATTATAGCCACAGCGCTTTAGAAGCACTACAGTTATAATATAAATATGCACAGAAGCCCAAATAGTTTTAAGGAATAAGAATGGGGTAAGTATGGCTCCTTATCTTTTATGTCACACATCTACTGTTTCCTTACAAACATGCTACGCATGGCTGTCTTTCTGTTTCCAGTCTTTGCAAGTCTGATAAAATATCCGTATTATTCACCACTATGTGGGTGATAATTGTAAAAAGCAATTGATGTGGAAATTTGAGTGAAGGTGTAGGTTACAGATCACCTTAAGGCAGGAAAGAATGGATGAAATTTTGAGTCTATACCCAGTAGAATTAAACTAAGAACAAAAACAAAATGGAGAGCGGGAGAGTGAGAGAGCGAGAGGGACAGAGAGACAGAGAGAGAGACAGACAGAGAGACAGAGAGAGAGAGAGAGAGAGAGAGAGACAGAGAGAGAGGGAGAAGCTCGGCCATTCAGAGCTGATCAATTTGAATCAATATAGCCAAGAGCATCTCTTAAATTTTCATCTTAGTTGATTTAACTCAGGTCCTTTTTGCAATCCTGATTTGAGTTTCTGGGTTCATTTTTAATGAACTACCTTCATATTATGATTTCCTGGCCCGGAAACTAAAGACCTCTTAAATCAATCAGGGTAAGTGTTAAAGAAATAATATAATTCCAAAGCAAGGAACAAGGGCATTGTTTGGGAAAAAAAAAAAAAAAGAAGAAAAAAAAAAGACATTCTCTAATTCCCTGAATGGAGTCAACCAAGGGGTACTTAAGAGGCAGATTAAAAACATTTCTGTTGGTTCCACAGACCCAGACCAAGAAGCAAAGGCCACAGAACAAGGAGACCATGCCTCCAGACAATTAGCACTCGATTGCCTATTTTGATTGTTGAGAAAATAGATAAACCGTTACAACATGGTCATGTTTTTGAAATGCATTGTCCATTTTTCCTGGGTCTGCTTTGAATCTACTCCTTCAAGTATATTTTTCAATTAATAGCTTGTAGGAAGGAACTTCTAAGAAATCATCAGACACTTTTTTACTCTTATTGCCTGTTTATGATTTGTTTGTTTGCTTCTCTGTGGGGAAAGCAAAACCAAGAAAAGTCAAAATACAAGTGTTACTTAGATGATTGGCAGACTATTTCCTCAGTGTATGATGTTATAGAAACGGATGTTCCTGAAACAAAAACCATAAAAGATCTTTATTATATTTTTGAAAACATTTGTTTCCTTAATGATGTTTTTCGGAGAGCTCTTTCCCTAAATCTTTCAGATAATGGATCACACTGTAAGATGTCACCTCAAGTTATCACACTCATATATCACTCTGCTTTTCCCAGTGAAACTGATAAAAACCGATAAGTCACCAGAGAAGGAATGACATGGTCTCATTAAAAATAGACATACCACAGACTTCTTTTGAAAATTCCTCCAAGGTAGGTACACTAGTTGAAAAGAGGTTTGAAATGTAATTTTCAAACATTTCTATTTAATTATGGGAAGACTCCATATGTAGCATCGCTTGGCCCTATGGTTTTCTGAAGAAATCTTTCAAACGTCTTTGAATTTCTTCTGTAAGATCGTTAAGCACATCTCTAATTGAGCTCTTTCCTCAGATTCACTTACGCTATGTAGACTGAATCCTTACCCACCCCCAGTTATAAGTAGTATAATATATGTGTTTTTAATTGCTCTTTGAATTTCACAAACCAAAATAACCTAAGACTACTTACGAAGATCTAATTAGCACATTTACCTAAATATGCTTTCATGGTTCTGAAGACATGAGAATTAAAACGCAAATTGTAATGTGTACAGGAGAACCAAGGGAGAACAACTTTGACCACACTGTCTGTAGACGTGGGGTCCCTGTGCTCTAAGTGGGCCATCATTTTGGATCTTGCCCTGAAGAAAGAAGGTAGAGACTTTGTCCATAAGTTAGAAGCCTTCATTCTGTAGTCTCTTATTAAGACAGTATTAACAAAGCTGAGGCCTTTAATGACATATTATTAAAACAGCAAGGACTCAACTCAGACATCCAGCATCTTCCGAGTAATGCCATAAAAGAATCAATAACAAAGAGAAGAACCATTAGGGAGAAAGAAAGTTCAGTTACTAGTAGAGTAATTCTAGCTTGATTAATTTTGGGGAAGATCGATCCAATAAGGTTTCTGGTGAAGGTACATCTTAAGAACACTTTCAAAGCCATCTGAGACCATTAGACGTGGGCACAAGACAGCTGGGAGGCAATAAGGACTTTGGGAGGGCCGAGTTTTGATGAGCTTAACTGAAGACTCAAGTATCAGTCCTGGGAAGGTGCATTATACCCAAGAGGAGGATTCAGGGCAAGTTAGAAAGAAACCATCGGTTGGTAGCAAAACCATGACTGGTTATTAATTTTTGGCATGTATGGCCTATTTAGAAACTCACTAAATTATACCTGCACATTTATTGTTTTAGGTGATAATGAGGTTGAAAAAGGAATCTGTGTTGCCCTTGCCCTTGTAAATCTAGCAGGTTTTAGGGAATTATGGATGATAGTAGCTAACAATAAACACTAGTGCTAAGCCCGTCAAGGACATTATTTCCATTTAACCCTTGTAACAATCCCATGAGGAAATATCCTTCTAATTGGACAAAATTAGTCCTCAATACAGACATGATTCATGTAACTTTGTCTTTTGTATCTTCTGCTGTGTGAAGAGGAAAGAGGGACCCTCTAGAAACTGAAGTCAATAAAATTACTCGCTGAAAAAAAAAATTAAAAAACCCAAAACCACACAATATCCTAAAAAGCAATCGCAACTGCCATTTATTAGCAAGGCACCGGGCTAATTGCTTTATACACATTATGTCACAACACACGCTGTTATCTCACACAATATGTGCGAAGCCAATATCATTATCACCCATGTTTCACAGAGGAGGTCAACTGATATTCTGAAGAATTATGGACATGATGGCATTTCCTCAACCCAAGTGGCAAAGCCAGGCTTCTAACCCAGCTTCGTCTAACTCCAACATCTGCTTTTCCCCCTTTGTCATGGATTCAAATGTAACCCCCCCCCGCCCCACCCAAAGAAACATCCAAGTCCTAACCCCTGATTCCTGTGAGTGTGACCTTATTTGGAAATAGGGTCTTTGCAGATGTAATTAAATGAAGGATCTCAAAATAAAACCACCCTGAACTGCAGACGGACTGTACTTGCAGTGACCATGTCTTTGTAAGAGAAAGAAGACTGGAGACACGTGGAGACACAGAGGGGAAGGCCACGTGAAGACAGAGGCAGAGACTGGAAGGATGCCATTGTAAGCCAGGAGGGCGCTGGAGCCCCCAGTATTGGAAGAGGAAGGAAGGAGTCTCTCCTGGAGCCCTCCAAGGAAGACTGGCGTTGACAATACCTCAAACTTCCAGCCTCTAGAATTGTTAGCGAATAGATTTTTGTTGTTTTAAGCCACCACAGACTTGGTGAACTAACACGCCCCCGGTAAAAGGGCCGATTCCGTAAGTTGAAAGATCTAAGATAAAAAACTGATAGGAAGGAAGGAATAAAGTAGCTCGTTACGTGTATTTTTGATAAGACACACTAAAATCAGAAAAATCTTCAAAGAACGAATTGAATGCTATAGGAACTTTCTCAGCTATCAACTGGAGAATCTAGACTCTAGCAGGGAAACTCTAACCTTACCTTACTTGGGGAAAGAAAACAAGGGACAACCTTTATTTTATGTTGTGATAAGGAATGGATTTTATGTAGAAGCTCCAACTGCCAGTGTAAATTCCCCTGGATCTTATCATGATGAAGATAATTACTTGAACCCTATCGCATTTAAACAACTATGTAAAATACATTTTCTCAGAGATTCTGCCATCCATTATCTCAAAAGACTCAGCAAGGCACATTGAAATACTACTTATATGAATCACTCTCTATAAATAATATTGTACTGTTATACTGCTCTCTTTTTTTTTTTACAATAGAGAGCTTTCTTTATAAGCAAAAACTCTAATATCACGTCTTTTCATTGCCTGCAGCTTTAAACATTTTCAGAAGCAGAAACTATAGTAATAGCAGTTTGCAAATGAAGTGGTTTGAAAATCTTAAACTGCAATTTTCTCCCAAACAAAACAACAACAACTAAAAAAAAAAAATCTCTAAGGAGAGATGAAATTGTAAACTCTTTTATTTGGTATTCAGATGTTACTGGATATGCTTTCAACAAAAATATTCTCCATTTAAATAGCCTCTATATCTTTCCCCCAAAATCTTTTCTTCCATATTATCTGCCCACAATGAAAATGAGGCTTAGCATCTCACGCTAGCCCAATTATTCAGATGCATTATTCATTTCCTTTCTGCTTATGTATTATTGCACAGCCTGAAATTTCCTTCCGAATTAAAAAAATAATAATAAAAGTGAACAGTCATCGCTACAATGTATCTCTTGTTTATTAAACCTCCCCCAAGTAGTCAGTGCTGTTAATGACACACTCCTTACCCTGAAGAGTGTTCAAATACATTTTGGCACATATTTTACTATTTTTACCTCATAGGACTTGATGTTTTGGAAAGCTTCTGCTAATGCTCAGATCACTCAACATGTATTAACAATTGGTTTTTTTCTTCCTTTAAAAGTCCTGAAGAAGTACAGGGTGGCTTTAATTTCCATCTCTTCAACTACCCCTGATTACTTTTCATTATTTATCGAAACTCACATTCACTTAAAACAGAGTCTCATTTCCATTGGTCTGCATCTGGGGACTTAATAGCCCTGCCTCCAGTCGTGGACATTCTTCCCGTTTGTTCTTTGGAACTGTGATTAGGGCTGCCCCAGGGCTGCCACCGTCACTTTCATTTAGATTCAAGCGGAGGTCAGTGAAGCGGCCCATGGAACGAGGAGGGACAAGAGGCTACCGTCCTTTCTCAACGGGGTAGCAGAAGAAGGGGATTATTTTCTCTTGTATAGCTAGGGGGCAGCACTCGATAGTGGAGAGGAGGAGCTTTAAATTCATTTCAACTTAATCCAGAGCGTTGATCTGCCCTGTCCATGGATAATTACTTCACTTCTCGGAGTCTCATTTTTTACTTGGCTGAGAAAACAGAATAAGCATGTTGCAAGGATTAAATGATTAAATAAGATAATGTGTGTAACAGATAGCACAGCACTCAGACCATGGATGACAGCCACATGACGATCACCTTCAATTCACTCCTGCACACTGCTACAACTTTAACTTGGCTGTCCACAAAAGGAAACACACACTCCCAGAGCGCTTCCCTTAATTTGGAGGACCATGGCCCCTTTTTAATGGTTCTTCATAATATCTGCTATGGTGAATGAACTGAAGACTGGATCGAAAGTTCCGCAAGCAGGTGTAGCCCACAGCCCGGTGTGAGCTCCTACTGTTCCATTGACTTTGGGGCCGTTCCACTTGATTTAGCCAGTCTTCCCTTCAGCAGGGACTTGGTCACCGCCAGGGGAGCTCACACCTGGGAGGAGGGCATAAATCTTGAGGGCAAAGTACTCGGGAGCCCCACAAAAATCTCTGCACTTGAGTCACAAGGAGTACTAGTGTTCTAAATGTTATTTGCTGTTCTAAGGAAACAATTTGGGAGACATTCTACGTTGCATCCCATTTTTAGGAATTCAAAATGCTTATTATAAGGTATAAAGTAAATCAACCTAGTTATTTTGACCAGATAACTTTTCTTTTCTTTTTTTTTCCCCTTCAGATGATCACACTGTACAGTAATGTGCATAAGACAGAACTTGAAAAATGGAGCTCTCGCGTCCATGGGTAGAGCTGAAGGACTGTTTTCTCAGCAGTTGTTCTAAGAGCCCCTGCTTCTTCAAGGGCCTCTTAGAGAAGACCTCTGTGCCCACTCTCCCTCCAGCTTCCTCCTTGTCAGTGTTCTGCGGACGAGGAGTTTGTTCCAGATGAGCAGGAGAATTTCTAGAGGCATTCACACACCTGGTATATTAGGACGTGAGCCTCAAGCCTCCTCTTTATGGCGGCTGCCGTGGATTCAAGATTGAGGAGGGGCTGAGGCCACATGGAACCAAGAACTCAGGAGAAAACTAACACTCCAGAATTACTGAAGACTGTTTCAGATCCTTATACATTGGGCAACGTGTCTTCCCATGCATTTTATTTACAGGTTACCATTTTCACTACAGTCAGAAGCTATTAATAACAGGGATGACGTCCCAGTGGAGAAAGAAGAATAGTAAAACACTAGTGTCACTTCTAAAAGATGCGATCCAAGCAGAATCAAGAAATTCCCAGACGTCTGGAAGAGAACAGAAGTAGGATCCTAGGTTACCTGCCATTATTGCTGTTTCCTGAAGAGATGATGAGGGTTAGAAAAGTAGATAAATTCAGGGGCGAGAACATAGTCCATCTAGTCTGTGGTTGGCCTTAGGAGTGGATCCAAAGCCTGAGGTAGCGTTGACGTGATAGTCAGAAGGATGACCAAGGCCAATGGATGATGAATTCCGGAAGCGGACAACAGTGATGCTGACGGAAAGCAAAAGAAGTGTCGAATTACCTGAACCCACAGATGGAGACTGGGCATGCCAGGCACCCAGTGTCCCTCTGTAGAATAACAAGCAGGGAAGCTTCCTTGAGACTGAATAGAGTCACTGTTTCACTAACAGTAAATCTTACCAATAAACTAGTGCCATATTGACCCAAATAAGAAATCTCACACCCAGTGTGGGCAAAGATGTGGGCGGTTGACAGCATATGCTGGGTGGAGGTAAAATATCATTTGACAACGTTCTCCAAAAGCCTTAAAGTAGACAGCCTTTGACACAAACAAGCCCACTTTAGGACTTTATTTTAATAAAATTGATTAATTAAGGACCTAGGCAAAGATATGGTTACAAGACTGATAATTTTAATATTATGATGAAGGTTTTTGATAAAATTGTATCCAGACATTAAAATTTATGCTGCAGAAAGATACTTATTTGCACTGAAAGCTTTTCAGTATATTTTTAAAAATCAAGTAACACGAAGCTAAGCATAATCTTATTTTGTGTTTTAAAGCAACAACACAGGACAAGTCTAATTGAGTAACACTGGAGATGTTAGTCGTGGTTATCACTGGGTGGTGGACTTTAGGTGATTTTTAATATCTCACCTCTGTCTGCTTTTCGAAACTTAATTATTAATAACTTTCTTTTGTTTACCTGAGTTTTATTCTTTTTTCCTACCGTTAACCTAAATCAGTTACTTTTTATTTTTAATTAAAAAAATTTTTTTAACGTTTATTTATTTTTGAGACAGAGAGAGACAGAGCATGAACAGGGGAGGGCCAGAGAGAGAGGGAGACACAGAATCTGAAACAGGCTCCGGGCTCTGAGCCGTCAGCACAGAGCCCGACGCGGGGCTCGAACTCACAGACTATGAGATCATGACCCAAGCTGAAGTTGGATGTTCAACCGACTGAGCCACCCAGGCGCCCCCTAAATCATTTATTTTAAGCAAAAAAATAATGTTTTTAGAAAGAGCTGATCTCACCCATGGGAATGGCTAAAATGACACACTGTGAATGGTCGGCAAGGATATGCAGCAATGCGAACTCTTCTGCGCTGTTGGAATGATGTAAATTGGGTAGAATTACCTTGGGAAACTGGAAGCCTCTACAAAAGCGGGACATACACATATGCTACCTATGACCCCAAATCTAGATAGAAGTCATACGTGTGTGTGTGTGTGTGTGTGTGTATGCGCATCTGTAGGCATATGTATATATCAACGTTTATACAAACACACATGAGACTGCAGCAGCAATATTTGGATTACTTCCACACTGGAAATAATGGAAATGTCTACTTACGGTCAAGCAGACCACAAGTCGTGGTATACCCACACAGCAAGGAGAATGAGCTATACCACCTTCGACACAGATGCAGCTGCCAAATTAAATATTGAGCAAAGGGGGCTAGATGTGACAGAGGACCTACTGTATTCCTATACAAAGTTCAAAATCAGGGGAACCCGTTGGTGGTTCCAGAAGTCAGGAGAGTGGTTGTCTGTGGGGATGGAGGTTCAGAAAGCGTTGCCAAGAGGTCTGCTGGGACACAGTGATATTTTACTTCTCGGTCTGCGTCCCGATGACATAAGTGAATTTGCTTTGTGAAAAGTAATCAAACTTTACACCTTTGATTTTTACACATATCTCTATGGATGTTCCGCTTTAACAAAATGTGACTTACGCAAAGAGCTGGTTTCAGGCGGGGGACAGGATCGGGGTCAGAGCTGCGAGCCCCCTGCACCTGCGCAGTGTGAGGGAGGGGCCGGTCACCGACTGACGGCACTGGGTGGAGAGCTACTAGAAGTAGATTTGAATCTGTGGTGTGGGGCTCCGTCTGAGCTGCGTAACAACCGCAAGAGGGGCAGATGAGGCCAGAGATACGGTCAGGGGCCAGGCCGCGAAAGACCCTGGAGAGTCAAGATAAGGATTTTGGTTTTCATTCTAAGTGCAATAGGAAGCCATTTCTATTTACAGCGCAGGTCCAGAGAGATTTCAGAAGAATGCAAGCCCGGGAACCGCACTGGACTGCTGGAGGGCAAGAGCGGCAGTGAAACCTCAGAATGCTCCAGTTAGTGTTCCGGCTGCAGCACACCCTTATCTTGAAGGAGAAAAAAGGCTGAGCTGAATTCTGAGGATCAATCTCACAATTGCGGCAGAAAAACGAAAAAGATGCAGGCAGAGCAAGGCTACACAATCTCGTGACAGATTTTTTTCCCATTATGTAAGAGCTTTTGCAGACGCAGCGGCAGGTTTAGAAGCTGGTGAAATGTTATTTTGGAATAAAAGAAAATACCTTTCCCTTTATGTTGGCCAGACACCCTGCTTCCTCTTCTCTTCCAAAAAAGGAAAACTCTCAAAAAAAAAAAAAAAAGTTCACTGTCCTTTTGCTGCCGCCACAGACAAATGTCTAAATGGGATATTCTCTTCATGCTGGTAGATACCCTAAAATCATTTGGCATTATCCCCTGGACAGAGATGCATTTAACAGGAATGTGATTCTCTTATTTGGTGATATTCACTTAAAAATAAAAAGGAGGTTTTATAATGACAATCATGGAAATGGAAATAATTAGGTTGTAAAAGAAAATCTCCCAAAGTCTAATAGACAGTTTGCTTTGAAAGAAAAAGACACCAATAACATGAAGTAATTGAAAGTAACAATGAGAATGGCAATTTAAAAGCATAAAATTTAAAAATAATGAAATCTGACTCCAATTAAAATGTGTACCATTATTTGACAACTATAAATATTAGAATACGTTGAAATATCACTATATTGAGGGAAAATGAGTAAGATGGGTCAAGAGATGTTGTCCAACTCGATTAACACAGCTTTACCTTAAAAAACATTACCCAAACAGGGGCACCTGGGTGGCTCATTCGGTTAAGTGTCTGACTTCGGCTCAGGTCATGATCTCACGGTTCATGAGCTCGAGCCCTGGGTCGGGCTCTGTGCTGACAGCTCGAAGCTCAGAGCCTGCTTCGGATTCTGTGTCTCCACTCTCTGCCCCTCCCCCACTCGCGCTTTGTCTCTCTCTCCCAAAAATAAAGTGTTAAAAAAATTAAAAAAAAATATTACCCAAATGTATAAGGATTTTCCCAGAGAGAGAAAATTAGAGCTACATCAAAAGAAAATCAATCATTTTATTGATTTCCAGGTATCTAGGACATAAGTACTAATACAAAATATTGTAAGGAATTTGTATAAAACCCATTAGGCTTGACTTCTATAGACCTATAAACAGGCGATTTCTGTTCTCAGAGAATATGGTAAACAATTTCATAATGTCCTTATTGTGCTGGTCATACAAAATACAAACACAGAAGTGACAAAATATGCTAAACCTACATCCTTTCACTATCAGAAATTACCTCATGCTAAACTGACCTTTTTTTAAAATGTTTATTTATTTTTGAGAGAGAGATAGACAGCGTGAGTTGGGGAGGGGCAGAGAGAGAGGAAGACACAGAATCCCAAGCAGGCCCCAGGGTCTGAGCTGTCAGCACAGAGCCTGACGCTGGGCTTGAACCCATGAACTGCAAGATCATAACCTGACCCGAAGTTGGACACTTAACAGACTGAGCCACCCAGGCGCCCCTGGACTGACTTTCTTGAACTGATTGCCTCTTAATCCTTAGGTGCAAGATGAACAATTTAGTTGATTAGTCTTGGCTGAGTGTTCTCTGACTTTTGGATACAAACTCAAGAATGGAAAGCACTGGGGTCTCGATAGCCACATTTCTTTGTTTTCATGTTAATTGTTGGGTATATTTCTCAGCCAGAAAATTAAAAAAAGAAAGAAAGAAAAGAAAAGAAAAGAAAAGAAAAGAAAAGAAAAGAAAGGAAGGAAGGAAGGAAAAATGTTATTATTTTGGTTTCATTGAGGATAGAAAAGAAAACCTGCTTTTACATTTCTGGCGTCACAACCTCATACGTTGCAGCCAAATGGCAACTCGCACTCTGATCTTTCTCTGACAAGCAGACGTCTCAGGTGCACGGCGACCTCAGAATGCGAGGACTCGGATTATCAGTGTGGTGTCCAAAAGAAAGTGCAGGTTTTAGCATTCGAAGGGGGTTGGGCACACCAGCTCTGACAGTTAGTATGTGAGGGGCACCACGAACATGTTCAAACCCACCAGAACCTCATTTTTCTCCTCTGTATAATATGACTAACAGTTTCTACCTCCCAACATTCTGTAAAGAATAGAGCAGATAACAAAAGATAACACAAAGTTGCCTAGCAAAGAGTCGACGTTACATAAATGTTATCTTCCTTCCGTCCTTTGCGTGTGGAAAGAAAACTTAACAGTACATCATATTATTTATCCACGATACCGTCAAAGGAATCACTCTTCTCGATGGACTCCTAGTCATTTGACGCTAGATGACTGTTACTCTTGTCTTTTGTAGACAGTGCATTGATCCATAAGATGAAAGACAGTGTATTCGTTTGCTAGAGCCTCCATAATAAAATTCCACAGACCGGATATATTGAACAATAGAATTCTCTGCCCTCAGAGTTCTGGAGGCTAGAAGTCCAAGATCAAGATGTTGGCAGTTTTGTGTTTTCCGAGACCTCTCTCCTTGGCTTGCGGACGTCCGTCTTCTTGCCGTGTCTTCACGTGGTCTCTCTGTGTGTCCAAATGGATTCTTCTCATAGGGACGCCAGTCGTATTGGATTACGGCCTGTCCTAACAGCCTCGTTTTAACATAATTACCTCTTTAGTGGCTTCTCTCCAAATGCAGTCACGTTCTAGGGTGCCTCTAGGGCTTCAGTAAATGAATTTGCACAATCATAGGCACACAAATCGCAGCGGGGGTATAGGCGTAATTTCAATATTTTCAATGGCTTAAATGATTTTCATCCTAAGAAGGAGCAAAATGATACTTCAGTAGGGAGGTTTTCTCCTGGAGAGCATTACTTAAGGGCCGGAAATGATGTCTAAGGAAGGCAATGTTCAACACTATTATCTGACCCCTAGCCCTTCAAAACATGAGCTTCCCCTCTTCCCCACGTTGTGCTTACTCTGAGTATTTGGAATAGTTCTGGAGTATCAGTTACAACTGATTTGAAAAAAAAAAAAGTTCTTTCATACCAAATCTCCTCTAGGCAAACAATACCTCTGAGTATCACATGGACGTTTCAAGAGTTGGCCTGGCCCATGACAGCAGCTGTCCCCTGTGCTTTGGGATGATGCACGTTTGCACATGTTACGTGTTTTTCCTTCAGCTAAGGCCAGGGTTCTTAACCTAGCAGCTGTGGGAGTTGGGAGAGTCCATTACCTCTCTGAAATATATGCAAAATGGGTACGTGAACCCACATTATTTCCCTAGGAAGATGCTTTGTGTGTCTCCGCCAGATCATTGAAAGGGTTTCGTGTTCTGTCTTTCAATCATTTGACTAATCCTCATTATAATAATGTTGATTACTATATGCTGGGCACACTTCTGTGTGCTGGTAATACAGTGATGAAGCTAATATCCTTGACCTAAAAACAGGCTTCGGAAGCCCTAATCTAAAGCTTAAAGTAACTGTTATCACTCTTCTCCCTGTATTCCAAAAATGAATAATTACCCTACTTGATTGTTTTACAAATGAATATTTTCCAAGTCATTTATAAGCATTAAGAGGTTTTATGCGTTACCATTAAAGAAGTAATTATGGGAAATCATGTTTACTACTTCTAAAATTATATCTCTATATAAAATTATATACATGCATATATGCTTATATATAAATTATATATTTGTATATAAATGATAATATAAAAACTTTTCTGTTTTAAGTTATTGCACTGCTATGCATTTCCACTCCCCAAATAAAATGACAAATTTATATTAGCTTAATATTCTGCTAATTCTCAGTGATTCAACAGATTTTGCTACATAGAAAACTGGGCTTTATTTTCATTCTGTAGAGAACGTAGCAGAGTGACTTATATTGAGTAGATATTCAGGAGATGTTGGTACAAAGACCAACATTTGGTAAAATGGACACAATTTAAATGATTGGATGGGTAAATAAACAGACAAGTCCACATGTAGAAATAAAGGGTTTTAAAAACTAGACTGCTTTTGTGGTTATAATTACACACAGTATACCAACTAGTAATTGCAGGACATCGCCTCAGGAGGGAAACACAACTGAGGGCCAGTTCCTACAGGCAGCATGTTCTTGGCCAGGATGCTTTCAGCAACCGAAGACATCTTGAAGATGCCTATTATGGAGCAAGGGAAAGAATAAACTAGACTTTCCTCTCATTGAACCTGTCTCTTAGGTAGACAGAAGCCAAAAACCTATTCTGGTATTAGGTGTCCCCCTCTCCACAGGACATTCCTTGAACTAAGGGGACTTGGTTTTGCTTTATTTCCCCCCATCTTTTTTTTTTTTTTTTTAAATAATGCTGTAGTAACAGTACTATTTCCAGAGTTGCATGCAAGGTCTTTTGAAGCAGGAGCAGTCAAAGGGGCAAAAATCACAGTCTAGACCTGAATAGTTTTCTTTTTGTAAAAAATTATATCATGAAATTTTTTAAGTTTATTTATTTATTTTGAGAGAGAGAGAGAGAGAGAGAGAGAGAGAGAGAGAGAGAGAATGCATGCACATGTGGAGGTGTGCATGTGGGGAAGAGGCAGAGAGAGAGAGGGAGAGAGAGAGAATCCCATGCAGGCTCCACGCTATGAGCGCAGAGTCTGATGCGGGGCTCCAGCCCCACAAACTGTGAGACGTGACCCGAGCTGAAACCAAGGGTCAGATGCTCAACCGAATGAAACACCCAGGTGGCCCTACATCAGAGGCTTTTTGAGGAATAAAATTAAAAGGTATCACAAATTGCTGGAGTCATGGTGCAATCAACTGGATTTCTTGGCTTGTGATTAAAGTAATAAAAATTTCATTTGATTGTGTTAATTTGCTAGGTGTTCTAGGTGATCAAATGGTAGAGGCCAACAGGCCTATAGATGTTACCGAAATTTTCCAGAACTCTTTTTTTTTAAATGTAATAACTGCACTAGCCCCAAGCGATAGAAGACACAGAAATAATGAACTATTAAGCTAATGAGTCAGCGCCAATAGGAATTCCTATCACCAAATACTGAGCGGGCTACGCTCTTTAGGTAAGAAGTGGCCATTACTCACTTGCACTCATACAAGACTACCATCTGCTACTTGATGGTACCACTCGTCTCTTTGCAAAAAAGAAGCCTTTGGGGATGGCGGGCCTGATGTTCCGGGCTAATTATAAGTTAGATAATTGTATCTTGCTTAGCTACGTTTCCCAAGTAGTTTTTTCTGAATTTCCTGCCTCACCCCTACACCTTAATTTCATTTCCTCCTCTGACTCTTGCCAAGAGCCGCAACGCACCGTTAATCAGCTCCAGGATTCAGGAGCAGATGTAGGGGCTGTGCCATATCCCATCAGTGGGCTCAGTGACTCCTGGGATGTGGTCCTTTAGGCTATGGTATGGATGCAGAATCTGGACTATGGTTTGTAAAGGACAAAGAGTTTTTAAAGAAGGGAGGGTACTTACTGATCAAAGTGATGTTGCATTTACATTATACAAATCAGATTGGGGGCGTTGCATGTTTGATGAATACTTGTACCGTCTGATTATTAAAGGAAGTAAGTTGAAAATTGGTATTGAATTTTTTGAAGAAAAGACTGGCCTTTCTTGCAAGCCTACAGCAAGACAAACATGCATATCCTGAGGGTTTAGGGTAATGGACCACTTAGGGAGAGGGACTGGTACTTTTATTAGTGTCAGAGACGTGAAGGACACATAGCTTTGGTGACTGAAATATAAGTCAAACTTTCTATTAGGGTAGCGCTCTGTCATGGTGCAGGCTGGCAGACTAGAGGCCGTTTATATTGAGAAGCAATCACAAAGGAGGCCCCTGAATTTGGAAGGTCGGAGCAGAGGAAATTCCTCCATAGCTCCCACTACCACGAAGGTCCACTAAGTTCTAAAGCACTCAGGGGACTGTCTTAGTCGGTGTGGACTGTGCCTTGAAGTGGGGAGCTGACCTTTACTGAATTGGGTTTAAACTCTTCTTTGGACAATATTCTGTTTCCGGAGAAAAAAATACACGGCTTAAAACTGAAACGCGAGAGTGTTAGAAGAGAGGAGTTACACAAAGAAAACGACAGTATATTCTCTGAACATCACATCAAATATACAATGAAACCATTTGGGCTCTTAAGACAAAGGAAAGGGCAACAGAAAACCACAGACATTTAGGGCTGAGTTAAGAGACACCTTGACTCTATAATATGGCTGGGGGAGCAGGGCAGAGCCTGGTACAGATAGAAAGCTCAGGAAAGACACCATCATCGTCAGGAAATCAGTTTATAATAGATTTCTAACAACCACAATCAGGACAGCATCCCCTGGAAGACAGGTGGCTGGATATGAGCACTTAACTTTTACCGCGCATGTTGGGTGGCTGGGTGGGGCTTGAGGATGCTGACAGGGGACAGTGTACATGGTTCCAACTGTCCCTCACAACCTTTAGCAAGGACCTCAGCCAACTATGCCTTTGGGGTCAATGTGGGGCGCAGTATGAATTCAGAGGCTCACCAGTCTCACACCTTCCTACTTCTCTTTAGAAGGAAACTATTTAAAACAGCTTTAATAGGAGATCCGTGCCTTAAGGGATCAGGTCTTATGCCTTTCATAACCATCCCCAGTAATTAGTAGCTAAAGAGAATAGATGGCCAATAAACAGTGGCTCAGAGAGTGAATGGCCAGCTGAAGGAACGACAAGCGATTTCAAAATTAAATATGAAGGGTTTTCCATGCAAAACACTATGTACAAGGCGAGGCGGTGCACTAGGAAACTTTATGCTAAAACCTAATTATGCAACAAATGTAAAATGTCGAGTGTTCCCCGTCTCTGTCCAGAGGATTTTAAAGCAAGGCAATAGGAGCTCCAGGTCTCGCATGAAACTGTGAAGACCGTGGCAACGGGGAAGATATGTAGCACCAGGGTAACCGCGTAATCGAAACGTGAGGGCCTCCATACTGTTTCCTCTACAGATAAGCAGAGTTGGTCAGAAAACAGGAGGATGAGGTTCTCCATTCAAAGAAAAAAAAGGTGCAGAAAGAAGGGAATAAACTGCAAAAGACAAGACTCCTTTGAACAATCTTGATAAGGGCTGGCATATTTACCACAACAGTTTGTGCATAAATTAAAGGTGTTTACAGGTGTTTGGTTCCTGCACAACATGGCGTAATTCACACGACCACAGCTTTGCCTGGCTCATAAATACACATGAACATTTTTTATGCAAGTGGCATAGTTATAAAGAAATCTAAATCCCAATGTGTTAATTAAAGTATCACTTTACATTCTGAGGACATCCAGGTGGGCTCTCAGGAGAACAAATGAGATCGGAAGATAGGAAATTATTTTTAATATTTGCAAACACTGAGAAAATATTTGTGTTTTGTTATTTTGTTTTCCACCTCATTTCAGTTTCTTTGTTATTCTTTCAAAGCAATCTCTTAGGGGAAAAAGGCATTATGCAAATTTCACATCAAGTGATGTTTTATATTACATCACCTCATTAGGCACATCCTAGTAGGTTTCAGGAGCTCTTTAAAAGAAAATCCCTTCCCTTCTCTCCTTCTCCCTCCCGGGGCAAATCGGCTGTCAATCTTAAACAAATTTAATATATCTGGCTATAAATTAATTGTATTACTCTGTAGTCATTCCCATTTAGGTTTCTTCTGGCCTTATCTTTCCTTGTATTATCACATGACAGCTTTCCAGCAGAGTTCCACGCAAAGCACATGTGACCTGCCTTTAGTATTTTCAACAGTAACACATGGATAGATAATAAGGCTCATTCACCTCAATGGTTTCTCCATCTTGGTGGTATGTGTTACCACAAAAGCTTCCAGGGAGTAGATGGTTTCACATTAAGACTTTTTTGCTGAGCAAGTGCATCTTCATTTTCACAGTCAGTTCCAAATCGGAAGCTCTAATATGATGAAAATGATCAAAATATCTATAAAAGTTACTAAAGAAGTAAAGTACTGTGTCTGCATATTCCATGTGATCCCCATGGGGAGCCAAAATCAAGTTTCCCAGCAATGAATGCAAACATCTCAATCAAAATGATGATGATTTCCCTCTCAGAACTGGAAAAACACTAAGGATTTAGTTATATGTAGGCCACATTGTCTAAGTCTATCCAACTTTCATTTTCTTTGTCTTTCCTAGGCTTTGAAAAGGAAATTCAGTTACTTGTGTGCAATAATGCAGCACCGGAAACATTTTTTTCCCCCACGAAATCGAGGATTGGAAAGACCTTGAAGAAATCATCTCTGTTGTCTTGGGTTGTCAGTATTGGGGTTTTGGGGACTTCCCTGAAAAGCCTTGAAAAGAAGATGGTCTTCTGTTAGTTAAACCAAAACATCAACTCAAAGCAAGGACTGGAACACATTTACTACTAGGCCACCAACACTCCACGGCCATCTGATTGAATATGCGAACAGAGCTAAATAATCAAAGACAAGGTCAGAAGGAATCTAGAAAGATAACTAATATGTAAATAAGAGGATAGTGAGCAACATGAACTTTCCATGACTGCAGGCGAAGAAAAAGGGCTCTATGGCCTGAGGATAGCCAGTGCCTTTGACTCCCCAAACCTGGTTCACTCCTTGTGTTCCAAGTCCATGCTCAAGAAGCAAGCACGTGATTCTAATTTGGTTCCCCATATGGTAGCCCCCCAGGGAGCGATTTGGCAGGGTTGAGAACAAAAGCATCCAGTCCTTTTGGCATTCCATTTTTCATTATAAATTGACACATTGTCATCCTGGTTTATATTTGGCCCTCCATGTACCTTGCCTGCATGGAATGCGCTGGCCAGACCATCCCATCCCTTGAGCAGTTACTCTTTTCATTTTAAATTAATATAGTGGCATTTTGACTGTAGATCTCAATCTCACAGACTGATTATATTTGAGATCAAACTAGAGTGTGCTGATAAATCAAGTTCTATCAAAAGAATCTGACTTTGAATCGTAGAAAACTCATTAAAGTAATGTCAGATATCTTGAGAGACAGCCTTTGAGACTTCTCCATGTGCTGTAATTTGATGCAAGTTAAGTTTCTTTTCCTTTCTGAAACTTCTATGCATAGGCAAGCATTTCATCCACACTATCCTAAGAAGTTGCTTTGGACAAAATCTCTACTAAATCCTTTCTAATATAAGAGAAGCCCAATATCTTTGTTTTTCTACTTTCTCATTAAAAATGAAATTTCTAAGGTGGTTCAATATTATTTTTATTTTCTCAAGGACTTCTTTTTTTGTAGACCTTTCTCCTATATATATAATCCCAATTATGTTTCTCCTCCTCAGATCATTTATGCTTTTTAAAAATTTCTCTGAACCATGCCTACACATATTTTATACATTTTGCCTGGGTTAGGCTGTCCCTATCTTGAGGTGATAACAGGATGACAGCCATTCTGAGTGGTAGTACAAAATCAATTCTTAAAAAACACTGGTTATATATTTCTAGACTATTCTTACCCCAGGTGATTTTTTTAATTCATATTGAGTCTATGTCACTTTAGATCCCTATTTCCCATCTTTGACCAAAGCCAACCCCTCTCCACTGAATACGTATCTGTTCTGGGTAAAAGACTTGGGCTTTAGCAGTTTGGCATCAAGTTATGTTTAGCTTTAATTTTTTTCACTTCAGTCATTTTGTAAACAGTTTAGTAAATTATAGACAACTTTTATTTTCCCCGCAAATGATGTTACCAACTTTGGTAGCAAACGCCTATTCCACGTAAGTAGTTAGATTTCTTTGCATTTCAAATAAGCTCTGTGTGGTGTTATTTTCAAGAAGTGTATCAGAACTAGCCATGAAGGAATTCCATGGAGTTCCATGGAATTATGTAGGGTGTGTGTGTGTGTGTGTGTGTGTGTGTGTGGCATTCAGAACACATAGAGATACATTAGATTATCACAGAGACCCGCACTGGTGCATACCCCAACAGGTGAAAAAATACACACACACACACATAGCGAAGGTAGATCCTTTGCCTAATATGAACAACATCTACTACAAGGCTAGAAGGAAGAAGAATAATAAATTGTCTAGGGATAGAAGGAGGGAAAAAGTCATCACCATTGAGTATCTTGAAACTTGATTGTCACATTTTGACTGTACTTTTAGATACTGGTCACACTCTTATCTTAAAAGTTATAACATTCCAATGCCAAGTATTTATTTTAAAATCATCCACTATATTAATTCATGTTTTTGCTGCTGTTTGTTGGTTTAGATAATATGTGTCAAAGTGCACATTTCTTCTCTGCTTTGGTGAACATTATTTCATCAATACTTCCTATTTTTGCATTAAAACCTTGTAAGTTATGCTACCAGCTCTCTTCATGCAAACTCATAACTTGTGGTTAATAGAGCTCAAACCTCTGTCCATATGTATTAAGTTTCATCTATTAGACTTGACAATCTCGTGGTCTTGATCCTAGTAATTTTATTACTTTTCTCACCTTACCATCTTGATATTTTGAAATTAAACAAAATAAAAATGTTTTGGTTTCTAGAAACCTTTATATGGCCGCACTCTAAGAAGAAAGGTAACTGATTTTAATTTGGGGGCTAACTAGAGCAATATGCTTTTGTAAAACTTATGAGATATGAAATATAATCCACAGTCTAGCTGGATAGAATGAAGATGGGGCTGTTCTGTTTTAGTTATTTCTCCATGATCCTTCTGGCCTCACCCTCCTGGCCCAGGCTCTCTACCCCCAACCCCACTTCCCCACATACTACGTCCCCTCCCTCCTCCTGTTACCCAGCATGGAGCCACTTTTCTCCGTCCATCCTCTCTCCCTCTAACAAGCCTGAACTGAGAGTTATTTTATACTTTTGACAGAAAACAATTCCCTACCCTAAGAGAGTAAATATATGTCTTTGCTGGTTGACTTTTATGTCTGTGTCAGTGTTCTGGGGCTACCCTCAGACACCGGCCACCCACAGGCAGACCTGGCCATCTCTGCCCCTTCTCATTTTAATAGGATCTCTGAGCAATCTGTCAACAGCAAATTAATACAGTAAGAATGCAAAGTTGGGTATGGGAATGTGTGTTAAGCTTAAGTGTATGAGTTTCTTCTGAAAAGAAAAAAAAAAGAAAGTACCAACATTGTGTTTTCATATCTTACGTCTGAAAAGAAGTGGATAACCTTTTGCAACATTTTTCTATTTCATCAATATACAATTCATCTGTTCTATTTGAAATACCTTGATATAAAAAAAACATGAAAGTCAAGTGCTCTATAGAAAGAGAGAGGCATGTTCTTACTTCTTTCACATCAAATGTTTTTCAATATGGTTCCAAACAAATTGCCATCTAAACCATATTTTTTAATATACTTGTCAGGGCCAAATCGGGGATATTGAAAAAAAAAGGTAGATTTTCAAAATGAAGCATTTGCAGCTCTCATAAATGTCCCTTTTGGCCTCCTGCTTAACAAAAATGCTTCAGCCTTCTGTTTTAACTGTGCTAAAAGCACATTCTAATTTTGCACTCTAGGAAAAAATAAAAATTTTCCCCCCATCAGCTTATGAGGTGGCTCCATTCTCTTTCTCTTTTTCTTTCCTTATTTTTCTTCCCCCACCCACCCCACCTTTCTCTCCTCCCTTCCTCCTCTCTTTAACATACTGGTAGAAAATACATACACACATAGTATGTAGATCTAGAGGCACAAAAGCTTAGATTTTAATCTTGGTTTGGACTCTTAGCATCATTTTTACTGTTTTCCTTTGGTGAATCAACCCTTCCAAAGTTATGTATTTCTTTAGTTATAAAACGAAAATTATAATTTATAAAGTTTGGAGATGGATGGTTGAGCCAAGATGTATAAATGTCTATGGTAAGCCTTTAATTAACACTAATGCCATTTCTCCTTTCATTTATACCATAATCTAATTTAAAGATTAAACAAAAATTGTTAACATTGGTTCATTTTTGAGAGACAGAGAAAGAGACAGAGACAGAGACAGAGAGAGAGAGCGAGAGAGAGAGAGAGAGAGAGAGAGAGAGATGGAACATGAATGGGAGAGGGGCAGAGAGAGAAGGAGACACAGAATCTGAAGCTGGCTCAAGACTCTGAACTGTTAGCACAGAGCCCGATGGGGGGTTCAAACCCACGGACCCCAAGATCATGACCTGAGCTGGAGCCAGACACTTAACCAACTGAGCTACCCGGGTGCCCCTGAGAGATTTTAAAATATAAGTTATCTAAGTATAACTAAGTATAACTTATACAAGGATAGAGGCCAGTACATTTAGTTTGCATTTCAGATCCAGAACCAAGAGACAGGAAAAAAAAAAAGTTATTTTCTTTAAGAGAATCTAAGCTACAGAGTGAAGGACAAAATAGCTATGGCATTCCCAGTCCACTAACACTTTGCAACATCATTCACTGTCCTATAAAAACTACTCAGTCACTGTTCTTGGTAAATGATAGGTGAACAGGATAACAGCCTCCACTGGCATTCATGGGTGGGAAAATAACAAAACTTGGAAAACATACAGTCTTTGAAATAAAATTCATGTATTATTTCGTTCATATCCGTTCTAAAAAAAAGTGAGTTCTTTCAACTTTCTCTGAGTTTTTGTAACATTACTTTTAGTTTGCATGGCAATGGGGGGTTTGATTCAACTATAAGAAAAGTAAAACAGAAAAATACTGCCAAGGAATGTGGATGGAGTGAGGGAGCTTTTCTACAGCTTTCCTAAGGTTATGGATATGGAGTGTGCTTATTTGGATCAACGGAGATGCTTCCCTTTAGGTAGAGCTCTGAGTGAACGATGAGTTAACACTGCCACATCCTTGGTGGACACACACTATCTTGGTTAAGATACTAAATTAAAAAAAATGTTTTTTGAAACAACACAGAGGAAAGGAAAATCTTGGTATTTGACTTATCTTCCTGAGTAAAGTTGATCTACTTGATCTATTCAAATCGCCATTGCTGTAACCATATAAAATGATATCTTATTTGGCAATATGACACGAGGTTCACATGTACCCTCATCATAAATGGAGAGATAGGAGAATGAAAGGTCCGCCAACACCTCGACCAGGTGTATCTCCTCTGTCTATCTGACTGAGAGAGCTACACGTCGCACAATTGAGGGAATAAACCATTGCTACTCTAGAGATGGATTTCTCAGTTGTTCATTTAAAAATATAATCTCTGCTGACTATTATGATCAGTTTAATGTGCAAACTTAGCTGGGCTATAGTGCCCACTTATTCAACCAAACACTAATCATGGGATTGCTAGGCAGGTGTTTTATAGATGTCAGTAAAGTCCATGATCAGTTGACTTTAAGTAAGAGAGATGGCGCCATATAAGCTGGATGGACTTGATTCAATCAGCTGAAAGGATGAAAAGACTTAGTCTTCCTTGAAAAAGCAATTCTACCCATGGGTAGCAGCTTCTTCTCATTCTTCCGAGTTTCAGTCTGCCTTTCTTGACAGTGTGCCCCAATTGTGAACTTGCCAAGCCAGGTTCCACTACTGCATAAGCCAATCCCTTGCAATAAATTTCTAAACATAAATATTTTTACTGGTTTTATTTCTCTGGTTGAACCTGAACTATACACTGGCCCCTAGAACTCAAAACTCCTGTCTCCTCTCATTCCTAAGCTTCTCCAAATAACTTCCGATCTTCCCTTCAGTACAAAATGCACATAGCAATGATTTTAGAAATTGTCATGAATTCTAAATTTATTCAAACTTTTATCCAAGATGTAGCAGTAAAATCCCTTCAGTATTTATGTCATATGCAAAATGACTTTATTTTCATTATAAAAAAAGTTTCTGTCTGTATTTTCAGGGAAATGCTATTTCAAAACTATCCTTTGACCTCCTTGCATTCTCACAGCATCTAGAAGAGTATTCTGTATTCAACAAATGTTTGTTGAATGTTTCTTAATAAAAGTTCAGGTATTTCCAAGAGACTTTTTTATAGTAAAACTCTCTTCTTTTTCAGCATCCTGTTTAGGAGAGGTATTTTCTACATAAGGTACACAATGTAATCAATTAGGTTTGTGTTCATTTTATGATGTCATTGAAATGGATAATTTTAAAGATGACAAACAAAAAATGTGATTTAAATATATGAGGACATTTCCAAATTCTACATTGTGATACAAGGTTTACTTCAACATGTCCTTTACTCCTATTTCAGTCATAAAAAAAAAAAAACAACGAAGCTACACATGGGCACTCACAGAATAAAATGGCAGAAGGAAAAGTCTTCATCAAGATCTAGAAGGTCAATGTTCTTCAAAGTCACACCTCAAAGCTCAAAAAGTTGGCACCTTGAAATGCCATACTCTTTTAGTACAGGTCAAGCTACCCTCAATAAATGTGACCTTAAGATTAATTTATTAATCAGAAATATTGGACTTGACCAAAGGTCACTTGGCAAAGAGCATTTCTAATCAGAGACGGACAAAGTAAATGGCAAGAAGGAAAATGTTCTTTCATGGCGGTTGAAGAGACGAAGAGACGGGATGGGTACACATCCGGCTGGGGTTGGCTCTATCCTCCCATTGGCAGGAAGGCACCGACCTCTCCATGTGTTGGGGCTCACCTGAGGGAGTCAGTAGGCGAGGCTTGGGAGAAGCCAGATTGGCATTTGAACCCAGCTTTTTCACGTCTCGCCACAATGACTTTTAGTGAGTCCATTCACCTCTCGGAGCCCTATTTTGCGAAGTGGAGATAATAAAATCTACCACGTAACTCTGAGAGGTAAAGGAGATAAAAGGTCAAGAAAGGTATTTGGTCAATAGAATTTAATGAAAATCTCTACTTTTCTTTATCTCCCGTCTCAGAGCAGATGCTCTTTTTTTTTTTTTTTTTTTTTTTGGCCAGGGCAAATTTCATATTCCTTTTTCTCTTCTGAGGCCTCTTACATTCCTTCTCTGTCTTACATCTTTAGCCTCATCTGCTCTACTGTCTCCTCCATGTATAAACTTACTCATAATTCTCTCATTTTTTAAACATACAAACAATTCCCAAACCCTTGCTTTAGTTCTGTCTTCCGATTAAACAGCGGTTCTGTATTCAGCCATCCCTTCTTACTATAGAACTTCCTGAAAACCCTCACTTGCTTTTTTTTATTCATTCTTCAGTGGCTCTGTCCAGCAGATTCCACCACCATGAATCTCCAGTGGCCTCCCAACAGCCAAAGCCAAGGCCTGGCTTCCTCTGTACGATGTCTCACCACTGCCCACATCTCGAGTTTCTTGTTTGTGTTCACTTATTTTTACTTGTTTTTGTATTGTTAAATACTCCTTTGCCTTAGCTTCCCCATTATTAGCTTTCTTCCTCCTGCTGTGATCATTACTTCGGAGTCCTGTTGGTGAGCTGCATTCTCTCCTTTAAGGACTTTTTCAAATTAGTGTTTTCTTTCCTTCAATGTTCTTTCCTTGCTCTTCCCACGACCTCTCTGAGTCATCTTATGAAGACATTACAACCGTTCTAGTCATCCATTTTACCTTCACTCCTGGGTAGAGGGAAGATTACTCCTAAAGTTATCCTGAAGTTACTCCACAGGTAAGCGATCATGACTCATGTTGATTCTACTACCTACACTTTAAAGAAAGTCTTCCCTCTTAATGCCCAGGGAGCCTCTCAGATATTCAGTCTCGTCCATTCTCTGGTGGCACTGTGCGGGAGGCTTGCTTCCCGCAAACCTGGTCATCCCTCCATGCTACTCTTCACATAACAGCTGGAATCCCCCACTGAAAACCATTTCCTTGGCCCTTTGAGTGGAATCCTGAAGGTCATGCAGAGACTCTCCTTCATATTTCTTTTTTTTTTTTTTCAACGTTTATTTATTTTTGGGACAGAGAGAGACAGAGCATGAACGGGGGAGGGGCAGAGAGAGAGGGAGACACAGAATCGGAAACAGGCTCCAGGCTCCGAGCCATCAGCCCAGAGCCTGACGCGGGGCTCAAACTGACGGACCGCGAGATCGTGACCTGGCTGAAGTCGGACACTTAACCGACTGCGCCACCCAGGCACCCCCCCCTCCTTCATATTTCTATCTCTCACCCTCAAGGTGTCTGCTCCAGCCATTCTCATGTCTTTCCAAGTATGTGTCCTTTGACGTCCATCTCAAAACACTGCACATTCTGATATCTCTAACCGAGAATTCTCCCTGCCATTTTTTTCTTAGGCAACTCATATGAATCCACATGTCAGCTTATAGGTCACAATTCCTGATATGCAATAAACAATAAATATCTGTGGACTGATTGATGATCTCAACCATTATTCCAGCTGAGGCCTTCATCAACTCCTATCCATACTGCTGAAATAGCCTCTATTTTCCCTGTGACCATTCTGTCCCTTTTAACCACAATGTCCTCTATGGACAGTCTAGTTGCCTGGGTGTGGAATATTACCGGATTTAATCCGCTACTTTTACCTTTTAGTTATTTCTACCTTCCTTGCTTGCGCCATTTAATTAAACCCTCCAGTTTTAGTAATAATTAACACAATAATTAATTAGCTAAATTATTCATCTTTGAATTAATATACTGACTAGACACAATGAAAATGTTAGTCTTTAGTGGCAATCAAGCAATGTTTTTATCTATGTTGTTTCAAGAGTTAAACATCATGGCTTCTTACAAGGCATAGCACCAACTTGGAAAGTTCGCCTTCTTAATAACTTCACCAAAGTTTAGAAATTTCTTCTAAAAATAGGTTATAAGTTATAATACCAGAGTCCTGTTTTCTTGTCCTTTGGATGCCACTAAATCACTGTTTAGTATCATCAAAGTATATTGAATTTTACACAGCTTACTTTATAGGCAAAAATTGTGAACATAATTCCTTTTCAATAGATACAAAATCCAATAGTAAACTACCCCAAAGCATGGATAATTTATATTGCTTCTTTCAACAAAAGAAGCAATAAAACTATGACTTACGAGAACAGAGTAAGACTACATTGAGAAATTAAAGGAAGTGAAACACTGGAAACCAAAGAAAACAACACTTAGTCAGAGAAATAGGAATCATATCAACTTTATACCTCTACAATTAAATCTTTATAGATGTAAGGAATACATACCTCAACAATAAAAAAAAAATTCTTAATTAGAAAGTACAATGTTTTATAAAATAAATATAGGGCAACAGTGCATCTAAGATATGAAAATAAGAATTTTAAAAGCAGGCTAGTAGGTCTTTGTCAAAATACAGGGAAATATTTTATCTAAAATATTAAGATTGTTGACTAAGACATTTCTCAAGTGGGATGCAATGAAACTTTCTCTTGGTATCTAGCTTAACAAATTCAGGTTCTTAAGGTATTTATTTCAGAAGTAGATTTCATTGTTTAACCATTTTTGCCTTTGTAAGTTCAGATATTACTACATTTGTAGTTCTGGGGATATAAATATAAAACATGCTAATATCCTTTTGGTTTTTGATATCCATTAATGGTTTTCGTTAAGTACAATTTGTTCATTCCCAAGTTGGTATGCCTCACTCCAAACAGGCTCTTCTATGGAATAAAATAACTTTATTTGTCTTGTTTCTGTGTCTTTTATAAAGCTGATAAGGACAACTGAATTAATAGTTACATGGCAAGAACAGATATGACCATAAAAAATGGCAAAATCATTACCGTAAAATGGATTCCATTTTTAAATTTTGTAGTAATAAAAAGAAGAGATAAGATTGCAAGAAATATATTACACTACCCTTGTAAAGTTGCAAGAAACCAATGATGAGTAATTCTACATTGGTTAGCTAATGGTATGGTACAACCAAACATTTATCAAAATAAAAATGAGGTCCTTATGCATACAAACAACTCTTTATCATAAGTATCATTAGAAACTATAGAGACCCAAATGAACTCTTGAGGGTAAGGCTCTTAAAATAAAGAATAACATTTTAAGTACATAGCTATTACAAACTCATTTGATATTCATTTTAATTGCCATGACTATAATGAATATACTTTGTATTCAAACAGATGTCACAAGGAGTACTACAGAAGTTCCAATATAATTCAGTCTTAGTTAAGAACGAGTAAATGGATATTTAAAATTGAATGTTACCAGGAAGGAGGAAAAAAAAAACCAATTACAGCAAACATTAGCTCCTTAAAACAGCAAATTAAAGATTTTTATTAAATTGTGTTCTTTCTTATTTGGACATATACAGAATGCCATCATTCGGAAACACTCGCTACCCCAACTACTCCTTTTCCTTGCTTCAGCTGTTCTACAGATTAGCTAGCCTGGAAAACAGAAGTTGGGCGGATGAAGAATGACTCAGAAGGGTGGGCTGAAATGGGGCGCCCCGGTGGCTCAGTCGGTTAACTGTTCAACTCTGGCTCAGGTCATGATCTCACAGTCCGTGAGTTCGAGCCTCACGTCAGGCTCTGTGCTGACAGCTCAGAGCCTGGAGCCTGTCTTCGAATTCTGTGTCTCCCTCTCTCTTTGTCCCTCCCCTGCTCATGCTATCTCTCTCTCTCTCAAAAGTAAATAAAACATTAAAAAAAAAAAAAGGGTGGGCGGAAATTCACTCTATAACATTTAGAGACTGGTCTATGCAAAGGATTAAAAAATACTACAGTGCCAGTTTGGTTTAGCTGAAGGAGCAGGAAATTAGGTATGCCCTTTTTGTTTAATTGGCTAGACAAGCTCTAATATTTCCTTTAATCTTCTCCACCATGGAGAACTCAAACCTTAAAGTCTAACATGAGAGACCTTCATGCTTCAAATTAAAGATGGTGTTTCTTAGTGTATGGTCCACAAAACTACTCTTGAATGTTTTTTAAAAGCAAACATTTGTGGGTCCCAACCAAGTTCTACCGCATGAGAGTTCCAGGAATACGGCCATGCAATCAGCATTTTGATAGATCTGAGAATTCTGATGCACACATGGGTTTAAACCAACTGCCCGAAGGTAGGATGAGATAATAGTTAAAATTATATAATGATGTATTTTCAGTTCATTCCAATTAGCAAACATTTATTAAGCACTAATCTCTTGTGAGTAAAAATTATACATATATACGTATATACATATACATATATATATATAATTATGTATATATACATATGTATACATATACACACACACATCTTCCAAGGCAAGCAGCATATGATAAACTTATTTTCAGAGCATAATCTATTATGTACAATAATCATCTACAAATGTCTGGAAACACAATATCTGGAATCCCAAGAAAATAGTCTGCTATTGTGCAGATTAGCAGTGAACTCCTGACTTTGATTTAGTGTGTTGAACTTACTATTTTTTTATTTAATTTTTTTTAATGTTTATTCATTTTTGAGACAGAGAGAGACAGAGCATGAACGGGGGAGGGTCAGAGAGAGAGGGAGACACAGAATCCGAAACAGGCTCCAGGCTCTGAGCAGTCAGCTCAGAGCCCGACGCGGGGCTCGAACTCACGGACCGTGAGATCGTGACCTGAGCCGAAATCGGACGCTTAACTGACTGAGCCACCCAGGCACCCCGAACTTATTATTAGAAATGTAACTGAGTCCTGCTTAAAAACAGACTAGAAACTAGCCTTTGGCTTACCCTCCTTCAACGTCCTCAAACTGTGTCTCTGCCTCTGAGCACCTCAACACCCCAGCCACAATCATCTCTTCTTTCTTCAAACAGCAGAAGCACTAATTGTCTGAACCAATCGTGTCCACATGTACTTTTTTTTTTTTACAGATTTTACTTTTAAAGTTAATTTTTATGTATTTTGAGAGAGAGAGAGAGAGAGATAGAGAGAGATAGAAAGAGAGAGGGAGGGAGGGAGGGAGGGAATCCCAAGCAGGCTCCCAAGCCCCAGTGTGGGGCTCAAACTCAAACTGTGAGACCGTGACTTGAGCCAAAAAGAGAATCCGATGCTTAACCCACTGAGCCACCCAGGCGCCCCTAGATTTTACTATTAGATTCTAGAGGTTACACTTGTCTATAATTTCAGCGCATAAAATACACGCAAATCTTCAAAATACCGTATAATGTTTTATTAGAACTCTTCTTTGTAAGCTATTCCACATAATACTGCCTCTAATCCAACACCGATTTGGGGCATCAAATAGCCCATGGGTCTGTGATGTGGCATGATGCCACTTCTAATGCTTACTATTACAAATAATCAGTACGCTATTTGCTATTTATAAAGTCCTTAAGTGGATCAAACCCTGCAGTCAGCATTTAGTACACGTACTTATTAAATTCTCACTCACCTGCAATACGCATTATGATTCCTATCTGAATGAAAAAGACTGGAAACTGAGGCTTACGAGTTCAATCAACGCCACCCAAATCGCACACCTAAAGAGCGGCACGGCTGAAAAGTGTGGTCAGAGCGCATGCTTTATTTCTGCTCTGTCATACTACAGACGGAGGGATTTCGTTTTCTGTCAACATCTTGAATTGGCGGCCAAGAACCCCAAAGCACACGGATCTCTATTTCCAGTGCATCCTTCGGACACTAGTTTTTATACCTTTAACGCACACGCACACCCACCCACCCACACACACACACACACACACACACACACACACACTCGGAAGCAATGCTAAAAGTAAGCCGTCCCACACCTAAACAATCAGGTCGAGCTCCTTGAGACAAACGGATCCTGTTAAATGACTGCAGACAGCAAAGGGCTCTGAATTCTATCGCTGTGCTACACGCTACTCATCTCGGGCGGCCTTTCAGCTTCTCCTTAAACACAACTGAACAGCTCAGAGGGCATCGCTTGAAAGTTCACAAGAGGCTCGGAGACACCTTTGCCCGAAGCCACGACTGATCATTAAGCACCAGAAACACTCGTGCACGTAAGTAGGTGCGGAAAGTTGAAAAACCTGGACGTTGCAGACCAGGGAATTTTTTTTCTTTTTTCCTTAACATCGTACTTTGTCAGTTTCGTTCTCCAGAAAACAAACCAAGTGCGAGTTGACTTTGGTCACAGCTGCCTGCACTTGGGGAGGCCGGACTGGGAGATGCTAAGTCACACCTGTTGGGTGGTGGCCGTCATTCCAAGCACCAGCTGGGACAGTAATTAAAAGGAACCCTCCATTCACAGCCTACCTGGGGTGTTCAACAGCCTGGACATCTTGCAGAAGTAGGAGACGTACTGCTCACAGTGCTCAGCGCTGCTGGTGACGGCACTGATCTGGTCCATGGAGGCGCTGTAAACGAGCTGCGTCACGGAGTATTTTTCTGGGCTGTAGCCCGCCACCGTGGTCTGCATCTGCAAGTCGTGAGACACGATGGTCCACACTTTGTCCTCTGTGGGGAGAAACATAACGACGAAAACGGGTCGTTAGGACGCAAATGCTTCCGCAAGCGGCAGAAAATAATTGGGCTCCACCTTCCCTGACTCAACGTAGAACGGGGTTGAGGACAGCTAACCTTAAACTTCTATCCGAGAAGTCCTGCTTGTACAGACAAAGTAGAAAGAAATGGGTTTTTGGTTTTTTTTTAGTGTTTATTTTTGAGAGGGAGAGAGAGCGAGAATGCAAGCATGAACGGGGGAGGGGCAGGGAGACAGGGGGGCGGAGGATC
Organism: Lynx rufus; assembly: GCF_022079265.1. Classification (NCBI taxonomy): domain Eukaryota; kingdom Metazoa; phylum Chordata; class Mammalia; order Carnivora; family Felidae; genus Lynx; species Lynx rufus. The sequence goes on along the minus strand of NW_025814856.1, from coordinate 161,469,479 downwards.
CCAAGTGGGCTCTACGCTGAGAGCAGAGAGCCCGATGTGGGGCTCGCACTCACCAACTGTGGGATCGTGACTTGAGCTCAAGTCAGACGCTCAAGCGACTGAGCCCCCGGGTGTCCCGAAGTATTTCTTATTAAGAACAAATGCAAGATACCTCCGGAACACACAGAACAGACAGCTTATGTCTCCCGTTGACACTAATATCCACAGCCCACTATGTTCCCACTCCTTCCTGACGCTCTAACCCATCACACCTCTGATACAACAGTATCTGCGCTTTCTGAAAGGAACTGTGCTCTCTCAGGCCTCAGAATCTTTGTCTATGCTGTTTGCGCTAATCAGAAAACGCACCCTCATCTTGTCAACAAATATTTTCACCTGACCTTTTGGATGAACCTGGACCCTGCATCTTGTTATTGAAATGCTCTATACCTGGGCAACAACACAAATGAGTAATTACCTTGATGTTTTGGACCCTGAAAATTTCCATGTGCGAAAAGGAGAAGCAAACGTAAGGTGGATGAGTCTGAAATATAACCCTATGTACTCTTGAATTTGAATCAGAAGCATCACTATGAACCCATAATTTTTCTTTTTTAAAAATGTAGACCTACGTCTTAGCTCTGACCACTGGAAAAGGCCCCAAACAAGGACAACCTGTGGCACCAGATTGTCATCACCCAACAGGATTTTTCATTAAGAGAAAACCGGGCTGCCAGGTGAAGTGACCGATTCTGGGGCTGAAAATGTACAAGATAAGCCTGGAACGTAACGTCACATGGAAACAAATGAGCTACTGGAAACGGAGGGCAGCTCAAAGCCCCCCCCCCGAACAGAGAAGGATGATTTTAACATCACTAAGAATCTCCTGCAATGGAATAAAATACATCTGGTATGTTTAATTCCAGGCGTTCATGAAAATAAAACGAAATGTTCAACTGTGGGAAATGCCAGATAACTAACTCATTGTTTTGAATTTTAGGAAATAAAGACAAAGAATCAAGCATCTAGTCTACCTTACTTGCATGTTCTGTAACATAATTAACAGTCTCTTTACGGACGTATTTCAGCTCATACATGAAGATTAACTGAGGGAACCAGAGGACCGTCGTTTGGGAACTTCTGACAAGAAGGAGCTAAGCAACGGTACTCATGGCTGGTACTACAACCACAAGCACGACCAGAGGAGCTGTGCCTTCTGGTGGGATTGGAACACAACGCTGCATGGCAGGCAGCGTTGGCCCACATCAAACCTGAATTTCATCGCACTTACAGTCCTCACTGCCAGTTCCTAGGACATACAGGGGGAGGGGACTATGTTAAGTGAGATCCGAGGGAAGAGTCCACAAAATCTCTGCAGTGTGAAACTCTACAGGTTACGCAATCTAGTTTCTTCCACAAATAAATAAGTTACAAGGGAACAGAGATTAAAAGAGACTTTCTGACCTTGTCCCTCACGTGGTTTTCCTTATTTCAGCAAATGACAACTCAGTTCTTCCAGCTGCTCGGGACAGAAGCCTCAGAGTTCCCGTTACATCCCCCACCCCCCTTCTTCCACACGCATCATCCAACCTCTCCGTGGATCCTGTCTGCTCTGCCTTCTACATTTGAGATCTGGGTGCACCTGACCTCCACCTCCCCACCGGTTCTGGTCAAAGCCCCCACCTCCTGCTGCCCACATCACACAATCCCTTCCACCTCTCCCCTGCTTCCACCCCTGCACCCTCACACCTACCCTCCACACAGAAGCCACGCTGAGCCTTTCGAAAATACGGCAAACTCGGATACGCTGCTCAAAGCCCTCACATGGCCCGGGGGGGGGTTTGCTCAGAGTAAAAGACTAGTTGTTGAAACAGCCAGAGGCTCTCCGCGACCCAGCTCTACCTTGCCCTGTTCCCTCCTGCTCTCCTAATGTCCCGCTTGTTCCCGGGTATTCCAGCCACACCGAGCTCCTTGCATCCCTCAAGCCAGCCCATCTTGGAGCCCGTGCTCTAGCTCTTTCCTTAGATAGCAGCAGGGGTCACCCCTCCTCCTCCTGAGGTCTGCCCTGAAGCCAACTTCTCCTTTGCTGAGCCCCTCCTCCACCACAGCTGCTTCCTATCTCCTTGTCCGGCTTTGTTTTCTCCATAGTATTTATCCCTCTCCAGCTGAGTGCCCATTTTCATTTTGTCTGTCCGTCTACGTTAGAAGGGGAGGAGGAAGGGGTTGTTTCCTCTTTTTGACAGAGAGAGGGCCAGGAAGGGAGAGAGAAAGAGGGAGACACAGAATCTGAAGCAGGCTCCAGGCTCTGAGCTGTCAACACAGAGCCCGATGCGGGGCTCGAACTCACAAACCGTGAGATCATGACCGGAGCCAAAGTCAGATGCTTAACCCACTGAGCCACCCAGGTGCCCCAGGAAGAGGTTGTTTTCAATGCTGTATGCACAGTGGTTAGAATAGTCATTACACATAAGAGACCTTGACAATACATTCATTGAATAAAACGAATTAAGAAAACATAAATAGAACACAAATAACCTGATCCAGGAACTTCTTAAATCACTTTGGTTCAAGTTCTGGCTCTGACCTTCCTCAGGGACCCTGGACGAGCCATGTCGTTCTGATCTATAATTTCCCTTCATCAGTTACAATGTGCCTCTGTATTAGAATCCTTTCCACTTTGCTCTTCTGAAACCAACTAAAGCAAGTTCAAGTACGGTGCCCATGTAGTAACACGTTTTCCATGGGACAAGATGATCATTTTCCATGTTCACCTTTGGCCTGATCAGAACTGTCTTCCTTCAGCTGCTCTGATACAGCAACAAAATACAATATGTTCTAGTAATTCTGTCTCTTTCTGACATGATTCTGACCGCAAACGGATTGTCACCTGTATCCAGACCTTCGCATTTACCTTCACCTAAGTAAAGATCTGTTAATTAAATACGGTGAACTTTATCTCCTTTCTGTTAAAATCAGCCTCTAGTATAGAGTTCTCAAATGTTTGACACTACTCGCTATTTACTTAAAAAAAAAAAAAAATCCTTACCAGGACCATGTCTTTGTTCTATGGCAATATTCCAATATTCCATGACTTTCATTCTTTAACTCATAATGAAACAGCATTCTACTCTGACCCTTTCTCAAGTATCATAAGCCCCTTTTTAATTTACACAAAATGATGTTCATAAAGGCAAACATTAATTAAGTAAGTAAAATAAAATGGTCACCCATTACGGTCTCTGTCAATAACTTTAAAAATATTAACCAATATGTTAATATTGATGAGTTGCTAACATTTTGGTTCCAGTGACTGCTTGGCCCTAAACCCTACACCCATGCATTTGAGCACACACATTTCTGTGCCAATCTTCTGGGCACCACGTTCTTTATATTTGTTTCATAGCCCATTCGCTCATTCGACAAACAGTACTGAGTATCCACTATGGATCAGATATGGATCTAGGCACTAGGGGAACCACAGAGGAAAAAAAAAATTCTAAGTGTTTGCAGTTTACGTTCTTGTATTCTAGTGGGGGAAGAAAACAGATAACAAAAAAATTAAAATATCATATGTAGTTAGCAATTGATAATGGTGAGAAAAACTACATCGGAGAATGGAAGAGCAGGCTATGTGTAGATTGCAGTTTTAAAAATTTTAAGTATAATTGATATACGATGCCCTATTAGCTTCAGGTACACATCATAGTGACTCGATATTTTGATACATTGCGAAATGATCTCCATGGCAAGTCTAGTTACCACCTGTCACCATACTGAGTAATTACAATATTATCGACTCTATTCCCTATGCTGTACATTACATCCCCATGGTTTCCTTATTTTATAACAGCAAGTTTGTAGCTCTTAATTCCCTTCAATTATTTTGCCCATCCCCCGACCCCAACCCATACAGTAACCAAGTTTGTTTCCTGAATCTGGGAGTCTGTTTCTGTTTTGTTTCTTTTGTTTTTTAGATCCCACATATAAGTGGTTTCACATATAAGTGAAATCATATGGTATTTTTCTTTGTCTGATTGCATTTTCAGTTTTATTTATTTTTTTTAATGTTTACCTATTTTTGAGACAGAGACAGAGCATGAACAGGGGAGGGGCAGAGAGAGAGGGAGACACAGAATCGGAAACAGGCTCCAGGCTCTGAGTTGTCAGCCCAGAGCCCGACGCGGGGCTCAGACCCACGAACTGTGAGATCATGACCTGAGCCGAGGTCAGATGCTTAACCGACTGAGCCACCCAGGTGCCCCTGTCTGACTGCATTTTTAAAGACCGAGGACAGCACAACAAGCCTCACTACGTGACATCTGAATAAATAAGATCATTGTCCAACAAGCCGTGTGAATGTCCGGGTAAAAGTATTCCAGACAGAGAAAGGGCAAATGAAAACGTTCTGGCTTGAGAATATTTCTGGTGTCGTTCAGGTATACAAGGAGGCCAGTGAGTGAGGAAGGAAAGAATAGCAGGAATTAAAGTTCGAGGTGTAATGGGGATGGGGGAGGTGTGTGACCCCAAAGTGAAATGGGAAGTCCTTGGCACAGGAAGGTTTGGAGCAAGTTAATGTGGCGTGCTTAAACTTATTCTCTGACGTACTATCCTTTATTTCATTAAAATTATATACTTCAGAAGGCTTGAAAAACATGTGTGTGTGCATAGATAGATAAAGATTTAAAACTTTTTACATTGTCATGGCATTATAAAAGGAAATCTGTAAACTCTATTTTAATGGCAGAAAGCAATTACTGTTGATGCATCTTGCAAATTATTTTTTAATGCTTGCCTATTACACATCGCAATGGCTCCTTTGGAGCCATTAAATCTTAAGTGACAAATGGATATTAACACTTTTGCAGATATCCACCATCTAGAAGAAAGTTATACTGCATAGAGTTTCCTTTGCTAGTATCATAAGTGAAAAATTAAGAATCCTATTCCCATATTTGTAATGTGTTTATATACAACTTATATAATCTGTATTATCAGGTATGGGTGTAATGCAAATAGAAACCACTATGTATGGCTGTTTCATTTTTATGAAGAAGCAATTGATAAGCGAGTGTATTTCAAATACTCTCTTTGGATTAGTGTGTTATGAAAGTGCCTTCTGTGATTGCTGAGAGCTTACTCTCTGTCTCATCACGTAATCACATTTTTAAAAACTGTCACACTGTACAATGTTTTCAATACAGACAATATAATGATATTTTTCAAATACTGGGAAACATACGGAGCATACTGTGGAAACACATCCCTCTCCTTGGCAGTAAACAGGGTCTTCAAGATTACCCAGCTTAGTTATATATTGACATGAGGATGTTAGAAATCTCTGCTACCTATGCCAGTGACCCCACATACTTGTCCTATCTGTTAATTCTCAAGTAATTCACTTCATGAGGACTCAAGTCATCGTATGGCTGAAGTTCTGACCAGGAACTGATAGTCAGGAAATGACCAGTGGAAAAAAAGCAAAGAATAACTCCTCCCAGGACATAACCAATTTCTTTACCACGTATAGGCTATTTTTGACTCTTTTCCATGCTACCCATATACAATCTGAAGTTCACATTATAGAGCATATTGTAATAAAAGTCCAGTTGGAGCTGAATCCAGTAGAAAAAAGAAATTTGCGTGTCCTATACATTTGCATATGCATCTAAGGGTTTTTGATTTTCAAACAATATCACCGGTACTGGTTGAGGACTTATTTGTTCATCTGAGAGCTTTTTTTTCTCACCTTTATTCATATGAACTCTGAAATAATCTTTAAAAAAAGAGACTATTGTAGACTACCTAAATTTAAAATGGTACATATAACTTAGAGGGGCATAACCAACATCAACTTGCAGTCCAAATTCCTTACAAGTCCTTGTATCTATTACAGTTACACTTCAGGAATGACCTTGGGTTTCTCCCTCTTACGATAACACAATGGGAAACGAACTATCGTATATGTATCACCCAAGATTTTTCATGTTGCATGTAAACCTTGGCCTGCTGGATAAAACTAGTGGGCCCAATTCTGTATATCCTCAAATTTCTCCTCTAATAAACTGCATTCCAATAACTTTATCTGTGGCTTTGTTTGGGCACAGGAGTCTTAATGGCTCTTATCCTGATTCCATCAAACAATGGTTGAGCCTTAACTATGAGCAAGATATGAGTAAGGATGTCCAATTAAATGCTATAGAAATTTCAGCCTTGGGGCTCCTGGGTGGCCCTGTTGGTTAAGTGTCCAACCTTGGCTCAGGTCTTGATCTCACAGCCCGTGAGTTCAAGCCCCGTGTCAGGCTCTGGGCTGACAGCTCAGAGCCTGGAACCTCCTTCGGATTCTGTGTTTCCCACTCTCTACCCTTCCTCCCTTCTTCTCTCTCTCTCTCTCTCTCTCTCAAAAATAAATGAACATAAAAAAAATGTGCAGCCTTATAGGAAGACACATCCAAGGCAGGAAGCCTAACATTCGAAGGAAGCCATGTTCTCATGTGAAAAATTTTGAATCCCAAATAACATCAACATAAACATCTTAGAGAACATCCATTTTGACCATCTTCTATTAGAGATACAGAAGCCAAGTCTCAGGAGTGATAAGTCACTTGCCCAAATGACTATGAAGAGTTAGTGGCAAAATGATGGAGACTTTGTCTCCTAAATCTGGATTTAGTCCTCTTTTCACTCTTCATCCCTTTGACCCAGTGGTGACATGGTTGGTGACACATCAAAAATTGTATTGTCTTCTCCACAGGAACCCACTAATTTTCAGAGAGCAGACTTTTTAAATGACAACAATATACAACCTATTAAACATAGAAAAATGCCATAAAACAGTAATATAATTCAATATTGCACGCATTCACAGCTATTTATTGAGCTCCTGACCGTTTTCATCACGGTTAGGTTCTGGGGATACGAGAAGGACAAAGACTTGAATTCCTGTCCTCGACAAGCTTGCAGTCCATTGATGGAAAGAGAACAGTAAGCCTGGAATTACAGATCACAAACAAGTGCTAAAACAGAGATGTGCACAGGGCACCGTGACACTGTGAGTTCCTACAGAAAGTCCACGTGGCCCAGATTTAGAAAGCTGTGAAATGACCAAGTAGGTATGGCACTGCCGGTGAATCAGAAAGGTTAAATAGTGATGAGCCACATGAAGGATAGGGTAAGACCCATTTTATTCTTCTTATAGTTAAGACCAAGTACTTTGGAGACAAAAAGGATTTAATGGGTGGGCTCTAGATCAATTGGAAATTGAAGGGTCTGGAATAGTGAAGTATAAGATTCCAGAGCCCTGACAACTGCGCACGGGGTGGACGATCTAATGCACGGTCACAGGTAGGTGTTGAAAACCTGCGGAGATAAAAGATCAACTCGTATTTTACAAGTATTTCTTCAAGGCCATGTATGACATACCTACAGCTAACATCACCTTCAACAGTGGAAAGTGGAAAGCTTTTCCTCTAAGATCATGGATGAGCCAAGGGGAATAAGATTAGGGATATATATGGGCTTAATTTAATTTTATATTTGATGTCATACTTCCTACTCTGGGTGTTGGATATAAGCTAGAAATATTTCACATTGAAACAAACGATCAAAGTATACCTTGTTTCACGTAAACTTTAGATGAAGATCCAGATTTACAAAGTAATAATCTAGGAAATATTCGTGATTTTACCTGAGCTGTGTGTGCTTCACTAAGTCGCAAAATAATTTCTTAAATAGCGAGCCACCTGTAGTTAGTTGTTTAAAGTATTAATTTTTACAGAATTGTTTGTAACTCAGATAAAAAGACTCAGCATAAGGTTAGGCTGTAATACAGGTTTTTTTTTTTTTTCTTTTTTCTTTAGTCATTTGTAAGAGGATCTGTTTGAAAATCCCATCAGTCTTTCCAGAGTATAAGTCTGAAGACCATCCATTTCCTAGATCATTATTTTGTTTGGAAGACTTTCTCAATAAGTATAATCCTGCTGACATAATTTAAAGTATTAGCAATTCGGTATCACATTTTGCTCCCCCCCCCCAGTACCTATTGTGCGAGCATTCCAATCATCTCTGTAGCCTAGCCTCCAATGACATAGGGGCCATTTCACCATGGCGGGCTGGGGTGGTTCGAGCCATTCACAATGGTAGCTCCGTACGGGCTCAGAAGGCATAAGCAGCTCTCATCCCGTGTGGAGAAATCAGGTATGTAAAGCAGATGGGGCCTCTGCAGGAAGCACTGGGAAAATGAGCTAAAAGTACAGATGACGTTCTGCGGGTGGTGGAAAGTGTTGATCATTTTCATGCTCACAATTCCAGCCCAAAGATGGATGACAAATCGAGTGCTGTGAACATGTAGAAATACTGGTGGATCATTCTCACCCACCTGAAGAACAATTTGGAGCTTCTTTGTGTCTTTTTACTAAGAAGGCATTAGCTATTCTCTGGGAAGAAGGAGATTTGTTAATGGTTTTGTTCCATCGTAGGGATGTTAAAATTCTTTCACAATACGGCCGGAGTTATTGACTGCATTTCTGTCAGCACTTAGACAAGCTAATCTTCCCTCCCCTTTGCGCTCACACTAGGTAGAGATGTGGTGCATGTGTTTGACCCTCATGAGTTCATCTCTGTGGCAACAAGGAGTTTTCTGCCCGGTGTGGCAAGAGAAAGCTGCTTTCTGGTTCTTGTTGCTTACAAGAGAAATTAGATTTTGATCTCAATTCCAACTTGGGACTAAGTAAATGTCACCCAGGATCAGTGACTGACCATTCCTGTGGACCTTTAAAGATAACACCTCCTGTTATTTTAAAAAATATCTTGAAATGTACTATATACTCTAGGTGGAAAAAAAATCACTTGAAATAATGATCTCCCACTCTGGTCTACCTCTTGCTGGGCTCTGACGGGTGGCCCAGTCTCGGGGCCTGGCTGTCTCCTGTGCCTTCAAGGCATCTCCCCTTGGTCTCAGAACTAACTCTTTCACTTCTATTTAGTCTTGGCTCAACTGGCATATCTCCCTGAGGCCCACCCTGCCTGCCTTATTCAAAGTTACAACCCACACTGCCCCTCACCTTCTCCATTTGTTGTCCCAGAGCACATGTGGCCTTCTAACATAGTATATAGCTTACTTATTTGTGATGCTTCTTTTGTGTTGTCTGCCTCTCCACCCCACCCCCACCTGCCTCAAAGCCTGTCAACTCCACTACGCTGGAGAATTTTTTTATACCTTTTTTTACTGGTGCATCTCAAATTCCGAGCAGTCTGCAAAAGTTCAATGCATATTGTGCTCATTATATACCTTATTCCTTTCTTCATTTAGTTTATAACAAACCTCTATCCCTATCATCTTTGATCATTCCTATGAAGTACCCATTTGAAATATAGTTCATGGGATTATAGATCACGCTAGAGAACTCGACAGTATTAAGCTTCAGAAAAACATTACGCATTGAGAAAGTGTTTACAGGTGAAAAAATCAAAGCGATACCGGAAATTACAGAGTACTGGTATTGTACTTGCGGCATTTACAAGAGGTGGAACTGCAATGATTTTTAAAAGAGCAACATAAAAATATACCTCAGGTGCAATGAGCATCTTAAAACCACCACCGATTCTATCCAGGGTGGTGAGTAAGACAGTAAGGGTCCTGTGCTAAGTACGTGGATGCCTCCTTCCACGACAAGAATGTCAGGAGCGGAGGGACTTTTGCTTAGGAACACCTTGCTGTATTCCAAGCACTGTTCTAGGCCCTGGGCACACAAAGGTGAGTGAGGGCCATTAAAGCCACCAAAGACCTAGTGGAGGAGGAACCCAAAATAAGGAATTACGGTACAACCTTTACAAGTAACTGCTAATTTTCAGGCAACGGTCAGAATAATCCAAGCAGTAAGACTTAGTGTATAAATCATAAACCCACCTATCACCCACACCAAGTTCTTTAACACATGTGGCGCTTTAATATTCTCTAGTATTGTACTTTAGGTATATTTTAGTGTTGGGGAATTTTATTTTCTGTTAGCACTGAGTTTAAACCTAACTTGCAACAGGCTAACTTGAGAAATGACATTCTTCCTGAAGTTTCCGAGAAGCTTTGATATAGCAGAAAACACACAATTGGAAATGACAGTTTGATTCGTTATTAACAGAACAGAATCTTACCACATGACCTTTCCTTTCGTGTTGACCCAAGCTCACATCACTGCTCCCTGAAATTTTGGGAGACCAAACATATCCTAGCAGTTTACCTCTTTAGGGACACTAAGGGCTGTGGTGTAAGTAATCCTTCCCATTAGAGGATTTGTGGCTGTTCTCCCTTCTTCCAACCCAGGCACGAGGCTTCATTAAAAATTTTTTTTCTTTTCTTTATTTATTTTTGAGAGAGACAGAGATAGTGCGAGTGGAGGAGGGACAGAGAGAGAGGGAGAGAGAGAATCCCAAGCAGGCTCCATGCTGTCAACACAGAGCCCAAAGTAGGGCTTGAACTCATGAAAGCATGAGATCATGACCTGAGCTGAAACCAAAAGTCAGACGCTTAACCGACTGAGCCACCCAGGCGTCCCCCCAAAAATTGTGCTGACGATATAGATAACATTTATCACCTTGGAAGAAAATCCCCAAATAATCAACTTCTCTAAGTATTTAATTTTCCCCATTAAGTCAGTTTCTCTTCACTGAAGCAGACCCCATTGTGAGGAACATTAGCAAGACAGTCTGACAGGTTAAGTTCCTCGGTAAGGATAATTAGCTAGAAATAACTTTTTAGCGAAAGAAACCCTTAAAATATCAGAGTTAACATATACAAAGGAAGCGGAACTGGTGTTCTCACTTTCATTTCAACAGAAGTACAAATGTATTAGGTGATTTCACTTTTTAAAAATGATTCTCTGTGAAGCTTCCTAAATCCTAGGCTGACTCTCAACGAAGCAAGTTCTGCCCTGATCCAAAAACACAGCCACCTGCCCTAGCTCTTAGTCCATCAGGGTTCAGATGGTTAAGCACTTTGCAGAAAATACTGCCCACTTCCCAATCCCCAGTACCGCACCAAGTTCAAGTTAGATGTCCTTCCATCTCCATCTGGTTCCTAAAAATCGAAGTTTACCAGTGGGTTTGCATTTCTCGTAGCATGTTTGTAACATATTTTTTGTAGCCACCACTTGTTAAGTTGCCAAGGGCAATGTGGGCATCACTGTCCTTGCTTAATCCTTATTATCTAACAGAATATCTGGTGGAGGGGACTCAAGTGCTCAATAAATGTGTACTGAGCCAACAAAGCAGTATCAGGCATGATAAAGTTAATTCATATTCTGGGACCCACAAAATGGAGGCTGCCCAATTATGAAACAATTGGGGAACTTGAACACTGGATATTTAAAGACATTAAGAAATTATGATTGGTTTTTAGCTGTGAGGATGTGATTGTGGATATGCTTTTTAAAAAAAGAACCATGATCTTTCATAGATACAGGCTAAAATATCACTGATGCCTGGGGCTTGTTTCAAAGTAATTCCATGGTGGGCAAGAGGGAGACCAATGAAACAAAACTGGCTGTCACTGGCAACTTGCAGAAGCTGGGTTATGGGCACCCAGGACCTCGTATGGCATTCTAATTTTGGATGTGCTTGGAGGCTGATCGCCCGGCAGAGAAAACACACACTTCTCACAATAACCAAGGGATTCTTACAATTTGTATTTATTTCATGTAGAGATTTTAAAGCCTATTTTTTTTTATCTTGGATAAGGGAATGACTGTCTCATGAATATTGACATGACCTATTATCACCACCCCTCCATTTTTAGAAAATAGGATATGATTAAAATAATTAATGTGCAATTATCAAATATGATTTAGAGGCAGTGGGTGTTTATTTTGGAAACACAGTAACCAGTGGGAGGGGGAAGTAAAAGAAGGAGGGCAAGTGGAAGGAAGGAAGGAAGGAGGGAAGGAAGGAAGGAGGGGAGGAAGAAAGGAAGGAGGGAAGGAAGGAAGGAGGGAAGGAAGGAAGGAGGGAAGGAAGGAAGGAGGGAAGGAAGGAAGGAGGGAAGGAAGGGAGGGAGGAAGAAGGAAGGGAGGGAGGAAGGAGGGAGGGAGGGAAGAAGGGAGGGAGGGAGGGAGAGAGGAAGGAAGTAGAGAGGAAAAGGACAAAAAGTGAAGAGAAAAAGAGACCTGGAACATTCTGTAGCCTGCAGAATGGGATCTATGCTATAAAAGGTGAGGTGAAGGTGGGTCACCTAGTGATCAGGAACAAGACGTGGCAGAGACTGGGAAGCTCTAGTCCGCCTCCTCTTTGTAAAGTCCTCAAGGTGGAAACACTTCTTACAGTTTGAAATGGACGGAAAAGTCGAAAGAAGAAGAATATTTCATGGCGCATGGAATTTGTATCCAATTCACACGTCCACATCCATAAATGGAGTTTTACTGGGACACAGCCAGGCTGATTTGTTTACACATTGTCTTTGGTTGCCCTGCCCCATGAAGACAGAGTCAAATAGTTGTGACAGATGCCGTGTGGCCCACAAAGCCTAAGATATTTACTCTGTGGCCCTTTACAGAAAAAGGTTACTGACCCTTCGGCAAAAGTGACAAGTGAGAAAGCGGAAAGAAGGAAGAAAAACACTAGCTTTATAGGATTTTTAAGCCTACGGGATTGAAACTGAGAGATGACAGCTCGAAAGGAGTGATCAAGTAATAGGACAAATCAGTGGAGGATGACAGAGGAGGATGTAACCCACCCAAGCCCAGGGTCCCTTCTCATTTCCTGCATGAGGAAAGAGCATAATCTAAGTATAGACTTTGACAGACATCTGCAATTTTTTTGTACAGGTATACTCAAATTCTCCGATTGAGTGATTTTCACCTACTGTGGTGAGTACAAAGTTTTCAAATATAAAAACCTGAGAAACACTATCAAGGTGTTATCTGACATCTATGAATCCAGCCGAACCTACCGTACTGGGCTGAAGAGCGTTCTTACAAAATCTGTGACCTCCCAGACCCTGTAAATGTGCCCTCATTTGAAAATAGGGTCTTTGCAGGCGTAATCCAGTTTAGATGGGGTCAAACTGGATTACGATGGGTCCAAATCCCGTGCCCGGTGTCCTCGTAAAAAGGGAAATGTGGACATACGGACATAACACCGTGTGACAATGAAACAGACATTGGAGTAATGTAACCACAAGCCAAGGAACGCTGAGTAGGGCAACTTCCAGAAGATGGAAGGCTAAGAAAGGGTCTCTCTAGAGCCTGCGGAGAGCACACGACCCTGTGGCCGCTTGACCCCTGAGGTACAGCCTCCAAGACGATAAGAAAATTAATTTCTCTTATTGTAAGCCACCCATCCATTCGGTGGTCCTTTGTTATACCTACCAATCACCTTTACGCCCTGGACCAAGTGTTTTACTCCAATCCTGTATTCCAGATAAAAGAGGAAAGCAGTGGAGTCCTCATAACATCGCCTTACGTTGGACAGTTTCATCCAGCATGGTGGTAAATGGAGGACACAGATAGTTGATATCCTTAACAAGCTCACAGCCTAGGACTTGTGTGTCGATGTTGGGGAGGCCTACAGGGGGGGACACCGGGTGGAAAGGGTGTGCTTCGTATGGAGTGCTGATCTGCGGGGGCAAGGCTCTCATGTAGCTGCAATCACCCCACAGGGGTGTGGGATGCCTGCCTCATGCCTTTTGCTTCCAATGTGGATACAGTTAATGATCCTTAGAACTCCTCTCTCCCACTCCACGATGTAAGTGGTTTCCTGCACTGCCTTCCACCTCAGGACAGTCATAGGGAGGTGCCAGCCATTCTGGTATTTGCTTGACCTACTGTCGCTGGCAGTGCTGAGGACTGGTAAGCCTTGGGTATTATTATTCCAGATCAACACTCACCGTGGGACAACACGGTGTTAGTGACCGGAGCAAGACACAGGTGCCTCGCAAAGGCCTGAAGCGGAAGAAATAATCAACTGATTAGATTCCCCGGAGAAATATCTCCGAATTGCTAATGAGGGTCAGATGTGAAAATCTGAAGTTCCCACTTTTGCTGAGAACAGTCCCTGCTGCTTATGAAGGAATATGGGTTACGTGTGTCTGTAGCGGCAGGTGGTGTGGGGGTGGGGGGTGGGGCAGGGAATCCAAAAGAGAGGATTTAAACCTGAGAAAGGTACTTCTCTGAGATGAGCTTAAGGTATTTCTTATCTAACTTGTATGGTATCAGTGGGCATCACCAAAGTTCGTTCGTTCATTCATCTGTCCATTCATTCATTCATGCAATAACCATGCCCACTTACTCTAGACCTCTAAGCCATAAGTTTGTTCATGGTGAATAAAACAGACCTGGCCTTGACTTTCAGAGACTGTAACGGAGATCAAATAGAAAAAAAATTGAATGAAAACTCAATGAGATAGGTGATTTGAAGGAAATAACCAGATAACAGTGTTAAACAGTAACAGAGAGGAAGCCCCTAGGGCAAACAGGGGCAAACTCGGCTCAATGGGTATTTAAACTGGTCCTAAAAGATGAAGGAACTGGTGGTGGAGGATGAGGGAGCCAGGGTCAAGTGTGGAACAGGGGAAAGTTCCAGGCAGAGGGAGAAAATGGCGCAAAGGTGGGTTCAGGAAGCAGAGGGGACTGAAGGAGGCAGGTGCGGTCCGTCAGGCTGAGGAGTCCTCCTGTGCAGGGCGTGAGGCCCTCAGAAAAATGCAAAGTATGATAGGAAGCCTGGAGAGGTTCCAAGCAGGGAAGCAACACATCCAACGTCTGTTTCTCAAAGGTCACTCTGGCTGTTATTTGCAGAGCAGGTAAGAGTCGATAAGAGTAGAAGCAGACAGGCCATGTATAGCTCTGAATAAAACCCTGCATAAAGAGGACAGTACCAAGAATTAGGGTGTTGGCAGCGGAAGTTAGGTGCATGGGTTTGAAACGCATTTGATAGAAAAAAAAAAAAGAAAAAAATTACTGATGGGTTGGATCCGGCAGGTAGTCGAGGGGGGAAGGGAGGGAGAGACAGACAGAGTCGGGTGGTGGGGCAGAAAGAAGTAGACGATGTAGGATGAATGCCAGCCAGCTTTCTGGCTTAATAAACAGGTAAATGAAAGAACACATTTTTGCTGGTGGAGTGATCAAAAGCTCCATTTTTAACAAGCCAGACTTGAGGTGCCCAGGAGACAGTTAAATGTTTGTATCAAGTAAACAACTAGATATAAGCATCTGGGGCTTAGAATAAAGGTCACTGCTGGAGAGGTGGACGTCTGTGTGGCAGCATATAGATTGCATTCAGTGCCATGGAAATTAAAAGAGGTAACTGAGGGGGAATGTGTAGAAAGAGCAAGACAAGCCCAGGACAAGGCTTGGGGACCCTAACTTGCAGAGGCTTCAAAGGAGACTGAGGTCAGTAAAATTGTAAGTTTCTAGCAGTCAGACAGGGCGTGTCCGCAGTGCATCCCTCAGTGTCTTCCCTACTCTACCCTCAGCAACTCCAACTTCCGAGGGTCTCAGGACAGGTAACAAGGCAAAAGGGAATAGCCCCGCAAGAATTGTTCAGGTTAAGTGCTGTGCGCTCAAATGATCAAGTGCTGGCTGTAATTGGAAAAGCATTTTGAGAAATGAGCTAAGGCTGTAAGTTATAATGGGAAGCAAGATGAATACTCTTCAGAAGATCATTTGCTTCCGTCGAATACATTATTGCAAATGAGATGATGTACATCAGCAGGGAATATTTCAAGCCACCTAACGTTTTAAAGTGTCCCTATAAAAATCCTGAAACTTTTTCAACTCAGAAGTATGACTTACACATCGGATAGAGTAACATTTATATCCAGACCTGCATGACATTTCCAAAACGAGGCTTCTTTGGAGATTAGAAAAGAAGGCATAACAATACCATTGCAGGCATGAATCGGTGAATCTTTTGAGTGCTAAGGTTGAGAGATGGCAAATACGGATCGGGGCCACTAAATCAAGACATGAGTCACAAAGGTAAGAAGGGGATGCGTGAAAAGTTTACTGGCTGTGAGAGGAGAGGAAGTGGCGCGTTAAGAAGAGCGAACATTTATGGGTGTATTAATAATCTCTTGGTTTAAAGAGCCTCGTGTGGAACTTCTCCCAGGTCCCGTCTCCCTTTCTTAGCCGCCCGCAAACAACCTGCATATTTCTCCATTCTCCCTACGCTCGGGATTTCCATCCAAGCAGAAGGTGGGAGAGGAGGGTCTTCTGTTTCTCCTCTTCTGCCTCTCACTCTCTTTCCGCTTCAATCCCCATTGGCTGTTTCTCATTCCTTTCCACGTTTGTTGGCTTGTTTGTTTCTTCTTTTCTCCTCTCCTCCCTCTCTCTTTCTCACGCACCGTCCACAGAGAGGGTTGGGGTTTTTTTTCCCACTTGTGCGGCACGAACTTGTTTTTAGCCGTATTCTTTCTTCCTCAAAAGCGCACTTTAATCTGTTTTGACTGTGATACAACGTAGCTTTAGAAGTTCAAGAAAAATCGTTTCTTCCTCTAAAATGGCCGTCTCGCTATGAGTTTCTATAAGCCTAATTTGAGGCTCAAAAGTGAGTAAGAACTCTTCTTTCCAGGGAATACCTACTCTCCCTTCCCTGGAACAACAGACTTAGTCTCAAGACTTGCCTGAGTCCCTTAGCAAGGATAGAAAAGGGATGGAGAAGGGAACGCTCTGGAAAGAGAGCACATCAGATGGCATTTCAAAGCATGTCCTTGCCCCAGTGGTATCACTTACATACTGTTACACACGCTGTGTGTTCACTTATAAGTAGGTGGTCAAGCCCCTCATCAAAGGCTACCTTCTTGCTCTAGGAAACCTTGCTCACTAGGGCATTTGGTGACATGTGTGACTTTATGGCCAGAGACCTGGTGGGAACGTCTCTTGCCACCAGGAAAGCCGCTGTCAGCTCTGGGAACTGGGACACCAGGAGACGCCAACTCCTCTGGACTCATGGCAGTGGAGACAGGAGCAGTTGGAAGGTGGTAATACGGTAATTCTTCCACCTGTGTAATTAACCCGTGTCCGCATCTCATTGTGAAAATGGGGGTTATCTGCTCATTTTATGAGGTTGTCTTGAGGACTAAATGGGAAAACGCACGAAAAACACTTAAGAGAGAACCAGTTGCCGACCCAGCACCCACACAGTGTCAACGATTGTTGTCGTTTTGGGTCCTCCTCATCTGTCGGTCTTCAAAATCCTGAGAAATGGGGATCGCAAAGCTGGATACATACCAAGCAGTTGGAAGCAAAAGTGGTAACGTTACTGCCTTCATAAACTCTTAAAACAATTTTTTTTAATGATTATTTTTGAGAGTGAGAGACAGAGCATAAGCGGGGGAGGGGCAGAGAGCGAGGAAGACACAGAATCCAAAGCAGACTCCAGGCTCTGAACTGTCAGCACAGAGCCCGAGGTGGGGCTTGAACCCATGAACCGTGAAATCATGACCTGAGCTGAAGTCAGAGACTCAACCAACTGAACCACCCAGGGCCCCCTCATAAGCTCTTAAATCTCCATATTCCAGAATGCGTCAGCTCAAACAGTAGAATTACATGTACAATAAATGACGATAGTCATTATCGTGATAGCGAACACCAGCATTATTTATGAACTTAGTTTGTAACAAGTATCTCATTTAATCTTAATGCAACTTTACACCACAGGTCCTTCAAAATGACTAGTTTACAACTGACCCAAGTCTTCTGACTACAGAGCCAGCAGACAAATGGAACAGTTGAAATTAATCATAGAGATGGGTCATTCGTGGTGCAGTTCACTTCCAAGGCCTCTCAGAGGAAGGAGAATGAGCACATTCACCAGGTTCCTGGGCTTCTCTGGGCTTCCATTTCCTCACTCGTAAATGAGGCTATATACACCCGAAGACCCGTAAGACTCCTTCTATCTCTGAAACTCTATGGCTCTATCATCTAACCGCGGAGATACCCAGCACGTGGAGGAAAATCAGAGGGAAGGCTCCCCCAAACCATACAATGATTATTATATCCTTTCCAAAAATTACAACGACTATCCCTTTCTGCACTTCTCTTCAGCGAAAGTTACCCAGCAAGGTTGCCTCAAGGGCAGTATCTGTTCTGTGAGGGCCACAGAAAAATGAAAACATTTAGGTGATGACACCCGAGATGACGTCACTTTAATGGAAATAACGTTTTGAGTGACGTTTAATGCTTTTGTCCAAGTCTCTGCGTTGCATCCTGTAGCTATCCGATATGTGAACGGCGGGGGTGACTCTCACCTTCAGAGCGGCAGGGTGCGACCATGTGGAAGAGTTTCTCTAGAACGGCAGATAATTTTAACTCGAAGTAACCCTTGATCAGAGATGAGACTGCTCATTTGTCCTCAGGGCCCAGGCCTGGAGAAGTCATAAAGGGCGTAATGGAAATTTCACAGTGGTTGGACAAGTTTATCCTCCGAGCCCTGTTATGTGTTTTATTTTCGTTTCCACAGAAATGCAGACGTGGGGCCGGATAATTTGTTTCAGATGCCACTTTGGATTTTTTTTTTTTTTTAAAGCAGGGAAATGTAAAGAAGAATACAATTTGAAAATGTTGTGAAAAGGGAGGTAAATGTATTAACATGAGTAGAGAGTCGTGGGACATTTCATAGAATGAAGGCTATATGAAAAATACAGGAAAGTAGGAAAAAGGAAATAAATTATACAGTTTCACCACCTGTCAACAAAGAACCACCACTTTTATTTTTATTATTATTATTTTTAATGTTTATTTATTTTTGAGACAGAGAGAGACAGAGCATGAGTGGGGGAGGGCAGAAAGAGAGGGAGACACAGAATCCAAAGCAGGCTCCAGGCTCTGAGCTGTCAGCACAGAGCCCAACATGGGGCTCAAAATCATGAGAGAGAGAGAGACAGAGACAGAGACAGAGACAGAGAGAATCCCAAGGAGGCTCTTCCCTGTCAGCACGGAGCCCGATGCAGGGCTCAAACTCATGAACCGTGAGATCATGACCTGAGCCAAAGTCAAGAGTCAGACACTTAACCAACTGAGCCTCCTAGGTGCCCCCTAAGGGTTTATTTTTAACTATAATTGATTACTTCTATAATATTGGCATTAGAGCATTAAAATAATATAGCAAAATATTCCTTCTAGCCAATATGTTTTATTCATTCATTCATTTACTCACTCACATATCAAATATTTCCTAAGTGCCTAAGAGGAACATGCACTTCGCTATACTAAAGACACAGGTCTAAATCAAGACACAGCCTCTGCTCACACAGCACTCTCAGTTCAGGGCAGAAATAATTGTACTGTATTGTGCTGATGCTCTGAGGGCGCATGGGAGAACAGCTAACTTAAACAACGTTGAAAATCGCAGTCTGTTAATCGTTTTTGCAAAGGATGATATTGAGCTTTTTGGACTATATCAAGTAGTCATGTGAAAAGACTTGATTGGGACTTCAAGCAAAGAGAATTTGAAAATGCCGAGAGATGTAAGCAGTCTACTCTCGCTGCAGGTGAGAGAGTGGCCGGGTCATGTAGACAGGTATAGTTCCTTGAGCACTGAGGTGCTGGTGGGCACTATCCTTGTGGTTGCTGGAGAACAAATGAAGGATTTAAGCAGCATGAAACGTGGTCAAGTTTTCATTTTTGCATGGTTATTCTGCTAGTTTGGGGAGAACCGATGATAAAATATATGAACGCAAATTATGAAACCAATAGAAAATGACGTTAAAAATGGAGAAGGGGGGGATTAAATGGAAAGATACCACTATGGGCTGAATTGTGTCCCTTTAAAATTCATATACTGAAGCCTCAACTCCCAGGGCCTCAGACTGCGCCTGTAGTAGGAGAGAGGGCCTTTGGAGAGGTAGGTAAAGGAAAATGAGATCATATGGGTGGGTCCTAATCCAATAGCACTGGTGTCCTTGTAAGAAGAGGACACCGGGAGGCACTCATCCAGAGACAAGACCACATGGGGACACACAGGGAAGGAGGCCATCTGCAAGCCAAGGAGAGAGGCCTCGGAAGAATCTGACCATGCTGACACCTTGATCATGGACTTTCAGCCTCAGAACTGTGAGAAAGTGAGAAAATTAATCTGTGACTTCAGTTGCCCCACTGAGCAAACTAACAGATGCTGAGGAAATAGAAATGAAAGTACTTGTTGACTAAAGGGGAGGAAAGTACTTGTTGACTAAAGTACTTGTAGTCAAAGGGGAGGAGACAGACAAGAAAACTTAAAGTGTTTTGATTTGGATGACAGGTTAATAGAGATGCCTTGCACCCAGTTGGGAAACCCCAGATTGCAGTGGATGGTGCACTGAGATTGGCAAGTGAGAGTCAGAGAAGACTCTCTGAGAAGAGATGGTCAGCGCGGCATTAAAAATACAATGTGAAGTTCAAGAGAGGGGGTATAGGGTTCTGTTCTCTCTCAGTGAAACAGTTTCCTTTCAGGTATTTGCATGCACCAATCCCTCGTTTAGAAATAAGGGCTTGGGGCACCTGGGTCGCTCAGTCAGTTGAATGTCAGACTTGACTTCGGCTCAGGTCATGATCTCATGGTTTGTGAGTTCGAGCCCCATGTTGCGCTCTGTGCTGACAGAATGGACTCTGCTTGGGATTTTCTTTCTCCCTCTCTCTCTGTTCCTCCCCTGCTTGTGTGCTCTCTAAATAAATAAACAAATAAACATTAAGAAATAAGGACTCAGTTCAAATCATCATTCTACCAGAGAGCCCTTTCCTGACCGTTCTGTCTAAAACATCACCTCCTGTCACCAACATTCACTTCCCTTGATTTGTCTTTGTACCTCTCATCATTTTATCATTACATATTTCATTCACTAACAGAATCCTTAGTATTTGGAATGGTATGTGACATATAACAGCCTGTCAATTATTTTTTTCTACTGAATCTTTCCCTCAAAAAGTGGAGGAAACGGGAGGAAGGAGGGATGGGAAGATGTCACCAGCCTACCATGACTCGCAAACCGAGGATGTTTTCTTTTACAATTTGAAATGGTTGAGGAAACAAGGAAGAATAGTATTTTGTAACATGAAAAATTTATGAAATTCAAATTTCAGGGCCTATAAAACAAATGTTATTCATCTACGTGGCTACTTTTACCTATGGTAGCAGAGCTGGGTTATGGCCACAGAGGAGGCTATATGTGGCCCACAAGAAATGTTTACTGTTTAGCCCTTTCTAGGAAAGGCTCTCTGCCCCCGATAGATGCTATCTACAGGTCTTATACGTTGCTCTTGGGGGTGTGTACTGAGGTCACCACTTTGGGACGCAATTTGTCGTCACCAAGCGGAACATTTACGTCGTTTCTTCCCTAGCAATTCTTGCTCTTTATCACAAACTCTTGTACCTTTAGAACAAGAAACATTCACAAGAATATTCTTAGCAGCACTGTCAGGAAAACTTACAGACAATCCAAAAAGCTATTAATGGAGGAGTAAACGTGCCACTGTAGTATATGCAATAGTATTAAATTATACATAGCATGATGCGCTTTTTATAAATGAAAAAAAAACTAAAAAATGTGTTTAAGGACTACATCTACATGTAAGAAAACCATACAAAGGACATCACCAAAATGCACCATTCAGGTTGACCGTTACCTGTGGATGGTGGGGAGGGCACGGAATGGGAAGGAATCATAAGTTTCCGAGACTATTGCTAAGGTCTGACCTCTTTTGGGAAGTGATGGATTTGCAGACCTTATTATACTGTTATTGATTAAAAGTTGATCAGTAAGTGATGGATAATGAGGGTGTGACCAGGGATTATGATTAATCTAATTCTGTGCAGGTGGGTGGCAGGGGGTGGAGGGTGCATGTGTCAACTTCACCAAACTTGAGTGCTAGTCTTAGCACTTTTAAGAACCAGCTATGTGATTTTCGGACACTTGCTTTAGTTCTCTAGACATTTACTTCTTAAACAAAATACAGAGTAAGGACCTGATCCTTTCTAAGGAGCCACTCAGTTGTAAAGGTCTGTGGTTCTGTGAAATTAAGTAGTAGTGAGATCTGTTTGCGGTTCACTGTAGAAGCAAATGCTGACCTGAAATAAATGAATCATTTAAACCATTAGGTTTTGGTGGCCAAACATTCAGTTAGGGATTCAAAAGCCAATTAGCCCCTCCACGAAGTAAGTAATCCACCTTCCCGCTTAGGATGCAGAGTGGTGCTCTTGATTTAATTGCTACTTGCTGCATTCTTTCTGTAGCATCCCTACAATTAAAGAAGCTTTAAAGTAAGGCAATGAACCAGTAAAAATGTCTCAGACATGAGTAAGTGATGAGGCCCCTGTCTACCGAACAGCTGCTTGCCAGCACTTGTCATGAGGTTCCGTGAATTATCGATGCGATACCACAGCTCCCATAAATGTCAGTTGCTTGAAGAAGCTCAGAGCGTCTCTCTTGCAGCACCAGGCTGGCCCGGCTGGCCCTCCATTATTGCCTGGTGCTATGACGTGGGGAAAGAACATAATGGCAGATCCGATTGCCTTGGTTCTAATTAGTGTATCAATACAGAGAAGAAAGTGATTTACAGATTGATGATTTTCTTGGGCAGCCAAGAATTAAAACCCAGGGCCATATTCCTTTCTATACGTTTAAATACTCAAATCTTTGGTCTACTATAGCTGGAAGGGGTGGGAAACAGGCACTTCTGTTGATAGATGCCAGTTCATCCGTTCACATTGTAGTTTCTTGTTTGGGAACTATCTCCTCCTAAAGGGCCTTTTGAGATATTTGTTCGAGATTACCCCAGTGATCCGATTATAGCTGACTGTCCTAGGGAGAGAACCCTGACCCAAGCTGGGTCAAGTTGAGTTTTGGAAACAACATCTAGTCTCTACTGAATATTTCGGTTTCTAGGTCCTAATCCTGGGTCTGGTTATAGCTCTGGTCCTTGGTAATTACACTGGAGCACTTATAAAATATTCCTCTTTCTCTTTGGGTGGTGTGACAGGCTTTCTTAGACTAAAGGAAGATCTAAATATATCTAGTGACTCTCCTTCTGTTTCTCTTTTCCATTTCGGTAAAGGATGTCTGAGACTCTACGAGGTAGTTCTACAGTTTATAAAATGTCTCATGTTTTGATTCAGAAATAGTTCTGAGTAAATCACTATTTTCCAAATTACCCTCGTGGTACATTTATGGTTGGATGTGAGTTTAAATTTGACCTACTTCAATGTCTCATTCTATAAGTAAGAGAACAGAGGCCCAGGGAGGCCAACTGATTTGCCCATAGTCTCACAGTTCTTTAGAAAGCAGAGAAATACGGTTTGAGGCTTCTCACGCCTTATATGGAAATACTTGTAAATAATGCCGTTTTCGCCTCTAGGTCTGCCATAAAAGGGAAGACACACACACACAAAAAAGGATTATAAAACAATTACAAACAAATGCTATACTGTTCAAACATATTGAGTCCTGTATCAGGAACTTCCATGTGAACGACCAGAATGAGTCTTATTTGTCTTTAAAAGGCTGTCTTATCTTCAGGAGAGAGGTGGACAGTGAAGAATGTACTGGCAAGATTTTGCCACGTATCAATAAATCTTTGCTGTGGCTTTTAGATGAATGGCTCTTCAACAGAACACTTCCAACTCTGTAAATCTGGCTCCCAGCGGCCTAGGTTAGCGCAGAGTTTAGGGGAGTTTTAGGGGTAGGCAAAGTTCAAACTATACCAAATTAAAGCACGAAGCTGAGAAATGTGAAATACACTAAAACTGCAGGCGTATGCAGCCAAGCAACAAGCAGACTGGGGATTCTCTGGTCTTCATCAACCGCCTGTGGTATCTGGCCAATGAGCTTCGCTCCACTTCCGATGGAGGAAGGTTCGTGACTTTATGGTGGCCAAAGGAAAGGTCCAAAACTTCTCTTGATGTAAATAAGTGAAACTGTCACTAGTCAAATGAGCTCCAGACCTGAGTCTGGTCCCAAGATCACACCTGAATTGAAGCAAAATTATGAACGTTTTAATCGCAGTGCTATTTGTCTAGCTGACCCATCATGCTATAATGTATCTGCTTTAGAAAGTGAGTATTTAGTGGAGAGGTAGCCTTGATCCTGATGCTCAGGACGCTCAGGTGACCCCGAGGAAGCAGGTAAACCAGCCTGCAGCCCTTCTCACCTCTTCTCCTCACTACTTTCTTTGGAATTCCTCTGTTCAAATTCCTTTGGTGCCTTATGTCCCTAGTACCTACTCTAATCGCAAAAACCAAACCAAAACAAAACAAAAATACTAATGAAACTCCTTTGCACTGAAGTGTCACTGGATTTCAGAAGACAGTGCCTGGAAAACATAATGATTAACACAACAGCTTGAATTTCTGCGGGTATAATTTAGACGCTGGGTTGTCTGGAAGGGAAAGTGTATTTCTACCACTGGGGCCTAGGTAACCCATCTGGTGCCTTTGTGTGAATGCGAAAAAGGTGCCCTTTTCTTCGTGAATGCAGACACGAGCCAGGGAATGTGGCTTCTGAGGGGAGCACGGACTGATTTTAGCCTTGACTCACAGTCTGACTGCCCTTGCGCAGGGAACAACCTGTCCAACTGTACGAACAGCCCAACATCCACACACACGCCCAGGTTATACTGTGATGGGGCTTCTGTTAGAGCTCTGCCTCATTCTTGACCCCATTTCCCTCCTTTTCTTTCTTTCTTTCTCTCTACATATTCCTTCAGAAGAGTAAAACACAAGAAGACTTTCGCAGAAAACAATTACAAATAAATTGGTCAATTATTCCGAACCTAACCTAATTATGGGCAAACGATTATAAGCACGCATAGTTTGGCTTTAAATTATCTCTGCTTTTTACTGATACCCACAATAGTAACTCTAGATCTATATGTGTGTAGTAACTCCACACACATATGTATATTTATTTATATACTTATATAAATTATACTTGCATTTTATATATTAAACATCTTTTACTTATTTATACATATAAGTTTGGAGAGTGAGTCTATATATATGCAAAAGTTCACTTACACACAAAATTATATGTAGATTATATCAATAAAATTGTACTATATATTGTATATAGTTACATTATAATTATATATAATTAAAAATGTTTATGTTTATTCGTTTTTGAGAGAGAGAGGGAGAGAGAGCGAGCAGGTTAGGGCCAGAGAGAGAGGGAGACACAGAATCCAAAGCAGGCTCCAGGCTCTGAGCTGTCAGCCCAGAGCCTGACGCAGGGCTCGAACCCACAAACTGCGAGATCATGACCTGAGCTGAAGGCAGACGCTCAACTGACTGAGCCACCCAGGCGCCCCTAATTATATATAATTTTAACGTACAACGGGATATTATGTTGTTATAAGTTTTATGTTACAATAGATAGAATATAATTATATACAATATATAATTTTCTGTATGTATGAAATTTTGCATTATTTTATTTCTAAGTCACAGTAACTATTTATTTTCTACGTTGCTCTACATAAGAGAGTGGCATATAGAAGTACTTCAATGTGTAAGGATATACATTTACAATAATGCCACTTAATTAGCATCCTTAATCAGGTAAGCCAATCCACCCGAGTGTGTAACTATATCTGCTCCTGATTCGGAACTGACATTTGGGCATCTGACATTAAATCAAACCACAGGAATGGGATTTATGGGAACGGCTTTGGACAATTTGTAACTGCTTCTGTCACGCAGGGACGTGCAGGCGGAAGGCCATGGGCAGCACAGCGATTCAAAGACACTGCCGGGTCCTAGCAGGTCCCCGAGGCCCCCCGAGACCCCAGCAAGGGTACCCCCACCCCGGCCAGGCACCTCGGGAGCCGCACACACCACCCTGGCCTTGTTCCCTGTGCCTGTGAGCCGGGGATAGGCCCCAGAGGGCTTTGTGAGGCTCCCCCCCCAGAGGCCACCCTGGCAGAGCAACTTGCGTGAGCATGGAGGTGCGTGGCCCGGCTGCAGCTTCTGCAAAGCTGTCATTTCTTTCCCAGGAGCACCTGCCGGACCGGCGCAGAGGCCAGATGCCCTGAATTTCTCACATACCCAGTGCGGGTGCTGCCAACCTACTCTTGCAGGAAATCCTATTTAAAATTTAAACACAGTTTCCCCCCTTTTTTTGCATTTGCAAAAATTGGTATTTCTCTGCTATTTTTTCACACGCAAACCATGTAGTGGGTTTGACTATTTGGTAATGGAAGAGCCTTTATCCCACCTTAGGAATAAGGAACTTTAACTTTTCCATTTGGTGTTGGGCAGCATTTGAAAATGTCCCTTAAATTTACCCTCCAGACCTTTTGGAATAAGAGAGCTGACCCACCACCATCCTTCACAGCGGGGGTAATTAAATGATTTGTCCATCTCGAAAAACAGATGTCGACTCCAGTTCCCAGACAGCTCTAAAATGGCCAAGATATGTGCAGAGATGGAATGCTACTTGAAAACAGACATGATCATAGTTGCTAATTTAGGAGGCCATGGACGGTAAGATACACTACCATTTTATGCATCAGTAAGAAAGAAATAGTATACCATCCTAAAAGAACTCTTTCAATTATATTTAATTATAGGACTCTGATGCATACTTGAGAAAGAAACCAAAAGCAATGATCTGGTGAAGGCATCCCTCACGCGTCTTCACCCTCAGAGTCTGATTCTGAAAACACTTTGCAATTGACACTCAAACTTTAATCTGTTTGATGTCATTAGCATGTATAGGACAAAAAGGATCAGAATGGTATTGTTCAACCTCGGAAGCTTGGGAGAAAAAGAGTGGTATGAGCATGAGCTGTTGATGACTGTCAGAAAACGATCCAAGGAGAGGGAGGTGTAGTCAACAGACTAAAATAGTAAGACACAATGCAACAAACAGGCTTAGCCGGATGCCATCAATTCCTGTGATTTACGTAATTCCTTTTGTACTGATTCTAAGCCCCCAGATGATCTGATTGTGTAGGACTGCCAACAGGGAGAGAAAGCAATCGCAATCGTTTCTGAGTATCAGGATAATTATTTCTCATTATAAATTAATTGACTTTTTAGTTGTGAACACCATTCTACTGAGTTTTAGTTAATGGGTCATCCTCCTAGTGCTCCACCACCTTATCCTTCAACAAGGAAGGCCTCTAGACAATGATAATGTCACCGATGTAATGAATATCACCTTACGAGATGTGAGGTGTGGGGATGTGTCTATTTGATTTCCCAGGCACACACAAGTGCATTTTTCTGCCTGCATACCAATTAAAAAAAAAAGCTGGATATAGCACTAATAATTAAGTAGGCTCTAGGGACTGGAGCCAGCAGTTAAATGAATGTGAAAATTGTCTTGCATGAAGTTGAGATTAATATTAGTAGGTTCGGATATAGTGACTTCAATATATGTAGCAGAGTGAGGATAGGATAAGGGTTAAGTTGGAAAGAATGGGACCAGATAGACTCATAACCTATGAGGAAAAATGTGAAAAGAAGCAGACATAATTAATAAGGGAAGCTAGAAATGAGGAAAATTAGCTATTTTTTTCTGTTATGATAATTATCACATATAAACCACGATTGTCACTATTGACCTTCTTTACTCCTGAATCCCTGGAGGGGATGATTTATTCCCTGTGATACACCCCGGCATGTGTGGTAAAGACTAGATGCTTAATGACGCTTGTTTTGCATTTTTCTTTTTTTTTAAGGTTATTTATTTACTTTGAGAGATAGAGAGCAAGCAGGGGAAGGGCAGAGAGAGACGGAGACAGAATCCCAAGCAGACTCTGCACTGTCAGCACAGAGCCCGATGTGGGACTCGAACTCACAAACCCCAAGATCATGACCTGAGCTGAAATCAAGAGTCAGATGTTTAACTGATTGAGCCACCCAGGCGCCCCTGTTTTGTATTTTTCAAAGTATTATAGTCTTATATCTATATATTAGTGTATAAAAACATTTCCATATATATCATTTAATTCAATACTTCCAAATAACATTAACGGTTAGATTTGCAATGGCCAAAGTTCAGGCCCTCAACCAACCTGGAATCTTTTATAACTTCTTGCTGAGTCTACATGGCATGAAAATGGCACACTTTGTCAGATGTAGATTTGTTGTAGCAAGATTACATTTTAGTAAAGTGAACCAACCCATACATGATGATCCATAACCAATTTAATGTAATCTCTCAGTGTCGCCTGCAGAAAGAATATGCAATCTATAAGTGCTAGTAGAAACCTGTTCAGGGTGAAGAGTCAAGGCTACAAAGCTAATTTACAGGACCACAACTCTCATTATTATAGCCAGTTGTCAATTATACACACTCACATGTTTGGAACTTGAAGGTATTATAAAAATTCTGTAAAAGTACCAATATTAGCTAAGAATTTCAATAAACTTCTAAGTTTTTAAGAAGCTACACCATGATTTATATCTTCCTTTTTCTCCAAAAATCTTAATTCATCTTTTTTATCACAAGGAGAAAAACACGTATTTTCCTATCACATTTCATAAATATTTATTTACCTAAATGGCAGTGCTTCATTATTATATTTTCTGTAATCAATCAGGAATATTTATTCACTGAGCTCCTGCTATGTATACATTCTCTTCTTTGTATATAATGTATACTTTTCCAGCACTCACGCCACTGGAAAGCTTTTGTTGTTTTATTCCAGACAATTAAACTGAGCACTTGCCATTACTGCTGGCTTGATAGGAAGGTGGAGTTAATGATTAGTCACCAGATTTAGATTGGAGGAGACAAGTTCACCTGATGCTATATCTCTGTATTTTTGTCAGGGGAGACCTACATCCTTGCTCTAAGTTACTGGAATCTGTCTTTATGAGCTTTTTTCTTGGTTGATCAGAGGCTCTATGTCGTCCTTATTTCCAAACGGGAAAACACCACCACAGACTCATTTTGCCAGGCTACCAACTTATTTCAGTGATTCTTCCATTGCCCAAAGAGATGGGGAATATTCTGGCGAGAATTGCCACCACACCATGGGTCACAGTCTCTATCAATGACCATGATTTTTTTTTCTATGAAGTTCCCCCTAAATTTTGACAATTGCCAAAAGTTGTTCAGATCTTAATCTGATGAATAATATTCTTACTTCTGTCATTTGAACTAGAGTGAAGGCATATTAAAGAATTTTGTCTTATACATTTGCACAGTGTCTCATTGCTCTAGGATAGCACTGGGAATAAAGCGGGTGTTATAATAAAGTGAAAAGGTAGTGGCCTCCAAGGTGATACAAACTTGGCTTCCAATTTACCTATGCCTTAGCTGTCTCACACATCAAAGTGGATGATGATTCAACCTACCTCAGTAGAGGCTGGTGTACAAAGCACAATGCCCAGCATGCAGTATGTGTTTGCTAAATGTGAGAACTTTATTATTGTTGTTGTTTACAGGCTTAAAATGTGGGTGATGAATAACTAAGATATTGGATAAACACATAATATCAGTAACATAGGCAAAATCATTGTGCAAGCTGACTGAAAAAGAGACAGCAATATAAAGTATTTGGGGGAAGTGTTCAAAATTTATTATTGGGGTTCATTCTATGAATATGTCCAACCCAATTTAAATCTGTGTCAGTATTTAAGTTGAGGCTGTCAAAATGCAGGCATCAATTTTCTCATCTGTAAAATGGGGTTTGACTAGGTGATGAGGATTCTCTTTAGCTCAAAGTTTTGGGAGTTTATAATAATCATTACCTGGTAGTCGGGACTACAGGTTTGGTAAAAAGTAAGGCAGAAGGAGAGAAGGGGGAGGGCAGCACTGTGTAGACAACTAGCAGGGTTGGGAGTAGGGGGTCATTTCAGAAAGTCCTGGGATAACTTGTATTCTTCCGGGGAGAAGATGAAAATTATGGCAATTGCTTATCAAATATTAAATCAGCTAGAGTTGTAAAGGACAGAAGAAGGAGAATGTCTGAAGTTCAGATGCGGGTAATAAAGAACATTTGGGTTAACATGAATCAACTGCTAGCAAAATAACAGATTAGGATCCAGGTCTATCATTTACTACCAAATTACAACATTTGTATTTTAAAATAAAGTCCTCATGTATAAGCTTTCTTTGGATTTAAAAAAGGCATTCGATTTTGAAAATGTGTGGGTTATGCTAGTTACAGTTCTGGCACCAAGGCCAGACAAGTTAACCTTTTCACAGAAAGAAAATTTTAAATTAGGTACAAAGGTTTTGTCAAGCCTAAGAATTTCTGAGAGTGTGTGTACCACTGACACTTTGAGAAGTATCCTATCCTGTTACACTAGTTCTCTTAAAGGCCCACAGTATGTTTCAATAGCACATTGGGAAAAAACATTGAGCATATTACACACAAAAACTTTATGGGTATTGTTGCTTTGGATAAGAGGAAGTTAAAAAAAGTGAGTTGATATAAAGAAAAAAAATGTTTTTGAAATAATTAAATTGATGGTCGGTGGGCTTTGCAAAACTTGTGAAGATGATAAACAAATCAGTAAAGTTTGGGAAATTCTGACTTAAGGTAATAAATGATTCTGCTCTCAGAAACTGCTGTAAATTAATAGATATAGTAGCATTAATAACTTTATAGCTTTTTCTCATTTGAATAATTCAATGTCTTTACTAGAAATAACCTAGCTACTCATATGCCATGCTAGATTATCTGAAATAATTTTATACACATTTATAATACTATAAGCCCCACACAAACAGATGTTATGTCTAGTATGTTTTCTGTTGTATCCCTAGTGCCTGCCACATAATATGCACTAATAAATATTAGTTACATAAATAAACAATTATACAAACTTAGGTAAACACATTAAAGTTCTAAAAATTGTACCCAGGGGATAACATAGAGTAATCAACACGGATATTTTACATGAGTGGGAAATGACTCACACTCTGTCCAATGTCTGATAGAACCCTCCTCTATCACAGCTACCATTAAAGTTGCCACTAATCAAATCATAGAGTTATTCAAATTGAAAAAAAAAAAAAGAAAATAGCCTAATGATCAGAATTAGAAAGGGATTATGAACCACATCAAGTAAGGATCTACTGATGGAACCGGGAAGTCCAAGTGTGAACTTAAAGATTGTGTTGAGATGGATTTGTAAGATATTTCAGAATTGATTTTTTCTGCATGATTATTAAAGACATTCAGTACTCCTTTTTGTATGTTTATTCATTTATTTTTGAGAGAGAGAGCACGTGCGCAGCAAGGGAGGGGCAGAGAGAGAGAATCCTAAGCAGGCTCTGCAGTGTAGGGCTCGATCCCACGAACTGTGAGATCATGACCTGAGCCGAAATCAAGAGCTGGATGCTTAACTGACTGAGCTAACCAGGAACCCCTCAGTATTGTTAAATAATTGCAGTGAGAAACTAAGAAACTAGAGTTGAATTTGATTTAAAGATAATAAGCTTTATGAAGGGCAAATGGTGGAGGAGTTACATTTATGTTGAAAATGATACTTCTGTGATACAAAGAAATGGCTTTTTTGGGTAATTTTGTTAAAGGAAATGAGATTTGCACACTTATAAAATTTGCATGATTTTTATGTTTTCGGAATCATCTGCACACTAAATATTTTCCCATTACGACACAAGAAATTAGCATCCCCTTTAAAGCAAGATTATTATTATCAAGGAGCATCTTTAATAGACTTGGAGTCTATTAAAACATCATAGGAACGCTGAAAAAGAAAGCTTTAACACATTGACTATTTTTTGGACATTTTTCCCTCTTTCCTTCATCACACTACTATGAAGTGCTCTCCCCTGAAAGGGAGAGCAATCAGTATGAATAGGACCATGTCTGTAGAGCTAAAGGCAAATTGAACGGGCACCAACAATTCATTTAAATGACATCGCAACACAGTCAGAAGCTCACCGGGGCCATGATAATCCATGCAAATGTTTTTTTTTACAAGGTTTCTGCCCAGGGCTTGAAATGGGAGAAAGAAAATATCACTGGTTTTAACTAAAAATCGATCTCTAAATCCAACCTCTTTCTAATCTCCTCTTTTAAGTGGCTCTGTTATACCCCTTGACTTTCTACTACTAACAAAAATATCTAAACAAGAGTCTTATAACTGACAACCAAACTGTATCATGTAGATAAACAACATGATGACAAAAGTCTCAGCATTCGCACAAGCTTCTGAATGTGCTGGGTTCTTACTTATCTGTAATGATAATACAGATCCTAGCAACGTGTTGCCACGATAGAGGAAACACACATTCTATGGAAGTTGGAGTATTTTACTTTCAAATACAAATGAAGATCAGGATTCAAAGTATTAAAAATGATTATATAAGGGGAATCTGAATCTTTACATAAATAGAATCTAGAGCTTTCGAAGAAAAGACAGACCTGGGGGCACCTGGGTGGCTCAGTCGGTTGAGCGTCTGACTCTTGATTTGAGCTCAAGTCACGATCTCACGGTTCGTGGGATCGAGCCCCTCATGAGGCTCTGTGCTGACAGCATGTACCCTACTTGGGATTCTCTCTCTCCTTCTCTCTCTGTCCGTCCCCTGCTCACGTGCCCATGTGCACATGTGTGCTCTCTTTTTCTAAATAAACATTTAAAAAAGAGAAAAATAAGACAGAACTTGGGAAGAGTGGAAGTGTTGGGAATATGATGCTAACAGTAATTCTCTTTCCAGAGAGTTTATTCTACTGCATTCTACTACTTTCCAGAGTAGTCTATTCTACTGCATAGACCATTCCTTTGTGTTTTCCTATGTAATATCTAATTCATTTTTTTCCTAATCTTACCTTCCTTTAACCTTTGTGTATGGAATATGAAAGGGAGGGGAAGGGGAAAAAGAAAGACTTGCTATAAAGTAGATACTGAAGCAAAAGCAAGAACAGAATGGTTAATAAACATAGTGGCTTGCTAGGTCTCAACAGACAAAAACTTCACATGGAAGAACCTTTAAAAATCATTTGGACTGTGATTTTCTGTATAGACCAGCAGAAGGGGGCTATGGGTAGGAATGACTTCGAGAGAATTTGGAAGTGCTTGCTTGAAAGTATCTTCTCCATATTTTGATTCCCATTGTTATCATTTTTGAAATGGAAATACCCCTGGAGGAGGTAACATAGTACATTAATATGCTACAGCCATATCAGATCTTTCTTCTTCTGTCTAAGGGAGAACATTCGGGGGAAGGCTCTGAGAATAAGGACATGAGAAAGAAGAAAGGAACAAGACGAAATTAAAGGAAAATGTTGTTCAAGTTGGCCTGGAAATGCAGTTCAGAAGTAGCAAGAGCGATTTAGGAGTCTGATGAATAAACTCGGTAACAGCATTGGTGGTTATTACTCAGACCTAACTCATCGTTGTGCTTTACAGCAATTAGCCAACATGCTGATGTTGAAGTACCCATCTCTTGCAAATTTTTCCCAAATTTAATAACTTATGTTGACATAGTTTCTTTTTATAAGTACTTGGTAGGCAACCTGGGCAGTTAATTAATATGTTTTGTGGTCTGTAATTTACTTCTAAAATACACAAAGACAGTTTGATATAATTCCATGCATATTAGATAGTTGACATCCAAGGGTTGATCCAAGCAAGAACACACACTCCATAGGAGGGTGGCTAGTATTTCATTAAAAGACCACATTTCAGAGGTAGATAGTACAAATGTATAAGGTATACTTGTTTCTGCTCAAGACCTCATGGTTTGTTAATTAGCATAAATGAACTGCTAGTTACATTATGGGGGATGGGTTTTTTAATGGTGAAATCACTGGTGTTCGCTTAAGTTGATCGGTGAAAATAATTTAGAGACTCTCCCTCTCTTGCGTCAAAAGGATAAAGGATAAAGTCTAGGGAACCCTTTGCTTTTTATTCCTCATAAGGGTGACTGGGGCTGGATTCTTCAGTAGTTCTATTTCATCCATTGATTTAGAGGATTCTGGCTGTCTGATCGCAATTATAAAGTAAATTCGATCCCTGTCCTGCATTGCTTTCCTAGCTGGTGTAAGAAAAACGCCCATACACCGAGCATCTGGAACAACTAAAGGGATAAAGAGCTGGGACTTCCAAGCTTACAGAACAGGCTGTGTAGACAACTTTTGAGCCCACTGCTAATAAACATGTGTCTTCTAACTGTAGGAAGGGCAGGCTTGTCTCACACCTGTTTTCTCACTGGGTGCTGAGTTAGATGAAGTTACTCATGCTTACTT
The DNA here is from genome assembly GCF_022079265.1 of Lynx rufus. Classification (NCBI taxonomy): domain Eukaryota; kingdom Metazoa; phylum Chordata; class Mammalia; order Carnivora; family Felidae; genus Lynx; species Lynx rufus. The sequence goes on along the minus strand of NW_025814856.1, from coordinate 161,435,376 downwards.
GTCTATCTCTAACTACTGCCGGCTACGTCCATCTACTAAGAGCCAAAGTGGCATCCGTCTTCTCACAGCAGTGCATTTATTAGTGCCACATATATACAGGTGGTGCTGGATTCATTAGTGAACAAGCCTAGATCACAGCCTAGACTCCAGTTAACCAGAAATCAGAAACAGAGGAAGACAATTTTTAAATAATACTGGTCATGACAATTTACATGATTTTAATTATAAGAACGAGGGTTTCTCAGAATGTTGCAATCTCTTAGAAGGGAAAAGTGATAAATTTATGCCCTGAAAAGCGACGGAAGTCTCTCATCCAAACCTATATTCTTTAATGTACATAGATTCTTGTGAATTGTCTTATAGATGCACCCACAGATGATAAGATGTTTAAAAGTATTTATGAGCTGTTTGGAAAATATTACAATCTGTCTGTGTTTCAGGTCACATGTCTTCAACATCGGAACACAGATACCTCTCAGGGTTGTTGTAAGGAATAACCAGAATACTACAGATGATACTATGCATCTACTTCTTTTTGCTTTAATTTTTTAAAGTTAATTATTTATTTTGGGAGAGGCAGAGTGAGTGAGTGAGCAGGGGAGTGGCAGAGAGAGAAAGAGAGAGAGAGAATCACTGACAGTGCAGAGCCTGATGCACAGCTCAAACCCACGAACTGCGAGATCATGACCTGAGCTGAAACCAAGAGTCACTTGACCGACTGAGCCACCCAGGCATCCCGAAAGCATCTACCCTCTTATAGAGAGTTGATAATAAGTGCTAAGAATTATGACATCCTTTAAATAAAAGGGATATATTAATAGATATTTAAAATTAATAGATTTCCATAAATTTAAAAGTCATGTTTCAGAAACTATTTACTTCTTATAGTATTAAAATAAGGGATTAAAAACAAGTAAAGGGTTTCCAGATTAGGATGGTGGATATACATGGCATTTAACTTCTAAAAAATCACAGTTAGAGTATATGTTATATATACACATAATCTGTGTGTGAGAGAGTAAAAGGGAGAGAAGTTAATGATTGCATGAGGGCAGGAGGGCTGTACTGGGTCTGTACTGGGCACACCAGGACATGTGGTAACTTACCCTGAAGTTTAAAGTCAACAAGACCCTGCCACTCTTTTCTTCCTAAGTTTATTTACTTATTTTGAGAGAGAGAGAGAGAGAGCATGCATGCAAGTGGGCGAGGGGCAGAGAGAGGGAGAGAGAGGATCCCAGGCAGGCTCCACACTGTCAGCACAGAGTCCCCTGCAGGGCTCAAACTCATGAACCATGAGATCATGACCTGGGCTTAAGTCAGACGCTTAACCAACTAAACTACCCAGCTGCCCAGACCCTGTGACTCTTAATAACAAACACATAGCTAATCATTATGAGGAATCTGAGGAAAGCTGAGGAGCCTAGAAATAAAGGGGAAAAAGAAAAAGAAAATAAACGAAAAAAAAGATATTTAGAGAAAATGAAGAAAAAAGATGTCTGTTATCCTTGAGATGCGAGCAAAGGCTGTGCATTCAGGAAGCAACAGGAGAATGCCATTACAAAGGAACTTTCCAGGGGGCGCCTGGATGGCTCAGTCCGTTGAGCAACTGACTCTTGATTTCAGCCTAGATCATGATCCCAGGGTCATGGTATCGAGCCCTGAAATGGGATCCTGGAGCCTGTTTCCAATTCTCTCTCTCTCTCTCTCTCTCTCTCTCTCTCTCTCTGTGCCCCTTCCCCCCCATGTCTCTCGCTGTCTCTGAAATAATAAATAAATGAATTAATTAATTTAAATAAATAATTTTGTAAAAAGGAAGTTTTCAGGAACAAAAAAAGAGTTCTTCGATTAAAGTCATGATGAAAAGCCATTCTAGAGGAAACAGAAATCAGAAGAGACAAAATCACAAAGAGAACAACGAAAAGAAGTGTAAGGAGTTGCCAGCATGAAAGTGAGCACTCAGCAAACGGATGAAATAGACATACTCTAAGGCATGTTGTGAAATTTCAGAACATCTGGGACAAAAAGAACATGCTAACTTCCAGAAAGAAGGGGGGGGATTCCTAGTAAAGGATCATGAAGGGACCAGAGGGTGTGTGGTGCCGGAGAGAGAGAGAGAGAGAGAGAGAGAGAGAGAGAAAGAGAAGAGACAGAAACAGAGAGAGATAAGGCTGAGGGAGACAGGGATCATGGGAAGCATGAGATCCAGCACAGGGAGAGGTGAGGAATTCCCAGCTGAACGACACTAGTGTGGCAACGCGAGGTTTCACGATGACAGCATGCCCCAGACACAGACAGCAAACAGTCTGGGTGGGAGAATGTAGACACATCAGCAAGATGCCCACGACCATTTTACAGTCTCTTAAAAACTGAGAAAGGACGGAAAAGCAGGAGGGGCCAAGATGGTTTCCCAGGGAAGACTGAATAAAATAGACGTACAGACAAGCAAAGAAAAAACGACGACGGCGACGATGATGATGTTGTTCTTGCCTGGTCTCACTTTTTAATGCTGACTGTCTTTGCTCAACAATATTACTGAAAACAGGACATGATGTGAAGGGAGGTCAGCCCTAACAGAGGACATTCTGTCCACCAATGAAATAAAGACATTTTTGACAACTTTGTTACTTCCTCTCTTTACAAATGAGACAGATGCTGCCATGTGGCAGTCATTTGTAGGACACCGATGAGCTTTAGGGCATTAGCTTAAGTGAGTCCCAGGCAATATGGTGCCAATATTTGCCAGTTTAGGCAATGTGTACTATTGGTACAGTTTATTGTAACTTTCTCGGTTGCATCGATTGGACCAAGCTAAGGTAAAACAAGAAATTAGCTGCTCTATGAGATTCTCTCAACAAAATTGCAAGAAACCTTTTGATATGGAAATCTGTTTACTCAGAAGGGATGAAAGGTGACCCACAAAACCAAAAAGGGTAGGGTTTGGAGAGAGAAACCCAAACATACTGGCTTGAGGTCAGGCAGAGGAGAGGACTTCCTAGGGCAGGCCTGTGCAATGATTCTCGTGTTCTTTGGTTTCTGACCGTAAGGCAATAAGCTGACCTTAATTGGATCTCCCAAGGTGTTTTTCCCCCCTCCTTCCTGCCTGATCAGCTGATTACAGAGGACTAGATAAGAGTCTCACACCCCAAATGTCAGACCACTCAACAGCCCTTAGCTATAGACAACATGAAGCCATTCTTGGCTACGGAGGAGGCAGGGGGAGATCGCATAGCAAAGGCATTGCTTTAAAAAAAAAAAAGAGGTTAGAGTGGAAGAGAGCCAAAGCATAAGAGACTCTTAAAAACTGAGAACAAACTGAGGGTTGATGGGGAGGGGGAGGGGGAGGGAGGGGAGGGTGGGTGATGGGTATTGAGGAGGGCACCTTTTGGGATGAGCACTGGGTGTTGTATGGAAACCAATTTGACAATAAACTTCATATACTGAAAATAAATAAATAAATAAATAAATAAATAAATAAATAAAGCACCAAAGGGCAGTGTATTTAAAATACTGTCTAGGAAGGCGTATAAAAATATTTGGAAGTGGGTGCATTTGCATCTGGGGTACCCTTTTGGAGGCTCAAGACGTGACCCTGAGGACCCAGTTACAGCTCTAAAGCTGTTTCTTCTTGATTTTCCACGGCATCCCATACTCCCTCCCAGACCCTGTCCCATGGCATGGGCCTCACCCCACCTCTAATAGCGTTCCTCTCCTTCTCTTGATTTAAGTTCAAAACCCATTCGAGAGCTTTCGTGGTATTAACCTATCACTGTGACTGGCACACAATGAAGAGGTTTGAAAGAGAGCCTGGCAGGTGAAAGCCATCTGCGGAATAAAAGTATGAATCCAGAAGGGAGTCTTGGGCAAGTGGGTAATCAGTTACAGAGAAGAGCTCTCTTTTCAGGCTGTGTTTGATCAGTGAGTTGGTTCCTAGATTTTCAATTGAAGCTGTATGAACAGAATTGAATTCAAAGATTTATACTGATTGTGAGGAACTGAAATAGCTGAGCGCGCGAGGCGGGAGTTGCTGAGTGATTACAAAGGTTTTTTTTTTTTTTTTTTTTTTTTTTTTTTTTTAACAAAGACAGTTTGTGAGAGGTCGGCCAAGAGGAGAAGACGTCCTAAGAGAAGACGCCAAGGAGAGCTCTTCTATGTGCAGGTTAACAAAGGAGGAGGTGCACTGGGTTAGGAGACCGAAAAGGGAGAGAAAAGGCCTGTGATGAGAAAAAATATAAATGAGCAGAGGGAATAAAATGGAAGAAGCCAGTGTTTTGAGGCTTCCACTTGAGGCCACGAATTTATCAGAGAAATAGTTCATGACACATGGGAACACCAAGGGACTGGAAGCATAGTAATGCCCGGTCTGCGGATGTTAATAAGACTAACAGAGAATAGGGGGGCTGCGTGTGTCCTCATTTCTTGCTGGTTTCCTTGCAGAAAAGGGAAGAATAAGGCACTGTGATCACATTAAATATTACGCACTATGATCCCCAACACAATTCCATTCAATGTCGTTACATTCTCACACCAGATTTGGTTAGATTCGGTGTAAGATTTTACATTGACAAAATAACTAAATATTGGCAACAGAATTTAAATTATCCTTAAAGTTGGGCTCAAACCCTAAGGGATGGCTAACCTAGGTAGACATAGATAGGAAATATATGACTTATCCTATAAAGCTCTCAGAAAACTGTAACTTGTAGTTGAATTTAGAGCTAAAATTGATAATAATTGCTTAATGGTTTTGATTCTGATTTCATGTAAAATGTGTTCTCTGATTAAAAACCCCAAGGCATTCGTTGCTCAATTAAGAAGTAAATAGTTTACAGCAAAAATGCTGTCCAAACCACAGATAATAAATTAGAGCTGTGTAAGGAAGTTTTGATGATAACAATCATGGAAAGATATGGGTAAGAGGTACTCATTTTGGAAATCATATTACAGATACTACAAAATCCAAAATGAGGAGTAGTGTTTGAACCACACAGACACATGCACACCCACACACCACACACAAGCATATGTGCACATGAGCGTACACACACACACACAGACACACACACACACACAGAGTAACTAGGACCTCTGGTTCTGAATCGCACAACCCTAAGAAGTCAACCTCCATAACTTACTAAGATTTGCTGTGTGACTTAGGGCTTAGTATTCCTGATCATTACCTACCTTGTGGGGTTGTTGTGAACTACTGGATGATGAATGAGTTAACACGGGTAATCCACCTAGAATACCGCCTGACATTAAGTTTGCCTCAAGAATATATACAGCTTCAAGTATAGAATGCAAAGCCTTTATGACACATTTCCTACCATGTTAGTAATTCATATCTGGAGCTGGTAAGCAGTTTTTATTTTTTTTAAATCGTATTTTCAAGATTTCCTAAACTGAACAATATGCTAAAGACTCTAAGAAAAATGATAATTAAAAAAGCTTAATATTTTACACACTAAACGTGGCACTGTTACTCAAAAGATAAGAATGAATGCAGCTGGAATTATGAATACTCCACAAAGGTATTCGTAGCTAGGTGTGGTGAGAAGAATACAAAGATGGCCCCCAAGATTCCTGTCACCCGGGGTATACTCCCTGCTAGGCCCCACCCCTTGACTGTGAGTAGGATCAGTGAGTACGATGGGTCATAACTCCTGCAGGTAGGTACCTCTACGTGGCAAAGGTGAAGAGATTTTGCGGATGTAAGCAAGGCCCCCAATCAATTGACTTCCGTTAATCAAACAGGTAATTATCCTGGGTAGGCATGACCTACTCGAGAGAGCTCTTGAGAGACAGTCTGGAGACCAGAGAGATCCATCAACTGCCAAGCTGTGAGAGGGACTCATGGCTGGGACCTGGGAGCAGCAGCCTGGATTTGCTGAGAGCATCCACAGCCAACAGCCAGGAAGGAAACGGGGCCCTCATTAAAGCTACAAGGAACTGAATTCTGTCAGCAACTTGAACGAACGTGGAAGAGGATCCCAAGCCTCAGAGGAAATCACGGCCCTTCTGACCCCCTCATTTCAGCCTGTGAGACCTGAGCAGTGGGCCCGCTAACCCGTGGCCGACTCCTGACCGACGGAAACGTTGACATAATAAATTGTGAGCTGCGAAGACAATGAGTATGATCGAGAAGGACCCGCTTTGCTTTGCTGGGGGGAGGGGTATATGAGCAGGAATGGTGGGGGAGGTTCACGATACTTCCCAGGAAGCCACACGCACCACCAGAGACTCATTTCCTTTACTTCACTGCCGAAACTTCTGAGAAGCATAATAATAAATAAAATGATATTACCGAGTGCAAGTACTTAGGAACTTGAGTAACAAGCTCTCTATAAATATTAGATTAAAAAGACATGAACAGCTTTTACCATTATAGAGGATAATAGAATTTGATCAGCTAAATCCCAGGGCTTTATAAAGCACAAATTATGTAAACAAGCTTAATGGCTTTTTTGATAAAACTACAAAACTAGTTCTAGGAAGAATACAGGAGGTGTTTGGACTACCAACTTCACACGCTACAGCACAGATGCTTACTTAAATTTAAAAAAATTAAACACGAATGCAGAGAGGGTTATAAAGAACATGAATTAGCGTACAGAATATTAAGAAAAACATTGTTTTTGATTTAGAGATAAGGAGTAAGTTTCTTACTTACTGAGGATAATGGCTGGATCTAGCTTTATATACAATTGTTATTAATCAGCGGGCAGAAAGAAGCAAATGAAGCTTCAAATATAAAAGTTCAAGGTTTCTAGGAAGAGATGTTGGTAAACATCTTAAGAAAATAGAACTAGGAGCTTAAATGTTAAAAAAAAAAACTGCACGGATAACAGAGGTAAATACTCAAAATATATGATCGTTTATGTTCATGAAAGTCATATTTACAACAGCAAATTCTCAGAGAGAGGGTCAGAGTGGAGAAAGAGGGTCACCTCCTGGCAAGGGTGACCGTGCCTACGTTTTATAATACGCCCTAAGATCCAAATAAGAAAACCAGGCTTTGGCTTGCGTAGAACGATGTCTTCTTCCACAAAAGACTTCAATGGATACATTCTCTCCTCAATACCAACTCCACAGTACTTGAAGTGCTCTGTCATTTAGGGTACCCCCTAATTTCCAAGCCATGTAGCCCTGAACTGCAAATAGTCAAAAGAAGAATTGCATAGTAGGAGACCTGCCTCATGATAGAAAATGAGGAGTGCCAATTTATGTCAGACTTGGGCAGGAAATGAGTAAATTCAAGCTTATTTGAGATAAGAGGATTCTGTCTCTAGGTTATTTGACTGCAAGTAGTGACATTTTTCTTTCATGTTCCATAATAGAATTTTTCTTTTTCTTTTTTTCTTATCCTCTCTCTCTTTCTCCTTCTCTCTCTCTCTTTTTTTTTTTTTTAATGGAAGTCAGTGTAGAGATCCTCTCACTTCAGTCCCTACATTTCACTTACAAGGAAACCAGAAACTGAGATAGTGTTCAAAGTCCTACAGGGCATTTGTAGAGTGGTACCTGCCTATGGCACAGCTGTACCAGGCACGCCCCTTTTCTAATGTGGCCCTGGCTTTCTTTGTTCCACTTCATGCAATTAGCCAAGGCAGAAACCTGGGCATCGTTTTCAACTCTTATCGCACCAGCCACAGTCTGGCCAACTCGACTTCCTAAATATCCATGAAGTCAATCCCCTCCTTAACCTGACTGTCACCACCTTAAATCTCAGTTTCAACTCCTGGATTACAACAGGGGTTTTCTAACTTGTCTCCCTGTTCTTTGTCTAGGTCTCCTTTGGAGAATTCTACTCAAGGTCATGCTTTGGCAACTGGGTGGCTCGGTCATTATGCATCTGACTTCAGCTCAGGTCATGATCTCACAGTCGGTGAGTTTGAGTCCCACATCGGGTGAGCATGAGCCCTGCTTCTGTGAAAAACAGAAACCCCAGGTGAGCCCTGCTTTTCTCTCTCTCTCTCTCTGCCCCTTGCTCACTTGCGCTCTCTCTCTCTCAAAACAAAAAAAATATAGTATTATCAAATGCTTGCTTTTCCCTCAGGACCAAATTTCAACTGCTTTTAAATGCCGTACAAAGCACTGCATGAGTTGATCAATTTTTCCCACCCCCTCCGCTACTTTTCCAGGCCCCACAACACCCACTTGTTCTTTAAGACTCAGCTCATGAGTCCACTGTTTTGTGGGAGATTTTGCTGGTCCCTGAGTCTAGGGTAACTGCTGATTTTAGGGTTTCCTAGAGTTGTCCATGCAGACCTTTGGAGGTTGGTCACTTCCAGCCATACCACATTCCCTGCCTCCTGCTTGCCATTACTTGCTATACTCAGGTGCATTGCCTTGTTCATTATAGACATTTTCATTGATTCAGTCACTCTCCATCCTCAAAACTTGTTTTCATTCTCTAAGACCCAAGAAGTCACTTCAACATCCATAGGGATGACCCATTTTCCCCCAAAATGCTTTTAGATGCTCTTTCCCCACTTACTCTCAATTACATTCTCCTAGACGCCTACATGTTATTTAATCATCAGAAACCTGATCTCTGCTGAGTTCCTGAGAGCTCATTCCCAAGATGCCTTTTCCCTATTTACATCAAGCCCTAAGTGATATTACTTGTCATATAATTCATATGCTAACAATTAGCACATTTATACCTAACCCAAATATCCTTTGTAAGGTCTTACTGTAACTGCAAAATTTGATTCTCAAGTTAGATGGTATACAGCACCTCACATTTAACTATGCCAAAACTGACTTCTTGAATTTTCTCTAAATCTGTTCTTCCCTTAATTGTCCACATCTCCCAATGGCACTGTAATTCACCTAGTCATTCAGTCCACATATTCGGGAGTTATTCTTGATAACTGTCTTTAGCTATGCTCACCCAATCTGTCATCCATCCTGACAAGTCTACCTTCAGAATTGATCTAAAATTCATTTCTTTCTCCTCACTTAAACTGTGACCACTCTAGTTCAAGAAGGAGATGATGCTTCCTTGGACTTTCACAAAAACTCCAGAACCGGTCTCAGTGTTTCTACTCTGAGACTCATGGCACCCCCAATGGTAATTTTAAACAAGACCCTCTCCTTCTCCTGCTTAAAATCTTTCCATGGAGTCCCACCCCCTGTGCTGAAAAATAATTGAAAACATAAAAAGCAAGCTTTTCTATGTACCTCCACCCTTACTGCCTGGTCTGCTCTGGCCCTGCCTATCTGGAAACTTCACTTTGAGCCCCTCTCCGAGGCTCTCTATGCTCCAGACTCTGGCCACTTGGGTCTCAGGTTCTTGGAAAGAAACAATCTCTTTCATGCCTTGCAGAGTTAATTTACAGGGCTCATTTCCTCCCCTCGCCTTCCTGAGTGCTTTGTCTCTTTTCATACTTTAGATTTTGGCTAAAAAGTTGCTTCCCAAGAGAGGCTTTATCTAAAATCCAGTATCCAAAGTAAATATGTCCTCAGAATTCCATTACTTTTCTTGATAGAAAAATTACTTGTTTGCCTTTTTTAATGTTTATGTATTTTTGAGAGAGAGAAAGAGAGAGAGAGAAAGAGAGAGAGAGAGAGAGAGAGGCAGAGTGTGAGTGGGGGGAGAAGCAGAGAGAGAGGAGACACAGAATCTGAAGCAGGCTCCAGGCTGTGACCTGCCATGAGGCCACATTCGAACCCACAAAGCATGAGATCATGACCTGAGCTGAAGTTGGACGCTTCACTGACTGAGCCACCCAGGTGCCCCTATTTGTTTGCTTTTTAAATGTGTTTTATTATTAGTTGTGAAGGCATTTGGTTATCCACTTATCTCACATGGCACAATTCCTGATGCATAGTGGATATATAAATTAAAAAAAAAAAGCCTGGAAAAAGGATTGTAGAGGTATCCTCAAACACTCTTACTGTTTTTCCATAAAGACTGTGAAAATATTCACAGTCTTTGGGATTTTTTTGGTGTGTATTATATATTTTTAATTAAAATTCTTCCTTGAGTAATATAGATCCATATGCAGTTGTGATAAATAAGACAGGTCTCTTGTACCCTTCATTCACTTGACCCAGTGGTGCCACCTTGTAAAACTACAGTACAGCATCACAACCAGGATATTCACAGTACAGTCACGATACTAAACATTTCCATCAGGACAAGAGTCCCTCATGTTTCTCTTCGATAACCACACCTTCTGTACTCCCACCTATCCCTCCTTAACCCCCCAGCAGCCATTAAGCTGTTCTCCATTTCCATAATTTTGTCATTTCAAGAATGTTCTATAAATGAAATCAGACAGTATACAATGTTTTGAGACTGGATTTTTTTTCACTCAGCATAATTCACTGGAGATTTATTTTTCTTGCATTGGATCAAGAGTTCATTTTTTTTTTTTTTTTTTTTTTACTGCTGAAGAGTATCCCATGGTATGGATGTACCAAGTCTGTCTGGCCTTTCACCTGTTGAAGGGTATCTGGGTTCTTTCCAGTTTCTGGCTATCACCACTAAGTCTTCTGTGATAAGCTGCATATAGGTTTCCATGTGCACATGTCCTTATTCCCCTGGGGTACATGTCCAGGAATGCAACTGCAGGGTCAGGTAGTAGTTGCATGTTTAGTTTTTAAAGAAACTATTATTAGGAATTGGGGATGGAAATAAGGATGATTTGCCAGAGGTACTGTAAAGAAGAAATTGAGAATATAACAGAAACAGTGAGCTTAGGTGACCAAAAGATATCAGCAGGTTGAAATTGTGGACTGAATCGAACAATAACATTTTCTAAAAGGGACACACTTCAAGTCCTCCCCTATGATTCAATATGAAACATAATGAGGATAAGGAATACAGTATTTATTTGATAATGTTGAACAAACAAATACAATGTGGAGACATACGTTGACAGAAGTGTGGTAATAATGATTGTTTGGAGGAACTCCTTGTCCCAAAATCAAGGGAGACTTCCTTTTTCCTGTCAGGACCTAAATTAATTGTGTTTTTGTTTCCTTTGTCCTTTCTTTTACATTAGCAATTGAATTGACAGTTTAGGATTCCAAAGAATAGATCTAAATCAGAAGTAATTTTCAATAGTGTCTTTATTTTCCACCAAATCTACATCAGATATTATTGGTCGGCGAGGTCCCTTTCCTTAAATTTTTCACATCTCTGTGCAAGTGAAAAGCTCTCCCCCATCCCACCCCAGCCATAGAAAGAAAGAAAAAAAGGATGATCCCTGCCAAGACATTGTTTCTTCCCCAGCGAAGATGTTTTGCTCCCATTTTAAAAATATGTGATATATTCAACAGTGGTAACGCCCCATTATGCTTGGGTCGCTGAGAAGTAGGACAGCTCTACTCTTTAACACAAATGTTATAAAGCAAGGTGCATATTCACTTTCTCAGGATATAGAGCGATAGATATATCAAGACTTCTAGAATTATTCATGCTGTCATTCCCTCCTCCTCTTCAACATAGTATTTCTTGGAAATGCAACAGCCCAAACCAACCTGTGTTGTACCATGCTGTCCCAATGATGTCAAGTTCATGTTCTTTCCAGATGAAGGAAGGGTTAATGGGTGGCAAAAGGCCAAGAATGCCAGCTGGCCTTCAATGGTCCCTGACACGCTGGTGTTCACAACTATCTTGAGTGATACAAGAAGCATATTCTTACTGTATAAGGTGGTACTGTACTCTTTATTGTCCGGATGTGTTTAGAGTATTAAACTATTAGAGTAGTTAAACTATAATCATATTTTGTATATATTAGAAGCAATAAAAATCAGGATTCTTACAGATTAAATCCAGTTCTCATCGATTATATTTGAGTTCAAGTAAGATTAAAATGAAGGTAAACAAGAAAGGACTTGAGTGCACTGATAAGTACAACCATCAATATGCTCTTACGTCAAGCTTTCTGGTACGTGGGTTTCTTCTCTGGGATATGTTTAGAGTTCTTGGCATGGAAAGATAATTTTGGGAGGACAGCTACCATTTTACCATTTTCTCTACATACTATATTCCTGTCTTTATCATTGTCCTTCTGTTTTGGGCCATGCCTGGCTTCCTGATATTGCGGGGAGTCCTCCACAGGGTTTGCTTCCCCTCAACGCTGTTCGGGGTTCTCCCTTTGAGTGGCACAATCCTATTTCCATTTCGCACCTATGTTGGGGAATGTCATCGAAAAGATGTGACTACTGATTGTCCCGTAAGCTGAACCCAAGCCCTCCGAGGCTTCTCACTTCCAAATGTCACCTTCTCCTGTCCTTGGAATGTGGGTTCCACTAGCCTTTTCCTCTCCTAGAGGTTGCTCCAAGAACAGAGTGGAGATGGTGATGCGATGCTGAGAACACCTGTATGGTACATGTGACCGGACCCAGTTAAGGCCTCTTTAGAAACTTCTGAGAATTTGCTGCCATCCTTGTGCTTCTTAAAACTGCCACCTGCCAACCTGGAGTGACCTGCCTCTCTCCCTGCCCTCCGGTTTCAGATTACACCAGAAAAGTTCCCTGGAGGGTTGCAAACCAACAAACTACTCAGTCAAAGTCTCCAGAGGTTGAGCCAGTAAGTATGGAAAACAAAGATAAGAACAAGAAACCCGTGACTCTAAAGCACTGCTAGATTTAAGAACCATTGGCCTCAAACAGATTTGTACTTAATCTTGTCCGAATAATATAAACAAGATATTTAACTCTCTAATCCTTCAAAAAATAATAATACCTTGCTCCCGGGTAACATTTACTGAAAGTCTACCATGTGTCAGATAATACGTGAAGAACCGTATGTACGTTATCTTCTTTAATTTATGTAATAATGTTATGAAGTAGATATAGATATTACTATTAAGCCATTTTACAGATAAACATACTGAGGCTTATTGAGTTATTAAACTTAATAAATAATGTGCCCAAGATCGATGGAGCCAGGATGTAAACCAGGTAGTGTAAGTAAAGAATTCATCATGGTATCTGACACACAGTAGACAGACCATGTACTAATCATCATAAATAGCATCATATAATCATCGTTACTGTTATAATCAAATGCCTCAGCAGTTTCCATCAAATGCTGATCCTCTCCTGGAGCCAGTGAATAGTACATGTCCCACACCCTTCTACTTTGGAGGGGAAGACATTACTAAGTATCTGATGGAAAATCTGCTCTTAGACATCTGTATATCTTACACATCGTGGGTGTTTACAAGAACCCCACAATTTCATTTCATAACCCTGAAATTTAATATGGAAGTAAAGAAAAACTAGGTTCTCTTCTGATGTAGAAAACTCCAGATACATTTTGTGAAAGGTGCAGGTGATGCCAGAATAGGATTTCAGTACCCAGAAAGTCTCCTTCTGTAACTGGGGGGCCCAGGGAAGCTCTGGAATGGTCCATAAGCTTCCCCTCACACGGGCAGTATGGACAATCAAGCAGTCTACGTTACTCGTGGAGGCTGCTTCGTGGGTCAGCCCTTTCTATGGACTTCAACCTTCAATTTCACTTTCTGGGTTTTTCCCCTACATACTGATATTTTAAAATTATGTCCTGCTCAAGTCAGAAGGTGGACTTTAAAAAAAAACAGGTTAGAAGATTTTATTGTAGAAATACATTTCACCGTTTTATGGAACAAATCCAACAATACATAGCTTATTACATGCTGAGATAAGAATGTGACCCAGAAGAAATATACCTGGGTAGTACTGTCCATGCTCAACACGTAGAAAAGGAATGTTTGTGAAACATAAATATGGCACTGTTACCTGTCATGTTGCAGTAGACTTTCAGAGGCCCCAGCGGTCCACTGCCATCAGGATCTATCCAGTAGTAATTTGATGTCTGGCCCAGGTGTTTGTATGCTTCACAGGAAGGCTCATAGATCGCTGGAACAGAATAGCCTACATGAGAAAGGTGCAGCGCAAATGGCTCCCCAGATAGGTGCCCCAGCCACATCCAATACTGGCCAGCCACTAGCGAGCAGTATACCCTCCTGTTGGGAGTGGCATTCTTTTTCTCTACCCTTAAATTCATGATTTGGTTCTTACTCTATAAGCCTTTTTGACCTAACAAAGATAGCGAGTTCCTGCTATGGCTTTATAGTTGGAAAAAAATATAAACCAAACAATAAATTGTTAAATAAATGTAATGTTGCATTAGGGCTCATGATTGTTGAAAAAATATTTAATCTGTAGTTATTTATATATGTCATCTCCTTACTGTAGGGGGCTTTATTTTGAAAGGCCATAAATATTGGTTGTTTTGTTGGGCTAAAAGAAAAATCCCCCCCCCTCACACATACACACACACACACACACACACACACACACACACACACACTTTTTTTGCATAGATGGCATAAATTTTCCTCAAACAGCATGGGATTTCTAATCTTCCTTCATTTAAGAAAAAAGGAAAGACACATCCCTGCTTCATTTTATTATAGGTGTATTAATGACATCACATCTACTTTTTGTGGAAAGCTGACATCAATGTAATTAAATTACAGGTTCCTTTTCATTGTTTTCCCTTTTGTTCCAATGCTCCCAACACATTTTCTTTTCTCACAGAGACTGCATCTGTTTTTAGAATACAAAATGGACGTTTACATACCCCCTTTGTAGTTACAACTTCTGGAATACCATTGGGAAGACTTTTTAAAACAGCTCCACACTGACATTTATGATGACTTTGAAACATGTCTTTCCACACTTGCTCTTGGCCAAAAGGCCGAGAGGCGATTGAAAGAGGTCTTTCCAAAACTAAGAACTACTTCTGGTAAAGAGCTATCATCAGATGCACACAGAGTACAGTCTTTTGGGAAAGTGCACTGGAATTCACATGGCTGGGAGCTGTCATTCTTCAACGACGGGTCTGATTCCAGGACCTCCCTTTTCCACCTTCCTCTCCTCTTCCATGTTCTCCGTGCCTCCCTTTGGCTGCCTGTAGTTTCCTCGCCAAGATGTTAGGCCTCCGATTCTATTTCACGTCAACAACCACACACCAGACTAAAACAATTCTCAAATGCTTTGTTTTACTTAACCCTTCTTTCCTCCTTCCATTCTTTCTGCAAATTATTGAGTACCTATGATGCGCTGAGCAGGGATTAGGCAACACAAATACAACTGTAAGCAATACAGATAAAGAGCCTTTGGAGTAGGGTCTGTTCACTAATTATTGTGGTATTACTCACGCATTAAGGTGCCACTGGAAGGGGTGAAGATGGAAAGTTATGCAGGGCTCACACGCCTTTTGTCCCAGTGTGATGATTAATATGCCCAATTTCAGTCTCCCAAGTCTCTTATTTGGATAATAAACTATGGTTGCTCTAATTCTGAATGCCATGCCAACTAAAATATTGCAATAAAGGGCAGCGAGGAAGAGTTTTTAAACCCTTCAGCAGGAAGATGCTATAATTAGATGTAGGTTTTAGAGAGAAAACTCCTGTAGCAAAACAATAGATTTTAGGGAAGTGATTCAGAAATTCATGAGCTCACAGAGGCTGTCATTGCCATAGGCCAGGGGAAGGATGACTGTTTCCATAAGAAAGTGCGAGGATGGATAAAGTATACGGCACTGACTCACATGTTTTTAAAATCAACTGGAGACGGAGACCAGGTGGGTGTAGGGAGTTAGGAAGAAAAAGAGTTCAGAATGACCTAAACGCACCATTTCTAACCGGCTCCTATTTTTTTGTAACCTCTCTCCAGATAATTACAATTTTTGTGGGTAGCTCAAAATGATCCAGAATGTCAGGTTAGAATTCTAAAGTTCTCCCTTTAGACCCTTTGGCCAATCTGCCATTAAAAGCTTTCATGTTTCTTTTTTTTAATATTTAATCATGAGTCACTCTCTTTTCTCCCGGTAAACACCCCATTTTCCTTATCGTGTGGCATCTGTTTACAATAATCACACTATTAATTGGTCGTCTTACCCAAACATGTCTTCACTTTCCCAACAAATTATTCTTTTTACCCAGTGTTAGTCTGGTCCTAAGACATACTTTCATTATGTTAAAAAAATATGTAATGAATTTTCAGTCTCTGTGATATTACATCCCAGATCGCTATCTATGCCTACAAGACCTTTGACAAACCTAAGAGCTGTCTCCTGGTTTTGGTGACCTGCCAGTGTAAACCTCGCACAATGGTCAGGCAAATTTGACACAGGGTCTTGCTCACCCTTTCTGGGGTTACCTTTATCTGCAATACACTACAAGCCTCTTTCTCAGTCTACCAACCTTCTCTACCAGAGTTAACAATTAACGCAAAAGTGCGAAGAAACAGGACTCTGCAATCAAACAGACTTGGGCTGAACTGACTCTGCAAAGCACTATGTATAGAACACAGGTAAAGTGCTTGATCTCACTTAGCCTTGTCTGGAGAAGAGGGATCGGGTACATTGCAATACAGTGACAAGAGCTGGAGGATATGACACCACCAACCGCTTCACCTTTCTATCTGGCCCATGGTCAACATTTAAGAGGTGGAATTTTTATGATTAATATACTACTTATTAATTAGGTCCTACTCACAGTCCTCCTTTCTTAAGGAGGGCCTCCCTAGTCAATGGTCCGGTCAATACACCCATCTTTCTGTACAATCTGGGGCATCCGTTGCTCATCTCACATCCTGTAATACCTGATTAGAGTCCATTTAGGACTTGATTGACTGTTGGTAATGGAATTGCATACACAACCATTTTATTTCCTAATAAGACTGTGAATTATCTTGCGGGGAGGGTCTAGAAGATACATTTCTCTTTCCTACTCCATGCAATCTAACATGGTAGATGTTTAACAAAAGCCATCAGAACTAACGAAAGCATGATCTGATGGTAAGCGCGGGTAACTCCTGCACGTCTAAGAAAGCATCTAAGCACTCTAAAGAGGGCTACAGACCTTAATGTGAGGAACTGACTAAGAGCCAATTCTGAAGGCTTGTAGATGAGGGAAATCTGGGTGTGCAAGCGGCTTGTCTCTTTGTCTTCAAAGCGTGACTGTTATTCTGTGTGACTTTAACCTACAACTGGCTTTCTGGCTGCTTTTGCCTCATCGACACAAATGGACACCAAGTACTTCAGTCCAAACTTTATCATGTGTGAAAAATCAACTGGACAGCTTGTTAAGATGGGGATTCCTGGGCTTCCCCCCAAAGATTCTGATCCAGCAGAGAATTTGAAGTTGTAATAAGCTTCCAAGTGAGCCTGATACTGCTGGTCCTGACTGCATGTTGAAGGACCCTGCTCCAATCCTGGAAAAAAGTTAACTCTGGAAGCGTAGGCTAATTCCTTTTTTAAATTTAGATATAAAAGGAAAAAAAAAATAGAACACTGAAAGGCAAGACAGTAGAGTTTTAAATAAGGCTGGAATGCCACCTCACTTCACTCAAAATAATGAAAAGGGAGTGGGATACAGACCCCTAAATAAAAATAAGGGTGCCTGGGTGGCTCAGTCAGTTGAGTGTCTGACTCTTTATTTCGACTCAGGGATTGAGCCCTGTGTGGGGCTCCGTGCTTAGCACGGAGCCTACTTGAGATCTTCTTTCTCTATCTCCTTCTGCCGCTTTACCCCATTTGCAATCTCTCTCTCTGTGTCTCAAATTAAAAAAATAAAACCCTAAATAAAAATACATGTCAAAAGAAACACACTTGGGTGAACGCACCCACATGGTAACAGTGATCATCTTTGATTAATAAGACTATGGATGAGATAAAACTTCATACTTTTCTGTTTTCCATACTACTTATAATGTGTTTTAGTTACACTATCATTAAAAATACACTTGCAAAATACATATCTCGAATAACGGCATGGAGGTAAGATGGCAAGTACAGCTCAGTATAATGAAAGTGTATTAGTTTTTTAACTGAATGAGGAATGAAGAGATAAAAACTGAGAATAAACTGAGGGTTGATGGGGGGTGGGAGGGAGGGGAAAGTGAGTGATGGGCGTTGAGGAGGGCACCTGTTGGGATAAGCCCTGGGTGTTGTATGGAAACCAATTTGACAATAAATTTCATATTAAAAAAAAAGTTGATTCAACATTTCTGTCATTTACTACATAGAAACTCCCTTTAACTTTTAGTTTTCTTAGCTGTAAAATGAAGGCAACGATACCTCCTTCACTGTTATTGTAACGATTAAGTGAAATCACACACACTTTGTCAACTAAAAAGAATTGAGTATATTGACATTTTAATGCAGAGAATGAGCTAACCAAAGCATTTACCCTGCATGCCTCAGCCGGTTAGCTTGGTATCCAGTAGAGGCATAGCTGGGTTGTACAATTTGTGCACATGAAGCCTGAGGAGCTGAGAGAGCACAAGGGCTAAGGCAGAAGCCGATGAAGAAAGAAAAGAGTGTGAGCCATCATCAGTGATGGAGTTTTGCTAGGAGACTGCTGAAGAGCAGAGAGGCAATTGGGCCTATGGGGAAATAAACAGACTCATCAAGTCCATTGATTTATCGGAAAAATAATTTTTCTCTGCTGTGACTTCTAGTCCCAAATAAAAGGTCTCATATTAGTCTACATATTCGTAAATAAATCTCAGAGGTTCAGAAATACTATGATTGAACACATTAGATTGGATTTCATAGCATGTAAAATTCCAGAAAGTGGTGAATCCTAAGTATATTATACACATTTACTAAACAATGAATGTTGTCTGTCTGGTATCATACTAGGCACAATGGAAAATGACAAAGTATGGCTTTATTAGTTTCATGTGGCTGCTGTAACAAATAAGCAAAGATTAACGGACTGAAACAACACCAACTGATTATCTTACGGTTCTGGAGAAGTTTGAGATGGATTTCCCAGGCTAAATTCAAGGTGTCTGTGGGGCTGTTCTCCTTCTGAAAAGTCTGGGGAGAGTCCATTTTCTCACCTCTTTCAGCTTCTAGACTCCACCCACATCCCCTGCTCATTGTCCCAACTTTCTATCTTCTAAGTCAGTCCTCCTCATGCTCCATTATTCTGATTCTCTGCTTTCCCTGTCACATCTCTTTCTCTGTTTTAAGGAGCCCTCTGATCACAGTAGGCACACCCAGACAATCCAGGATAATCTCACGCAACAGGCCTTAACTTAATCATGACGTCCCTTTGCTGCATATGGTAACATATTCACAGGTTCCACAGATTAGGACCACTGGGGGTGGGGAGCATTATTCTGCTTATCACAACTATATAAAAATGTTATGACTGCTCTACTTAATGAACAAATTTTATTAGGCATCATATGCGTTCCCAGTGTTGCCGAGTAACAAAAGTATCAAGGAGAGTAACAAAGATGGAAGAACAAAGTCAAAGGTTGTACTGAGCTTTAAAGGTCCATATGGCCCTGAGGTAAACAACATGTGCATCCTCTGCCCTCTCAGTCCCCACCAGGGACCACGAGACACTCCCCCTGCGCGTGCGCACCCACGGCATGAGGCATCTGAACGATTGTCAACTCTCTGGCAGAGGGAAGAGCAAAGGGTTGAAGAGGAAGGATGTGCAATAGGCCTAACGTGCCAGCAGAAAAGCACAATTAAGGAATGGTCAGAGTGTAGACAGAATATAAAGGAGGAGCTACATCTGAGAACTCTCAAGAGTCTGAACTGCTGCAGAAAATGGGAACAGAAAGAGGACCGAAAGAAGGCGATACATTTAGTGAGCCTGTGTGAGGGACTTCCAATATTTCAGGGCGGTGGTATTTATGGAAGCCAAATTATAGGGAAAGGAACTAGTTGGTGGAATTGTGTGATGACCGCACCGTTGTAGGAATTTGAACATGAACACAAAAACAGAATAATCATTGACAGAGATTGCTAAATTCATGAGGGAGTTGTTGTTAGGATGTGTGAGACAGATTCATTTTTTTTTTTAAGTGGGTATTTCTCATTCTCAAACCAACGCTTTTTGATGAATTTTGAAAAATAATACACAAAAAAAGATAACGTTTTGTTTCTTGCCCCAGCAACAAATTTTGGTGAGCTTGTATTTTTTTCTCTTTTTGAAAGCCAAGGCCCTCTTCTTGCCTCTGTGTAGACTTCCTTCAATGGTGTGAGAAGATAAGGTAACTGCTCACCATCCAGAATCCATGATGGCCATGCTCTGTTAGCGGCTGTCAGGGACTTGTTACCACCTCTCTCCCACCAGGAAGTGAGCTCTAAATTCTGATGATCGATTTTAGATTCTGGAGAATTTTTTTATAAAAGCAACAACTTTGTCTGCAAATGCATCTTTACCAGCACTGTCTAGACTCTGATTTAAAATAAGAAGAAAACAATAGTTTCCTATTTGGCAAAAAGAAAAATATCACTTTTCATTACTGTTTTATTTGCATTTTTGATTAATAATTGGACATTTTATTTTCAAATGCATATTGGAGAGGTTTTCAAAATCTTTTGTGGGTGTACAGCCATGAGTTTTGGCCATTTATTTTCAGCGTTCTTCTATTGACTTAAATTGGCTGTAATATAAATGAAGACTAAAATCTGTGTTCTCTGATATTGGTCTTCCCTATTTTATCTAACAGCTTTGAAAATGTAGTTTTTGATGTATAAATATATTTTATGCTACCAAATATATTAAGATTTCCACTTTAAAAACTGTTTTCACAGCTCTATAATATTATTATTCACAGCATGTAATATTATCCTCCATTTATGACAGTAAAGATCTTGGATACCATACTAAGTAGTGATTAAGACATACAAACACATATGATTAAAAGATTAAGGTACCAGGGAATGGAGAAGAAAGCACATATCTGTGATTCTGTATCATGGCTTCAGTTTTCACATGAACATTGATGATTTGCAAAGGACGCTGCTATGGATTGAAACGTATCCTTCCCAAAAAAGATGTTGAGGTTCTAATCTCCAGTACCTGTGATGGTGACCTTACTTGGAAATAGGTATTGAAGATGGTTAAGTTGAGATGAGGTCATTACAACCGGCCTAACCCAACTGGACTTATAAAAGGGGGACATTTGGACACAGAAACAGATACAGACAAGGGAAGACCATATAAAGATGCAGAAAGAATGCCAACTACAAGTTAAAGACTGTCTGAGGTCACCAGAAAGAAGCTAGTAGAGGAATATGGAACAAATTCTCCCTTACAGGTCTCAGAAGGAATCAACCCAGCAGACACCTTGGTTTTAGATTTCCATCGTCCGAAACTTTGAGGCAACAATTTGCTGTTAACTCACCTTGTTTGTGGCTCTTTGTTACAGCAGTCCTGAGAAACTAATACAGACATATAGGTGCCAAGTGACTGGGCCAAGTTCTCCTCACGCTACATGCAAGCTTTTTCAACTTATGGATGATGTGGAGGAGGACTCTCCACCATGTTTCACTACTATAACTTTAAGAGAGAAATATCTTTCAGATAAAATAATTATTTTTGGCTCATATGTGCAAGGTCTTATGTTGGGTGCTCTGACCTTATGGTGGCTCTCTTATGTTGGCTCTCCTTGACCCTTTCAACGTATAATTTGCGATAGGTGTGTAAGCATATGATGTATATCCTTCCCATTATTACCTTCTACAACATATGGATCTCTAGAAGTCGTCAAGGATGAAATGTGTTAGAAAATTAATCACAAGTAAAAAATTAACATGTATATAAAGGTTATGTTTGGAACATCGTAAGTCCTCTCCTGATTGCCCAGAAAGGGAAAAGTTCACTTCTAATGATTTGATATAAAATTAGAAAGAAGCATAAAATAATTTTATAGCTCATTTGCTAGTAAATGCTGTAATGTGACATTTTGGGTATTGATGGTTTATGAATGTCTTCACTTTCCTGCTCTCTTAGAGTGGAAGGACCACATACTTTTTACAGACTTGTGTAGGGACCAGGAACAAGAGGCTAAAAAAGGGGAAGTTCGTTCACTGGACGTGCCACCCTTCAATTAACAAAGAAGTCTTTTAATGGAAAATACGGATGCACCAAGAAATGACAAAACGGTTGTTCTTGGCCCTTGAAAGGGGCTTGGGGCATATGTGAATTGGTGACATTCAGAATAGGATAGTCTGTGGGACTAAGTCACCTTCTGATCTTAATGTTTCTTTCAAAAATAAATTTATCTACTAAAATATTTATCATTTGAAATCATGAATTTGATTTTCTGCTCTCAATCAGGCCCTAGTGAATTTGGTTGAAGAACCTACTTTTCCCAGAATCTCGTTATTCCTGTTAAGGTAACTACTTGTGCACAACCAAGCTGGAAATCCAGGGAGGCAGCAGTGGCCTGGAGACCTTCCCTGTGAGAGCTCCCTAATTCTAAGACCATGCAATTATTTTTAATTAGCACAATGTAAGTTCACAATACCTAGGTCCTCATTAACACTTGAATATTAACCTCATATGTTCTCTGTCTCTTTGAATTTTTTTTAAAGCTTGAATGAATGCCCTGAATAAACTACATTATATCCCGGAGGAATTATTGTCTCATAATTGGCACATAGCAAATGGTGGTGATAGAGAGAGAGTGGGTTTCAAACCAGATATTCTGCATGCGAATATTATGTCACGATCCTTCCATGAGTGCAATTTCTGTATGAGATGTTATTCATTATCATTCTCTAATGGATTTTTTGCCTGTCCAAGTCTCAGGGGAAAAGGGTAATTAGAAGGTGGAAAAAAAAGGAAAAAGTTTTGATTTCTTGTTCATAAATCAATAGCTTATATTTATCTTCCCTGACAAGTCCTTCAAGAAAATTGTGGAAATAAAGTAAAAATCTACATTTATTTTTTTCATTTCTATTCTTTCTCTTACCCACATCTATCCCATTTCTGCCCTTTGTTTGATTCTTCCCAAGTCCTTCCGTTGTTAATTGTATTGACTCAAAGGTACTATTTTAAAGAAAACAGTAATCCAAAGTTTGCAACTCTAATCACAAAACCACAACTCTTTGACTCTATATCATCATGACTGCCATATTCCGTGGTGATGTCAATATCCATACTTGACATTCTATGACTCCCACTCCACAGAACATAAAATTGACTGTTTTTCATGACTCAGTCTGGAGAAGCTCTACCCGTATTTTCTTCATTATTACTTTTAGGATACAGAAGATGAGGAGGAGGAGGAGGAGGAGGAGAAAAGAACATATAAAACCAAACAGCCGTGCTATAAACTCATGCTTTCTCATTTTAATAGGTCTCTACAGTGGAGCTCAGCAACCCTACTGATCATTAGCTTAGATCCTATAGAGATTGGCTCTATTGTCTCTTGCTTCATCTACTTAATCCTCTATTTCCGTCTCTAACCTTATCGTTCTCATTTTCACTGTGTCCCCATTATGAGACTATGAACACTGATCCAAATGTGTTGGCACCTGTATTCCCCTCCTTCAATATAACTCTGCCCTACATCGGTCCTTTTCCCTTTCCTCCTAATTATTATTATTATTTTTTGATATCTACTAATGTGGTACTATTCTAGTGCTATGGCTTATACTAGAAATAAGTAAAATGAATCGCAAATCCTGGCTCTGAGGAATTTGCTGTCTAATGTATGGGGTAGACATGAGGAGAGATAAAACACTGTATAATTTGCTAAATGTTATTAAATAAAAAGAGATATAAACAAAGTATGCCAACACTTTAGGTAGGGGATTGGACAACTTGGCTGAGGACAGTCTGATCAAGTCAGACTTGTGGCTCACATCTGTGAAGTTACTTAAAGCTGTCTTAAAGGATGAGTAGGAGTTCG
The DNA here is from genome assembly GCF_022079265.1 of Lynx rufus. Classification (NCBI taxonomy): domain Eukaryota; kingdom Metazoa; phylum Chordata; class Mammalia; order Carnivora; family Felidae; genus Lynx; species Lynx rufus. The sequence continues at coordinate 161,411,697 of NW_025814856.1, read as the reverse complement.
CAGGAAGAGGAGAGAAGGGTCCTTCTTTACTGCTCCTTTCCAATGCCATGTTATTTCATGCTGGTCTTCAGATACTTCAAGATAATTATTTCCTTGATTTTCTTTCTCTTCTGTTCCCATTAGCTCCATGCTCTTTGTCTGTTGATTAGCACCGATCTCTTCTATCTTGGTTGGTAGAGGGGGAAAAATATGCCAGTTGCCCTCTGGTCCTGTTTATCAAAGCAACCTAAAGGAACGTCTCTTTGTCAGCACTTACACCTGAATCCCCTCAAGTCGGAAAGTTATCGCTTCTTCCTTGTTTTCAGGAATACCATTGATGTCTACATTAACTTCTGACTAAGTCCTCCTTCTCTGAGATTTCAGTAGACTTGGTCACTGTTGACCATCTCCTCACTGAAACTTCTTCTTCCCTGTGTTTGTGTCCTCACACTTGTCTGATTCTGACCGCTCCTTCCGTGTGTCCTGAACTGTCATTTCTCTTTTCCTGGCCTATAGAGAGAACTATTCTCTGGGGCTTGTCTTCAGTGCTCTGTCCCTGCCATGTGCACAGAAGGATTCGTTCACTACTCTTAAGACTTTTCACCTAAAGAAAGGCGGAGTACAAGTGGAACCCAGGCATTCTGGCTACAGAATCTCTGCTCTTAAGCCGTGCTGAAGTGTTTATACTAATCTCATCATTATGTTTTACTATTTTTTCATATTCATACTAGTTTTACTATTTATACTATTCTTATTATAATTTTCAAGAAAAAATCACCGTTTAGTCTTACTGTTGAAAGATAGTTTGGAGAAGAGGCTGTGTTTCACTGAAGAAGAGCCTCCTTAAGGAAGAGTAGATTTTTATTTATTTTTTTTAATTTTTTTAAATTTTTTTTAGGAAGAGTGGATTTTTAAAATCTATACCCTGTGTGTATCTGCATGGAGAAAAAACAATGGAGTGAGAAATTCTCCAGTTGTTTTTAGCTAAACAAGACTCAGTTTAACAAAAAAAAACCCAAATCTGGCTCTGATTAGCAAGTACTAATGCCTTTGCAAATTTCAGTCATTTTGAGTAAAGATGTCCTTGCGATTCAAAAATAAAAAACATAACTATATCTTATATTACTTTACAGCTGAAAAATGTTTTACTATTGTTTATCTAATTTAATGAATGAGGCTGTATGCCTGCTTTTAAATGCCAAATAAAGTTGTCAGAATTTAATGAGAAAAAAAACTATGGGAAAATATGAGTATTAAAACTCGAAAATGACATAGACTGTGTCCCCCAGTGAATCATACCTCCCTCCATTCGTGCTCTCGAATGGTCTCCCCTGCCACTGACTCTGGATCTGATCATGTGACTTGCTTTGGTTTAAGAGACATTAGAAAATGTGATACAAGCTTACGTTTGCAAAGTCAGTAGCCATTCGGGCTTCTCTCCTCTTGCCCTTGAGAACACATTTGCTACCATGGGAAGAAACCGAGGCTAGCTCACTGGAGGCACATGGCCCCACTGGGAGAAGGATTAACCATCAGACTTGCGAGTGAGGCCAAAACAGACATCGAGCCCCAAGTGAGCTGTCAGTTGGTTGCACCTGCTTGAATTAACCCTGGTGAGACTAGTAAAAGGACTGCCCTATTCCATGTCGCTAACCTGTTATCACGGCCAGATCAAATTGTTGTGGATTGAAGCCACTACATTTTCAGGAGATGTTAGGCTGCAAGATAACTGACAGGTGAGTCACACGCTCATAGGCGTGTCTTCTCTGGTTTCTTTTACCAAAATGGGATCACACTATGCAGGACCCCATTTATTCAGCTGTTGCCTGCTGAGGGTCTTAACTTTGTTTCCGGGTTTTGCTACCATGGCCATACTGCAGTCAATATCACTGAAGTTTACCTGATTTGCAGTAGACAGATTTCTGGGTGAGCAGTTGGGGCTGATGTCATAAGGCATGGAACGCATGGTGCTTAGGGACCATGAAAACATTAAGGACCTGGCAAATGTTTAAATCTTTAATTTCTTTTAAAATTAGAGGGGAAATGGGGCGCTTGGGTGGCGCAGTCGGTTAAGCGTCCGACTTCAGCCAGGTCACGATCTCGCGGTCCGTGAGTTCGAGCCCCGCATCGGGCTCTGGGCTGATGGCTCGGAGCCTGGAGCCTGTTTCCGATTCTGTGTCTCCCTCTCTCTCTGCCCCTCCCCCGTTCATGCTCTGTCTCTCTCTGTCCCAAAAATAAATAAACGTTGAAAAAAAAAATTAAAATTAGAGGGGAAAATGAGTAAGAATGTGGTAATAATGAATCCAGTCTGGATTACAGTCATTTTCACATCAACACAGTTCACAGCTCTGAGCTGTCAGCACAGAGCCCAACGCCAGGCTCAAACTCGGGAGCCGTGAGATCATGACCTAAGCCGAAGCTGGACACTCAAATGACTGAGCCACCCAGGCGCCCCTCTATTTTTCATTTCAACAGATATTTCAGGAATGCTTTCTGAAGGGCTGTAACAATTTCCATTTTTACCAGAAGTGGTAAAAATGAATGTATCCTTTTACCTTCTTCCCATCAGCAGTAGATATTATCACTCTTAATCGCCACTCTGATCGATGTCAAGCGGTCACTCACTGCTACTTAATTTGCATTTCTCTCACCATGAGAGAGATGGGAGTTTTTTTTTTCCATAAGTTTACTGGCCATGTAGCCATGTTCTTTCTGTGAACTGCCCATTCATCATCTTCGTACACACTTTCTATTTATCTGAACTGTTTGTATCTGTCTTAACTGCTGCAAACGTTACTTGCCAATTAATTATTCGTAGAGTGACACTATTTAGAACACATGTACCATGCAAAAGTGTTGGATTTTTACATATCCTAGATTGCTTTGGTTAACGTCACCCCAAAGCCTCCTTTGCACATCTAGTCTCCCCTGCACATCTAGGATTTTCAAGGTTTATTTTTTTTTTTACATATAAGTCTTTCATCCAAGTTAGCTTTACATTTAAATGTTAAGAAATAACAATTATTATTTTATTTATTGCCATAAACCTGAGAAAAAGACAGATATGGTAGGCTGACCACAGAATGGAAAGAAGGGAGTTCATGTAATGTCTCTGGAGTTATTTTCTATTATAAAAAAGAAAAAAGTGAATTAAGTCACGTGTTTTCAAACTGGGTCCCATGGAATCCTGAGGCTCGCAGTGGTTCTTGGGAGACTTATATAAAAAAGAGAGGACTATTCCCCCAAACGGTGAGGATTTAAGCTTCATACAAATCCTATCAATTACTGGTGTATTTTATGTGTCAAGATTTCACCTATGATTTTATTTGAGGGGGGAAATGTCTTGGGGAAAAAAAAACCCAAACCCTGGATTCTATTTTTATTAGTGTTCATTATTATTATTATATTCTATGATTTTAGAAAAGAATCAAAGAAAGGAAAAAAGAGAAAGCACAAAAGTGGGGAAAAGCTTCTACCCTGATTTTCCTCACAATGGTATGAGGTGGGTATCACCATCCTCAGAGACAGACGCAGCTTTTCTAGGGCCTGAAGTTAATACATTTCGGAGGTTTCCTATAAGAAAAAAAGAATATTCAAATGCCTTCAGATGAGAATGTAGCTATGAAAATGGGCTGTGGGAGTGCACTTGTAAATCATTCCTAGACCGGGATGCCGGCAATGAGTAAGCAATATACAGAAATGACTGCAGGCCACATGAATACAGTCGTTAAACCCAAAGCTACTCTATCTCCAACTCAACTTCCCTTCGTCCAGGTACCAAAAATGCTCAGAGCTGCTCCAAAGCTCCCCAGGGTGCCACGGAGGAAAGTCGGAGTGAAAAGAGACCGGGCTTCTCGCAACTGAGATACCTTGCACGCTTTCTGTGAACGTACGTGAACTTACCCTACACCAATGAGGGCTCTGAAGCCTGAGCTTTATTCGCTTCAGAGTGGATTCCCAGTTTACAATGAAGAAACTAAGGCCCAGAAAGATTTAGTAATTTACCAAAGTCACACAGCTTGTCACTTCCAACAGTTGCTCCACCTCAGGTCGTGTTACATCTACCGTCCAGCATGGACTCTTACGGTCTTGTCTGCTTTTTGTAGTGCTTTTCAACCTCTGAACAGTTCAAATGTCTCATTGAAAAAAAAAATTAATTTAAAAAAAAGAAGAAAAAAGGAAAAAGATACTTATCTACTTTAAATGAGAAAAAGTGTGCCATAGGTGGGGAAGCATTCTTACTGATAAATGACTTTAGATAATTGAACCCTTACACTGCTGGACTGTAGTCATGGTGCCGGGAAATTCTAATGAGACATCAATTCTGTGTTAAGGCCCTTTTGAAGATTAAGATATCCATGGGAAAAGCACTCTTAGGATTTCAAAGCACTTATGGACTGAGCTACCTGAAATTCTGGAAAGCCTTCATAAGGAGACGCCATGAAGCTGGCTCTCCATCAGAAGCACGTCCATTATTGGGGCAACAACTGTATTATCCTGCTTGATTTTTCTATTACCCGCTCCGTTGCTGGACGATTTCATCTAAATCGCTAGTGATTAAGTAGGATCCCATATACACAGCACCTAGCATTGTTCCATTTCTTTTCCCTTGGCAAACACAGAAAGGCCAAACTCATTGTAATCATTAAACACAATGTAAGAAGGGCAGAAAATATTCTTTTAAAAAGTTCTATGCATTCCAAGACCAAATAGAAGTATATCGAGTGTAACCGAAGTTCTGAATAATTCATGCTCTATTCACCTTACCTTACTGTGCACAATTGAAAATTGGCCATATTGATTTCTTGCCCAATATACAGTGAAACCTCATTTATCTGACATCATTTGGGAATGAGCTGTTCATAGAACCACAGAATTTTAAAGCTTGAGAAGACGTTGGAGTCATCTCATCTATTTCCCTCATTGTAAATAATTATAATAATTATAACAACAACAGCTATTCAAGCTGCTACTATGCATTATGCTCTTTGCGGAATCACAATGTGCCATTGGTTTTGCGTAGTATTCCTATGAGGTACGCATCACTCTTTCCATTTTACAAACAAAAAACCCGAGGCTTGGAGAGATTAAAATAATTAAAGGCTATAAAGCTTAAAATTACTGAAGCCAGGACTGAATTTAAGCCTGTGGCCTCCGTCCTTAGTCACTGTATCATGCTAGCTCCAAGGGACAAACGTGTCAGAATCTCACCCCCCAAGGCACCCACTTATTCAAGGTCAATTACTAGACCAGGACTTGAGCCTCCCACCTATCTATTATCACATTCCCTCTGTCTGATACAAACTTTAACATAATTGGATCTTTAACATAAATGAACTGATGAACTACTCTCATTCCTTAAGCACTAAAACTCGTTTGATTTTAAACATTTTTAGGGAAAACCATTCTGAAAGTTATTGCACAGTTTTCTGCCTCTCTAATCATACGACGTTAAATATAATTGCCATTTCTTGCTGACTCAGGTTTCCTAATTACCTACATCAATCACTGGATGTTGTGACAACATGGTACCCTCACCAAATGATCCCGGCAAACTTTGTTTCATGGACTTGGTGGTTTCCCTTCTTATAAGCTATGAATGTTTACTGTAGTATTACTGGGAGTGCCAGGCTGCAAATTCTGACTGCACTTCTTGTCCAGACACACAGAAGTAAGATTACTCTTAAAATGTTATGGGTTGGGAAGCAATACCAGCAGGCTTGTTTACACTGGGTTTAGGAAAAATGAAACGAAACAAATCTGACCTCTAGGTTAGAGTCACCTTCCTTGAGGAACGATTAAGCTGTGTTCTGTAGGATAAAGTGGAGATAGCCAGAGGAGGCCCGGGAAAGGGCTGTGGAAACAAAGGAGTTGGGTATGCAGGGTCTCAGAGGCCACAGTGCAATTCTACCACCACAGGACGGAGCGACTGGAGTCCAGAGTTCAAGGTCCACAAGCGGGAGTAGCTAAGACTAGAGATAATCAGGGACCAGTTTTTGTTTTTTTTTTTTAAATGGTGCTCTAGCTTAAGGACTTGAACTTAGTCTGAGAGTAATAGTTTTGGAAGGACTTTAAAGAAAACCGGATGCAGTGATAAAATTGTATGAAAAGTTCCCTTTGGCTATGGTCGGAAGACTGCTCACGAGAAAGTTAACACTGGAGTCAGGGACATCAGCTCTAGAGCAATGGCATGGTTCTGGAAGAAGATGCTCTCAGCAGAGATCAGTATCCTTACTTCTGTAACGAGAAGGGAGGAATGGGCAATCCCAGACACCACTTCCAGCTCTCAAACTCTCCAATTCTGCAGTTTCTGATTTGTCCTTAAAACATGGTCAGTGCTATGCAAAGGAAAACAAGTCTTGACTTGGTGTAATGATCTTGATCTCCACTTGACTGCAGCTGGAAGTTGATAATGTCACTGCGCTGGAGTCATAAAGCAACATGGCTTTTAAGGCTGTTCTGACATTGATTTACTTTCCCAGTCTGTACAAATGTGGAGATTTATGTTACCAGGTAAAACACAACACGGGTCAGCATTCCAGAATCTCAATTTGTTTAGTTATCCTGCGATATTCTGAGGTTATCCTGGTGGAGTGCTGGTGAGTGGACAGAACCATTGTTAGTCCTGGACTCTCACACCAGAACGGTTTTCCTCTTGGCCGGCTCCCTGATTTATGCACTCTGTAAGCGGGAACTCAACACCTAACCTATAGCGGGTCTGCTCCCTTATCTGCAGAATGGGGTATGTGGTAATATTACCCCTTGGAGGGTTTTGTGAAGAGTAAACATTTAGAGAGTCCTGTACTTACTGAGTTCTTTATAAGTACTAACTATGATTATGTCAGCTTTTATCTTCCCAAGGACGAAACTGGAAATGAAAATGATGGGTAAAATGGGTAAAAACATACATAGCGCATATATATATATATATATACTATATATATATATATATATATATAGCATATATATAGTATATTACATATAGTATATAACATATATTATATATTTATACATATAGCATATATAGCACATATATAGTATATTATATATATTATATAACATATATTATATATTTTGTTATATATATTTATTATTTATATATATTTATTAATATAATATATTAAATATATATTATATAACATATTTTTTTTTCCTTTGTAGTAATTAAAGAGCATATTCACTTATAATTCAGATCTAATGTGTAATCAGTCTTAAATAGAAGATATACCCTAGGTAACCTAAGATCAACATTAAACCCAAAGTTGGTATCATTCACCTCTGAAGAAGCTCTATTGAGAGACAGCTCACTACCCTGAAAGAAAACAGAATAATTTTAAAGAATTTTCACCGTTGCAAAGTTCTTACACTGAGCTTCAGACCTCTATAATTTATAACCATGAAGCCAAGTAAGCCAGAAAAAGCCAAATACTTCTTTCTCCTGATACGGCCTATTTTTAATTTAATTGTATGATTCTTGGAAATTAGCTTAAGATTTAATCCTCCTTAACTATACGGAGTTCCTAAGTGCTTCGAATATCAGTTACTGTAAGCAGCACTAACCATAAGTACCCTGTAAAGTAGTTCTCAATTACCTCCTATTGCCCCATAATCCCACCCCAGGGCACACTTCCACAGTTGGTGTATTTTCCTCCAAAATAATTCTTTCCTTCTTCTAGATTAGCACCCCTTACCACCAATAAATCTTCAATTAGCTTCCCTTGGTTCTTGAGTATTGGCCAGAGGGATAAGTGATCTGACCAGCTAATTCGCATCACGATGTGACTGGCCCAGACAATTTTCCTCCGGCCTTTTTGAAAGGCTGCATGTGGAGGGCAAGGTGCCCTTGCCCACCGCTGGGAGGTTTCAGGCACCTGGGCAAACAGCCGAAGGGGAATTTTTATAGGTGAGCGGCCCCCTTTTATAGGTGAGCGCCCCCGACTAGCAAACTATTGCTAAGGCACACGGGGCCAACTTGTGAGGGGCTGGGCACTTTGAAGCCCAGGGCTGCTAGTTGTGGGGAGTGGAGGGAGTCTGGGGGGGGGTTACCAAGAGATGCAAACAAAATGGATTCATGAGCCAACTTCTTTTCTCACAGTCTACTTTCAACTCACCAGCTAAGAAGGAAGATGGATATTTAGAGAGGATAATTAGGAAAGAAGAAAAATACATTCCTTCCATTAACTTTACAGCCTTTAGTTGATGCCCTGGACACATCAAAGTATACATTTCTCTAAAAAAAAAATTCAAAGGTTAATTTTTACCCACTTACTAACGGAACTGCTAGCACTACTCTAGGGGACAGTTGGAAATAGTCTGAAAAAGCCGTGCCCTTCAAGTCGTTGTCTGCAACGAGGAAATTTTCACTGGTCAACAACCCCATCTTATTCAACATCCTCAAACCACTGCTGGACCTTTACGCTACTTGGATTTTGATTTTCTTTTGCTGACCGCTGTTTAGCCTCTTTTGTCCTAAATTTGGCTTTCATCATCTTGAGGAGCTGTCTGTTGAAATGTCTGATGGGGCTTATGTACGTATTCGTCCAGAAAATCGGAATCAAAGAATCGTTACTAACTAACTTTCTTGGGACATTTATAGAGGTCTGTGAATAAACTTCTCAAAATTCATATCAGAAAAAATAATTAAAGAAATAGAAAAAAGCGTATGTGAGAAGCCTTTGATTTGTACCTAGCACACTATATGCAATGTTAGGTACTATGAGTATGAGGAAAAGAGAATAAACTTTAAAATTAGTCCTTCCTGTCAGCCCACTTTACGGTGAAACCATTGGCAGAGTCAAAGCATAAACCCCTAAGTCCGTCTAAAACTGTATAACGGATTTCTGGACCCCTGGAAAATTAAAAATACATTATGGGAGTTACATACATTTCTGGGAAAATGTTTAAAGTGTTTCATTTTTGTGTTAATTTTGTAAATGTTTTTGTTTATTTTTGAGACAGAGAGAGACAGAGCATGAGCAGGGGAAGGGCAGAGAGAGATAGGGAGACGAAGAATCTGAAATGGGCTCCAGGCTCTAAGCACAGAGCCTGAGCACAGAGCCCAATGCAGGGCTTGAACTCACGGACTGTGAGATCATGACCTGAGCTGAAGTCGGATGCTTAATGAATGAGCCACCCAGGCACCCCAAAAGTGTTTCATTTTTATCTGTAATTGAATGAAAATCTCACCTGATCTAGACCGACACCCTATAATTAGGTCATGTCTACACTGTGCCTGCATTGGAGATTTCTTTAGTGTAGAGCTATGGCATCTGTTATAGACTCACTAAAAAAATGGGGGAAATGGCCTACCCTAGATAAATAAGGTCACATTATAGTATTTTCTGGAGAACCTGTTTGATAGTAGTTAGTAGCACATTTACATTGAGAATAAATGCTTTGGTGAAATGCTGTGTCACAATAACTTAATGTTGATCATTTGGAATCAGTTTTTCATTGGGCTTATATTTTTAATGTTTTCTCTTACAATTTTATAAGAGCCATAAGCATAAAAATTCATCAATAGCTTTTTGCTTGTGAATGCTTAAGTAACAGAGTAATGAAAATAATTTAATTCACCATTGCAGGCATGTGTATGTGTATTTTTTACTTATTTGAAAAACACTGGGAGAGAGTGTGGAGGTCTGAGGCCACCTATCAGGAAGTCATATGGGGGTCAAGGCTGGGCTAGAGGACCAGCATATTTTTCCAGGTTTGGGAGTCTCTGATCCAAAGAACTGGCTGGGAGTTGTGGATGATCAGAGAAGGAGCTATCTGTGGGGCCTGGCTGGGCTTTTAACGGACAAGGCACACAGGAAACTGGCTGGATCTTAACGGAAAAGGCGGGATGTGGAGACAGAGGTAGAAAGCGGAAAGGGTGTGTATTCTTGGGTGTGTGGGTGAGACTTGACTTCTATGGGACTTTAGAAGGAAGGACTTGGTGGGAAGGAGGCCTCATCTGCAGGAACAGGCTACAGGCAGTTCGAGGCCATTGTTAAGGTCTGGGAGGGAGCGGCGGGCTATAGGAGTCGCTGTGGGTCTTGACAAGAAAATCGATTGCCATTGGGTGGCAGCTTAGGAACTTCAGCGTGCTGGCAGAGGAAGAGACGCCGTAGGGCCGGGGTGCAGTCAGAGAACACAGTCCTTTTCAAAGAGCATGAACACGAGGACCAGGAAGTGGCAGCCTCTTTTGCTTTCTTCCTCACATTACGTATTACTTGCTTATTTATTTATTTATTTATTTATTTATTTATTTATTTATTTATTTATTTTCTCCAACTAGAAAGTAAGTTCCGTGAGGGCAGGGGCATTGTATTCACTCACTGGAGCGTTCCCAGGACCTGGGCGTGGTCGATGCTCAGTAAATATCTGATAAATGAGCAAAGAGATAAAAATACGTGTGAATTTATGTAGACGAATAATAAACTGGAAAGAAATTTCAAAGAAGGAACTTATTTTTAAAATGCTCGGAAAAGAAACATGCAATGGTACCCTAATCTTGCAAACGTCATATAATGTAATAATTAAAAAAGTTATCTCAGGTAGCCCAGGTGATGCCTAGGTGAATCCTATAAATTCTCAGATGTTCAGACAGCGGCTCCTTCCTCTAGGGAGATGAACGTGTATGGACCTCCCTCTTCCTGTCTGGTTATCTGGTTATGCCCTCCTTTGTGTGAAATGCTATAATCGAGGCTACCGGAACTGCCTCCTGATGTAATAAATGGGGTGATAAAGGAAGTTAGAAAATCCTTTTTTTTTTCCTAGCAAGACCTGTCTTTAAGCCTGTTACAATATACTACTGGAGGCTGAGAAAGCCTATGTTTGCTGATAGAGAGTGGATGTTACCCACCTGTTTGTTCTATGTGCATTCCGAGCTCAGTGCCCTCCTCCTCCTCCCCATCCCCCACCCATAGACGGATGCCTTGGGATAACCGGGGAAAGTTCTGGCAGAGACCCAAGGGGCCAAAACATATTAAGATTATTTCCAAAAATTTTACACACTCAAGACTAGAGCTTCAGGGGAAGTATGAACTCTTTATTTGTCTACAAGCAAGGACGCCTAAGAAACTGAATAATAATTTCCCAGCAGTTATCCTAGATTTGAAGGATTTGCTTACTTCCCTCTTCCCTTTAGACATGGTAGTATATTAAAACTCGAGGAAATGTTAGTCTTCCAGATTATCCCGCGCAGCTCCTCGTTTCACAGGCGAGGAGGGGGAAAACCCAAAGGCGGCGGGCGATGGGCTGAATGCCGGTCACTCGAGACTTCCAACTCTATGTTCCAGCTACACCTATCTTTCCCACCGGGCCTTTTAATTTCTACTGTTTTTAACTAGTTGATCTCAGCACAGCTCTGGCCACCGGTGGTCAGTAGATTCCACTGAGCGAGAGGTCAGTATTTCTCGCCCCACTGGTATTTACCAAGTGCTAGACTTGGGATGAGGGGCTGAGAGGTGGGCTGGCCCTTCAGGGACAGAGAGGCCCCAGGCTTGCTAGTGTCCACTGAGCTGGTGCCATGAGGTTTATGTAACCAAGGGGACGTCGTTGTTTGCACCCTGTGTGCCTGGAATCTTTGAAAAGCCACTTCTGTTCAAGGGAAGGAAGAGCAGAAGGAATCATGGAGAGGCACTGGAGGTATTTCAGGGCCAAGAAAATGGAGCTAACCTCTTATCACCTTGGCTGTCAGTGTGGGAGGAAATTATCACTTGTTATCACTGCCCTTTGACATTCTGATTCCTAATCCTTTCTTCGCCTAGAAGCAACTTGTCTGCACTTTAAACTTTCAAAGTCTTATCTCTGAAATAAAGGTCTGATTTTTATGAAATCCATAGGTTCTGCATACCTGCCAAAGACTCAGGCTTTAATCATTCTCTTGGGAAACTGTCAAAGGTGTCAGTCACTTGACAAAACCATCAGCCTGGAAATCCCTTCGGCATTCAGAATTGTGTGACTGCTCTATTTTTGTTCTTTGGAAGGGTACTGCTAGCTGGTTGCTCTGTACCCTAAGGAGGCTTGAGCCAGATGAAACTGAGCTCTAACTTTTCAACAAATACAATTCTAAATAGTGACATGCCAACCGACTTCAATAAAACCTGACATTATTATTCAGTCTTATAAGCTCTTGTCAGGGCTTCTTGACCTCAGCACCGGCACCGTTGACATTTGGGGCTGGAAGATTCTTTGCCGTGTTTTGCGGGATGTTTATCAGCACTGCTGGCCTCTACCCACTAGATGCCAGCAGCATCCCCCTCCCCAAATGTGACAACCACAAATGTCTCCAGACATTGCCAAATGTCCCCTGGGGGCAAATCCGCCCCTGGTTGAGGACCACTGCCCTACAGGATGCCCCCAAACCAGGTTGAGCCTCTGTGCTGACAGGGAACTGTGTCTGTAAACTAGAAAGTTCAGGGAGCACTGATCTCTTTGGGCCACTGAATGGCTGGCTCACAGGAGAGCAATGCTAGTAAGTTCTCTGAAACTCCATTTCTTCAACCGTAAATGATGATGACAATGAAAGGCTGTGTATACTGTTACTAAAGCCAGGTTCGGTGAAACTAGTATTAATAGTTAATGCTCGTTGCATGACTGTGTCTGCAAAAAATGTTGACTATTGACCATCAATGCAACCGAAGCCAAGAAAACTGTGACTCCAACTGGAACGACCTACCGTCTCTGTAATGCCTCTTTTACCTGGTGTCACTGCAGGGATGGGGTAAAGCACAGTGACGGCAAGATTAATAATAATTAAAGCTCATTTCTTTAAGCAGGAAGCTTAAAAAGTGTTATCTCCTTTTGGCCTGGTCAGCAGGCTTTGAAAGAACTAATTCGACTTTATAAACACCTCACTTTTCTCTCCTTTTTGCATCACTAAAGTATGCGTGCCGTGAACGTATGTCCGTTCAGTTCATTCTGCATTCTGATTTCAGGAAGGTTGACATCCCCCTGGCAGACCGAATTCCAGCTCTGGCTTTGTCACTGTTGTCTCCGTGACCTTGGAAATATTACTTACACCCTAAGGGCTGAGTGTATTTGTGAGGGAGACAAGAGTGGTAACTTTTTGTCTCCTGATGTTCTCACGAGGAACAAGTGAGACGATGTATGAGAAACTGCTTTAAAAATTCTCATACTTAACTCAAAAGTGATATTATTGTCACCGCCGCCGTGTCACCAACATCCCCACTGCCATCCATACACTTTACAGTCTGAACGCCATTCTGGACCTTGCTCGAATAAGGAGGTTAACACTGACGGGCACGGAGATAGCTAAACTCTTATCAGACAGGGGCCTTATCACCCCTGGGCGATTCTACAATTTCCTAGCGATTGGCATAATTTTCCCATGTTCAGCAATGTAATGGAACATTATGGAAATAGTCTGAGAAAAACTTTTTATCCGGCATGCATCATTTTGTGCTCTGTAGACAGCAGGTACACCTACGTCCTCCTTGAAATCTGTAATGACAAAATTGCCTCGGCATTAAAATTTTATTTTATGGGACTCTGTAGCCCTAGCACATGAAAGTATACAAATATACTTTGCTTTTATTTTATTAAACCTTGACTCCCTTGATTCCCTGGCTTTTGCTTTGAAAGAAGTTGGCCACATCCCCATAATAGCTTGATTTAAAAACCACTGTTACTCTGCTCCAGGAATAGGCTGTGATGGGAACAGTTCTAGGAAAAAAGCCACGGTGTTATATTGTCGCCTCACAGTTATCTCCAACAGGGCAGAAACCTTGTCTCTCGTGTCATTGTCTGCTTATTCAGGGGTGGCACACTGCCTGCGTATAGTAATATGAATAGATGAGTGAATGAATGAGTGAACTAGTGAATGAATGAACAATGGAAGGAAAGAAGGAAAGGACGAAGGGAGGCAGGGACTCTGTGTTGGTGTGCTGGGGTTCACTTGAGGCCACGGTAAGTGATGGGAACATATGTAGATACAGAAGATGCTGATATACTCACATTTTTCTGCACTGTTTGATTCTAAAGTGGACACAGCTCTTTGCCATTTTACGACTGGTGTAACCTTACACCTTACTCCACTTCCTATTCTAAAAGGAAGTTTCAGACCTGTGGCCTGGCTCTGTTTTTTGGCTCATCTAATAGCTTCTGGACAGCTACTGAATTATGTGATATGTTTGGGGCTTCTCCGATGTGTCATCAAAAAGAAAAAGAGCCTGGAAGTTATTCCAATATCTTGTTTTCTGGTAGAATATTGATGTGTTCTGATTGGCACTGTGGTGGATTTGCACATGGAGTGGGTTCTCCAGCTGTCCCCACTCCTGTCCTTATGGGACTTACACATCCTATATCTGCCCTCTCCCGTTCCCGTGGGTCAGTGTGGGCTCCTTCCCTGGGGATACAGAATTGATATTAGAAGAGTTCCCTGGACTAGGCACAAGAAAAGAGAAAAAGCTGGTGTGTGTGTGTGTGTGTGTGCGTGTGTGTGTATGTGTGTGTGTAGGAGAGACTGTGAGTGAGAATGAGAGGCTGGTAGGCATAGAATGACAGCCTTTAGTGTTTCAGATTCTTCCTGGGCTCTTCTCTGCCCTCGTGTGTCAGGAATGACCCTGCATCCTTAGAAAACCAATCAAAGTGGCCACAGCACAAAGAATGACAGGTTCGTGGCAACCAAAACCAAGACTGACAGAGTTTGCCTTATGGCCATAATGCTTGTAAACCAGGAAGCCTGACTTGGTATTTCTGAGTTCAGCTACAATTCAGGTTATGTGACGACTTTAAGCACAATGACAGCTTCACCACCTTACACCCGTCTCTCCACAGACCTTCCTGGGCTCAAAGGGAGCCACGGCATCCAAGAGCAATCAGGAAGTGTGCAAAAATCAATAGTCTCCACAGTCCACCCTGAACCAGCGGGGGCAGAAGCAGTGAGTAAATGCCCGCGGCAGCACCGTGAACCAAAAGGTTTCGCAGAGACTCGCCAGGTGGACTGAGCTCCAGCTGATGAGAGCACTCACTTCTCAATCTACCTTTTATTGTCTTTCTCTCATCCTTGTCTCATGATTTCTCCTCCTTCACTTGGGCTTTGCAAGACAACCTCCCAAATAAACTACCTCTAGCCAAGTCCTAGTTTGGGGAACTGCTTTGGGAAGAACCAAAATCATGACAAAAGTCATTTCCTGTCACTAAAAGACTTCACGAGGGGACTAGACAGTTACGTGGCTCACACCTCACTAACTCAGGCGCCTTCCTAGTCTCATCTGACGTCAAAGAGTAAGAAGATTCGGGCCATTATAACTTCAATTCCAGTACATAATGTCTTATCTGACGCTACTTGGTTAAAACCAGCTATGGTCCTAAAACAAGACTCTTAGAATACATCTTGAAAACTCAGTGGGAATTTGCATTATTTGGGGAGACTTTTATATCGTATATAGACTTTTCTTTGTGAGAAATGTTATATACGTGGTCAAATTTTGGAAAACAGATTCTGTACGCAAACAAAGAGTATACCAAAAAGACTTACATTGCCCTGCATTTCCAGTTTTGCAACTTCCTACTTTTTAGGGCCTTGGGTACGATCTCTAAGTTAAAAAAGAGATTCATTTATTTATTTTGAGAGACAGAGAGCACAAGCAGGGGAGAGGCAAAGAAGGAGGGAAAGGGAGAATCCCAAGCAGGCTCTGCGCTAAGAGTGCAGAGCCCAACGTGGGATCCTACGAACGTGAGCTGAAATCAAGAGTTGGATGCTTAACTGACTGAGCCATCTAGGCACCCTGATTTCTAAAAATGTTTGAACCTTGGTATTATGAGCTATAAAATATGAAAAGAAATACCCATCTTGCATAACTCACAGAAATCAGAAGTGCATGGTATTCTACTGGTGCCCAAATGACAGGAAAAACTTAATTTATAGCTCATATTTTAAGGGGATAAGTATAAGTATATATCAAACAAAAGGCACCCTCCCCCACAAAAAGCTATTTGGAAACGTCTTCATTTTATCTCTGCCCACAGTGACACACTGGTGAAGAACACCAGTAAAGCATGTGACTCCACTATTTTCACCAGTCGGGCTGAGATTTTCCACTATACTTGAACTCAAAGGAGTTTCCACCTTCATTTAAATCTAACTGATTTGGTGAACACATACTGAAATACATCTTAGAATGTATTGACCTACATACTTCAGGTTCCAGCTCTTACTTACGGTTGAGGCAAAAATTTAATCCCTGTGAGTGAAACTTTACCTCAAGCTTGGTATCTATATTCCAGACAGGCCAATTATGCGATATTTTGTATAGACTACTAGAACAAGGAAGGATAGAGACTATTTAGTTTTTCCCTACCTCCTTAGTTTGCAAGTCAAAACAAACAAACAAACAAACAAACAAACCCAAAGAAATAAAGTCATCTGCCCAAAGTCACATTGCAAATTAGATTAAAAACCAAGTGAAGAATCTGGACGCTTCTATAACACTTTTTAACAACATTTTCTAAAGCATGTTTTGGGGAGCACTGGCCCCTTGAGATCCAGTAATCCCTGGACCCCCAAGAAAAGGTTTCTGTTATAAAACAATTTTGGAAAACAAGGCATATGTTGGAATAATTAAAAAACCCTTAAATTGATGAGTTATAAAATATGCTTACTGAAGTAAATTGGTCACAGAAAATTTCTTTTCTCTCCACATATCTTAATAACATAATCATCTCTGGTTATGTTAAAAAGCACAGCCCTATTAAATCAAGACCTTCCAGGATAAAGTTCAAGGACTTAAGTTTAATATAACCAACTTGTTATCAACTCACCTACCTGTGTCCCCTGCCAGTCCTGTATATGTTCTCTACATACCCAACTATCTCAGGTCTCCCAACGTGCCTAACATCTCACTTCTCTGGTATTTGTGGGTATGAAGACCCACTTCTAGGTCTTCGACAATGGTTTTTATTCTTTCCTTGCTTTCTCTGTCTGTCTCCCTAGATCTCTCTCTCTTGTATACACACAAACACAAGCGACCTCATTTACTCTTTAGAACACCTAGGAGAGCGTATGTGTTCTGTTCCTTTGATCTCGAAGATAACACTACATCAGATATATGCCCCAGATTTTCAAATCTGTATAAGAATATATGGTGTAAAAACATACATGTTAAGTAAATATAAAGAAAGAAAGAAAGAAAGAATAGGGATAAACTATGCCTGGATATATTCTGTCCCATTTGTTGCCCCCATGCCTGCCAGATATGCCAGTCTAAGGGATGGGCAAGTGAAGCGGCCCATCTTCGATGTTCCCTGCTAAAAGAATTCCACCAACATTGTAGTAGAAAGAGGCCGAGCATGGGACTTCAGACTTCAGGAAGGCATAGGAAGGAAACATTGAAAATGACACACTAGTAGGAGAAGAAATGAATAGTTTCATGGATTAGAACTTTCTGGAAAATATTTGTAAATCTTGTAGGAAGGTTACAATCTTACATAGTGTCAAATGCTCTTGACAAGTTCTGGGAACCAGTGAGCCCGTGTTACTTTCTCCTAGGAGTGGATGTAACGACTGATATCAAATGCAGGCCCTTCTGTTTCCTTCCAGTATTTCTCCTCCTTGGTGTTTACTTGTGAGGGCCTGTATCCTAGCAATTTAGAGGACATCACCTAATGGACAGAGTACAAAACTGGAGCCATGAAAGGAGAGGCCTAGGAGAGGACACACACAGGTGTGTGGTATCTTCCTTCAAAGTACGGTGTTTAAGGGGCAAACGTGGTAAATAAAATCATTCCGCTGAGGAAAAACAGCATAAAGTATGAAGCATCTCTTGGTCCATTTGATTTGATGTTGTACAGGGAGCCATAAGACAAGTTATTCCTATAGAATCTCTACCTCCCTGATCTTGAAATACTACAAAAATACGTTCACATTCTAAAAACATCTTCGAACGCTTTATTGACTGCCAAGGATTTGAGTTCGTGAAAAAATTAACTGAGTTTTCACACCCTGGATTCTGATACCCCTAATATTTTGTTCCAAATATAGCCACTGGATTCTCGGGAAAGCAGTGCGGAAAGGAAGCCAATGAGAGGGAAATAAGGACTTAAAAAAGTGAACAGATTTGAAATTTTAAAAATAACCCAGGTGCTAAAATAGCACATGAAATCTGAGAAATCTGTAGCCATGGAAGAAAGGCTCCCTCCAGTGGGAAAAATATTGACCAAAAGGGTCCTTCTAAACACTTTACGCTTCTTGTACGGTCGTACAATGCTTTCTAATTTCTGCTGGAATAACACAGTGGGGATGTGTTTGATTTTATGAATTTATTCTTCTTTAAAATAACCACAGAATACAGCTCTATATTTGTAGTAGGCAGAATAATGGACACCCTGGGATATATACTTCCTAATCTCTGGAACCTATGAATCTGTTACCTTACCTAGAAGAAGAGACTTCACAGGCATGACTAATTTAAGGATCTTGGGGTGGGAGTTATTCTGGATTATCTGGCTGGACCCAATATAAACACAAGGGTTCTTATGAATGAAAGAAGAGGGCAGGGCAGTCAATGGCAGAGTTATGTGACATGAGAAAGACTGGACCAGCTACTGCTGGCTTTGAAGATGGAAGAAAGGGCTGGAAGCCAAGGGATACTTGGGGACTCCAGAAGCTGGAAAAGTCAAGGGGATCGATTCTCCTTTGGAGTATCCAGAAAAAAATGCACCCTGTTGACACCCTGATTTTAACACAATGTGACCCATTTCAGACTTCTAACTCCCAAAACTATAAGATAATAAACTTGTGTTGTTTTAAGCCAAGAGGCTTGTGGTAATTTTCTATAGAAACAGTGGGAATAACACACATGTTCTGGTGAGTTTGTTTTGTTTTCACACGGTCTCTTTGAAAGGATGTTGACAATGGGCATCATCAGAGCTTCTGATAATGAAATCAAAGCACAACATCTAAGGTTGGAAAAAAGGCTGGCCTCTTTTGTTCAGTGCTAGGCATCTCAGTATTAACGAGATTTATGAAAATACTTTACAGAGCATACCTTACATACAACTCTGCCCACCTGAAGAACTGGAGGGAAGTCTCTGGAATAGAAAGGCATCGGCCCCTTCACAGAGGTGTTCTTCCTACCTTTGTGTGTGTGCATGCTGGACTGCCTCCTGCCTTCGATAACCGACTTCTCTCCCTAATCTCTCACGTTCTCTTTTTCTTTTTTCTAAGTTATTCATTGTGTTCTTAAATTGACCATCGCATGGAGCCGAGCTCAATTTTGTTAGTTCTTTTTATCTACAAAGTTGCATTACTCTTACCTTCAGTGTATTTTCATTCCTTCTTCAATTATGAAATGCTGCAGCCATAGAATAGATATTTTAAAGGACCTTTCCACTTTGTGTGCTTACTTTTAATAGCTACCAAAATTAAATCTGATTTTAAGAAATTGACATACACACACTTAAAAAAAAAAGAGCTCAAAAATGTGTCAAAACAAGTAACAGTGGTTATTTCTAGATAGTGATGCATCGGGTGACTCTTTTTTCCTTTTTTATTCCTTCCAGCATTTCCCCCTTACACATCTCATCTTGAAAACATATTGTGCTAAAGAGACAATATGTCTTTTTTTTTTTTTTAGGACACTAAGATGACTGGAATAAAAGCTATCTGCTAATTCTATTCACTCTGATTTCTAAATGTTTTTTAAGGGCTTGAAATCTTAAGTTTCCAGGACCTGAATTAAGCATTTTAACAAAGAAACAACCAATGCCATATATGCTGGTAGAGACGCCATTGTTCCATGTGATACTCTTATTAAGATGTATGCGGGGTGCCCGGGTGGCTCATTGGTTAAGTGTCCAACTTCGGTTCAGGTCATGATCTTGTGGTTCGTGAGTTTCACCCTGCTCACTCTCTCTCTCTCTCTCTCTCTTTCTGTCTCTGTCTCTCTCTCTCTGTCTCTCAAACATAAAAGTTAAAAAAAAAATTTAAGGAAAAAAGGTGCGTGCAAACCAACCTGCTTCCATTTAGTTTTCCTTGTGCATAGCGGCTTTCTGTAGTTGACTTACACTTGCTTTCTACACTTGTTCTGCCCCTCCAGTGCTACATATATTACTCTGTATTTTAGAAACAATTTTCCTGACATCAGTTAATTGATTTTTTATGCCTTGTTTGAACTTCATCTCTCATAGTGGCTCCCATTTGCCACTTGTCATCACATTTATATTTTGATTCCATTTTCCACATACTCATCACTCATTCGGAGCACAGTGAAGATGTGACAAGGAAGTTCTCCATGACCACAATACTGAGTATTTAAGAGCTCTACAGGCGAGGCTGCTCTTACAGCATTAAGAAGAACTCCTTGTGAAAGCCATCACATCCTATTTCACAAGTTTTCTTTTTAAATGGTGCAGCTGGACTGGTTCCAAATCTTAATAAAATGCATCATCTCTTAAAAAAATTTTTTTAGTGTATATTTATTTTTGAGACAGAGAGAGACAGAGCGCATCTTAATGGGGAGGGGCAGGGGGAGAGGGAGACACAGAATCCGAAGCAGGCTCCAGGCTCCGAGCTGTCAGCACAGAGCCTGATGTGGGGCTCAAACTCCTGGTCTGCGAGATCACGACCTGAGCCGAAGTTGCATGCTTAACCGACTGAGCCACCCAGGCGCCCCCATCCCTGCTTTTGAAAAATTTGTTTTGAAAAATGCATCACCTCTTAAGGTTGTCTGAATATAAACGTTTGTGGGCTGAATCCAGCACAGAGAACTAGAGGGAAGAAAGTATTCGAAGCTAATGGCTCAGAGTCTGCAAATCATAGACTTACACGCCGTGATCTTCACTGTGTTCTCTGCTTTTATGACCCAAACTAACACCACTAAGAATACGTATATACACTAATGTACATCTGTAAATCAAATGGGGTAACTCTTGAACACGCATCACCAGAGTGTGGGTTTGTACTTTAGCCGTACAGGTGTCCCAGCTTTTCAAAAGGTGGTGTGATGTCACTTCGCTTTTGTGAAAGCCCTGCATTAGCACCTGTTCTCACTCATCAAAAGAAATCTTAAGAGAATTTTTGCTTCTGTGGAAAAAAAAAAAAAAAGCAAAAAGCCGAAACACCATTGAGCATTTGTTCTGCTGTGAGTCCTTCTAAAGGCAGCGCCCTCCCCAAGCAGTGAGAGCGGCCTCCCAGCACCTTCCCTGGGAACCACACTCAGCATCCCAGCATCCGGCCACCAGAGCCTGGGGCTGTCTGCGAGCACCTGGGCTTGGTCGTGATGTCCCTGGTGCACCTGTGAGCAAGCAGTGTCCTAAGGTATAAGAAAAACCTAAGGGAGGTTATTCTGGGGGTCTGGGGGATGCTCCGACATTTTCCAGTGTAAATGAACAGCAATTACTTCTTCTCTTTATGCCATTTTAGCTGAGGAAAGGCTTCACCGGAACGCCGTGCTCTCAGAGAACAGGAACACCCGATGGGTTAAACCCGAGCCAACTTAGGAAAGTTGGATTTGCAACTCAACCTCAAATGCATTGTGGTTCCCTGATGCTTCTAAGTGGAGTTTTAATACTAGCTCCTAATACTGTTTTGCAATTAGCCAGCATTTTAACACTGGAGTGAGCAATAAACTAACGCTTTAACACTTTTTTAATTGAAAAGATTAAGACAAAGCTAATTAATTTGTAAACTGTACATAGTGAGTCATTCTGAGTCTATGATGAATTTGTTCTTTTGTTGTTGTTCCACAATGAGTAGCTTTAAAAAAAAAAAAGTACGAAACATATGATTAGCAGCAGATAAGTTTTTACCAACCTCTGGAAATATTTGCCTGTGTATTTTTTGCAATCACATTATAAGAGTTTTATTAAGCTTTCTTGTAACATTTCAAAAATTTGTGATCTCTCATTAACTTATCGAGATTTTGTAAATCCTCTGTTTCTGCTGTAACAACAGAAATCGAGTCGGAATTTATTTTCCAGGAAGAGATGATTTGGGGCTGTTTATTTCAGAATCTGCACTTTTCCATTTGTTCCTACGTCTCATTTAATTATCAGCATACCACACCGTAAGTGCTACCTTAACGTGCAAGCCCTCAATACTTTTCAACTGAAATCTATTGAACTAACTTCCAGTAAGTCTGATCTTGGCCACCTGTCTTCACGCTAGCTTCCTTGCTGTCCCCAGCACAAATAAATGAATTCACATAATCCAACAAATATTTACTGGTGGCCAGTCATGTGCCAGGGCTTACTTAAATGCTGGGGATACAATAACGAACACAACAGGAAAAACTCTGAACTCGTGCAATCTACATTCCAGTCGCCCGTGGCGCGTAATAAAGCCAATTGATGAGTACATCATCTGGCATACTAAAAAGTGAGAAGTGCTACGAAGAAAAAAGTAACGCAGGCAAGGAAGATATGGAAGACTGGAGTGAGGTAGTTACGGTTGTAAATATGGCCATCAAAGAAGGTCCTCGTGAGAAGGTGACATCTGAGCAGCGATTGGGTGGACCGCATAAAGCTCATCGTGCAGTGGGTACACTGAGGGAACGGCGCAGGTAGTGACCCGGATGCCTTCCCGGAATGGCCAGATACCCAGCCTGATATCCAGGGGACGGGCCAGGAGAGCAAGCAATAGGGAAGGTGGGAGAAGCCAACTACAGAGAGGTAGAGGCCAGGATCGTGGAGGCCACTGTCTCTGAGAAGATGTCTGACGGGACCAGGACATATATTTAAAAAGGATCGCCCCAGCTGCTGCAATGAGATGAGACCGAGGAGTGAGACTGAGCCAGGAGGACACTGCTATGGTGAGTAAGGGACAGTGGTGTCCCAGCAGAAGCAGGAGAGGCTGTGAGAGCAGCATTGGCTGATGGACTGGATGTGGCGTGTGCGTGGAGAGCGGGGTCACAGATGGGGTCTGGTCTTACGACTGGAAGGAAGTGCCCATTCTCCTTCCTGGGCCCGGTGTGGGTAAGTTCTCATTGGCTTATACGATCCTCTCCTTCTGCTCACTGTAACATACAAACTCACTTGGTTTAGATCTCACTTTTCTAAGAATCCTGACCTAATTAACCTCACGCTATTCGAAACACTCCATTAAACTACATTCCCTGAGGCACACGACCAGGTTAATTTCGTGCCTTTCTCCTGATTAAAACCGTTTTCTAGCTTTCTAACATTATATTTATGTTACATATATGTATATAAGAGGTTAGGAAATTGGAACACTATATATGGCAGAATATATTCTACCATATGAGAGAATATGTACATATGGTAAAGTTTTTAAATAGATTGCAATTTTTAAGATAACTTTTTAGATCTGATAAATTGTAATCTATATAAAATCTACACAAAAATACATTTATTATATATGTAAAAACCTATACATCTATATCTATCTACCCATATTATACCTTCACCTATCTGAAAAAAAATGCAATCTGGGGTGTCTGGGTGACTCAGTCGGTTAAGCATCCAACTTTGGATCAGGTCATCATCTCGTGGTAGGTGAGTTTGAGCCCCACGTCGAGCTCTATGCTGACAGCTCCGAGCCTGGAGCCTGTTTCAGATTCTGTGTCTTCCTCTCTCTCTCTTTGGCCATCTCCCCCCCACCCCCACACACACACTTGCACTCTCTCTGTCTCTCTTTCAAAAATAAGTAAACATTAAAAAATTTTTTAAAAATCCTACAATCTACTAAAAGGGCTGAATAAAGAAATATACTTGCCTTGTATTGTTCTTAGTGTCTAATACAGCATTACAATTATGATGATGGAAATGCACTAGGAAAGTCTATTATCACTGTATTTTTTTCCCATTTTACGTGTAATATGAGGATAACTTTTAATAACACCTGGTATTTTTCTTTAAAAGGAGTGGAATTTTGTTTCAGCAGATTTATGATTTTTTTCACAGGCAAAGCAGAGATCTGAGTCAGAAGCATCGCCTGTCCACTTTTTTTTTTTTTTTTAACGTTTCTTCATTTTTGAGAGACAGAGAGACAGAGCATGAGCACCGAGCCTGATGCAGGGCTTGAACTCATGGACCACGAGATTATAACCTGAGCTGACGCTGGATGCTTAACCAGCTGAGCCCCCCAGGTGCCCCAAGCTCTCTCCACGCCTGACGAAGGGGGCTGACTGTCGGCCTCCACACAAGGGCTAGGAAGCGTGGTGTGATCTCAGCGGGTTCTCCCAAACAGAAAAAAAACCACGGCTGGTCGTTGTCTTGGCTGATAATTTCTTCTCTTTGGTGGGAATGCAAATCCCACTAGGAGAAAATTAAAACATAAGTCCCAGGGGCACCTGGGTGGCTCAGTTCGTTGAGCGTCCGACTTCAGCTCAGATCGTGACCTCACAGTTCTTGAGTTTCAGCCTCGCGTCGGGCTCGCTGCTGTCAGGGCAAAGCCCACTTTGGATCCTCTGTCCTCCGTCTTTCTGCTCCTTCCCCACTCATGCTCTCTCAAAAATAAACAACAACAACAAAAACATGAGTCCCAGTTTTCATGAGATCACATCCAGATGAAAGATAGAGACAAAGCAAGAAGGTACACGGCGCTGAGGAAGAGGGGCATCCCTACGGGGAAGAAGGAGGCCCAGGTGGCCACCTTGTACCGTCTGCTTGCTTCTCGATTTTGCCCTGAGCCGTCCCTGGGGATGGGAACACAACTTCTCTCATCATGGCAGTGAGCAGTAACCACTGTGGTTAAAACTAATGTTCCCTTGCATGCATGGAGTGCTCTATAGGAAGCACGTATTGTCTCGTTTTGGCCTCACAGCGATCCCCAGTGAGGTGGGTGGGCAACCTTATGTTTATTTTGTGGATGAGAAAAATGAGCCCTGAAGAGGGAAAGACACTTAACCGAGGCTACGCATTTATTCAAAACATATTTACCACACATCTACTGTTTTTCCTTTTGCAGAGCCCTGTGGGGGAGAAAAGACAATTAACACCGTCTCTTTCCCTGAGGAGTCCACAATCCGTTTCGGCATTTGTACAAATAAATAGATATTTAACATATGATTAGGGACTTCACACTTGGTCTTTTTATTTCTACTTTATTTCTCATTAAGACCACGACATTTAAAAAATGGAAATGTTCATCATTTATTATAAAAATGATGTTTATTTAAATCCCACTAAGATTAAACATAAAAATAAAAAAAAAAAGAATATTAAAGTGACCCACAGTCTCATCGCCTGGTAAGAATCACTGTTAACATTTTATTATATTTTATGTATGTGTATTTTAAAACTATGAATTCTGATTTTAGTCTCATTTTCTGTATGGTATAGAGCAGGATTTTTTACGTTTTCTGTGTCAAACAATATAACTCTGCTTTGTGACTTTAAGGGTTTACCAGGATGCCATTATATCAGCACTTACTTTATCATATTCCTATTGATGGATATTAAAATTTGCTCCCATTTTTTATTATCCAAAATTATGCTGTGATGAAAACCATAAAGTTGTGTAAATATGTCTAATTAGTTCCTTGCTATAAAATTCCAGAAACAGAATTGTTGGTCAATGGTCATATTCAAGTTGAAAATGCCGGCCTCTGGAAAGTAAGGATATATCTTAATTTAAATTCAATTTAACATTATTTAAAAGAGAATAAGACTTTTTATATTTCCTAATGGCTAACAAATTTAAGTAAGCTAATGTATAAAACTTCTCTTCATGGTATTAATATGAAAATTTCCCTACTGCTTTTTAATTTTAGTTATGGGAAAAATATCTTATGAAAGTGGAATATGGCCAGATCCAGGGATAGGTCTGAATCTCTGTGATCTAAATTGCACATAATCCAATTAAAAGACAAAATTATAAGACAGGCGCTATTGTGGTATGAACTTCTGATCTATATAGATGCACTTTTCTTACATTGCTGATGTGAATATTTAGTGCTGAAGATTTAGACCTGCTATATATATATATATATATATATATATATATATATATATATATATATATATATATAGGAATTCTCTTTCACAAAAAGTGCTCCCTGGTAGTTCCAGAAAACTATCTAAAAAGATCATGTCTGAAAATGGAGTGTGGACATTTAAAGAAATTTTTTTAATCTTTCTATTTTATTTTTAGAGAGAGAGGGAGACACAGAATCCGAAGCAGGCTCCAGGCTCTGAGCTGTCAGCACAGAGCCTGACATGGGGCTTGAACTCACGAACCACAAGATCACGACCTGAGCTGAAGTTGGATGCTGAACCGACTAAACCACCCAGGAGCCCGTGGAGTGTGGACATTTTGATGCTACATCAGTATTCACATGGTTGGCAATGGCAACTGAGAGGAGCAGATATGCTCCATATCGTAGGATATAATATACATTAGGTGGTATCCCCATCCTATATTTTTTCTTATCCAACTCATTATTTCTTCCCTCAAAATTGTGCCTGGTTTGTATCTTTCATATTAAGACTCTTCCAAGATGGCAATCCACTAGAATGCTTCGACAAGGAGAACACCTACCTCATGAAGCTACTGACTGTGAATAAAGACAAACAAACAAACTTTTATGTGAGTTTACCCTGATACCGGGACCTCCCCCTACAGGGACTACCTATAGGCATTCTTGTTTGTTCCTGCAAGGGTGAAGAAAATAGGTCCGGTTTTTTCCAAGGACAACCAGGCACAGCAGGAACATAAGAAATACAAGGTTTTCTAGCACCTACTGACACAGTGATTTGCCTCTGATCCTTATCTTTTTGTGGCAAAGAGCTTTCCAGGTGCACAATGACTAAGTTTGGATGCTGTTAAACACTCCTATTAAACACATCGGGGAGCTAGGAGTCTGTTTTTAGCCTCTCTTTCTTGCTGATAAAAGTAAAAAAAATCAACTGGGCTTAGTTTAGAAACATTATGTACACATAAAAAATATGCACCACATGATTGGAGCTCTTGGATAAAACTCATTAACTTACTATTAGAAAGTTACTAAATTACTTCCTAGTTTTATTACAAAACGCAAAAAAAAATGTTGTTTTTTAAAGGATAATTAGCTTTTTCATTAAAAAAAAAGAAACCAGCTTGAGGAAGAAAGAACTCCTTTCTTAAAGAAATGTAGAATTAAAGAGTGAAATCGTTGCTCTGTGAATTCTTGGTACTGGTATCACTCTTAAATAGTGTATGGAGATCAGAACAAAAGGAGAAAGTGCTGGGTGGGGTTCAAAGAAGTGCCAGGTTGGTATTCGTGATGTTCTAAATGTACCACCTTTTGTCTCTGACATGAAAAAGGTAGCCAGAGGCGTGAGAGACTAAAAAGATTGGGGTTGTCTGTCTCACGGCCAAAGAAGCTCCCCATCTATTTGTCTAGATTCCAAATGGGAGACCATGCCTCCTCTATGATTATTTTGTAAGCTGTGAGTGTGTTGTAGGAAAAGTAAACATGTTGGAAATGAAGTACTGTGGTAAAACGAAATTGACAAACATTGACATATATCATGTATTCCATGTAATGAATCTTTTGTAAATAATGACGATTGTTGTATTGCTTAGGAATTATGAATTAATAATGATTCAAAACTTATGGACAACACTTTTAAACTGTCAAAGCCAACTTTTGGAGATTTCTCTCCTGTTTTGGCATCAGTTGTAATTTTACTTTAGGAGAACATTTTTTTCTCCTGATCATTTGTATTTATCTCAAACACATGTTCAGTGTGGAAAACAGACTTTGGAATGAGTGAGTCAAATTTATAGTCTCCTGTTTTTTCACCCATCCACCAACCATGGCTGGGGTAAGAGGGCCCTAGGGGACCCCCTTTCCTTCTGAAGTCCTCTTGGCAGTATATTCTGCAGTGGCCTGCTTCTTGACCATGTCCTGCATCCTGGTGAGGATGAGGTAACTAAAACTCTTGATCTCAATGTAATGGAGAGCCTAGTTGGCTAGTGATTAAAATGATACTAGAAGGCTAAGGTAGGACAGACAGCAAATTCACTCTGTAAAATGATGCTAAATAATGGCTTTCAGCTCCCAGAATCTGTTGAATTTGGAGTCGTAGGAAGGAAAGAGAATAAACAGAACCCCAGGGAGGCTCATCTTCTGGCTGGATGGAGAGAATGAAAGGGGAGTTCACTGCCTACTCAAATTGGTATGAGCCATCTGCATTAGAATATTCTAGAATCGTCTAGTGAAGCTCATTAAAATGCAGATTCCCGGAGCCTATGACAGATCTTATGAATCAGAAACTCTTGGAATGGTGCCCTGAAAACTGTACTTTATAGATTTACTCAGATAATTTTCAAACTAAAATGTAAGAATCATTGGCTTAGAGAAAACAAAATGAAAACCAGATATACAAAGAACTGACTGACTGGTCATCCCCAAGTTCAGTGACTGCAGCTCAAATGCTTCTTCCTTTCAGTTCCCACAAGTACCTAAGAGTTAACTGCCAGATGAAACAATCTGCAGAGAAAATTTCTGACCACATTCCAGGCAGTGGAAAGGATTAAACTTTATATTAAAGGCTAGCTTTACAAGGAACAAAGCAAGGAGTGGTAGTGTTTTCTGCCCTAAAATTTCTTTAACTGGGAACCTGGTTTTCCCTTTCACAACTAGATATAAACCAGCTTAAAGTATAACTGATGGGAGAAAATGACAGTGATTGAATCCCACTCATACCAAAACAAAAATTGTTTTCTTTCTTTCTTTCTTTTTTTTTTTTTTTGTACATAAAGAAGCAAATATCCAGTGACTCCATTATATTTCTTTGACAGGGTATGTATTAACCAGAAAGGTAAAAGAAGGAACTGTATTCTATGCAAAGGCTTGTACAAAACATTATAATGTGCTCCAAAGGCTTGGAGAAAAGGTAAAGGAGATCACAGGGAGACAGACCAAAAAGCAGATCATGCAACATTCTGCGATGTTAACTTACTCAGATTTTACATGAACAAGGTTAAAGAATTATTGGAAGGTGTTAACCTCGTAAGTGATGGCATCGAATTCTCACTTTTGAAATTTCAGTTTAGCAGAGATGTAAAACATAAACCGAAGCCTCTAAAATCAGGAATTGGAAGGTCTCTGCTGTTCCTCAGAAGTGAGAAGAGCCTGGGTGAAGACACAGCCCCCAAGAGGAAGGTGGGACACAAACGATATCCCAGAAGGAGAACACGCTGACCCTGGCGAATGATTGGATGTGGGGGTTTTAGGCTATTGTTTCAGTGACTGGGTTTGCAATGGTTTAGATGTATAGGTAATACAGCAGGGAAAGCAAGTCAGGATAGAATGGGGAAATGGATATAACACATAGGATACTGAGATGTTCATACATTTCACAAATATTAAGTCCCTACTGTGTGCTGATCTCTGTCCACCAGGCAGGGTTTTTTTTTTTAAGTTTATTTATTTATTTTTAGAGAGAGACGGTGTGAGCAGGGGAGGAGCAGAGAGAGAGGGAGAGGGATTCTTAAGCAGTCTCCATGCTGTCAGCACAGCTGGAACTCACAAGATCGTGACCTGAGCCAAAATCAAGAGTTGGATGCCTAACTGACTGAGCCACCCAGACATCCCATTAGGCAGTTTAATGGATCCAGCAGAATGTTCTGGATTAGCAATATAGATGAAGGAATTTTCACCATATAAATGGAAACTGAAGACATAGTTTGAGAATTAAGGGGAAGTATGTGAGTGAGAAAGGAAGCCTGAGGACAAAGCCAGGGAGCACCATCATTTGAGAGTGAGGCAGGGGGTGCCTGGGTAGTTCAGTCAGTTAAGCATCCGACTCTTGATTTCGGCTCAGGTCATGATCTCATGGTTTCTGAGTTCAAGCCCTGTGTCAGGCTCTGTGCTGATAGCACAGAGCCTGCTTTAGAATATCTCTCTCTCGGGGCACCTGGGTGGCGCAGTCGGTTAAGCGTCCGACTTCAGCCAGGTCACGATCTCGTGGTCCGTGAGTTCGAGCCCCGCGTCGGGCTCTGGGCTGATGGCTCAGAGCCTGGAGCCTGCTTCCGATTCTGTGTCTCCCTCTCTCTCTGCCCCTCCCCCGTTCATGCTCTGTCTCTCTCTGTCCCAAAAATAAATAAACGTTGAAAAAAAAATTTTTTTTAAAAAGAATCTCTCTCTCTCTCTCTCTCTCTGCCCCTCCCTGATCCACATGTGCTTTCTTTCTCAAAATAAATAAATAAACTTTAAGAAAAAAAAAAAAGAGAAGAGAGTGATGTAGGACGTAGACTGGGAACAAAGGCATCCGTCAATCTGAACCAAAACAAAGAAGTAGTGAGCCACAGAAAACAAAGAAACCTGCTGTAAGGAGAAAGCAAGTTCTATAAAACGTAGATGCCCCCGTTAGATACATTAGCATCAATTTGCCGATGGGGAGGTCACTGAAGAGAGCAGATTCAGGGAAGCTGAGAAAATGGAAGCCATATTGGGAGGCGGACCGGCATGGCGTGAGGAGGAGAGAGAGAGGAAAGACCACATCTTTAGACTATTTGGCTGCATTTATAAGAAACGCCGAGCAGGAGTCAAAGTTCTTCAACACTCGTCATTGCATTCCTACCCTATTTCCACAGCTCTGCATTCTAGTTTCTGACATTTCTTACTTCCTTTCTCTTACTTGTCTTACGGTCACCAGCAAGCTTGACGACAGATATCTGATGCTCTCCTGAGAACAGGTCTGGGAGGAGAGCGAGAGGGAACGCCCCAGAAATGGAGATCCATGATAACACCAGCAGGGACTACACTTGAGGGCCCATGATGGTGCCCGTAGTGAACACCCACTTCACATGCATTTTAAATTCTTAAGAGAAGAGAAGAGAAGAGAAGAGAAGAGAAGAGAAGAGAAGAGAAGAGAAAAGGAAACCTTGTCAGGTAAGCATTACTATTGTTCTCATACAGGAAAGTGAGGATCAGGGAGGTTAGGTCACCACCTTGGACCACACACATGGTAAATTCCAGGCATGGGGTTGGCACCCGTCTGTCTTAATCCGGCATCCACTCTTCTTTGAAACGTCACAGGGAGGAAGGAAACGTTGAACACGAGGGGAGTTGAGAGAGTTGAAACTCAGTGTGGTCTGACAGCTTTGCTTCTGGACCCTGAAGACCAACCAGCAGGACAGGGAACAGGGGCTGGTGGGCCAGGAAGCTCACCTCCCCAAACCCAACTTTGTATCGTCTGATGAGACAAGTCACGCCTTTAAGGAAAATGCAGCTAACAGAGTATTCTTAAAGACACCATTTTCAAAAGCCAAGGAGCTGAATATGAGCCACGCAAAGAATGAGGCTGTGTTGTCAACGACTGCTCTGTTGTCCCTTGCGGACAAGTCTTAGAACCGTCCCAGTTCCTGGCTGTGTGTCCATTGCTCTGAAGCCTTAATCACAGCGACTCTTTTTATCGCAAAGACAGGAAGATCTAACCAGAAGCCTCATGTGTTTCCTCAAGCAAAGCAACAGTTTGTCCCACAGTATCTTTCACAGGTGTTCACCCCAGATGCTGAAACAGTAACCGATGCTTGAACCAGTTCTCATGAGGCTCCTTCTCCACGTGGGGAGGAAACAAAGGGACACATCCTCATTACAAGGTCTGATCCACACCCCTTTGACTCTGATCTTTCTGGACCTGCAAGAGATCCATTTGCTCAGACTTAGCCCGAGAGGCACGAGAGGGGAGAAGTGGCAGTGATTCTGACATGAAGAACTTTCACTGTTACTTTTATGTCTTCTATGACTTACAACTCTACAGGTTGCAAAACACTTTATCCTAGTTGGAACTACAGTGTTTCAAGGTCACTTGTTTGTTAATCTATAGCAATCCTTAAAAAGAAGCTGGAAAGAAAGAGAAAATTAAGGAAATGGGTACATTTATTCCATTTAAATAAATCTCTTTGCTCTTTTGCCTGGTTTCTGTCCCTTAAATCCTCCCAGATTTACAACTGAATGTTGGTAATTGCTGAAAATAGCCACAGATTGTACAGAATAATTGGCTCTATTTTAAGACACACATTTTAGTGTGTATACTATATGCTATGGCTACAAAGTAATAAAATAGATTTCTGAGTGTTGCTTCTGGAATTCATTGTCATTATTTTTAGTCACATATCGTGTATATGTGTGAGCATAGCAACATTTTGTAGTTTGAAGGTCCTTTATAGTTTTTAGAAGTTACAAAATAATACAATTAACTGCTTTGAATTTAGTCATTTTGTACCGGGCAAATATTGATTTCTTTCCCAACACCTTTAATTTCTAATGGAGCTTGAAATTAACTTTGGATTTTAATTCTATTTTATTCTGGGTTTGTACATCAGGGCCATTAATAACGTCAGGAGAGCGCTGAGAGAACTGTTTCTGAGCCAAGAGCCCACAGCAAGCTTTGCAGCATTTGGGGCCTCATCCTTTGCAGACAGGAGGAAAGTCTGTGTGGCAATGTATATAGCATTAGTAATTTATGGAGGAGCAACCAAGTTAAAAAAGGGAGCCTGTAAAAAGTCAGCCTCTGATCACTTGCTAAAGTTTGCATCATTGTGTGTGTGTGTGTGTGTTATACATATTTAGTAAGATTCAAAATAGGGTAGCAAAGAACAGAATTCTACTAACCAAATGGGCTTTGGAAAAGAGCCTTCTGATTCATAAGGTAATAGTCTATCTAGTATATATGTACATGGTATATGGACACAAATTTGTATCAATATAAATATATCACAGATATGACCTACAAATTTTAAAATAAATGCACTCTCATGAGGCACCCAGGTGGCTCAGTCGGCTGAGCCTCCGACTTCAGCTCAGGTCATGATCTCACGGTTTGTGGGTTCGAGCCTCACGTCGGCCTTTATGCAGAGAGCACGGAGCCTGCTTTGGATTCTCTCTTTCCCTTTCTCTCTGCCCCTCCCCGATCATGCTTTCTTAAAAATAAATAAACATTAAAAAAAATAAAAAATAAGCGCATTCCCTTCATGAAGTTTCAGAATGTTGTTAAAAGATTTTATGTTGTCTCTACAGAACGGGGTGATTGTAATTCACTGGTGCTGAGACTCCTTGCAGGTCTCTGCATTCGTGTGTGCCCGTGGGCAGATGAGACCAACCTCCTTCTCAGAGATTCCCCAACTTGCTCCCACCTCAGCCGCTGTCAGGGGATGAGCATCAGTGGCGACTAATCTCAGAAACCGGGATGTGGCTTCTCTACCACATCGTCCAATATATTAACTTGTCAGGGCCACATCGCCAAACGGCCACCTCCGGAGTCTCTCTCCCCATCATCCCTGCTTAAAGTCTTCCTTCTTTGGTTGAGAAGTAGCAGGGAGCCACAGCGTGGAAAAGAGAATTGGGACAAAATTCAGGAAAATGGGGTGGCTGCAGACATTCTGAAAAGAAGACTGTAAAAGGGCAACAGTTTAGGGCATTCGCTTATTTTTTTTTAGGTGCGGTCTCTAATCTTAACACACTAGTATATCAGTGATTATTTCAAAATATCTACTACCCCCCTCCTCTTCAAACTTTGTTGATTTGATCTTGATGTTTTGTAAGTCTACGGAGAACAAGGCCATTTTCCCAACCATCAAAGTTCTATTTGTTACATTTTTGAAAAGCACAAACTTCCACAAGACTCAAGAGTGACTTTCCACTGGGCATCCTTATTAAAAAAACACATGGAAATAGTTTTCTTAAACCAATCAATATAGAGACTGCTGGAATCTAAATCATCCCAGCATGAAAATTACAGTTTGTGCAGATTAAATTTGTTTTTTTTATTATTACCACATGTGCAATTGGTGTTAATCAAGTGTCAAAGTGAATCCATTCTTTAGCTAAGGAACCACATGTGGTAGAATTTAGGGCCCCGTGTTCATTTACCTCATCTTAAGATAGGTGGTGTGTGGGAAGCTTAGGGTGATGATAAGTAGAAAAAAGCAGCAACTTGAATGCAAACTGAATCCTAATTCGAAATCCCTCAGAAATTTTTATACAGTGAGTAAGTTCCTTGGGCTTTAAACAAATATGCCTTTACAACGTGTGAGTTCTTGTGACATCCACTCTATATGGGTAAGAGACAGGGAAAAAATGTTTTCCGTTAATAAACTTTCTCTTGTGGCTGCTAATAGCATTTCAAATGCTTCTCAATAAATTTGTCTTCCACATTACTTCTGTCCAGTGAATCACTCTATATCATTATTTTTATCTCTAAAACACGCATGAGCCCCCAAGCCTAGTCCAGGCTGCAGACATAAGCTTAGCGAAACGACCTCTAACCCGTGCAGCCAATGGCACCCAGGCGAAGCAAAAGCTGCGAGACAGAGTTGATGCTGTGTTTCATCCGGTAATGCTGGGAAGTGTGTCCCGAGCGGGGGATGCAGTGTGGCTGAAAAGAGGATTCGTTCTGCAGTCACTGCACTTCTGTCGCCCATCACCGATTCGGCCTCCTCTCCCAGGGTTTGTTGCACTCCGGCACCGTTTGGATGACTGGCCTCGTGGCTGATGGGCCACATGGCCAGTGGCGACAAGACGGGATTCAGGCCTCCCCAGATGGTGCCGTAATCACAGAATAGTAGGTGCTCCCACTAATAAGGGGCAAGTAGGGCCGCTTGGATTTTCCTGCCTGCCTTCCCAAGGGCATCTAATACACGTGTCGTCCCACGCTTCTCTCCCAGCGCTGCATTACTGATCTTGTCTCCCCTGTACAAGTTCACGATACTTTCTTCTCTCTCACATAATACAAGCCAGCTTGATTTAACGAATTATACAAAGGAAAGAATTATACAAAGAATTATATAAAAGAATTATACTCAATGTCCTTTTGGACAATGAGTTAACCAAGCTTGTTCCATTCACCCAGCTTCCGGTACGTTAGGAACTTTTGAAATAATCTGGCCTGATTAAATTTGGGTTTTATTTATTCAGAGAGTCTGTATCTAAGTCACTTAAACCATAAAGAGGTCTTAATATGTATTTCCTGAGTAGGAATATGCCTTCCACTGAATACCTGAATGTTCTCTAAGAAGGGCAACTCAGCAACAGACAGCCATATGGTACAGAAAACACATAGGGTTTTCTAGACTTCTGAATTCCATTGCAGTTATATGGACGGAAAGAATTTTTCTCCAGCCAAACTCTTCAAGGTGTTTCTTTATCCAATCTAACTGGATGGCCTCACTTGGCTTTCTCCAGCACAGTGAAAGTTGATCACGTGACTTGGCAAGCAAGACATGTTTAATTGATGTCTCCACAGGACTGGATAGTGGTGAAAAGTATTATTAGGACATTTTGATGCCTGCTAATGAGTAATGACAGTGATTTTATAGGTGCCAAGTTTGTCTGGCATTTGATGCCAGCATCTGCGATGGCAAGAAAGGTCTTTCAAGAATGGGGTAAGGCATATTTTGCAGACGGGAGCCATCACGGTAGCTTTGACACAAAATTATATGATGAGACCAAGGAAGCTCAAGTCATTGGACATTTTTCTTACTTTACATAAAAGTTACATTTTTAGTCAAGTCCATTTACAGTATTTCACTTGCACTTGGCTAAGATAAAATATTTTATTTTTTTAATGTTCATTCATTTTTTTGAGAGACAGAGAGAGAGTGAGCAGGGGAGGGGCAGAAAGAGAGAGAGAGTGAGAGAGAGAGAGACAGAGAGAGAAAGAGACAGAGAGAGAATCCGAAGCAGGCTCCAGGCTCTGAGCTGTCAGCACAGAGCCCAACATGGGGCTTAAACTCACGAACCGTAAGATTATTACCTGAGCCAAAGTCAGACAGATGCCTAACCAACTGAGCCACCCAGGCACCCCAAGATAAAATATTTTAAAATATTATACTAGAATTTGAAAGCAGTCATATGAACACATCCAAAAAAGGGAACGAGCAACACTTTCTTGGAAACTGCTACACTTTCCATGGGAAACTTTTGCTTTTAGTGGCATTAGCCATCTACAACAAATATAACAGAAGGAATTATTTGCACAGATAAACATTTTCATTCCAGATTCCAACAATCTGAACTATATATTCTTTTGCCAGGAGGGCTTGGAAAGGAGGAAGAAAAGCAGAAGGCAGTCATGATAATGAAAGAAATGAAGAGAGTTCTTTGTTTACATTGACGTTGGAAAAACAAAAACAAAACAGAAACCAATCATTCATTCTTCAGATTTTTCTCATGTGAATGGTGAAAAAAAAAATCACTAGATTCATTACTGGGTAGTCGTTTTCATAGACAGCTTAGCAAACCAAACCAAATGTCCTGAATTTAAGGAATAGAAATTTGACACAGCTGGGTCACAGATGGGAGGCGATCCTGACAGGAGAAAGCTTCTCAATCTTTAGATTTAGGTTAATGATCACAAAGTCATCTTAAAATTAGTTTTGTATGCTAACAGAGCTATTTATCCATCCACAGGCTGTTACCTCAGGTTATACTATAAGCTGAACAGTTGAGACAAGCTGAGTAACAAAAAACATTTGTCACCTTCGGTAAAAGAAATGTTGACTGCCGAAGGGACAACACCTAATCCAATGGCTCTTCATAAATGCTTCTCTAAATATTGTTCAGGGACCTCAGAAGTCCTCCTTCATTCCGAAATAATCACGAGCCCATAGTCTTGTTAGGGGAAACTTTAATGTCATTTACGGATTAATATAGTGAGACGAACTCAACTCTTTCTCCTAAAGAGTAAGAGTGATGAAGAATCGCATCTGAAGTCATACTTCGGTGGTGAGGTATTGAAGGGCCACTGTCCCCTGGCTAACTCAGCCTACCTACTCAACTTCACATCCTGCTGTTCCTTTGATGAGGCAAATCTCTTCACGGTGTGACATTTATAACTGTAGGTATCATCTCATGAGCATCATCGATGTTGATTATAACAGTGCCAGACATGTACGCATTACCTGTAGCCTGATGAATGAGGGCAGTGGTATTCTGGTAATCCAGCTTTACAAAAAATAAAAGTCTGGACTTCTAGGGCTTGTTAATTTCCACGGGTGCATTCTCCTACTGTAGCTGGTTCAAGCTACCGAGCCTTAAAACCAGCTCACAAATGGTTTCTCCAGCTCCTGAATATTTAACGATCTTGCTTCCAGCATATCAGTCAAAGGTTTAGAAACTCAAACTCTGCTTCTACTGTCCCTACCCCTACATTGCCCACCACCAGTTCCAATCTTAATTCCCAACCAAGAAACAAGGGGCTTCCCCAGGGTTCAGTTGGTTCGAGAACCCTTCCCCAACCACCTCGGTCCACGTTGTTCTCCCACTCATTATACATATTGGCTCTTACACCAGGTAGGCACATAAACATGTTACCTTCTATTAATGTATTAATGCCTCCTGACTGTCTGTCTTCCTTTTTTAACCAGTGTGTCTGCTTCATAAGGAAGCAGGCCCTTGTCTGTATTTCTGAAATCCGCATACTGTGTTACCTACAAAATGGACATATAATATTATTGAATGAACCGGGACCACCTATATATTAGAGGTAATCCTCTACTCCGAGTTTGTAAAGCTCAAGTCTTACAGTAGGAGCAGAGTGACTAATGTCAATATGAAAGCAAGAAATCGTTTGGTTTGGGAGATGTTTAAAGGATCAAAGGAGAGGCACATACCATATTTAACTTTAATTCTCCTTTCTTGTTGTTTGAGTAGATACAAGAGTCTGTGAAGTTTCCTTCTTTATCTGCCAATAATCAGGCTTCCCCTCTATCTCCCTTTCCTTAACTGAACCTGGCAAAGATGTCGAGGTGAGTGTTTTCCATCCCTTTTTCTCTTTACTCTGAGCCTCGGCTGAGACAGTCCCTGGGATTCAAACTACAGAGTTTAATGAATAATGTCAACTCCCTTGAGACCTAGCACTGGCATTTTATAGCCTCCGAGCAGTTCATAGGATCAGAGCTCAGTCTCTATGGCAGGCTGCTTTTTAATATGCATTCACAGATCAACTTTTTGCAGAGGCTTTTTATTCAAAGAGAATGATATATTTTTGAAACTATTGAAAAAGTCTTTGTAAAACTGAAATTAAATCCTTTCTTTCTAGGTTTAATCTCAGCCATCTTTCCAAAGCAAGGCATAAAAGAAGGGATTAATTTGAAATTTGGGCTGCCTTAGAAATGTAAAGGTCCTTGGGCTGTGTTTCTCCAAACGACCTGCACTATTTTAATCCAATGTAATTTATTTGGTTGTGGCTGAAAGGCAGAATGGCCTCTAAAAATCCCCTTCCAACATTCCTACAGAGGTCGCTCTCTCCCGTTTCTCTCCGTCTTCCTTTATCTGCGGATGCCGGGTGAAAATCTGAGAGAGGGGACTTCTTTTTGTAAGTCAGTGTGATTTCAGGAAGTGGACACCACTGGTCCCTTCCTTCGTTTCCTTTCCCTCTCTCCCCAGATGCTTCGGCTTTGGTGAGAAAGTGAGCTTCTCATCTAGAGAATACACACAACTGAGCAAGGGCTCACTGTCATTTCAATTGTGCGTGTTCCACGAAAACCAGACCGCCCCCCACCCAACACCTTGCTGGAGCAGTTTCCTCCTCACTCCTATCTCTCTCCATCCGTCGGGTAAGAAAAAAGTCCAGAAAAAAATGGAGAGATAATCTGCCAATATAATCTGAAAAGGTGAAACAATTGTTTAGGACTACAAAGTATCTGTGATAAAATATTAAGTCATTTTTCCATATGATCACACATATACATATTTTGTAAAATGAAAAGTGGCAACTTAGACCATAAGAGGTAAACATGCGATACAATTTATCCTCAGTTCACAACCTCAATGTGCCAAAGATGTGTAAATGAGTTATGATCACAAGGGCTTTTATTTTTTTGTTTGTTTGTTTTTTGAAAGTTTATTTATTTATTTTGAGAGAGAAAGAGAGCGAGAGAAAGAGAGAGAGAGAGCACAGGGGAGGAGAAGAGAGAAAGAATCCCAAGCAGGCTCCGTACCATCAAAACAGAGCTGGAAGGGGAGCTCGAACGCATGACTGTAAGATCATGACCTGAGCTGAAATCAAGAGTTGGACGCTTACCTGACTGAACCACCCAGTCCCACATACTCCCCTCTTCTTTCTCTACTCCACGTTCCCATATGCAGAATGCAGTCCACTCTCCCCACACTGGCGGTGAATGGACAAAGAACGAATAAGCAATGGTAGGAGTATAGATCTATGTGTCCCACAGTCCTGTGGTTGTGCCCTAGAGCCACTCCTTAATGACAAGGACATATCCCTTAATGACAGAGACACACGGAGCATCTGAAGTAGGTCATGGTGCACGATGAAAAGGATGAGAGGGAGGTAAAGCTGGAAGACTGGTAATTAATTGTCCACCTGATAGCAGAGAAGTGCGATCTGGTTACCTAACCAGATGCTGTGTCCAGGTCAGAAAGAGCAGACTCACCCTCCACGTGCAAATCAGCCTGCGTAGCTATTATAGTTGCTAATAAAGCCTTTTAGCTTTTCAGTGATTATGGGCTTAAATATTGAGACATCCTCAGATCTTTTCCTCGGGAATCAACTACGTCAGTGCCTCGTAACCTGAGGCTACCTGTAATCAGACAAAACTTTTGCTGGCT
Source organism: Lynx rufus (assembly GCF_022079265.1). Lineage (NCBI taxonomy): Eukaryota > Metazoa > Chordata > Mammalia > Carnivora > Felidae > Lynx > Lynx rufus. The sequence goes on along the minus strand of NW_025814856.1, from coordinate 161,372,251 downwards.
GTTTCTAAAGATGTGGTGGCATGTACAATAAAAGTTACAAAATGATGCCAAGTATTTTCTAAGTTTACAAAGCATTTTAAGAGCCAATATTTCACTGAATGTCCCGGAGGGAACTTGAGTTCAGACAGGGTAAGTGACCGTCCAAAACCCAAAGCCAAGATAGCAGAGAGGGAGGGCAAGAAAGTAGAAGCAGATTCAGGCCAACGCTTCTCTATCAGTGGCCAGCAGCGTGTCCTGAGAGTTTGCTTCACCCTTTAAGGGTGTAAGTGACATTCATACTAACATGCTACGGGGGTCGAGGAAACAGACGACTCACAGGTTTGGGAGAGAATTGCTGTCGTCCACCTGGGAAAACGCTGCTAACGGAGAGGGAAGGCTGGCTCTACAGCCCGAGGATTTGACATCACAACATCGAATTTCAAATCCTGAGTTCTTTTCCTTCTCTGTAATTTTCTGGTAGCAAGAATAGACATGTGATATCACCTGATGAGTAAAAGGACCATGGTCATCTTATTCCCATCTCACCCCAGGTTTAAACACGTTTGTCACTCACTTGTCCATATTTCAACGCACCTGCATCTATTTCACGGTAGCTCAGACACCAGCCAGTACATCTCTTATTTTAAATAAGAGATCATTTTTCTGGTTGCAACTTACTTTGCGTATAATTACATATTCCGGCAAGTTGCTTTGGTGAACATGCCTTCACATGCACATCGCAGTGTTTTCCTCATGATTATTTGAAACGTGCAGGTTTCTGTGCTCATGTACTGACTTCTTCCATATAATTTTTTATAACTTTATACCGCTAGTGGTTGTTCCTACTGTTATTACCATCACTACCCCCTCAGCCTTCTGCAAACCCCTCTTCTTTTACCTGCCCTCCTGTTTTCCTTTGTCCCTTTAGCTTTTGTCTCTCTTCATACTTTAGCTATCTTCATGAATTTGCGTAAAGGACAGTGATCTTTAAAAAGCTATTGATGCTTTGTACCTTCTCTGCCATTCGTTCGCTCTTTGACTCAGGGAACATTCACTGAGCACATACTATATGTGGGGCAGGCCCTGGGAATAAAATGGTGAACAGAGCCTGGCACGGTCTCCTCTGAGATATTATGGGCCTCTGGAAGTGACAGATGGTATTAAAGAATCACAAATAATAAATGTTGAATCACCATCATCACTGTGCTAAGATATATCTTAGAATAAGAGGGTTTGGCCCAATTACAGGGTCACAGAAAGCTTCCTTAAGGAGGTGGCTACTGAACTGAGATTTGAAGGATGAGTAGAACGTACCTGATAAAGCAGAGAGGGAAGATGTGCAAAAGTCCTGTAGTGGCAGCAGTGGTGGGGCAGAGGGAACAGTGTGAGGATACAGGGCATTCGTGAAAAACTGAAAGGAGGCCAAAGAGACCAGAAGGGAGAAAGTGAGGAAAAGTATGGTGGAAAATCAGGTTAAAAACTTAGCCATACTACATAGGTCTGTATAAGCCAGTTAAATTTATAGCTGAGGGATGGATTCCAATTCTTTTAAAAATTTTTTTTTCATGTTTATTTTTAAGAGAGAGAGATAGAGAGCAAGCATGGGCAAGAGAGAGGCAGAAAGAGAGGGAGACACAGAATCCGAAGCAGGCTCCAGGCTCCGAGCTGTCAGCACAGAGCCCGATGCGGGGCTCAAACTCACGAATCATGAGATCATGACCTGAGCCGAAGTTGGATGCTCACCTGACTGAGCTACCCAGGTGCCCCAATGTTTGTTTACTTCTGAGAGAGAAAGAGAGAGTGAGCAAGAGACAGAGAGAGTGAGTGAGCACGGGGGAGGAGTAGACAGAGAGGGAAACATAGAATCCAAAGCAGACTCCAGGCTCTGAGCTGTCAGCATGGAGCCCGATGTAGGGCTTGAGCCCACGAGCCGTGAGATCATCACCTGAGCAGAAGTTGGACACTTCAACCGACTGAACCACCCAGGTGCCCCGATGGATTCCAATTCTGTAAGGACATGATTATATTCAGTGAATGTCTTCTTGAGGGGGAGAGGTGGGGTGCAATGTTCAAATTCCAAGGTGTCGTCATTGATTCCTAGGTCTGTGGTCGTTCCAAACAGATGGAGGCACAAAATTTCCCATAGCCAATAAATCTAGGTGTTTATGCCCTAGGTCAGTGTGACTAAAGCAGGTGAGATTAATTTCTTTTTTTAATTATGCCTTGAATTCAATCACTTACGGGTATCCTGGATTACAAAGAACATGGCGTGTGCTATTTGGCTAGTAAAAATTTTACTTTTGCATTTGGGTGGCAACATCAGACCCTGTTCTTTCTTAGGATCTCAGAACTCAGAAATCACATAATTTTTAAATTGGAAGAGACCTGTGTAGATCATTCCATTTATCTCTTCTTACTATGTCTGGAAACAGTAATGTTTATTTATCTGCACAAGGTGAGATCTCTCTTTTCATACAAAAAATTGCAAGAAGATTTTCTCTGAGAATGAAGATCTGGTATTAATAATTCTTCTAAATGTTCAGCCCCAAACACTGTTTATATCTGTCCAATGTCCTCTTGCTTAGGAAGATAGCCAACAGCTTTCATATTGCCGAGAATATTCTGGGGATTTGGGGGGCAGTTCCGATTAAGAGGTTGATATCGTATGTAGAAGGACTGAGGCCAAAGATAGGCTCCAGAAGCATGAGAAAAAATCTGTCTACCAAGCCCTGAGATGAGGGATTGCCTTTTGGATTTAATTTATGTAGGTGAGCACCATAATTACAAAGAGTAAGGAACACATATGGAAAACATGAGATGATTATTGGATCTTTAAATTTTTTTTTTTCAACGTTTATTTATTTTTGGGACAGAGAGAGACAGAGCATGAACGGGGGAGGGGCAGAGAGAGAGGGAGACACAGAATCGGAAACAGGCTCCAGGCTCTGAGCCATCAGCCCAGAGCCAGACGCGGGGCTCGAACTCACGGACCGCGAGATCGTGACCTGGCTGAAGTCGGACGCTTAACCGACTGCGCCACCCAGGCGCCCCTTTTTTTAAAAATTTTTTTTTCAACGTTTATTTATTTTTGGGACAGAGAGAGTGATTATTGGATCTTAAAGAGCACTTGAAGCATTGGAAAGCAAGCTTGCAGAACAGGTGGAAGGGTCTATAAAGCACCAGGAAGAGACAAAGACTGTAACTATCAACATGAAGCTTCGCTCACAAGAAAGACACACTCTTATACTTTTGAGAGGGTGAAGATAAGTCAATATAACAAACAACAGACGAACTATTCAACACAATCACTCTAACCTCTTTGATGCAATTTTAAGTTTCTATGTGCTACTAGTAAGTTACAAATTCATTGAGAATGGAATATGTATCTGCATAAGAAAATTTAAGAAGATAAAACAGGGGTGCCTGGGTGGCGCAGTCGGTTAAGCGTCTGGCTTTGGCTCAGGTCATGATCTCACAGTTCGTGGTTTCGAGCCCCGCGTCGGGCTCTGTGCTGACAGCTCAGAGCCTGGAGCCTGTTTCGGATTCTGTGTCTCCCTCGAGACTCTGTCTCTGTCTCAAAAATAAATAAACATTAAAAAAAAATTAACAAGATAAAACAGCAACAGGTTAATGTATTTGCATGATTTGGTCACAAACTAACCTCTTTGGTGTTTAGGAGAACAAACACCGGGTTGCCCTTTCCTGGGACTGATCTGACCTTTGGCTTTCCCTGGGGCATTTCCTCATCCAAAGGGTGGCATCCTGGCTCCTCAGGACAGTGGTTTGTAAATGACAAGCCTCTGAGCCCCACGCAAAATGTATTTGAAAATAAATTCTCCACATATAAACACACCAACAGACAGATACGGGTCCCTTTTAATTTTCTTCAATTCTTCTGGAAAAAAGAGAAAACTATGGAAATCACTCACTTGAAACCCACTCTGCCATGAGAATGACGACAATGAATAGGAGTATGAAATTAAGTGACCAGTTATGGGATGTGGTCAGTTACTGATGCAGAAGTTCAGATCAGAGGATGTTTGTCCTAAAAGGGATGAATTAGTGAAAATTTGCTGATTACTAATGTTGCTGAAACTCTTCTCAGTGCCTTCCATAAACCACGTCATTCAATCTTAGGATGGCTTTACAAGGGTCACTGCACCCATTTCACACTGGAGCTCGAAGAGTCTGAGTGCCCAAGGTTACAAGTAAGTAAGAGACAGGGCCAGGTTCAAACTCAGGCAGTGTGACCTATCATAGAAGGGCTTCCCGGTTCCATCTTGGATCTTCCAGCCTCTGGCCTGGAAGTAGTTATGTCACCCTGAGCAACCCAAGACCCGAGGTGAAAATGTGTAGAAATAGTAGCCCAGCTGTAATCTTTGAAGCTCTACTAAATATTTAGTTATACTATGCTCTAGATTTTAGTTAGCTGTTTTTGTTCTTCCCTTTAAAAGTAGTACTGTAATAAAATTACCATAAGTCCTTTTTTTCAAAAGGGATCCTTGGTCCTCTGCAGGCAATAACAAGCTAAATTATTTCGTAACAATAACAAAGTTCAAAACCACAGAGCACAGAAAAAGCAGCAGAAAGACTCAGCTCACTGGCTTTCGAACTGTAAGAGACCTCGGTAGCTATTTAGCCAAGAGGAAGAAGTGAAGTGACTTCTACGAGAAGTCAAATGACTCACCACAAAGGCACAAGGCATGGTAATCTTGTAGTCAGCTAGCCAGCATCGGAAGCCAGTTTCTTTGGACCTCAATGCTCTTGCTACGAGTGCTATCACTGAGGCCAGATGCAATGTCGTTCATTCTGTATCAAACTGAATGGCATATACTATATATTTTTACATTAGTCTTGCTGGACCAGACCCTTCTGATTTTGAATGGATCCATGGGAGTAACTAAGAGACAAATCAAGCCTTTCAGTTTATTTGGAAGCATATAGCCTTCAATGAAGTACAAGATAAATATTTTTCACCACAAAATAGTGTCAGCGACCACTTTCTCTAATTAGGCACGGTGGTCTTCTAACCTCTACGCGCACACTTGATTTTCAAGATTTCAGTTTCACTTGGAGAAGGCCAGCAGAGATCAGGTTATGTTTAAAAGAATGACTCTACTTTTACAGATACAAAAGTGAAATAATGAACAGGTAGAAATGAACACCTGGGAGGAGATCATTTCCCTCTTTTATGTAAATACTCTCAGGACATTTCTAATACTTGGAGTCATTACTCTTTAAAAACAAACAAACAAAGAAAACCTCAACTATCCAACCTGTACCGTATATTTAAATTTAAAACAAATTAAATATTTTTAAAAATCTCTTTTTCTTTGCTGTGTCTTTAAATGAAGGAAGCAGCTATAAAAATAATTACTTCCTTTTTTTTAAATGTTTATTTATTTTTGAGAGAGACAGAGCATGAGTGGGGGAGGGGCAGAGAAAGAGGACACAGACTCAGAAAGAAAGGAGACACAGACTCGGAAGCAGGCTCCAGGCTCTGAGCTGTCAGCACAGAGCCTGATGCAGGGCTCGAACTCACAAACCGTGAGATCATGACTTGAGCCGAAGTCGGACGCTTAGCCGACTGAGACACCCAGGTGCCTCTTGCTTTCCAGTTCAATACCAAAATGGTCACTGGAGTTAGGAACCCCTTGTCATCACCACCAATTTCTGGTTCTTTGTCTTTAGTTAGAATTTTCATATTTAGGAAAAAGATCCCTTATAGTTAATGGTGGTATATATGTCACACTATATAAATTATGCTGGTGGAGTGAATGTGCGTAGTTGTATCAAAGTTACCTAAGTCAAGCATTGTTATCATATAATGAATATCACAGACTGAAACTTAACATTTTGGCATGATTGGCAAGGGGCAACTTCAGTTATATAATTCCTTTACTGTAACTACTTTCAATATCAGTTTCATTTTTTATTCATTACTTTTCCATATACCTATATAGACTTTAATGATAACCAAATTACTATCTTTTTTTAAGTTTATTTATTTATTTTCAGAAGGAGAGAAAGAACAGGGGAGAGGTAGAGAGTGAGGGAGAGAGAGAATCCCAAGCAGACTTCGCACTGTCAGTGCAGAGCCCGACGCGGGGCTTGAACTTATGAACTGTGAAATCATGACCTGAGCCAAAGTGAAGAGTTGGACACGTAACCGACTAAGCCACCCAGGTGCCCTACTATCTGTTTTTATTTTCTTGTATATCTTACTGTTAATGTTAATTTTCTAGGAGCATTTTTGTCTCGTTTTTGAGCAACTTTCTAAACACAATTGTAAGCGCAAGACAATAAATTACATTTTTCTCTGTTGAAGTCTTCTATTCTGAACACAATTTCTAACTTTTGCTACAGATAATGATATGAAAGGCTCAGAGAGCTGTACTGCATTTTATTAACCCTAGAACTCTTCTCTGATGATATTTGTGTCATTGTTTCCTAAAAATGAAGTGAAATGAAAGAAGTCTGTGTAATTAGAGGGTATAGATATTAGATTCTCAGTTTTTCAGCATATTAGGAAGAGACTGAAGAAGACAGAATCTCTTTCTCTCCCCTGCTTCCTTTCTCCCTACGCATGCATGCGTGCGCGTGCGCGCACACACACACACACACACACACACACACTGCAGACAATGGACTTCTTTCAACTATACGTTGTATGCCAAATCTGTTTCCAAAAGGGATTTCTAAATAGCCGTGCATTTTTGGAAAATTAATGTCGCAAATATAGAGTTCACATTCATTTAAAAATATTCTTGGATCACAAAAAAATTTAATCTTTAACTTTTCAGCATAAAGCGATTATGTAACACAAGGCACATCTGTGTTTTACTAGTCATTTTACGTGCCGCTTTTTACTTTTAATATCTAGAAAAACAACTTGCCTTCTTGGATTCTTGCTTTAGATACAGAACTTAATGGGCTTTATTCCACTTTCTAACTTATTTTTCTGATCTGAAAAATGTGGCCAAACAGTTGTGACGGGGCATGAGACGACTCCTGTCTAGACACTGAAGGTTCAAATTATACTGTGTCTGCCTCTCTGATGAACTGATAAATGAGGATCCAGTCAGATACATTACACTAACACAATTTCCCAAAATATCCAGACATGGCTTAGACACACAGAGGCAAATCCAAGATCAGCTTTCCCTTCCCAACCATGTTTATGGAACACTGGACGCGTGGGTCCTTCTTTTTGGAGTCATTAGGCAAGAGAGAATGTATCTTGACAACTCGGAACTGTTGTCATGTGACAACACAGTCTGGGTTCCTTAGAAGCAGCTGACCAGTGGGTGCATGCAGAAGACCCAGGGTCTGCGTGCAATTACAAGGTCAGAGGGAGAGGGAGAGGCACTCACAGTTGTGGCAGGTGGCTCCACTATACCCCGTCTCCTCGCAAGCGCACTGGAAGCTGTGCCATGTTTGCGAGCACTTCCCGCCATGCTCGCAGTGATTGGGCACACATCTGTCAGAGAAAGAGACAAACAGAAATGAACCCACACACGAATGAGATTTATGAGTGGCCAAATTCCAAGCCGTCTGGGCAATATATCATTTCAATGCCAGGTTGACTTACCCAGGCAATTAATCCTTGTTAGTTTAAGCAGATTAATATGATCCATGATGGAAGGTGCCAGGCGCACAAAAGATGATGTATCACAAGCCTGGTGTTTCCCATTTTTTGAGTAAACAGTAGAAATTAACAAACAGTGGAGAGACTCATTTGCATAGCACAGATTCATTTTATTTTGCCTTTGCACACAAAAAAAGTCACTAGCTGGATTTCCTCCTGGTGAAAGATAGGGTAGCCATCTTGTTTCTGGTCTTCTTCCATATCAAGGCCAATACCAAGTCACAAAGGGGTGACACTGAGTTTTTCATAGCAGTTTCAGTTTTTGAAAAAAGGCCATGGAAACAGCCAGAAAAGATTGCTAACTCTTCTGTACTTTTCCCCCTGTGTCCAGCTGGTGAATGAAAGCCACGTATCCAAAACATCAAGCATAATATAGGGGAAAATGTGGGTTTCATGTTGGAATCTTTGTCTTTCTATTTATGATACAGCCAGTTGTGGCTACGTAAGTTAACCTTTTACTTTTAATGTTTATTTATTTTTTGAGAGAGAGAGAGAGAGAGAGAGCACAAGTGGGGTAGGCGTAGAGAGACGGGGAGACACAGAATCGAAAGCAGGCTCCAGGCTCTGAGCCGTCAGCACAGAACCTGACTAGGGCTCGAACTCACAGACCACAAGATCATGACCTGAGCTGAAGTCGGACGCTTAACCGACTGAGCCACCCAGGCGCCCCTAGCCTTTCTTAATATCAATTTCTCTTTTGAAATATGGAGTAATTTTACCTACCCTATAAGTAGCTGTAAGGTGTGGAGGTAGTACGTATAGACTAGATGACTAACAGGCAGGAAATAGAGGGACAGCATAGGGGAGCTACAAATATTTGGACTGCAACGTCGAGGGCATAATTTCCTAGCTTGCCTGTATTCTCACTACAGTGAGGTTGAAACCTGTTCAGAAACACTCCTGTTTCAATAGCAGACTCTTTACTTCCTCCTGGTCCTACTGCCTTATTCTTCCCACCAATTCTTTTCTCCAACTTCCCGATAACCTGATTCTTTGTAATTCTGGTTAAGATGCTCACAGATAACAAAGGCATTACTCCGTATTACCATTCACAAAAGATTTCAAGATTTTAATAAGAAACTGTCTAAAATGGAAATGTCTACCCAGGTTAAAACAGTAGAATCTACCATAATGGATCACAGGCAATGGACTGAGAGGGACCCACACTGCATGGGACCCCTGAGTCATAATGCCCTGGTAGCTTCCTGCTGTGAAATTTGATAGGGCTGGTCTCAGAGACAGCATTCGTCATCCCCCCTTTCTTGATTTACCCTCAGTCATGCCTAAACCCACAGCAGGCATAATTCCATCTGGCATTGAACCTCCCATTCTTATGTAGGAACGTGGTCCCCTACAACTCTTTGCAAACCTTTAGTGAGGCAACACACATTCACTGAACACTTGCTATGTGCATAGCACATGGGAATAGAAGGCAAGTAAGATTTCAAGAACTCACAGCCTATAAAAGTAAATATATTGTATATATGAAAACTATAATGTAAGATGGAAATGAAAAGTGTCATAGTGCAGGGGCAAATGATGCATGATGGAGTTTTACATGAGGGATCATATGTAGATTCGGGGCACAATATAAAGCTTGTAGGTAGAGCCTCAATGAACAGACAAGATTAAAAGAGAACTGAGAGAAAGAGCATTGCTGGGGGAAAATACAACAGAAGCAAAAAATGCTGGATTATCATGGGGGAAGGGTGGGTGTGGAAAATTCAGTCCACCTTAAAAGGCACTTGTATTTCAAATGAATTTGGGCTTGGTGTTTTCAAGGCTTTAAGGAGGGTCCCTCTCCAAAGACCTTATGACCTAGGTGGAGGTGGGGAATAGGATTCACACAAAATACAACGCGAGGCAGAATTTAGTGAATACAAAAGGAATCGGAAATGCTATAGAAATATGGACATTAGAGTAGCTATGGGTAGAATATAAATAAATATGAAGTTTAAAGCATTTCACTGCATTTTTATGACAACATGTTGAAAATTTTCCCAGCAGAGAGTGAGAAAGCGATGACACAGACAGAGAACCGTGCCCTCCTGTACCCTCGCAGGCACCGAGGCATGGCATGGGCCTCTGCAGAGGCCCTGATTCTCCAGATCATGAGAGAAAGCAATGGGATAGACACTCAAAAATTATGAAAAACTAAAGAAACATCCTTGGTACTTAATTTTGGAATTCAGTGTGTATATGGCTTTGTGTGGTATATTTACTTTCTAAATGGTTGTGGGTTAATATTAGCTCAGTCTAATAGTGAAAGTAATTTACATCAGCTCATTATATCAATTAATTCAGGAGGAAGTGATGCAGAAGTGTACTGAGTTGCAAAAGCAAAGCCAGCTCGGAATCTCAATGTGCTCTAAATAACGCACAAAGCAGAGAAGCCACCTCTCAATGATAAAAAAGACTACCATGTACTTAAACACACACGCGAAGTGTAACCGTCAAGTGAGATTGACTGAATACTCCTAAAATTCAGTATTAAAGATTTCTTTAAAAGTGGTCTCTTATTTAAATGGGGTTTTAATATCTCATCTGGTAATGTCTGTTCCTTATAATTTGCATTTTTTAAACAGATAGTATCCTTTTGCTGGTACTGGCATTTAGTTCTTCTTTTCTTTTTTTTTTTAAAGAAAAAACATTAAGTTTTATTTATTTTGAGAGAGAGGGGGAGAGGAGGAGAAAGAGAGCGCACAAGCTAGGGAGGGGCAGAGAGAAGGAGAGACAGAATCCCCAAGCGAGCTCCACACCATCAGCACAGAGCCCTACACAGGGCTCCAACTGTGAGATCGTGACCTGAGCGGAGATTCAGAGTCAGATGCTTAACCGACTGAGCCACCCAGGTGCCCCTGGCATTTAGTTCTTGATGGTGAGAGATGTTTTATTTCCAAACAAATTGACTCAAATGTAATTTCAAACCCTAATACTTTACCACTATATTTAAAACAAAAATGTTAGGGCCAGTCACCAAGCAAAACAAAATATGAATTAAACTAGTCTCCCACTTCCTGACTGTTTATTTCTTCTCCCATGCTCCCACAAGACCATTTGCAGAGGTCCTATGCACCATTATCACATTGGTTAGTAATTGTTTGAACATCTTGTCTCTTGTAAAGCGTGAGATTCTGCAGTTAGGGATTTTCATCTTATGACTCAGCATGACGAGGTGCCTCATCTACCCAGAAAATGCCTGCTGGCCACTGACCGAAGCAATGGACGAAGGTGCCGAATATGAAGTTACACCGAGGGACAGAAGTAAGTTTGGAGGAAACATCTCTTTTACTGGGAGAACTATGGATTGGTGTTATGTATGATTTTAGTCTTACATCCAGACTCTTGCTTGAGGTAACTGTTACATGTAGAGTTTGTTTCATGGCTTGTCCTAGGTTGGAAGTTTGATTTGCATCAAATGAGACTCCCAGTGGCTCCACTGTGGTTACGGGACAGCTACTTGGGGGCAGTATCAGGACCCTGCATGGGACAAGTTGGCGAGTGTCAATTTGCTGTGATCAAAGGGCTCCAGAGGAAGTGATGCATCCAATTATCTCTGTCCCTGAGACTCTTCCAGCTTGAATCATCCCTCCAGTCGTAGCAATGCTTTCCAAAATGCTTCAGAAGCAGAAGGCATTTTTTTTCAAATAAAAGTGACTTATACCACGATACAGAAAACAAACAAAAGCTAACCTTTGAAACTTGAAATGTATAACGATTACTTACTCTAAAATCCATCACTACGGACGAAGTGGCTGTTTGGATGGATGCAACAATCCTGTCTAGGATTATGGATGACAGTTGTAGTTTTATTTTACCCTGAGTATCTCTTTTATTTCTATACTCGATTTTAATGGCAAAGCATTGGGAAAAAATGGTATTCGCAGATAGAAGAAACTGCAAATGGTTCCAGGTTTGTTTGTCACGGCTCCCTTCTGCGGATACTACTTTAACAGAGACAGCAGAAGAAAGTTTATTTCAAATCGAAAAGAATGTCAATCTGACAGCATCATGGAATGCAATGGTAGTCTTCAAAGGACTTGGAAAGTGTTTTCTTTTCTTTTTGTACGGTGCTTAATAGTTATTATTAAGAACCCAATATAAAAACCACACAGTGGTTTTCTGAAATGTGTTCGCGCAATACCAAATAATGATTAACAGTGGAGGGTTTTTCAGGACGGCTTGCTGTTACTAACATCCTGAACTACCGGTACACAAAAGTTCTCAAATGTTCGTGCATATAGGAGTCACTTGAAAATCTGGTTACAATGAAAATCCTGATTTCTTAAGTCTGGGATGGAGTCTGAGATCCGGTCTTTCTAACCTGCTTTCCAGGACTGCTCAGGCAGGTAGTCAGAGGAGCTCACTGTGAATTAAAAAACTCCAGGGCATTTAGTCCCTCCTCCCTAGGGGCTCAAGGAAGAGTCTGGAGGAGGAGAGAAGAAGCAGCCCCAGGAGGGAGGGCGTGGGGGAGAGACAGCAAGTGGGGGAGGCCGATTTGATGTATCAGGCCACTTGTCCACTCAGAGTAACAACATAATCATCTCCTAATCTCATGTAGTCGGTTTAATCATTTCGGAACCCGAGTTCAGACCCCATATGACTCCTAGAAAGTGATCACTGAATATAAAGGCAGTTTCATCTGACCTGAAAATTAAGTTCCGTATTCTCCTTCTGCGTCAGCTGAGATCCCCCACCTGCTTAGTTATGGGACAGGGGCCAGTTCTGCAGTATGTCATTTGCTTTCAGATTAGTACAAATTTTATCCCGGGACATTATATATGCCTTGTTCTAAACTTCAGAAAAGAAAACTTCAGGTCAGGGTATAGGTTATTTTGTGAACTACTGGAAAATATTTAGAGCAATTTATAAAGTGCCATCCCAGTGTAAATTACCTCTTGAATTTTATTTTTTTCTTTCATCTTGGTGCAGAATTTCATATCTGTTCATCAAGACAGGCAATTCATTTAGAAAGTTTGCTTGCTGAAATGCTGTTTTTTATACTCCTGGCTCTCAGAGCTATTTCCACAATCATGGCAGAGTTTTCTTCTGCATTACCTTTAATATTGATCTCAACAATATTTTAGTACTTGTATTTTCACACTAATTAGATTTCAATTTTAGTTGAAGGCATACTCTCTGTGGAGTATATATCACTGCCTTACATTTTTTCCTGTTCAAACTGAAATTATATAGAGAAGTAATCATAATTCCAGCAACTAATTTAGTATTTCATTGCTACATAACTTAATTTTATAGCTGTACGACCAGAAAACCTAATGTTATATTGATGGTGCTACTTCAACAAGCATTTATTTATGGAAATATTTAAATGTAGAGATATTTATTATGCCTCCTACATTATGCCCAAAGTTTCCATTAAGAATAATCAAGCATATTTGGTCCGCATCTTTCCAACAATTACACATTTCTAGACTAGCCATATCCATCAATTGTAGCCTTACTATAGAAGCACCTTAAAAGTCATTTCTATTGTAATAAACCTGAGTCCACTTTATTTTACTTTGTTAGTTTACTTTGAGTTATAATTTTACAACATATTCCGCAATGATTTATGAATAAAACATCTTTTAAGAGATCACAGGCTCTCACGAAGAGAGACCAGTAAGATCATCAGTTCCTTCACCTTCCAGGTCCATTTGTATTCAACCTAGGTAAACAGCAGTAAGCTCTTTTTAATGAGTCAGGACACTCTAAAACAAACCCTGGGGAAACAAAGAATAAAGGCAGTTTCATCCTCAAGAAATTGTATTTATTCATCACAATGTAATCGGCAAGTCAGGTCTCTATCTATGTCTGATATTAAAAATATTGGTACCAAATTAAGATAATATACCACTATTCTACGAGTATACTGAGATTTATGGAAAAGTTAATCTCTGAAGAAAGCACGGATTCAGATGAGCCCGAGAGGAGGAGGAGAAACTTTCTACACGGAGGGAAAGCCAAAGCTTGTACCAGCATGAGTGAATACAAAACGTGGCCATAGATTAATGAATTGTTGAGTTTGGCCGGAGCAGAAAGCTTGCATCCACGTTGAGGATTACAGCAGAAAGGTGTGGATGTCTGGCCAACAGCCCTTTCCTCTTTCTTGCTTCCTATGGTAACTGTTATCTTGTTCAGGTACCTTCTGTCTTTCATGTGGCCATGTGCTTTTGAAGGGAGACTAGCCCAGTCTCCAGGAGACAAAAAGAAGTAAAGAACCAGGCTTCTTAATGAGGTCATCGACCTCTAGTGCACATTGTTCTCCAAAATCTTTGACCCCCTGCTTTTACAGCAACAGAATTTGTGTCTTGACACAGAGCCATCCAGGTAAAGATACCATTTTCCAGGCTCCTTTTAATTTAGGGGGTCTGTGACTAAGCTTGATCGATGTATGCACCGTCTGGGTTAAGCCCCAAAAGGGAAAGGGCACGCGTTATTCTTGCTTTTCGGTTACTCCTGGTCTCCTTCCTAAAATGACCCTAGGATGGTGAGACCTGGAACAGGCGTCTGTGAACACATGAGGACAAGAAAGGAAAATTTTAAGGAGTCTAGTGCCTGGATAACATACCAGCCCTGGACCATCTGCTCAAATGTTTCCTGTCCCCACCTTAACTGCGCTGCCTGTTAAGTGCTGACGTCCTCAGGGCTCAGTCCTGGGTTCTGCCTAGGGTGGCTCCAAGATTCTATCGCTGGTTCAGACTTCCATGGAAAGCTTCAGACCTGTGTATCCGACCAGCTCCTCGACAGCAGCCCCTCGGAGGTGTAAGAGGCATCACAAAGGAGGTCAGGGTACTCCCCCACCTTCTCACTCTCCCGTTCAATCTCGTCTCAGCTAATGGCACCACCAGGTACGTACGTGGTCGCTCATCTCAGAAAACCCGAAGTTATTCTTCACAGCCTCCTTTCTACTGCTTCTACAGCAGACATCAGCAAAACTTTGTGAATTAACATTCAAAAGCTTGCCCGAAATGTATCCACTTTCTGTGTTTCTACTCACTCATTTCAACCCACCATCACTTCTCCCTGGATCACAATGCCTCCCTACTCATCCGCCTGCCCTTTTCCATTCTTGCCTTGCTTTAAATTATTCTCAGCGAAAGGCCAGAGTGAACTTCCGCATTATATCACACCACTCTTGAAAGCCTCTGATGGACTCTCGTCTCACCTGGGAAACGTTGGAGCACTGGTCCGTCTCTGCACAGTCCCCTCTGCCTGCTTCTCTGTGGCCATCATCTCCCGCTCCTCTTCCTCCCGCCATGTTCTCGGGACACCTGCCCTCCTGTGAGTCACCAGTGGCTCAAACTCTTTCCTTTACACCTTTACGCACGCATTCCCTCTTTTCTAACGCGTATTTTCCCCCAGCCGTCACAGGAAAGGTTCTTTTGTTTTCCTCAGTTCTTACCTTCAGGGGTCTCCTCCGACCTTCCAGTATGAAGTACTTACCACCACCTGACACTCTCTTTTTGGTCTATCGCAAGTTCTAATGAAATACGCGTCGGTTTCTTTCTCGCCAGGCTTCTTTATGGGACTATGCTTTCCCTGATGGCAGGGACTATGTCTCTTGACCACTCTTTATCCATTGCCTAGAATTCTGTCTGGCATCGAGTAGGTACTCATTAAATACTTATTGACTGTATTTTGAATAAGTGAATTATCAGGCCACGTAGATAGTTGAAAATGGCTTTCAGTACCATTTTGATAGCATATGAATGCGGACATAGAGAATGTCTCAGACTGCTGCACTCTAAGTGAGTTTTGGATTATCTGGTCCATTTCTCTCAAATCTATCACATAAACATAATATCATTATACAAAAAGTCAAACTGTCTGGCCAAAGGATTTACATAATCTCCACCTATACCAGAATGCCATCTTATTTGTAGATGAAGGAAACACATATCCAACGTAAGCCCTTTAATCTAAAAAATGAGTGAAGTCTTTATATATTGATATAACTATTAGAATGCAAACCCAAACTTGGCAAAGCCCAGTGGTCAAGCAAAGACAGTATTTTGACAAGTCAATCAGTATCAAGAAATATCAAAATCAAGAAACATCAAAATAATAATAAAATAACGGCTAATGGAAGAATGAAACCCCATAAGTTTATAGGTTTCTTTTATTAAGAAAAGATAGCATGAATAACTTTTATAGGATACTGTAAAATTATTTTTTATGAATTTAGGATGATTAAATATTTTTTAAAGTTTGTTTTTATTTATACTGAGAGAGAGAGAGAGAGAGGAGAGAGAGAGCAAGCAGGGGAGGGGCAGAGAGAGAGGGGGGACACAGAATCTGAAGCAGGCTCCAGGCTCTGAGCTGTCAGCACAGAGCCTGACATGGGACTTGAACTCCCAAACCATGAGATCATAACCTGAGCCAAAACTAGGAGCTGGATGCTTAACTGACTGAGCCACCCAGGCATCCCAGCATGATTAAATATTTTAAAGGAAGTGATGTTATTAACAAAATTACCATGAAACCAATAGTGAAATTATTTTACAGTTTATACTTAGAGAGTATAACAAGCCAAAGGCAAACAGGCAGTTTCATCATTTAAAAAAATGACATAAGTTTAACAAATTAGAAAAATGTGCACAAAAATATAATATTTGAGGCGCAATGTCTTTTTAATTGGTTCACCACTTGTTACAATTCTGAAATCAAACTGAAAACATCCCTTTAGATGGGCATCATCGCATTCTGATCTCCCAAATATTCGCTAATGAAGAACATTTAAAACGTCCTATTTTTAGTGTAGTCAGGCTTCAAAAATATCATACATGATGAAACCAGTATTCTAAAAAATAGAGACACATGGCTTCTAAAAGCCAATGTAGGATACATTCACTTAAAGAAAAAAAAATATCCACCCAAGGCAGAAATGTGTGATTAATAGATCCTTGTTCTCCAGATACCAATATGGCAATGTTTTCACTTATGCTACACACACACACACAAAGCCAAATAAGATTAACTTTTTAAAAATGTGTATTCAAAACAAACAAAAAGCAGAATCAGACCTATAAACACAGAGAACAAACTGATGGTTGCCAGAGGGAAGGGGGGTGGGGGGTGGGCAAAATGGCTGAAGGCAAGTGGGAGACACAGGATACTAGTTGTGGACTGAATGACTCATGGAATAAAAGGTACAGGACAGGGAATACGGTCAACGGTATTGTAATAGTGTTGTTTGGTGACAGGTGGGAGCTATACGTGTAAGCAGAGTGTATCATACAGAGAAGCGGACTCACTACGTTGTATACCGAAACTAATGTGTGTCAACTCTACTCAAAGTAACTAAAAACATGTCTATCCAATGTTGACCTTGTATCCAGGAGACTCAGTAAGATTTGTCCCACGCCTCCTTCCAAAAAAGGAAAACACTAGTGAAGAACTGAACCAAGGAAGAGATTCCATTATTAGATATTTTATTAAATAAAGTCTCCTGTGACTTTCGAATACAGACTACTCAGGTATTTATTCCTAAGACACACAGAAATTTGGTCCAAGACTTTGAAAACTAGATCTAATCTTGTCACACCAGAGGATCTGATAAATTTTAAAATGATAAAGTCATAAAGATTAGACGCTGTTCAAACACTGGTATTAAACCCATCACTTTGCACTTGAGTGGAACAACTTAGTATCACACATATAGGTTCTAATGTTTTCAAGTTAGCAGTCTAGAAATGAACTTAAAATCTCCCTACAAGAGGAAACTATTCATGTATATACAATCTTTAGAAGGAACTGTTGTCACCACTATAATTTAAAACAGCTGTGGACAGCAAAAAAAAAAAAAACAAAAAAACAAAAAACAAAAACAAAAATAAAAAACAAAACCCTCAAATGAAGTACCTATTAGGGGAGAATCATTATAATAAAGCTTCTTTGCCACGCAGATTGTGTGTGTGGTCTCAGAAATATAATGTAATATCCACTTCTACTAACGGTGTTGAAGATCTTTTAATTTTTTCTCTTAATAACCGATTATGATTATGATGATATGAAATGATCATAACACGTGTGTGTGTGTGTGTGTGTGTGTGTGCGCAAGCATGCGCATTGCTGTTTTTTTGTTGTTGCTTTGTTTCAGTTTTTTAATTCTAAAATTCACATCTGTGTGCTTCTGGGTTCAAAGAAAATTCAAAACCACTGAAATAGAATGGTAAAAGTTTAAAGCTAGAAAGAGTAATTGAGCTCCTGATTTAATCCCCTTATTTCATAAATGAAGAAGCTAAAAACTGGAAATTGAGTGAAATTAGTGAGCTCAATCAAGGTCACTGAGCATATTTATGGCATAGTCTGGACTTGGGCACAGATGCTGGTCTAGAACTTTTTAAATACTACGTAATTGTCCTAAGTTACAATGGAGAATCATAGTTGCAAACTAGAGAACTTTAGGAAGTATGTAATATATAGATAAAGAATTCTTGCCCCTGAAGAAACAGTCAAAGAAAAAACAGAGCATGTATTTTATTGTCTTCAAACTATTTGAGTGTCTGGGCACATCTTTTTCTAATGTCTGGTTCTTAGACTTTTCTTTCTTTCCTTCCTTCCTTCCTTCCTTCCTTCCTTCCTTCCTTCCTTCCTCCCTCCCTCCCTCCCTCCCCTGAGTCCAAATAGGTGTACTATGTTTATGTAATTTTTTGTATTTCTACAAAGAAGAGAATAACATGAACATCTTTGACATTATTTTTACAGCTGATTCAAAACAAATTTTGTGGTAGCCAATTTAAGCAATTGCTATGGTCTTGTTATCCTCACTGTCTAACTTAGTGTTTTTTTCTAGAAAACACGTTAGCATCTGTGGAAAGCAGTGTTTGGTAAATTGAACTGGTTAGAAATCTTTCTGTCAGAGGCAATTTGTGACAGATATTGTTTGCAAAGAGGCTGTATGTAGATTTTGGTTCTCTAAGGAGTAAAGAGAGGAGACATGTGCTAATGGAGGTGGGGGGGGGATTTTAAACTGTTTGTGGGACGGCAGGCAATTATCCTTTAAGAAGCTAGAGGATTCTGGGTTAACAGTCCCATGACATACGATTTCATCTCATCTGGTCATTATTTCACTGTGTCACAACTGGATTCTATGTTTCGTTAGGTCCGCTGTCTCGGTAAGACCAGGATCAGCTCCTGAGACGTGGCAGGCCTTCAATAAATACATGTTGATGAATTACTGAATTCAAGAAACTCACACAAGGAACTTCTCCTCATCTATCATGCAAGTCCCAGCACAAGAATAATCAAAGAACTTGCAGGTTGTAAAAAGTTAAAAAAAAACAAAAAACACACAAAAACACAAACCTGTTCTTAACACGGCCTTTGGAGATGCACACAATCGTGGCCAAACATACTAAACAGTTTTCCAAAGGTCTCACAGCTTGTTTTTGCCAGAGATGAAATTCTCAGATTGATACCTTTCGTCACTATCTTCCAGTGTTCACACTTGTTTCTTTTTATGTTAAAAAGAGATCAAGGATTCCAGCACTCAGATCTGATCTCATAGATATCAATAAATAGTTCTTTCATCACAGTCTAATATTTTGTCCTAAAGATTGTTTAACAATGTGTAATTTAAATATAATCTTCTTATAATTTTTCTGTATACTGAGCACGTTCAAAATAAATATGTTCATTACTGTTACTTCTCCCTTTGATATGCTTACTGCAAGACAGTCTCCGGTTGATTACCCACTATTATCACTATTCATGGTAATACTTGGCTAAGCAAGAGTACAAAAAGAAATCATTTTGAGTTTATACTCACTTAGGGCTTTAACTCATTTATACAAATCCTAGGTAGCATGGGGTAGAATAACTATCCCATTAGTTTGATTTTGTTCCAAAATAAAATGCTAAAGAGGGTCCTATTTGTCTTTGTATCGCCTTGAGCGTGCTGTCATCTTTCGGGCTGTATTTGAGAATTTACATTGCAACCAAAAAATGAACTCAGCAGTATGAGTAAACTGACTGACATAATCAGAGGTTGGAAAATGAAACGCTTTTCAGCATTTTAAGGTTCACTGCAGAAATAACTAATGAGAAGTGGACAACATTTTATCCCCTGTTTGTAAATGGAAAGAATACTTATTGGGTAGTATTGAGAACCTACTATTCTAGGAGTATATGAAGCACTGGGGATTCTAAGGGAATAGGTAAAATCAACACACTGTACTGTGACTATAGAGACGCGGCCAAAAATACTCCAGGAAATACAGGTAGTTTATGCATATGAGGCTATGGCAGTGGTAGGGTGGCTAATCAACAGGGAAGCTCACTGGGTATGGTCTTGAGGTGTTTGCAGGATGCGTAAGAGTTAAGAATCCAAGAAAGAGCTCCTGGATGTCAGAACAGGATGGGCAAGAGCAGGTATGAAGGTTTTTAATTGCATGGGAAATTATGCATAGCAGGAATCTTTAATGGCCAAAACCTCACGAGCAGCACTGGGAGAGGTAAGACATATTTTAATTATTTTCATATATGACTAATAATGGCATTAAATATTTGGCAGACGTTATATTGTTTACATATTCCCAGTAGTTAACTCTCCACTCGCTTACCTGCCTCTCTGTTTCCCAATTAGGTACCCTGTCTTTAACCTACTTTTAAGTTAAGAAATCAAGATAGCACCAAGGTTTCGGCAGAAGGGCTATCCTGATACCATAAGTACTGCTCTACGATAGATACTGTAAAGTTATTTTTTATAACACTGTAAAGTTGAGCTTTATATTTATAAAATAAACAGATTCTTCTACTATTCCTCAGTTCACTAGAAATAGAAAAAAATATATATATAGTAAGTCAAAAACCAAGTCATTCCCTAATGACTGTTATTCAACTCATAGATTTGGAACCAGTGAGAGCCCTCACTCAACATTTCAAGTATAAAGCAGAGTGGAAATCATGGAAGCATTTACGTCTTTTTTTAAACCAGAATAATTAAATTTCGGAATCCCCCAAAGCTGGACTACTTTCAGGAAAATAATTCATCTTGAATGGAAATAATTTTAAAAGAAGTAATAACAATGAAAATCTAACTGTTTTATTAACAGGCACTTGACTTTATAAATGGTCATGAAATAATTTGGCATGCTTCATTCTAATTACAAACAGCTCATTTCTACAGATTTATTATCTTACTTAGAAGTGGTCTGATTGCCTTATAGAAAAATTGATAGACGATAATTAGCTTCTGGTTAGAGATTTTTGATCATGCTTTATTCTCTCCAAGCAGTCATGGCATTATGTTTATGCTGAAACAGTGAAGTTTTTCTCACTGTTTCAGATAATTAATAAACTATGGGTTTTTAGGGGCTTATGCCTCAGCAGCAAAAATGTATTCCCAAACCTAATTACTCAAGCCTAAACTTGAGTTTACTGCTGAGCATTTAATTTAATCTTTTTAGTGTTGATTATTTTTGTCACTACTGCAAGGCAGATCTCACAAGTATTTCCTTTTCAAGTGGAGTGACAAGTTGCCATCTATATTTGTACACTGAAAACCAAGTGCAAGTTTTTAGCATTTCCCTTCTGCGTACATCTAGAAATTCGTTTATGGCTTATCAGGATTGAGGTTAACTCAGGATATGTCACCATGATAGAAATCTCCCCCTATGAAAAAAAAAATCAAGCAAGAATTCTGCTCCAAAGTAATAAGTCAATGTATTCAGGCAAGCAATTGACTAAGTAAAAAAAAAAAAAAAAAAAATCAAAATTTCTGCTTTACTGCCCTCACCAGATATAGGACAATGGGGGTAAAATCCCATTCCAAAGCCCCCTGTAGACCCAGTTGCATTGACAGATGCTTGAGGTAGGATCTCAGGGTTAATGCCAACTTCCTCGTAGCTGAAACCCACAGAGGGGGATGATACTGCAGAAATAATGAACCTTTAAGAGAATAATGACCTTTAAGGAACCATTGGTTCCTCCCTGACGGGGCGCAGCTGGCCTCGGTGCACTCCAGGTTCAACTTCAACACGATTAACTTCAAAATTAAAGCTGGTTTGAAGGAAAATTTAAACCACGTTGTAAAGCAAAATCAAACAACACGAGTAAGGCGGCTTTCCGGTGTCTCTTCAAACGATGCAGTCATAGATCGGGTGGGGGGGTGGGGTGGAAAGGGAGCAGTTCTGTGGTCTCAGTGCTTGCCCACACCCTGACACACGGGGAAGGAGATGCCCACACGCCGTGACGGGGAAGGTGGCAGGGAGAATGTACTCACGCACATCCCTCTGTGTCAGAGGCATAGGTCTAGAGGCGATCCTAGACGTCAACGTTATAAAACAGGTGTGCACCTGCATTATTGCTGGGCATTTACAGTCCAGTGCCAGCCCCCTCTGGGGAGCATCAACACAGACCCGTCTCCTGGGCGTGTCCTGGGCACAAGGGGTTTTCTAGGGCCATCTGTTAGTTCCCCACGGCTGCCGCAAGTTACTACAAACATAGCGGCTTAAAGCAACACAAATTTATTATTGTGCAGTTCTGGAGGTCCAAAGTTTAAAATGCGTCCACGGGGTCGCTTTCCTTTTGGAAACGCACTTCCTTGCTCTTTCAGCCTCCAAGGCTGTCCACCTGTCTCTGCTCTCCTCCTTCACCCTCAATGCCAGCTGCATAGGGGGATCCTCCCTGGCCTCTGAGCTCTGCTTCTGTCCTTACCGGTCTCTATCTTGGCTTGAGCTCTGACTTTGCAGCCTCCTTCTAAGAAGGATACTAGTGATTACACTGGGCACGTGCAGGTTAAGGAGGATAATCTCTCCCCCTCACAATCCTTAATTTACGCACACCTGCAAAGTCCCTTTGTTAGGTAAGGTGACACGGTCACAGGTTCATCAGAATGTCATTATGGCAGTCAAGAGCTGCTTTTCTAAGGGAATCATGGAATTAGGGGTACAAGACAGCTTCGTCAGTTTTCAGACAGAATACGGACAGAGGACAGAAGAAATGCAGAAACGTAGCGATAAACCAGAGAGTTGTGCTTTTCAGTATGGTAGCCACTAGCCCAATGTGAATACCTTAAGATTAAATAAAATTTAAAAATCCAGCTCCTCAGTTGCCCTAGCTGCATTTCAAGGGCTCAGTAGCCACAAGTGGCTAATGGCTACGAAATTAGACAGCACAGATATAAAATATTATAAAGTATTTCCATCACTGTAGAATATTGTGGACAAACTGGATGTCACTACTGAAGAGTAATATTCTGGGCATGGTAAACCCTAACACTGTGGCAAATGGGGGGGGTGGAATCTACATTATGATTTTTATTGCTTGCAGCAACTTAAAAATTGTTTATATCTGATTTCTGGGACTACCCTCAGGTGTTAATTATTATCCACCATTATTAAAAGTTTAATGAACTAATGATCTCTTCTACAGAGTAGAAAAATAATAATGAAACCATGGAGAGTTTTGAGGTTTTACAAAAGCATGTCTGAATATTTCCTAAAAGAAGAAACAGTCCAAGCCAAAGAGAAAGGCCCAAGAAGGGTTGATGATGTGGCCAAAATACAGCAACCAACCAACCAAATAATTGTTTCCCTCTTGGAAAACTAGTGACCTCAAGAATTAAGGATGGTCAGAATATACTTTCTTTTCCTTTTTTTTTAAAAAAATCTATGTAGCACAGATATTGCTTGTTATGTATGTATGTATGTATGTATGTATGTATGTATTTGTTTATAATTTGCAGGGACCCAGAATCTTAGATAACTAATGATTTTTTTAAAATATATTCTATAAATAAGAGTCCTCTTTGCCTAAGCAAAAGACAAACTGCTTGCAAGAAATGGAAACACTAAACCTTATTTTTTCTTAATCTTTAAAATGTATTGTGATTCTTTTTTATCTCTACTCCTCATAGGAAAAAAATCCAAGGGAAGGAGATTTCCTACATAAAAAGTAATTTTAAACTAAATGAATGGATTTTTTGTCAATTAAAATAGAACAGAATAGAATGGGTATAGAATTTGTAACAATGTATATATGTGGACATCTATGCATATATGTAGGTATATTTTGTATAAATTAGAATGACAGAACAAAACTGTCTCCCGAGAAGAGAGACTTTGTACTTAAAGTTGAGGGATTTCAAACCTTTGGGAATCTAGCCATATAGAGTTTTGTTTGTTTTTTTTATTTTGAGAGAGAGAGAGAGAGTATGAGCAGGGGAAAGGGCAGAGGGAGTGAGAATCCCAACAGGATCCAAGCTCAGTGCAGAAACTGTCTGTAGATTTTGGTCCTGGGATCACAACCTGAGCCAAAATCAAGACTTGGGATGCTCAACCGACTGAGCCACCCAGGCACCCCAAGCCTTATGGAGTTTTTTTAAGAAAAAAAAATTCTCCAAGACTTTCTTCCTTTCTCAAAATTGTCTTGATTATAAAGTAAGATATGATTGCAAGTGTTTTGTAGGATACTATCAGCAAAACTTGCTCATTCATTCATTTTGCTTATTTATTCATTCAACTAATATTTATTGGCTGCCTATGATGAGGCAGCTATAGTTTTAGGCTCTGGGAATACCATAAGGAAGGAAAAGAAAGAAAACAGAAAAGCATACTTTCTGGTATCATCTTTTCTTCTACTGGGAGAAGACAAATAATGAACAAGTAAATATGTGTCAGGTGCTATGATGAAAATAAAGCATGGTTTGGGGAATAGAGAATAGTAAGGGATGGGCTTTTCTGGCGATGTGGCATTTGCCCAGGTGGTTAAGGTTGAGGGATATGATGGGTGGAGAATCCCCGGCTGAAAATACTAACCAAGCGGTCTGAAAGTAGGGGCATATTAATTAAAGTAGAATAAATGACATTCTTGATGATTTCTGGTGAGCCTCCATTGGATTTTCTCCTTTTCCGCTTCTACAGAAACACAAGATCTTCGTATGTTCTCTGCACACACCACACTTGCCCCATCTCCCAAATGGAAAAAAAAATATTCGAAACTGTTATTATCTGAAATTGAGGTACGGAGTTTTCTATTCTCTTTTATTACATCTTCCAACCTGCTTTTATTTAATTATATATAGGCTATTGATTTCTCTATGTTAAAGTTATGCCCTGCTGTTTTATTAAATTATCTCTTTGTATCTAGTAGTTGTTTCATTGATTTTTCTCAATTTCTCAGATAAATAATCACATAATCTACAAATAGATGTAGTTTTATCTCTTTCCTCTCAAGTTGTATACCTCTAATTGCTTTCTTTGTTATCTATCTCCAATATAAAGTTAAATCATAGTAAAAATCGTGGGCAACGTCACCTCATTCATGTGGGAATTTCTCTAGTGTTGTCCTTTATGATAGATGCTAGCTGAATATTGGCTTTTGGAGATATAAATATAAATTTAGGTATATATCTACATAGACACACACATAAAATCATGTTAAAGAGGTATTCACCAACTCCTATTCAACAATGATTTTTCTGTTTTTGCTTTTATTTAAGAAAGAAAAAAACTGGTATTGAATTTTGTCGAGTTCCCTTTCAACATCCCTGGAAACCGTTTTTCTTACTGGCTCTATTAACATGATTATCCTATCACTAGACTTCCTAATAGTGAATCAATCATTTTGCATTTCTGGAAGAATCTTCATGTGTTTGAGATACGATAGTTTTTATAATGTGCTACTGAATTCTGTTTAGCCTTATTTTGTTTAAGACATTTGCATTGATGCCTATAGGTGAAAGTAGTGTGAGTTTTTTATTTTTACTTTTATTGTTTTTGTTTTGATAACATTGTTGTCATATCTGCCATTGCTGAAGTTACTTCTCAAAAAGCATATGTAAGCTGTCCTCCACTTCTATGCTCTGAAATAGTTTAAATCAAACTTTTTTAAATCTACCTATGGTTTTATTCAAGCTTCCAAAAAGCTTTTTGTTCACGTAAATGGATTTAAACTGACATGATGAGGCCAGAAATGGAGACACGCGTCTTGGAGATCGTAAACTGCATGAGTTTTTGAGACTGCATGATCTGAAAACAGTGAATTCTGGCATTGTTAATTATTACATGTATAACCGGAGCCAACTGCTTAATTTTTAAAAGTCTTTGGTTACTCACTATTAAATGGGAATTATAATGCCTGATAATTTTACTTTTGCCCTGCTAGTGCAAACATAGATATTGAAACTATTGCTGTATGTTACCAATTCCTGATTTCAGGGACTTATTCAAATGATAAAAGGTTAAAGGGAGATTAAGAGACAAAAATGAAAATGCATGGGATAGAAGCTTACATGAACCCAGTCTCCTTTTGTGATATTAAGCTCCTTCTACTTTTAGAAGATGTACAGGACTTAGTATTAATGCGATGGATGACCAGAACGTCAGAGTGGAGGACAGGGATGTGTATCTATCAATCAGTACAGAAAAATATTTCCTGCGGTCATCAGAACCACACAAAAGGCAAGCTTCTACAAGGTGTGCAGTCAACTCTTGCACACCAAAAATAAGATTAAAGACCATGATCCTGTCAAATGGGGGATCGGTTTCTCAAATGGGATTTTAAAATACAGATCTTCCACAGTGAGCACCGGCAGACCCAGTGTTATTAAAGGGCGCCAGGATGTTTTCTTAAAGTTGCAGTGTTGGCAGCTTTATCATGAGCTCTGACCCTTCAGGTATGTCTGCTGCAGGACTTTTATTAAAATCCTGTTCACTTCACTTGTGTCAGAAAAGAAAAGCTAAGGCTTCTTGAAGGTTAATGGGCTCCGGGAGAAGCTTTCTTTTAGCCATTCTGGTGTTCGGTTTATAAACCACCCAATGCACCCCTGATGAAGCAGCACCAATCCCGCTTAGATTTTAAATCCTTAAATTAAATTTTGTTGTGTTCTTGAAGTTCGAGGGCAAAGACTCAGAAATCAGAGCTCTGCTGGGAAAATGTCCTGGCAATACTGGGTTTTGTTCAAATATAAAACCATATACTAAATGTATGTCCTATATTATAATTCTAAATCAAAACAATGACAATCACAAAATACTCTATAATTCACTAGAAAAGGAGAAAGCTTTGTATAAATGATGACAATTCATAAAACCAGAGGAGTGCACAGCCCTAGTCGAACATATATTCTACTTAAACCGGAAATCCTACTGCAAAAAAAAAAAAAAATCTAGGATTTGAAAATCACCGAAAATCACCAAGAAAATTAATTCTATGTTTGAACTGGAAATATATGGTATGAGACAATATTTTAACAAGCGTAAGACTAAGGTAAGATTAAACAAAGAGTCAATGCTTAGCATATGTGAACAGGAAACATGTACTGAATTAATATACCAAAGAACATATCAAAAATGAACAAATCCTTTGTTGATGTAAATTTATGTGAGTCTGATTTAAGTGCAAAATGGTTTGAATCACAGAATTTCTTAAAATGTATTTTTGCTCTGATATTATAGGTCAGTTCTCTTAAATAACAAATAATAGACAATGATATACCTCAGGTTCCCATTTCATAAATTTTGACTTTCCTACCAAACATATAGAGGAAAGAATAGATTTCTCAAAAAATTCTTAATTAAAACAAATATAATTTGGTCTTATTTTCACTTCGCATTTTAAAACATATTGCACGGTTTTTCATAGTTCTTTAATTCCCAGAATCAGTTTTTGGATTCTAGATCTTGTCAGTGAGAACCGAAGAATTATTTTCAGGCTCACTTATACTACTGATACTGGACAAGTCATTTAAATCATCTGAATCTAGGTTTATTCTTTTGT
Organism: Lynx rufus; assembly: GCF_022079265.1. Lineage (NCBI taxonomy): Eukaryota > Metazoa > Chordata > Mammalia > Carnivora > Felidae > Lynx > Lynx rufus. The sequence continues at coordinate 161,344,896 of NW_025814856.1, read as the reverse complement.
AAAATGAGGAATATAGTACCTAATTCACCTGGTTCCTTATGAGAATTAAAAATCAAAATTTATAGAATTATTGAGTGTTCCTATGAACTAAACCCAATGCAAGGTTCTAGGAATACCAAATTAATAAGACCATTCTTTTTTTTTTTTTCAACGTTTTTTATTTATTTTTGGGACAGAGAGAGACAGAGCATGAACGGGGGAGGGGCAGAGAAAGAGGGAGACACAGAATCGGAAACAGGCTCCAGGCTCCGAGCCATCAGCCCAGAGCCCGATGCGGGGCTCGAACTCACGGACCGCGAGATCGCGACCTGGCTGAAGTCGGACGCCCAACCGACTGCGCCACCCAGGCGCCCCTAATAAGACCATTCTTATGGGGAGAATATAGATAAGTAAAGCAATGGTTACAGTGTCCTCACAGGAACTCTATAGTTTACTCTCCCAGGAGACAGAGGAGGTACAGGGAAGCCAGGATGACAATGGCTGATTCTTCTTGGTGTATGGGGACTGGGGAAGGCATTACTGTTTGAATTGTTTGCCATGAAAAGTTTACCAGGGAGAAATAGTGGTGGTGTGAATAGAAAGTTCTATCCTGCCCGGATAATCACCACTCACTCAGGCAACTGACTCAGCATGAGACAAAAGACAGGTTGGTTGGAGGTTGCCAACAAGGACCACCCTGGCAGATTTGCATAGGTGATCCTACATCCTACGTGAGAATATCACTCGTAGACATCCTGGCGGGGGGTGGGGGAGGGTGAGGAAAGCATGAGATGATACCTCAGTAAGCCTTTGGCATTCTACACTCACATTTCTCTTTGACAGAAATACATTCATTACAGATAGAATGCAAATGCCTATTGCATTTTGCACCTTGCTAAGATTTTCACTTGCAGATAATGTAGATATGATGTGGATACAGAAGATATATTCATATTCTTTGTGTGACCCTTTCAACAGGTATATGAGTATTTCACACATTAAATGATTTGTCTCGCCTGTCCATTTAGGATTCTCTCTGCTCTAACAAAAGCCAAAGGGAAACTGCTTTTAAAGAAATATCTGGTTCATTACCTTCTTGTCGCATTGTAAAATCACAATTTTCATGACCTAGCCTATTTGCTCATATTTAGCACATATGAGCAAAAAGACGCTCAGGGTGTCCTTTGTTATTTAGAAGAATATATTATCATGGCTTAGTATATACACAATCATACAAATAATGGCAGGCGAAATTAACATAACAATAAATTCTCAAGGAGAGAAGTTTCCCAACAGAGCCGAAACAATGCTAATAACTATGCAGACATACGGGCAGCTAAATCGTAAATGAAATGTTACATTTAAGGCAGTTTAACTTTAGGGGTGCTTGTGTGGCTCAGTCAGTTAAGCATGCGACTCTTGATTTCGGTTTAGGTCAGGAACTCATGGTTCCTGAGATCCAGCTCCTGATCTTGCTTTCACCCCCGGAACCTGCTTGGGATTCTCTCTGTGTCCCTTTCTCTCTGCCCTTCCCCTCTCATGTGGTTCTCGCTCTCGCTCTCTCTCTCTCTTTCAAAATAAATAAACTTAAAAAAAAGCAATTTAGCTTTATTTTTATTCCTTATGAATTTTTGTAAATGGACATTTTCAGGTGGTATCCTAGACTGAATTATTCATGACACTTCTCCCCTGTCCCTAGTGTTTTATTTATTTGTGTGTATGCATCTAAACATGTATGACTTAAAACACAAAGCTATTTCTTCCGGCATTAGAACATTTTATATTTATCATTACAAACAGGGTCTGAGAGAAGACCAGGAAACAACATTTACGTCAATTGCTGATATATTTGTTCAGAATTTCTAGTAATTGATTAGCTGATAGTAAGCAACACAGAGTACAAAGATATATAAAGCTGGTTTGTTTTCACTTAGGATTGATTAATGCTTACATAGCATTAAGTAAGAATGCTCTAGATTCTTATGCAGAAAACTAGTGTAGGGAGAAAAAAAAAAGAAAAAAATCTGGTAAAAAAAAGACTCTAATCTAGCAATCTGGAGATAATTGCTCTTAAATATTAATTTTTAAAAATAGAAGCTAAAAATGCTGAAAAGAAGATTACTTGCATTTTCAGAAACAGAGAGAAGATAAGGAAATACTACATACCACATTTCATTTGCAGGTCACCAACATTAATTTAATTTTAAAAGTGACATTACTGAATTCATGTCATTTAATGGCAAAGGACATTTAATTAAGTTAACCGCATTGTTAATTGTTACGTTCTTATTTTTTTAAGAGCTATTCATAATTCATGGACCAATCGAGAGAATCTACAACATGAGAATTTGCCTTTTAAAAATATTTTAAAAAGTTACTTTGTCTGTTAAAGCACTTCAATATATTGCATTAGTGGGGGACAATTTTTGTAATGAAACTTGCTTTACTTACAACTCTCTTGATGTTAGCCATATTTATAATTTAGTATCTATAATATTCTGTAAACTTATGACATCTTTATTTATTCAATTATTTCTTATAATTTTAAAATGTTTTATTTATTTTTTGAGAGAGAGAGCACGAGTCGGGGGAGGGACAGAGAGAGAGAGGGACAGAGAATCCAAAATGGGTACCTCACTGACAGCAGCGAGCCTAACCCGGGGCTTAAACTCACGAATCACGAGATCATGACCTGAGCCGAAGCCAGACGCTCAACCGACTGAGCCTCCCAGGCACCCCAATTACCTTTATTTAGATATATATTCACTGTAGAATATCAGGAAGAGAGAACATGTAAACGCCGAAATAAAAATTGCCCTAAATCCTACAACCTTGAATATGTTCACTGTAAACATTTTGATGTATTTTTTTACACCTTCATTTTTTCTTAGTATGTTCATAAACAAATATATATTCTATATACATACATATGTGTTTATGCTATGGACTGAATGTTTGTGTCCCTCGCTCCTAAATCCAACTATTTGAAATCCTAACCCCCAGGGTCATGGTATTTATTAGGAGGTGGGGAATTTGGGAGGCCATAAATATGGAGCCTCAGGAAGGGATTAGTGCCCTTTTGCAAGGCGGCCCAGAGAGCCAGCTTGCCCCTTCCTTCTCTCTTTTTTAGAGAGAAAAACCAGCCATCTGGGAAGCAGGCTCTCACCAGACACACAATCTGCCGGTGCCTTGATCTTGGACTTCTCAGCCTTCAGAACTATGAGAAACACATTTCTGTTGTTTATAAGCCACTCAATCTACTACACTTTGTTACAGCAGGCCAAACAGGCTAAGACAGTGTAAAAGGATTTATTCACAGGTAGAAGCACATGTGTGCAGCAACATGTGAATGCAAGTTATTTACACATCCTTCTCCAAAACTTTTCTGAACTCTAACCACCTGCCTGTATCTATTGGCTGTCTCACGGTTGAAATAAAAAGCAGCCCTCACCGGACCCACAGCTGAGTCTGTCCCTGAATCCAGTCTTCAAATAGGAACCACAGTGATTTTTTAAAATCAAAACTTGACTGTACTGCTTCCCTGCCTAAATTCCTTTTATTTTCTTAATGTTTATTGACTTTGAGGAGGGGAGGGGAAGAGGGAGAGGGAGACAGAATCCCAAGCAGGTTCCACGCTCAGTGCAGAGCCTAACTCGGGGCTCCAACCCGTGACCCTGAGATCATGACCTGAGCCAAAATTAAGAGTCGGACGCCTAGCCCACTGAGCCGCTGAGGTGCCCCAAATTCCTTTTCTCGACTTTTACTGCACGGAGGATAAAGTGGGAAGCCTCAGCACAACCTACACGCTTCTGCGGGATCTGGTCCCTGCCCACCCCTTCGGCTGTAGGCCATCCCATTCTCCATCTTGATCTCTTCCTTTCTAATCACACTGACCTTGCTTCTCTCATGAGACATCTAAAAGTCCTTTTACCTTCATATGCTACTTCTTTTATGTAGAAGGCACAAGATTTATCATATATGGCAATTAATGTCAGGGAAAATATAACACTAAATTTTGCCCACAGCTGACCTTGTTCTCAACATGAGTCCCTACCGGCTGGTGTGTGCTGTAAGAATTTAACTAAGTAATTACTCTGCATTAAAGCTTAGTCTGATTTGATAATTTAAACAGTCTCTCGGGGTGGTGTTCAGGTACTCTCGGGAGAAATTGTCTTCTCTCATTGTCTCGTTGTAAGGAAGATAGTAAGAGGCTAGTTCGATTTGTTCATAGTCATGGCTGTAAATAGTGGTAGACCTGGAGAGGTCTCTAACTTCCTAAACCTCCCTCCTGCTGATTCCATTACTGATGGCATAGACCAATTAAATTGGGAGACGCAGAGCCTCAGATAACCACAAAACATTCCACTAAAATAAACAGTAGCTGTTTTCAGGAATACTCTTGTGTAGCAGGGCTTTCCCAGCTGCTGTATGAAGAATCCTATGCCGTTTCATTTGAATGAAAGCTGTAACATAGACAGTGGCAGAAGGGGGACCAAAAAGAATGTCAGTAGAAGGAGGACTGCTGTGTGCCCAGCAGCCTGGGAACCGCTTGGAGGGCTCTGGGCCTGAGTAGTGAACATAGTACCAGACTCTCAGACCCAAATAAACTATCCGCTGCAACCACTCAGATCTTTGTTCCACTACTTTTTCCTCATGAAAGAATCATCTCACAGTTAAGGCAGGGGTGGCTCGGTTGGTTAAGCGTCCGACTTCGGCTCAGGTCATGATCTCACGGTCTGTGGGTTCGAACCTCGCGTCGGGCTCTGTGCTGACAGCTCGGAGCCTGGAGCCTGCTTCCGATTCTGTGTCTCCCTCTCTCTCTGCCCCTCCCCTGCTCATGCTCTGTCTCTCTCTGTCTCTCAAAAATAAATGAACATTAAAAAATTACATAAAATAAAAGCTAACACAGCTGTCAATTATTTGGATGTCATGAACAGAATACTCTGAAAGGAGGGTAAAATAATTCTGGACCCCCTTAAACCTATCTTCCATAAATTAATAAACCAACAAATGCCAGCTGAGAATCCACATGAAACTAAGAATGTCAGCTTACATTTGTTGAGTGGTTTGTGTATTCTAAAACTTTCATCCTCACAACACCGTAAGTCAAATACAACTTTTGTTTGTAACAATCTTTTTTTTTTGACGTTTATTTATTTTTGAGACAGAGACAGAGCATGAACGGGGGAGGGTCAGAGAGAGAGGGAGACACAGAATCTGAAACAGGTTCCAGGCTCTGAGCGGTCAGCACAGAGCCCGACGCGGGGCTCGAACTCACGGACCGCGAGATCATGACCTGAGCCGAAGTCGGACGCTCAACCGACTGAGCCACCCAGGCGCCACTTGTTTGTAACAATCAATAAAGAAACTGAGGCAGGAGGCTGTTCTGATAAATCTAATCAACATGATGTGAAAATCCAGTCTGTGGATCCGGGATTCTGAGACCAGATCTGCAGTGTGGTTTCCTAGCTAAGCTTCCGGAGCCTCCATAGTGTCACTGTGGTGTTTTATAGAATCCCATTTTCAAGTGAATACCAAAACACAGAGCCAAAAGGATGGACAGAAATGGCACCATCTTGTGTCACAGTCTTTGAGCATTCGTGAAGGAGGAAGTCATCGCTTCCTGGAGAGGGCCAGGTGAGCTGACACCCTCCCAGGCATCCTTTACCTGGACCCACTTTCCATACCTCAGCTGGCTCCCTCCCTGGATCTTTTTCTGGTTCCTGCCCAGGAGCGGTCTTTTCCTTGTTGGGATGGAGTGTTTTCAAAACCATGTATCATTAAATGAGCTCTGTTGAGTCACCCTTTCAGAGACAACCTATAAGGTAATTCTAATAACCCAACAAATAAAATTTGATGGTTTTACCTTCACTCTCAGTGACTGAGGGCACTAGTGCCAGTAAAAAGAAGATAATCAGACTGAAAGAAACAGTGATGAGATTTCCAAAGCAAACAAAATTCTTCTTATAAAAAAATATTAAGGGACATATTTAAAGGTCTGGCATTCCCCAGCCATTGTATTAATTGATTTTACCGATTTCTATTTTTTGAGGACAATTGTTCAGAGAAAATTATTTTAAAGCTGTGCCAAGACCCTGACATTCTGTTTTATCTCATGTTGGACTCTGTTGGGCTCATCTTTTATGCTGTCAAATTACACTGCCTTTCTTTGTTAGGAAAGTGATCAGGTTAATGACTGCTCTGTTTTCCTAACCGTGTTCCCAAACCAGCAGTCCCTGCCGTTAAAAGATGGAATGTATTCATCACCCACACATACATAATAATTTCCCAAGGACCTTCAAAAAGGTGGCTGATACCCTTGCCGTTGGGTGTCTGTTCTTTTAAGTGACTTATGCGCACAATACTAAAATCATACAAAAAGCTTTTCACCGGGAATAGAAAATGCACATGGCGGATGGGAGTCTGAGATCCAAAGAATAAAAACAAACAATAATCGGGACGGAGTGGCAAGAAAGGCACCTGGCAGATCTCTGCTTCTTGGAGAAGCTGTTCTTAGAACGGAACCACAACCAGTCGCCTTCCGAACAAGTCACTGCGGTGTTTATTTGAACGGTGTATTTGGATTATGTTTTTCAAAGTTTTGGGATATGTGGATCTGAAATTTCACAGTAAAGAGAACACAAAGCTACAACTTGTCCATATGCATGTTTACTCAGTTCTCTCAGCTCCGCATAAGGATTTAATTTTTAAAATAGTGCCATGTCTTGGAATACTAGAATCCAAAAAGAGCTGGAAAGGATTCACAAATCAATGCTAAGCCTTGAAGCCCAGGAAATGAAAGAAACTTCAATAATGTCACTCGGCAAAAAACATCACAGGTCTATCGTAATCGATTGCCTAAAATCATTCAATAACTAAATAGTGACTGGAGAAGTTGAAGGAATGACACTTTTTCCCAACAAGTGCCAAAGATAACCACTAAAAAAAAAATCTATGGAAAAGTTACAAGTAAAGTTGTTTTTTTATCTTTATTAGTTTAGCTGTATCCAGCTTTGCCTCTGAATCAAAGCATTAGCCTAGAATATAGGAGTGAGGTCAGCAAAATGTCACCTTCTGAAATTTAAATTTGGTGAGACCAAAAATACGTATTTTGTCAAATACCTTTTGTCAAGTATCATTTGTCCAATACCTTATTTTGGAACTAAATTGCTGATGAGCCTTTGTCTCCTAATGAAATCACATGATCTGAGTGTCCCCGGATCTATTCTAGCTTATGTTTGCAACTTAAAAAAAAAATGGTGTTTTCAGTGATTTCATCACACACACACCACCTCTACCCCCACCACGGCTACCACTACCAAAATCAACAACGACCAAAACACAGGTTAAGGGTGGGGAGAAGAAACAGGAAAGTAAGGATTTGTTATTTATCTGGCATTGCCAGGCAAAAGAGACCCACGAAACACAGAGTTTATTGGAGAAGTTGTATTGGAGCAGAAATTTTTATCTGTAATTTATAAGAGCTGGAGTAAAATATTATTCAAAAATATACAAATGGCTTCCTTTCCATCTAGTAGAGAATTGATTATTAATTCAGAATATATGTCTGCTAGCAAAAGCAGTGTTACAAAACCATGATAATTTCAGGATGTTTCACTGGAGCTTGAATTTGAAAAGAGGTATGGGAACAGAAATACGTAAAGAAATCATCGGAAGTTAAAGGATCTAAAAGTCACTTGGCCCATCAGGTTAACAGATCAGGGTTTACACAGATGGGACTTTCAAGAAGGGCTCTCCACTAACTGAGTGTTGTAAATCGGGAGGGAGAGTACACTTGTACAACCCAATGTCCCTTCCGCTCCAGGTCGTAACATCCCACAACCTACCCATCCAGGCCACAATATTACATTCCAACTTTCCAATGGGAAGAATAATTGTCAATGTCCAAAATGGAAAAGCTTCAAACTTTTTGACGGTATGGGAGTTTCTCCATACCTGTTGACTGAATGGACAGTACCTAAAATTTTACGCCCAAATTGTGAAACAGAAGTCATTCTCTTCATCCCACAAGGGTAAGAGTGTTGAGACAGATGCAGAAAATACGCCTAACAAAGAACACCAACACCCGGCAATCCCTTTCCCTATCAGGTCAAATGATCATCTCTAACAAGGATTCATTATTGGAGTTGAGACACAGGGTGAGAATTTGTGATGTTAAATACTGTGTAGAGTCACTGAATAAACATGAATAAAGCATTTGTAGAGTTAGTAAGTCATTATTTCTCCATTCTTCTGCTCCATAATACTCTGATTAGGGTCAACAGAATGATTTATAATTGCCAAAGAAAGTTGTTTTTTGTTTTTTACAAGGTTCTCTTCTCAGGCACCAAGCCCTATTTCTAAAACTCTTTCTGTGGATTTGTTTTCACAACCAAATGTGTGTTTTTTGAAGTGTGGTTGTGAAATATTGGTGTATTCCCTTTTTGCCTCCATCCACTCTGTGCTTAATTTTGAATATATTTAATACCTGGACAAACGAATTGTTCATAGAGGGATGTTTTACTTCTTATATTGTAAAGATGAAATATAGCTGGTGCACGGAGTTTACAAGCAAAGTAATTTTGTCAAATGGCACAGTTTATGAAAACAAAAACCCTTTCATTTGATTCTAAGAACTATTTATTTCAAGCTGTATAAAATATCAATTTTCTTTACGTTGAAAATTTGTAGCTATTGCTCTTAATTTTGTCCTATCCCACAAACTTCGTAACACCAAAATTCTGCGGTGATATTTGACCGGGGCTTCTGCTGCGTGAATAGATCTTGTTTGCCACAAGCCCAAGACATGCAACAAAATTAAGGAATCACGGAAGCAAAGCGGTGCCAGAGGGAGGACTCACACTGTGGATGAAGATACACGTCAGGAATTGTGGATCCACACACCCACAGCATTTTATTATTTAGAGAACATGAAGTACAGCTTGTGAAAACTCCCACCCCAAGCAGGAATCAAAGCGCCAGAACTCTAAACAGCCTTGTACATCATCGAATCCAACCCGGCCCTTGTTGGATGAGGAAACCGAGGCTCACCAAGATGATGAATCCGTTCAGGCTTACACAGTAAGGACGAGAAGGATGAGACCCTAGGCCATCTGCTCCTTCGTGTTATACATGTTTAAAGTCTTTATAACTCTTCTCGGGGCGCCCAGGTGGCTCGGTCAGTTAAGCATCCACTTCGGCCCAGGTCATGATCTCTCAGTCTGTGGGTCTGAGCCCTGCCTTGGGCTCTGTGCTGACAGCTCAGAGCCCGGAGCCTGCTTTGGATTCTGTGTCTTTCTCCCTCCTTGCCCATCCTCTGCTTGTGCTCTCTCTCTCTCTCTCTCTCTCTCTCAAAAATAAATAAATGTTAAAAAAATTTAAGTCTTTATAACTCTTCTTAAGAGTGGCCATTCACAGTTTCAGGAACATATTTCTAGAACTTTCTCGTCTTAGTGGTCAACGAATTTCAGTTTACTTAATACTGTTTCTTGTCTCAGCCTCAGTTCACTCATCTAAAAACTGATAGGAGAATCCTGATATCGTAAGATTCAAAATTATGCAACCTAAAATATGCTTTAGGGACCTCCTACTTGGTCCCAGTACTTTTCACATTGCAGGTTTCAAAATAATAGCTTTAGGATGAGGAGTTTAGAGTTGGATAATAAGTTGCCAGCCCCTCTTTACTCACAGCTGGAACAGGTTTCAGCTTCTGGGGTGGCCGGAAGTGACATGCCTGTTATAAACGCAAATTGTGCTTGCCCGTGGCACAGACCTACTTAACTGAGAGAGCCCCAGTGATTCTGATGTTTGCTCAAGTTTGAGACTCACCGGTCGAGGCAGGTCTTGGCAGAGATCCTTGTCCTGATGCTGCTGTGGCTCTTCTGTAGAGTTATTACCTTAATAATTCCCTGTAGGGATTTGCAGATTTGCAGCCTGAGGTGGGCTCCACCCATTTATTGTGGCAAAACATTTAGGAACCATGCCTTTTCTGGGCAGATGTTGATCTGAGAGGTCAAGAAACTTACATTTCAAAATCCTGGCCTTCTCTATGTTACCCAGAACAGGTTTGCACAAAATGTTTTCAGATGCTTTCATCAGAATTATCTGTTGGATGAATCAATAAAATTATATCTACTTCTCCTTTGCCTGTTGCCAAAAACTAAGAGTCTAAAGGTATTGAGGACATCTGCAAGAATTCAGGCTATGTCTTACCCACTACACACACACACACACACACACACACACACACACACACACATAACATGTAGTGTGACAGTTAAAAGGGAAGTCAATATTTCAGGTCATTGCCATGGTCTAAAGAGGGACAATATGAGGCTGGGCAGGTGTCCAGAACCCTGGAGTTTGGTTTTCAGAGCATGGCAGACCGTGGCTAATTTATCTGAAGTGCTATGACTTCCCAAAGTAGCAGGTGTGCTCGTGTGCAACTAAAGATACACAATACTTTAAAAGGACTAAAAAAAATTACTTTATGTTTCATTCCTTTAGATAATCAAAACAGCTTTCCTTCTGGTCCTTGTCATCCTCTCCTCATTAACATAGATACACCAATTACATGCAGCATAACCTTCATTTTTGAATGTGTTGTTAAGTATATATGAAGCCATATGCTGATGGAAGATATTATGAACCATTAAGTATGAACTTATTATTATAGATTTCTTTTTTCCTTGAAAAAGTGCTGGAGAATTCCATCTCTCTCTCAATATGGAGAGTAGAAAGGAAAAGTCAAACTTTAGGACAAGATAGATACACCATACCTAAATATCTTAGTAGGCAACATTTCAATTTAATTTTGAAGTAAACATAGAGGGATTTAAAAAATGCTCCATATTAAAATTGTGGGGAAAAAAACCCAGGATTTTTACTCCAGCAGTTATGCACAGGACTCTATTTTCATATAGCTACTTTAAATTCACATGTAAAAATAACAATTGTTATTTGAAGAGAGAAACATTTGCTAAGGCATGAAGCCCAGGAACTGTGGTTATCTATTTAACAGTACAACTATTAACAAATACAGAGAAGGCATAACCTTGAACGTGAAGCCCAGGTGAATAATCATCAATAACTCACTTTTCCACTTTCTATTCTCAGTTCTAACCCTTCTGGCTTTGTGACCTTCAATAAGTTTCAGTATCTCTCCTTCATTTTTTTTTTTTTTTTTTTTTTGCTATTAGCTTTTCATTATTTCAGTAGACTGATAATGTACTTCTGGAGTATAAAACAGTTTCCCAATACTTTAAAGTGCATATATTATTTAAAATGACAACAAAGCATCATTATGTTAATAGATACTAATGTCATGGTTCTTAAATATTCAAACACATCCAAATTTTGCCATTGTTCCTACCTAAATCATAAAACAGGAAGGTGTATCAAAGAAAATGAGCTGCTTTCAGATTCTGATATTTCAGCTCTCTGTTAGACATCCACAGAGTTCTGGATATGAAGACAGCAACTGTCTACCCACAGGCAGTGTGAAAACACCCAGGGGCACACCATTTAATTGGAGTTTGTAGGACATGGAGGAGAAAGCAGCCTCACAAGAAATGCCTACTGATGTGAAAATGTGAAAATAGATTGAAAATTTCATAGGTAACATTACATTCCAGTATGAAATTCATACTTGTCTTTCCAAAACAAGAGTCAAATTCAGGACTCAACACTTTTGCCCAAAAGGTCCCTTTCTTATTGATTCACCAAGCAAACACGAGGCTTTACTCTGGTCACGGAGGCAGTGTTCCAGGATGACCTGAGGATCACAGCCCTCTCCTCCGATGACCCAAAGTAAACACACTAGGACCAAATGAACTACTACATATCGCCCACAACCATCTTCCAACTCTCACCAGCTACAGGTAGAACATGCCGTTTAAAACCCATGAAATTTTGCAGAGTGAAGTAAAATTTTTAAATAATTAATTAATGCATTTATCACTTCAACATTTTTCTTAAATTTTAATGAGTGTAATGTTCACCCAGGGAACCTAACAACTCTGAAAAACAGTATTTGAGATGCTAATGGTAGAACAAAGTTTAAATTATGGTGTATAGGAGGTGGAAATAGCTGAAGGGGATTGTCAGTACACCTACAGTAATGAGCACCACAGGGGAAGATACCATACCTTGTGGATGACCAGTCTATCAAGGACTTTTTTTTGTATGGTGTTGAAATATCTTATGCTATTGGTGGGCAAGGTAGCAACCCATGTGCCTGGCATCTCCCTCCGTCCTTTCCTTCCTTCCTTCCTTCCTTCCTTCCTTCCTTCCTTCCTTCCTTCTTCCCTCCCTCCCTCCCTTTCTTTTCTTTCTTTCTATTTAATCATACACATTGCTGCAAGGGATTCATGTTTTATTGGGATAAGCAATATGGAAACCAATTTGACAATAAATTTCATATTAAAAAAATAAATAAAACTCTTGGGCATATACAGCAAAAAAAAATAAAGTCTATTGGTATAACAAATATTCAAAGACTCATACAAATGCATATTCAGTAATAAACTTAGGTTATGTGCAGAAAGAATGGAGCACAGTTCTAAGATAGCATGAAACAACAGGGATGCAGGGAAAGAAAGCCTTTGGGAAAGCGATGCCTGATCAATGTTCTGGTGGATGAAAAGAGGTTAAGTGAAGGGGGCATTCCAGGTACTGAGTGACAGGGAGAAGCACGTGACTTCAAGAGTGTGTCTGTTGTTTAGAGATGGAGGAGGGGAGGGGAGAAATGATGTGAACTGGTCGGGTGCTATCAGCAAGGCTCAGATGTGGTTTCTTGGTTCTCAGCAGACAAATCTTCCCCACCCTCTGGTTTTACTGAGCTATAACTGACATATAACATTGTGCTCATTTAAGGTGTATCAAACACAATGGTTTGATATATGTATATTCGTGAGATGATCACCACAATAAGTTACTATCCATTGCCTCGCATAGTTGTAATTTGGGAGGAGGAATAAGAACTTTTAAGATCTACTCTCTTAGCGATGTTCAAATATACCATACAGTATTGTTAACTGTGGTCACCATGTGGTACAGTACATCTCCAGGATGCAATAATCTCATAACTGAAAGTTGGTACCTTTTGACTACCTTCACCCATCTTCCCCCCATACTGCCTGCCTCTGGCAAACACCAATACATTCTCTGTTTCTAAGAGTTATTTTTTTCTTCGATTCCATGCGTGAGATTATACAGTATTTGTCTTTCTCTGTTTGACTTACTTTTCACTTAGCATAATGCCCTCAACATCCATCCATGTTATTGTAAATGGCAGGATTTCCTTCTTTTTGTGGTTGAATAATATTTCTGTGTGTGTGTGTGTGTGTGTGTGTGTATTTCATGTTTTCTTTATCCGTCATTAGTTGATAGACACTTAGGTTGTTTCCATGTTTTGGCTATTGTGAATAATGAATGTTTAAATGAACATGGGGCTGTGGATATCTGAAGGTGGAAATTTATATACCCAGAAGTAGATTGCTGGATCATATGACAGTTCTATTATAATTTCTCATGGAACCTCCATATTATCTTCTATAGTGGCTCCACCAATTTATATGCCTACCAACAGTGCACAAGGGTTTCCTGTTCTCTACATCCTAGTCAACATTTATCTCTTATCTTTTATTATTATTATTTTATTTGAAAGAAAGAAAGAGAGAGAGAGAGAGAGAGAAAGCAAGCAAGCTCATGAGTGGGGAAAAAGGCAGAGGGAGAGAGACAGAGAGAGAGACAGAGAATCCCAAGCAGGCTCCATGCTCAGTGTGGAGCCCCATGTGGGGCTCTATCCCATGACCCTGGGATCATGACATGAGCTGAAATCAAGAGTCAGAAACTCAACCAACCGAGCCACCCAGGTGCCGCTATCTTTTGTCTCTTTAATGACACCCATTCTAACAGGTGTGAGTGATAAGATGAATCCTTAGTTGGGCAAATTTTATGAAAAACATTTGAGGTAACTGATGGAATTCATAGTATGTACCTAATATTGGAAATATTGATAGTTCAATACATAATATGGTCATTTCAGAAATATACTTGAATAATTCACTTACTGGATTTATTGTTTTCCTATCTTTAAAAAAATTTTTTTTTACATTTTATTTTTGAGAGACAGAGAGGGGCAGAGCATGAGCAGGGGAGGGGGAGAGAGACACACACAGAATCCGAAGCAGGCTCCGAGCTGTTTGCTAGCACAGAGCCCGGCGTGGGGCTCAAACCCACGAACTGTGAGACCATGACCCAAGCCGAAGTCGGATGCTCAAGCGACTGAGCCACACAGGCGCCCCTATTATTTTCCTATCTTAAATCTTACGTTCCAATGACACCATGTAAACCTCAGTATCATTTCTGTTTTTTAATAAAATCAGCTTCCTCTCTTGTCTTCCTTGTAAAGCAGTGGCTCTCAATCAAGGCTGGTTTTACCTCTCTGAAAGACGTTTGGCAATATTTGGACATAATTTGGTCATCACAACTGGAAGAGAGTGCTAACAACATCTAGTGGGTACAGGTCAGGGATGCCGATGAACAACCCACAATGCACAGGAGTGATCTCACAACAAAGAATTACCTGGCCCCAAGCGATACTACCACAGTTGAGAAACTCTGTTGTAACGTCCCTTTAAAATTAAAAGTTTTTTATGGTCTCTTAACCTAAAGAATAAGGGTAGGTAATTGTGTTATTTCTTACATAGAAAACAATGGCGTGAGGCCAGATTTCAGGGTATAAGGAAAGGCAGATGTGTTCAGTCTTGTAAGTGTCGCATTTGAGGTGCCTATTACACAAAACTGGGTATATTAAAAGGCAGGCCTTGACCGAAAGTTTACAATTGGAAGTGTTTAGAGTGCACAGACATTGAATCCATGGGTATGGATGAGACTGTCTAATGTGAGGCAAGAGTAAAAGGAGAAACGAGCTTGGCACAAGACTTGAAAACAAGTCTTTGGGAACTCTTGTTTAATGACTGCAGGAGGAAGAACAAGAATACCAAAGAAAATTAGGGGGGGTGGCTAGAATCCAAAGAAATAAGAGACAAATAAGAGTGTGATGTCATGGGAGCCAAGACAAATGATTGTTTCAAGACAGAAAAACTGACTTACAGTACCAAATGCATCTGAGAGGAGAAACAAGGAAAAGATAGAAAGTCTGTTTTGCCAAGAGACACAGAGGTCGTTAGTGACCTTCGAGGAGGGCTGTCTTGGTTGAATGATGGAAGCAAAAGACGGGAGCAGGCCAAGATGGAGTGGCAGTGTGGAACTACGTATGAACAACCATTCTAGAAGTTTTTGCTGTCAAGGGAAGCTGAGGTTGTAGGGACTTACCATGTGGAACCAAGATTGCCATGGGGCAGACTTGAGCATATGTAAAGGTTGATGGCAGTGATCTGGCTAGAAGCTTGCAGGGCACTACACAGGGGAAGAAAGGAAATGTCTATATTGTAGAGTCTCACTGAAGGTATAAAGGGACAGGATCCAAAGAGATAGCATTTGCTTGTAGAGCTGAGAAAAATCACCTCTATTTGTAATAGGAGGGAAGATTCAAGAGTTACATTGCTGGTTAGTGTACACAGAACACTACAAGGTTTGTAGTTTGTTGTGTAGAAATAAATATTTACTCCCCAAATAAAGCAGAATGAGAAAGGGTCAACAATATTATCTGTGTCATACGAATGTTGGTGTTTCCCCAAAATTTGGATGTTGAAATCCTAACCGCCAGTGTGATGGTATTAGGAGGTGGGGTTTTGAGGGGGTGACTGGGTGATGAGGGCAGAGCCTTCATGAATGGGATTAGTGTTCTTCTAGAAGAGACCCCAGAGAGCTCCCTTCCCTTCCACCATGTGAGAGTGCAGTGGGAAGATGGCTGACCAAGAAGCAGGCTTTCACCAGACACCAAATATGCCAGCATCTTGATCTTGTCCTTCTCAGACTCCAGAGCAGTGAGAAACACATGTTTACTGTTTATAAGCCACTCAGTCTATGGTATTTTGTTATAGCTCCCCAAATGGACTAAGATAGTATCTTTCCAACCTAATCAGGAATTATAGAAACCAATCATAGGAAGCGACCTGTACTTTCCCTAATCTGCTGTCCATGCTGTTCCCTTCATCCAAGCTATGCTGTCTATTCCATGTCTTCTGGAAACCGCCTCTACACCATCAGATGTAAGTAGATGCCCCTCCTCCATGCCGGGAAGCACTCACCATCGTGCTCTGTAATGATTTCTTTACCCGTTTAATTCCTTCACTGGATTGGGAGCTGCTCCAGGGCATGATGACATCATGTGTAGGACACCAGTACCCCAGTGCCTGTTTTCTTGGTACATGGCTGATAAGTGCTTGTTTAGGAGATGAACTTTTTACTTCTTATTCCTCCTGCAAATGTCTCCACAATGGAACGCTATCTTGCGTTGGCAAAACGGTACATCTCTAAAATTGTACATTGAATTATAAACTCATATGTACCTACATATACACCTCTGAGAATGGAGGCTTCTCTTATTCTAAGCAGCTTCACTGAACAGATGGGTTAATCCTGAGTTAATTAAAAAATCCAGTTGAACAGAAATTCTGCTAACTGGAGGCCTCCATTTTATAATCAAGCTAATTAACTGGGTGATTACTGAATCTCTTTCTTCCCAGACTGTGACCTCATTGAAGGTAGGACATTCTTCTCTCCATTTTTATCATTAAGTTATAGACAAAATGCATTTGTCAAAGTGCTTACTGAAAAAAAAATAATTGTAGTAGGCTCTAAGTACAAGTGGGAAAAACGTGGGTTGGGAAACACAAAGATAAATTGAATCAGGTTTCTGATTCCAAATATCTACCCTCACTTTCACTTCTAACATAGACAAGGTCAAACACAGATTCAGAAGAACAGATATCACATAAGTAAGAAATAAAACAATGGGAGAGTTCTTCCTCTTATCCCGGTTTCTTCCTAAAGTATAAATCTGTGTTTTAAATGAATAATGGCAATTCAAAAGACAGAGAATTCAACTCATAAATGGACTTTAGAATCCTATGAAAGTGGCGGTTTGTAAAGGATTATAAAATAAACTGAACAATAATAAATGACAATTGTACTCAAAAAGAAAGGTCTACTATCAGTCAAATCCTCCATTCTGTCGGCAATTCAACTCCACACAATTTATGTTATGTTAATGATATCGCAATTTTAATTCTTAAGTGAACAGTGTAAGATTCAAGAAAAGTAGAAGACAGGGCCCCTCACCTTGTGCCATCTAGTTGAAAAAATACGATTTCAAACAGCAACACAATGCAAATGTGTTACTAAGTGCTAGAACGTGAAGTAAAGTTAATAAGAAAAAATCATTTAGTGATATTGAGTAGGTTACAAGGCTCAAGCCTTGGGTGAGGTCCTGAAGGCGCACACTGTGAGCTAGAATATTCTGGAAAGTCTTCATGAAAAATTAAACTCGAGGTAGACTATTTGTAATCGCTTCAATTGTGCCAATTCGTTGTTTGTCAAATAACAAATTAAGCTGTATTGTTACTGTTCGATACTTCTCTTAATGTGAGCCAATTAAATCAGTATTTATTTGTACTATTCTTTGCAAATTAAATGTTTCTGTTTGAAAATGAATCTTACAAAGTACTTTTATTCTACTGCAGCCTGAAACCTAACTATGCCAGATTCTCTTCACTTTATGTCCTCTCTTTCATCATTCTCTTCTAAGAATTATATATTTAAGTTTGCCTATGAGAAGCAGAAGCCGTCATGAACAAAACATTTGGGCTGTTTACATCCTTTGATGCAGCTTTAACCTTGCCCTTTTCCTGAAGCCCAGGAAAGATAAAGGCTGCAGCCCTCCAGGAAGATCAATCCAGAGCAGAGGGCATGTGCCTGCATTTGTGAATAGTAAAAGCAACCCAGAAAAATGTCTCTTTTCCATTCGTACTTGTCTTCCTGTACTGTATTGAGTCTGCCATTCAATTTCATGTGTTTTCCATCCATTCCCTGTTACTTTTTCTGTTAGTTACCTACCCAGTAAAATGCCCCATTTCTGACTTTGTATTCAAACTGTCTATAACGTGGCCAGATGGTTTTATTTTTACATTTTAGCCAAACTATTGTTCAACTTTCTCAAACATGCCCTACATTCCTAAGTCCTCCTACTCAGTCACTTTTGCCTCTCTTTGTTCTGATTGGATTTGTTTTGTTCCTATGGGCTTAGTTTACCTTTATCTCTTGAAGGAACCCATATTCCATGAGACCTTTCCAGACACTCCCAGTTACAACTGGTTTATGTCTCCTCTGAGATTTTTGGTCCTGTATCAAATTGCCTGGCTTTATATCTATTTGTGATGACTTAATGTCACTTACATTTAGAGGAAGAGTATGGGATCATTCATCCATACAACACTAATTTTCATTTATCCAATAACAATCTCTCACAAGGCTTTCTTTAGGCTGGACCCTGAAGATATAGTGGTAAACAAAGCAAACTCATTCCCAGATCTCTTAAAACATGACTATTTGCGGGGAAGAGAGGCGGAAATTCTGTGAATTATAAAAGTCTTATATAAGGGCCTCAGGTGTAGGTACTAGGATTCTGGAAGCATCATCTTTCTAAACATCTTCTGGCCTAACCATGGAATTAAACAGAGAAAGAGATTCTGGTTGGGGGAACTAGATGTGGAGGACACATTAGAACAAATTAAAAGTCCTAGGGTAGAAAATGAAGGAGATATTTGCTCAATGGAAGGAACTAACAAAGCATTTGACTAAAGCTGATTTGAAGCTTTAAATATAGCCTCTGTGACCCACGGTCAGAAAAGTCATGTTGAGGGACTTTAGAATGATCATATTGAGTAACAAATTTTTTATATCCATTACACACACGCAAACACACACACACACACACACACACACACACACACACACACACACACTACCAATACTGACTGATATAGAATCCTGGTCTATAGGCACAGGGGCTCAGGATAAAATTACCACTTCTGATTTACTAATTTTTAAATCCCTAATCTTCAAGTCATGAGGAATAAGATGTAAGTATATAAAATATCCTTATGAAGATTACGTGGTAAGTTGACACGTTAGCGTTTGAAGCCAAACAACACTGAAGTTTTTGAGCTATGAGGTTATGTTTAATGTTGGAACAGATAAAATGCGCATTAGGTTCAGTTAGAAATAGCATGTTAAGTGTCTGAGGGCTAAAATAAAATCAAGTAACAAATGATCAAATCAATAGGAAGACATCTGCTCAATTAGCGATGCTGATAAGAACAGTCTTCCAGTTATGGAATAAATAAGTCACAGGACAAAGGAATATAGTCAATGATATTGTAATAGCATTGTATGGTGACAGAGAATGGGTCCACTTGTGGTGAAGATGGCAAAATGAATAAACTTGTGGAGTCACTATGTTGTACACCTGAGACAAATATAACACTGTGTGTCAGCTACACTCAAATAAAATTAATTTAGTTAAAAAATGAAGGCTAAAAAAAGTGAAATTGAAACATGAAATTAAAACCGAAGGGGCTAATTTCACTTGTCAATCATCTTTCCTTGGGTATATGGAACAAGAGGTGAACGGATACATTTGCATCAACAGGGACCAACACGGGAATTTTGGTGGGAGGAAGATACAGGGTGTAAGAGTGTCTGCATGTTAAATTACACACGGATGATTTTGACAATGGAGTAGAGAGCAAATGGATGTTTGCTGGGTGAAAGCTGACCATTCAGATCAGGGAGCGTCTAATGATGTTAATGGAATGTTCTGTCTCTGGGTTCTGGGCCTTTTCAGGAGAGGTGAGTGAGTTAGGAGGAGAGCTGTCAATGGTTAGAAGATTCTGGAGGTTTGGCAGACGAGTTTTTCATAATAATATTTCAACTAGTTATGATATAAATAAGTTCTCTTTCTTTATGATGATGGAAGAGGCTATAAACAAAGGACTATAGTAATAAAAACACAACTTAAATCCTCTCTATTCTCAATACCTCCCTGCCTAATCCCAACCCTGGGCTGCGCTCTTCTTTAAATGCAATAGCCCTCATGTGGAACCGATAAATAGGATTGCAAAGTTTTTTCATGGTGTAGGAATACTTCTTTTAAACATGCATTATTATCATCACCTGAAAACAAAAGCAGTATTTTATGCATAAAGCCCCACTTGAAAAACCTTTGGTTTTACACTAAATGAAAAGAAAGCATTTCATTTCAATGTATCCCTGTGGTCACTGTGCGGAACAGTTGGGACGCTACCGCAGCACCCCGTACAGAAGTGGAACTGGAAGGGACGGGAAGAAACAACTGGGCTCCGGATACACATTGTGGGGAGTGGGGTAAGTGGGATTTGGGATGCGAGGCGTGGCAGGAAGAGTCAAAGGTGAAGCGAAGGCCCTTGGGGAGAGCAGACAGAAGAATGGAGCTGACATTTACTTACATGGCGGAAGCTGAGGGAGGCATATTTGTTTTGGATGGATAGTTTGGTTTTGAACAAGGAAAAAAGAAAACCTAAACACTAAAATACCTGTTAGACTGCAAATAGGCAGTTGGGTCTGAGGCTCAACAGAGAGGACAGAACTAGAGATACAAGTTTGCCAGGCATGAACTTAGAGACAGAATCCAGGGCCAGAGAATTCAGGCCAGAGACTGAAGGAGATCTCTAGGCAGGGGGCGTAGACAGAAAAGGGAACAAGCCCCAAAGACTAAAACCTGGGGGGGGGGTCTTCCATTATTTAGAGATGAGGAAAATGAGGAAGAACTTACATGAGAAGGAGGAGGAGGGAGAGACCAAGGGAGAAATACCAAGAGAACGCTAAGAACATGTTTCCAGAAAGAGTGAACGGTCCGTGTCTAACCCTGATGGTGAGTCCAGATGAAGACTCAGAATACTCCCCGTATGACTTAGCAACATGAAGTCTGCGGCACACTTGACAAGAGCTGCTCTGCTCGGGACAAAAGCCACTGGAACAGCCTCAAGAAAGAATGAGGCAAAAGAAAGCGAAGGCCACGATCATTACGAATTTAGAAGGGGACAAAGTAATAAGCTGCCATTTTAATGAACTGGGGAACGTAATCAGCAGAAGGGAAGGAGAAGAGGTTGAAGGCATGTGGGGAGTGGAGAAGGAGGGGCGGGGGATGCCGCAGGGTCCCAACAGCAGGAGCACCATTTGAAGTCAGCAGCCTGGACTTTAACACAGGACCGATCAGCACAGCTGTGGCCTTTTCCCCAGCCACGTCCGACCCCCCCAGGGTAGATGTGAAGCTCGCAGAAAAGGGCACTTCGCCAGCATCGGTGCTCCTCTGAGCAAGAGTAACGGAGGTACAGAGGAGCAAACAAACTGAGGATGATTACAAGGATGTCGTTATGACGCTAGAACTTGGAATGGCAACAGTGAAAGGGAAGTGAGGGTGTGAGTGAACCAAGTGCAGGAAAAATGTATTTATGTTGCAGTGGATTGGGGGGGAACTGGAGAGAACGAGCAGCAAACTTACAGAGCATTTGGAGTTAATGAGGATGTTGAGGTCCCTTGGATGACCTTGGAAGTCAGTGGTGCCATGTTGGGCGATCACATCAGTGGAGGAGGGAAGGTCCAATAATTAAGAGGCAGATAGAGATACTGAAGGCTCCAAAGAATATGACAGGAGAGTTACTGGAGCCCGTGGCAGCGATCCAGGAATTGAAATGTGCAAAGATGAAGAGGTTAACAGGCCAAGGGCTTGTAAATATCCACAGTAAGAAAAGGTAGACGGTGATATAATTAGTTTTAATTCTGGGGCAGTGAAGGGAGGGAGAGGAGGTTTAGGAAATTGCTTATTCATCAAATCCACACACAATGGAAAACGTCGTTTTGGAACCACTTCAAAAAATGTAAGTAGGATGTGCTCTATAATTATTAAGATTATGAAAGGTGTAATCACAACAGTAAGCATTTTAATCAAATTTTTCTTTGGGCATATAAGCTACTGTTTGGCTGATTCTACAATCTTTGCAATAAAAATCAACCTACCTGGGCTAACTTGATTAAGAGACTCCTGTAAACTAACTCCCATTGCCAGCATGACAACCATAGGCATGTCACAAAAATCTAATGTGGGGAATCAGGAAAAGGACCTGGAGGGTGGTCAAAGTGGGCCTTTTATTTTTCATTATATGTCTTGCAATTAGAAGAGAACATTAATCAAAAATCTACATATCTCGGCCTGTCATACAAAACACTTAGAGCCCCAGGGTGACCTGCCTTTAAAGCCTTAGCGACCCACATTCAATCCAAAGAGCTGTGTGTGGTCAGAAAAGTAGCTCAGGGGATCCTCACCTACAGATGATTTCCAACAAAGGAGTTGGGATTATGACTTTTTCCTTTTTAGCAAATTTCTACCCAGCAAAGTCACTGGAAAAGTTGACATTAGCTATTACGATCAGAAATTGTCCTGCTCCGTTCCAAAGCAATAGGTAGAAGGTATTTTTTTTTTATATGAAGTTTATTGACAAAATTGGTTTCCATACAACACCCAGTGCTCATCCCAAAAGGTGCCCTCCTCAATACCCATCACCCACCCGCCCCTCCCTCCCACCCCCCATCAACCCTCAGTTTGTTCTCAGTTTTTTTTTTTTAATTTTTTTTTCAACGTTTATTTATTTTTGGGACAGAGAGAGACAGAGCATGAACGGGGGAGGGGCAGAGAGAGAGGGAGACACAGAATCGGAAACAGGCTCCAGGCTCTGAGCCATCAGCCCAGAGCCTGACGCGGGGCTCGAACTCCCGGACCGCGAGATCGTGACCTGGCTGAAGTCGGACGCTTAACCGACTGCGCCACCCAGGCGCCCCTGTTCTCAGTTTTTAACAGTCTCTTATGCTTTGGCTCTCTCCCACTCTAACGTCCTTTTTTTTTTTTTTTTTTCCTTCCCCTCCCCCATGGGTTCCTGTTAAGTTTCTCAGGATCCACATAAGAGTGAAACCATATGGTATCTGTCTTTCTCTGTATGGCTTATTTCACTTAGCATTACACTCTCCAGTTCCATCCACGTTGCTACAAAAGGCCATATTTCATTTTTTCTCATTGCCACGTAGTATTCCATTGTGTATATAAACCACAATTTCTTTATCCATTCATCAGTTGATGGACATTTAGGCTCTTTCCATAATTTGGCTATTGTTGAGAGTGCTGCTATGAACATTGGGGTACAAGTGCCCCTATGCATCAGTACTCCTGTATCCCTTGGGTAGATTCCTAGCAGTGCTATTGCTGGGTCATAGGGTAGGTCTATTTTTAATTTTCTGAGGAACCTCCACACTGCTTTCCAGAGCGGCTGCACCAATTTGCATTCCCACCAACAGTGCAAGAGGGTTCCCGTTTCTCCACATCCTCTCCAGCATCTATAGTCTCCTGATTTGTTCATTTTGGCCACTCTGACTGGCGTGAGGTGATACCTGAGTGTGGTTTTGATTTGTATTTCCCTGATAAGGAGCGACGCTGAACATCTTTTCATGTGCCTGTTGGCCATCTGGATGTCTTCTTTAGAGAAGTGTCTATTCATGTTTTCTGCCCATTTCTTCACTGGGTTATTTGTTTTTCGGGTGTGGAGTTTGGTGAGCTCTTTATAGATTTTAGATACTAGCCCTTTGTCCGATATGTCATTTGCAAATATCTTTTCCCATTCCGTTGGTTGCCTTTTAGTTTTGTTGGTTGTTTCCTTTGCTGTGCAGAAGCTTTTTATCTTCATAAGGTCCCAGTAATTCACTTTTGCTTTTAATTCCCTTGCCTTTGGGGATGTGTCGAGTAAGAGATTGCTACGGCTGAGGTCAGAGAGGTCTTTTCCTGCTTGGTAGAAGGTATTTTGAGGGTTGACAAAAAATATGTTCAAGTATTTACTGTTTTCGAAAACTACACTTACTTCAAGTAAGATGCTGAAGGTGGTAATTCATATATATTTCTACCTCCATTTCTGTGAATGAACAATCCATCCTCTACATGAAGGTGTTGCACACATAAGTACAGTTAAGTTCACTTAATTATCTCTGACTTAACTGCTTAAATGGGGTCAGAATTGGTGATCCTACTGAGCTGTCCCTTTAGTCTGATGATGTCTTAGTTCAAGAGACCGTATCTGCCAGGGTCTAAACATGCCACCAATGACACCTGCACTTATTTGCTTTAATATGAAATGACTCTAAGTTCAGGACGCCTGCTTGGTAAAAAATTGATCCAGGGTACTGGGCTACTACTGGTTATATCTATAACAGGAACAATATTATAAATAATATCAATATATTCTCTATATTGTTATAGATAATAGAAAAGTCAGTAGTATATGTATCAGCATAGATGTATATATTTATATCAATATATCAGCTTAGGTCAATAGGCCCACTGTTCTATAAATTTGTTTGTTTATTTTTTTTTATTTATTTATTTTTTATTTATTTATTTATTTATTTATTTATTTTTTATTTTATTTATTTATTTTTTTTAATTTTTTTTCAACGTTTTTTATTTATTTTTGGGACAGAGCGAGACAGAGCATGAACGGGGGAGGGGCAGAGAGAGACGGAGACACAGAATCAGAAACAGGATCCAGGCTCCGAGCCATCAGCCCAGAGCCTGACGCGGGGCTCGAACTCACAGACCGTGAGATCGTGACCTGGCTGAAGTCGGACGCTTAACCGACTGCACCACCCAGGCGCCCCAAATTTGTTTTTTTATTGATATAAAGTTGGTATGTAACATTATATTAGTTTCAGGTGTACAATGTAATAATTCGATATTTGCACACACTACAAAATGATCACCACAGTAAATCTAGTTACCATCTGTCACCATATAATTGACCCCCTTCACCTATTTCATCCACCCCCAAGTCACTTCCCCTCTGATAACCACCAGTCTGTTCTCTGTATCTATGTGTTTTGTTGTTTTTTTTAGATTCCACATAAATAAAATCAAACGGTATTTGTCTTACTGACTTATTTCACTTAGCATAACATGCTCAAGGGCCATCTATGTTGTCATAAACAGCAAGTTCCTCTTATGGCTGGGCAGCATTTATATTTGTATGTATATAAATATAAATATAGGGGCCCCCTGGGTGGCTCAGTGGGTTGAGCGTCCGAATTCGGCTCAGGTCATGATCTCACAGGTCGTGAGTTCAAGCCCCGCGTTGGGCTCTGTGCTGACGGCTCAGAGCCTGGAGCCTGCTTCAAATTCTGTGCCTCCCTCTCTCTCTGCCCCAACCCACTCACATTCTGTCTCTGTCTCTCTCAAAAATAAATAAACATTAAAAAAATAAAAAATATATAAATATAAATGTTTATGTATGTATATATCTCACATCTTCTTTATTCATTCCTCCACTGATGGACACTTTAGTTGGTTCTGTATCTTGGCTACTGTAAATAATGATGCCATGAACACAGGGGTACATATATCTTTTCAAATTAGTGTTTTTATTTTCTTTGGATAAATACCCAGAAGTGGAATAGCTGGATCGTATGGAAGTTCTATTTTTCTTTTTTGAGGAACCTCCATGCTGTTTTCCATAGAAGTTGTACCAATTTATATTCCCATCAATGGTGGATGAGGATTCCCTGTCCACTACATCCTCTCTGAAACTTGTTCTCTCTCGTCTTTCTGATAAGAGCAATTCTAACAAGTATGAGGTGATATCTCCTGATTTTGATTTGTATTTCCCTGATAAGTAGTGATCTTTGAACATCTTTCCACATGCCTGGTGGTCATGTGCATGTCTTCTTTGGGAAAATGCTTTAGTTCCTCTGGCCATTTTTTAATCAGTTGTTTTGTTTTGTTTTGTTTTTGCTATTATTCGAGTTCTTTACATATTTTGGATATCAACTCCTTGTAAGATTTGTGAACATTTATTCCCATTCAGCAGGTTGCCTTTTCATTTTGTTGATGATTTCCTTGCTGTGCAGAAGCTTTTTAGTTCGATGTAGTCTCACCCGTTTGTTTTTGGTTTTGTTGCCTTTGCTTTTGAAGTCAGGTCCAAAAATTCAACACCAAAACCAATGTCTAGGAGCTTCACTGCCTATGTTTCTTCTAGGAGTTTTATAGTTTCAGGTTTTACATTCAAGTCTTCAATCCAGTTTGAGTTAGTTTGTGTGTGTGGTTAAGACAGAGATCCAGTTTCTTTCTTTGCATGTAACTATCCTATTTTCCCAATACCATTCACTGAAGAGACTGTCTTTTTTCCCATTGTATATTTTTACTCCTCTATCATATATTAACTGACCATACATGTGTGGGCTTACTTCTGGGCTCTCTATTCTGTACCATTGATGTATGTGTCTGTTTTTATGCCAATACCATACTGTCTTGATTACTACAGTTTTACAGTATAGTTTGAAATCAGGGAGTGGGTATCTCCAACTTTCTTTTTCTTTCACTAGATTGCTTTGGCTATTTGGGGGTCTTTTGTGGTTCCAAACATTTTTAGAATTATTTGTTCTACTTCTGCAAAAAGTGCCATTGAAATTTTGATAGACATTTCATTGTATCTGGGGATTGCTTTGGGAAGTACAGACATTCTAACCATGTTAATGCTGCCAATCCGTGAATGTGAACATCTTTCCATTTATTTGTGCCTTCTTCAATTTCTTTCATCAATATCTTACACATACACACACAAGGATATATCAGATATCTACATAATTTAATTGTGCAATTAAGGTGTGAATACATATACCATGATTTATATTTAATATTTTTAAATAGAAAAATGGGTGATGTAACTGCAGTTTGAATAGAAACACTGATAATCCTTCAATGTCATTTCTACACAGAAAAGAAACTGTAATATCTATCACCTATTAAGATTTCTCTATAAAATTATATTACAGTAATATTTCTATTTCTCTAATACCTATATTTTTTGCATATACATGAATGAGTCACTAATAGAAACATGGGTATTAGAAAATCCTCTCAGTGTAAATTAACTTTTAAAATAATATTTTAAGTGGTTCTAAACACCGCTTTGCAAAACACCTACTCATCTGTTAGCCGCTAAACCAACAGTGAGTCAGTAACAGCTTAATTCAAAATAGTGATGATACATAATTCATAAAGGTCAAAAACAAACTCTGAGTAGAGATTCCATCTGTGTTCCTCTTAAGTGTATTTCTATACTCCAGGGATTGGCTTTTCTGGCACAGCCTGCATTACAAGTATTTTCAGTGATTATTTTATTCTCATCTTCTATTGGAGATGAACTGAGAAAACATCCCCTAATCTCGTCCTTGTCATGAATTTTGTATTCTCAGAAGACTGGATTACAAATATTGACACAAATTTAGAGTACTCACCTACAAATACATGTCTGCAACTGAGTATTACAGTTTGAATTCTTGATTGCTCTCAGAAATTGTTCATAATGATATTTATTAGTGCAGCGTGTAATTCACAACAAATGTTTTCTAACGTCAATCACATGTGATGTAAAATTTAGAAAATGAATACGATATTGGCATTTCATAATCTCTTTTTAAAATGTATCCATTTAGTGGAAGAGAGCCAAAGCATAAGAGACTCTTAAAAACTGAGAACAAACTGAGGGTTGATGGGGGGGTGGGAGGGAAGGGAGGGTGGGTGATGGGTATTGAGGAGGGCACCTTTTGGGATGAGCACTGGGTGTTGTATGGAAACCAATTTGACAATAAACTTCATATATTGAAAAAAATAAATAAATAAAACTATTAAAAAAATGTATCCATTTAAATAGCCTTTTTGGATAAGGTAACTTTCAAGTGTTCGTTCCAGCATCGCTGCTGCCCATGGTGACCTGTCAGAATCAAATTCTAAACATGAGCACCCTTCACTGTAGCATTATTCACTGTGGTCAAGATATGGAAATGACCTGAGTACCTGTCGATGGATTAACAAAGAAAAGATGATATATACATCCATACACAATGGAAAATTCAACCTTAGAAAGGAAGAAAATTATGTCACTGCTGACAATCTCGAGGGCATTATGCTAAGTGAAACCAGCCAGAAACTGGAAGATAAATACTGTACGACAAAACAAATATGTGGAATCTAAAAAAATAAATAAGCAAGAAGCCAAACTTCTAGAAACAGGGAGTGGAATGGTGGTGGCCAGGGGCTGCAGGGTGGAAGGAATGGGAAAAGTGAGGCCAAAGGGTACAAACTTTCAGTTCTAAGATGAATAAGTTACCAAGATCTAATATAAGGCGTGGACAAAGTTAACGATTCTGTATTTGCACTTGAAAATTGGTAAGAGAGCGGATCTTAAGCGTTCTCACCACATACAAAAAAGGCAACCATGTGAGGTGATGGATGTGTTAATTAACTTGATGGTGGGGACTCTTTCACAGTGTAAACGCACACCAAATCATCACATTGGAACACTGTAAATGCATTACAATTTTATTTGTCAATTACACCTCAATAAAGAAAAAAAAGTGAACATCTTGAGTTGTGTACAAATGAATACCACAGCATCTCTTCTGGCCATCCCTAAATATTACTGAATAAACAAATGAATGAGTAAATTAAATCTGGAAAAATTCAGGGAGCAATGGAATATACCCTATTTCTAACTTTTATTTTCCTCTTGACAGAACTGTGACACTTCACAAATTCACTTTAATGTCAAAATCTGTGGTATTCAATATGTAGTTTAGTACACCAAGAGTACTTTTAAAAATTTATACTTAATACTTTAGAGGACTTCATATGTCTGAGGAGTTTTTTTAGCACCTCAATAGCAATGATATGCTGACATACGGTCCTCTCATTATGTTGGATTGAAATACTAAGCACAGATTATTGCTTTGATTTCTGGCAGTAACATGTGATGAACGGTGCAATTTGTAGTTTTATTTTTTGTTGTTGCTGTTTTATTTTATTTTTTTAATTTAAATCCAAGCTAGTTAACACACAGTATAATAATGATTTCAGGAATAGAATTTAGTGATTCATCACTTACATATAACACCCAGTGCTCATCCCAAAAAGTGTCCTCCTTAATGCCCGTCACTCATTTAGCCCATCCCCCCCCCACACTCAACATCCCCTCCAGGAACCCTTAGTTTGTTCTCTGTATTTGAGAGTCTCTGTTGGTTAGGGCACCTAGGTGGCTCAGTCAGTTAAGCATCTGACTTGAGCTCAGGTTATGAACTCACGCTTCGTGGGCTCAAGTCCAGCACCAGGCTCTGTGCTAATAGCTCAGAGCCTGAAGCCTGCTTCAGGTTCTGTCTCCTTCTCTTTCTACCCCTCCCCTGCTCTTTTTCAAAAATGAACATTAAAAAGTTTATAAAAAAAGAGTCTCTTATGGTTTGTCTCCTTCTCTGTTTTTATATTATTTTCCCTTCCCTTGTGTTCATCTTTTGTATCTTTAATTCCACACATGAATGAAATCATATGATATTTGTCTTTCTCTGACTGACTTCTTTCGCTTAGTATAAGTTCCATCCATGTTGTTGCAAATGGCAAGATTTCATTCTTTTTGATTTCCAAGTAATATTCCAGTGTGTGTGTGTGTGTGTGTGTGTGTGTGTGTGTGTGTATACCACTTCTTCTTTATCCATTAATCAATCTGATGTTTGGGGTCTTTCCATACTTTGGCTATTGTCAATAGTGCTGCTATAAACACTGGTGTGCAGGTGCCCCTTCAAATCAGCACTCCTGTATCCTTTGTATAAAAACCTAGTCGTGCAATAGCTGAATCGTAGGGTACTTCTATTTTTAATTTTTTTATTCCCAACAAGATACTAGCAAACTGGATCCTATAATACATTAAAAGAATTATACACCACGATCAAGTGGGATTCATTCCTGGGCTGCAGGGCTGGTTCAACATTTGCAAATCAGTCAATGTGATACATCACATTAATAAAAGACAAGATAAGGACCACATGATCCTCTCAAAAGATGCAGAGAAGGCATTTGAACAAAATACAGCATCGTTTCTTGATAAAAACCCTCAAGAAAGTAGGGATAGAAGATCATACTTCAAGATCATAAAAGCCATATATGAAAGTCCCAATGCTAGTATCATCCTCAATGGGGAAAAACCGAGAGCTTTCCCCCTAAGGTCAGGAACATGACAGGGATGTCAACTCTCACCACTGTTATTCAACATAGTATTGGAAGTCTTAGCCTTTGCAATCAGATAACACAAAGAAATAAAAGGCATCCAAATACCAAGGCAAATTTTCACTCTTTCCAGACGACATGATACTCTGTGGAAAACCCAAAAGAACTCCACCAAAAAACTGCTAGAACTGATACATGAATTCAGCAAAGTTGCAGGATATAAAATCAATACACAGAAATCGACTGCATTTCTATACACCGATAATGAAGCTACAGAAAGAGAATTCAAGGAATAGATCCCATTTACAATTGCACCCAAAACCATCAAATACCTAGGAATAAATCTAACCAAAGAGGTGGAAAATCTATACACTGAAAACTATAGAAAGCTGATGAAAGAAACTGAAGAAGACACAAAGAAATGGAAAAAAGATTCCATGCTCCTGGATAGGAAGAACAATATTGTTAAAATGTCGATACTACCCAAAGCAATCTACATATTCAATGCAATCCCGGTCAAAATAACACCAGCAATTTATAATTTTAGACAAATTATTTCCATTAGGAAGTTTAGTGTTTTTTTTAACTCGGCCCAAAGTAACACTGAGATTATTCACAAACATTAATTTTTAACTTTTCTCATCTGGTAGAACCTCTCCTTCTAAGGTTCCTTTGATAAAATGACTAGGTAGGAAGGGAAAATTGACTCCTTTTGTCAATATCCATTTTGCAGATGGCAAAACAAAGACTCAGGAGAGAGCTCATGGCATCAGATGAGCGAAGTTTCAGAGGGACCACTGCTAATGAGTCTTCTAGGGCTCCAAATCTCGATGTATGCTACAGATCACATGCTGCGGAGTCCACACCTGATCCCACATGAATTCTCCATAGAATCTCTGTGAATCCTACATAGTAATGCTACATAAGTATTTCTACAAAGAATCTCTTCGAATTCTACCTGGTAATCCTACATAGAATTTCTGTGAATTCTTTATAGTATAATTCTACATAGTAATTCTCCATAGAATCTCTGTGAATCCTACATAGTAATGCTACATAAGTATTTCTACAAAGAATCTCTTCGAATTCTACCTAGTAATCCTACATAGAATTTCTGTGAATTCTTTATAGTATAATTCTACATAGTAATTCTCCATAGAATCTCTGTGAATTCTACATAGTAATGCTACATAAGTATTTCTACAAAGAATATCTTCGAATTCTACCTGGTAATCCTACATAGAATTTCTGTGAATTCTTCATAGTATAATTCTACATAGTAATTCTCCATAGAATCTCTGTGAATCCTACATAGTAATGCTACATAAGTAATTCTACAAAGAATCTCTTCGAATTCTACCTAGTAATCCTACATAGAATTTCTGTGAATTCTTCATAGTATAATTCTACATAGTAATTCTCCATAGAATCTCTGTGAATCCTACATAGTAATGCTACATAAGTATTTCTACAAAGAATCTCTTCGAATTCTACCTAGTAATCCTACATAGAATTTCTGTGAATTCTTTATAGTATAATTCTACATAGTAATTCTCCATAGAATCTCTGTGAATTCTACATAGTAATGCTACATAAGTATTTCTACAAAGAATCTCTTCGAATTCTACCTGGTAATCCTACATAGAATTTCTGTGAATTCTTCATAGTATAATTCTACATAGTAATTCTCCATAGAATCTCTGTGAATCCTACATAGTAATGCTACATAAGTATTTCTACAAAGAATCTCTTCGAATTCTACCTAGTAATCCTACATAGAATTTCTGTGAATTCTTTATAGTATAATTCTACATAGTAATTCTCCATAGAATCTCTGTGAATTCTACATAGTAATGCTACATAAGTATTTCTACAAAGAATCTCTTCGAGTTCTACCTAGTAATCCTACATAGAATTTCTGTGAATTCTTCATAGTATAATTCTACATAGTAATTCTCCATAGAATCTCTGTGAATTCTACATAGTAATGCTACATAACTAATTCTACAAAGAATCTCTTCGATTCTACCTAGTAACTCTACATAGACTCTATGCAAATGCTACGTAGTAATTCTACACAGAATCTGCAAATTCTACATAGTAATTCTAAAAAGAATCTGCAAATTCTATATAGTAATTCTACGTAGTAATTCTAAATAGAATCTCTGCAATCTCTACATACTAATTCTACACGGAACCTCTGTGAATTCTGCCTGTAATTCTACACAGGATCTCTGCGAATTCTCCATGGGAATAGTGGTAATATAAACCAAGCCCATACCCACACAAATGCTGGTAAACAATCTAGCAGGGAAGCTCCAGCTGGGTATGTTGGCTAATCCTGTCTTTCCAACAAATATAATAAAGCTTCTGAGAAACTTCAAGCCAAATTTCAAGCTCAGGCACGGGAAATATATTAACTGCTGCCTTCCCTTTTTCCCTTGGCCCTACTTTTCAATCTTAATCGGAAGGAGGCATTTTATAAATAAAGTCATTAAATAAAAATGAGTCATCCTGCCAGACAGTGTGCTATGATGTAGAACATAGAGCTTGTTTTCTCCCCCTCTTTTTAATATTCCAACCAAATATTAAAAAAAAAAAAATCTCTGCATAACCCTGGCCACCCGTCTGCCTCCATGTGGCAGAGGACAGGGCCCACACAGCTGAACCGCGGCCAGGAGTGTGGGGGGCCCTCGTCAGGAGGCAAGCGGAGCATTCCCCGTGGTGCCACACTGGAGTCTGAAAGCTTTCCAATCCGTGAGAAGGTGAGCCACAGGGAACCCGCTAGCAGGCTGGAAGAAGGCAAGGCAGGCAGGGGGTAGAGTGGAGACAGGAGGGCACTGGAATCTCCACCCCGGGAAATAAACACTCACTCTGAACCTTTTTATTTGAATGACTGTTTGTTTACTCGCTCACATCTTCCCTCGTATGGTGGTTACAGATTCAATGTTTGAAAGCTGCTGGAATTTTTTGGTAATATTGGTGTTGAGGGAAATGTTTCTTCGTAGGCTAACTATGTTTTATTTTTAGAAAACATGCTAGGAACGGCAGTATTTCTGAGTCCATTAGGTAATGGGTACTTTCAGCACTGGGTCTGGCGGAATTCTGATTTTCTGTCAGACACTGTGGGTGTCAAGTGGGCGTAAAAGAAGACGGGGAAGGGTCTGCTTTAGGCTCCATTCCCTAGTGGGAGAGAAGCTGCTGTTCCCAGGCTTGGAGGCCTTGCCTACAGCTATTTATTTACCTGTACGTACCACCCCAACTAGGAAGGAAGTAGAAAGTTGGTAATTTGTTCCACATTCTTTTCTAGAGAAAGTACCTTTTGTCCTTTGATATGAATCTTACTCCATTATTTTTTTAATGTTTATTTATTTTTGAGAGAGAGAGAGAGAGAACACAAGCGGTGAAGGGGCAGAGAGAGGGAAACAGACCATCTGAAGCAGGCTCCAGGCAGGCTCTGAGCTCTCAGCACAGAGCCCGACACAAGGCTCGAACTCACGAACTGTGAGATCATGACCTGAGCCAAAGTCGGACGCTTAACCAACTGAGACACCCAGGCGCCCCGGATCTTACTCCATTCTTAACCGATGATATTGGAAAAGTCCATCTGTCAGTCAGTTGTTTGAAATTCAAGTATTTGTCCTTTGGGTGTAAAAATATGCTGTTGATGGACTTGTTTCCCAAGCTTAATTCTAATTATCAGCTACTGCTCCCAATATTTAGACTATTGTTACTCTGGGGAAATTCATTTGTAATTTTATATTAGGGCTCTAGGAAAACACTGCCCCCCCCTTGGTGGTGGCCCCCCAGATAACAGACAGTGTCAGATGGACAAAAGGAGATATTTCTGGAAACATGTGACTTTACTAGCTCACTGTTTAGCTATGTCTATTTAAGAAAAGGATGGTCCCAGCTCATAGGTTCTGAATTGAAGAATAACGGTCAATTTCAGAAGTGAGAACCAGAATTTTCTCAGTGCTATTAACATAGATAAAGGATTCTCTAATCAAGCATTCAGAAGCCTTCTGTTCAGTAAAAGATGTGCTTTCTTTTCCTTTTATCAAGGAAAAGCACCAGAAATCAAAATTCTGATTTCCCACCAATGAAACGTTCATTGGGGAGATCATCGGGATGGGGTTTTGGAGAGATATGATTAGTTTTAGAAAATAAATAAACGCCACTGAATTATGTTTTCCATCACTTTGTGACTGTGCGTCACTGGCATGTAATTACTACACAGTTATAAGTGATTTTTACAGAGCAAAGGGAAGAAAGTACCTGGAGCCACATGAATTAACTCTTTATTTCACGATGTTACTAATTGACTTCCCTTATTCATCAAACCAGTTTGACAGCAAACATTTCATAATAATTGCATTAACTTTTATGCAAACTTTAAATGCCACCCCTAAAAAAATCCTTGCCTCGATTTTAATTAATCTTGAATATTTAATACACTTTTGCATAACTTAAGCAAAGGCTTATCTTTTCTTCTTGCCTGGGGCTCCTTGAACTTTAATTAGTATGCGTCATATCTTACAAATTTTGGTGTCGCTTTTTAAGGAGCAATAATTTTGATCCATTTCAACCCACCATCATCAGATATAGGTTCCATATAATAGTAATTACACTGTAAAGGGAAAGAATAAAAATGAGGAAAGAAAGGGAAGTTTTCTGAAATTCAACTTTTTCTTTGTAGGTGTTCTCCAAAATGTCACAGATGAGTTTTAGTAGTTCTAAGTATTTCGATACAACTCCTGTGATACCTATCCGTTATTCAGGTGAAATAGTAAAAAAGCAAGGACTATAATGAATATGGAGCATAAAATTGTATCTTATACAAATGCCTCAACACCTATCTTGCTGGTACTCCCACAGAAGGCAAACTGATACAGGTCTTCTGAGAGGGGACAGTAGCTGTTCCAGTCAGACCCAGTGACCAGTCCCTGTGGGGCATGTGACTCAGAGGCAGCCAAACCATAGATTTCTAGAAACTTAAGACTACAGCCTGGTGAAAAAAGATAAATTCAACCAACTAATTTCTTCTCTAACATTTGAAGGAAGAACTAAAACAAAAAACAAACAAACAAAAAGAAACCAAAACCAAAACCAACCGGCTGGCTAACAATGAGAGCTGAGACAAGGGAGTTGTAGGACCCAATACTGGGCACTGTGAAAACTGAAGGTGTATTAGTTTGGATGGTTTCAATTGTAAGTAGCAGAAAAGATGACTGAGTCTGCCTTCAAAAAAAGGAAATCTATTGGTTCAAATAAGTGAAACGAATAGAGGTGAGTACAGGATTGATCAAGTAACTTAAAAAATCACCAAGATTCTAGCTTATTTCTGTCTTTTCAGGGCTTCTCTACTCTGTCTTCAGCCTATTGCTTCCCTGCTGCTCATGGTCTCAGATGGTTTTCTAGGATGGCTGGCCTTGATCATATTCATTCCCCAAAAACCGTCTCAGAGGCCACAGTTGTCACTGAAGAATGAGTAGCTTCTCTGAATCCAAACAGAAACTAATGCCTGTTGAAAAGGGACGGGCTGGGTTTGCCCATAGGAAATTGGTTGCTGAGAAAGCAGGCAATGGGTACCCATCACAAAATTTCAGAGTACAAAAAAAACAAAAAACCAAAAACTACATGCAAAGCAATCCTGTTGGTTTACGGATTAAAGGGGAAAATGAATACATTACAGCTCAGATATGTTAAGGCAGAGTGTTTGGGTGAACACCCATGAATTTGTGCCTTGAAAACTGTCTTGGGGTCTCCTAGGTGGCTCAGTCGGTTAAGCGTCTGACTTTGGCTCAGGTCATGATCTCTCGGTTTGTGAGTCTGAGCCCTGCCTCGGGCTCTGTGCTGACGGCTCAGAGCCTGGAGCCTGCTTCGGATTCTGTGTCTCCCCCTCTCTCTGCCCCTCTCCTCCTTGTGCTCTCCTTCTCTCTTTCAAAAATGAATAAACATTAAAAACACTTTTTTAAAGCTGTCTTGAATCAAGAACTTCCTCTCATTTCAGTCTCTGGGAGGTCCACACATGTTAGGTACGGTGACCGTGAATCTTGGCTTGTTCGGTGTAGGACCAATTCATGCCCATCATATCTCTTTGATTCTCAAAAGCAGCACAGTTTTTTGGCAATTATGTGGCCATCCTGCTGTTCAGACACTTTCTTTTGACTTTTTTTTTTTTTTCCAACGTTTATTTATTTTTGGGACAGAGAGAGACAGAGCATGAATGGGGGAGGGGCAGAGAGAG
Source organism: Lynx rufus (assembly GCF_022079265.1). Classification (NCBI taxonomy): domain Eukaryota; kingdom Metazoa; phylum Chordata; class Mammalia; order Carnivora; family Felidae; genus Lynx; species Lynx rufus. The sequence goes on along the minus strand of NW_025814856.1, from coordinate 161,308,579 downwards.
AGGGAGACACAGAACCGGAAACAGGCTCCAGGCTCTGAGCCATCAGCCCAGAGCCCGACGCGGGGCTCGAACTCACGGATTGCGAGATCGTGACCTGGCTGAAGTCGGACGCTTAACCGACTGCGCCACCCAGGCGCCCCTCTTTTGAATTTCTATACATACTTCCTTAATTGTTTCATGTGTAGCTTGACGATAAGTTGTCTTTACTTGGACTAATTTGAGTTGGTCTCTGTAGAGGACATTTAGACGAGAATAAGAGACTAGCATTCCCATTCTGTCTTGCAACCCACTGTTGGGTTTAGTCATGACTAAATCTGGCCCAAGAGATGTAAGTGGAAGTGCTGCATGGAACTTGAACTTGTAAGACATGTTAAAAGGGGGAAGCGGGCCCTTCTACATTCTTCATGAAAAGCAGATGAAATGCCTGGGGTTCTGGCAGCTGTTTTGTGACTGGGAGAATGGAAACATGAGCGAAGGAAACTGGAGCAAAATGTTAGAGTCTGGATCTCTCATTGCTTCTAAGAGTCACCATACAAGCTTGGATTGTCTGTTTCGGACCTCTGACATGTAACATGAGAAATTTTAGATTTGTCTAATAAAGTGTAATCGGACCTTTGTTCCTAGAACCTGAAAGCAATTCCTAATTGAGACCCAACCTTTTACTCCGCAGATATTGAGTTATACACATTTGAATGAATGACAGATACTTTAGTGGAAAAAAAAAATCTTTTTTAAAGTTTTTTAATTTACTTTGAGAGAGAGTGAGAAGGGGAGGGATGGACAGAGAGGGAGAGAGAGAGAGAATCCCAAGCAGACTCCATGCTGCCGACGGCAGTGCCCAACACGGGGCTCGAACTCACAAACTGTGAGATCGTGACCTGAGCCGAAACCATGAGTTGGATACTCAACTGACTGAGCCACCCAGGTGTCCCCAAAATTAATCTTTGAACCACGAAGTTCTAACTTGTGCTCGACTAAAATATTGTCTACTTAATTTAGGCTTCTTTTTTTCATTGGAAACTTTTTATTTTATTTTTAATGAATAGGGAATTAATATTCAGGAGAAAACCAACACATCTGGCTTCTGAGTCTGTAAAGATTTTCTCTGGAGATGGCATTGCAGGCAGATTTAGGGCTTAAGGAAACTTCTAACTAATTAAAAGGGACTGAGAATTTCAGACTGATGCCAGTTTCACAGACCTTCTGGGAATCTCCATTGTCTCTGAAATAAAATAATTCTAAAGGACAACTTATTGAGTCTTATCAGAAGTTGCATGAGTCTTTTAAGTCACCTTTGGAAAAGACCAACACAGAGGCCGGAGAGCCCTTTTCGGTTGCAAAAGTATCCAGCTGAAACTGTCTAGAGATTCTAGACGAGCACTATCCAATATAAATATCAGAAGAGCTGCATGCCATATATAATTTTAAATTTTATGATAACTGCATTAAAGAGAAAGAGGTGAAACTGATTTCAATAATACAGTTAACACAAAATGAAATCAATTAAAATTATTGAGATATTTTATATTCTTTTATTTGCACTAAGTATTCATAATCTAGTGTGTATTTCACATGGGCATAGCTCGATTAGAAGCCATCTCTGTTTCAGTGCCCAGAAGTCCCATTTGATGAGTGGCTACATATTGGACGGACAGCTTCGGTCTCCTCTGTCTTCCTCTTTATTCCACTATGCCATTACCTGCACTTCTAGCCCAGCTTTACTTATTTTAGCTTTCTCTCTTTGACCTCAAAGAGGTCAATTGCCCTCAAATGCTCAATTGCCACTACTAATATTCACAATTTTCTATATCCCAGAAGAACCTTCCTCCGATTGAAGGAAATACTACCATCACGAAAAAATATTCAGTTAAGACGTTGTTCAGGGGACTTGTGAAGATAACTTAGTCTTCCATTAAAGCTTTTTCTCACTCTGAAACCAGTTTCTCTTTCCCACCAATACCTTTCTGACCTCCATATCTAATGAGCTTACCCCAAATCCTAAACACCTTGGTTTTACCCTCTTCCATCCATTCCTATCACTATACCAATAGTTCAGGCTCTCAACACCTCTGTTCAGATCATCGGAACAGAATGTCAGTAATGCAAAACGTATTTTCCTGCAAATCCTTCAGTAATTCCTTAACTGTCCAGAGGACAAATTAAAATCTTTTTAGTAGACCTTTTTCCAATAGGTTCTCCCTAAATTTCTAGCCTCAGATCTTCACACTATGTTTCTAACTTCCTACTAATAGCTGCCAAACTCTGGGAGACCCTACCATAAGTCCTTGAGTTCCCTACAAGTCTCTCTGTCGCTCACACCCGTGACCTTTTGCATGTGCCTCCCGTCCAGGTGGAAGGTCCTTCCGGTATACCTGCGAACTGCTCCTCTGGGCAATCTCCTCCATCCTTATCGGAAATCTCACGCCACTGCCATCCCCTGTGTATACCTCAGTTTTAGAATTTCTCAGGTTTTTCAATAATTGTGGTTTGTAAAATGCCTCTTTTACTAGTCAGTAAGAATGTAAGTTCCATAAGGTTATGTTTTATTCATCAAAACTAAGACTCTCCTTGGCACGTGGTAGGTAATCACTGAATGAATGTGGAATGAATGGATGGATGAACGAATGAATGAATGGCGTATCTTTCTAACCATGACCCCCCCACACAAACTTCCTGCTCTAGTCTAAATGGTCACTTTACTGTTTCAGAAATATGACTTGGCCATCTGTGTCTCTGTACTTCGGCTCATTGCTCTCACCTGGCATGCTCTTTCCCTTTCCTCTAAGAAAAGGCTACCGGTTCCTCTCAACGTCAACATGTTCTTCTCTGAAGCCTCCTTCAGCCACAGCAGGCCCTGGTAGGTCTCTACTAATTTCCTGTAGGAAACATTCTCTGTGGTGATCCAGAAGCACGTGCTTCTTAACATAGCTTTTAAACGTCTCATGAATGTTTCCTATTCCCACGGCTACATTTGTGTACTCCCTGTGAGAAGAGATTCTATTTCACATCTTGTGGCTTCCTTGTTGTGTAGACCAGTACCAGTGCTCTGAGTTCTTAGGGGATTAACATATGTCTCTTGAATTAATAAAGGAACCATGTGCCTCTTTGTATATGGTGCATCTATCTCATTTCAGATATGTTACCCTTAAAAATTTTAAAGGTTTCTCTTTTGCCCTTAATTTTTGAATGACTTAAACTTTCAAGAAAAAAAAATCACTTTAGTGTCACATTCATTTGCCCAGAGAGGGTCTAAAGACACTCTAAAGAGTGGTGTGTCCATGAAAATAAGTCTCAAGTTGATGAAACATTTTGGGGACTGTGCCAAAGAACCAAAGATCAGGAAACCACTGGACTAAAAGGTTGAAGGTAGTACTCCTTAAAGGCAAACAAAATTAATCCTATAAACAACTGCTGTCTGGTACTTAGAGAATCTATCCTTATCACAATTGTAGGTAAGTCTGTTTAAACCAATCTACTTACAAATTAAGGAATCCTTTTCAGATATAGAATTTTGTTTGTTAAAATGTGTTACAGATTCACTTTTCAAAAACATTCCAAAACATACATATTCCCTACCCCTTCCAGCTGCATGGCTCCCTTGCTCATGCAACATTCTTTTTGATGTAAGTGGAATTTGGCAAACAAAATGAGATTCAGACTCTAATAAGTTCCTCAATGAATTCATAGACACAGATGATGAAGTATTTATCTCTAATGTGGCAAGGGGTGCCTTATAGAATTTTAGACAATGTTGTCTAAAAAGCTAAGCTTTTTGCCCATTTGAAACTAGTTTCAGGTAATGTACATGCAACCACAGAGAGAGGAAGTACTTCTGTTCAATTAACAAATAAAATAAAAGTAATGACAAGTCCCAAGCCTTAGGAAAACTGTGGGGGTTTTCTGTTTTTGTTTTTTATGGCATAGAAAAATCTACGACTCCTTTCTCTTTCTTCTCAGGATACGGATCACTTCAATAGCAAAGGGAAATTTTCAAAGAAAATGCCATTTTTAAACGCCTATAAAAAATAGACAACACCCTTTAATTTTTTACCTCTGATTTCTGTTTTAATTAAAGTAGAAATGTCCCATACCAACATACCAGAAACCATTTTATGACCTCCTATGTTTCCTTCCTTCCTCCCTTCCCTTCCCTTTCATCCTATTCTCCTTCCCCACCTTCTCCATTCTCTTTCTCCCTACCCTCTGCAATATTTGGAATGAAGAAAGCAAAAGAAAAAAAGTGGATTCTAATTTCATTATTTTTTTTCAAATTAGGGAATAGCAGAAGTAAAGAAAGAAATCATTTAATGAAGTAAAGAAACAAATCATTAAAAGGATACACACCTTAACCATTTTAATTTAACTTAAAACCCTATGTCATGTAAATTCAGTGAGTCACTGGTCAGAGGGAATTGCTCTGGGCCCACTGAGTCGAATTCTCCAATTCCAATCCACCATCTTTTCTGAAGAACCAGTTCCATAAAGCATCATCACCCTCAACTTCTAGTTTGGATTTCTTAAAATGCAGGGAAAACTGAAGTAACCAATGAACCTTTGTGAATTTTTACAGTCAGCTTGTCCATGCCTACCCTGAGGGTTTTGCTTTTAGCCACTTATCTTTCTAAAACCTTTTGGTTTGGTTTTAACAGAAATTGTTTCTTTTTGTCTCCACTCCTTTGAAGATGTGTTTGGTACTTAATTAGACCATGATATTACAATATCAAGTATGACTTGCATTAACATATTTGGGCATGAACCAGTGCCTCTCGCTCACAACGTGTGGTTAAGCACAACACATGGAAGGTGAAGCCGCACCTGCTACTTCAAAGACTCTTCCTCCACCAGGTGACAGGGATCATTCTCCATATTTACAAAGAGAATGGAGAGTGTCTCTTCCTCTGTAAAGTCAGCTTAAGGGGAGGGCAGTTGAATGACTTCTCGGGGTTCCATCAAAATTTTGCCATATGTCTACGTAATTGACAAAAGTGTTAACTTAAGAAGAAACTATTTCTGGACAGATATTTTAAACGTGTATTTTTAAATTGTTTGCTTTCATTTTTATTTTTCAGGTAATCTAATATCAAAAGCAAAATATACAAGTTAATGACTCATTTAAGTCTTTCTCTGTGGTTGATTTAGCTACATGTTGAAATCATTTCTCTTTCTCCTTTTTGCTTATCTTCAAACACGTAACTGTTTTCTGACATTACTTTTATGCACTAGGCTTTCCTTGGGATTTAAATGTCAAAGCACAGCTATATGCCATGCCAAAAGCAAATATAGTTTCTTTTGTCCTAATACATGCAATACATCAAAGAAGAATAAAGCTGCTGTTGAATCTTAAAATGGTTAATTCAACTATTTTCTTCTCCTTTTTCTCCTAGGAGAGTTATCTCCTCTGGCGTTTCACTACTGTACTTTTTTTTTTTTTTTAAAGTTTTGTCACTCTAGTACTCTATTTGTGCTGAAAAAACAAAATCACTTTGAAACCACTTCAGAGAGGCAACGGACTTGAACATGGGTTCACCTGGGTGTGTGATACTTTCAGGTCACTGAGCTTATGTTTTTGTGCTGGATAGAAGACTACGGCTTAAATGCTTCAATATAAACAGGAATATAAAATCAGTGGAATCCAAGATGGGGAACAGGGTGATGAGGCAGACACATCTAGAATAAAGAATCACAATGTGAACAGTCACATAAGAAAATAAAGCTGGATTATGTAACTAGTCTTGTTTTTTGCTTATTTTGATCTGGTGGTATGGTTTTAGGACCCTGAATAATTCTTGTCCTAAAGGTATTTTTGAAGGATATTCCCCGCCTCCCCCCCCCACCAAAAGAAACTCCAGCGTCCTGCCTAAAAAATTGTTCATTGGTTCCAGGTCTCCCAGAATGAGTTCCAGGTGATCGGCTCCTCGTTCCTTTGGGGTTTGATGGGATCAGTCACCATGTTGTCAAAATGGACCCGGGCACAAAGTTTAAACAGTGTGGTTTACCTGGGGCGCTTTCTGCCTCCTTTACCCCTGTGGCATAATTACCCTGATGCAAAAGCGAGATATGCCCAGAAGCCTGCAGTTTGAGTAATAAAAGACAAAACGTTTCCTAATGTAAGAGAAGTGCAGGCACAGCCTGACATCAGCCTAACTCATGACACGAACATTCGTCAAGAAAGACGGGGGACGGTCAGCCTGCAAATGTAGGAAAAGGTGTTAGACTCAGGCTGGCAGTTTGCAGTTAGCAAGACCCAGGGGAAAGAGAAAGAAAGTCTGGAATAAATATCGTCCCTACAAAAACAGCCATGTTTGTGAGACAGGCCTCCCCTTTCCTGTGATAGAAATCATTCTGGGGGTATTTCAATTCAAAGTTTGGCTTCTGTGTATTTTCTATGAAATTCTTCTTGTGTTGTGCTGTCCACGCAGAGCATCAGTGACATTGTCACAGGGAGCGGGGGCTGGGAGCATTCGCTTCAGGACTCTGGACTGGAACAAAAAGTTAGCAGTCCTGTGGGTTCAATTTTGCCAAGATAGGCTAAGACCAAGTGGCTTTTGGTTCGAAAGAGTCGGGTGTCGGAGCGCAAGAACAGGTGCCCCGAATGTTAAAACCGTTTAAGTTCTGAGCAGCAGTCCCCCCCACCACCTCAGCATTAGTGCAGGAGGGCGTGTTCACTTTAGATGTCCTTTGTGAGTGGTGGCTTGTGCCCCGAGTGTGCTGCCTTTGGCAATGTGATTCACAGAGACTCACGTCAGCCTGAGGGGGGTGCTGCAGATACGGAGGCATGGCACGCTGAGGAAATGGGGGGCCCATGACAGCTGTCCCCACCGAACACCCCCACCCCTTCACATAGGCCATGATTCATTTTGGCTTACATGCAGTTGGCAAGAGATCCAGACATCACAGCATGTCCCTATGAGGTCTGTTAAAAATGCCTAGGGGGCTGGAAGACAAGGGAAAGGGAATTTGGAGGAGGGCAGAGGATGCACGTGTCTCGAGGGACCAATCACCCTGCTGCACCCAGAACAGAGTACTCCCGGCACCTGGTTCTCCGTGCTAAATGCAACAGTCCCAGACAAACTGGGAAGGGTTGCCACGTCACACAGATCCCAGCAGTAGCTAAGGCATATCCCACGGTCAGCAGAAACAGATGCCAGAGCGGTGGGCGGTTGGGACAGAGGCTGAGTCTAGAACACTCAGCAGGCCGGAGACCTTAAGGGAGGCCAAAAGGAATGTGAGTAGAGCACGTGGAACAGACCCACTGTTGCGAAAGTTGTTTGGCTCTGAACCAAGAGTCACGCTGGAGGGGTCAAGGCCACTTGAAATGGGACGAGAGCCTAAAAAAAAGGAGTTTGACTCTAAGTTTGGATCCCACATTGACTAAATATTATATATACATATAATATGTAATATACACATAAAGTTATTAGGATTTCCAAATGTACATGTTCAAATGTTGATTTTTTTCTTCTACTGTGTGGAAATGGGAGCTTCTGAGTAAATGAAGATCCATTTTAGAAAATAAAGAAGGTGAAAAAAAAAGAAAATAAAGAATGTTACATGTATGCATCATCTAAGTTAGGCCTGTAGATTTTAAACCTGATTTTATAGAAACTTGTGGTCTCCTCTGACTCGTAATATTAATCTACTTATTCGTTGTGCACCTTTCCAACAGAGTCAGCTTGGTTTAGAGACAGACACTGTACCTATCCAACCCCCATTTAAATACTCTTTTAAAAAATATATACGCGTTCTTTTCTTTCAAGGAATAATAAATCAAAGCGGGTAGATGTTCTTGAAAGGAAAGCATTGAACTAAAAAATAAAAATAAAAGTGATTATGCACTTCCAACCACAAATATAATGAAGACGTAATTACTAACTCAAAAATAGGATCCAGTCTTTTCAGTTTCTCAAGGGGTAATTTTGAGGGCTGTGGTTAAGTTGGGACATTTACTCTTCCCTTTCCACTCTGTGTGCTATTGGGATGTTTACTGATTTTGCTTCTTCTTATATTTACAGCCAAGGTAAATAAGAGTTGAATTCTAATGAACTGCTTTTACTATTTTTTTCCTACCAGCTGCCGATTCTAAGAATATGGATTTGCTTTGGCCTCTAAACGGCCATTTAGTCCCCCAAGTTCAGTCTCTTGGGGACATCACTGGCAGGCAACTCAATATACCCTAAAATAAATGTTACCATCTTTTCTTCCAAAGCCATTTCCATACTTGGGAGTTGGTTCCTCTGTGTTCTGGTAAAAAGACTATACTGGTTGCTTTTAGAAGTGGAGGATGGGGGAAGGATGGATACTTTTGGCTCCAAGAAAAACAAAACTTGACTCACAGCAGCTTAAATAAACAGGAATTTCTTCTCTTACAGGTGTATTTTGCCAGACCAGTCACGAATACCACCTACTTAAGCTCAAAATATTTTAACCCCACCTTCTTTATCCCAGATGTCCCAGGGAAGAGTCAGAGACAAGCGAGTCAAGCGGTAGCTCCACATGAATTCACAAGGTCCACGGTCTGTGACGGTAACTCTCTTAGTTGATAAATTCTGACCCATAGCTGCCAGGACTCATTCCCGATTCCCTTCCCTAACTGCTCCCAGCCCAACCCCACCTTCGTGCTATCCTGTGGGAGGAAGTGAATAAAGCCAACTCTAGACAGTCACAGGCGTGTTTTGCAGGCTTCTGGCTCTCAGATATTCACACCTACAAAGAGGTTAGACACGGGTTGGGAACAGGAGTTGAGTCGGCACCTGAAGACGTTTGTCACAAGGATCCAACAATACCAGGGCAGTAGGAGCAGATAAAAGGCGACAATCATGCAGGGAAAAACAAAGAAACTATGTGCTAGGTACTTTATCATTTTCAGAGAATATTCTAGCCATAGAACACCCTTCAAAGGGTAAAGCTACAAGCTTCTGATATTGGAAGAGGCTTCCTGCCCACTATTCGTCTTCTTGCCTACCGGGTCTATACTGTCTATGAAATACAGCTCAAGACACCGGAGGCCCTCAACAGGCAAACACGGAGATGTTTTCAGACACAACATTTCATTGTGTAATCTGCAGGTACATGCTTGTTTCATATATATAAATCTATATCTATATCTATATCTGTATCTCCAGCTGCCTTTTTGACAGCTCCACTTGTGTCCAATAGACCCTTCAACTCATGCCCAACACTAGCTCCTGATATTTTTCCTTAACCCTTGACCAACCTTCTCGACCACTGGTCTTCCCACTGGGATATGGCAACTCCTTCCTTCCAGTTGCTTTTACTAAATAGTTTGGGTTTATCCTCTAACTCTTCTACTTAGTCCATCAAGACACACGATGGAGGGGCGCCTGGGTGGCGCAGTCGGTTAAGCGTCCGACTTCAGCCAGGTCACGATCTCGCAGTCCATGAGTTCGAGCCCCGCGTCGGGCTCTGGGCTGATGGCTCAGAGCCTGGAGCCTGTTTCCGACTCTGTGTCTCCCTCTCTCTCTGCCCCTCCCCCGTTCATGCTCTGTCTCTCTCTGTCCCAAAAATAAATAAACGTTGAAAAAAAAAAAAAAAAGACACACGATGGACTCCACTCTTAAATATTTTCAGAACTGACCACATCTCACGACCTCTCATGCCAGCACCCTGATCTTAGGCCACCGGCATCTCTCACCTGGATTACAAGAAGCTCCCTGCTTCTACCTTTCCTCTTCCCACAGTGAGAGTTATTCTTTTGAACTGTAAGCTGGATCCTGCCATTGTTCTACTCAGAAACCTGCGATGGTTCCTGAATTCCCTCAAAATCAAAGCCAAATTGCTAAGAAAAAAAAAAAAAAAAAGCCTGTGATTCTGCAGGACTTGACCTCTAGAATTGCTCCGGCCTCCTCTCCCGCAGCTCTACTCCTATTCCTTCCAAACTTGCCCCCCTGGCCCTGGCTGATCCTAGATCATGCCAGGCGGCCTCGCTGCATGGACTCTTCTCTCTGCATTGACTATTATTCTCTTTGCCAAAAGAATCGGCAAATTCCATCACCTCTTTCAGGTCTTGAACTTATTATTATCTTTTCAATGAGGCTGACTCTGACCAATCTATTTAAATTGCAACCTGACACCTCACTCTCTTGGAATGATGGTCCTCCAGTTGGCCTACTTTTTTTTTTTTAACAGCACTTATTTCTTCAAACTTACTGCAATATTTACTTATTACATTTGTTCTTCTTCCCCTTTCCTCAGAATGTGAGCTTTCCAAGTCCAAGGATCTTTATTTTGTTCAATGAGGCATCCTTAGTGCCTAGAACAGTGAGTGCCTGGCACCATGGATATACTCAGAAAATACTACTGAATGAATGATTCTGTGGCTTGGCACGCTTGCTCTTTTCTTGATTCACTGCTGTGCTCCGAAAACAAACAAGTAAATAAAACAAGCTTCATGTAAATCCACACGCAAAGAAAGAAAACGAAGTTCAAATCATAGGGTATCCCAGCATGACACACAGCAAAACCCCTGTACAATCATCTTCCCCAAACTAGTTCCCTAAGTTTTACTCATCGAATCATTGCAGCTGCTCCTATTATCTCCAAACATGTCATAAAAAATGTGCCTGTGGTAGCTTTTCTATTTTTTTTCCCTATGTTCTCATTTATCCTCCCCCCACCCCCACGCCGCCGGCCAAAATAGCTCTCAAATCAATCAAGCTGAAATTTGAAAGAGCCAGTGTAGGCTTACTTAGGGGAAATTTAGAGTTTGAAAATAAAATGGCAGCGATGGGGCTGTTGCAAAATTTTAGTTAGTAAGGGGGAAAATACCAAACCAGAGATGGGCAGGGAATATATCATTACGGTGTATCTGGTGGGTCACCGCTCTACGAGGACAGGCTAAAACCACTGGTACTCTCATATGGAAAGACACAGATTGAGGGTTAACTCATCAATGAGCTCCTCAATGGTTGGAATAAGGTGAATACAGTTCTGTATCATATATACAAAAATATAACACTTCACAGATTAATATTTTGAACTGAAACATTTTAGGTGAGTAAAGAAATCTGCTCTTTCACATACTGGTAATTCACGTACATAAGCTGTTACTCTGGTGATTGCTTTGCGATATATATAAATATCAATTCACTGTGTTCTATATCTGAAAGTTACATGTCAGTTACAACTCAATTAGAAAAAAAACAATCACTGCCTTCAAAAAACAGAGCAAGCAGAAAATGGATGCCCTACTGGGCTTTGGAATTGCGTCACATGTCAGAGGTGACAACTTCCCCTTTTCTCTTGGCTTATCCTACTGGAGGTTGAGAGAGACCTATTCCTTACTCCATCAGCTACAGGACACTTGGCAAAATGGACAATGAGACTGACCCATTTTGGCAAAAAAAAAAAATCTGTATATTCCTGTATCTGACAAAAACTGAAATTTGAAGTCCCAATTCTTCATGTTTTCTTGTGTATTTACCTTCATCAGAGGTGCCATTTTCCATTCCCTTCATTTACAAAAATCTCATTCATTCTTTTGGAGCCAATTTAGCACCTTGTCTCTCCATGGAAGTAAAACATTAAAGCCTCAACATATCATCCATACTTCTTTAGTAGCAAACAACTTAAATATAGTGCCCGGGACACACGCTATTTGAAGCGAAATGGCAACATAACCATAAAATCTAGGCTGTTTACAAAAGCTGAGTGGACTAACTTGGGTATTATTGACAGAGATTATTGTAACATTAAAGCTACTGACATGGAAAATGGACAAGGTACTAAAATAACTCGATATTCTGTCTACCTATTGCTAAGAAGGAAAATCTTCCTGTATGGAAAACAATTAATAAAAATTTATGGCTAAATATCAAACATCACAAAGTCTGGTCTTAAAACAGTCATCTTTCAGTTTTTCTGATTGTTGCTACCACTTGCTTTAGGCAGAAATAATAGCTATTACATCGCTGATGGTTCAAAAATTGGGAATATATTTCCATTAAAATTGTTCACTGTTGTGTTTAAATATAAATTGTTTAGGCTATCAGGATGACTATTTGCAAATATGTAATAGAAATAAGAACTGTGCTATGTCATCAAGTCTTATTATAAAGATGTTAAAGCTTTAAAATGTTACATTCTAGATCCATCATTTAAACTGTAATTTACCATTCACGCAGATATTATTTTATTGAGATTATATAGAAGCAAACTTACTTCACTACAGATGATTTTACATATTTTTAAGATTCATTATGTGTCTTTGAATGACTTCCCCAAGGATCTCCTCTTTTTTTTTTTTTCAACGTTTATTTATTTTTGGGACAGAGAGACACAGAGCATGAACGGGGGAGGGGCAGAGAGAGAGGGAGACACAGAATCGGAAACAGGCTCCAGGCTCCGAGCCATCAGCCCAGAGCCTGACGCGGGGCTCGAACTCACGGACCGCGAGATCGTGACCTGGCTGAAGTCGGACGCTTAACCGACTGCGCCACCCAGGCGCCCCAAGGATCTCCTCTTAAATGAAAATAAAATTAGAGACTGATGGTCTACACTTTGTTGGAGACAGACGGAGACTTCTAAAACTTCCATCTTCCAAAACACAACATTAATAAAATTATTTTTCAGAATAGGATAGCCCTATCATAAAAACTTTGAAAGTAGTGTAGAAAATCACCTAAATTCACCAGGTTAAATTCAACACAAAGTCAGATATAGTTTCTTTACGGACAAAACATCTCAAAGGAATATTTTTTTTATGCTGGAATTAAAGGCACTTTTTAGAAGTACATTAAAGTTAATGTATGCAATGATGTCATAATATTTCATGTAAGAGCTGTATCTTTCTACTCTGTGAGAAGTCAACTAAGTTTTTATAAAAAAGCTCCTCCCCAGATTTGCAAAAACGAATACAGATTAGATTTTGCAATATTTCAGTATATTTTATAAGCAGGCTCAATTACATTAAATATTCTGCTTCAGTAAATTCCCATACTGCCTGCCAACATTTTTTAAAGCTTCTTTCCCTCAGGAAAGGGCTTGAGAGGGGACAATATGCTGAGGATGAGTCGTGACCAAGACAAGGAGAGAAGGGGACATTTCTGCTTGTGGGAGTAGGAAGCAAAAGCAAAAATAAACTGAGCCCCTTTATAACTCAGCTGTTGTTTGCAAAACTACCTGCATAATAATCGCGTCTGCTGAGGGAGGTTTGTGTGATAACAGACCGTTCTGCCATATATTTATATATTTATCCACGTCCCGATATAGATGTCACCGCTAAAATCACAAATACGCCATCGGCATGACGGGTGGCTCCTCTCGCCTCACCTCTTACAGGGTGTGTGTGCACGTGTGTTTCTCTCGCCCAACAACAAAAACGTGAATTTAGAAAGTGTAGACAAGTTTGGGGTAGGACAGAAAGAGCGTACCTGTCTATGATGGCGCACATGTCGATGCTGACATTCGCAAAACTCCCCGGCCTCCTCTGGGCCACTTCGTATAAATTCACCAGCTGGTCATCCACTTGGACAAGCTGCATGCATCCTTGGAACGAAGGCTGAAGGACGGGGTGACTGGAGTTACTCATCTGGTTCAGAAAACCTGCGAGAGGGAAGAAGTGAGAAAGTTACATTCTGTGTAGTACACGCTTCACGAAATTTCCTCCGGGGGTTTTCCCTGCCATGGCCATCCTGTCTGGTTGATCCTTGCTGATGTCATAGTCAATGCAGAAGAATGGGCTCTTTGGAGAAAGAGATATTATTTCAAGGGAAGAAGGAAGGGCTGAACCTGGGTGAACGTTTCTCTCAGGGGCTACCATCCCTCATATTGTCTCTGTGACATCTTCTTTCTCTCTTGGTCACATCTTTCTGTCCCTCCGCTCTCGAAGGCTCGCCGCTATACTTCCTCACCTGACTCTCTTCAGAGATGAAAACGTTATAACTTTAGGCTTTTCACAACTATCCCATGGCCTTCGTTTTATGCCGTTAGTATTTACTTCTTTTTTTCTTAATTCCCTAGAGGCCTGTGATTCAGAGCTCAAGAAGTTAAACCATTATTTATTATGGTGGATTTCTTTTATGGATTAATGTCTAACTCAATCCAAAGAGACATTTGCGTTACAAATGATTTCTCAATTTGTAATCCAAGGAAACATTAGAAAGAAATAAAATTAGGCACAAGATTCAGCCACTTTGCTCTGAATAGCCATGTTATATACCTAATAGAGTATAGGAACCATAAATGATAAGAAACGAAACTAAAAAGAGAATCAACAGCAAAACAACAGAAGAGTAAATACTACTGTTTCTATTAAGGAATAGAACATACAGATACCAAGTCTAAAATCAGATGTTAAAATTTTTCTTACAAAATAACTTTAAAAAATCAACACCAGTTACCTAAATGCCTTTTCAATAGCAAATGCATAATTCTTATGATGTGTTTTAAATTTGTAGGACACAGGAAAAAATATTTCTCTATCCCATTAAGTATCTCCAGAAAGTCTCAAAAATCATCTACTTTTCATATCGTTCCTCACACCAAATGTACCTGCCAGAGCAAATTCAAATGTACTAATTTGTTTGCTTGAAATTCTGAAGTTTCTATCATATTCATTTCAATCTAATATTATATCTGTAGAAGGAAAACAATTAGTACAGAATGGGTTGCAATCACGACGTGTCACTAAGTGGACAAAAGTGAGACTCCAATAGAAATTTTCCGAAAATTGACAATGAAGTGATTTGTTTTTAAATGTCCCGTTTGACTAGTAATAGCAGTTCAGGACCAGAGAAACCTTCTTTCTTCCATTATTAATGAGTTATGCTATTTAAAGGCTAATCATTATCATTTGAATTCCCTTTAAGAGTTAATCACGTGTCTGTACATCGTCTTCCATCAACACAGTAGTAGGTAAAAACAGGATTCCATGTAAACAAATTTCTTGGCTTAAAAAACAACACCGAGAAGGCTGTACTGCGAAGTCAAACATACAGCATATATATTTTTTCCCTAAGTCACATTTTTTTCCTTTGGCTTTGAGTTAGTCTCCTCAGAAAACTGCTGATCTTAAGCAAGTGGTCCATTTAGACTAGTTGTATGCATACATATGATTTTCAATCTGTTTAATCAAGAGAAAATTGAATGGAGTGTAATGTCTAAATTTAGCAGAGAGAAAACATCCAGCTGTAACTTTATTGACTACTCTTAACAAGACGATCATTTGGTTCTGGTTTTTGAGTACTTGGGAGTCTCGAAATATCCACACTAGCTTTGCAATGTTTCAAAATGAGCAGATCTGTTTGTGAGAACAAGAGCTTCTCTGAAGCAAGGCAGCTGTGTAACACACACAGTCCTATGAACTGGACATAATTAAGTTCACAAAACAAGACTTCATCAGTCACTCACAACAATGTTCCGTTTGGCCCAAATTCTGGAGTTTGAAATCGTGAAGGCCTTGCACTTTTTCACATGGGATACGTTCTAGGAGAAGATATTATAGGACAAGTTACTATATATCCATTGAAAATTTAGGGTTTTTTTTTTTCCTTTCCTTACATCACCTTTAACGTTTCCAAGAGGAAGTCCATTAATCCTTGCCTCTGGTGTCCGTACCCATTCATAGTCTCCTTCTACACTGATTTAGTGCTGACTCCGTGGTCAGTGGAGAGCTAGGAAGAGGTGGCCGTGTGTGACTTCTGATGCTAGCATCTTGGCTGAGACTGCTAACTGATCACACCGGAGGAGTGTTGTGGAGAGGCCCATGGGAAATACTAAAGCATGGTGTTAAGCTATTAAATTTGGGGGTGATTTGTTTATGCAATAATGAATACCTAATAATAGATCTGGTCCTGGGAGGGAATTGTAACAAAAACCTAAAGATGTGGGTAACTGAGGGATCAAAAGGTACAAGGGAGCTGGACAGGCCTGGAGAGGGCTAAGAGCACAAGCCTCGCGGCTCTCGAGGAGGTCGTCAGTAATGGCGTCAAAGAAAGCGAGGAATAAATGCGACTGGTGATGACGGAAAACTGCATGCTGGCTCTGTTGCAGTGGAAGGTCTGATAAATCATGATAATCTGGAAAGGAAAACTTATACGTAATGAATTGTGTAAATAACCTAGCTAAGGACACTTCAGGCAGAGAAAACTGAACATCTTCTACTCACAATAAAAGGGGAAGAAGAAGAGGCAAAAAAAAAAAACTTAAAAAAAGCACATTAAATATGAAGAAAGCAGGACTTGATCGACTTGAAAATAAAGTGTTTTCTCATTTCTAGTCTCTTCCAGGCAAACTACCAGGGGCATCTGGGTGGCTCATTCGGGTAAGCCTCCAACTCTTGATTTCGGCTCAGGTCACGGGATCACAGTTTTTGAGTTCAAGCCCTGAGCCAGGCTCTGTGCAGACAGCATGGAGCCTGCTTGGGACTCTCTCTCTCCCTCTCTCTCTGCCCGTCTCCTGCTTTTGCGTGCACGCTTTCTCTCTCTCTCTCTCAAAATAAATTAAATAAGCTTTAAAGAAAAAAAAGATCAACTGCTGATAAAAAATAAGATAAAGATGACAATGAAGTGTGACTGTGAAATTCACGGTCAGACCTCCAAAATGGATTAGGTAGTGCCTCAAAGGGCCACTCAGTGAGACTACAGAACGTCTAGGCAGCTGACTGGCATGTCTTACAGATCCTCTGAGTTAAAAAATAAGGGTTTTAATGAGGTTAAGGGCATTTTTCCCTTAACATGTTAGCAGAAGTGTAACGTAAAACCAACAAACAAAAAGCTTCTCTCTATCCAATTGTGGATGTGGCATTTACCTACCGGAGTAACCAGAACAACGCTCATCGGAACGGTTGATGAGAGAACTGCACCCGTGGTACCACCACCAGCTTGGATTAAAAGGCACAGAGAGAGTACAGAATGGAGCTATGTCTGAGCCATGAAAAATCACTTCCAGGAAATAGCAGAAGTGTGTCCTAATCCAGGAACTACCAACATGTACATGATTGGACTTTAGAACCACCATGGACCACCTGCTTCTGCGTACAGCTTATTTCTCCCTCTGGAGTCAAAGGGTCTGAAGCAGTTACTCTATGCCTACTTGACTTTCGTATGCTGAGTGTGTGGATGGCACAAAACCTGTTGCCAGGTCTTCAGATGAGAAGCTGTACTTGAATAACTTCCTCTGTTCTTAGACTTCACTAAGATGTTCATTTTGGTACGAACATGACTTAGATGACAAGTTACTGGATTCGGAGCAGATCCTCTAAACAGAAGCGAACTTTAAAGGGCCTTTGGAGGAAGTAAGTGTGCTTTTTCATGTGGAAGAGACACGAACCTCTGTGTCCCAGAGGGACAACCATGGTAACTGACCTCCAAGTTAGCCGTAAATCACCTCCTGCTATTCATAGCCTATGTAGTTCCCCCCCACACTGAATCCGGGTGACAAACAGAACATTGCAAAACTGACAGTGTGTGTGTAACTTGCAAGGCTTAGTAAGAAAACGCACTAAGAGCCTTTACCTCAGTCTCTTGGATCACTTGCTCTGGGGAAGCCAGACCCTATGCCCTGCGGAACCTCAAGCAGCCGGGCGGAGAGGCCCCCATGTGGAGAGGAAATGAGACCTAACAGCCAGCATCAACTTGCCGGTCACGTGAGCAAGCCATCTTGAAGCAGACCCTGCAATCCTAGTCAAGCCTTCAGACGACTGAGGCTGCAGGAACCAAAGAACTTGAGGCTGGAACTTCCCAGCCAACTTGCTCCTGAATTATTGGCCCACAAACAAAGAAGAGAGAATAAGCTCTTAATGTGTTGAGCCACTCCATTTTGAGCTAGTTTTTATGCAGCGGTCGAGAACGTTATTGTTTATTTTCTGTATTTGTTGCCCTTCCGTACAAACATAATTTCGGTAAAAACACGAGTGTATTAGTACCTGCGATACTTTCGGTGTATTAGCCACTCTGAAGCTCAGGAATTAACCTACTCAGTAGATTAAGAGCAGGGCTGTTTGGAGATATACCTTTGCAGCTGGGATTCGGGGGGGTCAGAAATGAATAGATATAAAGTGGATAGAGAGTTAAACGTAATTGACATCTGCCAAGTTAACAGAAAGATTATACAGAACGAAGAGATTAACTTCTGTTTATTTTGGCTCAGAACTTTAAATACCTATGAATTTGGAATAAAAAAAATGCAGTGTTTGCACATGGGTCATTACTGGGCTCCGTGGTCTGGCAGGGTGACACCCACAGTAATTGTTACCCCGCAGGGCCAATTATATCTCTGCCAGTGAAATGGGAAACTTGTCCTCTTTTGAGGGTCTTTACCACTATGTAACCCAACTGGCACACTGGAGATTTGCGTTTCAAGACCTCACATGTGAAACTTCACACCCGATCTGAAGTCCACTCACAGTATTTTATTATTCCTGCTGACAAACCTGTATTTGCAAGGTTTTAAATTTTTCTTTATTTTTTTACGGTTTTAAAATTTTAATTCATTAATACATCAGTGAAAACACATACTGATACTAGTTTTGACATGAACATGGCCATCCAAACTGTTGTAAGTTACAACGTTAACTCGATGGGACAGAAAAAGCAAACGACGGGCAACAGGGTTGAAACTGGACATGATCTAAAGTTGCACATATATGAGACTCCTCTATACTTGTTTGAAAGGTGGGAAGTTTGGGAAGTCAGGGAGAGGCTGGTGGCAAGTGGTAAGGATGCTAAAAAAGACACTTCGATCTTCCTTCCACTATCATCTAGGATGACTGTGCAAAACATCTACTTGTCTCTCCTGTTCACCCAACCTTCCTGAATCATTCACGGAGGGCTGAATCATTCCAGGTGAGGGCTGGAGTCCAGACCAGCAGGGTGCTCGAGTGGGCAGAGAGTGAGCTCAGTGGTGGCTGATGCCTGTGCCCGGAGACAGCCAACACCATATCCACCCAGCACGGCTGGGAGACTGACTACAAGACAGGTTACCCAAGCAAATAAATGTATCAAGGAGAGCGGGAGCCAGGTTCTCACGGTCAGGAAAGGAGGGTGCAGATGAAAAGTGTAAAATCTCGAATGGATCTTGTGGGTTTGGATTAGAATGGACTCTCTTGGAGTGCCCTTGTGCTTTTCAGTATGATACAGCTAGTTACAGAAATAAATCTAGCTGGATTTGTGTATGTGCTCAATATACAGATGGTTCCTACCATCCCCTGAAGACAGTCTGGGAGAAGGGTTACCTCCAGAAGCAGTGAGTACCCGACTCGTTCGGATCTTAGATGCTCTACTGAATAAAAGCACAACTTCTTGGAGAAATGGCTGATTCCAGAGCTGGGTCAGGGAAAGCACAATGGGATCCTGTAACACTTTACTGCACCAGAAATTAAAGAAGTGCTCAGAACGGCTAAATTCAGAAAGACAATAAATAACAAGTGTTGGTAAGAGTGTAGAGAAAAAGGAACCTTCACGCACTGTTGGTAGGGAGTGCAAATTGGTGCAGCCCCTATGGAAGACAATATGGAGGTTCCTCAAAAAATTAAGAAATGGAAATACCATGTGACCTAGTAATTCCATTACTGGGTATTTACTCAAAGAGAACAAAACATTAATTCAAAGATATATGCATCCCTATGTTCATTGAAGTATTACTTACAATAGATACGGAAGCAACCTAAGTGTCTATCAATCGATGAATGAATACAGAAGAAGTAGTGTATATATGTATATAAGAATATATACTTATATATACATATATTTATATATATATAATGGAATATCACTCAGCCAGAAAATAAATGAAATCTTGCCATTTGCAATGACATAGACTGATCTACAGAGTATTGCGCTAGTGAAGTAAGTTGATCAGAGAAAGACAAATATCATATGATTTCACTCATATGTGGAGTTTAAGAAACAACAACAAAAAATGAACATTGGGGGACAACAAAAGAGAGAAGCAAACCAAGAAACAGACTCTTAACTGTAGACAACAAACTGAGGGTTGCTGGAAGGGAGGTAGACGGGGGGATGGGTTATATAAGTGATGGGGATTAAGGAGTACACTCATCATGATGAGCACCGAATAATGTATAGAGTTGTCAAATCGGTAAATTCTACACCCGAAACTAATGCACCCTGTATGTTACTGACATGAAATTTAAATAAAAACTTGAAACAAACAAACAAGAAAATGAGATCTTGCCATTTATGACAACATGGATGGACCCGGAGGACATGATTCTAAGTGAAATAAGTCTGACACAGAAAGACAAAAATGATATGATTTCACTTACATATGGAATCTAAAAAACAAAACAAATGAACAAACAAACAGAAAAGCAGAAACAAACCCACAAATACAGAAAACAAACTGGTGGTTTCCAAAGGGGAGGGGTGTGAAGGACTGGGAAAAATGGGTAAAGGGGAGTGGGAGAGAGAGGCTTCATTATGAAATGAATCATAGGGATGAAAGAGACCACAGGGGGGATATAGCTAACGGTATTGAAATAGCATTGTATGGGACAAATGGTGGTTCTACTTGTAGTGAGCACAGGGTAAGGTACACACTTGTCAAATCACTAAGTTGTATACCTGAAACTAACCCAGCACTGTATGTCAACTATGTTAAAAAAAAATGATATCCCCATATCAAAGAATGATAGGGTCATGTCAGAACAACACAGGAGCCAGCCTGAAGTAGGTTTCTACTGCTCAAACCTACACAATTTGAGTACTAAATAAATAATTTGGGCATTAAAAATATTTTGAGTATCAAAAGAGGGAAGGAAAGAAGGATGGAAGGATGGAAGGAAGGAAGATGTTTGTCTGGTTTGGTTTATTTATTTACTTCCATAAGTGTGTGTGTGTGTGTGTGTGTGTGTGTGTGTTTCTCCTCTTTCATGCCAATCACATTGTGTCAGTCCCCCCTTTTAAATAATCCTGTAAATCTATTCTTTACCACCTGAGCCCCAACTATCATAGCTTCCCCACCACTCACTTCCAATCTACCTCCAGCATCAAGCCCATCTGATCTCTTTCAGTTTCGTGATCTCAGTAACATTGCCTTCTCTAAGAATTTATTAAAAAATTGTATTTGTTGAGAAACTGATATGCCATAAAGTTCACCAGCCTACTAATCTTAGGAGATGTTCAAGATACAAGGTGTCTGTTGTCAGTGTGGAAACAAAAATTACTGTTTAATAGACTGAAGATAACCTTTACAACATCATCTATATCAGACTCCAGACCTGTGGACCTCTCTGCATTTGTCAGGTGAATGGTAATTGAATGGAGGTTTGGCTTTTTGTTCTGGAATGAGGGGATGTTTAACCTTGCGTCTTCATGTCCTTTGGGGCTGTGCTGCAGTGGTCTCATCCAAGAGGTCTTTGCTGGCCGTGGGTGGGATAACACTCCCCGCTCTTAGTGCTCTGCCCTCTCTACCCGACCCATTTTTCCTCATAACTCTTATTGACATCTGAGATATTGTATAAGCAGTTACAGTCATTTCTACTATTACTGGAATGTAAACGCCAGGAGACTCAGACTCCTGCTGAGGGTCTGTGACTGTCTGTTGGAGAAGCAGACAGACAACAAAGGACTATGAGCAAGAAAATGATGCGATCATTTTGTGTCACGTTATTCTCTCTCTGATAGAAGATAGAAATGAGAATAGGCTGGCCGAGGGGAGACCAGAAGTAGGGATTGTCTTATAATAGAGACACTGAAGAAGCTCCAAACTCTTATCCAGAATACGTCAATAAAGCTAACATAGAGGAAATAGATGAAAGATACTTTCTAGGAAGATACGGCAGAACTGGCTGACGCACTGGAAACAAGGACCACACACAGAGAGCCACTGCTAGAATGACTCTTAGATTTATGGCTGAGCAACTTGATGAATGCTTTTGACTCTCCCAACAGAGGGGAGGCAGAAAGAGCATCCGGCCTTTAAGGAGCAGGATGAAAGGGGACTGGAGAGTGTCGTGGGTGGGTTTTGACCAGCTCAAAACTGAACTTTCCAAGACTGAAGTAGCCAGGGGATATCTAAGGTAAAATGTTCAATCTACAGGTTAACACTAATGTCTGGATATCAGGGGAGAGATCAGAGTTTGAAAAAGCTCTGGGAGTAATTATGTTCCGGAAGTAGCAGAAATTGAGTAAAGAAATTGGATAGTATGCTAAGCAAAGAAACCCAAGGTTGGACTCTAGAAATCATCTATGCACCATGGGTGGTATCAGAAAAATAAACCAGTGAAGAAAATCTGGAAAGAAGTAAAAGAGAAACCAAGAAATGATATCAACGAGGTGAAGGAATGGTCATCACCATCACTGGTGAGTGTGAGTGATCACACGACCAAATTGTGTGAAGACAGAAGCTTCGACATGGGTTTACCATTTAGATTAGTGGGAAACATGGGAGAGCTATAGAGGTGGGTGTGGATGGCAAACTGGAGTGTTGAAGGAGCACCTAACAAGTGGGCAAGCAGAGAGACTGTAGTGATTCTAGAAGTTTATTTTAAAGTAGCAGTATACTAGTGAAGGCTGATTTCTTTGGAGATAATTTTTGAGCTAATTTTAACTATGTAAATTATTTAATATAATATGTTGGCTTTTTAAATTTAGTAAGTTATCTATTTATTACACGTATGTTTATTCTTCTGTTTTTTTTATATATATAATGAATGAGTATAACATACACGGCTAGGGATTTTGTCTCTATCTCTTTTTGACCTTAGGTAAATTAATTAAATGCCCTGCTCCTTGTCTCTTTATGTATAGAGAAAATTATGATACTCCAGTATAGGAGGCTGTTGTGAATTATTAACTGGGACATACACATGAATTAAGTGCCTAGAAAACTGTAGTCTCTGGTATATACCGGAGATCTAGAAAGCATAATCATCATCATTTCTTTTATTCCAAATGGTTTAAATTATTTCAGTCATTCTTGTATTTATTAAAGACTCAAAACTACATTATTTTTGTCTTCAGGAATATTAAAATCTCATCAGGAAGATAAGCTCAGAAACATGAATATACTTGATTTAATTATTTAACATTATTACTACCTATCCGTAGGAGTAAATATAATGCAAACACCTGAAGAGTCTGAGAGGCCATTCTCTCTTCTTTAATATTTCCTTTCTCAGCTCAAACAGTGTTATACTATCCAGGGTTTTCTTTACACCTTTCTAGCAATCTTACTTTAACCTCCTTTACTGATTTCTTGTCTTCTACTTGGTATATAAATGTAGGAGTCCATCAGTTTGCCCTGGGCTAGGTCTGTTTTCTTGGTAGTCTCTGCACAAAAGTGGTCCTATCCAAAAAATGAGCAGAGGATCTGAACATACATTTTCCCAACGAACATGTACAAATGGCAAACAGACATGTGAAAAGATGCTAAACATCACCAATCATCAGGAAAATGCAAGTCAAAACCATGATGAGATATCACCTTACACTTGGCATAATGGCTAAAATTAAAAAGATAAGAGACAACAAGTGTTGGTGAAGATGTGGAGAAAACGGAATCCCTGTGCACTGTTGGTGGGAATGCAAACTGGTGCAGCCACTGTGGAAATCAGTATGGAGGTTCTTCAAAAAATTAAAAATAGAACCACCCTTTGATCTAGGAATCATACTATTGTGTGTCTACCCAAAGACAACACTAATTCAAAACGAAACATGCACCTCTATGTTTACTGCAACATTATTTACAATAGCCAAGATATGGCGGCAAACCAAGTGTCCACCCATAGATGAGTGGATAAAGATCACACACACACACACTGAAATTACTCAGCCATAAAAAAGCCTGCCATCTGCAACAACATGTATGGACCTACAGGGTATAATGCTAAGTGAAGTAAGTCAGACAGATAAATACAAATACCATACTAATTCATTCATATGTGGGACTTATGAAACAAAACAGACAAACAAAAAACAGACTCTTAAATATAGACAACAAACTGGTAGAGATGGCAAGGGGACTTGGGTGGAGGGATGGGTGTAATAGATAAAGGGGGTTAAGAGTACACGTACTGTGATGAGTACTGAGTAATGTGCAGAATTGTTGAATCACTGTATTGAACACCTGAAACTAATATAACACTGTATGTTAACTACACTTCAATTAAAAAAAGAGGAGGGCACCTGAGTGGCTCAATTGGTTAAGCTTCTTACTTCAGCTCAGGTCATGATCTCACGGTTCATGGGTTTGAGCCCCCTGTCGGGCTCTGTGCTGACAGCTCAGAGCCTGGAGCCTGCTTTGGATTCTGTGTCTCCCTCTCTCTCTGACCCTCCCCTGCTCAGGCTCTGTCTCTCTCTCTCTCTCTCTCAAATAAAAATTAATAAACAAACATTAAAAAAAAAGGAAAAAAAAATCATCCCAGCCAACCCACTGCTTCAACTACCTACTCGATGACTATCTGTCCAGTGAATCTCCACTGCAGGTTTTTCCTCTAAGCTCAGGACTGATGTATCCAGAAGCTTCTTAAAATTCTCTGTTCCAATGTGTCACACATGTTCACAACTCAACATATGTTATTCTTGATCCCAGTTGGTATTCGATCATCGACCCTCTCTTAGCAGTCACTCAAAAAGCCTTCACTGCTGTTTCATCTAAAATGTTGCACACATTAAACAACCAGAGTCTCCCCGGCACCTCTATCCTCACTCCCTGAAGTGCACCGGTCACATCGTGTCAGTCCCCCCTTTTAAACAGTCCTGTAAGTCTGTCCTTCGCCACCTGAGCCCTGGCTGGCAGAGCTCCCCACCACTCACTCCCAATCCGCCTCCAGCACGAAGCCCACCTGATCTCTTTTAATAATATTAGTCTGGGGGCACCTGGGTGGCTCAGTCGGTTGAGCATCGACTCTTGATTTCTGCTCAGGTCATGATCTTGTGGTCATGCGATCAAGCCCCGCATCAAGTTCTGCATTGGTTTCTGTGCTAAGAGTGAAGCCTGATTGGGATTATCTCTCTCTCTGTCCCCTCCCCACTTGTACTTTACTCTATCTCTCTCTCTCAAAAAAAAAAAAAAAATATATATATATATATATATATATACATACACACACACACACATATATATGTATATATATATGTATATACACACATGTATATGTGTATACACACACACACACACACACACATATTCGTCTGATCATGTTACAACCTGATCAGGAGTCTTATTGATTTGATAAAATGAATTAACAAGCTTTTCTTTAATGTTTATTTATTTTTGAGAGAGACAGAGACAGAATGCGAGTGGGTTGGGGCAGAGAGAGAGGGAGGCACAGAATCCGAAGCAGGCTCCAGGCTCCAAACTCTCTGCACAGAGCCTGACGCGGGGCTCAAACTCACGAACTGTGAGATCATGACCTGAGTTACAGTTGGACGCTCAACCGACTGAGCCACCCAGGCACCCCAAGATTTTCTTAATTAAAAGAATTTTTAATGTTTATTTCTGGCAGAAGAGAGTACATGTGTGCGCAGGGGAGGGGCAGAGAGAGAGGGAGACAGGATAGAAGCAGGCTCTGCACTGACAGCACAGAACCCTATGTGGGGCTCGATCTCACAGAGCCATGAGATCACCAACTGAGCCGAAGTCAAAAGCTTAACCGACTGAGCCACCTAGGTGCCTCTAACAGGAATTTAAAAAAAACAAAAACAAAAAACAAAAAACTTCCAAGGTCTTTCTTTCCCTCTAATGTTTTAGTTTTCTAAATGCAAAATATGTTATAATGTTTTATAAAATATGGTATCATAGATTAGGAAAAGGAAATAACTTTTTTTAAATGCCCTTACTAATTGGATTGATTTTACTTAATTAAGATTAATTTCATATAATTTAGTAGACCACTTAGCTAGAGTAATAATTTAGAATATTTAAAACCTTATATAAGCCTTAGTGTATTATAAACCTTAGTATAAACCTTATATATATTATAAACCTTGGTATATTATAAAAACTTAATATTTATTAAAAAACTTATTGCCTTAGCAAGATCAATTATTTCCAAATAAACTTATCTGTGGATCTCCCCTCCTATCTTCCTATAAAAATTGTAAGATATGTTAACTGTGTTTATAAAAAAAATTAGCAGAAACTTAAAAGATAGTGGACATATTTCTGAGTCTCTTTTAATAGTAATGAAGAAAATTGTAAGACCATAGAGGATAAAAGAAAACCAGAGAAGTAGACTAGGTGTCTTGAAAAATTGGGATAGTTATCCATTTGCAAATCAAATTGTATAATATAATTTAAAAAGCCATAGTTGCCCGGAGGCAACCATTAAAAAAAAGAGCAGAATTACCAAACTGAATAATTTGACTCTTTTATGTCTTTTTAAAAATATTAAGTCTTTTAAGATGTAGTTGTGTATTCATACATAGCAAGAGTACAAAATACAAAATAAAAGACTTACATTTGATAACCTTAATTTCTCAGGACCAAAGCCTGCCACTGTATCTAATACATAAAATAGACACATTCATACTTTCACAAAATAAAATAGTATTGTTTTCTTGATTCTTCTTCGCAAGTATAAGCAGTCTGTTAATTACAATGGAATAATGCAATATTTTGTAAAATGCAATCTAATTGGTCAGGAGTGTGGGCGGCAGAATACTAGAAATGGCTGGAATCCCAGTCTGCTTCATATTAGTTACGTACGTATGTGTTCTTGAAAAGGTCACCAATCCGATCCTTTTCTTTTGTAATTTATTATTTTTTAATAAAAATGTATGTATTTAATGGTGTTTAATGGTAAAACATGATGTTTTCACGTACATATACACAGTGAAATGGTTACTACAGTAAAGCTAGTTCACATATCCACTTTTCACATAGTTACCATTTTTGTGTGTGGTGAGAGAGCTCACAGTCTATTCTCTTAGCAAATTTCCAGCACACAATACAATATGATTAACTACAGTCTTCATGTTATACATTAGATTTCTAGACTCACTCCTCCTACACTGCAACTTTGTATCATTTGACCAACACCCTCGCATTTCCCGTTTCCTTGCCCCCCCCTTAACAACTTCAGTTTCATTTTAAAACAAGATTAATAGTCCCCTATTTCTGAAAAAATAAGTAAGAATTCCCTGTTTCTGTAGTTTTTGTGAACATTAAATATTATACAGAAAGTACCCAGCACATTTACTGGAGGAGGTTCTCAATAATGGCAACTCTACTATTATTATTAGGATCCTGTTTAATTGCACAGCTTTGATAAAGGACATGGTTAATCTTTCTCATTTAAAAAATATTTTGATATTTGAAAGATTTATTTTTCACTCTGGAGAAAATAAGGAATTAGTTTCTTATCGCTTTCACAAATATTCCCATTTTGAAAGCCTACATATTTTTTAATACTTCAAAGGGGAAAAGATTCTGCCTTTTTAGACTTATTATTAGTATTTTTAAACGTGAAACAGAAAAATATAAACACGAACCAAAGTCACAGTCATCTGCATTAAGATGATATGGGTAATCCAAAGTACTAGGAAATCTAACACAATTTCTATCGGCTTTGGAATGCTTCTAAATATGAGTACATTTGACATTCTAGAAGTTAACTTCAAATCAATACAAAGCCAGACTGTGAGGCTCTATTATTGTAGGAGTCACTTGGAAAGTGGGTAGGACAGAAGTGCTTTATTTGTAGGACTGGCTCTTGGTTTTGTAGCTGAAGAACACATTTCTGCCTCCTTTTTTTTTGGGGGGGGGCTTTGATGCTTAGAAGGATGCTTGGACCAAATTAGGAGCCCTTGACCCATCCTTCCTCTTCCTCCTTCTCTTCTTTGTTGTTACCATTTTTGTTATTGCTGTTGACTACGTTACTACCCTTGGCCTGAGCTTTTGAGACTTCAATGGTTTGCACTCAGTATAAAGACATGCTTTTTTCTGTTGTGACAATGTCTCCATATTCACCAACAAAGTATAAAGTCAGAGTGTGAAGGCAAAAATACTTTGAAAATGCTTCAGATTTCACTAACCCTATATTGCCTAATAATATTTTTCCTGTAAGGTTAACATTATCTATTCTGAGCTTTAAACAAACAAACAAACAAACAAAAAAAGACTCATTGCATATGAAGACATTTGTAAAATTTTTACTATATCTCTATTTTTATTTTAACATAAATTCTCTACTATGAGATAATTTAACAGTATTTGACACTCAATAATATTACAGATTATATTATAGAATATTTAGGAAAGTGATCGAAATACTAATCTCTAGAGAATTCCATTTCCTACGATATGGCAATGTAAGAAGTCTTAAATTTTTCCAGTTCAAAACTAGAAATGCTAGATAAAAATGCAGAGGTTTGGGTTTTAAAGGCCAGGCAGAATTAAAAATCAAGTGTTGGACCCTGTGTAAAAATAGGAGACTCCCTCCCCCAACCCAACACCACCACCACATAAAGCCTAAAAATGCTAAAATCTCAGTAGAAGCAGATACTGGAGAAAAATCCACTAGTCAGCAAAGAAAGATGACAAGGAAATTTATCTCTCTTTTCCTAGCTTATAGAAAGAAAAAGAAAAACAAACCAAAAAAAAAAAAAAAACCTTCCTGAGAATTCATAAACCACAGGTTTGCTACATAAAATTATGGCTTTCAAATTTACACTAACAATAGGGTATAAGCCCAAAACGAAGAAATTAAAATAGAAAAATGGTTCCAAATTGCTGTCTTTTGAAGGCAGTATAACTCTTCTCTGGATTGACTCTGGAATTATAGGATTCTTAAAGACAAAAACCTGAGAAATTCAAACTCACAATCCAAAGATACAAAACATAAGAAGACAAAAATAATAAACAAGATTAAGCAGAAACATCACAGACAAAAATCTGGTCCCCATGAATTTCAGATTTAGGGTTGGGAATATGGTAAAACATTAAAAAAAATTAAAGAAATAAAAAGTGGAAACAAATATGTAAGAAAGAAATGAGGTAATATTAAAAGGAACCAGTCAGGGGGCACCTGGGTGGCTCAGTCGGTAAAGCATCTGACTCTTGGTTTCAGCTCAGATCATGATCTCATGGTTCTTGAGTTCGATTCCCACATCATGTGGGCGGGGGGTGCGGAATGTCAGTGCAGAGTCTGCTTGGGATTCTCTTTCTCCTCTCTCTCTGCCCTCCCCTGCTTGTGCTCTTTCTCTCTCTCTCTCAAAATAAATAAATAAATTTTTAAAAAAGGAACCAGTCAGATTTGACATATAAGAAAGGAGATCTTCCAGGAATTAAATTATTGAAATTAAAGACTCATTAGTTGCATTAAGCACATGAGATAAAATTATAGACTGTATTTGTACACTGAAAGATTTGGATACCCTCAGTGTAGTCCAGAAATGAAAAGTGATTAAAATATTAAATATAAATTTTACAGTGTGATAGATGGAAAGGAGGTCTAACATATATTTGATTAAAATTTCAGGAGAGGAGAGAATGATGAAAGAATTCAAAGGTATAGTACCTGAGAATTTTCCAGAATGGATTAAAAATTCAGATTCAAGGAAGACAATAATTCCCCCAAATTTCTTTTAAAAAGAAATCTAACAGACACAGAATAGTGTAAAATTACATCACCTAGGAGCGTACCAGTAGCTAGAAAGACAACAGATGAGTCCGGAAGCAGAAAGGAAACTTCTTAATAAGGGAAAATGGAAGGTGGAGTGCAGAATATGTTCAAGGTGCCGAAAGAAAATAGAATTCCAATCCATAATTGTAGCTCAAACTAAAATATCCAACAAGAGAAAAAGCGAAATTAAAACATTTTCAGACAAAGAAAAATTAAAGCACATTACCACCAACACCCCCCCCCATTAAAAATCATCTAATAACTAGAGAATGTGTGTCAAAGCAAAAGGAACTAAGTCCAGAAAGGAAAGAAATACGGGAAGGCATGGTAAGAGGGGAAACAAATGGCAAACATGGGAAAAATCTGAAAATACATCGACCACATAAAAAAAATTTTTTTTAAAGATAATACTAAAGTTGAGGAAGAGGCAGAACTAAAATGTAGGATACAGGGTGCCGAGGATCACTTACATTATGCCAAGTGTTATGGACTGAATAGTGTCTCTCAGAATTCTTATGTGAAAGCCTCAACCTCCAGTGTGACTACATTTAGAGAGAAGGTGTGTGAGGTGGTAATTAAGGTTACATGAGGTATTAAGGGTGGACCCTGATCCCGTAGGACTGGTGTCCTTGTAAGAAGAGGAAGAGACATGGAGATCAATCTCTCCCCCCCCCCCACGTGCCCAGAAGAAAGGTCAGGTGAGGATGTGGCCATTGGGGAGCCATCCTACAAGTGAGGCAGACAGGCCTCACCAGAGACCTTGGACGTCCCATCTCCAGATCTGTGAAAGAATAAACTTCTGTTGCTTAAGCCACTCACCCTATGGTATTCTGTGCTGGCAGCCCCATCAGACTAACATACCAAAGAAGACAGATCAAGATGTTTAGTTACGTTTGACTTTTGTAAATACTCATGAAAAATTATAACGATAATCCCTACAACAGAAAAGAAAATAGGCAATACGTTGCACACTGGATGGCGGAGGGAGCGTATATATTTTTAAAGAGATTTAATCAAGCAGAAGGAAGAATAAAAGGCACACAGAAAAAGCAGAAGCAAAAACCAAAATAAGATAGTAGGAATAGATTCAAGTACAGCAACAGTTACAATTGATTTTCACAACACTGAACATCACACTGCAAAGACACGTTGTGCCAGTGGCTTTTTTTTAATCCAACAATATACTATTTCTAAGAAGCATACCTGAAACACAGGAACCAAGAGAGGGTGAAAGTAAAAGGATTAAAAAAAAGATAAGCAAGGCAAATACAAACGTTTAAAAACCTGGTGGCTACGGTGATGTGTAGCACCTTAGTGATGTGATACAGTCCAAAAACATCGATAGAATTTATAATATCAACATTGGTATTAATATGCAGAGGGGTACAGGCTCCAGGGCAAGGGTGTCTGAGGCGGATCTTGCTGATTCCAGTTTACTGATACATGTTCTACTAAATTAAAGTGGTGCCTCACCACCCCTCATCTCTAAAATAGAGAAAACAATAGTATCTACCCCATAGTACCATTTTGAGAATGAAGTGAATACACATAAATTATGAAGCCAACAGTCTGACCCAGAAATAATGCTCACGGTTCTTGAGGAAGATGACGTGGTAAAATATATTTTAAGATAAAATAAAAAACAAACGAAGAAAAAAGCGTCATCAGGGATGAGAAAGGTTAGTATGTAACAGCAAATGTAAAATTCACTAAAACGTCGTAAACATTCTAAATGTGTCTGCATCTAATGACACGGTTTTCAAACACACAAAATAGATTTTCGAGAAATACTGCTTCAGGAAAGTGCTTTCAGGAAGCACTTAATAAGGGAAAACGTCCTCAGGAAAACCTTCCTCATGATTGTCCCCTTCCCCCAAGTTCTAGGTCCGTCCCCCAAGTGTCTCAGGAGCATAACTTACGCCATGGCCCCCAAGCACACTAAGCACCGTTATTCTTTTCTCACTTCTGCCGTAAGCTCGCTGCACACTAGAATTACCGGCCGTATTCTCAGTACCAAGTCACATACAAGATATGGAGTAAGCAACCAAAGTATGTGTTTGACATTTAGTAAACAAATCTCTTCGAAAGCGGAAATTTAACAGACACAACTTTCCACATTTCTGAAAGCAAATGAAACCTCCAAACCGTATGTGGGAAAACTCCACCCATGATCGTATTTCTTCGCTCGCACACATATATCTTCACGCCCGGCATTACGCAGATTGTCCTGTGTGTGTGTGTACATTTCTGTGGCAGTGGAGAGAAGCTGTGTCAATTTCTCATAAATATCTATGAGTTGCAAACATACAAGGACTCCTGATGCAGGGACTTGATAAATTGACTACAGTTCTACCTCTTCTGTCTCTGAAAACTCACCAAATAACAAGATCGATAACAAAGCAGAAACTTTGCAATGTCAGAGAAACTGGAGTGTAGGATGGGTGAGAGATCCCAACAGACTTTGAAAAGATAATGAGGTAGATGAGGAGTGTGAACAGAGTTTGTAGAAGCAGGGGGAAACTGCCCAAGTGCATGTATGGAGAGAAATATCTGTGAGAAGTGAGCCGGGCTGTATGGCTGGGCCCCAGAGAGGCTCAAAATCCAGAGGGACAGTGGGTCACAAAAGAGGGCACTCCCCGGGGTCTCCCCTACAAGACTGCCAGAATGATGTTCAGAGAAGCTGCAACAAGGAATCTCCATTGAATTGAGTCACTGGGGGGAGAAGGTGTGTGTGAAATGGCAACAATAAAGCTAGAAGGGTCATCAGTGATGCTGCAGAATGGACCCTGGAATCCCCAGGTCCCTTCCCAGGCATCCAGAGCACAGCCAGAGACCAACAGATCTTCCACTGGAGGAAGTAAAGTCTCAGGAAGTCTCCAGGGTGCACTGTAAGGGCCACTTCACTGTTCCTGATGATTTGAGAAAGCCATCAGTCTAGAAGCTTCCTCTCTCCAAGGTGCTTCACCGTCAATATGTATTGAAATATCAGTAAGGTAGTTTACATGACCACCAGTGGATAAGGGATTCATAGGCCATGCTTCACATTGTTTAAAAAATTGAAGGGGTGCCTGGGTGGCTAATTCAGTTAACCGTCATACTTCGGCTCAGATCGTGATCTCTCGGTGCGTGAGTTCTAGTCCTGCATCGGGCTCTGTGCTGACAGCTCAGAGCCTGGATCCTGCTTCGGATTCGGTGTCTCCCTCTCTATCTGCCCCTCCCCCACATGCGTGCACTCTCTCTCTCTCTCTCTCTCTCAAAAATAAACAAACATTAAAAATTAAAAAAATAAATAAAAACAATACTGATTTCAAATAAATGCACTGGTGAGCAAGATTTGAAGATGTACCTTAAATTGTGTTTGAAGGAAAATGTAAGTATCCAGAGAGACCTATAACTAAGTTACTTTGTAGTGGAAACAGTGGAATAACCATGTTACCAGTAGAAAACTATACATTTAGCCATTTAACTGATCTCCTAAGGGGCCACATTGCCTCATGAGAAGGCTATAACATCAGCAGTTTTTCACATCCCTAGTCACATTTTTTGGCAAATAGGGATAAAACCTGTTCCTGTTTGAGTGGGGGGGGGGGGATGTGAATTACAGTCTGAAGGGCTACAGTTTCCAAGCTAAATGCAGGCCTATTGGAATATTTGAGATTCATCTGTGTGAAATGAGTTTTATTGTCAGTGTGGCTTTCCATTATTTAGACTAAACTCCGACCACCTGCTAGAAAGACACATAAAACAAATGGATTTGCTGGCTCTGTTTGTTTTCTTCTGATGAATGTGTCTGTCCCAAGCCTTTCTTTTGGAAGCGTAAGTAAAATATTGGCAGTTTACATTTTTAAAAATGTTTATTCTATCTCCAATGCCTATCTTCGTCTTCTGTATATAAAAATGTGCCAAAGAAAATACGATTCTTTACCAAGCCAAGACAAATTAAAAATAAACCTGGGCTTCAGTACAATAAACGGAAATGCTCTCAGCTAGGGCTCTCAGTGATTAACAAACCTTACTATCCATGATCTATACTTAATATAAAGACCAGGACATTCAGGGAAAGTTTCTGGACACTGTATCTTCTACTTACTGCCTATGCCCAGAAACAGCTCGAGGGAATTAAACATTTGTCAAATCCAGACATCTCCTTCACAGAGTAATAATTGCTCTCGAATAATATTTCAATGCTCTAATAGTTAAATGTTAAAATAATAAGACACACCCTCTTTCCTGTGGGCTTACCCAGTCACAGTATTAAACTAGCAAAAGAAATTTCTCCTGTACTTGCCGTAAACAATATGAAAATGATTAATTTAAAAATTTCAGGGTTCTAGTTATTTGTGCACCTACCTCAAATTTGCAGTGGAAATGGTTAGGTTTTCAAAATTAGTAAGACTGTGACTTTTCTGGGTTAAAGATAATCTAGTAAAACAGACATACTTGGACAATACACAAATCACAGGAAACAGCAGCAATTCTGAGACTGGCCATTTTGAATGCTGTGAAATTGGCATCCAGGTTAAAAACACCAATGAGAGTTAAGGAGAGTTAGGGCACCCTTCATCTTCTGTTATCGAGGCCTCTCTGATCAGTTACATTGTAATATCGTGATGAAACATACAAAACGAAGAATGTACACCAACTGGGGGCTTGGTCTTCAAAGAAAGTGTAGGAGTAAAGGAGCCTCGGGGGAAGTGAGGATATGACTCATCAAGGAAGCCTGTAGAGCGGGCGATTCGCCAAGGAGTCTGGCTAGGCCGTAGTCAACGGAGGTGGAAGGAGTGAGTCCCAGCTCATATTCTCAAGAGTTCTGATCCCCTTTGCACGGTGCCGATGCATATAACAGGCTCTCTAACTTGAAGCCATTAAAAAAAAAAATCATATAACTAGCTAAACCTTCCTTCCCATTAAAGTTCCAGGGAGGATACAGTCTCTTAGTATTAATTCTATCATTCAGAGCACAGTTAGAGATGAAGAGTATACGTCATAATGTATGAAAGACAGAGTTAAGTACTGAGTGCTACCAAACGGCTTACGAGATTACAGAAGACTCCGCTATTCGTCTGGACTTCTAGTAGGATGGGAGAAAAACTTTCCAGGACACAGTTCAGGAAGGAACAACTGAGTACAACAACTGAAACTGAGGAAAACTCTGATAGGAGCCCAAAAGAAGCAAGATGAAATGTTTCCTAATGAAAAGACCAACAAGGACATTACAACGTGGCCAGGACGGCCAGTATCCGTTCTTAAGTGGTCTCTCAAGGCAACATCCATCATCTTAAAGTTACAGTTTTCTCAGGTTATGATAAACTGTTTTCACTCTCACAGGTTCAGAAGATTCATTTTGTCAGCATCCCAAAGCTGGAGTTATCTGTCAGGGGTAAGAGCGCATCAGCTAAGTTTAGAGGAACGTTTGTTTATTAATGTATTAAAATGAGAACTGTAGCTGTACCATGGACTGCCAGCCTGAACAGCTTTGTCCCTCCAGACAGGGGAGATATTTCAGTATTTCAGCCCCATTGATGGCTGCGTTACGGGGAGGGCTCATGATGGAGAGCTGCAGACTCTCTCTCAAAGCCATTGTAGCTACAGCACCTGCCATCTGCCGAGACCTCTGCTACATGAGAGGGATTCATAGACAGTGTTTACACAACCGTGTTCATTTCAGAATATACAATACATCATCATTGATTTCCCTCACATACTGAAATACACAATAGGTGTATTAATATATATGAATATGGTTAAGTCTTAGTTTTTAAGTTTATTTTTATTTATTTTGAGAGAGAGAGAGAGAGAGAGAGAGAGAGAGAGAGAGATGGAGAAAGCACAAGCAAATGGGGGAGGGACAGAGAGAAAATCCTGAATAGGCTCTGTGCCATTGGCATAGAGCCCAACGCTGGGCCTGAACCCATGAACCATGAGATCATGACCTGAGCTAAAGTCGGATGCTTAACCGACTGGGCCACCCAAGCACCCCTTTATAGCATGTCTCATGAAAAAATGTAACAAAATACACACCTTCTCATGCACACACACACAGAGTAGCGCATATGAGCGAGCAAGACTAGAGTGAGAGACAGTACACATCTGCTCCCTGTGTTCTTGATCATATCAAATGAGCCACACGGGGGTAATAATATGATCAAAATAATTAGTTGAGCCATGCCACCACCAAACATTTTGCACTAAATGTGTTCTTTTAATGTAATATTTATTAAGAACATATCAGTGCTTTGCAAAAAGAATGTCCATTTAAGATGCATATCTGAAAAATATCTGTGAAAATACCATTGTTCGCTAATTTTACCAAGCATATTCTTCAAACCCACAGTCATTGTTCTGTGAATCTGGGAGAACTTTGTGATATGCAGCCTCTATAACCCTACAAAAGACTAAACTCGGTCAAGAGGAAAGGCATATGAAAGTGGAAAAATACATCATCAGGCAAAAATGTCAATTTTCATGAATTTCATAGCATAAAAATTCAAGGTCTCCTCCTACAGAGTCAAAGCAAAGGCTAAGTAAGTGCAATAATGCTTTTTTATTATTCACTAGGCTGTGTATCACATATGGAGTTGAAGAAAAGTCAATAGCAGTATATAAAATAACCAGCTCAGAAAGGTGGGCTGTAGATTTTTTTGGAAATTAAATGGGCCCTCTACTCAGAATATCATCCTCATGAGTCTGCGGTAGTTAAATTCTACCACAAGAGAGATATATAAAAGTAGATCACCCAATTAATTGAAAATTAATATTGATATTAATAACTATTTCCACAATAACTCCACAATAAATTGATATTGTGGAATAGCAACAGATATTCAAAATCCAGATTAAAAAATTGATTTGCTAATACTGTAATTTTAGATATGAGTCTTTACATCAAAATCTGCATTTAAACAATGGAGGGGGTATGTCTGGATTGATTAAATCTTTGTGATGTGAGTTCACAGTGTTAAGGTCTAAAATATCCTAGGATATTGTTAATTACCCTCGTCTATCATCAGTTGTAACACACATACTATAGGGTCATTTCACTTTGGCAGTGGACTAGATAAGATCAAAACATATATGTGTGTGTGTGTGTGTGTGTGTGTGTGTGTGTATACACATATATATATAATTGATAATTACATATATAATTTATATATTA
Organism: Lynx rufus; assembly: GCF_022079265.1. Taxonomy (NCBI): domain Eukaryota; kingdom Metazoa; phylum Chordata; class Mammalia; order Carnivora; family Felidae; genus Lynx; species Lynx rufus. Next base: position 161,271,878 of record NW_025814856.1, on the reverse strand, counting down.
TATATTTAATATATAGATATATATTAACCAATTAACCAGCATTTATTACACAATGTCCCCAAAGTGTATTAAATTCACAACTGGAAATAAATAAGAAAGATCAAGTAGTTTGGGATAAGAGATGATAAGTTTGGTTGTGAACATCCTCACTCGGAAGGACCTGTCGGAGGTTTAGGAGAAGATATCCGGTTGGAAGTTGGAAATAAAGACACAAAAAGAAGAGAGACAAGGGATACACTGAATCAATCATAGCAAGTGCTGTTGTTTTTCAAAGTATGAAACATGGTTATAAAGTTAAGTCTCCCATGCTTTTATTCTTTCATATAGACTGTATTCCAGAGGTTCCCAACCCATTCAAGTGATGGTGTATAACCTAATGACAATGACATTCCTTCTCTGGTGCTATTTCTGTGCCTTGCCCAAGTTTTGCATTTTAACGTATTGACTTACATTTCAATAAGTGTCTCTATGGTGAGTCCCCAAGGGTAGGTACTGTGACTTATTCATTTTGGCACCCTACATAGTAGGTATTTATTAACAGTTTTTCACTAAATCGCATGAGTTGAGAGATATGTCAGCTCTTTTTCAGTTGGGTGTTGCGGCAATATGAGAAAAACATGACACGCCCGCAGCCGAGAGAGACCTTAGAGAGGCATGATTGGCAAAAGCCATTGTGAAAATCACCTCAGAAAAAGCGTGCAGTGGACACACCCGTGCTCTTATGTTAACAAAGACTCCGGTACTAGGGAGGTTAAGCGATTGGCCCAAGTGCACAGCCAAGTAGAGCTGTTCATGATGTGAAGGGGCTTCTTCTAGTTCTAAGAACGTGGGGCAGAAGTGCCAGGCAGGACAGAAGAGGTACACGAGATTGACCATTGTTTCCACAGGGCCTGCAGAATGTGACTTCACTCACTGAGGTGTCCCAAAATATCAGACATGCCTACATTCAAAATAAGTACAAAGGCACAATCTAAGAGCTAAGTAAAGGTTTCCAGTTTGGCTATTACTTGCATCAAAGACGGAGAAAAGAAAACTTGACATTCCTCATAGTATCCTTCTGGATATCCTGTTTGCTGTCGATGCAAAAAATGTTTTCAATCTTCTCCCATACTGAGAGTAAGCTAGCTTTCCAGAACAGAGGCTGGACATTTTGGATACTCACTTGTCCAGGCTTCTATGTAGCCAGACTGTGATGCAGAACACGCCTTCTTGCCCGGTATATAGTTTTGTAAAACGACCATGCGGGAAAACAGGTGACTACAAAGTCCAGTCCATTAAGGATGGCAGAGTGAAAAATAACCAGTGGGCCACAGAATTAGCCCAATCTGGAACCCCTTCCCTCCAGGCTTCTCAATAGATGACATCATAGTGACAGTTTAAAATTCATTATGGTTTAAGCTAGTGCTTGTCAAGTATTCTATTACCCGAAGCCAAAAACATTATCACTGACACAATTATCCCCTAAGAACAGCCAAAGTGAGGGCAGGTAAAGTCCTCCATCCACCCGCCTCATTTGTTTTCTTTTCTTTTCATACGGATGACTTATGTGAGAGCACAGGAGTATCTTGCCTCCTACTTCTGCGTTGTGCTTATTTAACGCAATCATTTCCTTTCCTTATGAACTGGACCAAGCTGGGACTAGCCTTCGAGCAACTGTAAGGGTCTCTTTTACAGAATCAATTAGAACTTCTATTTCTAGGCATTCCTGATCTCGTGGCCATCTGGTCATGCGACGTTTCCCGTATCTTTACCCTGCTGTGACACCAGAGAAGAGCCAAAGGCAAAGGAAACCAGGGCAGCCAAACACTCGCTTTCAATGAACTGGTTCTGTTTTTCCGCCAATACAGACGTACAGCACAGAACTGGGAACTCCCTGCAATTATATGTGACCACATTTCCCTACAAATACAACTCTCTTCAGTGAAATGAAAGGCGTTTTATTTTTTCAGTAAATTGAAGGAGGAGGCTGGTCTTTAAGAAAGACTAATTGAAACAGTGAGTTGAAGAGGGTTTGCCATGACTTAATAAACAGCAGTCACAAACGTTAATACGTTATCTTGTCTAGTCCTACAATGATAAACTTGGCACTCAAATTTATGAGATCTGAACAGATATAAATGATTCTGTGTGCAATGCCTAGAGAATACCGTCTTCTCCAGAAAACATGGAAACCTTATAAAAACTGGCTACATCATAAGCCATAATGTAAGTCTCTCAACAAATTCCCATGAATCAATATCTGACTATAATGCAATTATAAAGGAATCACTAAAGATCGCTTGTGTGTGTTTGTGTGTGTATGTGCATGCTCACATATTTTAAATGTTTTCAAATCACTTTTAAAAAGCACATGGACCAATAAAAATCACAATGGGTGCTAAAAGATATTGAACATTACTAAACAATAATGAAAATACATAGAACAGAACTTGTGGGATGCAACTAAAAAGGACCATTAAATGAAATTGATAGCTTTATTTTTCTAAGTTTATTTATTTTGATAGAGACAGAGGTGGTGCAAGTGGGGAGGGGTAGAGAGAGGGAGAGAGAGAGAATCTCAAGCAGGCTCCACACTTGTCATTGCAGAGCCCCACGTAGGGCTCAAACTCACCAACTGCGAGATCATGACCTAGCCAAAACCAAGAGTTGGACATTTAACTGAGCCACATAGGCATCCTGAAAGTGATAGCTTTAAACCCTATATCAAATAAATAAGGGTGTCTGGGTGGTTCAGTTAGTTGGGTGTCAGACTCTTGGTCCCTTGGATCGAGCCCCACATCAGGCTCCACAATGAGCGCTGAGATTCTTTCTCCACTCTCCCTTTGCCCCTCTGCCCCATTTGTGCTCTCTCCCTCTAAAAAAAAGAATAAAATATCAGCTGACCTTAATAAGTAACAAAAAGAAATAAAAAGTAAATACAATGAGTTTAAAAAAGGAATAGATTCCTATGATACAGAAAATAAAGGTGCAAATGGTTAGTGAGTCTAAGAACTTCTCTGAAAGATAACTAATGTACACAAATCTCTTTTGAGAATGATAAAGACAAATATGAAGGAAGCTTGAGTAGGGGCAAGATTTTAGATTCATCCAACATTAAGAAGACAATGAGAAGGTTATGAATAACTTTATGCCAAAATCCTGAAAACTCAGTGGAGTGAACAAAACTATATATTGTGATACCAACTCTACAGAGAACATAATGCCTAAATAGCACTACACCCATTGCACTAACTGAATTAGTAATTAAAACCTACTCACAAAAAAGCCCCATATGATAGTATAGATGAATTTTATCCATCTTGCAAATTCATTCTAATCTTACAGCAATAGTGAACAGGGGAGGAAGAAAGAAACACAGTTCCCTCTTAACTCATTTTGTAGACATTGTAAATGTGACACTAAAATTTGTGACAGGGAGTTTATGAGAAAGAGAAATTAAAGACCAGTCTTACAAAAGAATCTAAACCAAATATTAAGAAGATACACTTAAGAGAAAGAACAGTACTATAGACTGTTCATTTATATTAATGTCAAGTAGGTTATTCAGATCACTTATGTAGCTGATTGAAAAAATTAATATTACATGAAAATGCATATTTAAATATATATGAAATATATATATATATATATATATATATATATATATATATATATATATGAAAGTAGCAGCTGAAGCCAAGACAGAAAACAGTGTACTGAGCATTAAAGCCAAGACCAGAAGTGAGGGCATTTGCTAATCCCAGCAAATCTGGACTTCATTTTGGCAAACTATGAAAATGTGGGTGAGAAGTCAAGAACTCAAGCTTCGCAAATTGTGGGGAACCAGACTGGAGACCCTTGTCTATTAAGCTAGAATTTTTCAAAAGATATACGTCTGGGGTAAAAGGGAACTAAAATTTAGCCCTTCATTCCCCACCCTCAGGGCACTTTGGGGAAGAATGCCTTGGTTTTGAGCAAAGGGAAGAAAAAGGAAATAGCAAATATCCTTGATTAATAAGTCTGCGTCATACGTTAGCCTGTGGATTTAGGCCCGGTACCATCAAGACATGAACTTGCCTAAAGATGATTAACATAATGATAGTGACTCCATGTGCCCAGGAGAATTCTTGGGGAAGGCAAGGGGCTTTACCACAGACCGAAAGATTTCACACAAATAATTTATTTGAGGATAATGAGAACCGCAGAGTCAAAAATAAGGAAACAAAATAAGAGCCAGCAGAAATAAACTAGTAAATGATTCAGATAGTGGGAGTAACAGCTACACAGTATGTTTTCAGAAAAACAAAAATCAAGAGACCTTAGGTACAGGAAATTCTAAAGGACTGTATTTACTTTCAAAATGCTAGAAGAAATAGTGTGCAAAGAAATTGGTAAAGTGTGGATAAATATACACAAATATTGAAGTATAAAACAGTAAAAAAAAAATGATACCACAACAGCAAATGCTGGTGAGGATATGGGGCAACAGGAACTCTCCTTCATTGTTGGCGGGAATGAAAATTGTACATCCGCTTGAGAAGAGAGTCTGTGTCTTACAAAAGTGAACAAACTCTTACCATGTGAGATCTAGCAACCACACTCTTGGCTAATCACTGGAAGGAGTTGAAAACTTATGTCCACATACAAATCTGCACATTATCTTTATAACAGTTTTATCCATAATTGCCCAAACTTGGAAGCAACCATGATATCCTCCAGTAGGTGAATGGATAAATACACTGTGGTCCGTCCAGATGATGGAATCTTAGGTGATATTGATAAAAATGAGTTATCAGGACAGGAAAAGACATGAGAGGAACTTAAGTACGTATTAACCAAGTGAAAGATGCAATTCTGAAAAGACTACATACTGTATGATTGCAATTACATTACATGGAAAAGGCAAAGTTAGGGAGACAATAAAGAGATCAGTGGTTGCCAGGAGTTAGGGGAGGAAGGACGAGAACAGGCAAAGGATTTGGAGGGCAGTAAAAATACTCTGTTTTCTACAACAATGGATATATGCGTTACACATTTGTCCAAACACATAGACCAAGAACGAACCCTACGGTCAACTGTAGACTTTGGGTGATTATGATGTGTCAATGCAGGATCATCAGATGTAATAAACGTACCACTCTGGTAGTAGATGTTGATGGGGGACTGGGGAGGCCAGGCATATGTAGGGGCAGGAGGGATATGGGAAATCTCTTTAATCCCTAAGTTACATTGTGAACCTAAAATTTCTCTAAAAAATGTCTTAATGTAAAAATTCCTACAGGTAACAGTAAAAAATCATCATAATAATATCTTGCGGGGCTAAAATATAGAAGAAACATTTATTACAATTCCATCATATGAATCTGGAATGTGTTTTGAAGTCCTTGAGATATCTGAGGAGTGGGAAGGGATACTGATTTTACCTTAACAAATTGATACAGATGTTTAGATTTCTAGGGGAACCACTAAAATAATAGAAATAGAAGTTATAAATTTCAAACAAATGGGAAAATAAAAACTAGAAAGTATTCACTTACTCATTAATTAATATAGTTACCTCATATATACTCACATATATTTGGTGTGACCGTGGCTACAAACAATAGTAGACTGTGTTTCTATGCTTCCCATTCATATGAATTTCAGAAATGGAAAAAAGAATAATATTTTGCTTAGAAAGCTACCAGTTTGGTTTCCTTTTTTTTTTTTATTTTTAACGGGAAGCATTATCCCGAATTCAGAATAGCATTTGTGTTTAGGGCCAAGATTCCATAGGGGAAGGACAAGAGGACCCTTCTGACTGGGTCATAGTCACAAAGGTGTCCTTTCATTTTTGAAAATATGCGTTCTTTTTGTTCCTAGTGATATATCTCAAAAACACACACACTTTTAAAACGTTAAATAATTTTTAACATGGAGACAAATACTCTTAACCAGTAGAACTTGAAGAAGTGAGCTAGTCGCGTGAAGTCTTATCTTCCATCAGTATCTAAGAATGACCATTATAACTAATGAACACTGTTCTGAATGTCACAGTTTATAATGGAAGAGCAAAACAGAATGAAGGGAGGAGGAATTCATTGCATTTCTTCACATAATATAGGAAGAAACTGAGGCCCTCTTAACATTAGAAAAAGGCGAACATACGAAACGCCACAGCATTTTGACAGTTTACATGTAATTATTTATAATGTAAATCTATGAGTTAATATATGCCTTTTAAAAAGATATATATTTTTCCCGGCTTTTCCATATGCATGTGTGAATAACCAAACTAGCAAAATTTGGAAATATTACATGACACTCATTTCCAATTACACTTGTTATTCAAGTGCTCATAGTCTTAATCTACATTCTTTTCCACAGCATATAGAATAGCTTATATAAGCAAATGGAAAATAACATAAGCTTTCAATCTGATTATCTGACAACACGGAATATCCATCCAATCTGTTAACCAAAAGAGGAAGCAAAACTACTAAAATCCTATTTGTTGTGCATCTTTGTTTCCTACAAGGATGTCTCTTTTTCGGTGAAATTCTACAAATTGTTACATAAATTGAACAAAGTAGGGACAAAACTAGCATATATCAGCTGATGGCAGGAACGAGCAAGGTCTCTATAATGGAAAAAAAGCTCATTTACAGATTCATGTGTTTTCAATGTCAGAAAAGGCAAATCCAAGGTGAAACCAACTCTCTGAAACTGTACAAGCCAGAGGCAGTTTTTAGAAACTTGGCATTGGAAAATTTAGCCTAAACAGACGAAGAATTACTGGCACATTTACTTTTTTGTATATTTCCCTGACACTCTATGGGCCCTATAAAATAAAATGTGTATATTAGTAGAAAATAGAAAAACAATGGACAGGCCATTGGACTGGAAATGAGTCTAAGACAAAGTTCATACATAATCTATGCTTTAACAAATGATCCATCAAAGTCAGTGGAGGTGAAGTCACGGAAGTCAACACAGATTCAGGAATTTGATGTGCAAACAGAACAACAAAAACACCTTTGAAGAAGAGTGTGGTACAAGAAAAACCAAAGTGCAACCAAAAAAAAATGCAAATGATCATTAAATGGTGTAACTTTCTTTCTTCGTATGTTGTGGAAATAATGGTTCACCTTCAAAAGTGAACATCCTACTAACATAACTATTGGTAACACCAGGAGTAAAGAACATTCCTTAGGTGTTTCCTTAGGCAATGTGGCAGTTTTAAGTTACAGCTGTAAACAGTTCAATACTTTTCCTATGAGACCTGTGGTCTGTGTTCCATCCAATGCAAGCTGGGTGGCCTTAGGACTGTTATGACCAACAGAAAATGGTAGAAGTGACACTTCCTCATTGGGCCCTGCACTGACCTCTGAGGCTGCCTGGCTGGAGAGGTCCCATGTGGGGGTTCTGGCCCGAAGTACCAGATGAACCCATCCTTCACCTAGCCCAGCCTAGGTCCCAGGTGAACAGGCTGGCAGATGATTTCAGTTCTCAACATTCGAGTTACGTCTCAGCTATCTGAGTCAGGCCAACTGCGCCTTAGACATGATGGAGCAGAGACAACCCTGCTGAAGTCCTGACTCACAAAATCTGTGATCACTTCAAAACAAAAAACAAAAAACAAAAAAAACCCAGTGATTCTCTTGATTCCCTTACCCAGTAAGTTTTGTGATTGTTTCTTACTGGGGTGATAATGTAACTAGAACAAGAAACAAGCACTAACAGATGAAATTAACTTATGATAATTGACTATTAATAAAAAAAAGCATACTAATTATGTAATGCAATATGATTCAAGAGTTAAATTATACAGGGTATAGACTTCATCCCTAGAAATCCCTGGGTAAACAAGAACAAAATAGGCAGATTAAATAACGGAGCACACAAAACAGGACAGAATAGCCTAACATTAAATTATTAGTGCTCATATAGCAAGGCCCTTTAAAAGTAATGATTGTCAGAAAATCATGGACTCTGTTAAGGTACTTTTAGTAATACATAAAAAATATCAGGAGCTCAAAAAGATCCTGCATCCTGAATAAAAACAAAACAAAACAAAACAAAACAAAAAAACAACCAACAATTACTTTCCAAATTGATTCTCACTAGTGTTGCTCTAGTCTTTAGAATTTCAGGGTCTTTGCTTGGTCTTTCTTTGGTTTCCGGATTTCGTTCTGTTTTTTTTTAATTTATGATTTCTTTTTAAAACTACAAGTACCAGCACTCTGACTTTCTACAATTTCAGCCTTTATCTCTGTGAGCTCTCTCACCCTTTCTTGGTTCGCATAATATAACCTTTGACCCTTGATTTGGGCTCCCTGACTCTCAGTTACAAAGCCTTCCTAATGATAAATTCAACCTCTCAGCAATGCCCAATAGAAACCACATATCTTCTCTGACCTCATCTGCTTCCACCTACACTCTCTCTCTTTTTTTTTTTTCATAGAATTCTGTTAACTCAGCCCTAATTTTATCCATTTTGGGCATCAGCTGAGACTCCATTGAAGTTTCAAGTTATTACAGACAACTGATAAAGATCCACAAACATAACAGTGATCGTGGAGACAGTAAAACTATAGTGTCATGTTTACTTTCTTTCTTCTCAGAATAAAAGAACCATCCCTGATGAGGAAATCTGGTAAAGTGAAAATATGTGGAAAATAGAAAAGGCTCCATGACTACCTTATATAGAGAGGGTTTTAGGCAATAGAAGTAGACGTGAAGGAAGAAAATAGCCTAATGATCTCCATTACAGATGGTTGAATAATACTGAAAAATGTCTCATATTTGTAAAGACGAGGGCTGCCATGGTCAACATGCTGTTGGAGAAGGAATTAAAAGTTACATTCCAAATAGGGAAGTCAGAGAAGAAATCTGCCAAGGAAAAAGATCATAAATTAAGGCCACAACATTCTACTTTAGAAGATGAATGACAGTGAGAGCCCTGGAATCTAATAAAAATAATTCAACTACTAATTAAGTGCCAAGATATAGACTAGGTATCATTGCTGAAGCACAAGAATGAGGACACGAATGAGGATCGAACCTAAGAAGTTTATTTCCTTTTATTTTTTTTAAATGTTTTCATTTATTTTTGAAGGAGAGACAGAGACAGAGCATGAGCAGGGGAGGAGCAGAGAGAGAGGGAGACACAGAATTCGAAGCGGGCTCCAGGCTCTAAGCTGTCAGCACAGAGCCCGATGCGGGGCTCGAACCCACAAACTGTGAGATCGTGACCTGAGCTGAAGCCAGACGCTCAACTGACTGAGCCACCCAAGCGCCCCGAACCTAAGAAGTTTTATAGGAGAGTTTACGAAGACGCCAAATGGATACGTGAACATGCATAAATAAATAGGTCAAAGGCTCTAATGCCATGCATGCATCAGCTGTTTTGAATATTTTTAGTGGTACATCTCAATATTCTATATCTTTAATGCATAGTTGTTCCCACAGGCCAAGCAACCATCTAAGGGCTCAGGATATGGAAATCAGCAAAACAGACCTAAATCCCTGAACTTTAAGAGTTTGTATTTGAGTGCAGGACATAGACAATACGCAAACACGTAAAGAGCATATTATATTAGGAGAGATAAGAGTTTTGGATAAAGAAATAATTAAACAGGCAGAGAAGGCATAGAAAGTAGAAGAGTGGGTAGGATGAGTTGTTTCCACTTTCAATGGGACAGTCAGGGAGGGCCTCGTCAAAAAGGTGACATTTAGGCAAAGACTTGAAGAAGAACCAGCCATTTGGACAAGCATTAGAGCATTCTAGGTGCAGGGAACAAGTGCAAAGACCTGGGGCAACATTGTTCTTAGCATGGTGAACGAAGAGTGTGGCCGAATTGTAAATAATAAGGGAAAGAAGACCGCTACCTTGTCAGAGCATAAAGTCAATGTCCCGCATTGACTGACGTTGAAATTCACCATCCACACTTTACATTAATTAAAACAGATGCCATAATTTCCACATAAACAAAGACCGTGGATTTTTCAAACACTGGTCAAACTGCGTTAAGTTGACCGCAACCTATTATTCAGATACACTTGCTCAGTGAGTAAGTCCCATCGGAGCAACTGAAGGGTGATATGATCACTGGTGAGACAGCAAAAATCAAAACAAAATAACAAAACAAAACAAAAAATCCCAACACATCTGTTGGATGGAAAAAGATTTACCTATGAGTAAGAGGAAAATAGTAGTACCATCAAAAACAGGTTTAAAAAAAATCAGTTGATTTTCAAGTATGTTCAGAGTTTTCACAAAGATGCATTTTTATGGCAATATGGCCTATTTACTAGAAAACTAGCAAAAAAGCACTGACTTGAAAACCAATATTTTATTTGGGGAAACATTCTATTGTTTGAGTTATATTTACCTTCTGTGCTCTCATTTCCTAATTTTTAAACAATAACGTCTAAAGAAAGTTGTTAGTGTCTAATTTATTATATAAATCACTCTGGAGCCTTTTGTAGAAAGAAAATACTCAAGTGCTACGTGTTCGTTTGTTATTGTGTTTGGATTATTGTGTTACTGTTTGAATTAGATGTAGATACAACTGCAGCTGTCAATCTGCTTTATGTTTTTCATTCTCAATGACATTTACACAGCAGGCAACTGGTTAAGTATCTCTCAGGGGTCTTTAAAATGAAAGTAGAAGTTTTATTAACTCATTTCCCACTCTTCTGACTGAAAAGAAATCCTGAAATTCAGTAAGCATGTAACAGGCTGAGGTTCCAAAAGGAGGACATTACAACAAAAAAGTGTCAAATGAACAGTCAGTATCGTGAGGGAAGGTGATCAGAAATGTGATAGGCAAGACCATAGAACAAGATCCGTGCCCAGGAAAATAAAGAGTAAAGCTTTATTGACCCAATTAGTCAAAAGATGCTAATTAAGGAACAGAAGATTAAAAAAAAAAATTCATCATCTGGAATGACTAAGCTGGAAGGAGAAAAGACAAATAAGCGATTAAACATTATTCATCTCAGTCACTACTGATTGCTGCTGAATCTAGGATAAAAGGGCTCCCATCACCTGAGGTACCTGCAGAGGCTTCCCAAGAACAGGAGAAAGAACCCCCACTGAGTGAGGGAGACACTTTCTGACCATTTGCTCTTATATGAAGAACATGACTCCTGCCTTAGGGACAGGTTTCTGGCCCTTCAGCTGGGCTCAGTTGTTTCAGGACCCAATCCAGTCAGGAATGCAGATGTCAAGAAGAGGGAAGTGAAGTGTCACAATTAACAGCAAGGTGCCTGTAGTCACGCCACGAGGTCACTTACCAGCTCTCCAACAGGCAGCCTGGTAACAGTGGGGGGGACACACACTAGGGGTAATGAAACTCACAGGGAGTTTGGGAGGACTTAGGGAGCTAATCCATGGAAATAACATAAAAGAATATTAACTGTTGTAGTCATCAGAAACAGCAGGCTCTGATGACTATGTTATAATCAGAAAGGGAGAGGTCAGAAAAGACAACAATATAATAGCGAATGATATCAGGTAAGCTCCGAGTACAAAAGACAACTCTCAAGATGTCACTACTAACTGGTCTTCACTCAATCTTAGCCTGGTCCCATTTTGCAGTAAAACTTTAAGACACAGCCTTAAGGAAGGAGGGGGAGAGGGGAGAGTTACACTAACTTCGAATAAAGAAGATAACATAAAAGTTACTTCCATTTCATACGAATACTAATTCAAATTAGAAAATTATACTCCCCTTCATGAACATGTTCATCAATTGCTCACATGCACAGTAATGTGTTATAGTAATGCGCAAAGTGTTTCTTCCTTAAACAATTATTTCTTGTAATTGTACTATGAATGCATATGGCATTTGATTAGGCTACAATGATGTTTGTTATCTCATAAAGCTCCAACAGCAGTAGGTGAGAGAACACTCCCTTAAAATAGACTAAATGTGGGGCGCCCTGGTGGCTCAGTCAGTCAAGCGTCCAATTCTTATTTTCCACTCAGGTCATGATCTCACAGTTCGTGAGTCTGAGCCCTATGTGAGGTTCTGCGCTGACAGTGCAGAGCCTGCTTGGAATTCTCTCCCTCTCTCTCCCTCTCAAAAATAAATAAACTAACAAAAAAGGAAAGGAAAGGAAGGGAAGGGAAGGGAAGGGAAGGGAAGGGGAAGGGGAAGGGGAAGGGGAAGGGGAAGGGGAAGGGGAAGGGGAAGGGCAAGGGCAAGGGCAAGGGCAAGGGGAAGGGAAGGAAAAAGGAAAGGGACTAAATGTGAAGTACAAAATGCTAAGTGCCATAACCGAATTAGGACTTAGAGTATGCAATTTTATACGAGGGGCTAACTGATACAGAGAGCAAACTAAAAAGATTAAAGTTTGGGGCTTAAAGAACTCTGTCCCATCAGTGACGTTTAAGTAAATATCATTTGTAGACTTATGCTGTCAAATATTGTGTTAAGTGGTGCAAAGTGAATAACTGTATGCGCTGCTATTATTTAGCATATGCCACTGGATAACAATTATATTACTTCTTTATCTACTGCCTAATTTATGTGATTTTTTTTTCCATAGGAGAAAACATACTTTTGCCCTTGAAGCTGAATAATTCACTAACGGGCAGTATAAATTAACAATGAGAATTCTACCAGGGCCACAGACCTCATGTTTTTAAGAGAGAGAAACCGCACTGGATCAATTAAACTATTTGAATGTGCCAATACCATAAAGTATAGCACCAAGTAGTTATTTACTCCCGCATCCAGTTGATAAAGTCCCTGAACAACTTCTAAAAAATTGCAGGGTCAGTCTAAATTTTTCTTAAAGCAAAGACCTTCGACGTGACAATGAATAAAATGGAAACGATATTTATCTAATATGTCATTCAAATACCAACAGTGGTTAGGTTTAGAGGGGGAAAAAACTATCTTAACAAGGGCAGTTAATTAAAATTATGACTTTGAAGAAATGTACATTATTAGTCCGAAGGGAAGCAAGATCCTCTGCCGTATCTCAAAAGTGCTTAAGTACACTTGACACAGAGCATGGTATTATAAATTATTTCCATTTATGTTACATTATAGTCATGGCAGGCAAAGTAATTGCACACTTGCTGAATTGCTTTTGCATAAAACCAACATTATCACCACGCTACATACTGTATACATATTTCAAATGTCTTGATTTTTCTTGGGCCACGTCAGTCGTGAAATTTCTGAGGGCTGAGGAACCTGGGGATAAAATGCCAACTAATTTAAAGCAACAGGTAGACCAGATGACCTTGCCTGGCATTCTTGGTTCATTTTTTTTATCAGCTGATTGATTCGAACCAAAACAGCTTATTAATCATTGAAGAACCAACATATTTTTATTTAGTGAACACAATACAATGTCTTTAAAAGGGATTTATTCATGACCATTGAAAGCCTTTCACCTTAAATCACATGTTGCCTAATCACTTGCCTATTTGCCCGTAATTTATAGAACTCCTTGTCCTGGGGAATCAGATTTATACAGTCCTTATCTACTTTTAGCCACCACTGAAGATTTAGCTTTGGAGCTTTCGTTTTAATAATTCTTCGTGATAGAACAGGCTGAGGTGCTTGCCTGGAGGTCTAGTGCATCAATGCAAATTACTGGATAATTGATTTATAAAAGAGGGGGCAGAAGCATGCATTTAGAAATTGATGAATTAAGGTAAGCTTGCTTGGAAGTATACCACTTACTAATTAGAAAGTAAGACTATAATAAATATATATTTAATACATTTCTCCAGAATCATAAGTTAATTACAATAATACAAGAGAGCATTGCTATATATAATAAATATAGGTAGACATTATATATTGCTTAAAAATAATTCACGGTCATCTGAAATTTGTAACCGTTGTTGTGAAATTCTTGGATTGTTCAAATGGCTATTTCTTCCCTCCTTCCCTCCCTCCTTCTTGCCTTCTTTTCTTTTCCATAAATTGTGCATCATTTTAAGACTATTCTAAGAGCTGGTTATATTAAAAAGGAGCAACATTTAGTCCACAATTTAAAGAAACCATGATCTGTGCTTATTATATTTAGGAACTATTGTAATATATGTAAAATTAATAAATTTACATTTATTTTTATTTTCCACATCATTGTGGAAATGAGTCATTTATTTTCCACATCACTAATCCCCTTCTCAAAAACATAAAGTGATAAAGTACTACATATCATTCGCAATGTATTAAAGGAACATTTTGGAACTTAAAAACAGTAACTTGGACCTAACCAAATAAATAGGAAAACACTGCAAAGAAGGAAAAGCTTTTGACACAGAGCCAAGGTTAACAGATAACCACTGACTCAAAAGATACATTGCTCAAATGCACTGGGTTTAACTGAATATACTAATCGATAACAATGTTCAGTCCCTTTTATGAGGAAAAAATAGAAATTTATCTTAGCAAAACAAAAAAAGCTACTTGAAGATTATCATATATGTTATTTGTTGAGGGTTTTCTAAAGTAAAAAGGACTTACTAGTATTAGTCAAACTTTAATTTAAAAAATCAAGTATATTTTTTAGGTACTATAAAGTAATTTGGCCCAGACACATTGACTAACGACAAGTATTTTTTTGTTTTTTAATGCAGGGTTTTACAAACCTAGCTTTAGAGCCACTACAAAAATGGCACTTAGTTTAAGTTTGAGGTCTGAAATATATCATCTACCTACTGAATGTATATTTCATACCAACGATATGATATAGTAAGCCAGTACTAAAAAGAAGAAACAAATGTCCAGTTATAGAAAAACTGTTGGATTTCACAGATGTTAGGAAAAAAAGACAAATAAGAGATTAAAGAACAAGCGAACAAGAATTTCGATGTGTATAAATTTTATTTTGACACACGGAATTTTGCCTTCCTAAAGTGGGAGTTGAATATTGCTCAATCTTTCTAAAGATAAGTGGGAAATGGGTACTATAATGTATATAAATGTGTAATTATCAATATCCATGATACATCTTGAGGGAAATAATAATGGTACCAGAAATTAAAAAAAATTAAATTAGTATAACATAAATGAGTCCTTTGCTTTGTGAATCAATATGCTCAATACATGCAAAATTATAAATCCTACATTATTTCCACATCAGAAACGAGACACAGAAAATGTGCTTAAGAATTCTATTCAAAATCATATTTACTTGTAGGTGAAGGGGATTAAGAATACGCTTATCATGATGAGCACTAAGGAATGTATAGAATTGTTGAGTCACTAAAGTGTACATCTGAAACCAATATCACACTGTATGTTAACATACTGGAATTAAATTTTTGAAATAAAAGGTCATATTTTCTTGTTTAAGTCTTTAGAAATATTGATTGTGAATTCAATTCAAAATATTGACTTGTGAAATTCAAAGATGTTTACATTTTACACTGTTTACTTCTATAGCATCTTTCACGTTCTCTTCTTTAACATCCATAATCAAGGCAAAGGACTCTACTCTTGCAAATGAATATCCTTCACATTACAAACATAACTGGAACTATGGCATTATATTACTACCTTGCTCATTACATTTATATAAAGATATTTCAAAAAATGTCAGAGCTTAAACATGACAGCCACCTTTCCCCCCACATGGCTGTGGTAGCAACGAATTAGTCTGCAGACCACAGAGGGATGGTGTAGACGGGGAAGATGAGAGGGCTGTCCTTTTTCACCTGAAGGCAATGTATATCTTCAAGGATGTCTGTTTTTTAGCGGACTGCAACTTATTAATGCTTTTCTGACTTTAAATTCACCCAAAGCTAGGACGGTACATGTTTTGTTCAGGTAGGTTTAAAAACATGAAAATGATGGTATCAGCTCTGAGTTCCAATAAGCCGTTTGGTAGGGCAGCAAAGGAGAGATTAAAAGAGGCTATCTGTGCTCTAACATCTTTGATTTTACAAAAACAAAAACAAAAAAACAAACTTAAACTTCTAGAATTACCCATTTCTTTATTTAAATTGAAACATCATCCTATTGGTTCCATCTGCCTCATAAAGTTTTTAGGGGACCCAAATGTCAGAAGGTTGATGAAAGCAGCCTACAAAATACCAGGTACTTGTGTCATTATCAGTAGGATAAAAACGAAGTCTACGCAAAGAAAAATACTCTGCAACTCATGAAAAGCACACTTTTAGGGTTGAAAATCTCAGAAGTAGCTTTATTTACTTTTGGTTTTCAGGAAATTCAAAGTCATTTCATATTTAAATTGCATGTCTTTCAGTTATTTTGATGTTTCTGATTATTTTCAATGGTCCTTAGGTCAGTGAGGAATTCTTAGGATACGAGTTATGGAACACTCTGACTCCAGTTGGGCTAAGCACTAAGAACATTTATCACCTTTATCATGTCACATAATTAACGACCCCCCCCCCCAGAGGTCTATTGACCTAGGGACCTATCCTTATCATATAAAATCCCAGTTCTGTGAAACCTCTACTCTTTTTACCTTCAGTGTGTTTTTGCCCTAATACAGGCTCTTTTACGGTTATAGACAACCAATTGATCAAAATTGGCTCATAAATATCTCCCTCATCCACTCACCAGCAAGAGAAAAACAATCTCCATGATAAGCTCATACTGATTTTGTAACATGGAATGGTCACCTTTATTTTTGTAGAAAAGGACAAGCCATTTGTTGATCATCACTGTTGATCATCACTATTAGTTGACTCAGTTTCTGAGCCTGATGAAAATTCCTTCCAACACTCCCTCTTTGGATTACAGATAGAGGTAGTTTTTGTTATGATGTCTACATGCTATTTACTCCTAAACCACGTATATTTTCTCAAAACTTACTCGTAACACTAATAAGATTTAATGATTAGTTACTGAAATAACTAATCATAAAAGTCATCATCTATTATAACATATTAAATATATCCAGTGGTACTGAAATATTACCTTCTTATTTTATTCCATATATTTATGTGCTCCTCATTCCTAACCAAACATATTATTAAGGTCTTGTTTGTTATTTAAAAAAATTTTTTTTAATTTATTTTGAGAGAGAGACCATGAATGGGGGAGAGGTAGAGAAGGGGGGGGGGGAGAGAGAGAGAGAGAGAGAGAGAGAGAGAGAGAGAGAGAGAATCCCAAGGAGGCTCCATACCCAAGGGGGACCTCGACATGGGGCTCCATCCCACAAACCCTGAGATCATGACCTGAGCTGAAATCAAGAGTCGGACGCTTAACCAACTGAGCCACCCAGGTGCCCAGTGGTCTTGTTTATTCCTTTCTTTTCTTCTGTCATTAGTTTTTCATGCAAGGATGTTTATTATGCCCCAACCACATGTGTAGACAGTGCTTAATACTGTGGGCAATTAAAACAATTTGTTTTCTTCAATTAAAAAGTAATTAAGAAGAATATAAGTGCACATTAGATTGAGATAAATTCAATTTTTCATGATTTATTTATAAAATAAGAAATATAGGCAATAAAGTCTGTTGCAGTTCATAGAGGGAAAAAAGGAATTATAAATATAAATGTAAAAATAAATATGAAAACTACATAAGAGGTGATGGCCCAGGACGTAAAACTTTGGATAGGTTCTGCACTTAGAGGAAGCATTTTTTTTATTACTACTTATTAAGATGTACTCTAAAAAATTTTTTTTTAATGTTTTATTTATTTTTGAGACAGAGAGAGATAGAGCATGAGCAAGGGAGGGGCAGAGAGAGAGCGAGACACGGAATCCGAAGCAGGCTGCAGGCTCCGAGCTGTCAGCACAGAGCCCGATGCGGGCTCGAACTCACAAACCGCGAGATCATGCCCTGAGCCGAAGTCGGACGCTCAACCGACTGAGCCACCCAGGCGCCCCTAAGATGTACTCTAAATACTATAATTATATCTCTTCTACTAGAGTATATGCTCCTCCACATAAAAAGCTGTTTTATTCACTTTTATATCCTCAGTGCCTAGTATTTTTATTCATAGAAGTATGATAAATGGATAAATGAGTAAAGGAAGTAATGGATGATTTATAGTAGGATAGTAGTGAATACAACTAAGTAAAGTAGGAATAAGAATAACATGTTTGAAGGGCACCCGGGTGGCTCAGTCGGTTAAGTGTCCAACTTCGGTTCAGGTCGTGATCTCACGGTTCGTGGGTTGGAGCTCTGTGTTGGGCTCTGTGCTCATCCCTCGGAGCCTGGAGCCTGCTTCAGATTGTGTGTCTCCCTCTCTCTCTGCCCCTCCCCTGCTCTCACTCTCTCTCTCCTTCAAAAGTAAATAAATATATGTTTTTTTAATTTATAAAAAAAAGAATAACATGTTTGAGAAACATTGATAAAATCAACATGGCTTCAATGGGGCAAATGAGAGGTTTAAAAGATACGCGTGAAAAAGACTCTGCAGGGTTTCCAATAGGTCAGACTAGGAACTCTGATATCTATTTAGCAAGCTGTGGTAGTTCCTGAGTTTTCTGAACTGGAATTAACATGATGAAATATATTTTATGTCTTAATATCCCTTAATTCTTTACTCCCCATATTTATATGGTTCATTTTTATTTAGGATGTCAGATCCTCTCTCATTTTAATCTAATCTATCTGAAGGACTGATGGTCATGACCGGGGCTGGAGGGGGTGGGGTGGGGTGTGGGGTGGGGGAGGTTGACTGTAGGGCAGAAACAAACTCTGAAGCTTGGGAATTCTCAATCACAGGACAGGGGCCAAACTAAATTTGGAACTTGATTTACAGTCACATCCAGCCCTCATTTCTCAAATATGGTGTCTGTGACAATCATGAAAACATTTCCTTCAAGGATTTTGAAATTAATGGGTAGAAAATTAACCCATTAATTTTTATGGGTTATTCATGAAGACTGAACCCACGTATATCAGAATGGATAAAAACTTTATGAGAAAATTCACAGTGCTTCAAGGCCCCTCCCTTTCCCAGCTCTAACTTTGGTTTCCCCTTGTAGAATTTCTATGTGATGCTCTTGCAATTGTCCTGAAATTCAAATGTAGAAGTTTGGTGCCAAATTAAAATTGAATTCCAAAATAAGACAGACAATGTGACTATAGTTCATCTAACGTTAACTTTGCTGAAGGAAGAGAAAAGGTAGAAAGCATATATTGTCTTTAATGAAGCGGAAGGAACTATCGGTGACCAACTTTTTTGAACGTCAGTTTCTAAATAGGCACCTTATCTTTAGCAAACATATGTTAGCAGGGCATTTTAACAACGCAAAGTCAAGTCTTGGAGTTGAGTGAAAACTGCCACCTTTGCAGAAATTGAATACATAACATTCACTTCACAAGTTCTAACAACAAAAAAAAAAAAAGTAAGACGTCTACACATATTTGATCCAAACAAGGAAGCAAAATGTTGACGTAGGGATATTTACTTCACAATCAGCTGTGTGCAACTAAAGAATTCCATTTTCAGTCAATTAACTACAGAGGAAATTTACGTAAACTTTTACATAGTTTTAAAACTATCTTATTAAAACAGATTTAGACAAAATTTATTTTGCTGTCAACGAATGGAAATAAAAGTAAAAATGCCAAAATTGTATGAATTCATATACCGCCCACTCAAAAGATGCCAGTTCTCACTGTTACCAATTTTATACTTAAATGTAAATACGGTGTCTCTGTATTCATACACGACACTGGGAAAGTTCAGGATGTTTTATAAATATTGGCTCATGAATCCACACCACCTCCTTCAATTTTATATATATGCCAAGTAATATCTGCATCCTGTATGTGGGCTCAGAGAAAGAGATTTTCCCTTCGTTTTCAGACATATTAACAATAAGAATAATAGAGCAGAGTGATGTGTTTTGTTAAAACGTTAAAGAAATAAAATAATAAAAGGCTAATTTTGCACACATCAATACAAACACACTCACGGAGGGCACCATCACTCGTGTAACGCTCAAGTGCCTACAAGAGATTCTCCACAGGGTTTCACCCTTTATGTATAAAGAACTGTTAACAGCACATTTGATATACACCTTTCAAACATTCAGCTCACTTAATATTCCTGTGCCACACAAGCTTCTGGAACAACAGGAATAACATTAGCCTGGAGAAAAACTGTTAGGCAGCTAAGATCTGTCTTTTGAGTTTTCTAAATATATATATATTTTTTATTCTAAATGTCATCACTGCGTAATCAGCTAGCTCAATTTATTCTCTCAGCTTTTGGTCGACCTCAGATGCAAAGGACTAACTTAAATGTTTTTAAATGCTATTATTTACTGCATCTCACCTGCACTGTAACAGCACTTAGAGTCTGGCTGACAGTCAGTAAGCCGGAGAAAATGGGGTGAGATAGCAGGACTGACTCCTTCAAGATACTAAACTGCATCCCTGGTGACGGTGAATTCTGTGGATTCAGTGTTACTTGAGTGGAAAAGGCATGGGCTTTAGAACCAGGAGGTCTTGGGACTCGGTCTCATCTCCTGACACTTTCTAGCTATGATACCTTGCAAAGTGACCCAACCTCCCTTCCCCTCCGCAAACCATCTGTAAGGTGTGAACAGCAGTGTTGATCTGATGAGTAAATAAGACAGCATGGAACACATCTGATACTGTGCCTGGCCAGTAACAGGTGGCACGGATTTATCTGCGCTCTTCCTTTCACCTCCACATGGCTGGTCCTGATCATTAAATCTACCCAAGACAGCAGCACAGGGCTAGACATTGCGGTCTGCAGTTTCGATACCCTCACTTACGTGCCCCCAGGGTTACAGAGACGTGCATTCTACAGGAGGACAGTAAGGCCAGAATTAAGCTGGTGCATGGGAATGAATGGCTCTGCCATCCACGCTTTTGCCGAAAAAGAGAAAAAAGGGTTCAAAAATCACTGTTATCATTCCAGCGCCGAGTGACTTTGGAAATACAAACTCATTCATAAAAGCAAAACCTTACATTCGCAATATTAGAACTAATTTAACACTTAGTAAAGTACTTGGTGTATTTCAGAGCAACGAAATTAATGCTAGGAAATAAAAGTAAATAAAGGCTTTTTCAAGTATACCAGGATGTGCCTAAAGTAAAATTAAATATTAAAATGAGGCTCTGAGATAGTATGCAATTTGTCTTTTTCTCCACATATTCTACTTGCAAAGCCATATCTTATTGCCTGGGGAAAACACGGAGCTTTATGGGGAAAAAAATGGCCAATTTCATTCTCACTGCTAACATCGCTACATCTTCTTTAAAAGGCAAGCTACTCATTATAATTACATGTCAAGAATAATATATTTACCACCAGACTAAGATTATGGCTAGGATAACTATATTTCATATTGGAAAAGCCACATAAAGCTGTATTTTACTGTTGCTTATGCAGTGAGGAAAGTGCTCTGTGTTACCTTTTATCTTAGTTGAACTGCTTAAGATTTAGAAAACACGTGGGCTCAGAGTTGGCATAATTTTATCCTTGCTTAAGAGTTCAATGCAATTCAACAAACACGTATTGATTGCCTCTTCTCTGTGCAAGGTTTGGCACTGCTAACGAATGGGCAAATCAAAGATGCATAAGGCTCCAACAGATTAGAATGGGAGACAGACACGTACGTTATTAACATAGGAAATGTCATGGTCAGTTGGAGAAAGTGAGATCGAAACAAAAAAGAAAGCATTGAGTGGAGGTGCTCTGCAGTTCATGAAATGTTTCTCAACTCTGGGAGCACCTTTAGTTTTACTGTGCTTTTCCTTTTCTTTCTTTGTTATTATTTCATTTCAGAAGGTCAACATCCATTAGTGGTTTTTAACGTCGCATTTCATTACTGTTCCGTAGTGCCTTTCATTTTAGATTGTCTCTTTTTGTTCCTATTGCTCTCAGGTAAACAAGTCATTTATATTACATTATCCCACCTCAGTTAAATCCTGAGACCTAATTTTGCCCTTGGATGAGCACAACTGAAATTGCTCTGGGTTTCACTGAATGGTGAGCGGAAGTGAATGTATGTTTCATCTGTAACCACATCGAAGGATAGGATCGTCTTTTAAAAAACCAAAATACAGATATGAACTTATAAACATTTGTGATGTTAAACTGGTTGCTGGTTGCAAAATCAGGTAATGCATGTGAAATTACCTTGAAAAGGATAAAAAGCAGCATAGACGTAACATTATTATCACTAAAGGGAAATGAGAGATCATGAATAAATGTTTCCAGAGCCCACACTCTTTTACTGATGGGTATTTCTCCTCGTTCGAACAAAACTCAAAGAGATGGGTCTTGAAATCACATAAAATAAAAGCCTAATACGCCAAACAGTGCATGCTTAATTATCATAATTTACACTCTGCTGTTAATGCACATAATCCAACTTTATGTAACCCAACTTTCAGGATGAATGCACATTTCTTATCCTTAACTGTGATCTGGTAGTGTGCATGTGCGTGTGTATATGTGTGTGACAGAGAGAGAGAGAGAGAGAGAGAGAGAGAGAGAGAGAGAGAGAGAGAGAAGCTAGAGTAGGATCTGGCTAGGTTTGGGGTCAGAGCTGCTTATTTAAAAAGACATTCACCAGACGATGCTGATGAAGGCTCACTAAAACTAGCTTTCTTTTTTTTAATTTTTAATGTTTATTTTTTGAGAGAGAGACAGTGTGAGCTGGGGAGGGGCAGAGAGAGAGAGAGAGAGAGAGAGAGAGAGAGAGAGAGAGACACTCTGAAGCAGGCTCCAGGCTCTGAGCTGTCAGCACAGAGCCTGACGCGGGGCTCAAATTCACAGACTGTGAGATCATGACCTGAGCTGAAGTCGGAAGCTTAACCGACAGAGCCACCCAGGCGCCCCATGTAAAAACTAGTCCTAAACAGAGTCACACTGCCAGTAAAAAGCATCTCATATCAAATAGTTTCTGACTCTGAAAACCTCATACTCCAGAACACTACGCCGTACAACTTCAACATATGCAGTTCTGGAATAAGTTAGTGAGAAATTCACCCAACTTCTCAGACAATTCCATGTTTAATCCATTCAGTCATTCCACGAGCAGTTTTGCATGACCGTCACTGAGCAAACATTGTCCCCAGAGAGTAAAGCAATATGCTGGAAGAGAAGGCATGTCTAAAGTTTGTCCAGGGTGGTGTAACACATACGTTAACAGGAATTTGAACAACTTATTAAGCAGAGTGATAAGCATCTAACAGTGGAGGCTTGGGGTTGGGGGGGGGCGGGTAGGGGGAGAAAGGTCTTGTGACAGTCGGGCATTTAAACTGAACCTCAGGGAATGAATAAGAGGCCATTCCAGGCAGAGAAAATAGTCCATATAAAACAGGAGGAAAAGAGAATGATTTATTTTATCATAGCTGGACCATCAAAATATGGAGGGAGCTTTGGGAAATAAACATGAAATGATGGTTTACGGTTTATCCAAATTTCAGTGTCTGAAAGGAAAGGAGCAATTACCATGTTTTGTTACGACGAAATAATCCATACAGTGTTTCAGCCACACGTAAGCTGCCCTTCAGGGGAAACTTTAATGGCTAGAAGCTGACAAGAAGCTTCAGCCTCTGCAAGTGGGAAAGATATTATGGGGCAAAGAGTGAACCGTGCCTGCTCATCAGAACCAACTGCCTGTTGAGAAGTGGCAGCCGGTGGGATGATCCGGTTACACAGCGTTCCTACCGAAGAGGAAAACTGAAACTACTGAGAAATCATTTGCACAGTAAATCTACATGATGGGACTTGTTTGGGGTGTGTGTGTGTGTGTGTGTGTGTGTGTGTGTGATTTAGAAGTGTGACAATTTGCCTAAAGAACGTATGTCTGTCCTAAAATATCACCCCTTTTTAGTGTACATGGGAGAAAACAGGCTTGCTGTCGAGGGGGGGCTCTGGTGAGCAAGTACCCCTAAACTTAGAAGTAAGGGCAGTTGCCCGGCAACAGGTAACGTATGAGATTGGGACATAACGGGCACAGAATTGTTCTCTGCACTTCCGAGGAACAGTTCCCTATCTGGGCCGGATAGCAGCCTTATCTGTGTTATACATATCGACTGGGAAATTATATATCAGCAAAAGGGAAAACAGAAAGACAAGCCTCAGAGGGAAATCTCAACAGAATGTGCTCCAGTGTGGTTGGTGGGGAGACGGGCCCGGCCTGGAAAACCCAGCACCCCAGATGCTCACTTAGTGCAGGGACATTTTATCTGGAGAAAAGAGCTGCCTGGAGTTCATATTTGGGCTCTGCCACTGACTGTAACTTCTCTGGCCAGTTTTCTGGATCTAAGACATTATTTTAATATTTTTTTTAATTAAAAAAATTTTTTAACGTTTATTTTTGAGACAGAGAGAGACAGAGCATGAGCGGGGGAGGGGCAGAGAGAGAGGGAGACACAGAATCTGAAGCAGGCTCCAGGCTCTGAGCCATCAGCACAGAGCCTGCGGCGGGGCTCAAACTCGCCAAATGCAAGATCATGACCTGAGCCGAAGTCAGACGCTCAATGGACTGAGCCACCCAGGCGCCCGGTCTCTTAATAATTTTTAATGCTTATTTACTTTTGAGAGCGAGAGACAGAGAGACAGAATCCAAAGCAGGCTCCAGGTGCTGAGCTGTCAGCACAGAGCCAAGCACAGGGCTCAAACTCAGGAACCATGAGATCGTGACCTGAGCCGAAGCTGGATGCTTAACCGACTGAGCCACCCAGGCGCCTCTCTAAGACATTCTTAAGATGGACAGATTTATTTTGAGGATATATAAAAATGCAAATACCTTTTCAGATTTACCATGGCATGGATGAAAATTATCCCCCAACATTCTTCATAACATTTACTAAGTTGGCTTCCCAGGTAGATCAATACAAGAAAGGAAATGCCTTTGATAGAGTATAAGCATGTCATTCATGAAGTATGAATTAATGGACTGGTTTTTCAGTGTTACACATCAGCCTCATGTGAATTTCCTTGGTAAGATAGTGACATTAAGAAAAATCTTACCTCTAAGGGCTTTATCATCAAGTCCTGATTCAGGGCCCAAATGTCTGAAGACCTCTTTAACCATCCAGTTGACCTACTCAACTGCATAAAAGCTGTGATATGGTGAAGTATACATAAGGACAAAACAAGGCCATTACTGATTTACCTGAAAGCTGTTCAGTTAACATACTGAAGGTCTCTGGATTCTGGGCATAAAAAGCCTTTCCTAATAATATTCATTATCTAGCATTACAATTTTTTAAACTAAGCTTAAAAATACAAGACATCAGGGGTGCCTGGGTGTCTCAGTCGGTTGAGCGACCGACTTCGGCTCAGGTCATGGTCTCGCAGTCTGTGAGTTCGAGCCCCACATCGGGCTCTGTGCTGACAACTCAGAGCCTGGAGCCTGCTTCTGATTCTGTGTCTCCCTCTCCCTCTGCCCCTCCCCTGCTCATGCTCTGTCTCTCTTGGTCTCAGAAATAAATAAACATTAAAAAAATTAAAAAAAAAATACAAGACATCAGTAACATTTGCAAATCAAATCATGTTCATTGGACCTATTTGACTTTTTAAAATATTTAAAACTCGTAAATAAGCCAATTAAATGATAATTATTATATTTTGAAGGAACATTTCATCTTGCTTTGATAAAATTCAGCTAGCTTTCTGTGTATACACAATATTTTATTCCTAATGGCAAAAAGTTATCAATTTTACATACAGATTCATAATTTGTCAAGTCAGACACTTCAATAGCAATAGCATTAAGTATATGAAGCACTTTGTATTTCTTGGAGGAGAAAAACACTTGAAATATACTGCCACTTTAAAATACCTTATTTTATGAAAATGAATTTTTTTTCAAATTTTAATTTAAATTCTAGTTAGTTAACATAAAGTGCAATATTGGTTTCAGGAGTAGAATTCAGTGGGCGATTCATCATTTACAACACACGGTGCTCACCACAAGTGCCCTCCTTAATGCCCATCCCACACACACCTCCTTCCATCAACCCTCAGTTTGTTCTCTATCTTTAAGAGTTTCTTATGGTTTGTTTCCCTCTCTCTCTTTTTCCCCACTCCCATACGTTCATCTGTTTGTTTTCTTAAATTCCACCTATGAATGACATTGTATGGTATTAGTCTGGCTCTGACTGACACATCTCGCTTAGCATGATACACACTAGCTCCATCCATGTTGTATTAAATGGCGAGCTTTCATTCTTGGTGATGGCTGAGTAATATTCCATTGTGTATATATACCACATCGTCTTCATCCAGCCATCAGTCTATGGACATTTGGGTTCTTTCCATACCTTGGCTATTGTTGATAGTGCTGCTATCAACATTGGGGTACATGTGCCCCTTCGAATCTGTATTATTGTATCCTTTGGGTAAACTCCTAGTTTATTAATTTTTAATTAAGTAAGTGGCTCATGAAAAAGAAGGCAAATGATAGAGAGGCGTGAAAGGGTCGTAGACGCCATGAGCCCGGCCCTCCACTCTCTTTTTCCCTCCCACTTTTGTCTTCAGAGAGCCCCACCCACAGTCCATCTTGCATCCTTCCACTGTTTCCATGTATCTGTACATGTGGGCGCGCGCGCACACACACACACACACACACACACACACACACACACACTAGCAAACACTAATGATCACAGAGTATTTGGTCTTCATTTAGTGAAAAAGAAATTATGGAGTTTTTTTTTTTTTCTTTCCGTTAGCCTGAAAGGCTGATTTAAGATGCTGATTAGTACAAAACAGGTCTCTATTGGGATGCTTGTTATTCTCTGTAACATTTTCAGTTTAAATTTGATTTAAAAAAACCTACTATTAAAACTTTGAAAAGGAGTACGCTGATCTAATAGACTTTAATAACACACTACCCCAGTTCTAACAGCTAGCTGTGTGAAGGAACCACCTCTCTTTGACTTACTAACAATCCAGCGGGAATTAACAATAGAATGAAGAACACTCTTTCTTCTTACGTTCTGTATCTGCTTTAAGAAAAAATCAGAGTGGATGTCCATTTGCTCTGCAATGGCAACTAAGATGATCACCCCCATCTTGTGTGATTCTCTTTATTTTCTAACAGCCAGGAAAATGAATATTTAGAAATATTTCAGAAAAAGAACTGAAAATTTCAGGTTAAGAATTCCCTCTACACGGAAATCCCAAAGGAGTGGTACTGGAGTCTGCTGTAAGACTGTCCCCTCCACTATGTACAGAAATTCCAAAATAGCCTACGAGTTTAATACCTTGTTTTAGCGATGGGACCACAATACTCCTAGCCAGTAAGCATCTTGTAAACCCGGAAATGACTTGAAAATCATGAAAAGGGAGGGCATCTACCCCAGCACTACACATAGCACAAATCCAGCAAGAGTGATGGATGAGATTACAGGGGATAGATTTACCTGAAGGTAGAAGATGGTAATATTGAGACTTTGTAGCCTAGTTCTCACTTCCAGACTAAGCATAAAGTCAAAAACCAAAAGCCAAACAAGAACCACAAAGAAGCAGTGACCAACTCACTCAAATGTTATCTGACAAGATAAGGGGGCAGTCGATTATTTAGGGTATCTTTCTGATGAGCAGAGGTTTTTTTTTTTTTTTTTTTAATTCCAGTGTTCAAACGGATCATAACTGAAGCCACCTGCTGTCCTTTGAAATGTTCCATGTAAATCTGAAAACACAATAACCAAGCTCATTCTAGAGATGATGGAAGGTTAAAATATGGTTTGTGTTACTTGACAGGAGAGTCAATGACAGGAACATTGAGGGATTCCATTACAGACCGTGTGATATGTCGTGATAATAATTTACAAACAGACCTTAGAGTTATTCCTTTTTACGGGTAGGAATTTCTGAAGGTGGTCTCTAAAATTTTTTATGTTGCACCCCCTAACTTAAAAGAAAAAAAAGCAGTATCATAAATTTATTTTCGTTTTTAAATTATATTATAAAATATAACACATATATAAACACAAGAATAGAAATTGTGTACAAATAAAAGCTTAAATATTTTATCCCTATCTCTCCAATTGATTATCTTGCCTATTTCCTGGGGTACCCACACACCGCTTAGGAAAAAAATAAAATTAAAGGAGAAAAAGAACCAGTTTGTCTGATCGTAAGTCCTGGTCTGGAGCGAATCACAAAATTCTATTAATCTCATTGTTGAATTAGGAGGGAAATTCTGTGATTTGTTCCGGAGAATTCTGTGCCCTTTCCCAGAGAGTTGAGGAGAATTGTGGGTGGCTATTAACAACGGTAACACAGTCTCCCTCTGCATTTAATCAGGAGACAGCTAGCACTGGGGTCCTCATGCTGCGGGAGCAGAGGCTCAGACCTGAACAGCGAAAGAAAGACCGAACTGGACATTGGGTGTCCTCGCTTCTAACCCTAGACTTCCATGATTTCAGAAAAATGTTTCCTCTCTGCAAGCCTTATTTTCTTACCGATGTATAGATAGTTTACCGGAAGGGTTCCCCCTCTCCGGGTAAATACTGCAGGAAGGCATTAATGGACAATTGTCATCAATAGGTGATGACAAGAATTTTCTCTTGACTATTTTCACTCCCCTAATGAAGGGGTGAGAGATTTCAGTGAACTAAACCAAACCCTAAGGACCCAAAGGCCTAATGAGACATGTGACTATTTGACTATTCTTTTCTGTTTAACCTCATTTTCATAGAGTTGTGCCTAAGTACACTCCCCTTAGGTGCATTCTGTGTTAAGCAGGCTGCATTCATGTGGGCAACAAATACAGAGGGAATTAAGCAGCAAAACTGTAAGATTTGGAAGTGTGACCACAGTCCGATGGGGATCTGACATTCCTTAGAAACTCTCCAATTTGATGACACATAATACCCAAGAAAATCATCATAACCAGCATTCAAGATCTTGCGTATCTGTCTCCTGAAATAAGTTATTTTCGCTCAACAAAGGTCACTTAAAAAAGAAAGTCTAAACTTAGTTCTAATTCTTGACCCTTGTATGTTCTTCCCGATTCTCGATGCAGGCTGAAAATGTGAGGAAAGTAACAGGAGCCTCAGATCTGCCCACAAGGTATTTAATTGCTCAGCACGTTGCACTCATTCCCACTGCTATTCCTTCCTTCCTTCCTTTCTGACTAGCCTAATGGGATACAGCTGCTAAACTTTATTTTTTCTATCTCACGTTTATAGAGCACTGACCTTTAGATACTAAATGTTAAGCTCCATGTTGGGAACAATAAGGCTTAATTTAATAATATAGGAGTCGAGTCATTCACGCCGTGAAATCTAAAATATTATGACACAATTGAGATGATGGGCTTAATTTCTAGGAAAAAAAACACAAGTATTACAAAGGAAAATGTTACCCTCGGCTAAATAAATAATTTACTTCTATTTTAGTGCGACTGCTTTGATCACAAGATTTCTTAAATCTCCGTTTCACTTTAAATGCTCAGATTAAAGCCTCTCCTTGCCATTCTTTCGTTCAATCATTTATTTTCTTTGGGGGCTCAAGAACTCCTGATGATTTTGTTTGCTCTACGATAGTGGATTCTTTTTTACTACCACGCTGGAAGCCAAAAGATTAATCCTTTGGAATCTGAACGAGCCACCTAATTAGCAACTTACTAAAAATGAAATAAGTTAATTATGTGTAATTTCTTCATAAAGATCAAATGACAGGCAAATCGCTTTCCTAAGGCTATCCTCCTCATTTGTAGCATAAATGAGAAAAACAGAAATCAAATAAAGTTTTCACTAGTGCTGACAGCACCACAATACAATAATAGATTTCTAGGTTATTCTATTAGAAGCATTAGCTCAGCATGAGTCCTTGCTTGTTCGTCAGTATTTAAGAAAATATCCTATCCCGGGAAAAAGAAAAAAAAGTTGATGAATATACTCCTAAGCCTGACTAAATTGTGCAATGACTCTCAAGCTAATTAAATTCAACGAATATAAACTGAGCACCTACTAAGCACATGGCAGTATGAATTCCTGCCCTAGCACCTGCTAATTCCGTAAGCCTTGGCAAATCACTTAAATTCTGTTTCAATTTCCTCATCTATAGAATAGGAACAATAAAATGTGGTAATTCACACGATTACTGTGAAAATAAAGTGAGCAAAAATGAGCGTTTGGTATAGCAAACACTGAAGAAATATGGTTTTTTGTTAAATAACACCCATAATAAGGGAGTAGACAGACGTAGTAAGGGGCACCCTTAATCTCTGTTTCACCACCATTAACCTGGATGTGAAACCAGCCTGTTCTGGTTTCCACAAGCACAGATACCAATTGACGAGCAGCATTTCATTCACTTGGTTAGATTTGATGGACAGAGTGAAGGACATCAGTGAAGGACTGAAGGACTGATTTGGTGATCAGAGTGAAGGACTCCCATTATAAAGAGGGAATATAATCTGTGACTTCACCGGGCTCCTGAGCTGTTCCTATGCTGCTCCTTTCCTTCAGAATTACCTCTGGATCTCCAAAGCGTGCAGATCAATTAACTTCTAGTCCGGTCTCCAAAGGCACATAAATAAACCCGCCAAGATTTTTCAGGAGAAGAAAAGAGCAGTCATGTGATGGTCTTCATCTTCAACAGGAAGTACTTTTGGGTTATAAATAACATGTTGTTTCTTCTTGCAAATAATCATTTTTTATTACTAGAGAGGGCAGTAAGAGTCAGAACACAGTGCACCTAGAAATAAATAGTGAGGGGAGGAAGTGCAGACAACAGATACATTAAATACTTTTACTAAAAGTTTTGCCTATCATCAAGGAAGGGCATGGTCAAGGGCCAATTTAGGGCTCATTTGGTGTTGATATGTTTCTGGCATTAGGATACTAAAGCCTATTAGAAGTTGGAGGGAGAAGAAGGAGGTGGATAAATCAACTGCAGAAGACTGTCCGATGTCCCAGAGGAGAGGAGCGCAGGGTTAGGTTAAGTGAAGATAATAGTTACATTAATAGATGATAATAAAAGTGAGAGGACCACACTTAGCCATATCTTCCTTTCCAACAGAAGTGAAGATGGCTAGTGGTAAAAGAGCAAACATTTTGAGAGTCCAACGAAGAGAATTCAAGCACCTGGCCCCTTTGAAGCTCTCCATGGCTTTGACTTAAATAAAACGACTGCATCTGATCTCAGATCCAAGTCTGCTCTGATGAGAAGGCACGTCATCTGATGCAAAATAGCCTACACTGAAAACCTGGGAGACTAAATGCTATTACAGGTGCTTAACACTTGTGTCTATACTGCAGTCAATAAGATGCCTATGTTTTACCATTTCCTTTAAAAATTTTTTTAATGTTTATTTATTTTTGAGAGAGAGACAGAGAGAGACAGAGTGCAAGCGGGCGAGGGGCAGAGAAGGAGGGAGATACACAATCTGAAGCAGTCTCCAGGCTCCGAGCTGTCAACAGAGCCCGACACGAGACTCCAACCCTTGAGATGTGAGATCATAACCTGAGCCGAAGTCAGAAGCTTAACCAACCAAGCCACCCAGGTGCCCCTGTTATACCATTTCCCATCTGATAAAATTCACCAATGCCTTCTACTACTTATGGCATTATTTATTATGATTAATAAGTATTTGTATAAATATCTAGAAATACAAAATGAGGTAGAATTAAGATGTATATATTAATCATTTATTTTGAAAAACATACAACATTAAAAAATTAAGACAATGCCTCAACGTATTAATTTCTAATTCAATTTTTTTGTTTAGTAATTAAAGTGAATAAGTGGAATATTTCAAAAGTTTTTAGTAAAATGTATTACCTTCAACAATGTAATTTAGTTCTTTTATTGGAAACATTGTTAAAAAAGGAATCATTTTCTAAAGAAAATTCTGTTACTCTCTTGCATTCAATGTCAATTTGCTTAAATTTTATGATTCTTGTCTAAATATAAGGTATTATGAGTTTTCTGTGTTTTCTCATTATGCCTATGTCTTTGATTTAGACTCAATCTGTATCAACACAAGTAAATTTTAAAATGTGACCGCATTAGATAAAACTCAGAATCATGAGATGGTTCACCATCTCTTATGCTTGTTTTGCCATCATCTCTGAGCTAGACATTTGGCCTCATCTTTCCCTTCTACAATTGGTCTCGTACATTAATGTCAATTTAATCTTCTCTGAAGAGTATTCTCCTCCTAAAACAATCATGATACATCACATCAATAACAGAAAGGATAAAAACCGTATGATCGTTTCAATAGATACAGAAAAACCATTTGATGAAGTACATCTTATTCATGACAAAAACCCTTTGCAAAAGAGGTCTAGAGAGAACATATATCAACATAATACAGGTCTTATATGAAAAACCCACAGCCAGCATCACAGTCAATGGTGAAAAACTGAGAGCCTTCCCCCTAAGTTCATGACCACTCTCACCACTTTTATTCTACCTAGTACTGGAAGTCCTAGCCACTGCAGTTACACAACATAAAGAAATAAAAAAGCATCCAAATTGGTAAGTAAGAAGTAAAAGTCTCACTATTTTCAGATAACATGATACTATCTATATAAAACCCTAAAGACTCCCCAAAAATCTACAAGAACTTATAAATGAATTCAGTAAAGTCACAGGATATAAAATCAACACACAGAAATCTGTTGTTTCTATACACTAATCATAAAGCTGCAGAAAGTGAAGTAAAGAAAACAATACCATTTTCAATTGTAGAAAAAACAATAAAATATCTAGGAGGAAACTCACCCAAAGAGGTGAAAAGATCTGTACTATGAAAACTATAAAACATTGATGAAAGAAACTCAAGATGATGGAAAGAAATGGAAAGATGTCCCATGCTCATGGACTGGAAGAACAAATATTGTTAAAATGTCTCTATTACCCAAAGCAACCTACAGATTTAATGCAATTCCTATCAAAATACCAACAGTATTTATCAAAGAACTAGAAGAAACAATCCTAAACTTTGTATGGAACCACAAAAGACCTTGAACAGTCAAAGCCATTTCAAAAAAAAAAAAAAATGAACCTGGAGGTATCACAATTCCAGACCTCCCAAGTAGTAGTAATTAAAACAGTATAGTACTAGCATAAAAATAGACACATAGATCAGTAGAACAGAAAAAAAAAAGAAATAAACCAACAATCATACGGTCAATTAATATTTGACAAATGAAGAATGAATATAAAATGTGAAAAAGTCTCTCCAACAAATGCTCGACAGACACGTGCAAAAGAATGAAACTGAACCACTTTATTTCACCATACACAAAAATAAACTCAAAATGGATTAAAGACCTAAATGTAAGACCTGACATTATAAAAATCTTTGAAGACAGCACAGGCAACAATCTCTCTGACATAAACTGTAGCAACACGTCTCTAGATGTGTCTCCTGAGGCAAGGGCAACAAAAGAAAAAATAAACTGTTGGGACTACATCAAAGTAAAATGTTTCTACACAGTGAAGGAAACAATCAACAAAACTAAAAGTCAACCTATCAAATGGGAGAAGATATTTGCAAATGATATATCCGATAAAGGATTAGTATCCAAAATATATAAAGAACTGATACAACTCAATACTCTAAAAAATAATCCAATTAAAAAACGGGCAGAAGAATAGACATTCCTCCATAGAAGATATCCGGATGGCCAACAGACACATGAAAATATGATCAACATCACTCATCTTCAGGTAAATACAAATCAAAACTACAATGAGATATCACCTCACACACCTGTCAGAATGGCTAACATCAAAAGCACAAAAAACAACAGTGTTGGCAAGGATGTGGAGAAAAATGAACCCTCTTACACTATTGGTGGGAATGCAAACGGGTACAGCCACTGTGGAAAACTGCAGTTTCCTCAAAAAATTAAAAATAGAACTACCTTATAACTCAGTAATTGCACTACCAGGTATTTATCCAAAAATACCTAAACACTAATTCAAAGGGACACATTTACCCCTATGTTTACTGAACCATTATTTCCAATAGCCCTCTTATGGAAGCAACCCAAATGTCCACTGATAGATGCATGGATAAAGAAGGTGTGGGGGATATATATAATGGGATCTTATCAGCCATAAAAAAGGATGGCATTTTGCTATTTGCAACAACATGGGTGGACCTAGGGAGTATAATGCTAAGCAAAATAAGTCAGTCAGAGAAAGATAAATACCATATGATCTCACTCATATGTGGAATTTAAGAAACAAAACAAACAAGCAAAGTGGGGGGGTGGAGAGAGAGACAGATCAAGAAACAGACTCGTAACTAGAGAGAACAAACTGATGGTTACCAGAGGGGAGGGGGGTGGGCAGATGGGTGAAATAGGTGATGGGAATTAAAGAATATACTTATCATGATGCAAATAAGATAAAAGTAAATAAAATAAAATAAAATAAAATAAAATAAAATAAAATAAAATAAAATAAAATAAAATAAAATAAAATAAAATAAGAAAAAAGAGTATTTTCTTCCTGTTATCCACTCCTTCACACAATCAAACTCTGTCATGGGGACTATGTTGCAGCTAGACCAAAATCCCATCTGGGTGTCAGTTGATATTGCCTCTTTCTTCTTCTTTCTGCCCCTCTCCTTACTCCCTAAACCAGTGTCCCAAGATATGTCCTAGAAGTACTAGTACCTAAAGATGGTCCATTGAAAAAGGGCCACATAAAATTGGGAAACTATGTCACTTGCACAGTCACATACTAAGTACCCAGAGGAATCCAGCATCAAGAAAGCTGTCTGCTTTTAAGCCAACATTCTCCCCACCCCCCAAATAAATAAAAACCTATTTTGCTCATCATTGTACTAGAATTATTTTTCTCTTTCTTTCAGCTACTTTCTGTGTTCTGCCCAGGAGGCTCTGCTAAAAGTTTCTGATTGCTGATTGGCAGTGAACTTCTCCAGATGTCAAGCAGGCATTTGCTGAGTGGTCTGTAGAGCACTCAGAGGAACGGAGAAAGAAAGCAGAAAGGAGCTTTCCGTTCTGAAAACTTTGTCCAATTGGTTGCCATTATGGATATTTTCATCACAAAAAAGCAATTTACAGAACATTTTTCACTTCACCCTCTTCTTGATACATTCAAATGGATTAATTTTCCTGAAATTTGGCACCCAGAATAGAACATAATAGATATAGTTTAACCAATGCAGAGGAAAATGGAGCTATTGTTTCTCATGGTCTCGACTCTCTTCCATTAATGCAGACTGAGATCATCTGAACATTACGTTTTAGCAACCTTATCACTCCGTAGACTTACATTTAGCTTGATGCAAATGACAATAATCCTTTCTTGTGATCACTATTACTTTCTTATCCAGGCTAACTATTGCCAAAGCCACATCATGGTAGACCTTAACCAGGAAGGGGGAATCTGAGTCATTCTCGTGAGAACAGCAAAGCCAGATGCTTGCTGGAGAACTTTTCTGGGATACTGAGGCAGCTGATAAGAT
This sequence comes from Lynx rufus, assembly GCF_022079265.1. Lineage (NCBI taxonomy): Eukaryota > Metazoa > Chordata > Mammalia > Carnivora > Felidae > Lynx > Lynx rufus. The sequence goes on along the minus strand of NW_025814856.1, from coordinate 161,236,549 downwards.
CACTTCTGAAAATGTTCTGGAAAAAGTCTTGGAGAATCGCTCAGTGTTTAATCCCAGAGGGACTGAAATGAACAGAGTTAAGACTGCAGCACACATGCTGGTCAGTCGTCACAGACATCTTTCTATTTATCCTGACGGGCCTTTTAGATCGTCCCTTGCCAAACTCTACACATTCTTGACCCTCTCTCCTCCTTTGGTGACCCCTATACCCTCAGAGCCCTACAGTTCTTTGCCAGCTTCTCTACCTGCTTCTTCCAGGTCTCACGTGAGGTTCTGCCTCCTCTGTCCGTTCCCTAAAGTCAGTGTCCCATCCCGCTTGGGCATTGGTCCTCATTTCCACATCGATCCACGCTCATCTATTTTCATAGGTTTGCACTGTTACCACTCTAATGTTATATTGGGACTCGCAAATCATCTCTTTACTGAAGTATACAGGAGATGTTTCTACAGGAATGTCTGAAAGAAACCTACTGCCTGATATATGTGAAATGTCATCTTCTTCTTGCCATCCTGATGGATATGTGCAGGTTCACCAGTAACCCTGGTCACCATCCTTGGCTCCCCCTGCACTCTTCACCAGGCCCTCCCATTCGATTTGTTACCAAAGTCTGTTGTACCTCTAGGCAGATAAATCTGGGTCTCCATTATGCATCAGTCCCTTCTCAGTTCTTAGGTGTATGTGCAATCTGCTTAACTCACAGAATCTCACTTTTCTCATTTATAAGAAAATTAAGAGCCATTAGTGAGTGGCAGAACCGGAGCTTGAACCCAGATTTTTAAAAACCTCCTCCTTGGGGCGCCTGGGTGGCTCAGTCGGTTGAGTGCCAGACTTTGGCTCAGGTCATGATCTGACAGTTCGTGAGTTCGAGCCCCGCGTCAGGCTCTGTGCTGACAGCTCAGAGCCTGGAGCCTGCTTCGGATTCTGCGTCTCCCTCTCTCTCTGCCCCTTCCCCGCTCGTGCTCTGTCTCTTGAAAATGAATAAACATTAAAAAAAATTATAAAATCCTCATCCGTTTTTCCGAAACAGTGCCATTGTGCGCTTAGCTATTCCTCCCAGGTGTGGATCATCTTCAAACCTGGTAGGTTTGGTTTGACGTTATTATTAGGGTCTTTGATAAAAAAAATATTTCGTAGGAACGGGATGACCTCACTCACTTGACTATTTCTACAGCACAAATGCACCTCTTCAAGGTACCTAAGGGCAGAAAAAGATGTTAGAGCCGTAAGGTAAGATCTGAGCCAGGGACTAAAGGAAAATCATCTGAGATATTAAGTAAGAATCACATGTCAAGACCAGGGTCCAGAAGTCGGAGAAGTTATGACAGAAGCTCTGTGAGTGCACAGGAGAGGCTCTGCCTCCTTTACCTCTCCCCCTGGGCACGGGTGACTGCATGCTTGCACCCACGGCTGTGAGCCAACCAGATCCTGTGTTTCAAATGGACCTCCAGAAGCTTACAAAGTTTAAGACATCTCTCTGAGAGAGAGAAGCTTCACGGATAACTTCTATACTTATTCCATTAAAACACACACACACACACACACACACACACACACACGCCACAAACACGCCTTTTGTGATTCTTACCGTTCACCTGCCTTCATCCCAGAGTACTCAGATTCACTCTGTTATCCATGGTCGTGCAAGAGGATTCGATACGTGTACCCCCATATATGTTGGGGTGCTCACGCCCTGGGAGATGACCAACCAGCTATGAGTTTGCTCAGCCCGTTCTTACTCTGTTTTATTTTTCTTCCCACTTCCAAGGTGGAGTAAGATGGGGAGAGGTCAAAATCATGAAACTTTGTTTCACGGACATTCACCTTTTCTTTCAGTGTCTATTTAGTTTGGAGTCAAAACTGCATATTGAAGGAAGAGCTAGTGAACTCAGTTAGGGTTTTAAATTCAACTCCAGATTTTGCTACAACAGATTTTGCCAAAGGTCTTGTTAAATCAAATTAAAGTTAGTATCCATCCAGTTCTCAATCGTGTTTGCCTGAAGACAGCTGAGGGCCATGGCGCACAGCGCAGGCCGGCTTTATTTTAGTGGGAATTTTCAAATGGTGTGCGCATGTATTATGATGGGTGCTTCTCCTCCGACGATGATCACCTGCCAATGAAAATCCTTTGATCTTTCAACCTATCACTCCTATCAAAAAAAGAAAAAAAAAATACTCCTGGAGTGATTTCCTCTAAGACACTTGATTGCTTCATTAATTACTAAGTGTTGATAAACGACCAGTTTCATAATCAATTTGATAATTTTTAGAGCAATTAAAACCAGGTTTATACAGACCCATTGTTTCCGGAATCTGCCCTCTCTCACTTTATAGGTGGCCAATAATGGTGGTCTCTGTCATTTTACATCTCTGAGAGACCCACCCTTGTAGCTACAGACTTGGAGTAGCTGGGTATTTTCACTAAGCTGAGTGGTTTGGAGACTCACAAAATTATGCCAGCCACGACTCCCAGCCCTGTTAGTTGCTGAATTAACAGAATGCAGGGTTGTGTTTCTAATGAAGAGTTAGAAGTTGTGTCACTGGTCTGTATTCTTTGCTGAGAGCTCCTTGCAGGCAACTGGAGGTTCTTTTCTTCACCTATTGTAGATTCCAGTGTCCTTTCTCTGGTTCTTGTTTTCCCTTTTCCAGTTTGCAATCCATTTTCCTTGGAAAAGAACACTGAGGGAATGAATTAGCAAAGTAACCCATCCTGCTTCTTTCCTGTTGTTTGTTGAGATGAGACCTCATTCTCATCCTGATCAATTCTCATTAGTTTTGTTCCAATATGCTTATTTTTTTCCCTAAAAATTATCTCTAGATATCTTTCATAAGCTCCAGCTTATTCAAGCCTACTAGACTCTCTGATATTTTTCTTACAGTTAATTCTTTCTAGATCCTTTTCTTTCTGAACAACAAACTCCAGTGAAGGTGTCTATGGCTGATAAGGGCTAATGCATCAACCTTTTAGGACAGCATTTGCATTGTCACAACTGCTTTTAATTCCCTAACCCAAGTGCACGATACAAGAATTTCAAGTATTCTTTTTTACATATATGTTATATTTAGAAAGAGTGCACACATGAGGGAGAGGGACAGAGGGAGGGAGAGAATCCTAAGCAGGCTCCACTCTCAGTGAAGAGCCCCAAGTGGGGCTTAATCCCATCGTCCTGGGATCAGGACCTGAGCGGAAATCAAGAGTCGGATGCTCAACCGACTGAGCCACCCAGGTGCCCTGAGAATTTCAAGTAGTCTTGCAGAGACAAAGAGGAAAGAACTTTGGAGGAAGAGAGTATTTCCTAAAGCCCCACTAATCACAAAATAAACATTTTTAAGTACTTGCTTATACATAAGTCCCTTATTCCTGTAAATAAGATGAGCAAAGTCAATAAAAGAAAATGTAATGCACATTTATCACTGAAGACTTCTGACAGCTATGAAATGAAGGTAGGAGTAGCTTCTGTATGTCTTTGGAGACCTTAAAAATACAGCTAATCAGACTCGTCAGCCCTTTTCTTCTGATCTGATCTATTTAATTTGATTAAGTTTGAATGTAAGTTATGTTTTGTGAAGCATTTAAAGCACTGATTACAATTTAACCTGGAAAGCAATTAAGAAAATGCCAACGAAATGCAGGCATTCTAATGAACAGTACACTATATTGGTTAGGAGGTTAGAGTCAGACAAACCTAGATTCCTCACTCTGACTCTCAGGAGCTGAAGGTCCTTAGGCAAATCACATACGTTGAGGCTTAATTTCTACCTTTATTAGATGGGCATAATGATCATAGTCACTTGATATAGGGCTATCATGAGGATTAATGAGATAAATTAAATAAAATGCTGAGAATAGTTTCTAGATCATAGTAAAAAGCCAGTGAATATTATTGTTGTGAGTGTGTATATTTTTAAATAAAGAAACATGGCAAGACTCTTCAGGGTTCCTGAAGGTTTTCCATAGCTTGTCTGACAAACAAAAGGAAAATTAGCAAGTATTTCTATGGAAATTCTAGAATGCATTCATCGGTCTCTTCATTCATTTAGGCTTTCTTACATACTTTTACCCATGTAGTCACCCATTCAGCATGTATTAAGCATCTACTACATTAGAAGCTGAAAAACAGTGGCAAACAGACATTTTTCCTGTCCCCCCAAAATTTACTGTCTAGTAATGTCATTGCAGAACAGGACAGAGGCTAAATGTAAAAGCCAAGTGTCAGAGGACATTTACCTCAACACATTTCAGCTCTCCATCAACAAAATAAATCACTTTAGACCCATTTGGAGAGCTTTTGTAAGGGGAAGAAAAGAAAAAAAAAAAGAGAAAGAGAAAGAGAAAGAGAAAGAGAAAGAGAAAGAGAAAGAGAAAGAGAAAGAGAAAGAGAACAACTTTGGTGAGGATATGGTGGAACAGGAACCCCTTGAGCATTATTGATGGGAATGTAAATGGTGCAGCTATGATGAAAACAATATGGAAGTTCCTCAAACATTAAAACAGAGTTACCATATGATCTAGCAATTCTATTTCTGGGCTTATACCCATAGGAAATGAAAGCAGGGGCTCAAATAGATATTTGTACACCATCCGTACATGCATTATTCGCAGGAGCCAAAAGGTGGAAACAACCCAAATTACACTGATAGATGAATGGATAAGCTGAATGGGTAAGACACCCACAAACATGGGAATACTATTCAGCTATAAAAGGGAATGAAACTCTGATATATGTCGAAACATGGATGAAACCTGGTGAAATAAACCAGACACAAAAGTATCATATGCTCCCATGTACACGAGGTACCCAGTGCAGCCAAATTTGAAGAGCAGCAGAGTGGTTCCCAGAGGCTGGGCGAAAGGGGAAGGAAAGTTGGCATTTAGTGGAGTCGAAGTTATAAAGTGTCAGTCGGGGGACAGGAAAAGGTTCTGAAGATGGATGAGGGTGATGAGTATGCAACAACAAAGCGAGCATACTCAATGCCACTGAACTATATCCTTAAAAGTGGTTAAAATGATAAATTTTGTTATGTGTATTTAAAACAATAACCATACACACACACACACACACACACGCACACATTCTGTGAATTCAACAATTCATATAGCTGAAAGTTGTGCCTAACTTTTATAGCTACATATGGTAAGTGGCATAAGTTTCCCACTATAATATAGGGAAGTTTCGCTCTTACCTGACTGGGTGAAAAACAAATCAATATTTAGACAGCACTAACAAACAGAGGCTATGTTTGCCTATTAAGTTCTTTGCAAGTGGCGCTAAACATTCACAAGCCTTCCTCATCGTTGCTCCCTCCTCCACCAAGACATATTACTCTCTCACCTCACCTGGTTGGCGAGGGACACAGAACACGGGGATGTTACACACTGGACTAGATCCGACAGTCTGGTTTGACGAAGACATATATGATATTCGGAAATATTAAATAAACCCTTCATACCACTGTAAGTAAGTTACGTTTAGTTATTTTTAAGTACTCAAATCTCATTTCTTTAAGACCATTTTGCAACTGCTGATGTTTTAAAAACCTGGAGGCTGCTTTCCAACTCTTGTGCCATTATCTACAGCCACAGACAGAACTGTAACAATGCATTTTCCCTATGTGAGATTTGTATTCATCCACCCAAGGACGATAGTGAAGTGTATCTATTTTTAGCCGATTAGGTGTTCAATGGCAGGGAATTAATAGGTATTTTAGAAAACAGTTTATTGTTTAATATTAGAGGGGTAGCTTAAAAATATATTTTTCTTTGAAACACAAATTACACATTAGGAAACGAACCTTTCCGAGGGACAATATAATCTTCAGACATAAAAAATAAGTTTAGAAATATTTAATAAAACTCACATAAGGGAAAAGTAGCGATGTTTATTAAGGAAAAGCTAAAGTGTTGTAGAGTACAGCTTTCACCTTTAGAGTTGATGTCTAGGGAAAGATTATGCCTTCCTACATATTACACTTTAATGCCACAGTAAGAGATAAAAATACAAGGTACGGCATGGTGTATCGTATACTTTTTTAATAATAAGAATGCCAAAAGGAGGCTTCAATGTATATGCAATTGCCTTCTAGCATAAAATAATGTAAGGAATTCTAATAGAACAAATTTTGAACGGTACGGTTAATCACCCTTAGTAATTCACCGAGCAGATATGTAACGGGCACCTTCTGCATGTTAGGCACTGTGAAGTATTCTGGTAAGCTGGGATGAGCAAAATCAAGGATGGTTCCTGTTCTCCTGGAGCTTAAGGTGGGGTTGGTTGTCCATATGATACCACCTCACATATTTTAAGGTCTGGGCAGTCTCCTAAATTCAAAGGTACGTTTACCTGGCCTCTTAGTGTCCGTGTGTCCAGACTAAGCAACCGCGATCAAATTTCTACCATCTATGAGCCAACAAATGTACAATCATTTACTTCCTGAGCGAAAGAAAAAAGTTCCTAGATAACAACCAACATGAATTTCAATGATGTCTAGTGTTTTGAGGAATGGTTATATAACTCTCTCTTAATGTAAGCGAGACGTTTATTGAATTAGGCTTCTTATGGGGAATAGAAATATGACTGGGAATGACAGCGATATAAATACATGATTAGAGAATATTCTATTGCTTTTTAAAAACTATTTAATTTTACTACTCTAAATTATTTGTTATAAAAAGCTTCAGGCTAGAATGATGGATAATTGAAAACTTGGAAAAGAAATGAATCCACTTAAATGTATTTCCCAAACTCAATATCTTTAGATTAAACAACCATACACAGATTTTCAAAATTTGCCCAGGGAGCGAATAATAATATTGGATGTCACTTTATTAGGTAAAATTGGGTGCACAGACTATAATTAAATTCAAAGATAATATCAAGCATTTAATATAAAATAAAGGAGTTGTTACAGAGACTGCTAATTATCCTCCAGTATTAATTTTCCCCCTCTCGCATGGATATAGACATTTAGCTGGGCACTTGGTTACCCAATCTCCCTTTTGTGAACATGTAAGTTTCAGCCACTGATGTGTTTCATACATAGTATGGACTTCAGAGAGTGGCCTCATAGAAAGAGCCGAGCCCCTCTTATCACCTTCTCTGCTTCTGCCTAAAAACTGGATATCTGGAGCTTAAACTGCCATTTAGAACCACAAGGAGAATACTAACTGTTGAGAACGGTAAGGCCAAAAGACAGAAAGAAGCCTGGCTTTCTAACTCCGTGGGACACTGCAGCCGCCTAAGAGTTTACCTTCTATCTTCTTTTATGGAAAAACCAAATACATCTCTATCTTGTTAATCACAGTCTCGGTCACTCAGAGCTGAAGCTAATCCAACTAATACCATATTTGGTACTATATTTAAAAATAGGGTGCTATGCATGACAGAACATAATTTTATGGAAGTGCTTCGAGTAGGCGCCAGGACCGAAGCCTGGACGATGACAGTCTTTGGAAAGCTGGGACCTTTGCTATTTGTGGCAAAATATTTGGTCATATTGTCAACTGCTATTCCTTGGAAGGCAAAGCAGAGGTCAACTGAGACTTTCAATATTAGAAGAAATATGAGGAAATACTCAAATGCTGATATGCTTTGGCTCCTTCTTGCTGTGTTCAGCAGTCTTCAAGAGAGAGATGAACTCAGTCCAGGACTAACCAGCCTGCAGGCTGAGATAAAAGTAAACACTTTAAAATGGCAGGTGCTCTCTGCTTATGTTAGCAATCTGAATTGAGGGAGAATCCCCAATTTATGAGCTTGAAGCAAAAACAAAAACAAAAACAACAAAGAAAACTGTATCCTAAAGTACAATAAATAAAAGCCATAGCCGCCCTGAGGTATCCTTAGAAGGGAGTAAAGCTACAGTCCAAAATATCTTTTATTATCCTCAGGTCAGAGTTAAGCTGGAAAAAAACAAAAACAAAAACAAAAAAAAAAAAAGAGAGAGAGAGAAAAGAAAATAAAGAAGTGCAAGAAATAGTCTTCTAATTGATTAGGACTTGCTATATTAGAATTTAACCCATATTTGATGCAAATATATGATGTCCAGCAGAACTCTGTCATGTACTACATAACTATGGATAACAAATAAATGAAATAAGGTAAGCACAAAACAACAGAAGTTGTTTACCAGACAGTGGAAAACAGTTTTATGGCAATTATCAGATTTATGCTATTGTCATCCAATCAAGGGCGATTTGGTCTCAAAGCCTCAAGGTTCAGAGGAGGCACTGAGTTGACAGGGTGGAGAGATTTGGAAAAGGAGAGATCAGCAAATTCTCTCCAAGTGAGAAGCGATACACCTCCACTGGGAAGTGGCGGGACACAGAGGTAAGGAAAAGCACGGAGGCACAGGCTTACAACTACATCAAGAACAGATGTTTAGATGTGGTTTCTTGCACAGAGAACCACCTTAAGGAAACAAATTAGAAGACCACATGTCTCCGAGGAATCATGTTGCCAAGGAGACCAGAAGCACGGCCCGCAACAAGCTGAGCCCACTGAGTAAAGCAGTCTCTAGGAGTCCACGTCTCTATCAGCACATGAGAGCAGGCAGCCACGAGAAGGGCGCAACCTGAATGCCCTCTTCAGATGGCCGTGCAGAATGATGGCCAAGGAGGGATCTCTCAGAGAGTGAAACCTAGGGTCACGGAGGGCACTGGGAAAGGGGCCCCTTGCTCTTCCCGACTAACAAGATGTAAAAACTACTGTGGACTAGTAAAAGCTAGGTTTCTTATACCTTTATTTTCCATGGGGGAAGTGGGCAGTACAGTTATCAGGTCTTGAGTTTATACCTCGTGAGACCAGAAGGAATCAAACGTTGCCCTAACGTAGAGGTCCATACACCATTCAGAGATGTGGGCTGGAGCTGGATGCAATAACGAATGAGATTTTGGATTGGTCCCCCTTGAGGAAACATAAAAAGGTTCCATGTATGGGAAGAAGGGTGAAAATGGATATTTTGCACACTGATGGCGCTACACACTGCCAATTCTTCCCACTATCTGGTTTTTAAAAGAATGACTAACAATGATGAAATTCTTCATGCAACAAGAAGCCTTCTTTTACTAAACTTACCCACATTTGTGAACATTCTATTCCAGAAACCAAATTCTATCTAACGCTAGGCGAAAAGAAATTTCTGTTAAATTAAAAAAAATATATATATATGTGTGTGTGTGTGTGTGTGTGTGTGTGTGTCTGTGTGTGTTAGCAACTTTAAAAACAATATATAATTAAATACAAGTGTTATGTTAAAAGATTTTTATTTTATCCATTTGCACTTTTAAAAATAAATCCTGACAAATTTTATTATTTCTCTCCCATTCCCTCCGCCTGGTGTTTCTTGTTTCACGTTTAGGTAATTTAACTCGAGCCACATCTCTTCTATACCTGTAAAAGTTCTTCCTTCTGAAATTCAGTTATGTTTAAAGCTGCTTTGTTTTTATAAATAAATCTCACTAAGATCCACTTTGTTCATCCTACTATTTTCTTTACTACCTTACAAGAGAATTTTTTTCAACTTTAGAGATTGTTCCTATCTAGATAGAAAAAAAAAACAACTTTGTTTCCTTCCAATGTTTTGTTATTTCTAACTTTCCACTTACTGACGTTAGTCTCATATCTTTACTCAGTCTTTTATTATTTTCTCATGTCTCATATTATTTTTCTTTCTAATCCTTGCTTCCGTTTGTGGAATCTAGAATTTTCATTGTTGGGATAGAAGAAATAGCTCTTTTGCTTCCTGCATTCGGATCCCCAAATCTTTAGTTAAATTAGTGTTCTTTAAGTGTAGAGAGAAAACTACAGACACTGAGATAACTCGGGAAAGATTTTAGCAGGTTCACAAAATAGAATTACCATAAGACTTGACAATTTCACTACCAGTTACATCCTCAAGAGTAAGAAAAACATACATACATGCAGAAACTTGTACACAAGTGTTCATAGCAGCCTTATTCATAATAGCCAAAGAGTGGAAACAACCCAAGGTCCATCGACTGATGAATGGATTGAAAAACGTAGTATACCCATACAATGGAACTATATTCACACGTAAGTAGGAATAAAGTGGTGATACATGCTAAAATTGAATAAACCTTGAAAATATCACGCTACATGAAAGAAGCCAATCGTGAAAGACAATCTCATATATGGTTCCATTTATAAAATGCCTAGAATTGGCAAATCTATACACAGAAATAGAGTAGTGGTTGCCTATGGCTGGGGGATACTGTAGGAGGATGCAGAGTTGCTCCTAATGAGTTTCTGCTCGGGGTCATGAAAATGACCAAAAATTAGAGTGTGGCTATAGTTACATAACTCTGAGAATATACAAAAAAACACTAAATTGTATACTTTAAATGGTGAATTTTATGGTGTGTGAATTATATCTCAACAAAGTAGTTAAAAAAAGAAAAGGAATTCATCGAAATACTTGGTTAAAATGCACATTTCTGGGCCCAACCTCAAACCTACTGAATCAAAATCAAACTTTTACTTAAGGATGCAGCACAACACTGCATTAAAACCAAAACAAACCAACGAAAACCCAAAACACCCTAGAAGCCTCTTATACATGAGAAGGTAGGTGAACAAAATAAACAATGATAGACCAGCACAATCACAGGCCATTGGCTTCCATTTTTGGTTTTCCTCCTGCATATATAGCAAAATCATTATTTGAATTTTCAGCAGTTTTTAAAAATAAGTACCCTGCAATCATTTCCTCTGTTTGGCCATAGGGAGTTATTTCTGTAAATGGAAACACCAACTATACCAAAACAAACAAGCACACTTTTCTCCGGTTTGTAAAGGAATACTATGAAAGAACTTTCTAGAACTATCTTTTGTTTTCACTTATGCTTGTGGTGGCCAAGGAGGGATGCTTGTCACATCTCCCTTCCTGTTTGAGGATCAGTGTTGGCTGGTATAATTACAGTCTAGAAACGCCCTTCTGCTGAGGCCAGACTGCTCTAATCAACTACTCCAGCCATTTCCATTTAATGATAGATGCTAATAGGCAATTTTGCGAGGGATCACAGCCAACACTACCAGCACTTGGCGGCTCTTCCTGACTCAATCCCCCTTTTCCTCTCTCCCCACTCAGGTGTCAGACCTTCTCTTCCTCTTTAACCCTTGTATCCAACAGAGGCATTTTGCCTGGTTAAGTCTTTCAAATGGCTAACCCCCCTTAACCTCTGTTTCCTAGAGTACCAAACAGACAAATTAGTCATGAAAAAAAAAATATATATATATATATACATATACATGTATATGTATATATATGGGTTTCTTTTGCTTTTTCTGGGTTTTGTTGATAAAACATTATAAAATCAATGATTAAGATAATCTGTAGAAACATTTACGATCCTCAAGTAATAACTTGATACATATCACATATTTGCACAAGATAGACATCACCGTTTTAAAATTTAGCTGTTTTTATTTTCAACTTAGGAGCATTTTAGATATGGAAAATACTTTCTCAAAAATACACACAGAAAAAATCATATTTAATTTACATACCTGTAGAGCTATCTATATTATTTCCACAGTCAGAACATTATGTTCTTTAAGTCTACTGATTTTAATCAGTAGCAAACTTAATATAAGAAGAAAGCAGAAAGTACCAGTGATAAACAGCCTCAGGGTTAAAACAATTCTTGAAAGTCAAAGAGTTTTTATAATTCCATGATTTTTGTTATTTGGAAAACTACTTACAATTCTGTCTTAAATCTGAATATTCCCAGTGCAAGCCATTCAGAGAGCCAGAAAAAAATTGAAGGCGTATAGACTATCACAATAACTCTAATTAGACCGAATCCCAGCTCTAAACAAATTTTATTTCTAGGAGATATATAAAGGTCTTAGGAATTTGGGGCTACATAATGAATACTTTCTTCTCTCCTACAGGGAAACAGTTTCTGATGAAGTTAATATATTCAATTTCATTGTGCAATTCCCTTCCTCTTCTCTGCCCCTTTCTTTTATGCATATAATTGGAAAACAAACTAAAACAACCAAAAGTACTTTGGGAATTAGATTGAAAAAGAAATGTGTCTCTCCTTATTAATGTCCTCATGATGGAAAGAGAGGCTTAAAAATGTACTTTTTTTTTTTTAAGTGGGGGGATGAATTTGCATAGAATAGCAAATAGTGATCTAAAGACTTACATAGGTAAGTAGTTGTTTTTGTACAATCAAGTCCTTTTTAAGAAATTCATAATTGAGAAAGTTTCTAGGTTAACTCACTACATTCAAGGATGGGTCAACTCTCTAAAGCTGAAAGGAGAAAAACAATATAATGCTTTACGTAATACAATAATATTGTAATATTGATCCAGGGTGAAACAGTAAAAGCACAAAAGGAAGAAAAAATATATACACACATATACTTATTATACAAAAGTTAATTCATGGGTTTGGAAGCAATTAAAGAAAAAATGAATTCCAATTATTATATATATAATGCTAGCCAATCCAAATCAAAGAAACTATTAACAATTTACAGGAATCTCGGAGGTTCTAAGTTGTGATTTCCTCATTTCTCATTCTGAGATTTAATAAATTGTTAGTTGATCATAAAAAGTTGACTCCTGCTATTTATAATATTGAATTTGTATTTCAAAGGGATGCATATTCCACAAAAGATGGGGAACTCAAGTCTTCCAACAATAAATCATGTTCAGCACTGTGTAAATGTGGATGATAGTGAGCTTTCATTTTATTTGTAAAAAGACAATAAATAGCCTATCTGCTAACCCCTCCAACCTCAGTGTAGTTGGGCCACGGATGGGAAAAAAGCAGGAGAAGATTATGCTCAGACCATACTTTCAAGCTGACAGTACATCCACTAAGAGACTGCACATGAACTAATATTTTTAAAGGCCATTGCGGGTGCTTAGTTAGCCTTGTCCTCCACTTGTCTATTTCCGAGCGGCGCTGTGCTCCCTCCAATAAGAGACAGATTGGAATTTGTTTACAAGAACTGATTTTATTTTATTTTTAATGTTTTTTTTTCTTTTTTGAGAAGGGGGGGTGTGCAGAGAGAGAGGGAGACACAGAATCCAAAGCAGGCTCCAGGCTCTGAGCTGTCAGCACGGAGCCCGACACGGGGTTCCAACCCAAGAACTGTGAGATCATGCCCTGAGTCGAAGTCGGATGCCTGACAGACTAAGCCACCCAGGCGCCCCACAAGAGCTGATTTTAAATCAATAGATTCTTGACGCTTGTTAAATCCTGAAGGTGATATAGCAAAAGAGCATCTGGCAAAGACTGGAGAGATTTGGGAACTGAGTCAGATCCCATCCAGGCAACCCAGGAGAAAAGAGAATGCAGGCACATGGGAAAGTGAGGGGGGAGGTCATGGCTGATGTTGGAGGAGGGATGACAGGTCACTGCACAGACAAACACATTCAGTACTGTATGATGCACATGTCAGAACCGATTCTTAGGGAAACACTGCCAAGCGGACCCCACTGAGTAGAAGGGGAAGGAGGACGAATGTGTGGGACAGACTTTCTGTCAGGCACACCGGTGTTATCCTTGACTCTTCTGTGTGTATATATCCCACCTGTGGGCAAGTCCTGTTGGCTTGACCTCCAAGGACGGATTCAGAATTTTCATTTCCCATCCCCTCCACTGTTATCACCCAGCCTCTACCTGTCTTTATCTGGATTATTACCATAGTCTCCACTGTGCTCCCTCATTCGATTATGCTGTTTTCTGAAAACGGCATCCCAAGAAATGTCAATTAGATCACCCCACTCCCCTGGTCCAATCCTCACATGCCTTCCCATTTCGCTGAGTGTAACAGACCCTTCACAACCCAGCCTCTGAGGGCTCACATTCCTAAGGCCATGCTGGCCTCCCTTCCTCAAGCACTCCACTCCCTCACCACCTGGACACACACTTGCACTTACTTTTCTCTCTCCCAGGGACGCTCTCCTCCCATATCTCCTCACCCCCTTGAGCTCTTGGTCCAGAGGCCAGCTTCTGGATTGAGGCTCCCTCTGGCCAGTTTATGGCAGGTGACAATACTCAACACCCCTCTCCTATGGACGTCCCATCCCTCCCCTCATTTACTGTCTCCAAAATACACTCATTTTACCAATGTGTTATCTTGACTGGAATGTAACCTTTTCAGAGCACGTATTTTTTCTAACTTGTGCACTGCTCCAGTATGGGTAATAATGCCAGGTTTTAGTAAATATTCACCAAGTAAAATTATTTAAGTTCTGGCTCTACTACGTATTAGTCATACATGTAAGTACGCTTAGATTAAAAAAAAATTGCATTTGATCAAATACAAATTATTTTCTCTTCCAGACCCTGAAGGGTTATAACTGCCAAATATGATAGTGGAATACCAAATATGATAATGGCCATTCTATGTGAGCACAACCAGTATCCCTGACCTAAATTTTTTGAGTGTGGGACATATGGCAGAAGCTATGTGGGGATGAAAAGTCCTCTAGTCCCTTGTGCATATAAGTAGCAAATGTATACTTAAGGGACTATTGATTATTCAGTGAATAGACATTGAGAACCTACTCTGTGTCAGAAATTTTGTCTAAATATTTGACAAAGTATTTAGTGATGGCTGCACTATTGTATACATTTACAGAAACTCACTGAATTGTACACTTTAAATAGGTGGGTTTTAGCATTTATCAATTTTGTCTCAGTTAATGTGTTGCAAAGAGAGGGAATAAAAGAGGTAACCTTAGAAAGTATGAAATGAAACAAAGTAGAAAACTAAGCATGTAGAAGACTTGGAAAATATAACTGGAAAACTATAAAAGGCAGTTTCTGGTATTCTCTTATCTGTACATTAAACCAGACACTTGGTTATCATTTTATTTGACATCTTGAATCCAGGATATAGAAAACCCTGCAATGGGTAATTTTATGTGTCAACTTGGATAGGCTATAATACCCAGGTATTCAGTCAAACACGACTCTAGGTGTTGCTGTGGAGGCATTTTGCAAATGTGGTTAATGTCTATTATCAACCAGCTTTAAGTAAATGTAAATAACTTTGATAATGTGAGCCTCATCCAACTGGCTGAAAGGTCTTAAGTGCGAAACAGAGGTTTCCCTACATGGAGATCAGAGCAGCTATAAAATTAGTAAGAGAATCATGCAAACAATATAAGATGACAACTTTATAAAGGTCAGACACATGTTGCTGTGAAAGCAAAAACTCAATCCCACGAGGGTGCAGATTCGTCTTCTTTTTGGTTATGGCATATGGCCAACATCTAGCATAATACGTGGGTTATGTTAGGGGCTCTGTAATCTCTTTGGATATAAATGAATGAGCTTGGATCCCAGTTCTATGACAGAAAATATAAATGAAACCATCAAAGTATGTTTGGAAGGAAAGTCGTGGAGAGCAGTCACCCCCTTCCAGAAAGATTGGCTCTGGAACTTTCTTACCTCTTCTCTCGTCAGCCCACAGCTCCTTTTCCTTTCAAATGAAAGCAACAGGATAATACTAATAATAATAAAAAAAAATACCAACTTGAGAACATTTAGAAATTTACAAATCCTTCTATATCTCTTATGACCATGGGCTCTGACCTGTGTCACAAAGCCTATTACCAGGTAAGCAGTCAATAAATACATTTCCTTTGACTATTAAAATTAATGAAGTGTTATCAAAAGTAATTCCAGCTGGGTGGTAGAGAAAAAAAAAATTAAAGCGACCAAAATAACTGCTGCTGAGGAAACATCCCAAATGAATAATCTGTTTCTTTTTCTGTTTATTCCCAAGAAAGAACAAGGCAAAAGAATTCTTGGTGTTTAAACATCTGATCACGAGTGTTACAGAGGAGAACTAAGACGTTCTCTGGGATTAGCAAGGCACAGGCATGGAGAGATAAAGCTCCACGCTGGTAGGAAACAGCAGTAAAGAATAGAAGCTACATGACCAGGGCTTTACTTCAAAGGAAACAAAGTGTGTACATGTTTAGGAGCCTGTAACTGAGTGATGAGGCCAGCCAGCCTTTATTTAAGGCTTTCACCTCGGAGGAAAACAATTTGTTTTTTCCCAAGGAGGAAGGAATGCTTTGATTAGTGCAGAAGTTGGTCAGAGCCTTTAGATGAGCACGTGGTCTCAAGTCTCAAATCCTCCTTGGGAGGGGCTGTCCTTGAATGAGTTAAATAAAGACTCCAGATGGATTAGAAAGGGAGTCAGCATTTAGCATCTCCTGGAGACAGACCCTGGGTTTAACAGGTTCTTCTATGGCCTTTTAATGGATGAAGAAGTAAGATAAATTATTAAAATGATCTTTCAATTAAGTGAAACCACAATCCCAAACCAGATATGTATGTTTCAAAGCTCATATTTTAGACCTTTCCACTACACTAACATTTAAGATGTTTTCATTATGATATTAACAACTAATTTAAAATTTTTCATCACAGACAATAGGAAGGGGTGTGTGTGTGTGTGTGTGTGTGTGTGTGTGTGTGTGTGAATTACAATCCAGAAGTAGCTATCATTCTAATCTGAAAGCCACATGCCAGAGGCGGTCATGAACTTTCTATCAGACAGGCTGCAGCCATTCCAGAGACGGCTACTTTAGGATTTCTCCTACCTATTCCTCTCATCGACTTACTAAATGCCAAATTGGGTTTTCTTTGGTGAAATTAGTGCTTTGTTAATCAGTATAAATGTTAGATAAACGTTAGGAAAGATATCTCAGTGGTGAAATTAAAGATGTTAAGTTTATGAAGCTTGACAAACCATCTTTCACAGACACCTACAGCCTGTGCGAAGATGGCATAAGACAAGGGCACCTGTGACCTGAAGCCTTGGGGATGGTTCTGGAGTCTGGATTGCTTAACGATCCTGTGCCAGCCATCAACTTAGGAGCCTTTCTATGGCTTGCCACTGGCTGGGTGTAGCTGAATCCCGCTTCTAGAATACTGCTAAAGTTGCCCAGAGAGAACATTTTTTTTCAAGGTGTAGCAAGTCAGAGAGCTAGGACTTCACTGAACTCACAGAAGAGTTGGCATTAACTGCGTTCGTTTTTCCAGCTTGCTAATAAAAATGCTCATTCGATACATGTCTGTATGGGCACCAAACTGTGTCCTGTGACTTCCTGTTACTGTTCTATGGTGGCTAAGCTATACAAGAGTAGCGAATTCTCACTTATCTCACTTTCCGGTGACTGATGTTGTCTTTCAGAAGAATTTGAAAGATGTGCATGAGAATTGGCTAAGGTTGATCTCTAATTCTGTTCCTCAAGATCATTTGTGGAAATGAGAAAAAAGTTGAAGCTTAGAATTCTTTTTTTTCCCCCAGCATTCTGCATTGAGTTCTCGGAGAGGGGGCCAAGAATTCAGAAATGTAACAAGTTCCTCTGGTGCTTCTCATATACTTCAAGGATTGAGCTAAAGAACATATAACCAAAGATGTGTCATGATCATTTGCTAATAGCATTTCCCAGAGGCAGACCAAAGGCCCAAGAGGGAGGAAATATGCTCCTGACCACTGGGGTTGAAAACCAAAATCTGTAAAGCAAGAGGAAACAGCACACTATAAAGCCCTCGTAGCTCATAAACGTTGTACCTTAAAATTGTTGGTTGCAGCTCTTAAGCTTCCCATCTAGATGGAAAGAGATCAAAACTCTGCTCTGACCTTAGGCTTTCGGCATGCTCATCCACGGCCAAAGATATTCCACTGTCATTTGGATGGGTAGGGATTATCAATAGCTTTCCAACTGACTACTGTGATCCATTTTCTATGTCAGCAATGGAAACTGTTGGCCAAAAGCCCATCAAATTAAATATGTTTTTGCAGGAAAACCAGTTGGGGTGTTGGGCTGCTTTTTTGCACATCAGTAAGCCCTAGTTTATTCCCTCATAAAACATCATGTCTGATTTTCACCCATTCATCAAGTATTTATTGAGAGCCTTTTTGAAAACGTAGTTTGAACTTCCAGTGAACACAGTGGAATATTCAAGAAAGAGAGCTCTAGGTCAGGTCTTTTGTCTCTGACTTGTCACCCTTCATTGTATCATGATGTATAGGGAGAAACACCCTGCTACAGGAGTCCGAGGTCTGGAGTTCCCTTGCTGACCACACACGCAGTGGCAGGTCAGTAGAGCTCTGTGGGCTTCTATTTTTTCTTTTCTTTTCTTATTTTTTAATGTTTACTTATTTTTGAGAGAGAGAGACAGAGTGTGAGTGAGGGTGGGGCAAAGAGAGAGGGAGACATAGAATCCGAAGCAGGCTCCAGGCTCTGAGCTGTCAGCACAGAGCCCGATGTGGGGCTCAAACTCACAAACCTGATCATGACCTGATCATGACCTGAGCCAAAGTCGGATGCTTAGCCGACTGAGCCAACCAGGTGCCCCTTCTATTTCTTCTTTTAAACAACTGGAAGTGGAGTGCTTGCCTTGCTTATTTTTCTAAATTTACCAATTCATTCATATTTATTGGTCATCTAAATGCCAGGAATTTTTCTAAGGCCTTAGAGGATACAACAAGGAATAAGATATACAAGATAACTGCTCTCAAATAGGCTTATTCTAATAATAGAAAAATATATAAATATAGTGATATATAAGTATTTAAATAAATACATGTGATTATTAATAAATATATTTTCAGAGGCAGATATATGTACACCTATGTTTTTTAAAGTTTAACAAAGCCTCTTCTAAGAAAGCAATTTTTCAGATCTCATATTGAGTGATTTAGGATGAGGAGACAATAATGTAGTGAAAGATATATTGATTTAAACAAAACACCTAACATTTTAATAAAAAGATGTCCCCACATTTCATTAATGATTAAAAAAATCTGTCAGAATACAGTTTTCAAATTAAAAAAATATTCCCAGGCCCATGCTACACTTTTTCACATATATTAGGATTGACTGTTTTAAGAGAACCTTCTTTTTTACTAATTTTTTCACTGCTTAAGAGCCAAGGTATGTGTAATAACATGGCTTTCCTATAAGTCAACCTGCGGTCAGCAGCCTCTAAGATGTTCTCATTACACGTCTCCTCACGTAACCCCCTACCTTTAAGGGTAGGCTGGATCGAATGATTCACTTCTAACAAACCGTGTATAACAGAAGTGATGGCATGTCACTTCCAAGACTAGCTTAGAAAAAAACTTCAGCTTCCATCTTGGAAACTTTCTTTTTTACTGGCTTTCCCCTCCTCTCTTGGCTTAAGGAAGACCAGCCCCCCAAAATCAGAGACATGTGGAGAAGAACCAAGGTGCCCCAGACAACAACCAGCACCAACTGTCACCCTAGTGAGTGTACCTTCCTGGAAACACTCTCGAACCCAGTCAGGGCTTGGAATGATGCAGTCACAGACAGGCACTTGGGTATAATAACCTCATGAGGGACTGTGAGTCAAAATCAGCCTGCTAAACTATTCCTGAATTCATGATCTAGAGTAATTGTGAGACAATGTTGTTTTAAGGCACTAAGTTTTGGAGTAAGTAATTACACGGTAATAGGTGACTAATACATACCCCAAGGACCTGATTCTTGAAGATAGTATTATGAGAATGAATGGACTCAGAATCTCATGCTTTACAGTTTGAATATTTGAATTAAACTAGAAGAATATGGTGACATCATGACATCATATGAATACCTTTATCATGAAGAAGCATAAATTTGCCACTCGCATTTCAGGTCACAGAATAAGAGTTTGGTCTTCTTCCTGAGATCTGCTGAGTCTACTGAATCAACTATAAATACTTCATAATCGAACTTCACTGAAACTCTAACAGCGTATTCGTTAACCAATAAAAAATGGTGGTCTTACCTCCAAAAAAGTACTTCTCGCCGGTTTTAACTTGAAGAGGACTGTTAGTTCGAACTGCTGAGGCCTCATCTCCATCAATGGTGAGAACAGCAAAATTTTCCTTGGCTAGGAAACGAACCTCATGCCACTGTCCATCATTCAACCCAGAACCTGTTAAGGAAAACAGTAAATTTATTTTCTAAAGATTGTACAGTTTAAAACAACCTTCAATATCAACAAGGTCAGATTTTACCTTTTTTACTGGTAAAAATTTATATATTTTCATCTAGAAAAATTCTGGGCTATTTGCAACTGATATCATGCTTCTTTAATATCATAAGGGATTTCATCCTCCATTGGAAAGATAAGGCAAAACAACCAATCAGTAGGAAAATAATTATTCATGTGCCATTGGTAGCTGGGAAAGCGAATGGGGTAAACAAAGCTGTTTGGGAGGTGATGATGAACTATGAAAAAAAATTTTTTGACATTTATTTATTTTTGACAGAGACAGAGCACAGGTGGGGAAGGGGCAGAGGGAAGGAGACACAGAATCTGAAACAGGATCTGAGTTCTCAGCACAGAGCCCGACACAGGGCTCAAACTCACAAACCGTGAGATTATGACCTGAGTCGAAGTCAGACACTTAACTGACTGAGCCACCCAGGTGCCCCAGAACTATTTTAACTTACTTATTTTATGATTAGGTTTACCAGAAGCCACTCTCAGGTAAGAAAATGGGCTTATAACTTTTATCTAAGTCTCTTTCTGTTTTTAAGAACTTTTTTTGTGCTATTATTTTCTCTCAATAACCACATCTGACAAGTAGATATACATAGTTTATAGAAATGAAGGACTAAAAACATACGTGAATATGTGCTAATTAACCACTAATAAACATGAGAAATAATACCAGGGTTGTCTGGTCATTTATAAATAAAGTTTCTTTATAATGAATTAGGTTACATTTAAACAACAACAACAAAAACCCAACAAAAATAAATTAACAGCTCCAACCCTAACAACCACGTTCCATTGTTGCTTCGTACAAGGATCTTGGGAAACAAACATTCTTCTAAGCTCTCCATTAGACAGACAATGACTTGAAGGTTTTGTTTAGTTTGTGTTCATGTTACAAAGAATAATTAGAAAATTAAGGCGTAGACAAAGGAGATAAGCCACTGGACGTAAGCATCTGGAAAGAATTTATGAAACACGCAGAGAGACAGAAAGAAGTCTAAGAGGGTCAGAGTGACTTTCTTTCAACCTGGCCTAGGCTATTACGGCAAAGGAAGGGATTTTGGTCCAGTGTACTCCAGACAGAATACTTTAGCATACACAGGAAGAAGTTACTTGGAAGATACACTGCAGATTCACAAAAGGCAGAGAGGCCTAGCAGGTAGAAGCATCTAAGAATGAAGTCAACCAGGGCACAGATGACGGCTCCCAGCCTCTGATCAGAGGTTTACAAATCAGGTTAGGGGCCTTCGCTGGCCTGCTGCCATCTGTTTTTGTGGGGTCTGAGAGCTGAAAACAGTTCTCACAACTTTAAAGAGGTGAAAATGCATAAAAGGAGTAATAATAAATTACATGGGAAAATGATACAAAATTGAAATTTTAGGGCCCACACACAGTTTTGTTGTAATACAGGCAGGCTCGTTTGTTTACATACGGTCTTGATTTACAAAGACAGAGCCAAGTAGCTGCTGCAGAGACTTGTTAGTCACTCACAAAGCCTAAACTATTTACTGCATGGCCCTCTACAGAAAAAGCATAAACTGGTGGTTGGCTTATGCTATTAAAACAAAACCCCATTTTAAATTTTTTTTTTTAACGTTTATTTATTTTTGAGACAGAGAGACAGAGCATGAACGGAGGAGGGGCAGAGAGAGAGGGAGACACAGAATCGGAAACAGGCTCCAGGCTCCGAGCCATCAGCCCAGAGCCCGACGCAGGGCTCGAACTCACGGACGGACCGCGAGATCGTGACCTGAGCTGAAGTCAGACGCTTAACCGACTGAGCCACCCAGGCGCCCCCCCAAAATCCCATTTTAATGAAAAAAATTAAAGTCTGTTGGAGCTTCTAAGATGGTCACATGTATGTAACATTTATTGGTGTTATACTGATAAATATCATGACAAATACCCACACTGCAGGTATTTCTTTTTAGGATTAAAAACATTTTTTTAATGTTTATTTATTTATTTATTTATTTATTTTTTTTTTTGAGAGGGAGGGAGACAGAGCACGAGCAGGGGAGGGGCAGAGAGAGAAGGAAACACAGAATCCGAAGCAGACTTCAGTCTCCAAGCCGTCAGCACAGAGCCCAACCCGCAGCTCGAACTCCCAAACTGCGAGATCATGACCTGAACCAAAGTCAGATGCTTAACCGACTGAGCCACCCGGGAGCCCCGTTAGGATTCTTAAATTTTAATTTAGTAACACATATTGAGCACATTTTATTTCAGTGGAGGAAAAGAGAAAATCTTGGCTTTAAAGTAATTAATACTGAATAACTTCCAAGTTATGAAATGCATAATATGCATATATTTTTTTTTGTACTGTGAAATTACTATGTAAATGTAAAGTCTTATTCTAAAATTAAAACCAGCTAGCTGTCAGACAAGTGGTAGTGTTTACTGAAATATTTCCTTCTCCAGTAGGTACACTCGGGGTTCTCCCACAGAACAGATGAACACAACACTAACATTTTTCTTTAGAGTACAAAACTGGGCCTCGTGCTGATTAACCGTAGAAGCGCATGGTTTTGATTCTGGCTTTTGTTTTTGCCTGTATAACGTGATGAGCTCTGCTCTGAAACGCAATTTTGGCGCACGGATCCCGAGGACATCAATGCTACAAAAATGTCCAGTCTCACAATTTAATTCTAAATAATCACACATTCAGAAAAAGTCACATAGGAAACACCATTAGCTGACAGATCTTCCTGTTCTAAACAGTAGGGCAGACTTGCCTTTCTAAAAATTCCTTTGAACATCTCTTCATCCTACAATTAATTTGCAAACGGACATCATCAGCTTAATTGTTCACAACAAAAGGTCTCTTATTTCAATCAGAGAAAAATTAAAAGGTTACTTTATTTTTTTCAAGAAACAAATACTAGAGGAATTAAAACTTAGATAAAAGCAGTCTGTTGATAGCAGCCACTGCTGCATTTCAGTCTACACTGTGATTTCTATTCATTTCAATTCCAATTATCATTTTGAATTTTTCATCTTCAAGAGGTACGCCTTAGCAATCTATGATAGGAATGGGTTCCCAGATACGAAGTTCAATCCTTCCATGGGAAAAAAGGATGATCCACTCACCCAAAAGAAAATATGCTGCTTTTTAAAAACTTTCTTCAGACACATGTTATAAAATATAATGGTGGGAAGTCTTTTTTTCTAGAGCAGAGTCTAATTGCGTTATTTCTGTGTAGGGAAGTATTTAAAGATACAGCGTTCTAAGTTCTATAGGCTACTCACTTTGACAAGTACTTGCGTTTGATTTGTTTATAATTCGCACAAGATGTTTTAGAAATTAGTATTTAGAACTGCCTCAGGTAAATAGGCAAGAGAACTGAATTTAACACAGTGTAAGCATCCCATAGTTAATCAATGGCAGAACTTAGAACTGAAACTCCCATCTGGTTGCAGAGGCTCAACTCTTAACAAACAACAAACAGAAACAAACCAGACAACAACAAAACAGCTTATAAAACCTCTGTGCATCCACCATCAGAACTCTTATACTATGCACACACACACAACACACACACACACACAAATCCGAAGCAGACTCTGGTTTGCCACCGCACCTGAGGATGTCCTTGTCCCATGCACCATTAGGATATTATATGACTGACACATCACCCAGTTTCCTTTGCCAACTTTCAAGCATGTGCAGCATCAGATTTTTGTGACACTGCAATACCCTACATGTCTTTTAGTATTTTCCTGCATCCTTACAATTGTATTTAGAATCAAAATTTTATATTAAAAGTATGAGTGCAAATACTCATTTTCTCCAAGGCCTATTAGAATAAGCCCACGAGTGTTCATTTAAGCCATTTCCATACTTAGTGAAACTCTGAGCAAAGGGAACTTTGTGTTCACTCTTTTTACGTTATAAGCCCTAAAATTAAAATACGTGACCTCTCCTGCAAACTTTCTCCAATTTATTTTTTACCTTTATCATTTCCTGGACCATCTGTGACTTGGAGGGCTCAGTACTGAATGAGTTTTGCTTCAGAAAAAGCTATAAGGAACGGCGTCTTTAAGGTATTTTTTTTTAAATAAACAATTTTGTTTGGCAAATTTTAATTCATATGAAATGGAACATTAATTAAACTTAAGAGCCTTTGGAATTCAATATACGAAATTCACTTAGACCACCACGGTCGATCAGCTCATTGTTGTAAGACAGGTACTTGCAATAAATATCAGTACATTTATTCAGAGAAAAAAGTATCATCATCTCAAGCGTTATTACAAGTTTGTGAGTCATAAACAACAAAGACCAAATTAAAACACAGGATTAAAGCAGCCCTTTTATGTGCTGTTAAAGACATGCTATTCCTCCACTCTCTGTGCTAGAGTCAATGAATGAAGGAACATTCCAGGAAACGGAGAAACTCACCGGAGACCCATACTCCTGGAGGCAGGGGTCCTGGTGTCTGCACAGTGGCTCGGGACCAGACCAAAATGGAAAGGATGCCGGTCACTGATACTTAGAAAAGAGACCCCTGGCTCATATGGCTAACACCTCCTGAGACACAGCAAGACAGCAGAAGGACAGAAGGCAGCATGAGGATTAGGAGGATTAGGAGGACTGATCCCGGAGCCAAGCTGCCTGCATTTCTCTGGCCCTCTGCCAGCCTGGGCACTTTACGCAACCACCCTGTGCCTCAGGCTTCTCTTCTCTAAAATGAAAATAACACTATCCACTTCACAGATTTGTTTTGAGGAGGAGATTAATTAGCATTTCTATAGCATTAAAACAATGCTTGGCACCTAGGAAGCAGTATATTTATATCCATATCACTATACCAAAAATTTTTTGGGGGGGCGCCCGGGTGGCGCAGTCGGGTTAAGCGTCTAACTTCAGCTCAGGTCATGATCTCACGGTCTGTGAGTTTGAGCCCCGCACTAGGCTCTGTGCTGACAGGTCAGGGCCTGGAGCCTGCTTCGGATTCTGTGTCTCCCCCTCTCTCTGCCCCCTCCCCTGCTCACACTCTGTCTCTCTCTCTCTCTCTCAAAAATAAACAAACATTAAAAAAAAAGGTTTTTTTGTTAAATTTTTAAGTTTTGATTAGTCCCATTTTATAGAGAATGAAGCTAAGACTTAAATTTATTATTTTGGGAGGAGTTATGACCTCACAATTACAAATACTGGTGTAGTTATTAAGTAAACCCTCTAGACAAGATGAATAGAGTAAGTCTTAATGTGGAAATCATAGACATACACATACAAGACCACTAAAAAGAAGTGTGTCCTAGCATTATGCTAATGGGCACTTGGAGCTTAGAAAAATATGTCAGTGACAACATTAGATGTACAGAAATTCCTGGGTACAAATAACTTAGAGGTGATGGTGACTTGTTCTGCAAAAAGGTATTCGATGACTCACAAAGTTAGGACACAGACACTGATACCAAAGCTGCATATGAAGAAATCAGAACAAAATTATATCCACAAACTGAGTGGAAAATAAGCTTCCTACATTATTTATGTATGTAATTTTAAGAACACGTAATAATTACGTAAATATTACACACACATTCACTTACAGTACTAAGAGCTTTTTCACACAAGTTAGTTAAAAGGCTGTCTTAATCATCTTGTTGAAAAAATGGGGGACCGCCCTCTATTTGGATCATATTCTATTCAGGCACACATGGACCAAGCCCTGTAAGAGGCTGAGAGAGGATGAGAGCCCAGGACTGTCTGACTCAAGGACCCTCCCGCAGAGGGCCAGAAGCACATGATACACACAGCAGCCATTCGGAAGTCAGACCATCTGGGCACAAATCTCATTTCCGCCCACCTACTGTAGTCAGACCTTGTGCTTCAATCCCCTTACCTATTAAAGAGGACTAACACAAGTGTGTACCTCATAGGGTTGTCCTGACGATCCTGTGAATCCATTATCACGTAGGACAGTGCCTGATACATAGTTAGCACGGGGTACATAACTACTCTTTCTTACTCAGCCAGCCCAGCTCTCCAACTATCAACTTGGGTTGTTAATTCTCTAAGTGTTCATTACCATGAAAGGATTAAAATTTGGTTTTCTTTGTGAACAAATCCCCTCCTCCCCCCCAAATAAAATCCAATCATGCAATATCAGTGGTGAGGAATTTGGGAATTTGGCAAAGTCACTGATTGTATCTCTTATTAATATCAGAGTCAACAACTTTCAAGCTAATTTAAGCCAATTTTGAGCTATATAATAAATCGGTCTTATTCTTTCATAATTACAGGTCTTCTTTCTCCTCCCCAAATTATGTATGTGTCTTAACTAGATTATTCAATAGATATGGTTCTGAATGTCTGTGACATACTCCTCAAAATTAAATGGAATTCCAAGCAAGGACTTCCCATGGTGACTAACTTTGAGAAAACCGATAAAAATGGGAGTACATATTTTCCAAAGTTTTTGTGTTTTAAAAATATACCTTACTGCAACATTTTTTATGTAACTTTACACTTAATGATTATTTGATAGTATTTTATAAGAGCTATCTCCAGTTATTAATTCATAGCAATAAAAACTTTTCAACTACATATTCTAAAAGAAAATGGATCTTTTTACCAAGAGTTGTTTTTTTTTAAATTATTTTAATGTTGATTTTTGACAGAGAAAAGGAAAGAGAGTGCGAGCAAGGGAGGGACAGAGAAAGAGGGAGACACAGAGTCTGAAGCAGGCTCCAGGCTCTGAGCTGTCAGCACAGAGCCGGATGCGGGGCTCGATCCCATGAATTGTGAGATCATGACCTGAGCCAAAGTTGGATGCTTAACCGACTGAGCCACCCAGGTGCCCCTATACAGAGAGTTTTTAACCTAAAACTAACATCTTTGAAACCCCATTCCAGTTTCTGGTCTTAATTTTTTTTTTTCCATAAGATAACTAAATTGCTGTATAATATTTTCTCTAACATTTCCCTAACTTATAATTGTTGGAAACACTTGTTTTGGAAGTAAATGCAGAATGTTAATGAAGCACATTCTATCTAGGCTGTCTTTCTAATGGTATTATTTTTAAAGTAAGGCTCTTGAGGTGGTTGTGCTGATTGAACAAGAAGAAACAGATGTTCCTCTTATTAGAGACAAGAAGAAAAGACGAGTTTAATGAATATTGAAAAAAAGAAGGCATTTAAAATATAGTAGCAATCCACCATGCAACATCTGTTTGAAAGGGCTTCAAATAAAATTACAGCGACTAGAATTTGAAGGCTTTTGCTCAATATTCAATATTCTGGGAAAAATCTCCTAGGATATGAATCCATCTTTAGGCCATTGCAATGTTCCAATGTGCTACTGATAGATCCCGTAACTTCTCAGTTACCTATTTATGCAATAAAAAGAGAAAAAAAGAAGAAGGTGGTATTTCTATATAAATGTACCATGCACTCTTTCTTATATTATCTGTAAATTCCGTATCATAAGGAACTTGACACCATTTAGTCTTGCTCGTTGGTATGTGCCATATTCCAAACCACATTATAAATAGGATTACTTGCGGTCAGATAGAACACGAAATAAGGTGCTCGGGCAGGCCGAAAATTCCTTCGTCTTCCTAAGTTGAAGGAACTGTCAAAGGCTTTCTTCTACAGGTATGGACTTAAAGGCCACTTTGAAACAGGTCTTCGTCTTGAAAGAGCCACTTGATGAATGGAATCTTTAAGGTAGATAAATAAGTACATAGAGCACATTGCATGACATTTTTTAATCGCTGGGTTGCTAGTTATCAGAGAAATTAAAACCGCAATGACATATAATTTTCTACCCACTTCAGGGGCTAAAAACTAAAAGAACTAGCTCGCTAAGATCAGGATCAATTTGAACCGTTATACATTGTTAGCGGGATATAAAGTTGCACAACCCTTCGAACAATTCTTTGGCAGCTCCGCGGCGTTTTGTTTTTTAACCAAGTTAAACGCACGTTAATCCTATCACCCAACAATTCCCCTCCTAAATATTTACTCACCCTAATCAAAATATATGTTGCAAAAATACTCGCACAGAAATGTTTTGGCAGCTTTATCAGAGGCCTACGCTGAAAATAATTGCATATTCAAACAAGGAGATGCTAAGTAATAAAAAAGAATCAACTGGTGGTACATTTTTTGGCCTGAAAGAATGTAGATGAAAAAAAAAAGGGATTCGTGAAGTGTCATTTTTTGCAAGTTTACGTATTTATTTTGAGAGCGAGTGAGCGAGCGAGTGCACGAGTGAGCGAGTGAGCAGGGGAGGGGCAGAGAGAGAGGGAGAGAGAGAACCCCAAGCAGCCTCCATACTGTCAGCACAGAGCTCGACGTGGGGCTCCATCTCACAAACACGAGATCGTGACCTGAGCTGAAGTCGGACGCTTCACTGACTGAGCCACCCAGGTGCCCCAACACTGAATGAATCCTTAAGTATTACATTTCAGAACAGTAAAACTAACCTATGGTGATAGAAATCAAGACAGCAGATGCCTACGAGAGAGGGGAGCAGGTGGGAATGGACGGTAGGTTCAGAAAGAAACTGAGGTAACGAACACATTCCATATCTCAACTGGAGGTTGGGCACCTATGTATAAATATCAGAATCCACTGAATTGTATGTCTAAGATCTGTGCATTTTACACACAGATGATCCCCATTCACGGATTCAGTATTTGTGAAGCACCTACTTGTTAATATTTACCGCTAACCCCAAGTCAATACGTGTGGTATTTTGGTCATTCACGGACTGGCGCATGCACAGATGGAGGGGAAAATGGAACCATCCAGTCCAAGTTCCCAGCTGAAACCCAAAAAGGCAGCGTTCTGCCTCCTTGGTTCAGCTGTCATCCTGCGACCAACTGTTCTTTCTACTGCATATTTAATAACACATTTCCTGCAGTTTGGGGTTTTCAGTTGTGTGTTGCTATTTAAAATGGTCCCTGATGGGTGAAAGACGTGAGAAGGATTAAAAAGGACACTTATCACGATGAATACCGAGTAATGTATAGAAGTATTGAATCACTATATTACACACACACACACATACACCCCAATAAATAAATAAATAGCCCCCGAATATAGTGAAGTGCTGTTTAGCATTCCTAACTGCAAGAAAAGTATGCATGTTAGAGAAGTTTCTTTCAGGTACAGGTTAAAATGCTGTTGGTTGTGAGTTCAATGTTAATGAATCAATTATATGCATTAAACAAGAGAAGTTTAAAAAGAAACACACAAAAGCAAGGTTAGGCACTGATCAGTTGATGCAAATGTTGTGACCAGAGGCTTGCAGGAATCTAACCCCGTATTTCTTGGAGGAGCAATAATTCAGTATTCACTAATCTAGTGTTGGCTGTGACTAGAGAGAACGTAACTACCATGAATAATAAAGAAAACAACTGTATGTAATTTCTCCTTCAAAAATATTTAAACATTTTTAAAAAGAATTGAAGTAATGGTGATACTCATTTTTAAGATCAAATGAATTTTATTTGAGGCCTGTTTTTTGCTTTGTTTTCTGAATTATCAAACGAGAAAACTAATGTATCAGATGCCATTATTTGCTCTTAAACAAGAAAAACCCAACTGGACTATATTACTTTGAATATACTACTATTGAACTTTTAGAGGCCAATACTTTAGAATGTTAAAGAATTAAGTAACTCCAACACTACATTTTCATGTAAAAATCTCTAATAACTGTCTTAACCATTATTGATTCCCAGCCAAAAGCCAAATATCATTATACTTCAAAATATCTTATTCAAAGCTTTATGATTATTCTTTGGTCACTTTTCTCTTGAGATAATCTTCCAAAGAAAGTAACTTTATTAGGACTATGGCTATGCAAACACTCAATTTCAATAAATATTATCAATCCAGGACTCTGTACTAATTCTGACAGATCTATTCATTCATTCATCCCTTCATTCATTCATTCCAGTATTTGATCCTGCCTTGAATATAAAATGTAACACAAGTTGCATTGAGTAAGAAGTTACTGCTAATTTCAAAGAGGGTTCCAAATCATAAGACTTCTGATTAAAGTACACATAGAGAGAAGGCCAAAGGTACATGTCACAGAGCAGTGAAGAGTCTATGTGTCATTCACGCATGGATTCAAATGTAAGCCACACTCCCCAATTCATCTATAAATATATACAGTACTTACTATTTCCCAAGCACTATGTTAGCATTAAGATATAGAAATAAGTCAGTCAGAAATGGTCTCTGCTGTAGAAAACTCTAGCTATTTTATTTTGAGGAAATTACTAAGCCTCTCTGCAACTTGGTTTCCTTATTTTTAGAGGAAGATGTAATACTGTGTCAGAGAGTTGCTCTAAATGACTCATGAGCTATAGGGTGTGTGAGTCACCTGATACTATCAATAGCTAGTAGCAGCTTTTATTTTATCACTATTATTTTTGTTATACGTGTACAAAGACAAATACGTGTATGTATATAAAGAGAAGGTACTTTCAAGGTTTTACAAAAGGCATGTATCACATTTTGTAGGTTGTACATATATCTGCATATGGTAGATAAAGACATTATTGAGAAGTGGTGTTTTATATGAGTTTGGGGTCATAAGGAAAAGGTTTTTATAAATGTTTTCCATCTATAAAACAAGATGTACTAAAGAAACAGGAACTCAGAAAAGTAGACTGGAGGGAAAAAAGATGCAGATCACCAAGAGACATAACATTTAACATGGGGTGTATCTTATTCTAGTTTTGACCATAAATAACGGCAAATAATGCAGATTACTTTGATGCTACGACGGAAGAAGGGTGAAAAGTATAATAGGACAAGATGATGACAATCATCATCTCCTAAATTCTCTGATTTCTCTTAATGGGGGAAATTCGGCAGTCTTGTCTCTTTAGCCTAACTTTCCTGAATTTAAGGAGAATAACATGGAGATTCACCTCCACCAGCTTAAGCTCTCCTAGAGCTCTACTCCAAAGAGTCATGTTCACTCATTTGTGGATCTCCTCCCATGTGACTGGCATTGTTTGAGACACCAGGATGTACCAGTGAAGAAGACAGACAAGGTCCTGCCCTTATGGATCCTCTATTCTTGTGTGCACAGGCAGACCATAGGCAGTAACTAACAGAGCTAAATGCAGTTTCAGGTATGATAAAGGCTATAACGGAAATAAAATGGATGCCGTGATGGAGAGATTTGTGGGACTAGATAAGACTGTTTGATAAGAAGAGAATCCTCTGAGAAGGGGACAGCAAATTTGGAACCTGAAGGTGAAGAGGCCAGTCATGTGATGATTTGAGGCAAAAGCCACGAGGGAAAACATGCCTGGTGTGTTAAGAGACCCAGACCCTAAAGTGACTACAGTGGTGAGGGTACAGTGGTTAGGGCAGAATTGAAGAAATGAGAGCAAACAGACAGGCAAGTGAGGGCTTTGTGAGTTCTAATTAGAACATGAAATATTAAGTGTGACAGAAAACCTTTGCTATGTTTTATGTGGAAAGTGCCATGATGATGTTTCCACTTAAAGGGTATACTCTAGCTACTGTAAGGTGAATGCGTTTAGGGAGGCAAGAGTGACCTCTTAGAAGGCCTGAGATGTGGACAGAAGTTAGCGTTAGAGAAAAGCGGTCAGATTTGTCATATAGTTTGGGATACCATTGATGGGTCTTACTTGTTAATTGGTTATCAAAAGTTTGAGACAGATGAAGATTTGTGACTTCAACAATGGAGTGGAAGTGAATGTAATTTAAATAATGGGATTCTGGGGAGGGGAGATGTTGCATTAGACATGTAAGGGGACATCCATTTGACATGGAAGTAGAGATGTCAGGCAAGTACTTGCATATTAGGGTCTGGAGCTCAAGAAAGAATTAGGTCTGGAATTAGAATTTGATGTCGGAAGCTTAAGTCATGAGCCTAGATAAGACTATGTAGAGAGAACACGGAGATAAAGAAGAGGGTTTAGTCTGGGTCTTGGAGGGCTCTGAACTCAGGAGTTGCAAAGAGGGTGAGAGGCCAGTAAACAAGACTGAGAAAGAGTAGCCAGTAAAATTGGAAAGAAACCAGGAGAATGTGGTATGAAGGGAGAGAGATTGTTTCAAGAAGGAACAAGAAGGATTGTGTCAAGGAAGGAACGAATGCTTCAAGAAGTGTTTCTAAGCTGTCGAGTAAAACAATGACACAAAGGGGACACTAGATTTGGGAATAACAGAGTTCAACAATAACCGGAATGGGGTGAGGCTGACATGGCAGGGGAGGGGGGCAACGAGGGACAGTATAGGGTCCCTGAATAGTTTTGCTATATAGGAGGAGATTTCTGAATAGTGGTCTGTGTTGAAAGTCTGAAGAACATTATAAATCCTGTCCTAGGAAAAATCCTTATTCATATACCGAAAATTTGCTTATAATTTCAGGGGTTTAGTTTCTATCTCAGGTTAAGAACCTGATTTGTATGATCCACCATCATTTACTTGCATCACTGACTTTATTGGGCAATGAAAATACTATCAATTCATTTATGCTTTTCAGATTCAATACTTTTCTTACATTCTAGTGTTTCCATTTAATGACTTACTGGTTATATTTTTTGTTCCTTAAATTATAATTAAAAATTATTTTTTAATGTTTATTTCTGAGAGAGAGAGACAGAGTGAGAGCAGGAGAGGGGCAGAGAGAGAGGGAGACACAGAATGTGAAGCAGGCTCCAGGCTCCGAGCTGTCAACACAGAGCCCAACGCGGGCTCGAACCCACGAACCGTGAGATTATGACCTGAGTCGAAGTTGGACACTTAACTGACTGAGCCACCCAGGCACCCCTCCTTAAGTTATTTTTAATAAATATGCCAGTTAATTGGTTTTAAACTTAAATATTCATTTTTATCTCTTATACTATTTTGTGTATGCCTTAAATAGACCGTTGTAGTCGTCAAATGATGACTGCACCATTTTGGGGAAATAAGTTATCATTATTATTATTACAATTTATTTCTTAAATCTAAATTGACTAAGTTGTATCTAGTCCTTTATCTTCCACATTTGCCCCAGATAAATTGCAATTTCCTACAATTTCCTCTAAAGGCACAAAATCATCCTTGTTTATAGGAAACTGACACTGTCCAAATGGCAAGGACATTCAAATCAATTCCTCTTTCTCCGAGGGCTTTCCTACTGGAGACACTGTTCTTTAATAGAAGAATAAATACGATGATGCTGGGCCCCAAGAAGCTTGCCTTATTGTGACCCCCAGTGAGATTTAAATATCTTTACATGTATTTTTATACTTTCTACGAAACATTTCCCTAGATCTTATAAAGCTAGAGTTGTATGGAACAGGAGAAAATAAATGAAAATTAAGCAGGGAAGGCAGAGTGCAGCGGAGGTGGTTTTGGTAGCCCCCTGGCAATCGCTCTTTAAAAAGAGGTGCTCTTCAGTGTAGGCGTTTTCTTGTTCTCCACAGCCTACCAGAACGTGCTGTTCAAGGTCTGTTGACCCTTACCTTCCCGGTTGGCATGGCCCTACTAGAGAGGTGAATATCAGAATGATTACAGGGTACATCTGTCACCTATCTCTTCCGTGCCCCAAAGGCATACAATTGCTGTCCTTTGTGCACATTAAGGAGAAAATGGAGCTACCTGATGCTATTGGTTAATGACTGTTTCCTTACCGTCACGTCAGCATTATTGAAGGAATGCAAAAGAGTACCTTCAAAAAAGAATAGGAGACTGTCAATGAAGATAATAATGGCAATTTCGCCTGGGTTAGTCTGTGAACCCATGTTCTCATCTTTTCTACTTTTTGATAGTACAACAAATAAAAAGCTGAAAATTAACATTGCCAGAATTCAAGATTGGTTTCCTTTAGCACTACATAGAATCACAAAATTCTCTCCTTCCTTCTAAATATTTTTCCTAAATATGTTGGTTTTATAATAATCACAGAGGACTGTGAATTTAAGTGGGCTTTGCTTAAAATAAAGCCTTTTTATATCTATGTATCCTGGGTGATCCAGGGAGAGAACTGTTTTTAAGATAAAGAGGTTATCCAGCCACACAGAGGCTCAGAAATTCCTGAGTTCAGAGAATAATCATGATCAGATTCCTGGCATGAGACAGACATCTTAAAATATTATGTTCAGGTATAATCCTTTATAATTTGAATATGAATCATTATTTTTAAATTGCATCATAAAATGAATAATAAAACCACCGTTTCTCATTTCAAGTAATTCCGTATTATCCCCCCTTAACTGTTTTTATACTTGTCACTGAATAATTTTCCATCCTTTATCAAAGACTAATGTACCTAGGCCATAGACATAGGCAAAAATACAGTCCCTACCCTTTACAAGTAGTTATTTTTCTGCCAAAATCTCTACTGCTTGTTTTACTACATGATTCCTAGCGTGAGAGGCAGCCTCTGTGCATTTCAGCTCAATGGTGTTTCCTCCAACTGGACTACTAATGAGCACTGAAGCACGAAGGGCACATCTCCAGACGTTTATGAACTAGTCTCTTCTGCAATTTTCAATTCAACAACAATCCTTTTTAAGTGTCAACTGCCCTTTGGTAATTTTTCTCATTCTTAGGGGCAAAATAGGAGTGGAAAAATGCTACAGGTGAGCACATTAAAATAATATTTATTCTAAAACTAACATTTCACATATATTTAGATTACAAATGTACTCAATCTATCCCTTCTTGTGGATTTGAACCTCTATGTGGTAGGCACTGGGGAAGATTAAAAATTAAAACTAATATTTAAAAAATAATATTCTGGGGGCTCCTGGTGGCTCAGTTGGTTGAGCGTCCGACTTCGGCTCAGGTCACGATCTCGCGGTTCCTGAGTCCGAGCCCCATGTCGGGTTCTGTGCTGACGGCTCGGAGCCTGGAGCCTGCTTCGGATTCTGTGTCTTCCTCTCTCCCTGCCTCTCCCCTGCTGACGTTGTCTCTCTCTCCCTCTAAATAAATAAGTAAATAAACATTAAAAAAATTTTAATAACATTTTTATCATAGCATACATTTCTGAAACCACTGATTTAATTTTTAGCATGCTGTCAGGGACTAGTACTCTGCACATAATACCAGTATGTGTGCATTTGTATATATGTGTGCACAGATACGTGACATTTGCTACGAGATCATTTTAGTGCAGTGTGACAAACTGAAATAGAGCGGGCTTCACATTTGGATAGCACACACGCTACTATTATGTGCGAAAATCACCCTGGTTCTCTGGCCCAGAAATTACCAGGAAAATGAATGATTCATACCAGCATATGACAAGACTCCTCTCCGCTCCAGACACCTAACTAAGACTGAAACACATCGAAGCGCTACGGATTACAGAAAGCGATGATAACGGATCAATTTGAAAAACAAAACAAAACAAAACAAAACAATGTTATGTAGATGTTATATAGAGCACATTAATTGTGTTGAATATTTTAGTCCATAAATCTTCACTTGCTCTGCTGGGTAACTCTAAACATTAAACACAACGCTCACAGACTACCCAAAGTAAATAAAGAGACTTCACCTGGGACAAAAAGAGAAGAATCCATGCTGAAAATAGTCTAAAGTCATTTTTGTACTTTATTTTATTTGCTAATTTAATGTTTATTTAATTCTGAGAGAGAGAGAGAGAGAGAGAGAGAGAGAGCGCGCGTGCGTGCACAAGCAGGGGAGGGGCAGAGAGAGAGAGAGGAAGACAGAATGTGAAGCAGGTTCCAGGCTCTGAGCTGTTAGTTAGCACACAGCCCGACGCAGGGCCCGAACCCACGGACTGTGAGATCGTGACCTGAGCCGAAGTGGGACGCTTAACCAACTGAGCCACCCAGGCGCCCCACGTTTGTACTTTAAATAGTAGAATTTTATACTTCAGATAGAAGGTGGGAGCTACAGGCAGCTTCATGGAATCTTGGGGTAAGTGGACAGTGGACCAACCTGGGAGGAGCATGTGCCATCGAAGGAAACATGATCTTTTACTGATTTAATTTTTTTAAGTTTATTTATTTATTTTGAGAGAGAGAGAGAGCGCGCGAGCACACAAGCAGGGGAGAGGCAGAGAGAGGGAGAGACAGAATCCCAAGCAGGCGCTGCATTATCAGCACAGAGCCCAATACGAGGCTCCAACTCCGGGACCGTGAGATGTCAGGACTGGGACTGAGATCCAGGGTCGGAGGCTTAACCACCTGCACCACCCGGGCGCCCCAATCTTTTACTGATTTAAATCTGAAAGGGAATTCCTGGCCATTTTTTACAGTGATTTAACCTGAGTAATGGAGTCACAGAAAGTACTGGAAAGTTGAAGATAGAGGTAAGGTTTTTAGCAGGAGCATTTGTTTCTTCTTGAAGAAATTCTCTAGAATACGGACAATGGGTTAGGAAGATGTCATCCAGTGATATCCCACAAAGGGAATTCACTGAGGGAATTCATGGTAGATTAGATGCCATACAGTGCTAAAATTCTGATATAAATGAGCATTTATCACTTTCTTATTAACAGAGCATGTCCTAGCTAAAGATAACAGTAGTGAAATCCGTAGATAGATTTTCTTTCTTCAAGCACAATTCTATTCTTTAGTATTTATTGAACACTGCTTAGCATTGTTTGCCGAATGGACAACCTTCTAATTAAAATCAATTACAGAATTTAGAAGCAGTCTGGGTGTTGGTCTTGATTTGAGTGTTAGTTACATAGGAGTGTTATTCAGTTTGTTTGTTTGTTTTTAAATCACTCATGGTCTGTGCATTTGCTATATAAACATTGTATTTCAATGAAAGTTAAAAATAAGACAGTAGTGGGGCGCCTGGGTGGCACAGTCGGTTAAGCGTCCGACTTCAGCCAGGTCAAGATCTCGCGGTCCGTGAGTTCGAGCCCCGCGTCGGGCTCTGTGCTGACTGCTCAGAGCCTGGAGCCTGTTTCCGATTCTGTGTCTCCCTCTCTCTCTGCCCCTCCCCCGTTCATGCTCTGTCTCTCTCTGTCCCAAAAATAAATAAACGTTGAAAAAAAAAAACTAAAAAAAAAAAAAAATAAGACAGTAGTGTATATAATGTATAACCTAATTAAGTATCTTAAAAATGTAGAAAGGACTGAAGGCACTTTTATTTAGTGTCATTACACAGATGTGTAGAGAAGCCATCAGAAACTTATGAAGCATTTACACAATTATAGAATATTAAAACAA
Organism: Lynx rufus; assembly: GCF_022079265.1. Lineage (NCBI taxonomy): Eukaryota > Metazoa > Chordata > Mammalia > Carnivora > Felidae > Lynx > Lynx rufus. Next base: position 161,199,390 of record NW_025814856.1, on the reverse strand, counting down.
TAATCATCAAGAAAAAAAAACCCTGATAGCTATCAATGCCACTAATTTAACATGAATTGTGGTACAGAAGAACAAAAGACATTATTGGGATCTAGGAGAAGCTGTACAAAGACTTCATACAGATTCTGAGGGGGACTTCAGAGCACTTTCAACAGCTTTCAAAGGTAATGACACTTTTTAAATTATGTCTAATTTCATTTCTATACTTAAAGGCTTTCTCTTCTTTAACTTATGAACTATAATTACAGCCCTTTCATGTCCCACAGATAACGGGAAATGTAAACTGTTTCAATTCACAGAGGAAAAAAAAAAAGAAATGAAAAACAAACAAAGCGAAAAAAAATCACTGATATGAAAATACTTACTTTCTTTTTTCTTTTGCTTTCTCTCAAAATGGTATAGAGTCTATCATCTTCCTTTCATTGAAAATTTGTCTCTTATGGGGCACCTGGGTGGCTCAGTCAGTTGAGCGTCTGACTCCAGGTTTCAGCTCGGGTTACGATCTCACAGTTTCGTGAGTTCAAGCCCCGCATCGGGTTCTATGCTGGCAGCGCGGAGGCTGCTTGGGATTTTCTCTCCCTCTTTCTCTCTGCTCCCCACCCCCCCACTTGTGCTCTGTCTATAAATAAATAAACTTTAAAAAAAGTTCTCTCTTAGGCTCTCTTTGTTCCCATTTTTCTTGAGCTCAGCATGACTTCATCTCTTAGAAAGGTATAATCAGATGACTCAAATATCCTAACGTTCAGATCCTGTAAGCTCACTACCACCATAGTTCAGTTGGTTGGAAGCTTCTAGATTGTTTTTTCTGCTCTCAAATATCTGGGAGAGAATATTTCATCAAAAACCATGGCTCACGTCAAGAGTGATTCTCCATGAGGGGTCAAGACCTTTGGTGGCCAGGGTCGTAAGTTTGAAAAAGTATACATCACGTGAGAAAGGAAATGCACGTGGCTGTTAACTGATCTATATACAATATGTAATATCTATATTATACAGATACAGATATAGATATCTAGTATATATTCTACACACTATACTCTCTCCAGAGAATATATTTCAAGACTAATAGCTAAAGCCAATGCCCCCTTTATATCTAGCTCAGTTTTTAACAAGCGTGCTAAGCATTCACACCCACTCACAAATACCCCAAGTAAAGCCACAGTCTCTGAAAACGGAGGAGGAAGAAGGAAGCACAGACTTCAGGGAGAAGAAGGTGGAACAGTAAGCCAGCATTAGGTGAAAAAGCGGTTCTTGGGAGCCTCTGAAGTACCTCTAAAGGAGACTTTGGCTTCTAACCTCTCCCCCTTTGAAAGAAGGGGTCCTGTCCCTCCTTCAACGGAGACTTCCCGGGAGACGTCTGTGTCCACAGGTTTAGAGGGTGGTGAACTCCAACTGCCTGTAGCTAAGCTGCCAATGACCACCCAGGTCAGAGTCAAGAGAAGGAGCTCTTGGTCAGTTCCCTGAAAACCAGTCTTCAAAAATAATTATCCAAAGAACCAATCGGTGAATGGCTATTCCACCAAACTAATCAAATTTACCAATTTATTGGGTGACTGTGTTAAGAAATACTCTTCTCGAATATATTCTACGATTATGGATATATTCTTCTTATGAATATATGTTAAATATATTCAATAAATGTGAATATATTAGTAGTATCTTAAGGATTATTCAATCTATCAAAAGCTAAGGGTCACAGGTTTATTCTTTTAATGAATATATTCATGAAGAACATATTCATGAGGAATCTAGTTATGAACCAAATCATCCCATGAATATAGTAAAAGAGGATATATTCAGTGAATTCTTTCATTCATTTATTTAATACTATATGCCATGCCATGTCCTAGACCCTACGGTTACATCAAAATAAAAATTTCTGACCTCATGGTGCACAGATTCTTAGTACATCTATTGTCTTTAAAGAAGGATAATCTTTAAAATAAGCTTTTGGCAAATAAATTTTGTAATTTTGGTGAATTCAACTGTTCCCAAGGGAAATATTCATCAATGATATTGGGGACAGCCTACATCGAACGCTTGTGATCTGTTATAAAAATCTTGCACCAGAGGTTTATAATATTGTTCTTTATCAGCTTTTATTGGTTGTGAACTAGGAAGAAAGTTACACGTAAACATTATAGAACAAATAACTAGTCACTCTGGTGAACCAGAGATATTTCCGTTTTGAAACTGAATCAATGAGCAAATCAAGACTCAGAAAGATAGGAAACTTGCAAATATCAAGTACTAAGTTGCAAACCTGGCATATGACACAACTTTGTGGATTTCAAGTCAAAGATTTTCTCCCATTTTTCCCAGAAACACTGTTACAACTTGAGGTTTTGGTAGTGAGCTTCGCATTGGTTTTCACTGAATTTCTAAAATAACAATGAAAAAGAGATCTCGCTTTTTGTATCATCAGGTTTATATTACCCACCAGTTTTGTCTTTCTTTTTTAAAGCAAATTATGGTAGAAATAGAATACATCAGAGCAACTTCTATGTTAAAGCCTGAAAATAAGGTTAATGTGAGTATAACGGTTATTGTCACGAATTCTTATTTTTATTAAGCAATGAATAGCTTCGTTAAGTAATACATTAGTCTTTTTTGTTAGCTTCTTGAGAGAGACAACAATGAACTGCTTGAGTTAAGCTTCATGTAGTTTTTAAAAGAGAAAGTGTTCTTTCCCAAAGGGCAGTACCAAAAAAAAAAAAAAAAAAAAGTCTAAGCTGAACATGGTTATTCTCTGAGAAAGTCATCAAAACAAAATGAAAATGTTGGCATTTTAGTAGACCTGTTTGCACTTTATTGAGCACAACGTCTACCAGCGATTGGTATGGTCGCTGAAAAGGATGCTTGGATATGAAGCAGATTTGCTAGAGGGTAGCATGACCCCTATTTTTTCTCTGAGCTTTGCCAAGACAGAAAAGGGCTTCCGTTATTGTTTCCCTGTATCCACCTCCCTTGTTTATTTTGTTTCTTCCCAACAAGTGTTCAAAATGAACTCAAGCCAAAAAAAATTGGATACTAGGGCCCTCTTTTTGTTATTGATTTTCTTGTTTGTCTAAACAGAGGGTTTTCAACTTTAGTGAAGTCTTAGGTACAAAGTTAGGACCACCCAGTACGTAGTTTGCAATTAGCTCTATTGTTTGGAAAATACACATTATTTATATTATAAGAAAGGGAGATCCTTTGGATTCACGGTATGATCACTTTTTTTTTTTTCATATGGAGTTGAATTAGTTCATTATTCTATGCAGACAGACTTTAAGTACAAATCCTTCCTTTTATTTAGGCTGGGTATACACATTTGATGACAGATCTCTTGTAAACATTAACATTTTCCACCCTGATTTAAAAAGCTTAGTAATAATGCCATCACTACAACAAAGAAGGCTTAAGTGACTTCATTCTTAGAGCACTTAGCATTTAAATGGGCTTTTGCTGGGCTGATCTGGTGCTGTAGGGAAACCACAGAGAGCTGACCAGAATTATAATAATGCCTGGTATATGGGTAGATCTTCTTGGGATGAGTCTATGTAGCAATAGTAAGTAGCAATTAGGCCAGCTAAGATGACTTTTCCTCTTTAACTAGGTACTTAATAATAAAAACTATAATTTAGTTCTTATTAGGTCATGGCAATGAGGTTTCAAGAAAGTAGAATATGTCTCTCCCTCATGGAAGTTAGATGCTGGATGAAATGCATTTTATATGGTTATTGTATCTTATTGGCATACATATAAGGAATAATGACAACGAAAATGAGAGGCTGTTGACTAATTTCACAAAATATTTATTGAGTATCTACTATGAGGAGGAAATTCTTTCTCAGTAAGATTTATTATCTGGTTTGAGTCCATGTTTAAGGAATGAATGATAATCTTCACCTTTGCCCGTTTAAGAATTTCAATCACTATATTTTCCTTTTTCCTTTTGAAGATAATTTTTAACTCAGAGAGCATTTTTTTTTAATATTCTGTGCAGAACTTTTTAATACACTATCTGAAATTCAAGTATATCTATCACTAATAAATTTATGTAGATTGTAACAACATGTTGGAATTCAGATAAGTATTACTAACATTTGGCATAATATTATAAAGATAAGGTTCAGAGTGATTAAATTTGGAGTTAGTTATTTAATCATCTTCATTACAATTCTTATTTGAAGTATGCATCTTTGGCTGTATTTAGCAAGCTGTGTATAATAATCTATATTCAGAATAGAAGCTAATTTGTATTTATTCAATTTCGTAGTAAAAGAAGTAAGCTCTATTTTGTTACAAGTGCAAAGTTACAAAACCCTATCATAAATGCAGAATTATACATTTTACTTATTTATAATTTGGAATTGTTTTTAAAAGTAACTGTGCAAGTTTTACTACTTAAAATTTTCTGAAAAGATTGAAATAATTTTAAAGAAAGAGTTACTTGAGATTAGAGTAATGATAAATATAAAATTGTATAGCTATATTATGGGGAAATTTTATTAATTTTCAATAGGAATATTTTATTTTCCCTTCTAAAAATGAAAATTTACCACACAGAATTGTACAATATGTGCTGTGAAATTTGTGAAAGTAAGTTGGTTTTCATTTCAATCACTGAATCATTTGATTTTTGTACCCACTGCAGTTATGGATGAGAAAAAAGGTAGCTTTTTTTTCTCCTACATTTGTAAGGAGGTGAATGACTGAGGAGGAAATAAGAATAGTTCTGCCTCCAAGCAAAATTGAGTGGTTTTACTCACCGGACCGGTATGCGATTGTTCTGTAGTTACAACTTCCGGTGACTGTGGGGGACAGGAACTATTTGGAACATTATCCTTGAATTCAGAGATACTTACTGATTTTTGGAGGGCATATGTAGAGAAATATTAAAGTAAGTAGATACTGTCTAGTGCTAAAATAAGGAAATTACATTGAACCCATGGGATGGATGTCTTACTTTTTGGAGAATATTAGGAAAAACTTTATGGAAAAGTTTCCATTTATGGAAATGGATGATAAGGTTACCTGAAACGAAGGGATTGTTAGAATAAAGGAATGGAAGTTTAGGAGGTCCAGTTAGTTAGTTAGTTAGCATGGTTCCCGTCCCTTCCTAAGCTACTTGAACACAAAATTGCATAAACATAAATTGCTTATTTTTGTCTTTGAATCTCCAAGCTGCAAATGCTCAATATATGTTTTCTTAATGAACAAAAGGATTACACGTCCTTCACTAAGAGTACTTTGTGTACAGGGGAAAAGAAGAGAAGTGATGGTTAAAGCCAGCTAATGCAGGACTCTGAATTTCAGGTTGAAAATCTTGAACTTCATTGAGAAGTTTATGGAGTAAAAAACTGGCATAATTAGAAATGTCATGAGTAAAATATGGAGACTTCCTGGTTTATAACCTCCCCACTAATATGCTTATAATGTGTGTGTTCAAATTTTTAAGATAAATTTATGTTAAATATTATACTTGGAAACCTAAATCACCTCCATGCAACAACCAAAACTCAGAGGGAAATGACTCTACTCAGAAGTTCAAATGAGATTAAAGCAGGAATTTGTTACTCATCTTATTTTGGTATTTCATCCTGTAATGTATTTCTGAAAAATTAAATTTATCCAGTCTTATCCTTAGCTCTGTTAGGGCCCTTCCACTTTTGGTCCCCGTCTAGTTTGGACTCCTTTCCCGAATTCCTCAAACATTCACCAAGGCTCATTATTACACATATCTGAACTCTCCTGCTAGGACTATATAAATGGAGAAGTCAATTGGAATTTGAGACAGTCTTAAATGTTCCTATTTATATTTTGGCTACTCATGCATGAACTTGATTACAAATTATGTGTACATTGCCCTAGTTAGTGAATCCCCGAAACATATTGCAAGCACATCATATTTCACTCACAGGAACAACAGAATACTGGCTGTCACTGGTGTTTTATGAAGATAAATTATTGAACCACAAAAATCATGAGATGAATTCTAACACAGCACTTGCGTTTTATCCCTGAAGGCACCACGGCGCTGTCGGTGAAACACTGGTGAGCAAAACTTAGTTTTCATTTCTAACAGCATTATTGTCACTACTGGCGACTCTAGCCATCATAAGAGAAGAGGGCTCTTCCCAGGAAGCCCACGGGGCTGAACCGCGATGAACATTCTGTTCTTATTCACAGCATCTGTGCTTCATTTACGTTTTTGGTTTTGGTTTTTTTCATTGTCAATTGAACTCAGCACTTGAAGGAATATCTTCTTATAAAAACAAACGCATATATAAAAGTGCATCACCACACATAGAAAAAACATAGTCATGAATATTGCCATATCTGTTCTGCAAACAAAAAGAACTCACGAGTTGCCACACACACGTATATCTTAATGAAGTGTTATGTTGTTACAGTGGGAAACAGCGCTTCAGTCTAAGCGGGATACAACCAGAAATTGTGTCTGTATTAAACAGACCATTATGCTCCAAAGTGAGTTCCAAATCTGGCACCAAGTTTGGTTTTTTCACTTGCATGTTTCACAAGCTCAGCTCAGACAACGGCTGCTTCTCCCCTCAATTCAACTTATAAACATTTTACGGGTCTTAATTTGGCTTAGAAATGTGTACTTGGGTTATGGTTCTGTTGAAGAGGTGTTGCTCATCAGTATATGTGGCTTGCAGCTTGAAAATCAAAGCATTCTACCACAATGGTTCATTTTCAAACAATAAGAATGACACAACATCCATTAAAACAATGCCACCAAAATCAAAACCACGCAACCTACGACCGCAAATGTTAGTAGGATGGCGATATGTGGGACCCAATTCTGCCTTTCAGTTTAGACTGTCCCCTGCAGCAGGGCTTCCTCAGGCTGGGAGTGGACCAGAAAGCAGATCGGGGGACTCTAAAGAGCTCCGTGGCATCTGAAACTCCAGACTCTGCCCTTCTTCAGTTCAAAGTAAGCCAGGGTCCAAGCAGCACATGAGGAAGATCACAGGAAGAGGGGAGTGTCCTGAAGGCGGCTCTCTAAAGGCCTATAAACCACGTACCATTTTACAAACCATCCTTCCAACCCCAGATAACTTGATTTTACAGACACAAGCAAATGAAAGCGTATTAGAAGACAAGTCACTCGGACGGTGAACGGACCTGGGTCCCACCGTATAAATGAAGGCTGGAGAAACTGTGGGAGCATGCAGCAAGAGAAAAGTCAGGTGGAGATATGACAGCGGTCTTCAAATATCTTCCCTCCCTATTCCTCCAAGAGAAGGAGGAATTGAAATAAACCCCTGCCCTCTACGGCTCACTTGTGCGGAAGAAGTACGCATCAATAAACAACCTGAATTGGAATTCAATACTGAAGTCGAGCTAGGTCAAGAACACTCTCCCAGAGGAGTTGGGAAGCTTTCACAGAAGAGGTAACACTGAGGTGAGGGTGCGAGAGAGGATCGGGAGTTTGTCAGATGGGGAAGGGTTATAAGGTTCTAGGATGAGGAAACTAAGTAAATTCAAATTGGTGGAGCTATGAAGAGGCAGAGGGTGTGCACTCGGGCTTGTGACCAGATGGCAGGGCCAGGAGTGGACTTTGCAGGTAATGCTAGACTTACCTGTGAAAGTCTACTAGCCATACAGAGACGTTTGGGCATCATGCTACAGAGTTCGAGAAAATTTTAGAGGTTGCCTGAATCTATTTAATGAGGTCAATAATCTCCATGAAGTGGGAGTTAAATGGAGAGAGGGGGAAAAAAAAAACCACACCTTATTCCTGCTGTTCCTCAAATGAGTGATATTTTAAAGGAACATTAACTGACTTAGCAGCTAAGACAAGGATCTATTCAATTTAACAAGGTGTTATCGTGATCTCGACAGAGTTGTTCTTTCATGAAACGACTGAAAGTTCCCTTTTAAAAACTTCAGTTCTACGTTTGATAATGTTACTCAAAATGTAATGAGCTGGCAGGGAGATACAAGGTCTTCTATAATTCCATACGAAGCTGACTTCTGAAAGATCAGTCTATAAAAAGCCATTCTATCTTCAGTCATCGGTGGGGACATCCCAAAGGAAGAGAAAATCCATGGAGTGAGAAGAATCTGCATATCCTTGATGGAGGGAATCCAGAGTGAGGCCACTATGCTAGTAAACACATCAGTAACTAAATAATAATTCGTTAATGATAAATAAATAATAAACAATCTGATTTCAAAAGACAGTCGCGTGGCTTATAGATCATACTGACCTCATCAATTAGTACAAACACCCCCTTTTGGCATCTGCCCCCCTCCTCTATGGGATTTGAGAGGCCAGAGAAGAATTTCGGTGAAAGAAGAAGGCTTCTAGCAGACTCGTAAATAGAAGCTTGTATTTTCAGGTTTTTGCGTGCCAGTATAATTTGGCTTTCTGAGCTACATAAGGAATCATTATTTTTCGCAGACTCTAGAAAGACTGGTCCTTTTGTCATGAATAGCCCTTGAAATAAGAGCCACTTAAAGAATGTACTGTGAAAAACACACATAAATATCCAAGACCATGGCGATGCTGGAGTCAGGATGAGAAGATGCCCAAAATCCAAGATGTTTTATTGATTAGGCATAAGTGTCTTTGAAAACTAACACACGTAGAACCACGTTTGCCACGGCACCTGTCTAGACCTAGTCCCTTCCAAATCGCACTTTACCCTGAGTTCACGCGGAGAGGTGACCAGAGATGGCCATGTTTACCCCTCGTGAGCCTGGACCGTTTCAGCACGGAGGCAGATTGGACGGAATGGAGTCGTACAGCCACTATTTCCGTCTGACAAGCAGGTGCACTATGGTGCGGAGACTGAAGAAGGCACTGGTCACTTTTTTTGTTTTCCTGTTTAGATGATCTCCCTTCAGTCAGGCATTTATCAGTCTGGACCGCCATTGACGGTAGCCTTCCTGGAAAATGACTTACCAAGAATGGTTTGGACATAAAGCTCTCCTGCACAAAGAAGGATTCCTGGAATCTGAGCGGTTCTAAGCGACGGCATAACCAGCGGCTTACGGGCGGATACCAGGGACCCCGTATCCTCTAATACACACGTGTGCGCCACGGTGTCCACAGCGGTGGCCCCCCACCGCCTGCCGGTGTTACAACCGCCGGGGTCGGGTCATTGGTGGAAAATGCAGGCTCCCGGCCTGGACTTGGGCTGCCGGGAGGCACGTGGGTAGTGACGGCGAGCCGCGCCTCGCTCCCTTGCCCCAGCGGCACAGCCCGACGGAAACATGACGCCAGGCACAAAGATAAACCACGTAGGTAAGTTTACAGTTTCTAGGAACCGCACTGGATACAAGAATGCAAAAACCAGTGGCTTGATTGTCACGATATAGTTCACGTAACTCAATATGCTCAAAATCTTATTGTTTCATAGGCAGTTAGTATAAAAAAGCTACCAATAACGTCTCCCCCCGCCCTTTTATTTTCAGATGACGTCTTTCACCTATGAATGCATCCTACGTGGTTGGCAATAGCAGCACATCTCGACTGGCACCTGCCGCACTTTCAGTGATCCAGGGACACATGTGGCCACCACCCACGTGCTAGGACAGCACAGGTTGAGAAGGAAGAGTGATTTTCTGCTCTCACTAAAGCTAGCGGGAACCTGAGAGCGACCTCAGGTTTGCGTTGCCATGCTACCCTCATCTTTGTTCTTCTTCCCTCGTGATGAACCCCAAGCCCTGAAACCCCACGACCCCCATCCCTACCACTTTAACCTGTGAATTTCTATCCACACTGAAATCTCGGCTCGGGTAGAGCTTCCTCTTCCTTGATTGCCCGGGTCCCTCTCACCTCACCAACCCCACCCAAAATAAAATAAATGTAACAAACAAACATGTGAACAAAACCTGAGGTTCTGGTTCCCTGTTTCCTTGTCCTATAGTCTCAGAGTGCGGAGTCTCTCATAACGCTTATCGTGGTTGGTGCTTTATTTGTATGATTGATGATTATAGATTAGCTCCTTTTCCATGATGGAAGGTACTGTATTTGAATCTGGCAATGGGTTTGGCTCATAGTACACACTCAAAATAGTTAAACTGAATAAGTGAATGAATTCCTGGCTCCAGAACTGAGACTTCCTCCCTACTTGAGCTGGCTTGAGAGGCTTTGTTCTTTGCAACTTAAGAAACCAGAATAAGAAATTTTCTATCTAAAAGTTACCCTAGACATGCAAACAGCAGGCAGAGGATAGTAAAAGCGCATTTTGGAATATCCCCATGTCTGTATATATGCACACTGGCTATTTCTTTTCCCAACCTTAAGGACCAGGGAGATTTACAGTGAAGCTCATTAAGTTTAGGCTTCAGGACTTCTCACTTACGAGACCATCGTGAGACAGGGAGCTGCTGGGAGCTCCCTGCCAGGGAGGGGTAGCCAGGCTACATTTCTGGAAGCATTTCATTATCAGCATTTCTGCTAAATTGCCCAATGAGATCTCAGAAAACAAGGGACCTGAGACTCGAGGGTTCCAGTCATTTGTTGTCAGTTTTTTCCGATTCTACAAGAAGATTCCATTTTGTACCGGATTATATATTTGTAAGTTTGTATTCCTTTTTTGTAAAGAGTTTAAGCCCCATCTCCACATTGTGTGAAGCTTCGGGTCCAGATCCACCCTGCAGAGACCATAAAGGTGTTCTGTATATTCGGGAAAAAAAAAAAATCAACCCTCTTCCAAAAATGTGGACTGTAGAGCTTATATACATATACAAACGCTTAAAAATATTTACCTTCCTTGTCAAAGCGAAAGGGTCAGCACAAAGTAGGTCAGATACTGATTTTAGGGGAGAGTGGAAGGGAGTGTACCTGTGGGATGCCTCTCCCTGCTTCTCACCGCATCGCTATGCACTGCTCTATGAAGGCCAGAAAGATTATAGTAATGCCAGATTTTCCTTGGGCAATCTGTACTCTGCTTTATTGGGTTACCTTCACCACTTAGAACCCAAGGCTGGGGGTTGGGGAAATGACCTGAAAGCCACTGACCCTCGCTTCAAGATTTTTATACTCTAAAACATAGTCAGCAAATGTAAAATGTTAGGAGAGTATAAAGATCGAGTGCAAATTGCACGGTATTTATTCATTGTTTCAACTGCAAGGGAATTAATTCCTAGGACGCACAAATAGTACACGGGCTGGGGGTGTAGCATTTGATCATTCGGTCTGCAGTCCGAGTCTGGGTATCGCTGTCACAAGGGTGCGGAACAGTAAGCATGAGGACCCTAGCTGGTGGGACTAGGAAAAGGTTTTACAGAGAGGGAAAATCTTGAAGCAGATGTGCAAGGAGAGGCAGGATGTGTACTGTGAACGTGAAAGGGAACAGGATTCTAGGGGAGGACATCAACATCAAAGTTAAATTAATAAAATAACCCTATAATTTCTCAATCGCCTATTGCCATTGATACGAAATCATACGACGGTATTAACAATCGTTCTTTTACCTTCCCTGTTACCTTTTGAGTTTCCATTGTTTTACTGTATTTGTTGAGACTCTGCACAGGATTACAGAAATGTGCAGGGCACGTATATGACCCAATAAATACAATTTTTATAGGACGGATAAGACTAGCAACGTAAACGGCATTCTACATGGACTACTGTAAGGCACACATTTATTCCAAATAGCTTTTTGTGTTCACCCTTCCTCTCTTTTCCTCTCGGCTCATGATCGGGAACCTGGGATTGAACTGAGCAAAAGAGTCAGGGGACCATGGGAAATCCCCTACTGAAAATGAAGCTTGAGTCTAGATGGGTTTGATATGTAGCCTTCTGTGCCCCTGTTAATCCTCAACGTTAAGAAGCTTTAATTTCAAATCATCTCTTCTTTTTGCCTTTTAACCATAATGCTATTCCAGAGTGCTAAACAGCTTTTGCTAGAGAAAATGAAAGAGCTATTCTATAACCTTTAGAGACATAAAATGGGAATACACAACATGCAGAAAAACAGATAAGTCAGAAACTTAAATAAAGAACTGAGGTTAGAAACTGAATTTTGCTTATGATAAATGACTTAATAAAAGAGATTAAAAAAAACAACTGTTATAACTACTCCCACACCCCCAGTTCTGCCATAAAAATAATGATTAAATCCAACAATAGGCTCAAAATCCCATTTTATTCACTGTAATAATAGATAGGGTTTTAAAATCATTTTTATGAAAGCACAAATTTCTCAGTGAATAGAAGGCTGCAAAATCTCTCTTAGACTGCAGAAATATCTTTACAGGACTTTGTTCTTTGTAACAGTTGTCTAAGGGCACCCAGATATTCAGAGCTCCTTTAGCACAGACCTAGTTACCCGCCGAGGATCCAGGGTACTTCACCTGCCCAGGTCCCTGAGGACGATACATCATGGAGGGAAAATGCCTAAATCAGGGAAAATGCCTCTATAATTTTTTGCAAAGTTGCAAATTAAAAACAAAAACAAACAAACAAAAAAAACATGGCTTACCGGCCTCATGGCTCGGCCATTGTATTTATTTATTTTTAACGCTTATTTATTTATTTTGGGAGAGAGAGGGAGAGAATACCAAGCAGACTCCATGCTCCATGTGGAGCCTGACATGGGGCTCAATCTCATCACTATGAGATCAGGACCCGAGGTGGAATCAAGAATTGGACGCTTAACCAACTGAGCCACCCAGGCACCCACGGGCTTGGTCATTTTAAAACACATTTGTGAATATTAGAAAGTAGTCTCTCTTCCTTTGGGTTCACAGCCCTGCTTGGCAGGGGCTGGATTTCAATTCTCACTTATCCCTTATGTGACGGTCCTTGTGCAGTGAACTACCTGTGCAACTGTGAGGGTGACTTTGGTCTCAGATGCCTAAAAGATTGTGCCCTTCCTATAAAGCAAGACTTGTCTCCTCGGGAGTTTATGTACTGCACGTTCCAGAAAGCTCGATAAATCAATAAACCCCTTCTCCATCTAGAATTTGAAATCTCTATTCTTCTGGATCTTGAGATGACTTTTGAGCTCTGCCTCCGACAGCTTGGAGATGCTAAGGAGCAGTGGCATAATTAAAAAGGGAACACTCTTGAACCTGTAGTTCCCTTGAAGCTCTCACTGACGCCTTAACATGTCTCGCTTCAGCCTTCCACGCTCACACCCTTATTAACAGTGCGAGTTTGCCACCGCTGTGACTCCTACCACAAGAGCTCTCGGAGTTACGAAGGCTCTGCAGGAACAGCTCCAGACTGGCTACTTCAAGGGTGTCCCAGGTAGGAGGCCGGCGGCCTGACGTGGGCTGGCACCCTCGGACTCTGCAGGAAGTGGGAACGACTTCTCTCCTTCCTGCCACTCCTGTTTACCATTCACTTCTGGACACTTTGTCCCCTGCCCACCTAAAGGCGCATGGAAGTTTCCTCTGCTTCCCGACCTCATTCTATCCTTCTACCTTACCTCTTCCGTGAAAAAGGAGTCTGAGAAACTAATGTACGCCAAGCATTTGCATTTCAAACGTGGCTTAAAAAATATTTCCTACAATAAATGTCCAATGGTAAAATTCCATGCTTCTTTGGGGAAATCGTTTTTGGATGATGGGGCTTCCCCGACAGCCTCGCACCGGAGCGCGAACACAGCTGGTCAGACTCGGCACCTGGCCTCTTCGTGTAGTCATTTTCCATGTCTCTACCTCCTTTGCTTCTGCTTGGCTTAACTTTGACCTTTTAAAAACAGAGTACGTTCCCCCCATATCCATCTGTGTCTGTCATACAGCTATCAATTAAACAAAGCGAATCCATTGCTTAGATCTATAGAGCTTCCTCCCTTGACTACTGGGATCGAGCGGAACAATTCCCTTCGAATCCTGAGGGTCTCTCGTCTCTTAGATGCTGTGTCTCCATCCACTCATACACATACATACACTGTCTCTCCCCTGTATGTCTTACTTTGCAAATTGCTTTTCATTTTGTTCAAAGTGATTCCCCAAGAGTGGAACTGATTTTTAATATTTTAGGGGATGGAGAAATAAGGCAGAAGGTCATATTTAAATATCAAAGTATCCATATGTATGACTCAGGCTGAATCGATCTCTACATATGATTTGTGCACCACAACAGCATGTGGTCCCTTGGCCTAACTCCCTCCTTCTGGGCACAACATCCTCTGAGCGAAACAGATAAAGAGATTGAGAAAAAAATACTATAACCTCACGTTAACACTACTTAATATTATACGTAAGTCAACATATTTCAGGCGAGTCTTTGATCTGGTCCAAAAAAAGACAGTCGACTAGTGCAGTAGAGTATTGAGAGGCTTCTGTTGTTATGTTTATACACTTCTTTTAAGGAGGAACAATGCTTCCTTGTGTCAGGGGTTAAGAATAAGTACTTTTATATTTAAAACATCACTCCTTAGAAGACTTTGCAGACGCCCAGATAACCCCTAACCTAGCCAGAAGCTACTTTTTATGTTTTCATGAACTCTTGTTACAACATCCGGTTCATTTCCTGTCTGCAGAAAATCACTATTCGTATTGCTTTGCTAGGGTTGTCCTACCAAAACACCGCAGGCTTAAACAACAGACATTTATTTTCTCAAAATTCTGGAGGTGAGAAGTTCAAGATCCGGGTAAGACACGCTTGCTTTCTTCCGAGGCCTCCCTCCGTGGCTTCTAGATGGCTGCCTTCTCGCTGTGTCCTCATGTTTTTCCCTCAGCAAGTGTCTGTGACCTTCTTAATCTCTTCTCATAAGGACACCAGTCATATTGGATCCGGGCCCACCTTGACCCCCCCCCCCACTTTAACTTAACTACCTCTTTAAAGGCCTATCTCCAGATACAGTCACATCTGTCGTGCTGGAAGTTTTGGCTTCCACATAGGAATTTGGGGGAAGCACAATTCTGCTCACAACTCTATCTTGTATTTAGTTGCTTTTTAATCGAGGTTTTTGCATGGTTATTCCCCAATCTTCTCTCCAAGTGAATCCCTGTAGTTCTTTAAACATGTCAAACTGAGTCAAAATATTCTGTAATATGCCATTTACTTTCACCAACCTCCTCTGGCTTCTGCTTAAATCTTACAAACTCTTTTTGGATTGTGGTCCTTAATAACCGCCTACGTTTTATAATAAAAGCTTACCCTCTCTTCGTAGTTTCTGCTTGGCTTCTGACACGATGCCCTGCTCATATTAAGCACTCAAAAAATCTTTAAATAGGATGAGTATAAGAAACTTATTATACGTGATTATAATAATCTGTTATAATCCCGGAGTACCATCTGTTATTAATTGTGACTCTCAAATTATCTCCGGCTTTGCCAGCAAATAACCAATCATTTTTACTTGAACAAATTCTTGCCCATCTATTGACTCATCAAAACCTTTCAAAATCATTGTCCAGCATTACAAAATTCTAAGTGACTGAGGTTCTCGAACTTAAAATTTAAAGGAATTGGCTCTCACCATACTCTACGTTTTCAATATTAGCTTCTGCTGAGCTGTCAGCACAGAGCCTCATGCAGGGCTCGAACCCACGAACTGCGAGATCATGACCTGAGCGGATGTTGGATGTTTAACTGACTGAGCCACCCAGGCGTCCCAATGTTAAAAAAAAAAAAAAAAACTTAAATGTAGTAATAAAACTGGTAAATTAAATGAAATAGGGATACTAAATTTCCATAGTCTGCTATGGAAATTAGAGTATTTCCTGCTCTCTAGAGTATCTTCAGATTTTTCCCCAGTTTTTTTTTAATGTTTATTTATTGATTTTGAGAGACAGACTACAAGCCAGGGAGGGGCAGAAAGACAGGGAGAGAGAGAGAATCCCAAGCAGGCTTCGTGCTGTCAGCGCAGAGCCTGACACGGGGCTTGAACCCATGACCCATGAGATCGTGATCTCAGCTGAAATCCAGAGTCCGACACTCAACCGACTGAGCCACCCTGGAGCCCCGCTCCCTTCACTTTTAATGAATAGTTGGAATTCAGTTCAAACTGCTAAAGATAAATATGCAAGCTAAAGTAATTATTTTGCTTTCATTTTTTTCACCATAATATCAAAAGTATTTTTGATTTTCTGACTCAGTAATAGCCTTCCAAACTGTATCATACAATTTGGAAATGTAATGTAATTTTACATGAAATGTATCTTGGAGATATGAAGCAGATACATATTTAGGTTGTCTTATTAACCCCTACATTCACTATTCTAGGAGATACCTCTTGAATCTCCTACCACAAATAATGGAGTATATTTTCTGAGATCTACCTGAAAGACACCTCATGTTAAATTACAAACTAAAAAACTATGATCTCTATCCTTTTCTTTAGCTATGGTTTATTATTTCCCCTTCTCCAAGGTTTGTTTTGTTTCCATTCTTGATCTTTTCCATGGTTTCTTGGAAAAAAACACTTTCTGTCCGGCAATCCTTATTACGTTCCAAAACCACTTTATTTGCTGATCCTCTCCAACAGATCTCACTTAATAATCAATCTTTTTCTTTTTTGGGGTGCGGGGGAGAGGAAGCAGAGGGCGGGAGGAAAGATACATTCAACTACAGACATAAATACTAAACCTTCTCAAAGTTGTGTTCATGTTTAGGGAGAAAACCCCGTATAACCTAGAGTGTTATACGATCTAGCCTCTTTCAAAAAACTAGTTGAGAGAATCCTATTCAGGTTAGATAATATACAGAACACCACATTATTCACATCTCTAGGTGTCCTATATTCAACCTTTGAACTATCCTAAACTATAGGAAGTCTACTCCTTAGAACAAAGAAGCTTCAAACAGTGGGATTCACTTTTGAGATATGTGCTTGGCTTTTACTGAAGTCTTCTTAAAAAAACAAACAACAAAAAAAGTCATATATACACTGCTTTATATTTGCTATAGTTCCCTCCATATAAGACTACATAAAAAAATTCTCTTCAACTTTACCCTATATAAATTTTTTATCATATGAAAACTTGCATTTTTTAAAATGTTTTTCTTAATATTTTCCTTTTTACCCAGTAGGGAAACTCAAACTTTCCCCCCCACTCCTTTCTGTAGTAGTATCTTCATAAAAGATAACTTCCCTACTTCTATGTTACTGAACTATTTTAAGAAAAAAAGAAGAATCATTAATATTAAAATAAAGTAGCTAAACCAGTCATAAATTCTGAGAAAATTTTGATATTTAAATTTGAAGACAAATGAAAAGGAGAAAAGAAATATACCAAGCAAGTATGCCATGATTTTCTGTATTTTAATTTTGCGTAACCCTCATGTCTCCTCTGACGCTGGATACGGTCATCACTAAAATGATGCCCAGAGAAGTTAAGGGATGTGGCTCCAGCCTGGCATCTGTAAACTGCAGAGAAAAGGTTCAAATGGATGTCTAACTGCAGCATCCATGCTCCTTCCTCTAAACCACACTGGAAGGAAACTACTGGAAATCACACTCGCTTAAAACATAACTTCAGTGGTTTGTTCCTCCCTTTCACCGTATGACAAGATTCCGTATTTCCCTTTTTCTTTAAACACGAGTGGCCCATGCCTCTTCTTCCTGCCACTATGAAGCCTGACAAGTTTGGTACAGAAATGTTTGACCCATCCAGGAAAACAACAAAAACCAAAAACCAAAAACAAAGCCCCAAAACAAGCAAATGTAGGAAAGGGAATGTAGAAACATGTGGTGAGGGGGGGACTGAAACCATCTTTTTTTTTCACAGGCATTATTGGAGACAGCATGGATAGCAGTAAAGCACTAGACTTGCAGTCTGAGTCCCCAACTGTCACCAAGAAATTACACGAGGTTAGGAAGTCATTTTACCTCTCCAGGCCTCACATCCCTCATCCATAAAATACGGGTTTATACCAGATCCTCTCTAAAGTCCTTTGCAGCCCTTATATTCCACCCTGTGTGCTCTTTGCCCACAAGCTAATCCTTCTAGGGTACAGCTGGACTTAGATGGCTCCATACGTCTATGGGAGAAGCCTCCCCATCCCGGAGTCTGGACGTCTCTACAAGTTACTGGAGAAGACGTTAGAGGGGCCGCAATAGCTGCAATGAGCTGTCTATAAGCAAAAATGGTCTGATGATGAAAACAAATTAACGACTTTGAATACAGCCATGCAGAGCATTAACTGAGACCATCCCACTTAAAACGTATTCATTCAATACCAGTTTGCCCTGTACTCCACCACGGCCATCACCCTGAGAGTTTTCACTAGTGGCATCCTATTTCCCATGGTTTCTATGGTCATCTGTCCCCTTGCCTGTGTCTCTCTACTATTTTTATTCATCTCACAAGACATTATCATCTTTGAATGGCACCAACCTCACACGAAGATACTGAACTTGGCATTTCCCATTTGCACTCATTTTAGTTTATCATTTTAAAGGATTATTATTTAAACGACAACAATACAATTCACCCATTTCAGTGCACTCATTATTTTAAATCAAACAACTATTTATTATTTACTGCCAACTGAAGACTTTGTTAAAGGCTGAAAGAAACATCAGGGTTGGACGCAATGTGTCCTGCTCTCTCTCCCCATCCCCCACTGAACCGGCACTGTTGACCTAATCACTCAACATACTCTCTTCCTCCAAGCGCCCCATGATTCTTCATGCAGTCTGAATTGCACGGTGAGCCATCTCACTTCTGAGTTTGTCACCATCCTGCATTAATGGGGACCTCAGTTTTAGTCATGCTCAACTCTGACCTAGAGCCCTCCTAATCCCCTCTAATCCCCTATCACCCTTTTTTTTTTTTTTAATAAAATGCATTGGACTAAGTAAATATCAGTATGCCATGAATGCCTGATGAAAGCTCCATAGCTTTGGGCCCTAATGAGTGTGGTAACTGTTGGAGCTGGGTGAGTTTCATGTCTATAACATTTTGATTAGAGATCATGTCCACTGTGAAAAGACTTCCACACAGGGGGCTCCTGCACCTGCCACTGTGAATCTCATCCGCTTGCACCTGGGCTGTTACCTAGTAGGAAACCAAAGGGTCTGCCTCCTCCATATGGGGTTAGACAGCTGAGAGAGCCGCTGCAGGGCCTCTCACTGAAAGGGGCACCTGATGTCACCTTTCTGGCAAGTCGGCTTCCTGTTCAATAGATATCTGAGGAAGCTGCTGCCAAATGTGACCCCTGATCGCCTTCTCAGTCTCAATGCTTAATTAGACCCCAAAAGACTGCGCGGTGGGCATTGCATGCTGTAATTAGTCACTTATTTCCTGGTAACCTAAGCAACTCCACCATGCCATGGAAACTATTTTTTCAAGAGAGACCAATGATTTTTTTTTTTTTTTGCGTGTGTGTGTGTGTGTGTGTGTGTGTGTGTGTGTGTGTTTTGGTCCAAACCAAAGCCTTTTCCATTCTCTTCATACCCGAGTGTTTTGATACTTCTCAGTGTCCCATCTTTCATGAAATTCTGTCTTCCTTGGGCCTCATGCTTCTTCTCTTTTTCTCCCACCCTCTCGAATCAATCTTCTGTTTCCACGCCTGATTTCTTTTCTCGCTTTCATTTCCTACGAACACTAAATTCTCTAGGAACTGGTCCTGCAGTTTTTTCCGTAGAGTCTCCACTCAGAGTCCATCAATCCTAGGACCTATTTGTGAGGTCTCCACCTTCACGCTGCTCTCCCGTCTCTTACCAGGACATACTTTCATTTAGCTTTGTTGCTGTTGGCCCAGGGACAAGGTGGCCATTATCTGTCCCATTTCCCACTGCTCTCCCCAAACAGGTAGAGACATCACCATCTCCACGAAGCTCACCTTCGAATGTCACTGAGGAGGCTTCCGACCCAGGACGCGTTTCTGACGCTCCTTCTCCGCTCCTGTAACTTTACGTGGTCAGTCATCACGTCCGCTCTCTCCTTTCAGATTTATTTCTACCGCCCTTCATCTTTAGTCTCATTACCACCACTTAATCCAGGTCATTACTCCATGACTCCAGTGCCTTTTAATATCCCGTACACGCAATCACATTTGTCATCCCTAACACACTTACCATGCCATGGTTTTATGCTCAGTGACCTATGCTAATATGACGAAGGCAACTGTAATGTTTTATGTCCCTAGACCAATGCAAGCCCCCTTCAAATGGAGTTATCAACACCCTTCAAATAGCCCTTTAAAATTTTACAGTCTAAAAACAACAAGGCCCATCTTTCTCACGATCAGGTCTCATTTTCTCTGTCTAGATCAAGACCACCAACCAGAGAGCTTGACATTTTAGTGTGTGAAGGAAGCAAGATGTGACCCTTGCCCACCTACCAGCTAGTGAGCATCTCTTTTATCCTTACTCCGATGTGACATATATAAAAAACAAATTTTAATACTTAAATGTGGATTGTATGACGCTATTTTTTTTAAAGCCCATGTGACACATCCTTTTCCCTGTTTAAATACGGACAGAGTTTCACCCATCGTTTATATGCAAATGGAATGAAAAGTGGTCTTATTATAAAACGTATCATGACATTATTCTTTATTTTCTGGCAAGCCATGAAAACTTTATTCACCTCAAGAGTTATAAAATTCTAGAATAAGTGCAAAATTAAACCTAATTAACATTCATTTAAAAAGATGTATAGCACCCAAAGCCTACAATATATAGTATTCAACACTGTAGGCAAACACAGGCGCTGAAAAAGGCAACTAATCAAACAGGTGAAGCCCAGATTGCTCTGGAAATTTAATACGCCTAAATAAATAAACACATAAATAAGCAGAATTCACCTTACTCGGCAGAGGAGCATTATCTATGCACGCTCCTCTTTTGTTGCAGGTTTTTCTCATCGTAATTTTATGTCTACATTGTTCACATGTGATGCCAATATATAATTGTAATTATAATTTAAAAATAAAGGCAATTCTGTGCTCCTTCCCTTTTCTGAGCAAGATAATTATATTTCTTCGGAATATAAATTGCCACCATTTTTAGAGTTAGAAATTCTTCAAAGAACAATTAAGTCTTTGCTGAAACATGAAATAGAAGATAGTTCTGGAGAAGATTACAGCGTTTCAATTCAGTGCTTCCAATGAGAATAAAAAAAAATTGGCTTAACTGCTGCCCAAAGTCAATACCTCAGATTCTAAGATGGCAGGCTGTGTATTTTGAATAAGCTTATATATATTCAGCAATATAAGCAAACTTTGTAAACGACCAAGTTATTCAAGTGAGTCAAATGTTTACTTCCTCTACATAATCGAAAATAAGAAAAATCATATGGTTGTAATATTAAACACGATGCACTTTTAAGTAAAAGTTGAAAGCATTTCTTATTTTTTTTACAGGAAGAATGAATGGAAAAACAAATGGTTTTAGTTCTTAGAATACGGGGATAAAACGTCCTTGTAGTTCTACACTATTATCGGGTTCAAAATCATGATTTTTACGGAATAACTTTTAGAGGAGAATTTCATTTCCACCCTGGTGCTTACCTATACGTTTGTCCTGTCTGTCCCTGTACTTCGGAGGCGTCAGACCGACGTGTTGTCGTCACTGGGACTAGTGGACTGCAAGCCGCCTTATAGGAAAGCTTATAGAATCTTCTATCAGAGGAAGAGAGCGGCTGCTGCAGCCTCTGGTGATCGGAGGAGGGTCTTCCGAAAGCGAATAGGTTTCTGCAGAGTCACACTGGGGACGAGCAGGGCCCCAGGGCCTGACTCCTCTTACAAGAAAGGCGCGGAGGAGGGAAGGCACACGCACCCGGACACGGCACCGGCCCCACATGAAAGCGATAAATAGCCCCGGGGGTCAGCCGGGGGTCAAGAACTCAGAGATGCGTGAGGTTAAGAGAGCGGACACCGGCGCCAGGGTCGAGTCAGGGCGACGGGGACCAACGCCGTCTCCCCTGCGTCCTGCGCGGCTGGGGCAAGAACCGAAAAGCCAGGGCCCCCCGGCGACAAGAAAGGGTCCTTCCGCCCCAGAAGGTCAAGGCCTGCCAGCGGGCCGGGCGTCAGCGCAGCGCTCGACGGGAGACACCCCGAGAAAAGGACACGCTCAGGGACGCGGCATCCGGAGGCCGCCCCCTCCCGGTCAAGCGTGGAGACTCAGGGCTGGTCCCAGCCGCGGGCACGGTGTTCGCGGAGCCCTGTGGTGTCCCGCTGCCCCGACGTGAGGCCCTTCCCCCTCGAGCTCTGCCTGGAACAGCAGGGTCCCGCCACGGGGCCTCTCGACGTGACGAAAGGGCGCGGTGGGCAGCAGCCTCCTACTCGCTGGTTGTCGCCAGCACACCTGCTCGTTATTCTCCGTTAGCCTCCAGGGCTCTCTGGTTCCCCGTGGCCTCCCCGTGGACCCTCCCCTGCTCGTACTGCCTGAGACGGTGATTCCCTTTAAAGCCTCGAGAAAACGGCAGGAGCTCTAACACATCAGGGCAGTAATGTCTTCTGTGCTGTGCTGTGCCCTTGCTCTCTTGGGAATAATGGAGAGACCCAACAAGCTGATGGCCGCACGGACGTGGCCAGGGGCCCCTCCCTCATGTGTCAGAAGAGGAGCCTCTGGGTCCCTTCCTCTGGCACCTTCTGGAATAACCAAGGCGAATCGCAGATTCACGCCCATCTCAGATCCGGTGGAGAGGCTCAGCCAGGGACTGCCGGCTGTCCTGCCGATGGACAAGTGGCCGCGGTACAAGGAAATGACCTAGCTTCGATGACCTGAACTGTTTATTCCTTCCCACTGGGGCTGTTCGGAGTTCAGCTTCTTGAAAGTTAACAATGTCATCTGACCCCTGACAAGGCCCCACCTGACAGCTGGAGAATCGAGCAGAACGACAGATCAGTTAGTGACCAGTTTACGGACACGGTCTCTAGAGGCAGCCTTCCTGAGTTCAAATCCACTTACCAGCTGTTGACCCCGGGCTAGTTATTTAACCGTCTCTGTTCTATCATCTGCAAAATAGAGATAATAATTGTACCTACCTCACCGAGTAATCACGTAGACTGAGTTAGTTTTTGAAGATGCATGGGGCAGGCATAATACATAGCAGGAACTGTGTAAGTGATTGATAAATGACAGAATAAAAACATCTACCATGGACTTGGTATTGTGGTCGGTATTGGAATCCGAAGATAAAGAACTATATCTCATATTACCTTTCCCCCCTCAATTTTTTTTTTTTTTTTTAACAGCATGAGTGGAGAGGGGCAGAGGAAGAGAGAGAATCTAGAAAGGCTCCACACTCATTATAGAGCCTGATTTGGGGCTTGATCTTACAACCCTGGGATCATGATCTGAGCCTAAATCAAGAGTCACCCCACTAAGTCACCCAGGTGCCCCATTACCTTTTGCTTTTAATGCATAATGTTGATTAGTCGGCCATGATCTTAGAAGACTCTAAAGAGATAATTATTTTTTTCCTAGACTTATTCTTTCATTTGGGTAAGAAATTATTTTCTGTACTTGAGAGGAAGCAATTGAGATTCAGAAAGTTTAAATTACTTGCTAAAACTGAAAAAGGGGGGGGAAAAAGGAACTCAGTGAAAAAGGATGAAATTAGAAACTGAGAAAACACTGCTCCCAAACCTGTTGTGAGATAGAATATTTTTGCAAGATG
Source organism: Lynx rufus (assembly GCF_022079265.1). Lineage (NCBI taxonomy): Eukaryota > Metazoa > Chordata > Mammalia > Carnivora > Felidae > Lynx > Lynx rufus. Next base: position 161,175,894 of record NW_025814856.1, on the reverse strand, counting down.
CCATTCACAGCCCACCCTGAAAAATCATTAGGGCCGCCCCTGGTAAGTCTCTGAGTAGTCTTCTAGCATATTTTTATGGTATTTCGAGAGCCTTTCTGGGAATGTAGGGGTACCCACTCAGCTGGCTGTCAGTTTTGGAACTTGCCTACACCTTTAATCCATTTTATGGCTAGCCTAAGAATCTTTATTGCTCTCTTTTTCACTTCCAAAATGTTTTTACATTATATTCGGTTTACTCAGCAAGCTCTCTTTAAGCAGCTTGTTGGAAATAAAATGGTGATGTAGGCTCATAACCATTTTATCTGAGAAGTTTGTCTTTAAGTTTTCCCAACACAATACAGCGCTCCTTCCTACAGTTCTAATCGTTCTTACTCCCTGCTGCTTTTTATTAATCCTAAAACTCCCACATGCATTGGAATTGGAGGAATACTAGGAATCAGCTAGGCTGACTTTGTTAATTGAAAACATCTGCAGCCTCTCAGCCACATCTACGGAGACTCCGAGAGAACTTTGGTTCCCTGAATGTGTCCTGAACAAGCAGCCGTTACTTATCCTTTCTATGGGCCAAAATTTACAGAGTTTGTTTATAGGGGAAAATGTTTTTCTTACTTGCGGAAAGTTAATTTATTTTCACCTTACCTGCTAGGCTCCAGACACAAGTGAAAGTAATAGGATTTTTTTTTTTATTCCTTCCTTCTTTTATGTGTTTATTTAGAACAAAGTAACCCAAGGTTGGAAAGGGAGAAGCCCAGAGAAAATGTGGGACAGCCGTGGTTCTCAGACCTTAGCTTACACCAGAATTACCTGGAGGGTTTGTTAAAACTCAGATTACTGGGCTCCACCCCTGGAGTGTCTGATTTTAAAGGGATTTCTTTTTTTTTTTTCAACGTTTATTTTTGGGACAGAGAGAGACAGAGCATGAACGGGGGAGGGGCAGAGAGAGAGGGAGACACAGAATCGGAAACAGGCTCCAGGCTCCGAGCCATCAGCCCAGAGCCTGACGTGGGGCTCGAACTCACGGACCGCGAGATCGTGACCTGGCTGAAGTCGGATGCTTAACCGACTGCGCCACCCAGGCGCCCCTGGAGTGTCTGATTTTGTAAACTGAGACTGAAGTCTGAGAATCTGCATCGCTGTTAAGTTTCCTGGTGGTGCAGATGATGCCAATCAAGGAATCGCACATGGGAAAAACTATCTCAATGGCAAATTATTTTTTGATCATGACCTTCAGGCTTGACACACCTTTCCTTTCCTTTCCTTCTCCAAGCCCCAAAGTTCTCCTCACCCTGGGAGAGCGGGGGTGGACTCAGACTGATAATCCCAACCCACAAGGTTGGGAGACAACCCCCTTGGAGGAGAGGATGCTGAGTGAATAGAGTTAAAGGGATGTCGGGGAGCATATAAGGGAAGTTTCCTGGAGTATTTCAGTGGGAAGTTTCCTGGGAGAATCAGGTTCTCACCCTGAGAAGCCACTTCTGAATCTCCACCAACTGGTGCTTTTGTGCGGGTTGGATTGGACCCATTTTAACTAGAGAAAAGGATTAGTTGAGCGTTCTTCATGACTCTCAGGAAAGGTCAAGGCACTTGACCCTATTTGAGCTGCAGCACTCTTCTCCAAGGGAAGGAGTGAGGAGACTGAGAGATCTATGCGTGGCCCCAAATTCTCACTGATGTTCCCCAACATCCAGCCCCCCTGCCCCACCTCCCCACAGCCCCGCTCCATAGACGCAGGGGGAGGGAAAGGAGTACAGTCTGCCTGTGATAAGCATCCCTTCTCCCCATTGCTTAATTCCTGAAGGTGGAATATATTCAAAACTATCCTCCTAAGGTTTCTCGTGGTTACAGGTTATTCGGGAAACAAATTTAATTTTACAAATACACACACCTCGTTCTCCAACACAATACCTGCAACATCTATTAACACCTTGGAGTTGTTTTTATCAGCGTTCCCAACCTCAGCTGGTGGTCATAAACCTCACATGGGGAGCTTTTACAAACCACAAGGCCAGGACCCAGCCTTGGACCCATGTCATCAGGATCTGGAGGTTGTGGTCTCTCAGAACTGCTGAGGTCTCCAGGTGATTCGAGTGAGCCTCTACGGGTGAAAAACAGCCCTGTTTCAATCAAAGAGCCAGCTACATCTCTGTGAGGGCTGGGCTCCTTTGATTAGGGCAGTGAGGAAATACCTGGTTTAGGGGCAGGGAAGCTGCATGAGGGTGCTGAGTGCAGAGGGAGAGACAAGACTGGGGACTGGGAGAGCTTTCGAGAAAAGGAGCCGCCATCACAGATCAGGAAACTTCCCTGAGAAACATCCAGTGTCCAAAGTCACCAGTGGCCTCAATCGTGATCTGTTGAGTAGTGTAAAGACTGAAAACCTCAGCTGTCCCACGTTGGCTGCATTTCCAGCCCAGCTCTGACTCTGCAGTGCGGTGAGGGAGAGACTGAAGGTAAGTGCTTGAAACTCACCTCCAATGTCTTCCTTTCTTACAGGGCCAAGTTTATGCTATTCAAAACATTGCCCTAAGTATGGCTTTGTTGTAATTAGGAGACTGTCATTGGGGGCTCAAAGGCATCAAACTTAGAGGATGCCCTCCAGAGAAGACAGTGGTTATTTTGTACAAGATGAGGGTTTTCTTTCTTTCTTTTTTTCTTCCTTCCTTCCTTTCTTTCTCTTAACTTTACTAAGAGAGTTGGTGTTTGAATTTCTCCTGGAGGGGAACAGCATTGATGGTAATATTGATCAGTTGTGCTTTTTACATGGTGAACAGAACACAAATTTGAAATATTTGGCCAAAAATCTTTGCTTATTCGTGGACATAAGAATATAAAACTCAGCGGCCCACATAGTGAATGAGCCCTACATCTGTAGGCACAAAAGAAGCGATTTCTTTTCTAAAGACATTCTCCTGTTTAGCTGCTTTTTAGCTAGTTGACCCAAAGAGTCCCCTGAAAATTTCTAGAAAAATGGGCTAAAATAGGGTGAGCATATAATGCCCAAGTGTTTTCCTTAGTCTGTACAAACTCTTCATTCACAGACTTGGCTTTGTATTTTCAAGTAATTAAGTTGGGCAGAATTCTCCACTGCTGTCTGGTATTTGGAAAGTGTGCATGCCTGTGTGAGTTTGCGTATTTTCCCCCAGTTCTTAAGTACAAAGCGTTTCTTTCTTTCCCACAAAGAACAGGTGGATCATCAAGGTCAGGGTTATTTCGAAGTAACCTCCCTGGGCTTAATCATGACTCATAAGCCACTTGGTTCCTTTATATTAACAAAGTGCTTTCAGAGCCTTCTTTAAATTCCTGCTCTTTCTTTGTGCCTGTTTTCAAGATGGGTGAAGGGGGTTAAAAAGTCCAAACTCTAGGCTATACAATAAGTCACGGGGATATAAACACAACTTGGGGACCACATTTAATATGGAGTGGACTTTTTAATATCCCTTTGACATTATTAGGTGAAACATCCATATTCCAAATAATGCTTGGCCTAAAGGTCTTAGTAAATATTTATGAATGAATGCCTGAAAAATGGCTGAAGAAGGAAGGAATGAATACCCATAGAATATGTTTTAAGTGAGGAAAATCACTTACAGACAGGAAAGTACAGGAGTTGGGGAAAAAGAATAAGAGTAGAAATTGAATAGTGATCAAGGCCAATATGGCGTCACAGGTGTGCTGTTCTCATCGACTGTTTTGATAGGCATTATAGTTCATCCTTGTCAGCTGCCAAGGAGACAAGTTGATTGTATTCCTTAGAAATCATCCTGCAAACAACAAAGCGTATCTAGTGTCCTATAGAAAGCAACTTTATTCATTTACATTACCAAGAATTCTGACGAGAGGAGACAAAATTCAAAGAACAAGACATTATATTTTAATGTAAAAAATAGATCTAGAAAATATTCCTAGCTGGATTATCAATTTCTCATGGGTATTGCTACAATTCTTGTATATTTGGAACGGGGCCTACCAGACTCAGGATGAAATGTACACAGAGCAAGAATAGGGAAACATAGCAAATTTAGTAGAGAGAATGTGTCATTGAGCTTAGCGGTGGGGGATGCAGCTGGAAATGAAGACCGGGGCCAAAGGGTAAGGGTCTTGGGAGAGGATGGTGGGTAAAGAATTTAGATTTGTTAAATCAAAAGTGGAATCCCCACCACCAACCGTTGTGAATGAGAAAATGGGGTTGATGAGAAATGGTCACAGAAATAAACTGTCAATTGTCTTCATCAATAGGACATACCTTTCTTTTTCCTTTGAGGAAAATAAACTATAATTACAAATTATTATTTTGATCGGTTCTTGGTGCCAATAGTCACACTGTTAAATTTGTAAAAACCTTTGTCTGTGACATGGCCCTTTGAGCACTGAAGAACTTGAGATGTTTTTATTTACAAAAGGATATGTTAACCAGAGAATGACGCTATGAGATAAATGTACAAAATTTCTTGGCATTGATTTATAGGCTATTATGTTTCTCATAACATTAATATCTTTATAAGTTCCTTATTGGCAAGAAACCACCAGGGACACCACTAAAAATCAGGAAATAAGCAATAAGGCCTCTAGAGTCACCAAAAAGATTTAACAAACTTGACTCAGACGTGAGCTCCTGAGCTACCCACTCTTTGCATTTATTTTTCCCATATAAAATTACCTTTTTTTAAAAAACATTTTTAATCTTTTTTTTTTTTTTTTCTATTTGAGAGACAGAGAGACAGAATGCAAGTGGGGGAGGAGCAGAGAGCAAGAGCGGGAGACACAAAATCCAAAACAGGCTCCAGGCTCTGAGCTGTCAGCACAGAGCGGAACACAGGCTCAAACTCCTGAACTGTGAGATGATGACCTGAGCCAATGTCGGACGCTTAACCGACTGAGCCACCCAGGTGCTCCCAAATTCATCTTTTTTTTTTAAACCTAAAACCTCCACTTCTAGATGATAAGCATAACTTAGAAAATCAGTAGATAGATCATGTGGTTGAGAACTGGGTGATGATCCTGGGGTCAGGGTCAGGGGGAGGAGGGAGATGAGGCATGTAGGTTCACATAACCTGGCACTCAACAGGAGGACGCAAAAACAGATCAGACCAAAAGAATGCATTTTACAAGGTCAAAAGAATGTATATGTGTACAAATGCATATAATCACAAGTTCATGATAAAATGATAAATATTCATCCGTGCGTTCTACTTAAGGAGATCTAGAAGAATACACTCTTTCAGAAAACCTTCTGCAAGATTTCTTCAAAATTTGCTTTAAAAGCTTTTGCTTTTATAGGGACAAAAGTATGTTACCTAGGAAAATCATTTTTTGATAAAGCCAGGTAACCCAATAGCATATCATATTTAAAAGCATAATACTAATATATATAAACTCTTTCCTTTGAATATTTGGATTTTTTTTAATTAGGAAATAACTGTGGGAAAAGATTGCCATCTATTTAGTGCCTAAAATCCACCTTACCACAGGATGGATTGATTGACACAAGATGTTAAATTTGTTACTCTCAGCAAGCCTGTTAGATAAGGAATATAATCCCAATTGTTAAAGATACTAAAACTGATCCTTAGAAAGTCACTTCATCTGTCATAAGTAAAGCAGCCAGAACTTCATTCAGATGTATTCTTTTTTCATTGTGTTACGATTACATAACAGTGTGTTAGGAGTTAAAATAGGAACATAGCTTAAAAAACAGAATGGGTTGATGATGGAGAATATCCTATAAATGACTGGGGGGGGGCTTAAGGTGAAGGAGGGGGGTTGTCATTTTGTATTCTGGAGGAAGGCAGAGTGGATCCAATTAAGGGTTGGTTAGGTCAATACACAGAGATGAATTCCAGTTCTGTTTTTAAATGAATCTGGTGAAATGAACATGGAGGATACTGACAGAAGAGAGTAAGTCAAGGAATAAATGGTAAATGGAAACGTCTGAAGTTTGTACTTGATCCAAAGAGTGCTGAAGGGAAATCCAGGGCCTGGGGAGCAACACAATCAAGATGTCCGTCTTTAAAAAAACGGGGGCGCCTGGGTGGCTCGGTCCATTCAGCACCCAACTCTTGATTTTGGCTCAGGTCAAAATCTCAGGATCTCACACTTTGTGGGATCGAGCCCGGCATAGGGCTCTGTGCTGGACAGGGTGGAGCCTGCTTGGGATTCTCTCTCTCCCTCTCTGTCTGCCCCTCCCCTGCTCTCTCTCTCTCCTTCAAAATAAACCTTTTTAAAATTTTTAAAAATTAAAAAATACATAAAAATTTGACAGTGTGTAAAATGACTTTGGAGGGATGAAAGCTGGAAAATCCCCAGTTACATGAGGAGTAATCTTTCTATCACTATGTGATAGACGGGAGGAAATGTACAGAAAGATTTTACTTTGAAGAAGAAATTCATAATGGAAGTTACAGAACTGACTGCATATAAAGAAGAAAAGAGGCGCATTATTTCTTCCAGAATTCTGGGTGTGTAGAATAGAGCAATAACATTTTCCTTAGATAGTCTAAACTAGGCAAAGAGAATGTACAATGACGATCCTGTGTTTTTAAAATCCTGTTTGAGTATTCTTTAAATAAACTTGTGCCATTCAGGGAAGATACAATAGTAATGAAAACTCTGGAATCCTTCTTTTTCACAAAAAAAGAATATTGGTAAAAGTAAAAATGAAGTAGGAAAAAAAAAGAACCAGGTGTTGAAAAATGATGGAGTTGACTGCATTATAAGGAGGCAGGGTCAACAAAGAAAAATAGTCTTTTTTTTTTTTTTTCTAAAATTTTTTTAACGTTTTATTTATTTTTGAGACAGAGACAGAGCATGAACGGGGGAGGGGCAGAGAGAGAGGGAGACACAGAATCGGAAGCAGGCTCCAGGCTCTGGGCCATCAGCCCAGAGCCCGACGCGGGGCTCGAACCCACGGACCGCGAGATCGTGACCTGAGCTGAAGTCGGACGCTTAACCGACTGAGCCACCCAGGCGCCCGAAAAATAGTCTTAAAGCAGCTGATCAAACAGAAAACTAGGAAATTCAAATCAAGAGAATGGTTGGCATTTTTGCAGGTTACAAGAAAAATAAAAACACCTGAGAACTCAGGTTTTACATCAGTCCGTTCTGTTTTAAAAAGTTGTATCCATAATTAGAGATGAGATTCGGCTTGCTAGGTAGAGCACATAAAAAGGCAGGAAACCAAGTTAAATTTGAACTGTATGAGACATACATATACTAAGTGCACTAAGTATAGCACTGCTGTTTATCTGAAATTCAAATCTAACTGGGCATCTTGTATTTTATCTGACAATTCTAAATCAGATTCACCAAGATTTTATTTCAGTGGTTTTCACACTGTAACAGAAAGTTGTGAAGACAGAGGACAACCAAAAAAGTTCAGATACACAGGAAGAAGGAAAAAAATATACAATCTCTATGAGAAGATATAATTGGAGTTTGCATCTAGGATTGGACCAGAGGTCCCACTGATTTGATATAAAGATCAGAGGCGGAATGGCCCAGAATTCCAGTGATGAGAAAGTTAGGCTTATCCTTATCTTAAAGACCAAGGGTCTGACTCTCAGAGGAGACTTTATGTAAAGATTGAGTTGGTTCATCCTTCTACTTTGAAGCAACATCTGCTTCTAATTATTGAGCCAAATCCCAACAACTCACGACAACCTTGAGGGTCTCAGGTACACATTTTACCCTACTTGAAAGGGCTGGGCATTCTCCCTGCGTTAAGCTATTTATTCAACAAAACGAATGGACGGTGAGCCATTACTTGGGCAAAAACTCAGAAGACAGCAAAACAAGAGTGGCACCTCTTCCCCACCCCCGGTCCCCACAAAAAATAAGTGCATACAGGCAAATACGCTCAACTAGGTTTTCTTTGTGGCACCAAAAATCTGTTGAAATGACATGAAACGTAATGTGGGAATCGTGCCCTTCTACATGTAATTTTAAGTATTTTGTTTTTGTTTTCTTTTACAAATATATAATTAGGGAGATGTTAGGACAGGAAACACAATGTCGATACTTTGCTGCTAGCCAAAGTGAACATGCGCTAAGAGCTATTGAATTCTATAGCTGGGTAATTGCAGGCTCCGGCAGTGAAAATGCTTAATATAATGAGAAAGGGAACCTGCAAAGAGAGCTCAAGCACCGCAGAGGAAGCTCGGTGCTGAGTCAAATGTAGGTAATATGAAATTACAGTAACTAATTAACTTAATTGTTTGCTCCAAAATTGGAAGGGAAAATGCCTGGGGCTTGGGAGGGGAAGCAAAGAAATGACCATATTTTCTTTATGCAAAGGTACAGTGAGCCAATGGTCTTGTTTGTTGACCTCTTACCCTGTGACAAGTCTACTTGTATTTGTTCATTGACAAGACGCTATAAAATAAGTACTACTATTGTCCTGATTTTATAGATGAAGAAATTGAGACACAAATTTCTGCAGCCTTTCCAAAAATCTCTTGGCGAGAGAGTGGTGGAGATGAAATAAAAATAAAGCCAGGCTTGGAGCTCACACCTGCCATATTGCCACTTCACTCACATTGTGCAAAATGCTTTCAATTACTGAAAAGAGAATGAGGGTATCTATTAAAAGTATGGAGTGTTGTAGTTTCATACAAAAAGACATATTAATGGTTTGGGGTTTTACAACATATTTTGTTCTGTTTAATAACATAACTTCTCAAAACAGTAATGAAAACCTTAAACATTTATTCAGCAGAATTCATTCAAATATACTGTACATCATAAACACAATCCTTTTTGTAGGCAGTTTCTACGTCTACTGTGTTCAGGGGCTATTGACTAACATGTATGCGCAATCATCAATACCTACTGATAAGGTGGCCAAGGTTGAAATATAAACTCAACAAACCTACTAAAACACTTTTGGGGTATTTTCATCAACGTGGAGTACCAATATATAGTATCCCATCTACTAATCCAGATTCTTTGATAAGCTCTTTGTTCCCCCTTTGATAAGCTCTTAAGATTTCTTTATATCTATGAAATTACCAACTTTCTCATGTTTTTTTTGAATTTGATGGTAAATGGATTGTTTATTTATTTGTATATTAAACTGCACTAAATTATAACCACTCTTAAAGATAGCTGCTCTAAATTTCATGGTTTACCCTGAGGCAAAACTTAATAGTGACTATTGAAACAGTAATAAGTGCAAGGCTGAGAAGTTATCCTTCTACTCTAAAGCATAAACTTAGTAGACTGAATAACACTTTTACAGCACTTGTTATTAACTTGGAGAGAATTAATAGCTGAATTTATATCTGGGAACAGAGGAAAGGGCTATAAATGGTTAATAAAAGGAAATGTCTGAGAGCTTGAATTTGCCTATGTTTACTAGAAAAAAAATCCAAATGAAAGAATTGTAGATAGGGTTGAAGTTCAAAGATCTAGTATGGCCGTATACTCAGCTATATCGGGCACAGACAAGAGCTAAAATGTATTCTCAATAGGAAAATTCAGCAGAGGACTTTAATATTTATTGATTCACAAGTAAAAGAAAAAATGAAAACTTTGATGGCATTCCATTGAAACCAACACTAAAGCTGCTTCCTGCTTTGTTGAGATTAAGATGACTGTTAAGAAAGCATTTACGCAACGAGAGAATAGCAGGGCAGGAGAGTGTGTGTGTATCTGTATGTGTATGAAGTTTGACTTACACATCTTGTGACAATCAAAATTGAGTACAAGGCCTTCATCAGCACTTCCCTCTGGAGTTTAGATTTCTAGACTTCATATATAAACTTTTTATTGATTTTTCTTTTAGGTAAGTTGAGTGTTTAGAACCTGAATGAATGTGTGCTGGAGTGTTTTAATGAACAAGGAGAATCGTAACTCATACTTTGTGAAGTGTTCGATAATGTTTATGTTTTAGTAATAGTTTATAGGGATGCATAATTCCCACCATGATGTTCTTATACAAATTTAATTGTACAACATTCTTTGCTTGTACAACAGTGGCAGTAGCTACATCTATATGCCCATAATAAACCCAATCATTACTCACAGACTGTTCCATGCCAGTCTATAATAGGAATGGTTAATGTACAAGTGAACAGACATAATCCTTGGCCATTAGTTTGGAACCTGCATTCTGTTGGAAAGGAAGACACTCAAAGAAGTGTTTATAATACAAAGTGAAAGGAGCTGCAGTGGAGTTGTATATACGGTATGTTGGAGAGCACTATGGATGGAAAGCCCAGGTCCGGCCAGAGAAGACAGGAGCTAGTACTTGAACTAGTTATAGAAGATAGGGATCTCTGGGCATGTGCAGACATTTGGAAATCTAGAATCTGTTATGCTAGAATACAACTGAAGAGGTGAAGACGAGGGTAAGTGACCTAGGAGGAGGCTAGAGAGGCAGACAGGAAAAGACCAAAATATCATATCCTGTAACAATCTGAATGGTGTGGATTTTACCTGAAGCCTTTGAAGAATTTGGGGTGGGTAATCCCAGGGAGGGGTTTAGTTAAGTCACTCTCTCAGCAGTATGGACGGTGGAAGAAGTGATTTAGAACGCTGACAGTGAAGACTATAGGAAGTTGAGCTGAAAGAACTGAATAATTGTTTAGATGTGGGGGTAAGGGAATATGAGAGCTCAAATGTAAGTCCCATGTCTCGTGTATCAAATGAAAGTGATACAGCCTACCTTAGTAGGCGAAAGTGTTGACAGGTTCTCTAACTCCAAGCAGAAGAAAATAAAAATCATTTCTAGAAAAAACAATTCAGGTAACCAAGACTCTCACAAGTTAAAAGAAAGCGCTCAGAATCAAAAGGTCACCACACGAAAGAAGGTGACAGGGACTTGCAAGTCTGTAAACACAACAAGCAAACTTTACAGATTCCAATGATATTGGAATTATCAGATACAGACTATTAAGTGCATGAAATACTTAAAGAAAGAAACATTCTTTTTTTTAATACTGAACAAGCTCAAAATTACTGAATCAAAAATTCAGTGAGTGACAAAGACCCGATCAGGAACAATTACATAGAGGTGAGCCAGACACAGGGAATCAGAGTCTGAGCAAGTTAAAGAGGTGCCCCCATGCGGGAATGGCTTGACCTAGAAGGTCAGAGGCTGGTTAAGGTGAACAGTGTGTCCCTGCTGACAGAGGAGCTGCCTGGTGTTGGGTATTAGCCTGAGAGAAGTGGGCAAGGACACAGCGGTACTGACGGGAAACTGGGGATTAACCATATTGAAGACCATGGTAGCCCGGGTTCTTCTACTTGGAGAAAGGAGTACAATCATGGCAAAGTAGAAAACTAGAAGGAACCCTATGGTGTTTGGAGTATTGGTGTGAATTTGTGGTCTTCCATATATAAAAACAGAGAAGGAAATATTGATGTGAAAGTGTCTCAATGTATCTGCTTACTTACCACACATATATTCCTTCCCTCTGTCCACTGAGAAGATGTGGGAGCAGAAAAACCATGATAGTAATGGGCATGTCTAACATCCAGATCATGGCTTCTAAAAAAAAATTCTCCACTGAAAGGAACAAAGACTTCCTGGAGAAAAGACTGAAAGAACAAGAACCCAGTCTGGGGTAGGTAAAGAATACAATGATCTAGGAACATCTGTTTGTGGCAGAAAGCAGGGAACTACTCAAAACAGAGTGGGACTATGATTAAAGGACACAGGCACCAGCCTGAAAGTGCCCCCAGTGGCCAAATCTGGAACAGATGGAACATAAAAAGGGGGGGGGGGAAGGCAATGCATTTTAACCCATTAAATAAAATAGGACACCATTAATCTATACGGACAAAAGTAAATAAATGGAAGATTTTATGAGGAGAGGAGATTTATCGGTTTCAAAGACCCTCCACAAGATACTCACTAATCATAAAAGACAAAGGTTAGTGACAGAGGAAAAAGTCTTTCCACATTAGAGAAGCCTGCTAGACACCGCCTTAATCGGATAATCTAAATCCTGGGCTGGTGTAAGGTGTGCATCATCAAAACAGCACAACCTCTCTTGAGCGATGTTCCTGCCAAAGATGCACACATTGGGGGCGCCTGGGTGGCGCAGTCGGTTGGGCGTCCGACTTCGGCCAGGTCACGATCTCGAGGTCCATGAGTTCGAGCCCCGCGTCGGGCTCTGGGCTGATGGCTCGGAGCCTGGAGCCTGTTTCCGATTCTGTGTCTCCCTCTCTCTCTGCCCCTCCCCCGTTCATGCTCTGTCTCTCTCTGTCCCAAAAATAAATAAACGTTGAAAAAAAAAATTAAAAAAAAAAAAGATGCACACATTGAAGCAAACCTCACTAGACAAACTCAAATTCCGGTAAATTCTACAAAATAAACAGATGCCACTCTTTAACACATCAAAGCCCCGGAAGTCAAAGAAAGGCTGAGGAAATCTTCCAGCCGGAAGGAAACCAAATATAAATGAAACTCAAATGGGATCTGAGGAGGGGGAAATAATGAAATAATGTTAATTTCATGGTTTTGATGGTTGTATCGTGTATGTAAGAGACTGCCTGTGTCTGTGGAAAGCACACGCTAAAGGGTTTGGGGATGATGGGAATCAAGTTGTCAACTTTGAAATGACTCAGGAAAAAAAAAAGTGAATTCTTCCGTATTGATAGCTTCTGGTAAGCTTGAAATGGTTTGAAAATGAAATGACTAAAACATTATTTTGATTTCTTCCTGTTACTTTTTTACTGTGGAGATCTCCTAGTATTTATCATGCTAATTTGTGTTTTGCATTTCTAAGATACAAATATAATATGCAATATTTCCTACAGATTTTTAAAGCATATTCTGGAAAACAGAAGTATTTAAAAATAATCTTTTCATTAAAAATTATAAGGAGGGGGTGCCTGGATGGCGCAGTCAGTTAAGCAACCAATTTTGGCTCAGGTCATGATCTCGTGGTTTGTGAGTTCGAGCCCCGAATCAGGCTCTGTGCTGATAGCTCAGAGCCTGGAGCCCGCTTCGGATTCTGTGTCTCCCTTTCTCTCTGCCCCTCCCCTGCTCTCACTCTGTCCCTATTCGAAAATAAACATTAATATTTTTTTTTAACTACAAGGAAATCTAAATCCTAAGCAAATTTAGCAACTAATTTCTATTCCGTAAATAGGAGTAAATGTGATGAGAACGTATAGCCATTTAATAAAAATGATTAAAGAAAAGTTATTAGTAATTATACCTATATTAAATATTTTCCCTGACTTCAAATTTTTATTCAATTTTTTTATATAGGACAATTTTTTTCGAGAGGTCTCTTAATGGGATCTCTGTCTAAGCTTTTAAAAATAAGTTATATATCTGTATGAGCCTGTAACAATTCCTTTCGGGTGGAACAGACGTGATCATGAGGTTGCTCCAACTTTTTTCTCTCTTTATGCTTTTTCAGTTAATACTTCACAGTTGTCTCCCTATAATTTGAAATAAATTTAAAGATTCCTCACTGGAATCTTACCGCAAAATCATTAAAGCAAGTTTGCAGAGAATAAGTTTTTTCTCTGTCGATCGTGTTTTAGAGGAGTATCTAAGATTTAATTATGTCGCATTAAAATAGGAAGTCAAGATGGCATCGAACGTTAAGAGAATAAACACGAAGCAGTTCTGTTGGCGTAGGGGGCAGCCAGGCTGAGTTAGCAGGGAGCAGGCCGTCATGAACACAGGCAGCCTGCTTTATGGAGGAAATAGGGGACGTACGTTAACCCAGCCAACATGGTCATAGGAGGTTTCTCTCTAGGGTAGGACTGTGGATGGTTCTATTCTTTTCCTTCCTGCTTATTTCAAGGGTTTGTGTTTCTTTATAAAGATACCTCACTGACTTTATAATGGAATAGCTCTCTGAAAATAGAACGAGTAATCTTGTTGAAGGAATATACAAATGTTCCTTAAACCTGGTTCGTTTTCTCTGGTCAGCAGCAATCTGGAAGGTCAAATATCCAGCCATCGATGGTATCACAACACGGCCTGTCTGACTGGTTCGTCGGTACAGAACACTCAAACTGTTTTCCTTAATGCTGACTTTTTTAGGCTACCTGAAAACTGAATCAGGTAGCCACAGGGCATATGCTTGGGTTTACTTGCCAGTAACAGATCGCGTAACAATCGAGTAATTTCAACAGCTGCTATTCAGAGAAACAAAACCTTGAAAAGTTTAAGTCCTTTTGATGTCCTGAACCCAAAATAAACTCGGCGTCAGATTTCTTCAAAGTCTGTTCTTCATTTGCCATTTGGCAAATGTATAAAATAACAGAATCGTTGCATGTCAATATTTTTAAAAAATTGTCAACAACATCTGAGTAACTATATTTTCACATGAAGCTTAGTGATTTGTACACAGAAGCGCTGCTAACTCCCCTGCATCTTTTAGGATAATTTCTCTCTAATACTTTGGAAACTGTTTTGAAGTTCTAGAATACACAGCATTAATAAGGCCAGGGAGAGATGTTCCACTGTTTTCTTTCAAACCTGAGTAGCGTTTATTTTTAGTTTATCATATGGAGGTTTCCGTTCTAACCTGCATTCATTTACATCAGCAGAGAAGATAAAAAACAACCTTCCTTCGCAAGTTTATACGGTGCCTTTGTCTATCTAGACAAAAACATATTTTAAATGCAGTGGTGAGTGGGGAAGTATTGATCACTACCATGGGCTTCCTGCTAAGCCTGAGTAAAACACTGTCCACAAATGAATGGCCTTTTCCACCAAGTTCATTTGAAACCTGTCACTGTGTTTGCGCTAATATTTGTGGATACCGATTGAAACTCCCTATAAGTCAGAGTCTAGACGTTGCGTTTTGGTTTGTGCAAACACTTTATTTTTGTCAGGTCAGTTTTTACTGCGGCTCACTTAGAGATAGAGCGTTTCGAAGTCGACCACCCAGCTGCTCAACTGCCAAAATCACAAAATGCTTTCATAGATTCAAAAGCAAAGGATTTTGAAACAGTTACTGGCACTTGTGTTTGTTTGTTTTTTTTTTTTTAATGTTTATTTTTGAGAGAGAGAGAGACAGACATAGACAGAGACGGAGCTTGGGAGCGAGTGGGGGAGGGGCAGGGAGGGAGACACAGAACCCGAGGCAGGCTCCAGGCTCTGAGCTGTCAGCACAGGGCCCGACATGGGATTCAAACCCATGACTGCGAGATCATGACCTGAGCCCAAGTCGGACACTTCACCGACTGAAGGAGCCGGTGGCAGCTTTTTTAAGACCACTGAATTCATTCTGGAAGCCGAGCTATCCCAGCCTGAGTGGCAGGGCCCGGGCTGTGGATGGTGACCCGCCCACAGTGAAGCTTCTTGTCCTCCCGCTTTTAGGTGACTTGGCCTTATTAAAGTACCTGGGGTATTGTCTGTTGGGGAATTGCCCTCGGCAGGCCCCCTGGGAAAAGAACCATTAGGGAAGAAGATAAGGCTCCGCAGGAAATTGTGCGGCCTTACGTTTAGCCCTTGCCATCCCCTATGGAGACTCCTCTACTTACAGGAAGGATGGCCTCATGCATTTGCCAGCAAAGAGGGCCTGTAAGGAGAGACATATGGATTTGAAAGCCCCACTCCGGCAACTAAGGAGTGTATCTCTGGGCACAGGTGACTTCAGCCCCTAGGCCCACCCGGCCCCCCGGAGGCATTCCAGAGGATGACTGAACCTAGTCGGTGAAGCTACAGAATGGTTCATTGGTTCCTAGGTGCATTGTCTCTCTGAGAATGTATGAGGCGTGGGTTTCTAAGGCTTTTTCGGTCCCTTCCTGGCACCTCGGACCGAGGCAAACGCATTGTTCTTCTGGCCTCATGTGGTTAGGAGGTCACGTCCCTGTAACTGTTCCACTTGAGGCGTTGAGAAATGGAGGGCCTTTCACGAGAACGGCAAAGCAAATGCTTTGTAGATTATAGATACACGCAGATGCATTTATGCATAAATGGAATAATGTAAGAAATTAATCAATAATCAAAGGGTATGCGGGAAAATTAGGGGAAAATCACCATGTTATTTCTTAGAGGTTGATTACACATAGGAACATTTTCAAAATTAGGTAATGTTAGAAAAACATAGATGACGTATGCTACGAGGAAATCACTAGCAGACAGAATGCCACGTTTATTACAATAAATCGGCCAGTTCAACACACTGCTCTTGTCTGTGTCCATTTTTATTTTAGTTTTAGTTTTTTTATTTTAGTTTTTTATTTTTTAGTTTTTTACTTTAGTTTTGTTTTATTTTCTCCGATGCCGTGCATCCTTCGGGAACCCCTGGACCTGTTGGAGCTGGACTCTGGCAAATTCAAGCTGTTTCTTGTACTTGAGCAAAGCTATGACTCCCAGTTCACAAATGAATGAGCTCATTTGCAAACTGGAGCTGCTATAGTCCCCGTCAGACATAAGGGAAAGAATGAATTTTGCGTGCCTTAAATGGGCTACATTCAGCCAGAGACATACTTTTCCCAGGGTTATATGTGCGAGATAGAACTGAGGAGGCTCTAATTAGTCTCTTTTCTAAGAAGGAAAATAGACTTCGAAACCCTGGAAATGCTTCATTTTAAGTTTACTAAAATTGTATGGCTAGAGATTTATTTAGTTAGATAGTAGCTTGTATCTAAATGTGGATGCCCCTGTGAAGGCTAAGAGACGAGGCTTTCTCATCTGTTGATAAGACCAACTGTTCCTAAAGGCCAGCTTCTCTTCTACATTGAACCCTACTCCCCCACTTGGTCAAGGAACTTTCTCCTGTAATTTCATCCCTTTATCCCCCATTATAAATCATTTTCCTCTTCGTTAATTCATGTCCATTATCATACAAGCACGTTTGTATTTTAAGAAAAAAAAAAAAACTTGGGGCACCTGGGAGGCTCAGTTGGTTAAGCGTCCGACTTCGACTCAGGTCATGATCTCGAGGTTCGTGAGATCGAGCCCCGCGTCGGGCTCCATGCTGACAGCTCGGAGCCTGGAGCCTGCTTCGGATTCTGTGTCTCCCTCGCTCTCTTCCCCTCCCCCACTCATGCTCTGTCTCTTTCTCAAAAATAAACATTAAATTTTTTAAAAAAGAAAAAACGTAAACCATGCCCCCTCTCCAGCTGTATTGCCCCATTTTTCTACTCCCTTTGGCAGCAAAAATCAGTTTAAACAAATCTCTGCTCAATGATTCCAATTATTTTCCTTTCATTCTTTCTTGAAACTCCTCTGAAGAAGCACAGCAGGACATCTTGTATCACAGCCACGTGGGACCTGCTGTTGCTAAAATGTAGCAGCCACTTTTCAGTCGCGACCTGTCAGGACCCATCAGCAGCATCTGACCTACAGTTCCTTGAAACCATTCTGTCAGAGGCATCTAGGACCCCAGCCCTTCGCTATTCCTTCCTCTACTTCCCATCTCACCAGCCCCTTCACATTAGAGTATAAATAAAGAGCAGTCCTTGGACCTGGTCCCTTTTTCCTCCTGCTCTCAGTAATCATGTCCAGTCCCACAACTTGTCTGTGTTGAGGATTCTCCTTGTATCTCTAGCTCTGATGACTCTCCAACTCCACACCTGTCCATTCAGCATCTCCCCTGGGATGACTAACCCCTCTCATATCCAGCAGGCCTAATGAATTCCTGATGCTGACCCCAAACTTGCTCTGCTTTAATTTTTTTTTTTTTTGCCATTTCTATTAGCATCTCTTACCTTTCACATCCTTGAAACCTTTGCATCATATGTGGCCGTCACTTTCTCCCCTGACTACCATCCATCTGTTACCAAGTCCCTTTCAGAATCCAGCTGCTTCCACTTTGGCCCTACCAATGACATCACCTGGACATTTACAGTAAGTTCCTAATCGGTTTGCCTGTTTCTGCCTTCCTTCCCTATAGTCTGTTTCCAATGCAGCAGTTAGAGTGAATCTTTTAAAATCGCAAGTCCCAGGCAGCTCTTCCTGCCCATGCGTCCTGTCTCCGTGCCTTAATAAAGTCACCTTTTTGCAGCAAAAATAAATAAATAAAATCACAAGTCCTCCCATTTCCTTTCTCCGTTGAGAGCCCTCGAAGGCTCCCTGCACTACTCAGATAAAGGCCAACATGTCTTTCAGCAGCTATCCCCCACCTGCCTCCATAGCAACCCTGCTGATAGGATCTTATCTCTTGCAATCCAATGACACTGGTTTCCATCCTCTTCTTAGGTCTTCAAGGCCGTCTTCCCGCCTCAAGGCTTTTGCGTTTATGGTTACTCCTGCCTAAATTGCTCTTCCTCCTGTACATCCTCCTGGTGATTTTACTGGTCACCTCGGTGAAGCTGTTCCTGACAACTAGTTAAAACTGCACCTCCTACTTCTCATCACTTTCCCTCCTCCCCCTCCTTTGTTCATCCCCTGCTAATATACCCAATAACTTGTTCAATTAATTGCACCCTCCCACGGAAATACAACCTCACTGAGGGCAGGGATTTTTATTAGTATTGGTTTCTGTTGCATCCTCAACAGCTAGAATGATGGTAGGCCCTCAATAAACATGTGTTAACGTGTAAACCTGGAATAAATTCTGGGTTAGGTATACCACAGTATCGTGAACTAGGAATGAACAGGACAGGGGAAGACTAGTTGATTGCCCTGCGGTAAGTGGGGAGTCCTCTGGAAGTCTCTGAAAGAGGCAACTTGTAAAGCTGTATAATGGAATGGGAATACAGAGGGAGGCTGGAGCGTCCACAACAATGGTCTTTAAAGTTCTTCTTTATCTTAATAGTACCTGCCAATGATAGGTTGAACTCAAAATAACTATGGACAGGACAAGGGAAATTCTGGTGATGTTTTTTCTGCTCTGTTTTCTTCTTGGCTCCCAATTCTCCTCACTGGGGTCCTACCACCACTACAGTTCAGTGCCACATGCGCAGGCTTCATTTCCAAGCCACGGACTGAAGCTATAACTCAAGTTCCAACTGGCGGGATGAAGTCATGATGTGGATGACTGTGGTAATATCATGTTCCCTAAACAAATCACTTTATTTTACTGAAGACAGATGAGGAATACGGAAGTGATCTCTGAGAGCAAGAAGTAGAAGGTTTTCACTGGGTCAACAAGGACCTTGATCAGATCACAACAAAATCAACAGCAACCACAATTATTGAAGGTTTACTGGGACAGCTGTGTTATGTCTATCGTTTCTAATCTTAGCAAGCACATTGCAAAGAAGGGATGATAATACTTTGCCAGATAAGGCTACTGAGGCTTTGAAAATGAACTCGCCCAAAGATATGAAAAGGCTAAGTGGTACTATTAGAATTCAAATCCCTGCTAGAAGGCTTGTATGTCCATTCTTCACAAAGTATGGATGATTCCTCCCCTCCCCCCCCTTAATTCTTTGGGGTTAAAGAAAATCCAACACTGGAGTGCTAAGGGGAAGGAGATACAAACCAAAGGAAAGCAAATCCTAATATTGTTTGATTTTAAAGCTGATCATATATTGAAGCCAATTAGTATGTTCTTCAGTTTTAGACGATGATTCTAATCACGGTGATAGAAAGCGGCATGGGAAGTAGATCATTCCAGCAGTACCTATCAATCTTCCGCTACACTGAGAGAGATCAAACTAGCAAAGGGTCCTTTAAACAAAATTAAAAACAAGAATCATATTGTTGGGTGGGGTAACATTTATTTCCACACCAAGGAAAACAAAACTCATTTTCACCGTGTATTTTGTTAATTCCTAGCACATGCTGAGCTAGTGAGATAATATTTTAGCAAACAAGTAACGATGTTAAAATATTTAGAGCCGCAAAGAGGGCACCAAAGACAAAGAAACAAAAAACAACAACAACAACAAAAAACATTACCACTCAGTTACAAGATGGTGCATTTGGAAAATTCTCTACGTTCACACTGCCACTGAAAATTGAATTTGTAATCGACAGTGGTACTTTGCAGTGAACAATATGGCACCATATTTATTTCTGTAATTATTTTAGAACTTTTAAATTGTGGCTTCTCTTAGGCCTCAGGACATGGTAAACACAGCCAAGATTATTGAGGGTTCATTGTCTGAGATGTTTTACTTAACTCTAAGTAATTTAATTCGAGTCAATAAATCTCAATGAAGATATATCAAATAGCCTACCCTGTGCTTGCAACATACTAGGCAATGGTGGGATATTAAAAATCATGTAAGAGAGAGTTGTCTCCACATTTAAAATCCTGCATTGACAAAGGCATTAGAGAACTCAGCAAGAGGGACCAGACAATAAGCCTTATTCACTCAAAAAATTAAAAACAAAAAAAACCCCGACATTAAAAAGGAGCACTTAATGCAGTATGAATATATTTGGCATATAGTCCTTTATCTCACGGCCAATATGTTTAATTGTAGATATGTCACTTGTTGCATGTGTGCGTGCATATGTATTTATGAATCTGCATATATATTTTGAAAAACACCGTGATATTTATAAAGTTATGCAAGTATAAAATCCTTAATTCTGACTTCACCTGTTCTATACTTTCTAGAAATATTAAGGAGTCCTTTCTAATAAAAAAAAAAACTAAAAACTGAATATTTCTTAACACTATAACCCTTAATTTGGTTTCCTGGAAAACATGAAAGTTATTGAATCTAACAATTACTGTTGGATTCACGAATGAAGAAAGAATAACACTGCTATATTAAAATACTGCCCATAAGTCAGCAAACTTTTTCTGTAAAGGATGATAGTATTTTAGGCTTTGCAGTCATACTCAAGTCTGGCGTGTGTTTCAATAAAACTTTATCTGTGGATACTGAAATTGGAATTTCATGTAGTTTCCATGTGTCACAAAATATTATTTCTTTTCCCCCCAATCATTTAAACATGTAAGACTACATGTTAAAAATGGTATCTAAAAGCAAGTGGCTGTTTTCCTGATCCCAATCCAAAATAGCTCTCATGTTTGTATACCTGAAAACTATTCCTCAGGGATATACTAACCACAGCTGATCACTCAATGCTTATATGCCAAACACTGTTCAATATACTTACTAGTCTATATAAACATGTTTAATCTTCAAGTCGACCCTGTAAGTTAGGAATGTTATTTTCTCCATTTTACAAAGAAAGAAACCAAGACAGAGAGGTTGAACACCTCGCTCAGTGTCACATGTCTATTAAAGGACAGAGCTGGGATTAAGCCTGGAGTCTGTTCTCTTAGCCACTGCTCTATGCCACCCACTGCGTGACGATGTGCTAGGTTCCCAGCTACAGAACAGAAGATGGTGAAATATTTAAGCTCCTTTAAATTCATAAGAATGATATTTTTATCTGAACGGGTAGAGGTAAATGCAAATTGCTCAAAGTTAAATGTTTAAGTTTTTTGGCATTTAGAGTATCTGAGACAGGTGATATATAGAGTTTAAAGGAAAGAGAACATTGGTGACAATGTACACCGCTGATTTCTGTCACAAAACTACTAACCTGTTTTCTCCTCGGGTTATGAAATTCTAAGAGCCTTGGAGATTTGACTCATTTAACATCCCGATGCCAGAGAAAACTTCCCCTAAGAACGGATTAGGCAATTAAATACCTATTCTAGTGTGAGTCATCTCTTAAGAGTCACATTCTGTTTTGCCAGGTAAGAACTGTTACTGTTTAAGCACAGTCTGTTTTTAATTATTTGTTTTTGATGCAACATGAGGTTTTATAGACAGATAACCATATACAGGTCCATACAGCGTGTTTATCGTAACTACCATAAAATGGCTAGATTTGTGATTTTCAAGCCCAAACCAAAAATGTACGTGGCTTAAATTTGAATGCTCTGATTTAATCTCCCTTCATCTACGTCTTTCAGACAGTCATGGGGAATGTAAGTAAAGCAATTCATAGTAATTTCTATATGGCCTTCCCTAGTAGACTTCTGCCTTTGCCTACACATTCTCTCCTCCCCTAAACCGAACTGATTAAAACTCTCCCTTGACCTTTAAATGCTCTTATTGATGTTGAAGTCAGAGAAAAGAGGGATAATAATTGAATTTTGAACAACAGCCAGTATGAAAATGTAGACTGGAGTTCTATCTGGATATGAAATTGAACAAATAACGGGCAATTTAAAAAATCATACACAAAGCAGAACTGACAAAAGGCAGAATGACTGAATAACACTAGCAGGGATAGAGTGACCTGGAAAAACTCCTCGAGACTTGCACTCCCTTTGCAGACTCCCAGAGTGAGTCCCCAGGGGTAAATAATTCCATTCCAATAAAACACTTTCTCTATCAGACAACTAAATATATGGTGTAATCATTCTGCAAAGGAGAGTAATATGCTCACATAATTTTTTTTTAAAGAACTGATTGCTTGTTGAAGGTTTGCTCTCCCAACAATAGCCCGTGGCATCCGTCTTGATAATAGACCAGATAACAGATGGTATTTCTTGAAGGACAGATTCAAATTAAAGCACTATGTTCAGAGAAAAGCAACTTTATTCCTGTATTATCATGGACACTGAGAAAACATTTTTGATTTTATGGTTTTTAAGTTAATGAGATCTCTAGTGTAGTCACCTGGTTAGTGGAAAAACCTAGCCATGAAAATTCTTCCTGCTTTTCCAACTATAGCACTTATTTTAAAGTAACTATAACCAGCATATAGCATAGTATCATTGGACAATGTAATATTTTAGAGAGTTGATTGCTAACATGATATTAACCTAAAAATCTTTCAGAATCGTTCTCCAGGTTTTCTGCATGTTACCTTAACAAAGCGGCATTTTTTAAATGAGAGCTTCATTTAAAAACAATTTTAATGTTTAGTTTTTGAGAGAGAGAAAGAGGATGAGAGTAGGGGAGAGTCAGAGAGAGAGGGAGACACAGAATGCAAAGCAGGCTCCAGGCTCTGAACTGTCAGCACAGAGGCTGACATGGGGCTCAAAGTCGCAGAAGGGGAGATCATAACCTGAGCCAAAGTCGGACCCTTAATCGACTGAGCCACTCAGGTGCCCCCATGAGAGCTCCATTTCTAAAATGGGATTTTAGGGCAGTGTCTACAATACTTAACTTTGCAGTTAGAAAACGTCATCACTACAAAGTTGGAATTGCTAGAATTATACACCATATGCTATAATACTGTAAGTTAATATTACTTTGCAAACTGATTTCTTTTTCCATTTAACATAGTGAATTTTTTTCAGGTCACTGAATCATGAAACATGATTTCTCATGCATTGAAAAATATGGTATTTAACAGCTTCATAGAATTCCATCATTTAACTAATATTGGCATTTAGATTGTTGGCATTTTGTTGTTATTATATCAAAATTTCTTACACAAGTATCCCACATAACAATGTGTTATAACCATAGTTGTAATACTTGAATTGTCACTACATCTAGGTTCTCACCTTTGTTAAAGAGCTGAAAGACAAACTGTGTTTCCTAGAACCCCTGACAACAGGTTTCCACATTAGATTGTATCATAACAATGAGACATTTGGGCAGAATTTAGAATGTAGAGAAAATAGGTCATTATTTCTCGTGTCTGCAGTGGACAGGTATCAACCCACTTCCTTGACGCAGGGAGCGAGATCATCTGTAGCCATTTTCTTGAACTCCCCAAACAGCCATTTTTCTGACCTTTGTTCCTAGTCATTCCCAACAATTTTTTTTAATTTAATTTTTTATTTTTTAAAATCTACATCCAAATTAGTTAGCATATAGTGAAACAATTATTTCAGGAGTAGATTCCTTAGTGCCCCTTACCCATATAGCCCATCCCCCCTCCCACAACCCCTCCAGCAACCCTCAGTTTGTTCTCCATATTTATGAGTCTCTTCTGTTTTGTCCCCCTCCCTGTTTTTATATGATTTTTGTTTCCCTTCCCTTATGTTCATTTGTTTTGTCTCTTAAAGTCCTCATATGAGTGAAGTCATATGATTTCTGTCTTTCTCTGACTAATTTCACTTAGCATATAGCCTCCAGTTCCATCCACGTAGTTGCAAATGGCAAGATTTCATTCTTTTTGATTGCCGAGTAACACTCCATTGTGTGTGTGTGTGTGTGTGTGTGTATATATATATACACACACACCATGTATATACATATGTGTGTGTGTGTGTGTGTATATATGTATATATATTATATACATGCCACATCTTCTTTATCCATTCATCCATCTATGGCCATTTGGGCTCTTTCCATACTTTGGCTGTTGTTGATAGTTGTGCTATAAACATGGGGGTGCATGTGTCCCTTCGAAACAGCACACCTGTATCCCTTGGATAAATGCCTAGTAGTGCAATTGCTGGGTCGTAGGGTAGCTCTGTTTTTAGTTTTCTGGGGAACCTCCATACTGTTTTCCAGAGTGGCTGCACCAGCTTGCATTCCCACCAACAATGCAAAAGAGATCCTCTTTCTCTGCATCCTCACCAACATCTGTTGTCGGCCCAACAATTTTGTAAATCTCTGATCCTTTGTATTGAATCTCACTCTGTTTAAGATATTTAAAGGGGTTTCTGGTCTTCTGTCAGAATCTTGACTAAAATAGTCATAAATAAAATAATCTGTGTTTTGTTTTGTTAGGATTGTTTTCATGGGATGCATTACAAAAATGACTGGGTCAAAAAGTATGGATCTTTCCAAGGTTCCTTTTAGAAAATAGAGTAAAGAATCTAAATTTAGCTTCCCTTTTACAGGAAAAAAAAAACAAAACAAAACTCCAGAATTATATATTGAATCATTACTTTCATCCTGTTTGTTTTAAAAGCAGTGCTTACAGGGGCGCCTGGGTGGCGCAGTCGGTTAAGCGTCCAACTTCAGCCAGGTCACGATCTCGCGGTCCGTGAGTTCGAGCCCCGCGTCGGGCTCTGGGCTGATGGCTCGGAGCCTGGAGCCTGTTTCCGATTCTGTGTCTCCCTCTCTCTCTGCCCCTCCCCCGTTCATGCTCTGTCTCTCTCTGTCCCAAAAATAAATAAAAAACGTTGAAAAAAAAAAATTTAAAAGCAGTGCTTACATATAGTTTTGGACTCTAAATTGTTTCGTTTTTGTTTCAATTCCCACTGGAATGTTTATTGCATATTTAAGTAGCTTTTAATGTATATTGATACAAATTCCTTTTTGTTTTTTCAGAATAATTCTGATAATCTTGATTACTGTTCTTCCAGATTAACTACCAAATCAATTTGGCTTCAAAAATCTTTTTGAATTTTTTATAATAATTAAACCTTATTTTATGGAAAGTTAAGAACTTTATACTCTACACTTCTATGACACCACTTTTCTCATTAGTTTTTTAAGCCATCTTTTATATCCTTTAGGAATACAAAGTCTCACCAATATATTCTCACATTTCCTATCTATTGCATTTATTCTCAGATCTAGTTTACCGTGTTGTGCTGTCATGAACCTTTTGTTGCTTTTTTTTAAAAAAAGAATGTTTATTTTGAAAGAGAGAGAGAGAGCTCGCACACAAGCAGGTGGAGAGAGGGGCAGAGATGGGAGGGAGAGAAAGAATCCCAAGCAGGCTCCACACTGTCAGTGCCTGACATGGGGCTCGATCCCACGACCCTGGGATCATGACTTGAGCCAAAATCAAGAGTTGGATGCTCAGCTGACGGAGCCACCCAGGAGCCCCATCCCATTCTAACACACTTCATTGCATGCACTGTACTATGTTTTTATTTCATCATCTCTTTCCCTGTATAAAATGAAAAAGCAAACCAAACAACATTTTAAAAAATTGACACTGTATCTATATCTTCAACTGTGACAGTGAAACTGACTTCGTGTGTTCTTCTCTGCATTGATCTGTCCCCCCACACCCCATTTCTACAAATTGGTGGGGGGGGGTAGGGAGGTTTGCCAAGTTTATCTTCCATTAATTCCCGGAATAGTCTGTTGAGGATGTCAGAACATGTTACAATCTGACTCTTCCTCACCTGGGCCTGTGCACTGGGGAAGTTGTTTTTTTTTTCTAACCATGATCTACAGGGGATGTGTTAAGGTCTCTTTAGACAGTGTGAAAGCAGAAACAAAGTTTAAATGTTTGAGGAATATCTTTTTTAAGAGAATTAAAAAAAAAACTGGTCTTAAAAGTTAAAAAAAAAAAAAACAACTTTATCATATCATCAAGACCATTGTCTTGTTTAGTGCAGTTTTTATGTCTGTAAAAAACCAGAAACTAACAGAACTGGGCTAACTTATTTATGTGCTACACTGAGAGTGTGCATACTAACGATGAAAGTCCTGTGAAGGAACCCAGAGAAGGCGTTCAAGAGTAAAGGCCCTGGCCCTAGAAACACAGGCCCATATCCTGGCTGAGGACTGAAATCATATTAGCTTTGGGCTTTAATCTCTACTGAGCATAAACATCCCATCGGGGAATCAGGCTTTATGCCAATGTTTGTCTATTTTTTTTTTAAGGGCATGGGACATACACCATGAGACTGTTGTGTTTCTGCGCTTCCTAAGAGCAGAGCACTGACCACCTTTTGTTTCGGACTTTCTTTTCCAGGCTGTAGAGTGAACAGCCTTGGAAGATACACAGGTGGTCATCTCCAGAGAGCAGTTCTTGCTGCCCTCTATAACCAAGATTATGTTGGGGCAAATGTTGGACAGGTTTGGTTGTAGTCCTTCATAAAGGATTGGGGTTTCCTAAACTGGGGCTCCTTTATGACACACACCCCACTGGGTGGAAAATCATGCCCTGGTCTTCATGGCACCACCCTGAGAAGTAAGGCTCAGGGAACCTTGCAGATGCTGACATTCTGGCCACAGCTGTTGCTGTGGGTACCAGTCCTTTGTCTCTGACCCAGAAGCCACGTTTTCTGCCAGCATCCACGTAACAGGGGCAAGCCAACTTGTTAGCGTGTAAGCAGAGTCCCAGCCCCTTCATGGATCGTGGCCCTAATCTATCTGTAGATCCAAGTCGTAAGATGCTTTCATTTAAATCTCATTTTTCTTCTTCTTGAGAACTCGTGCAACCAGGGGGAACAGGGGAAAAGAAGCAGGTGGTACAGAATACATGGGGCGCCAGAGGGTAAGAAACACAGGCACAAGTGGTGAGAAAGGGCTCTCGAGAGAGGGAAGTTGGTGGCTCCCAAAACAAACTCTGTGCGCTTCACGTTGTGCCCTGGGCCCATCCTGCTGTCAACCCACAGTCTTTTTAGCACCATTCTCCTGAGTGTGGTTGAGGCTGATTAACTCACTCCTCATACGCACAAGCCAGCCCTGTTAGCATTTGTTGATGCTAATTCTCACACAAATCCCCTCCTTCAAATTAAAAATGAGACAACCATCTGTAACTAATTCCACAATTCCTGGGATAATGAAACAGAATGTTTTTTTTTAAAAGAAAAGAAATTTGCAACTAATTTTCTGACTCCTCAAAAGTAGTCAGTTTTTCCTAGATCTTAGGATAATTTCTGCTCCCCTCAAGGAAGCATGCCGGTAAAGCTGTTACAAACTTCATTTCTCTAAAGAATTTCTGCATGCATCCACAATCTCCAAGGAACTCATTTAGCTAGCAGTGGGGAAAAAACAAAAACAAAACAGAACAAAATTCCTGAAAAAATAAAATAAAACCCTAAGTTTCAATCAAAACTTAGAAATGGCCCTAACTGAAGCAAAAGCGCACAATGTGCAAAATAATCCATTTAAAAATCAGCAGGAGATTGTTATGTGTTTGAGTAATTTCTAAACCGGTTTGAAACATAGTAGACTATTTTAAGCTTTCATAAGGTATTACCTGAAAATGAAAGTTTTACATTTCTTCATGTGTACCGTCAGAGCCAAATTTTTTTCCACGGGGCTTCATGGTGTGGAATTTTAATACTCTTAAGTACAGAGATTAATGGCCTTTATTTCTGTTTCTGTGAGGAAAACTTGTGTGGTCTTTGACCTTATCTCCTTGCACGATGCTAAAACCGTGATTAGTTAGCCAGAGTGTATCATTCCAGACAGTTGATCTTTCTAGTTAAATTCTGGCTCAGTTCTGGTTAACCCGGACCACCAATTTCTTTCTTCATCTCAACTTAGAATCTTTTAAAACTGTATCATTGTGGTTTCTTATTACAATAAGGCCATTACAATGAATCTGAAGCATCTTTCCTTGATGAATAAGGATGTCTCACGGTCTTAAGTTTATATTTCATATCACCAATTATCACTGGAAATTACCAAAAAATGTTAAGTTTAGCGTTGATCTTGGGTGGCATCAGGGTCAGCTTCCATAATGTAAACTTACTTTTTGTTAATTAAACAACAAAATAGCAACCATGGTGAAATATACAAATTACAATTTGTCTCTTAAAAAAAACCTCTATAAAGGATAATAGAAATCTCTTACACTGGTATTATGGGTTAGCCACATTTTACGTACACTTTGTTTAAGGTGGTGTTAAAGTACTTTACATATTCTGATTTATGAATAGACTTTAACACAGATTTACATATAAATGTAAATAGATTATATAAAACATTTTATGAACAGGTTTAAAAAATTAAGGTTATCCATCTGTCTTTTAAATAATCATTAACTTTACAAAGTACTTTATAAGAAAAAAAGTATTTCATAGGAATAATGGTTTTTTATTTTTTTTTATTTTATTTTATTTTTTTTTTTATTTTTTTTTTCAACGTTTATTTATTTTTGGGACAGAGAGAGACAGAGCATGAACGGGGGAGGGGCAGAGAGAGAAGGAGACACAGAATCGGAAACAGGCTCCAGGCTCTGAGCCATCAGCCCAGAGCCTGACGCGGGGCTCGAACTCACGGACCGCGAGATCGTGACCTGGCTGAAGTCGGACGCTTAACCGACTGCGCCACCCAGGCACCCCAATAATGGTTTTTTAAAATATTAATGCATAAAATACAATATTTTCCAGTTTCCAAGGTAGCTTTTGCTTAAGCCTTTTAAAATAATAAAAGCCATCTTCAACATATTCAAGAAATTCAAACTTTAGAGCTCAAACTTTTTTTGACATTTTAAAGAAAAGAACAAAAGTAACTGAAGAATACGGGTGACCCTTAACATGAGTTTGAACTGCACAGGTTCATTTATACATGGGTATTTTTCAATAAATACAGTGAGTCCTGTCAATGCATTTTTTTCTTAAGATTTTCTTAACATTTTCTTTTTTTTTTTTTTTTCAACGTTTATTTATTTTTGGGACAGACAGAGACAGAGCATGAACGGGGGAGGGGCAGAGAGAGAGGGAGACACAGAATCGGAAACAGGCTCCAGGCTCCGAGCCATCAGCCCAGAGCCTGACGCGGGGCTCGAACTCACGGACCGCGAGATGGTGACCTGGCTGAAGTCGGACGCTTAACCGACTGCGCCATCCAGGCGCCCCTTAACATTTTCTTTAATGTTACTGAAAAAAATATATAACATACAATATGCGTTAATTGATGGTGTATGTTATCAGTAAGGCTTCCCAGTCAACAGCAAGGATCAGTAGTTAAGTTTTGTGAGATTTTCAACTTAGTTTTCAACTAAGTTTCACGTGGATTTTCAACTAAGAAGGGGGCTGGTGCCCCTAACCTCTGCGTTGTTCAAGGACCAACTGTACTGAATTACTTCAACAACTTCAGAAACCATATATTTCGTAAAATTATTTTAGAAACAAACATGCCAATATCAGAGTGAATACTCCGATGTTCTTAAACGTTATGCTTAAATGTTGAAAGAGGGAGGCAAAATACATGCTGTACAAAAATCACTTAATCACCCCAAATGTTCCACTCCCTGTGGGGTATCATTCTGAGTCTTCTGAGGAAGACGCTTCACGGGTTTGCAGGCGGCAGCTTAGGCGGAGGTGAAATGTTGCTTTCTCGGCTACTTCTTTCCTTGCCTCTCTGTCCACTAGTAGTACCGATGATGCGGAAGTCGCCCACGACGACCAACCATGAGAGGAACAATGTGCTTTATGCTCCACGCAGTCCTTGAGCCTGGCAATGGCACTTTCCGGCGTCCTTTTAGGGGCATCTTCTCTGCATCATCCAGTAGTTGCTCTTTCACACCTGTTGCCTTCTGTAATTTGTGATGCTGCAGGAAAGAGACAGAGGAAACCAACTTCCCTTGTAGCTGTAGGGATGGCCAGTTCCAGATGGCCGATTCTCAAGTGGACTTGAGAGACCGTCCGGAGCGTGTAAGCAGGGTTGTTTTCCGTTGTGTTGAGGAAGGGGTCTGTATCTGCACTCCCCAGCCCAACAAGAGATTTGGACTGAAGGTTACATCGGATTTAAGGCAGCGTTCCTTCATCCTAAGGGTTCAAATGCTTCCTGTCCTACTAATTCATCTTCCAGAGAGGTCTGTGGTAAAGGTGGGAAGTCTTCGTTCTTGTTGTTTCCCTTACTGACGTATAAAAACTAAGTATGACCCTGGAATTACTATTCCTAGCTGACTTGGGACTTTTGGCAAATTCTGTGCACATTTGCTCCGTGAGCCTGATGTTAACCGTAGAAGAATTTCTCAGCATGCCGAGTTGTTTTAATTTGAATTCCTAGCTGCCATTTAAGATAGAGGAGATTTAAAATTAGTGTATTAGTTGACGTGGGGTGCCATAATGAAGTACCATAGACTGGGGGCTTAAACGACAAAGAATTATTTTCTCACAGTTCTTGAGGTGCAAAGTCTGAGATGAAGTTTGTCTGCTGGGTTGGCTCCCTCTGAGGTCCCTCCTCTTGGCTTGTAGATGGCCACCTTCTCCCTGTGTCTTCATGCGGTCTTCCCTCTATGTGCCTGTCTGTCCCAATCTTTCTTTGGAAGGACTCCAGTCTTACTGGATTGGGGCCAACCCATATGAGCTCATTTTAATTTAACTCCCTCTTTAAGGATCCTACCTTGGAATACAGTCTCTGAGGTACTAGCGGTTAGGCAAGCTCAGCCTCCCTCCAGTATGAATTCTGGGGTGACACAGTTTAGCCCATTACAATTAGAATTCAGATAGCTGGCTCTTAAAATAACAAAATACAGGGTGATCCTGGGCACTCGTCCCTTCCAGGTTTCAAATCCATTCCCTACTAGCAGCATGATCTTTCCAAATCTCCTTATTTTGCTCATGATGATTCCCAGTCTCCCCCCATGCCTTCTAGAGAGATCCCCACCTTGCCAGGGCATCAAGGTCCTTGGGGGCCTGCCTCTGCTCTTGCCTATTTCTCCATTCACCTCTCCCTCAGCCATACCAAACCTGAAACGTGCGGAGCAGGCCAAGCCTTATCAGGCCTTTCTCTCTGCACATGCAGTTCCTTTTGTTTCAAACGTCCTTTCCTATGTTCTCTTCCTGTGGTGGTTCCCGGATGACTCTTGTTCCTCTGTCAACATTTTAATGTCACTGCCCCTGGCAGGACTTCTGTAAGTACCTCGCCCTGCGTTCATGCCCTGCACGGTCTCCACGCTCCCTCAGGACCCTGGGTGGCTCTAAGCCGTGGCTCTTACAGAAACTGACTGAAATGGTTCAGTTCTCTGTCTCTTCACTGGAATGAGAGTCCTTGAGGACTGTGTCTGTATGCTCTGTGACACCAGTGCCCCCCCCCCCAGAAAGCAGAGACTTCAAAACAATTTTTAAACTAATAAACACACAAATGAATGAATTCACCCAAAAGCTCTTCCCAGCAAGTAGCAGTAACAGCCTGTGCCACAGACTGAGACCTTGGTTTGAAATCCAGCTCACTGCCAACTTTAGCGATAGGAACTTGGACAAGTTCCTTAGCAGCTTGAAACTTGAGTTCCTCGGTCTAAAAAAAATAGAATGCAATGTACCTCACTGAGTTGTGCAAGGTTTCAAAGAGAAAAAAAAAATACATGTGTAACCTTGTATATTTTGAGGAATGAAAACCTTACTCTCTTTTAATTGTCACACAGTGAAGAAGCCATGTTCTCAACTCAGGCTGCCCAGGCGCCCTCACGTCTCGGCACTTTTCCAAGATATGTGATGATACGTTGGTTAGACTGAGAAAATCGCATCCTGTTGGCTAAGTATTACTTTACTTCTCTAGGCTGGTTCTGAGTCACAACGGGATGGGTCCATAACAGTCCAATAGAGCCAGAGAGGAGAACCCAGCACCCTGCACATGGCGAGCACATTTCCAGCTTCCGGTAGTAACTATTTGGCAGCACTAAGATCAATCCACACATGTTAATTCCTCAGAATGCAAAATGATGCTCATTAAAACCAGTGAGTTGAAAATCAAACACAGTAAGAGAAAAGGAGAGCAAGAACTCTGAGGAACTTGACAGTTAAGAGAAATGGAAGCCCAGGCCTGTGCTGTGTCTCCTTAAAAGATAGAATATACTAGAACTGTGGTTCTCAAGTGCTGGCCTGCTTCAGAACCACCCGGAGGGCTGGCTAAAACACAGATTTTGGGGCTCCACGCCAGGATTTCTAATTTGGTAGGTCTGTAGTGAGGACAGAGAATTTGTATTTCTGCCACGTTTCCAGGTGATGCTAAGGCTGGGGTTTGGGGCCACACCAAGCACTGCTGGATTAGAAGAAGAGGAAGAGGAGGGGAAAGAGCATGTAATCAAATGTTGGGCAGGCTTTCTGTGACCTAGGAGAAAAGACACAAAGAGGAGGAGTACTCTTGAAAAAGACTGGGGCCATGACTTCCTGGGAAACTAGAGGATTAGACATGTGGGGAATGAAAGCCGAGCTGGGATTCCACCAGAAGGTAGCCCCCAAGCAGGGGCACCTGGGTGGCTCAGCAGGTTAAGAGTCTGACTCTTGATTTCAGCTCAGGTCATGATCTCACAGTCCTTGAGATTTAGCCCTGCCACGGGCTCTTGAGCTGACAGCCAGAGCCTGCTTGGGATTCTCTCTCAGCCCCTACCCGCCTTTCTCTCGGTCTCAAAATAAACTTAAAAAAAAAAAATGTTATCAAGCAGGGAAATGTGCTGATTCTTCTGTGCTTTGGCCAGGTTAGAGAACTGTAGTTGAGATCAAAGTACTATTCAGTTCTATTTAGTTCTATTTTTTCTCCTTCAACATTTCCTTCTTAACAGATACATATAAAACAACGTCAAATTGTGGGTTATTTGCAAATTACCACTTTTGTACATTATAAGGCCTCCAACGACCTATCTCTGTTCCACCCCCTAAAATGCTGGCATATGTTCTCTTCAGCCCTAGCTTAGTAACAGGCAAGAGTGGGATCAGTTTTGCTTTTTAATCCACAGGGTCCTATGTTATGGTGATCTTGTTCACACTTTTCTACTGTTGCAGTGTTGTTTAGGTGGGGCTAAGAAATGTGTACGATTTGGCAAATTGTCAATTCCTGAAGGGTGTGGAGACACAGAGCTCTTTTGAGGTACCTAGAAATCTAAAGGCAATAAAATAAAACGAAAGAAGGAACAAAACCCAGAGTGAACTGAATTGTCCTTTTCCTCTCCATAAATAGTGTTTTTCACTGATATATAACCCCTAGGATATGAAATTACTGGAGTTCCTGCAGGCCTAAGACATGACTGTCTCTTTGCACTAAAACTGTGCCTCTCCCCACAGTCCATCAGAGGAACAGTCCATGGCCTCCAGTCCTGTGCTTCTGAGTTCAAGGATTCTGTGAACTAAGTCTTTCTTCCAAACCCATGGACTTGGCCTCTACATAGGGACCCCCCCCTTTTTTTTTAATTTCAGAATTTGGTATCAGTCCTATTCCGTCTTCTATAGTATTTAACTATACTTTTAATGCAAATTTTATGGAAACTGGTCTTTAGCTTACTCTGTGAATTAAATATAGTTTGGGGCCTAATTTGGAAACACACTGTATTAGGAGTTGGGGGGGGGGCTGTCACTTTTTAGCTGCCTTTGGTTAGACACTTACCTTCTCTTCACTTTGGGTTTTATCTGTAAAATCCAAGGGTCAAAAGATGATTTCCCATGACACTTCAGCTCTCCCTGGGCCTCCCCCTTCCTCACTGTATGGTTCTAGAATGTTCAGAGTGAGTAATTTTATATTCCTTTTTCCCCCTCCTTTTTCTTTCTCATTTAGAACACTACATCTGATAGGTATATCTAAATCTTCCCGGTTAGAGTCCTGATTTTTTTTCCTCATCATTTGAATTTAGTCCTTAGAAACCATAATGGGCTAATACCAGAAAACTGATAATATTCAGCCCAAGTATTCTATCACAATCATTTTTCTGTCTTCTGAGATCAATTCAGTTCCCATTTTTCATATCTCTTTCACAGAGCACTTTATGTAAGTATAATGTTACAGTGAATTAAATCTGGCTAATAGTGACATAGTTTAATGCTTCATAAATTATTCAGTTTGCCAGCCAACTAAATGCTGTAAACTAGCTGACAAGGTGACGGGTACATCATTGCTTGTGGTGATATATACAAACTGATTATAATCAATTTTTTTCTTTAGGAATCATCATGAGTAGAATGCGTATCAATACGTTCGGCCCTCAAGCCAACACCACTGTGATGCCAATGTCACAGTCAGTGCTCACTACTATGAAAATGATAGGCAGACAATATGTGACAGTGACCTGAAGAACAATGGGTAAAAATTTCCTACTTTGACATTCTTATAATCTGAATATTGTAATATACCCTATTCACACAGAGACTTTCTACTTTGTAACAAAGCTCAAGTAATACAAGATAGAAAGCCGTTATTAAAGACATTCCTATTTTGCCTTATGAGCACCATCAAGAAAACACATTTTGATATTTGATGCTTGTACGGCAGCTCCCCAGGACTTATCCTAGACCACTTAAAGGAAGTAATTATGTAAGAATGACTCCTTTAAATCGTTCTATGCCATAATAAAACTAGGAAGACCCATCCTCCTCTTTCTTGAACCATAATGAATGGTCAAAATGAAAACGTTCTTTTTGTCTCTGGAACGCCAAAAGAGATTCACAGAACTCTGAATGTGACAGATAATATATCAGACAACGGACTGAATACTTTGGGGATACAGATACTTCTGGGAGTCTGTACAATTCAGTGAGTGGTACAATTTGAACAAAGACTGGAAGCTGCAGAGTAGCGAGAAAATTTAAAATTTTGTCTAGTTGTCTACACTATTTCTAAAAACGATTCATCAACTTTTAAATATTTTTCCAATTGATATTAATAAATATGTACATACAGCTCTGTATGCATTTCTACCCAGAGAGGTATACAGAGTTGTATTTTATTTAAATATAAAGTCTGCATTATTGTCAGTGGAAATCACCGAGATTTAGTTGTGTGGTAGCTAGTTTTGCTGCTATGCAGACTTTTGAAGGCTAAAATGTTACCCTTACTTGCACACTGTTATCAGTGTTACAGGCTTTACGCGTGCGATTTTGAATGTAATGTTCCGTACGGAATTTTCTGTGCTGCTTCTATAGATGGACTAGAAATATGGAGTATTATTATGTTCTTTGTCCTGTGGATGCAGTGGGGAAAGAAGTGGAACATAATATTAGTGCTTTCTTGTTAATATTATTTACTCTTGTATCAGGAAAATATCAAGTATGTTGTTGTGGTTTTACCTCCTGGTGGAAGAGATAAAACTTTGTGCTTTAGCCTTTTCTATTTATTTCATTGTTTTTATTTGCTTAGGAGAGAAATTTCACCTAAAGTATCTGTCAGAAATGCCAAAATCATTGTGATATTAAAAGGAAAAATGGTTAAGTACCTCACAAGTTGTCAAGTACTCTATGCTCCTTCTGCAAAGCCGTGGGACACGCAGCTCAAATGAGGTCACTTGAGGATCTATAGAAAGTGTTATGTAACCATTGTGGAATCCTGGGACCCCTGTCATTAGCAAAACAAAGCTTCGGGTAATTTTTGTGATGTTATCCTCTTGAAAAGAAGCATTTATTAATGCAATTTTAAGAGCAATGCTTTCTAAAATTATTATCCACACTTTTCCAAATTTCGAGTTACTTTTCTAACTCTTGTCAAGCATAGCAAACTCTTCGGGTCCATTCCCATGACCCAAACCCTACAACCTATTTCAGCTGCTTTTTTGCTTAGGATTACCTAATTTCATGTGAGTTCCATGGACTTCCTTCTCTATTTTAAAATATCTGTACAGCCTGACCTTCCCTTTTCCCTGTTACGTTCTAGTCTGAGAAACAATTGAAACAAAACAAAACAAAATCTTCCACTATGAGCTTCAGTCTTTATGTCATCTAAGATTTTAGATTTACAGAAGCACAATCTGTTACATTATCTCCGGGAGAAGAGAGGATAATTCATCCCATAATTCTTGTTAGCTACTTGGAACTAGTCAATTTCATAGCTCTCCCTCTCCTATCACTATCTTCTCCTTCCTATTATCTACCGAATAATATAATACATGTATCTGAAGTATACTGTAAATTGTAGCAAAATCTCCTCCTTGCCAGGCCCCAAATGTCTGACCTGCTGTTGTTTTCTTCACTGTCCTCATTTCCTTTTAGACCTGTATCCTGCCCCAGGTCCTGCCCAACCCTGCTAACATACATCTATAAACCCCTGAGTCCTTGCCTCTGGGAGGCCTTTACTAAGGTCACACTCCCTGAAATTCTCAATATTTTCCTTGGGCCATTTACCTTCACTCAAAGCCTTAAGTGAATGAAACTGGACTTTCTCAAACAGTACTACACTATTTTCCTCAAAATCCTTCTGAATGAAAGGTTTTCTAGCACCCTCTCCCCCACATCAACTTTTTCATTAGCCCATGTCAGGAAGAGGGGGCCAACTTGTCACTTAAATACAGCTCTGTTCCTATAAGCATTCTGCTCCGTCATTTCAACTCTCAAAGACCTTTTTTCAGTCCTTTCTTGAGAGTCCATTTATGTGGCCATACCTCAAACCTTCCCATTTAAAAAAAGAAAAGCCCACACAAATATCAACCACCGATGAAATCAACACTTCTGAAATCTTTAAGTTAGGATTTCTTACTTTAAACATTCTCAACGGCGGCTTTTGGGCTTTTGGGCGTCCTGAATCCCGTGGCCTCTTGCTGATCTGCCCAGTCAGTATTTGCTCCTGACCTGGCTTACACAACCTGATATACCACTAAAATGATACACTTGCTAGGACAACAGATTCCCTCTCCTTTTAGATCTTCTGTTGCACATGCCCTGCCAGTCTCTAAGCCAGAGAAAATGGTACCAGCCATTCTGTATTTTATCCACTGCTACTCTAATTCTCAAGGTACGGGGGCACAAATGATGACTGACTCCATTACAAACTGATATCGTACAACCTCAACTGGGACCACAATCCTTGCCCCCCACTGCTGTTCACCCCTACTTAACTCTCTAGTATAGTTTCCATGCTGTGCTATTCAATTTTATTTACAAAGATCAACAAATTACTCTTTTAAAGTTGAATTGGAGGGGAAAGAAAGTCAAGTCTTTCCCAAAATACATGATTTGTTTCTCATTTTATCAGTTTTTTTTCTTTTTAATGCAAGATGTATAGGAAAGAAAAGTAATCTTCATATTCTTTTGTAACTTTTTCCAGTGTTACTGAGATGCAATTGACATATAGCACTTTGTAAGTTTAAGGTGTACAGTATAATGATGGGACTTGCATATATTGTGAGATGATCACTACAAAAATTTAGTTAATATCCATCATCTTACATAGATACAAAAAAGAATATATTTTTTCCTTATAATTACAACTTTTAGGATTTAGTTGGAACATTTCTTATATACCGTTCAGCAGTGTTAACTATAGCCATTGTGTTGTTTATTATACCTCTAGTATTTATTTATCTTGTAATTAAAGCATGTACTTTTGACCATCTTTATCCAGTTCTCTCTCCCTCTACCCTTGTGTCTGGTAGGCACAAATACAATCTTTTTTTCTATGAGTTTGCTGTTGTTTATTTCGTTTTTAGATTCTGCATATAATTGAGATCATATAGCATTTACCTTTTTCTGTCTGATTTATTTAGCATAATGCTCTCAAGTTTCATTTATGTTGTCACAATGGCAGGATTTCTTCCTTTTTTATGGCTGAATAATATCCGTGTGTGTGTGTGTGTGTGTGTGTGTGTGTGTGTATGTGTGTGTGTGTGTGTGTATGTGTGTGTGTGTGTGTGTGTGTGTGTGTGTATGCCACATTTCCATTCATCTTTTGGTGGACACTTAGGTTATTTCCATGTCTTTGCTATTGTAAATAATGTTGCTATGAACATGGGGGAAAGAGCAGACAACTCTTCAGTGTAATGTTTTCATTTTCTTTAGATAGATTCACAGAAGTGGAATTTCTGGATAATATGGTACTTCTATTTTTAATTTTTTGAGGAACCTCCATACAGTTTTTGTAGTGGCTGTACCAGTTTAGAATCACACCAACAGTACCCAAGAGTTGCTTTGTTTCCACAACTTTGCCAGAATTATCTTTTCTTTTCTTTTCTTTTCTTTTCTTTTCTTTTCTTTTCTTTTCTTTTCTTTTCTTTTCTTCTCTTTTTTCTTTTCTTTTCTTTTCTTTTTTCTTTTCTTTTCTTTTCTTTTCTTTTCTTTTCCCTTCCCTTCCCTTCCCTTCCCTTCCCTTCCCTTCCCTTCCCTTCCCTCCTTTCTTTCTTTCTTTCTTTCTTTCTTTCTTTTCTTTCTTTCTTTCTTTCTTTCTTTCTTTCTTTCTTTCTTTTTCTTTCTTCTTTTCTTTGCTTCCTTCCTTCCTTTTTCTTTCTTTTTTTAATGTTTATTTATTTTGAGAGGGGAGGGAGTGGCCGAGGAAAAGGGAGAATGAGAATCCACCCTGTCAGTGCAGAGCCTGATGTGGGTTTTGATCTCATGAACCATGAGACCATGACCTGAGCTGAAACCAAGAGTTGGATGCTTAGCCGACTGAGCCACCCAGGCGCCCTCTTTTCTTTTTGATGCCAGATATTCTAACACGTATGAAGTGATATCTCCTTGTGGTTTTGATTTGCATTTCCCTAATTATTAGTGATATTGAGCATCTTTTCATGTACCTATTGGCTATTTGTATATTTTCTTTGGAAAAATGTCTTCTCCAGTCCTGTACCCAATTTTAAATAGATGATAGATTTTTTGTTTTTGCTTTTGAGTTGTGTAAGTTCTTGAATTTAGATATTAACCCCTTATCATATATATGATTTGCAAATATTTTTTTTTCTCATTCTGTAGTTAAGCAATTTTCATTTTGTTGATTGTTTCTTTTTCTGTGTACTAGCTTTCCAGTTTGATGCCATCCTACTTGTTCATATTTGATGTTGTTGCTTGTGCTTTAGGTGTCACATCCAAAAAACCATTTCACATCAAGAAGCTTTTTTCCTATGTTGCCTTCCATGAGTTTTCTGGTCTTAAATTTAAGTCTTTAAGCCATTTCAAGTTAATTCTTGAGAGTGGTGTAAGACAGAGGTCTAGTTTCATTTTTTTACATGTGAATATCCAACTTTTTCAGCGCCATTTATTGAACAAACTGTCTTGTCTCCATTGATATTTTGGCTCCTTTGTCAAATGTCATTTAACTATCCATACATGGGTTTTTTTATTTTTCTGGGCTCTCCTTTCTGTTCTATTGGACTATGTGTGGTTTTACGCCAGTACCATACTGGTTTGATTATTATAGCTTTATAGCATAGTTTGAAACCACAAAGTGTGATGCTTCTACTACTACTTCTTTCTCAGAACCGCTTTGGCCATTTGGGGTCTTTTGTGGTTCCATATACATTTTGGGAAGTTTTTTTTTTCTACTTCTCTAAAAAAAATGCCATTGGATTCTTGATAGGGATTGCATTGAATTTATAGATGGCTTTGGGTAGTACGGTCCTTTTAACAATGTTAATTTTTCCAATTCCTGAACTCGGGATACCTTTCTCTTTATTTGTATCTTCTTTCTCACATTTTTTGTAGTCTTCAGTTTTCTGAGATCTTTGACCTCCTCAGTTAAATTTATTTTCAAGTATTTTATTGTTTTTGATGCTTTGTAAACTGAATTGTTTTCTTTACTTCCTTTTCATATAATTCGCTGTTACTATAAAGGGATGCTACTGATTTTTAGATGTCAATTTTATATCCTGCCTCTACTGAATTTGTGGATTAGACCTGAGAGTTTTTTGGTGGAGTCCTTAGCATTTTCTGTATACAAAGCCATCTCATCCCCAAATAGAAACAATTTTACTTCTTCCTTTCCAATTTTAATGTCTTTTGTTTACTTTTCTTGCTTGATTGCTCTTGCCATGACGTTAAGTACTGCACTGAATAGGAGTGGTAAGGGTTGGCACCTTTGTCTTGTCCCTGATCTAACAGGAAAGGCTTTCAAACTTTCAAAGCACTGAGTGTGATGTTAGCTGTGGGCTTATCGTATGACCTTTATTATGTTGAGGTGTGTGTTCCTTCTGTACCCATTTAAGGGGTTGAATTTTTTACTGTTGTTGTTGTTTTATTTTAATCATGAATAGATACTGAATTTTGTCAAATGCTTTTTCTGTGACTATTGAGATGATCATAGAATTTTTTTCTTTCATTCTATTAATGTGATGTATCCAAATGATTTTTTTAAACCACCCTTGCATCCCAGGGATAAATCTTATTTAATCATAACAAAGGATCTTTTTTAATGTACTACTGAATTCAGTTGGCTAATATTTTATTGAGGATTTTTTCATTTATATTCATCAGGGATACTGGCCAGTATCTTCTGTAGCTTTTCTAGTTTTGGTATTATGGCCTCATAAAATGAGTTTGGGAGTGTTCCTTCCTCTTCGATATTTTGAAAGAGTTTGAGAAACACTGCCACGACTTCTTTAAATTTTGGTAAAATTCACCAGTGAAGACATCTGGTCCTGGATTTTTCTGTGTTGGGAGATTTTTGATTACTGATTCAATCTCCTTAGCAGTAATTGGTCTGTTCCAATTTTCTACTTCTTTTTGACATTGTCTTGATAGGGTGTAAGTTTCTAAGAAGTTTTCTAATTTTTCTAGGTTGTCTGATTTGTTCATGTATAGTTGTTCCTAGTAGCCTCTTATGATCCATTGTATTTTTGTGGTATCAGTTGTAATGTCTCCTTTTTCATTTATACTTTTGTTGATTTGAATCCTCTCTTTTTCTTGGTTATTCTAATTAAGGGTTTTTATCTTTTCCAAAAAAAAAAAAAAAACCTCCTAGTTTGGTTAATGTTTTCTATTGTTTCCTTGTTTTCTATTTCTGCTCCTATATTTATTTCCTACCTTCTACTAACATCAGACTTAGTTTGTTATTTTTCTTAACGTGTGTAGAGTTTTCTTGTTCCTTAATGTAGGTATTTATTGCTGTGAATTTCCCTCTTTAACAGCTTTTACTGTATCTCATAAATTTTGGTATGTTGTGTTTCCACTTTCATTTGTCTCAAGATACTTTTTATTTCTCTTTTAATTTCATCTTTGATTCTTTGGTTGTCCAGGCCATATTCTATTTAGAATACAAAGGATGCTAAACAAGTTGGCTTTAGATATTTTCTTATTCAATTCTTATTACTAAGCATTGCAATACAGACACCTCCATTTTTGTAAATAAAAAAAAAAAACAGTCTAAATAAGGGTAATAATTTGTCCAAGGAAACCATCTTGGTGAGAGAATCCCTGGTCAATACGTTCTGTGAAAATATTTTCTGTACAAGCCCTCTTCCCCCACTTCCTCCCTCAACACAAACCACAAGTCCTGAAAGAGTTGTAAATTATTGGCATTTAACACAAAACCAACACAGAACAAAAAACTTCTGATTATACTCGGATTAAAGCATAGTAGTTTGATTTTGTCTTGTTATATAAGTGTGTTCATGGCTTTAACAATATCATTTTAAAGGATTTGTGGGCCACTTGAACTTAAAAAGTCAAGTTCTGAAGTCTTATTTCCTTTAATGTATCTGGGCAGCCAAGCCCAACTGCCAGACTGAATTTATTAAGAGCCAAGACTAAAACAATGTGGCTCCACAAAGGGGAAGGAACAAGACAGCCCCACAGCAACAGAATAGGCCTCCGGTCTCTGCAGCTGATGTTGTATCTGATGAAACCTACTAGGGGACAGTCTTCTTGTGAACTCAAAAAGGACTCAGGTTTTGTTGAGGACTCTTAGACTATAGCATTGACTCCATCTATCCCTCCCATCTTCAGTCTCAAGCTGGTATGTTATTCCTGGAAGAGTGGGAAACTGTAACCCTGCCAGCCTTCCTTGGTCTGAGATCTTCCCTTTAATTCCTCACTAGGTCTTTGGAGGCCTGGAGGCCACAATGATGTTTCCTTATACATTTTTTTCACACCTGGTGAGCCCGCATCTGTAGGAAGGAAGGTTCTCATTGACCTAGCAGGTCAATAGAAAAGTCGTGGAATATAGCTGTTTCATTCTAAAACTCACATTATTTTGTTAGATTGCTTTAAGGGGGAGAAATGATCACATTGTGCTTTTGTAAATCTGAACAAAACCTACATTCCCTCCCTAACAACTGCAGTCCATCCTTCCTTTTCCCCTGTTCCTGCTGCACCCAATGTCACACACGGCTCTCATATTCTCCAGGTGCTGCTTTCTCTTCATGTCTTTACACACATGGCTTTCAGGGGCTGAAGAACCTTTTCCACCTTCTAACCGCCTCTTGATGCTCAGTTCAAATGTCGCTATTTCTGTGAATTCTTCCACCCTGCGTGTTCTCCTTTCAATTTCCCATGGTAGTTCACACACGACACCTTGCACTCCATACTGGAGTAGGGGTCTGCGACGATAGCCTTCCTCTGTGAAGGACCAGGATAGGGAGAAGGCAGACAATAAATAAAGGGCTCCGAAGCTACAAAGTAGTGGCCCGAGCCCAGCTCTTCCACTCCCCACCCCCCACCCAACACGCGTTTCTTGGTCTAAATCTCAGCTTTCTCACCTTTAAAGTTAGGGCAACAATAACTACCTCAAAAGTTCGTTGCAAAGTGAATGAGATAATTTACGTACACGTAGACTAGAAAAGATCTTCCACACCATTAAAAACAGTGTATCACATAATAACAGAAACACACAAAAGAATGTATGTATATTCTTTTATATTTGTATTTATATATATATTTATATATGTATATACGTATATATATGTATACACATATATATAATATATATACACATATATATGTATATATATACACATCTATATGTATATATATGTATATATATGTATATATACATATACAGTATATATATGTATATATATTATATTATATATACAGTATATATATGTATATATATACAGTATATATATGTATATATATTATATTATATATTATATATTATATATATATAATATATTATATATATATTATATTATATATGTATACATATGTATATATATGTACTTATATATATTTATATATGTATATATTCAGGTTATAAGGCACATCACATAAGCCCCTTTGAATGTATTACTTAACATAATTCAAATATTATCACTAAGGTCCGTGTGTCTCCTTCCCTTCCCATCCCCTCTCACCTCAAATCAAAAACTATCCTAAAATGTCTTCTTTTCCTTCCCTTTCCTTTTAAAACAGTTTCAACGGGGGCGCCTGGGTGGCGCAGTCGGTTAAGCGTCCGACTTCAGCCAGGTCAC
The DNA here is from genome assembly GCF_022079265.1 of Lynx rufus. Lineage (NCBI taxonomy): Eukaryota > Metazoa > Chordata > Mammalia > Carnivora > Felidae > Lynx > Lynx rufus. The sequence continues at coordinate 161,132,477 of NW_025814856.1, read as the reverse complement.
GATCTCGCGGTCCGTGAGTTCGAGCCCCGCGTCAGGCTCTGGGCTGATGGCTCGGAGCCTGGAGCCTGTTTCCGATTCTGTGTCTCCCTCTCTCTCTGCCCCTCCCCCGTTCATGCTCTGTCTCTCTCTGTCCCAAAAATAAATAAACGTTGAAAAAAAAAAAATTAAAACAGTTTCAACAACAAATACTGTTTTTCATATGGAAAAGACTTTTATATTTACCTATATAAATCTGTAGCTTGTAAGTTTGTAGCTTTGGTCAATGCGGTGTTACTTCTGGATAACATTTCATTATTGTGCTTATTCCACAGTTTAGCACACTGCATTTGCATAATAATTTAATATTTTGATCCAAAGTTTTGCTATTGTGAAGTGTTATTGAAGTGTATCATGGGGCGCCTGGGTGGCGCAGTCGGTTAAGCGTCCGACTTCAACCAGGTCACGATCTCGCGGTCCGTGAGTTCGAGCCCCGCGTCGGGCTCTGGGCTGATGGCTCAGAGCCTGGAGCCTGTTTCCGATTCTGTGTCTCCCTCTCTCTCTGCCCCTCCCCCGTTCATGCTCTGTCTCTCCCTGTCCCCCAAAAAATAAATAAACGTTGAAAAAAAAAGTGTATCTTACATATAACATCATGCAAATTTAAGGTGTACAAAATGTTAATTTGGTACATTTATGTATTGTAATGTGTTTGCCATTGTACAGATAATTAGTACTTCTGTCATGCTACATAATGATCCCTTCTTTTTAGTGGTTAGAATCATTAGGTTCTAGTCTCTCAGCAAGTTTGATGAATTACAATACAGTATTGTTGTTTATATTCACTGTACTATGCAACAGATCTCTAGGGCTTAATTACTACTCATTATAAGGATACAGGTTGTATCCTTAAACAACATTTGTCCTATCCCTTTAATCCCTATGTTCTGGTTACTATTTTGTTTTGTTTTTTTTTTTTACAAATTTGGGTTTTTTTTTTAGGTTCCACATAGATCCTACAATACTTTTTTCTTTTTTTGAGTTATCTCATTTAGCATAATACTGAACAGTGTTAATATTAACACTTTGTATGGGTTTTCTATTCCCCTGTGCAAGAATTTCTCTAGCATACATAGCTTAAGTGGAATAGCTGATTTGTAGATTGGAGCATGTTCAACTTTACCAGGTAATGTCAAATCTGTATCCAAAGATGTTATGTCTATGACTGAATATAGTAGTACTCTAAACTGGCCTTTTGAAAGAACTTGCTTTTGTGGTTTTTTTTTTTTTATCATCTTACATAATTCATGTCTCCTCTTACCTTTATTATTTACTACTTTCTACTTACAAAGGATTTATTTTATTGCTCTGATCCTTCTTCTTTATGTCTTTTTTTTGGTTTTGTGGGTTTTTTTGTATTTTTTGAAAAGCTTTTTTCTTTTTTTTAATTCATGTATAATTAATGCACCGTGTTATATTAATTTCAGGCGCACAATACAGTAATTTAACAATTCTATACATTTCTCAGTGCTCATCAAAATAAGTGTATTCTTGGGGCACCTGGGTGGCTCAGTTGGTTAAGCGTCCAACTCTTGATTTCATCTCAGATCATGATCTTACAGTTCATGAGTTCAAGACCCACATTAGGCTCCACACTGATAGCATGGAGCCTGCTTGAGAATCTCAATCTCTCTCTCTCTCTCTCTCTCTCTCTCCCTCTCCCTCTCCCTCTCCCTCTCCCTCTCCCTCCCTCTTTCTCTCTGCCCTTCCCTCATTAGTGTGCTTTCTCTCTCAAAATAAACTTTTTTAAAAAAGTAAGTATAGTCTTTTTTTTTTTTTAATTTTTTTTTCTTTCAACGTTTATTTATTTTTGGGACAGAGAGAGACAGAGCATGAACGGGGGGGGGGCAGAGAGAGAGGGAGACACAGAATCGAAAACAGGCTCCAGGCTCTGAGCCATCAGCCCAGAGACTGACGCAGGGCTCGAACTCACGGACCGCGAGATAGTGACCTGGCTGAAGTCGGATGTTTAACTGACTGCGCCACCCAGGCGCCCCTAAAAAAGTAAGTATAGTCTTAATACCCTTCACCAATGTCATCGATTCTCCACTCACCTCTCCTCTGGCATCCACCAGTTCTCTAAGAGTCTGCATTTTTGTCTTTTTTTATTTGTTCATTTTTTTTTTGTTTGTTAAATTCCACATGTGAGTGAAATCACATGTTATTGTCTTCCTTAATGAACTTACTTCACTTAACATTATATCCTCTAGGTCCATCTACATTATTGCAAATGCCAAGACTTCATTCCTTTTTAGAACTGAGTAATAATTCACTGTGTGTGTGTGTGTGTGTACACACTTCTTCATTCATTTACTGATTGACACTTGGGCTGCTTCCATACCTTGGCTATTGCATATGACGCTGAAATAAACATAGTGTTGCATATATCTTTTCAAATTGGTGTTTTTGTTTTCTTTGGGTAAATGCCCAGTAGTAGAATTATTGGATCATACGATATTTCTGTTTTTATTCTGAGGAACCTCCCTACTCTTTTCCACAGTTGGCATTCCCTGCAACAGTGCACAAAAGTTCCTTTTTCTCCACATCCTTGCCAACACTTGTTATTTCTTGTGTTTTTTATTTCAACCATTCTGACTATGTAAAGAGCTCACTGTGGTTTTAATTTAAATTTCCCTGATGATGAGGGATGTTGAACATCTTTTCATGTGTCTGCTGGCCATCTGTATGTACTCTTTGGAAAAATGCCATTCAAGTCTTCTGCCCATTTTTAGTTAGATTACTTGTGAGTTTGTTTGTTTATTTGTGTTTGTGTTGAATTGCATAAACTCTTTATACATTTTGGATATTAACCACTTATCAGATCTATCATTTGCAAATATCTTCTCTTTTTGGTAGGCTGCCTTTAGATTTTGTTGATGGTTCCTTTTGCTGTGCAAAAGCTTTTAATTTTGGTGTAGTCTCAACAGTTTAATTTTGCTTTTGTCCCCTATGCCAGAGAAGACATACCCAGAAAAATGTTTCTGCAGCCACCATCAAAGAAATTATTGCCCATGTTTTTGTCTAGGAATTTTATGGCTTGAGATGGCATATTTAGGTCTTTAATCCATTTTGAGTTTATGTTTTGTATGGTGAAAGAAAGTGGTCCAGTTTCATTCTTTTGCATGTAGCTGTCCAGTTTTCCCAGCAAAAGTTGTCGATGAGACTGGCTTTCCCCATTGTATATTCTTACTTCCTTTGTTGTAGATCAACTGACCATATAATCATGGGTTTATTTCTGGACTGTCAGTGATGTTCTGTTGATCTATGTGTCTGTTTTTGTGCCACTACATGTTCTGTGGCACTACAGGGTGCCAATGTTTGTTTTGATTTCTACATCCTTGTAGTAGATCTTGCAATCTGGGAATGTGATGCCAGTATCTTTGTTCATGTTTTTCAAGATTGCTCTATTTTGGGGTCTTTGGTTCCATACAAATTTTAGGGTTAATCTAGTTATGTAAAAAATGTTGTTGGTATTATGATAGGGATTGCATTAAATCTGTAGATTGCTTTGACAGCATGAACATCTTAACAATTCTTCCAATCTAGGAGCACGGGGTATCTTTCTATTTGTGTTATCTTCCATTTCTTTCATCAGTGTGTTACACTTTTCAGAGGAAAGGACTTTGACCTGCTTGGATAAGTTTATTCCTAGGTATTCTTTTTGGTGCATTTGTAATTGGGATTGTTTTCTTAATTTCACTTTCTGCTACTTCATTACTAGTGTATAAAAACGTGATAGATTTCTGTATATTAATTTTCTGTTCTGCGATTTTACTGAGTTCATTTATCAGTTCTAGCAGGTTTTGGTGGCCTTTAGGGTTTTCTATAATTAGCATCATGTCATCTGCAAATAGTAAAAATTTTACTGCCTCCCTACCAATTGAGATGCTTATTATCTCTTTTTCTTGCCTGATTGATGTGGCCAGGACTTAGAGTATTATGTTGAATAAAAGTGGTGAGCATGGACATTGTTGTCCTAATTTTGGAAAAAATCTCTCAGTTTTTCACCATTGAGTATGATGTGATTGGAGGGTTTTTTCCATGTGACCTTTATTATGTTGAGCTATTTTCCCTCTAAACCTATTTGTTGAGAGTTTTTATCATGAATGGGTGCTATACTTTGTCAAATGCTTTTTTTGCTTCTATTGAGATGATCATATGCTTTTTATCCCTTCTCTTGTTAATGTGATATCACATTGATTAATTTGTGAATGTTGAACCAGTTTTGTATCTCTGGAATAAATCCCATTTGATCATGGTGAAGCATCTCATTTAATTAATGTCTCCTCTTACCCTTATTATTTATTCTTTTCCACTTTGATAGGATTTATTTTAATGCTTTGTTCCTTAAGATTGATATTTATATAACTTTAGCCTTTCTTTTCTAATAAAAATATTTCAGACAACAACATCCACTGTGTGAATCATTTCAGATGACTTCCTGGTGTATAGGACATTTCTGTCTATATTGAGCCTTTTTAATGTTATTTTTTCAGTATTACATTTAGACACAATTGCTGTTTTAGTTTTGACTTGTAGATATAGGTCACTTCTAAGTATTTTACATTTCTGTGGTTATTTATTTTGAGCATTTAGAACTATGTATTTTTTAAAGAAAAAATATTTTTGTGTTTGACAGTTCATTCATTGATCTTCCTTCTTCCTTTTACACCCACCTCTCTCCCCTTCTTCTTCTCACATTACAGTCTGACCCCTTCTCCATCCTTCCCTTTCACCTTCCTTTCTTTCCTCCACCTAATGTGCCGATGTGTATATTAATGTGCCATAATATGTTTAGAGCACCAATTTTTACCAAACTTTGAGCTCTGCAAGGTAAGAAAGAGGTGGCTGGAATTTTGTACCTGATGGCACCCCCTCCAACTTCTGGGTGTTTCAGTCATGTTATTGTTAAAATGCTCCAATCATTTTATTATTTACCCTCCTTATGCCTTAAAGAGTCCTTCAATATAATTTGAACACTGTACATATTCTATAAATACGTCAGAGGGACCTTAACTCTCAATTCTGAGATTTTTTCCAGTCTGCATCATATTAGATACTTTGGTTTCAAGCAACAGGAAGTCCAAATCCAGCTAAGTGGTAAAGGGCTCAGGCAGTAGAAACCTCAGAGGCAGGGTAGCCTTAAGAGTGATCCAATCTCAGGGCCCCTGGGTGGCTCAGTCCATTGAGCATCTGACTTCAGCTCAGGTCATGATCTCACGGCTCGTGAGTTCAAGCCCCACATCAGACTCTGTGCTGACAGCTGAGAGCCGGGGGCCTGCTTCGGATTCTGTGTCTCCCTCTCTCTCTCTGCCCCTACCTCACTCGCATTCTGTCTCTGTCTCTCTCAAAAATAAAGTAAAACATTAAAAAAAAAAAAAGAGTGATCCAATCTCTAGAAACGCATTTACCAACTTCTTGCAGTGACAAAGTGGCAGTGAGGTAGCTTCTGTGCATCTTTGAACAGCTCATGTTTGTCTTTGAGGGGACAAATGGAGGAACGTGAAGGTAGGAGGAATCCCCAATACTATCTATCCTTCAGGAAATTTAGTAACTATTTCACTAATAGTTATTTATTGGATAATTAAGTATCTTTATTTCAGCTTCTTGCAAGAGATGAAATTTCTGCCATGGTTGAGAAGGTTACATTTTTAGAAAACATACACAATTTCTCCTCGTACATACAATGCATCACTATCCCTCATTGCAAGATATTGACTATCTTGGTACAGGAATAAAAACTAATTATAACAGCCACTTATTTACCAAGCAAGTGCCACACTCCAGCCAAATGAAACACAGTAGAATTCCCTGAGATGGGGGTTATCATGCCCACTTTATAGGTCAGGTGATGATCCCCATTCAGAGATGATAGAGCCTGTCCAGAGTCCCAGAGGAGGGATTTTAACAGAACATGATTGCACCCAAAGGCTGTGCTATTAATGATCATCTTGCACCAGGCTTCAGGATAAGGAAAATTAGGGGAGAGGGCAAAGCTTTCATATCTTAGGGAACCTGTCTCAAAAACTAACACTTCTTTAGCAAATGGGCTGAGTATGCCAATGAACAATTCTGGCACACGGAGCCAGACAAGTGATGAAAATGAAGTCCAGGTTGGACGTCCGCGCCATGAAGCAGCCGCATGGCATAAAAGGCCCCTCCGAGTCTGAGATTCGCTGTATAATTGAACTTTCTAATTATAAATCTTAAATAGGCTTTACTAGAGTGTGAGCTGCTTGAAGATATTCCTGATTTATGATTAATCTCTTTTTTAGCTGCTAGCCAGCCAGTGCCTATTTCTGCTTAGGTTTTCAATTATTGGTGACTTGAATTAGAATACCGAAGATAGAATTTTGACATAAAATTAAAAAAAAAAAAAAGATTTTAAGAACTTTTCTCAACTTTCATTTAGATAAGACATAGTTAAATGTTCCTCTTCTTTTTATTTGCTACATATTGGTAGTCATTATCCACTGTTACAGTTTGAACTTCATTCAAGCTTTTCTAAGCTGCTGGCTAGCTAGAGTAACCATGGCTAGATAACGTATTAACACAAATTCGTGCAACTCTGAAAAAATTCCAGTGACAAAACTGGAATAAATGAATCAGTTGTGACTTTCAAAACTCCTCTATATTTATCACATTTATTTTTTAACACTCCTATGATAGATAAGTCAGTGATTGAATATTAATAAACAATTCCTAATAATAAGTATGAAAAATTAATTCCATTTCTATGTATCGGATGCATGTTGCTTTTACAAACACTAAAATTATTTCCATTATGTGACAGAGAAAATGAAATACTCAACTCTAGAAAAAAATGGATCACAAAATTGCAAAACAGAAGTAGCTTCTTTTATTATACAAATGATAAAGTTTAGGAACAGAGCAGACAAAAATATCCTCCAGGAAAACAAACCTCAAGATGACTCAATTTCTTTAATTCCATGCTATAGCCAAATAAAAGGTTCTGTCCCCTGCCCCCCACCCCAGAAGTTACTTTTGAAACAAGGCAATTAATAGAGTTAAGTAAAGAACGAAAAGTAATTATGAAAAGTATAACATGGGGAAATGACTGCAAATCTGACATCAATGCTCAAAAATGAAACTAATGAGCTCAGTATACAGTTGATAAAGTCCAAGAAGCTATTATTTCCTGGGGGGAAAAGTGCCATATGACTACGTTTTTAAGAAATAGAATTACTCCAGCATCTTTAATAAAATTTGTTAAAAAGGTAATTTTAAATAGAACAGTAGAACCCAAGTACTCTACAAAGTGCCAAGAAAAAAAGAGAAGGTTAATATTGATTTTTCTTCCTTATTAATTAATGGGCTGTAGCATCACAATTGTGCATTGTTAGTTAATTAGAGTTAACAGGCTTCGCTTAGCCACAGCATTTTGCTTTTCTTCTTGTTTCTCCTGTTTAATGTGCAAGTTACTCCTGAGTGTATTCGGCTTCAGTCATGACAAAAAGCTACATTTGATCTATAACTTCAAGTCCTTCTATAGAGAATTGCCTCAGAACATTTTATAATATTTTCTGAAAGGACTGGATGTGAAAGCCTTCCTGATACTCTGACAACTCAGACAGGGAAAAGAGCATTTGATGAATTTCTTAATGAAGTAAAATGTCCTGCATCAAAACTCCTTTCTACTTGACCTGCTTTTAAAAAAAAAAAAAATCACCTTTCTGTTGAACTAATTAATGCTTAGTGTTGTTAAATCCTCTTCTTTACTATGTATATGAATGATAAACTTGACAAGTTTGCAATATTTCTTTAATTTCTTTAAACCTGTAAGGTTGCATACTTAGCAGAGATATACACAGATCTACATTTTCTAGGTATAGTAAAGGTTGTAGGGAATTTTTCTTTAAAAAGTTAAAGGATGCTGGCTGGCTCAGCAGAGCCAGGTTGATTTCAGGGTTGAGTTCAAACCCCACGTTGGGCGTGGAACCTACTTTAAATAAACAGTTTAAAGAACGAGGAGATGTTTTTCGCCAATAAAATAATAAGTCCATGTGAATTCTAATTCTTCAATCTAGTATGCACCTTCCAAAAGAAAGAACTGTTTCAGGTATGATTCTGCCTGTTGGCTCTTCTCTATTCACTTTGCCACATGTACTTCCAGCATGCATTTAAAAAAAAAAAATGTTTATTTGCATGAGAGAGAGAGAGAGAGAGAGAGAGAGAGACAAAGTGTGAGTGGGGGAGGTGCAGAGAGGGAGGAAGACACAGAATCCGAAGCAGGCTCCAGGCTCTGAGCTGTCAGCACAGAGCCAATGTGAGCCTCAAACTCAAGGACCATGAGATCATGACCTGAGCCAAAGTCGGACGCTTCACCGACTGAGCCACCCAGGCGCCCCTCCAGCATGCATTCTCTGTCTCCTGCCTCTGGTCTCTCTGTGCCATCCTGCCTCTCCCAGTCCAAATCATTTTACTCTGCTTCCAGATCAGTCTCCCTGACGTCAGCCATACTGTCAGACTTCCTGTCTTTTTAACTCACTTCACATGGGCCCACAGTGTCCCAGGCTTACACCTTTCCCGCTTTTGCAACGTTCTCTGTTACTTCTATTTGATCAATCTTAGCCATTGTTTGTAGGTATCTTTGCACAGTGTGACGAAGGAGCCGTACATAGGCCTTTGCCTCAGCACCACCTGTATCCAGCAGGACGTGGGAGAGTCCTGGAGGCAGTGGTGGCGTTTACCGGGTTCTGGCCATGGAACGAATGCCAGCAGAAGTGACATGTGCCACTGTGCGCGGCCCATGGAATCTACAAACATGACTCCCCTTGCTCTCCACTACAGCTGGTGGGACTGACTCTTAATACCTGAATAATTGTGCTGAAGAGTGTTCCCCTCCCTCCTTACTGCCATCAGCTGGACTTTCAGCCACTGAGAAGTAAACCTGTTTTGTAAAAACAGAGATTTCATGGTTATTTCTTGCAGTGGCCAACTCTCACCTACATAATCTGTTTTTAAACTATGTCCTTCATAACAACCTCCTGGGTGGAAAAAAAAATTAGTTTCGTAAATTCTCTTCCGCTATAGACATAGTTTATACTTTTCCCTGGGAAGCCTCCATAATGTAGATACAGCTTAAGAGAAATAGAAAAATACAAAGAATAAACATACATATGAATAAAGTGTCAAAAAATGCAAATGTCCATAAAAAGTTACATTGCGAAATTGTTAGCATTTGTTAACGAAAGGATTACTCTCATAGAAAAACCTGAATACAATCAGATGTGACTTCAAAAATGAAACTTTCAGTATATTAGAACCAAAAAAATGTTAAAATGAGGAATTACCAATCTATATGATCCATATATAATTATACTGTAATATTCCAATGAACAAATATATCTTGTTAAAACTCATAAACTACCATAAGTTCTATGAAACTAAGTATATTTTTGGAATACCACAACCTGACATTGTCCTTTCTTTAGAATAAAATCCAAATTCTCTACATAGTATTCAAAGTCTGGCATGATTTGGCTTTTGCCTGTTCTTCAGTCTTAATGTATTCCTTTCTTCTTAAGATCCTTCTTTTATGTTACCAGTATTAATTAAGTTACTTTGTGAACCCACATGACCTTCAACAACACTTTGTATCCTCAGACTTTTAATTTTGTCTACTGACGACATAAGAAAATATTCCCTGATGTGTTTCTATGGTCTTTATTTTCATTTCCCTAACTGCAAATAATGCTGAATATATTTTTCATGTTTATTCTATTTCTTTTTTTTCTTCTGTGAAATGCTTGTTCCTCTCTTTTGTCCTCCCCCCACCCCCTCCCCCACCATTGGTTAGTAGTGCTTTACTTCTTGACTTAAAGTTCTGTGTGTATTCTATTACCAGCCATTGGTCTGTTTAATATATAACATGTCTTCTGCCATTTTTGTCATTTTTCACATACTTTAAGATGTCTTTTGATAATACAAATTAAGTTAATTAATGTTAAATGAATCAAATTTTTTTTTTCAACGTTTATTTATTTTTGGGACAGAGAGAGACAGAGCATGAACGGGGGAGGGGCAGAGAGAGAGGGAGACACAGAATCGGAAACAGGCTCCAGGCTCTGAGCCATCAGCCCAGAGCCTGACGTGGGGCTCGAACTCACGGACCGCGAGATCGTGACCTGGCTGAAGTCGGACGCTTAACCGACTGCGCCACCCAGGCGCCCCTGAATCAAATTTTTATAGTTAGTGCTTTGTGTCTGCCTTAAGAAATTTCTCCCTTATCCCAAATGTAGAAGATATTCACCTATACATTCTACTAAGAATTTTAAAACTTTATTTTTAATATTGAGAGATATAAGTAACATATCTCGCTTTCTAATTCCATTTAATGAATAGTCTCTCTCTTCATTTCCCCTCCTACAAATCTGTCATCAAATACTCAGTCTTTTTTCCTGCTTTCTATTCTCTTCCCCCAGTTCAATTATCTGCTGGCATCACAAGATCTTTTTTTTTTTTGATTTTTAAAAAATTGTTTATTTTTAGAGATAGACAAAGGGAGGAGCACAGAGACAGGGTCACACAGAATGTCAACCAGGCTCTAGGCTCTCACCTGTCAGCAAGAGCCCAGTGAGGGGCTCGAACTCACGCACCATTAGATCATGACCTGAGCCGAAGTAGAACGCTCAACCGACTGAGCCACCCAGCTGCCCCTGTCATCACAAGATCATCATTTCCACAGTCTTGTAATCATCACAAGATCGTCATTTCCACAGTCTGTACAATTACAAGACTACTGAGGACAATTACAGTCCTCAGTACTGTTCTCATAGTTGTCCTTGCACAGCCGACAGGATGGACTCCTCGTTTTTTGCTCTTCTTCCAAGATATGCTGACAGTTCTTAGTTCTTTATTATCCTTTGTGAATCATAGAATCCACTTATACAATTCTAAATATTGAAAAAAAATCTTTGGAAATTTTATTGGAATTATGCTGCCTCTATAAATTAATTTTAACAGACTTTGCCTTTGATAATTTTTTTAATATTCATCTGCATTTTATACGTCTCTATTTACTTTGTCTAATTCTGTCAATGATTTTTTAGTATTTTTTCCTGAAGGAGTCTCATATATTTTTGATCTATTCATTTCTACTTCTACTAGAATTGCTAGTACTCTTTTAAGTTATAATTTCATTTTAATTTTATATTCTAGGTATTTGCTATTGTTATATGGAAATAGAATTAAGTATTATGTATTAGGGTTTTATCCAATCACTTTATTACCACCCTATTTTCATATTTTTCTCTATCTTCTTTACTTTCCTATATATATTGTTATCAGCAAATAGTGACAGTTTATTTCCTTTTCCCCCCATTTTTATTCCATTGATTTGATTATCATTTGCTCTTGGTATGCTGGCTTGGAGGTCCAGTTAAAAGTTGAATAGAAGTAAAAAAAAAAAAAAAGTTGAATAAAAGTGACTTTAGTAAGCATCCTTGTCACATCTCTACTTTTAAATGGAATAATTCAAGTATGTGATGGTATTTATATATATTTAAATGGCTACTCTTCATCAAACTGAAGTTCTATTCTCAGTTTACTAAATTTTTATAAAGAATGGGTGTTAAACTTTATCAAATACATTTTCTGTATCTATTGAAATGACTTTCCTCTTTTAAGCTAATGGTAACTACACTTATCAATTATTCTAATATTAAAGTATCTTTGTGAATGAACTTTAAACACAACTTAGTCCTAGAATACCATACTTTTCATGGACTATTTTATTCCCTTGGCTTCTATTTTGTTCAAACCTTTTGCATTATGTCCAGTGTAACAGAGGTTTAGTTTTCCTTCTCCCTAATGACTCTATCTGGTTTTTACATTAAGAATATTCTGTTCTGGCAAAACAAATATATTTTCAGGAAGAGTTTGCATAATGTTTGAATATTTGTACTCTAAGATACTCTAGTGCATCTTTGTTGTTTATTTGTTGATTCCTAACCTTATTTTTTTTTTCTTTTTGGACATTGATTTCTATTCCATGAAGTTGCTGATTTTTTTTTATACAGTGTCTCATCTGTCATCACACAGCTCATTACAATCTCCACAAGGCCCTTCCTGATTACACATCTTAAACTAGTCTCCTCTATTTCTCATAATACTCTACTGTGTTGTTGGCTTGCTTTCTTCAAGGCACAATCATAATCTTAAATTCTGTTGTTCAGGCATGTTTGCTTCTCTATGACCCAACTCTTCCTATTAGACTAAAATAACCTCTTGGACTAACACCTTAGGTTTCTGCTTTACTATTCTACATCCAGCCACCAGAAGAGATTACGGCATAAAATAAGTAATCTTAATTATTTTTTGATAAATTCTCTGCAGCTTAGCCCTAGAAATTATTAAAAACAAAGTTTGAATGTTGACATTGCCAATTCTCAAAAATATAAATAAGTAAATTACAAATCATTCTTAATGCCTACCCCTGTGTCAGATCCTAGCAAACTCAGTTACAATGGAATTAGTTAGGGAAGTTTCTGAGTTTACCAAAAAAAAAAAAAAAAAAAAAAGGAAGTCTCCTCATTCAGCTTAAGATTTCTTCATTTTTCAAGTGATTAACCTTCACATGGGCTCTCATCTTCATTGTCTTCTAGCGCCATTCTCAAAAACCCAATTTGTTGAAACCAATTATCCATCCTCTCTTGGTAAATTTTTGTGAAAAATCACAAAATGGGGCAACAGGTTTACCATTAAGTTTATGATCACAAACTTCAGTCACTCAAGACTGCTGCATAACATCAGTATTTCTCACTTTCTGAAGTAACTATTTCTTTTTTTTTTTCCTCTAAAGTCAATTCCCATGTTTTTCTCACTCACTGCTGGTAGGTACAGCCGTTTCGTTTGCTGGTTCTTAATTGTTTACCCAGCCATCCATTGGTCCCTAGAATCTGAGAGAAGGTCTCATTCCAGAACCTTTGTGCTCAATTAACTTCTTTCAGCCTGGAGTGTTCTTCCTCTGATATTTCCAAGGATGGGCACTTCTCATACTGTAGTTTGTTCTATTACAATACCTTATCTTCAGAGATGCCTTCCCTAACCATCTCCAATCATCTTGAATACAACATCCTTTTTTATTTTCTTTATTGCATATGCCACACACTCAAACTAAACTTGGAGTTTTCATGCTTTGCTTTTTTGTTTCTTCCAGTACAAGGATCCTTTTGTTGTTTTTCCAGCCATAATATATAATATTTGCTCAATACATAATCACTGCAAGAATTAATGAATGTACTGAAGTCACAGGCATACAGATCTAGAAGAAACTTTAAGAGAACATTTAATATGACACTTGACTTAACAAATGAGGATATGAACTCCCAGGTCAATTGACAGTCGTAAGTCACATATTAGAGTTGGGACAAGTGCTTCCATGGCTTTCTTAACTCTAGCACAGTGATCAATCATCTGATTAAAATACAACTCCTGGTTCATCTGGAGCACTGAATTCTATCAGAGTTAGCCTCTGGCTATGAATTTGCCAAATCAGATGTTAATTTCTCATTGTGAGTACATTAAGCTTTAAGTTAGGGAGAGAAACTTCCTAATTGTGGCAATAGTTAATTATTTTTCTAAATATTTTTATCCTCCCAGCTGCAGACACCTGAGCTCTGGCTAATGAGAACATTGGGGTGGCTGTTCCTAGATACAGAGTATTTAGGTAGGAGTGGAAGACTACAGCTATTTCCTTTCTTTTTAGCTTTGCATATCCATTTAGAAACTTAAACTCCAGGATATTGTTTTGGATGGTGTATTGGTTTTCTATTACTTCCATAAAAAGTTACCACAAACTTTATGGCTTAAAACAGCACAAATTTATTTTCTTCTACTTCTTCAGGTCAGAAGGTCTGGCATGAGTCCCACTGGGCTGAAATCAAGGTACCAGCAGACTTTGTTTCCCTTTCTGGAGGCTCTAGGGAAGAAGGCAATTTCAGCTTCTGGATATGGCCCACATTCCTCGGCCCATGGCCAACTTCGGTTTTCAAAGCCACAATGGCAGATAGAGTCCTCAGGTCGTAGATTACTCCTGCCTCTGCTTCCTTTATCCCATCACTCTCTGGCCACAGCTAAGAACAGATCTTTACTTAAAAGGACTCATGTGATTACTTTAAGCCTACCTGGATAAACTGGACCACCTCCCCATCTCAAGGTCTGTCTCCTTGATCACATCTACAGAGGTCACAGGGGTTAGGATACGGATATTTTTTAATTAATTAATTAACTTAGTGGACATTATTTTTCTGTCTAGCACAGAAGAAGGTGAGAGGATGTAAATTAGTACATTCTTGACAGTAAAGCTTTATAATCAGAACTTTTCCAAACAGTATATTCTGGATACAAGGTATTTTCAATTTTTATAGGTATGGAGGCAATCAGCAAAAGAAAAAGTTCTCACCTCAGTTATTCAGAGTAGTATGTACTAAATGATTGCCTTTAGGTATTAGTTTTGAAATGAAAACTAGGCACAGAGGCCTATCCCATATATCTAGCCTGGGTTTCCCTCAAGCTTCAAACGCAACTGTCACAGTGAAGTGGAAATTGACTCACCCTATTAACAAACACCTAATCTGTGTACTTCCCCACAAGTTTTGGGTCGAAAAGAAAAAAAGTGAGATTAAATACCTATTTTTAATGATGGGTAAAGAACATTACCTTAAGAGCTTAAGAAGAGTATAGATCTACAAATCATTGAACATGGGAGTCAGATAATTATTGCAAAGTGCTTGGTGCCTTCAGTAGGTTTAAAGAAGGTACAGTCTCTGAGAGCAAATGACATAAGAGATTGTCTTGAGATAAAAAGATAACAGAATATGATTCTAAGCCATGTTTATATATATGATGGTCTACTTTGTGCATGTATATGATAAACTGTTGATGATCTGTCTTGTTCATTTCACACAGCTAGTAAATGGCAGAACTCGTAAAAATAAGGAGGCATAATATGCTATACATATATGTTACAGGTTTTCTAAATTTAAGAATCTAAATATTTTGACTTAAGTCATTATTGAACACCCACCGAGCATAATACCTAATTTATATTAAGTGCTCAGTAAATGTCTGTTTAGTGATTAATCGAAATAATTGCAATGATCAATGATAGAGCAAGAGGGAAACTTGTAAAATGTGCATTAAAACCATAATGCCAAACTTAGTATAGGCATTGCTGAAGCACCAAAGGCATCAATTTTAATTATCCTTTTATGTTGAGGAACACTTACTTTCCAAGAGATGAGGTGAATAGATCTTCATTTCCTACTCAATTATGTCTTGAAGGTGATCTGGGGTAGGCTTTCTGACCTTTCTTTCTGACCTTCAGAAAGACCCTCATTAAACAGAATCATTACCCTGCTAGTGAGAGGCTCCTTTCATATCTAGTTATGAACATGTATGAAACTTCTACCGAAACATCTGAGCAGCCAGATGAAATTGTTGAGAATCCCATCTTGGGTAGGGGCCGAAACAACATTTCCACTCCATCATGTCACCTCTGATATCAGGATACGCTGGACCTATCCGTGATCCCGGTGTTGATGTCATCCTGATTAGCTTGTGAAAAAGGTTGGGGAAAGTTTGATAAAGGTTTGCAAAACAAATGGAGAGGGAAATCATTCCATGGCTTTGTCATTCTGAAGTAACAGGTATAGTTACTGTGTCTTCCTACCCAGATCCAGACCTGCAAGGCTGAGTGGACAGGTCCAGGTTTGCTCATGATTTGCTTCTCTGTGCCTCTCCTCCTTTTCAATGTTAATTTTTACCTCTTGGGAGTTTGAGGGGGTTGGGGGAGATTTATTCTGTACATGGACAGGAAGACCGATAAATGTGTGAATGTATGCATAAGAAATGTACAAATACCTTAAAACAAAAACCGAGTAGCAGCATTTAACAGAAAAGTTATGGGTCATTATCAAATGAATATTTAAGACAAAGTCTAAGGAGTGCTGATGAAGTACCTCAGGCCACTGGGTGGCTCAGTCAGTTAAGTGCATCCGACCCCTGATTTCAGCTCAGGTCATGATCTCACAGTTTGTGGGTCCAAGCCCTGAATAGGGCTCTGTGCTGACACTGCTGAGCCTGCTTGGGATTCTCCATTCTCTTCCTCTCTCTGCCCCTCCCCGCTTGTGCTTTCTCTGCCACTCTCAAAATAAAAAAGCAATAAATAAATAGAGAATAATTTCAAGGATGAGTGGGATTTCGTGGGGAGTGGGAGGGAGCACAAGGGCCATCTATTTCCATCAAGTGGAGCTGAACAGACACAATCTTTGATCTCGGAAGGTTTAATCCTGGGTGAATTACACTTATTCTAGAATTAATATTTAAATTTTCTGTACACAAAGTCCAGCAGTTAATCTACCCATCCCTCACAGTACTAACCAGCAATATGGTCTCTTTCAACAGTAGATTGGTGTTTGTCTGTCTATCCTTTCTACAGAGGGAATTTTTATTCCATTAAATGGACTCTGAGATATTTCTTCATTGTGACGGAATTAACAATGTGGTTGATGTGATGAGTATTTCAAGTTGAACTTCAGGGAACCAAGGCGGTTGTCATTATTACTGCTTCTTACAGTGTGATCTATGGTAAATGCAGACTTTTTAAGATATTCCCAGTATTACAAAGGAGTAGTCCAAAGGGTTCTACTATGCATTGTGTTTGTCATCTTTTATTTCTGTCATAAATTTATCTTTTTTCCTTCCCCTTTCCTTCTTTTTCCCCTTATTTTCTTCTTCCCTTTCCCTTGTCCTTCTCTTCCACCTTTCCTTTTCCCACCCTTCCCGCCTTCTTAATCTTCCATTCTTCTTGCCATCCCCTTCCCCAACCCTTCCCTTTCCTATTTTCTCAATGGTAAATGACCGGCATAAACAATCCAGAGGCCTTTCATTTTGTCAAAAAGTCCCAGAGACTAAAATTCTGAAAATCACTGTGAAGTCAGTATACGACTATAGCAACATAAATATATATGTCATTGTGATATTGTAATTTATTATATATTTGATCATTCATATCAGCTCTCCAAGCCCTTGGAATTCCTTGTGTGATAAGACAAATGGGAAGATCTTTTGTTACAACATTTGGTCTCTTGTCCTTACTAAGATGTCTACAGTGCCACATAAGCAAAATAGGTGTCTTGTTATTCATAACAAGCCCCGTTCCACGACGATTGGATGTAAGTTAATAGGTGGAAAGCATGTAAGGATGGTGGCTGGTCACGAGAGAAACCAATCATGTGATCAGAGAAACCAATCAGAGAAACCAATCATGTGATCATTTCTCACGGGAGAAACTTTCAGTCTCAACCCCTTGACCTCTAGGAAAGAGACGGACTATGGGCTGGATTAATCATCAATAATGTCTGGTTTCACCAATCATGCCTATGTAATTAAGCCTCCATAAAAACTCAAAAGGATGAGGTTGGGAGAGCCTCGAGTTGGCAAACGAGGAGATCTGTGGGGAGTGGCACAGTCCAAGAGGGCATGGAAGCCCTGCACTCCTTCCACGTGCATTGCCCTGTGCATTTCTGCCATATGGCTGTTTGTTTTTTCCCCCTTGAATTATATCCTTTCAAAATAAGCCAGTAATCTAGTAAGTAAAATGTTTCTGAGTACTGAGAGCCCTCTAGCAAGTTAATTGAACGTGAGGGAGGGGGTCACTGAAACTTGCAACCTCCAACCAGTTGGTCAGAGGCCTGGGTGGCAACCTGGCCTTGAGATTAGCATGTTAAGTGGTGGCAGTGCAGTTTTTGAAGACTGAAACCTCAGCCCAGGAGATCTGATGCTAGCGCCAGGTGCACAGCATCAGAATTGTAAGGCACCCAACTGGCGTTGAAGCACTGCTCGTTGGTGTGGGGAAACCATGCCCCACAGTGGAATCAGGTGCAGAACCCTAATCACTTATGTGGATTTGGGTTTTCACTATCTTACGGGGCTACTTGGTAAGTCATGGTACTATTCTCTTATGTGTACTTTTTGCAGAAAAGAAGGTTCAAAAGGCAGAAAGCAGACTGGACCTTGTTTGGCTAGTAATTTTAGGCTTCTTAATATGTGTAATGGAGAAGTATTGAAAAGCATAGGCAGGAATGACATGATCAGAGTCGTGCTTTACTACTAAGAACATCCTATCAGGTTTAGAACGGATTTAAAGGAACGATATCTGGATCAGAAATAGCTCTTTGGAAATGAATTCATTTATTGTATTCACGGGCAATAAGAATTTAGACTATTGTAGTGGCCATGGGAAAAGATGGTTACATATGTAAGGGATTTGGAAAGGAGTTGACTAGATGTTGTGAAGAAAACAGTTTTTTTGAACTCAGTTTCTAAGTCAGAATGACTGTAATGCGATGTTGCCATTAATATGATTGAGGAGGTTTAGGATGAACTGCAGTTTGTTGGGTTTGTTGTGCTGATGGAACATTTTTGAGGACACAGTTCAGAGGTAATAAGAGTGTAGAGGACCCACCTCTGTTTTAGGCATAATTTGTTCTCTATACCTGTTACTGATGTCCTTGAATAATAGAGTACTTCATTCAATTTTATGTTTAGAGGCTTCTGGCTTCCTGGGATGAAATGTCCACCTGTTCCATCCCACTGCCATTTTCCTTTCAATCCTGTGTATTGTCTCTGAATGGAAGTTGGGAGACGGAGCTACTGGGGGGTTGGAGACGTCACTCTGGCTACTTTGAAGAGTCAGCATCCACCAGGCAAATGACTGTCCAGTTTTATAGTAAGTATAGACCAAGCATTTCTGAAGTAGGGAAGAAGTGGAAGAGAGATACAGTGTTTTTCATCTACTCCCAGGTGCGCATGCCAGGCCTTTTTCTGGGAGCAACATCACTGAATGATCACCATTTGTAGCAGGTTGGCAAAAAGCAGCAGGGATGTATAGGAAAATCCACACAGTTGGGGACTGAGATATTTTAAAGCTTTGAAGAGGTATGATATGGTCAGCTTTGCAATTTAAACAGATTAGACTACTAGTTGGGGGAAAAATATGAAGATGAATAAAGGCTGGCAGTTAACTACTACAGATGGGAACCCAAAAAGGTTGGGGTTAAAGAACATTTTGAGAGAAAATCAGGAGGCTTTTAACCTGATAACTGGGCAGTAAAAAAGAGGGAGAAATCAGAGGATGGCTATATCTCCCTGAGGGACAGGGTTACAGGGATGCTGCCCGACAGAGATAAAGGGCATAGATGGAAAAAGAAGAGGAAGAGGAGGAGGAATCAATCTTAGGATGGACAAAAATTCAGTTTTGGGTGCTATAAAATTGAGGTGGCTAAGGAATTTCCAGCTGTAGCCATAGGAGGGCACTAGGTATAAAGCTAATGACTTGGGTGGCTGCTCAGGAAATACAGTTGGAAGTCCTTTGAGTTTTTCACTTTGTTTTTTTGTTTTGTTTTGTTTTGTTTTGTTTTTTTTTAAGGCATATATATTATTACTGCATAATGATTTGATATTTGTATATATTGCAAAATGATCGCCATAAGTCCAGTTAACATCCATCGACATATGTAGTTACAAAATTTTTTACTCCTGTGATGAGAACTTCTAAGATTAAGATACTTAGCATCTTTCAAATATGCAACACACTATTATTAACTATAGTTGCCATGCAGTATATTACATCCTCAGAGCTTTTTTATAATTGGAAGGTTTGTACCTTTTGACACCCTTCACCCATTTTGTCCAACCCCCAACCTTTCTATCCCCCATCCTCTGCCTCTGGCAAACAC
Organism: Lynx rufus; assembly: GCF_022079265.1. NCBI lineage: Eukaryota > Metazoa > Chordata > Mammalia > Carnivora > Felidae > Lynx > Lynx rufus. The sequence goes on along the minus strand of NW_025814856.1, from coordinate 161,112,681 downwards.
TCATATGTTCTCAGTATCTATGACCCTGTGTTTTTTGTTTTGTTTTGTATTTTCTAGACTCCACATACAAGTGCAGTCATGTAGTATTTGTCTTACTCTCTCTGACTTCTTTCACTTTGTATAATGCCCTCAAGGTCTATTCAGGATGTCACAAACAGCAAGATTCCCTTCTTTTTTTACACCTGAATAATGTTTCATTGTGTATCTACAATTTATTAACTCATTCATCCATTAATGGACACTTAGGTTATTTCCATACCTTGGCTATTGTAAATAATGTTGCTATAAACATGGCATGGTGGTCCAGATAATTTTTTTGAATTAGTGTTTTTTGTTTTCTGTGGATAAGTACCCAGAAGTGGAATGAATGGATCATAAGGTATTTCTAGTTTTATGTTTGGAGGAACCTTCCTACTGTTTTCCATAGTGGCTGCACCAATTTACTTTACTTTCCCACCAACAGTGTACAAGTATTCTCTTTTGTCTACATCTTTGCCAACACTCTTTATGTCTCATCTTTTTGATAACCACCACTCTAACAGGTGTGAGGTGTTGTTACCTCATTGTGGTTGTGCTTTGCATTTCTCTGATGATCAGTGATGTGAAGCACCTTTTTACATACCTCTTGGCATCTGCATGTCTTCTTTGGAAAAATGTCTGTTCAGATCCTCTGCCCATTGTTTTTAACCACATTTTTTTGGGTGGAAATTAAGTTATTTATACAATTTGGATACTAATCCCTTATCAGAAGACTTGCAAGTGTTTTCTCCCATTTAGTAAGCTGTCTTCTCATTATGTTGATCACTTGCTTTGCTTTTTAGCTTGATGCAGTCCCATTTGTTAATTTTTCTTTTTTTGACTTTGTTTCTGGTGTCAAAAAAAAAAATTAACTGCCAAGACCAATGCCAAGGAGCTTATGACCTAGGTTTCTTCTCAGAGCTTTAATATATTTTAAGTTTGTTGTATATGGGGAGGGGGTCCAGTTTTTCCAACACCATTTAAAGAAGAGAGTGTCCTTTCCCCATGCTATATTCTTGGACTCTTTCTCACAAACAAGTTAACCATAAAGTATGGATTTATTTCTGGGCTCTCTATTTTGTTCCATTAATCTATGTATCTGTTTTTATGTCAATACCAAATAGTTTTTATCGCTAAAGCTTTGTAGTATAGTTTGAAATCAGGGAATGTGATACCTCTTCTTTCTCAATATTTCTTGGCTATTCGAGGTCTTTTTAAATTCCATAGAAAATTTAGAATTCTTCTATTTCTATGACAAATGCCTTTGGAATTTTGATAGTCAGTATACTGAATCTAAGCACTGTTTTGGGTAGTATGGGCATTTTAACAGTATTGATTCTTCCATCCATGAGCATGGAATACTTTTTCATTTGTTTGTGTCTTCTTTATTTTCTTTCATCAACGTCTTGGTTTTCAGTGTACAAGTCTTTTACTTCCTTGGTTAAATTATTCCTAGGTGTTTTATTCTTTTTGATGCAATTGTAAATGAGATTGTTTTCTTAATTTCTCTTTCTGATAGTTCATTATTAGTGTATAGAAACAACTCATATTTGAACATCCTGATTTTGTATCCTGCAACTTTACTGAATTTGTCGATTAGTTTTAAGTCCCCCCCCCCCCGCCAATGGGGCCCTTAGGGTTTTCTATATAGTGTATGTCATCTGCAAATAGTGACAGTTTTACTTCTTTCTGATTTGGATGACTTCTATTTCTTGTTCTTGCCTAACTACTCTGGACTTTTGACTAAAAGTGGTGTGAGTAGGCATCCTTATTTTGGTTCTGATCTTTCGCCATCGAGTATGATGTTAGCTGTGGGCTTTTCATGCACATGGTCCTCTGTACTCACTTTGTTGATGGTTTTTATCATAATTGATGTTAAATTTTGCCAAATGCTTTTTCCACATCTACTGAGATGATCATATGATTGTTATCCTTATTTTTGTTAATATGATGTAAACATTGATTTGTGAATGTTGAAACATTCTTGCAACACTGGAATAAATACCATTTGATCATGGTATGTGTCCTTTTACTGTATCCTTGAATTTGTTTTGCTACTATTTTGTTGAGGATTTTTGGATACGTGTTCATCAGGGGGTACTGGCCTGTAATTTTCTTTTCTTGTAGCATTTTGCCTGGTTTTGATATCAGAGTAATTCTGGCCTCAACTTTGGAAATCTATCCTCCTCTTTAGTTTTTTAGAAATGATTGAGGAAGGTTGGTATTCTTATTTAAATGTTTGGTAGAATTCCCCTGTAAAGCTGTGTGGTATTGGACTTTTGTTTGTTGAGAGGTTATTGATTTCTGATTGTCCTTACTCACTGGCTTGTTTAGATTTTCTTTCGCTTCCTGATTCAGTCTTGATAGATTGCATGTTTTTGGAATTAATCTATTTCTTCTAGGTTATCACATTTGTTGGCATGTAATTATTCATAGTAGTCTTATAAGACCCTTTGTATTTTTGTGGTATCAACTGTAATATCTCCTCTTTCATTTCTGATTTTGACTCCTCTTGGTAAATCTAGAGAAAGATCTGCCAATTTTTTTTTTAAATCTTTCAAAGAACCAGCTCTTAGTTTTCTATTGCCTTTTTAGTCACTTTGTTTTTCATTTATTTCCATTTAGATCTTTATTTCCTTCCTTCTACCAACTTTGGCCCTTGTTTATTCTTCATTTTCTAGTTCCTTGAAGTACAAAGTTGGTTTATGTGAGATTTTTTTCTTGTTTCTTGAGGTAGTCATTTAACACTTCCCTCTTGTAAGTGCTTTTGCTGCATCCTGTAAGTTTTGGTTTGTATTTTTACTTGCAAGATATTCTGATTTCTCCTTTGATAACTTCTTTGATCTTTGGTTCAGTAGCAGATTTATTAATCTCCACATATTTGTGATTTATTTTTTCAGTTTTCTTCTGATTTCTAGCTTTATAACATTGTGGTCAGAAAAAATGCTTGACATGATTTCAGTTTTCTTAGATTTATTAGGATTTTTTTGTGTGTGGCCTAATATACGACCTATCATGGAGAATGTTCCATGTGCACTTGAGAAGAATATATATTCTGTTCCTTTTGGATCCAATGTTCTGTACATATGTGTTAAGTCCATCTGGTCAACGTGTCATTTAAGACCCATGTTTCCTTACTGATTTTCTATCTGGATGATCTCTACAATGATCATGATAGAGCACAAAAACTCCACACTATTACTGTACTACTATTTAGGTCAATTAACATTTGCTTTGTATATTTGTTTCTCTGTTTGGTACACAAATATTTACAAAAGTTATATCCTTTTTGCTGGATTGACTGTCATCTGATTGTTGAAATCATGAGACTGGTGGAAGGACTGAACCTAAGACAATGCATAAAGTTATGAGTGGTGAGTTAAGGTACAAACCACAGAGAGCATCACCACTTAAGGTAGAAAATATATATGATGTAGACCTAGGAGGAATGATCAGAATAGCATGGGAAGAACAATGCAAGGTATCATGGAAACCAAGTGAACAGAGAGCATGAATTATGGTAAGAAGTCAATAATTTCCACTGGATTTAGGTATAAACATGGCAGTATTTAATTTAGAGCATTTCCATTAAAGGGGTGAAGACAGAAACCAGATTTCAGTTGTGACTGAAAAGTGAAAACACAGAAATTCACCATGTTTGTAAGAATTTTGTGAGTAGGGGCGCCTGGGTGGCTCAGTTGGTTAAGTGTCCGACTTTGGCTTGGGTCATGATCTAGCCATCCAAGGGTTCTAGCCCTGCATTGGGCTCTGTGCTGACAGCTCAGAGCCTAGAGCCTGCTTCAGATTCTGTTTCTCTCTCTGCCTCCCCCTCCACTTGCAATCTATCTCTCTCAAAAAAATAATTAAAGAGAAAATTAAAAAAAAGAATTTTGTGAGTAGAAGAAGCAAACTGCTCAGGGTAACTATAGGCTAGTAAATAATACTAGTTTAGAATGGCAGATCAGAAGTTGAAAAAATGAGTTTAGATCATCAGAAAGCTCTATACCTGTGTATCACATTTAAAAAAAAAAGCCTTCTCTGGATTAATTTTATGTCCTTAGATTTAATAAATATATTTCTAAATGTGTTGTCATTATAATTATTAAAAATAATGTCCACTTCCCTGCTTTAAGCTTCAAGTGAGAAGTTGCAAATTTTAATGCCATCAAAAAGTATTACTTGAGTTAGGGTTCTTCTTTTTTGTTGACGAGATCTATGTACCTTTTGTGTTTCCTTACATGTCCTGGTTGACAATAAATGTAGAGTTAAATATTATGTCATATCATAGGAAGTATGTTAACCCTGAGTATTTGTGTATATTCTTTCATCTTTGGGTCATATGAATATCCAGTATTAAGTTACAAAACATCCTGAGCTCTCCTCTTATTTTAGACTCTTGTGTTTAATGTTAAGATCTCATATTAGATCTATTTCTCAGAATTTCTCCAAAAAAAAATCTTGATGGCTTTTTTAAGGGAGGTAATTACTTTGTGCCTAATTGTGCATAATCACCTGAGCAATGGAATGTTAATATAACAGCAAAGTTACAAATGACTTAGAAAAATATTTTGATCAAAATTAAATATTAGGCTCAAAATCATAAGTGTATGTCACGAATTGTACTCAGCAACAGAATGAGTATTAGAATCAATATATTTATTAGCCAATATTTGATATGAAAAGGGAATGCACAATTCATCATTCCCCAGTTATAATCCAGTCAATCAACTCAATGCTGCCCTATAGAGTATCTTACCCTTACTTTGACATTTTTAATGTTAAATATTGCCTATTTGGAATAAATTTGATTTAGGTAACCTTTCATGGAGCACAGGTACATGGAATGCCATAAATGTCAAGGGAAGTATAAACCTTTGTCTCTTCACAAAGACTTTAGAAAGAGTAAAGCTGTTAATGGTACACATCAGATATTCATTGAAAAGCTGCTTGTCTTCAAAATCATCAACTGAGAAAAACATCATTAAAAAAGGCAATAAAAGTAGAAATTAAAATGAACCAATATTAGAATTATACCCAGGATAGGGCAGAAACATCATGTTATCCAGCTCTGTATTCCCAATAATGTCTTGAAAATTCTAGGCATTCAATAAGTGTATACTGAATAGAATTTTGAATTAATTGTAGGTATCCCTATTCCCCCTTCCCCCTCCCCACCAAGAAATATATTTCACTGTTGGGTATTACATCATGATTATGAAACCTAATTTATAGGTACTTAGGAAACAAAATGAATGATCCTTAACTCAGTTTCCTGACATCGTTTTAGTAAAAACTGGTTATCCAATATGAGCATTTTTCTGAACTCTCTGTTATGGAATGTTTGTGTTCCCTCTAAATTCCTATGTTGAGACCCTACCACCCAAATGTGGTAGAATTAGGAGACAGATAAAACCTTGGGAAGTAATTAGATAAGATCATGAAGGTAGAACCCTTTTCAATGGGATTAGTGCCCTTTTAAGAGTCATGAGACCAACTGCTTCCTTTCTCTGTTCTCTGGTCTGTTGAGATACAATGAGAAGCTGGCAGCCTATAAACCAGAATGGGGCCCTCGCAAAAATGTGACCACACTGGAATCCTGAAATCAGACTTTCAGCCTCCAGAACTATGAGAAGGAAATGTTTATTGTTTGTTTATAAGCCACCCAGTCTATTTTATGTCTGTTACAGCAGTCTAAATGCCCTAAGATGTACCTTATTTGGCTTAAGATATTTTAAATGATATATACCACATATATAAAGAAGGCAGAAACAAAGTCAAAGCCATTCAATAGATTTTTCATGATAGTTTATACCAAACTGAGCCAATCACATGTGCCTGTATATTGAAGATACTGGTTAGGAGTAAACACAATGACCCCTATACCAATTGGTTACTAAACAGATTCTGTTCTATCAGAGGTGGCTTCATGTTTTGGTCATTTGTGTAGTGGAAACTGATGGTGTAACTGCTCTGTTGGTCGTCTTTGCAGGTATCTGTGCTCACTGTATTTCCATATTTTTCTCCTCCTTTTGTGAAGCTAGAATTTCAAATTTAGTCAGTATTTGTTACTAAATAGCACAGCTCTAGCCAAACTTATTAGTTTTCTTAAGCCAAGATTGTTTCATTAGAGTTGTATAAACAGGAAAAAATTTGAATACAATTTTTCACATATATATGGGTTTTTACTCATTTTTCATGATCATTATGCATTACACATACAAGGGAGCTAATTGAAAGAGTGAATTAATCCCACTCGATTCAAATGACTTGCACTGTTTGAGACTGATAAAACTGATTTTGTTTTATAGAAGCACTGACTAGGTTCCAGTTAACGATGGCAATGTAGAAAGTTCATGAACTTGCCCTCTCTCATGCACACATAAACCTACAAATATATATAGAATAATTTCCTCTGGAGGCAGGGGGTGGGGGGTGGGTGGGTGGTGGAAACCACAGAAAACAAAAACTAGCTGAGTGACTCCTCTATTAGGCCAACCAGAAACACACATATGCTGAAGCAAGTGGGAGATGCTGATGAACAGTGTCACCATAAAGTCCACCCACATTCAGGAGAAAACTCAAAACCTGAGCTTCTCCCTGAGGAGCAAAGGATTTAAACCTCACACTGGGTACCCCAACCTTTACGACTTGAGAGACGTAGTCCCCAAAACATCTAGCTTTGAAAACCAATGAGGCTCACGTCCATGAGAATCCCAACACCTGCAGTAAGCAGAGAAATGGTTCCTACAGGCTCAGATGCTCAGGCTCAGAGCACAGACCATCCAGACTTTAAGACAAGCCTCTTTCACATCAAGTGTTGGCCTGAGATGCAGGCATCAGATTTAACACACATCACGGAGCCTATGAGGGTATTCTGAGGGTCTGAAGGCTGGTAAGAGCCATCTTTGCGCTCACCCTCTCTCTGCCTCACTCCAGCTCACTGGTATCTCCTGGAAGGGAGCCTCTAACCTTGCCTGAAGCCCCAACTTTAGGGCTGCCACCTGCAGACACCTCAAGGTCCTCTCTGGCCAGTGCGGCTTATGCTCCTGGGTCTCACAGGACTGGAATCAGAGAAGGTTCTTAATTGGCTGCCACCCTGAGGTACCCAGTGTTACTGTGAAAAAGGCCTATTATCTTCATACTATGGCCCGAGGGCAGAGTTCTAATTAAAGACACATCTAAGGGCTGACTGTGACCTCTAGAGACCTCAGAAGGTGAGCACGATCTTCACACTCCATCTCCTGGGTTCTAGAGCACCAGTATCTGCTGGAGAGGAGTTTCTATGCACATCTGGTGCCTTGTTTTTGTGGCTGCCACCCAAGGGATGCCCCTGATTTACTAGCTCTGTTTGCACAGCAAACAGACCATTCTTGGCTGGCTATCACCCTGAGGACACTGCACACATATCAGACTGAAACCTGTCTTCATCTTTCCATGAAAGAGGTCTACTTGCTTGTAGACCATTCTTGTCTGGCTATCACCCCCCCTGGGCACTGCACACATATCAGACTGAAACCTGTCTTCATCTTTCCATGAAAGAGGTCTACTTGCTTGTAGACCATTCTTGTCTGGCTATCACCCCCCCTGGGCACTGCACACATATCAGACTGAAACCTGTCTTCATCTTTCCATGAAAGAGGTCTACTTGCTTGTAGACCATTCTTGTCTGGCTATCACCCCCCCCGGGCACTGCACACATATCAGACTGAAACCTGTCTTCATCTTTTCATGAAAGAGGTCTACTTGCTGGATATTTGGCTTGAGGGATAGATTTCCAGTTTGACACACATCTAGGGGCCTGCTGGGATGGACTCTGCGGATGACGGATGCCATAGTTGCACACTCCCTCTGCCTTGCTCCAGGTTGTTGATATTTCCCAGAAAGGAACTTATATACCATACCAGTCCGGTGCCCTAAGTTTTACAACTGCTGCCCAAAGGACCCCTCTACCTCCAGATTGCCTAGCTCTAGTGGTCCGTGGGATTTAATACTTGTGATCCCACTGGATAGTATATATTTACATACTTTAAAAGTTGATATCTAACGTCCTCCCCTTTGGAGCATTGATAGATCTTGGCAAACCCTTACTAACAATAAAATAGGCTTCTTGGACAAATACAAAAGTTTGGGGTACAACCAAGAGTGAGGGCAAGGTTGAACAATAAGATTCGTCTCCTACACAGGCTTTTAAGAATGGGAAACAGGTGGCTGTCTTATACGTAAAAACCAACACAGAGACCTAGGCAAGCAAAGTGAAGAAATAGAGGAATATTCCAAATGAAAGAACAAGATAAAACTTTAGAGGAAAAAGAAAATAATGAAACAGGAGTAAGTGATTCACCTGATAAGGAGTTTCAAATAATGGTCATAAAGATATATACCAAACTCAGGAAGATAATATATTAACACAGTGAGAACTTAGAAAATATAAAGAAAGTACTAATTAAAGTCACAGAGCTGAAAAATACAATCTGTAGTGAAAACTACAATGATGGGTTCAAAAGCAGATCTGATGAAGCAGAAGAAAGGATCACTGAACCTAAAGACAGGGCAGTGGAATTCACCAATCAGAGCTGCCTCAAAAAGAAAAACAAAAAAGGAAGATAGCCTTGGAAACTTATGGGACAACATCAAGTGATCAACATTTGCATTGCAGGCATTCCAGAAACAGAAAAGAGAAAGAAAAAAAGTCGGCGGGGAGGCAGAAAACTTATTTTAAGAAATAATGGCTGGAAACTTCCCTAACCTGGGGAAAGAAAAGGCCAGATACAAGCAGCACAGAGAGTTCCAAATAAGAGGAACCCAAAGAGACCCACACATTATAATGACACATTACAATTAAAATATCAAAAGTTAAAGACAATGAGAGAGTGGGGCGCCCGGGTGGCTCAGTCGGTTAAGCGTCCGACTTCAGCTCAGGTCATGATCTCACGGTCCGGTCTGTGAATTCGAGCCCCGCATCGGGCTCTGTGTTGACAGCTCGGAGCCTGGAGCCTGCTTCGGATTCTGTGTCTCCCTCTCTCTCTGACCCTCCCCCGTTCATGCTCTGTCTCTCTCTGTCTCAAAAATAAACATTAAAAAAAAGACAATGAGAGAATATTAAATGCAGCAAGAGGAAAACAATTTGTTACATACAATGGAACCCTCAGAAGACAATGAGCAGATTTTTCAGAAACTATGTAGGCCAGAAGGGAGTGGCACAAGGTATTTGAAATGCTGAAAGAAAAAAAAAATCCAATCAAGAATCCTGTACCCAGGAAAGCTGTATTCAGAATGGAAGGAAAAAATAGGAAGTTGTTTTTTCTACTTTTTCCAACAAGTGGAAAATAAGAGTTCATCTCCACTACACCAGCCTTACAAGAAATGTTAAAGAGACTTCTTTAAGCTGAAAAGAAAAGGTGCTAGTTGTTAACAGAAAACATGAAAATAGAAATCTCACTGGTAACAGTAAATATATAGTAAAATCTATATTTTATAATCCATAATCAAAATAATCTAATCCTGTGGGGTCCCTGGGTGGCTCAGTCAGTTAAGCATCTGACTTCAGCTCAGGCCATGATCTCACAGTTTGTGAGTTCAGGCCCCATGTCAAGCATTGTGCTGACAGCCTGGACCCTGCTTCAGATTCTGTGTTTCCCCCACCTGTGGTCTGTCTCCCTCTCTCTCTCTCTCTCTCTCTCTCAAAAATAAATAAACATTAAAAAATGAAACTAAATAATGTTTTAAAGGTGGTGGATTAATCACTTATAAAGCTTGTATGAACGTCAAAAGACAACAGTATTACAAATAACTGTTAAGTACAATAATTAGCTAAGGGATGCACAAGATAAAATGATGTAGCATCAGAAACATAAAACATATTGAGGGGAGAGTAAAGGTACTGTTTTGCCTCATTATTGGTAATAACCTGCCCCCACTGACTACACCACATACAATACATACAATGTTGACTCCACTGCTTTTCGCCTCACTGGAATCATACTTTATAGAAGAGCTGTAGGAAACAAACTAAATTTCTATCTTATGTTGCATTTGGTTCGTAATAATCTATTGAGAAGATGACAAATCCCTTAAAATTAATTTCTCATTAAGGAAAAGAAACTACACAAATTTTCTAAAACCTTAATGACTATATGAAAATTCATTTTCCTAATATTATAGCAATGTAAAAGGTTTAAAATGGAATGCCAATATAAACTATTAAAATCTTTCAAATCTTCACACAAATTATGTTCACTTTCAGTAAGTGAATGAAACTATTCAGACATTTTAGAAATGAAGTTAAACTAACCTTTATTATAAGAGTAGATTAAAAATACTTCTCTATCAAAGCCAACTGAGGTAAAATTTTGACCATCAGTAATTTCTCTCATGTTTGAATTAATTAGGAGGAAATCCATATTTACTATTGCAACTTCTTCCATTTTGAGATATGACATACAAAGCTCTTAAAATAATGTCACTAAGTCCTCTATCATTTTTAATGTCTACATTTGACATTACATACAGATGACATTTGGGAAACATCCTTTAGTCTAGTTATACACTTGTATTTTGGGGGTTTCCAGTCAGTGTCATAACTGTAACATCTAATGAAAACACTAAAAGTGATTACAAATGTTAGAGAAAATGTTAGAGACAAATCAACTCCATTATAAAAACTTTACCACTTAATATCAGAGGTAGACTGTTATACTGTCTTTGTGGGAATCCTAGCAAAGAATATGAAGAGCCCTGAGTTTGAAATCATAATAGGTATGAGAAAACAAAAGTTAATGACATGACATCAATATAAAAGTCTAAAGTGTTGGATCAGAACATGTCTCCCCTTGAGAAAGAGGAATGTTGGGTTCCACGTGATCCATCTGAGTTTAGCCACAGTTGGCCAGAGAGGGAAAAAGGAAAAAAGTAGTCTTATAATAGTGTGGTGGGGCAATTCCAGAAACAGTAATAAAACCACAATCAGATATATTTAAAAACTGCAAGACCATTTGGCTATGGGGTCCTGATTCCTATAGTTTTGAAATCAGAAGGTTGCACTTGATCGGTGTTTTTTAAACAGAGGTCATAACTGAATCTCTGGTAGAGTTTTCCAGTAATATGCATGTTGGCACTCCAATGGGTCTCCTTGGAGCAGCTAAGTCAAATAACTGCCTAGTAAGATTCACTTTTTCCCTGGCAAGCATCTCAGGTAATGAGATTAGGAATATGAGGAAATTACTTTCTCATGGAAAGAAATCAAAATGATTCTGAAAATACCAAATTTTCTTATCAAGCCTTAGGTTTCATTTGAAATCCTTAAAGCAGCGGAAAGGAGCCAGCCTGAAGCACTGCTGAAACAGAGCAAAAACCATGCAAGGACCGACTTTAGCCAAAATTTGATGGTGTTCCCTTATTATGAAGAGCAAAATTAACGTCAGGATCCACAACAAGTGCAAGAAAATATCGTTTAAACTCAGAAAAACTAACCTCATAACCTTTCTAGACTTCATTTTCTTCATATTTAAAAAGAAGCGTGCTGACAGATTAAGCAGCCTTAAATTTTACTTCCAAATCTAAAAAACTATTAAGACCAAATGTTAAATTTAGTTAAATATCATCCCTTATCACATTTAACTCTATTTCACAGTAAAGAATAAAATTTTAGAGTTTTTTTTTTTTTAAATAAAACACATTTAAGTAGGACTGAGGTGTTTGGAGCAAACTTGTCCATAGAAGAAGTCTCTGCTTACCTGAGGCAGCTGCAGGCCGGTGTCTGAAAATAAATAAGCAACCTGTACCAGCAGGCTTTGCAAACTCAGTCCTATCAAATAATGACAACTGACACAGCTGACTTTCAAAATATGAGAAATAGTTACAAACAATCCTCTCTTGTTTCCTAACTTACTAAAAATTGAAAACTAACAAGCTTTCTTTCAATTATGCCATTTCAACAGAAGCATGCCAAGCTCACTTGAGAATAAAATCTTCCATTTATCTGTGGAATAGCTTAGGCATAAACACCTGTCACGTAAACCTCTGCTACCAAGAGTCAATATGTATCTCTCTAGTTGTGGAGGGATTTATAGAACAGATTTTCATTTTCTCCTTGCATTTTGCTTGAATTTCAGGATGCATGTTTTATTGTACAACTGCGTGATTTGGGAAAGCTAAAACAATTTTGCTAAAGAATAGAAAATGAGGAAAGGAGGGAACCGGGTAGGGGTACGGTGAAAGTCTCTTACTCTGTTCTCCCAGTTGAGATGTCCAATTTAGAAATCCCACAAGCTCCTACATTTTCAAAGCTGGATGTCTATTTCTATAATTAAGGCCACACACACACACACACACACACACACACACACACAACACATTTTCTCAGAAAACAATGCCAAAATTACTTCTGGAGAGGTATAGAGTTAAAGAAGAATGTTTTCTAGCATCAAAGTGATTCCTGTTCACAGAATAGTTAATGACTATATTTTGTTCAGCCTTGCTTAAGCCATTCAGAATACACGTTGTAACAAAAACATGTCTTAACTAAAACTAAACGCTGATATTGATACTTCTCGACAAAAGTTTCTTCAATACCTAACTTCCAGGCACTCTTGTAGACACCAATGAAGATATAAGCCATTGCTTGCCATAGAGAGGTTTAAAATTTAATCCCAATGATGAAACAGCCATGTAAAAGAAAAAAAAAACTCCATGGCAAGATGAATCCTAAAACATTGTAAGCTGGAATAATAAAGGAGTTTTTATACGCTGGTAGTTCTTTCCCAACCACAGGAGACAAGAGAGATTAATAAACACTCTGGATGGAACAAATCTGTCAAGGAATTAAGAGTTTTAAAAGGCAATAATAAAACCTTAAAACTGATTAAAACAATAAAATAGCACCCTAAAGCCTATGTCACACATTCTAAGTTATTAATAATGGATACTACAGTGTGCTTTTTCTCAGTTTGAGAGGTTTCAGAACCTTTTCTCAAATTTTAAGGACATACTGTTAAGATACTGTTCCCCCCCCTTTTTCTTTTTGTTAATGCTCAGCTTGACAGCTGTCCATTACTTTATGACTTTTCAGACCCCAGACCCGCGATCCCCACCCTCCTGCCTCTTGCCATCACCATCCACACTGAGACGCCGCTCAGCTTCCTTGGTTCTCGCGGATATGACAGCCTAAGGGACGCTTCTGCAGTGTGAGTTGAGTTTCTCTGGCTTTCCTTCACCCTTCCCTAGGTGTCACGTCAAAAACTGTGCCTGTGTGATTGGGCACAAGGTATTGTGGGTCTGCCATCACCACAAAAAGAGCAGACCTGAAATCCACTAGTCGCAAAACGAGAGGCACATGGGACAGACTTGAATCCGACCGCAGCTGATGTGAAGTCTCATGAGTGAGAAAAATCTCTGTGGCTATAAGCCTGTGTCATGAAACATGGTTGTGGACAGCCATGGATACATATGCTTAAGTCAGACAGTGGGTACCTCTTCTTTCCTAAAAGATTTATTTTTATGCTCACTTAGCTCAGCTGACATCCGTTAGCCAGAATTATGGATGTTTGTGCTTCAAGATTCGCTGGAACTGAGTAACGAATTGAAGGTGCTTGTTAACTCTACCATTAGCTTCCAAACTCGACATGCAATCCCACTTCCTAACTGAGCGGTGGAGAAAGACGAAAATAAAATGGACAGTAAATACTGTATAAAAGGACTATTATAACCAAAGATTTCCAGCATAATTACATTCATAAAAGGCACTTTCAATTGCTAAGTTTATACCTGCCCACACCCATGTGAATACATGGAGAAATGCTGGATTGTTTTTGCCACTGATGATGGATTGACTAATTATTAACAGATCAGAAGCAGAACAACTATTAGCTTATGAAAAGTTTTCCTTATTTTGTACTGCACATTATTCATAATAATAGTTACAAGACAAATTACTTTTTTTCTTTTTCTAAATGAGCTCTGCAGATAATCTTAAGATTAAATTTTAAGCAATGACATATGGATTCACATGAACACCAAGCTACATAAGAATATAGATGGGACATTTAATAGACAAGCTGTAAATGGGCGTTCCCACATGCCTAGAAAAGAATACTGACAAAACTTTACTACCGAGAGATGGAACATTTTTGGGTACACAAAAAGGCAGACAAGGGGTTACCAAAGATGTTTGTTGCTTTAAGAGGAAAAAACAATGGGTATGATTCTGGTTGTTGACTCGTTTGAAAGCACAGGATTCTGTTCACTGTTTAGGCTCTGGCTGCATATATGGGACAAATTCAGTCCCTGATGAATTATCACACAATACAAACTCTTCCTGTGCTCTCCTCCTTTTGCTTTGGAGCAAGAGTTTCTCTTGATGGAAAAAGAATAAAGACTCATTATATAAACCTCATAAGGTTCTGTTGGGATCAGGTCTACAGAATAACATATAAGAAAGAGAATTCCTGAATGGATAGGGTCACAGGAAGAGATTTTGATTTTGTGTGAAGCAGAAATAACCTCTTCAAACGGAGGACAAAGTTCTAATAAAGAAGACAGCAGGTGCTCCTGTGAAGATGCCAGTATTTACTAGGACAGAGAATATGGAAGGATGTGCCTGCTCTCTTCATTTAAACCAGACTGTGAATAAGAGAACTTACGCCAGGACACTCAGAAAACTCCCTCTCAGGGAAAAAGGCTGGGTAGATCCCCCGAGGTATTCAATACACTGGTGTTGAGTTTCGACTATGTATCAGGCACTGTACTTGGCCCCAAGTCTACAGTGGTAACAGACAGACAAACCTTGTATGTGCATAACAGTTTACATGTGTACAAATAGGTGCTCAAAGGCTATACTGGCTTAACGATATTACCAAGGATAGCAAGGATATAAAACACCCTCAACAAGAGGAAATTTACTTATCCTTATCCCATATGCCAAAATGCCCCAAGATTCCACATCATCCTACTTTTGTTTGAAGCAAATTGAGTTGGAGTATCCTAGTGGCCCTTCAAACACTTCGGGTCTTAAACTGAACTCATAACCCCATGTAGCTGTTTCTTCTGTATTTTATATCACAGTTATTAACCATATTATTCATCAGGTTACCCAGGTCTTAAATCAGGGAGCTCTCACTACTTCCCCGGCTCTTGTCTGCTTACATCCATCTAATTGGACACCAAATCCTTTAACACTTACCTGCTCACTACCTCATGAATCTGTCCCTTCTTGCTATTTCTCTGCTGCTAACAAAAATCAAGGTCACTTCTCAAACCTTCTAATGGTTTTCCACTGCTTTTAGGTAATAATCCAGTTGTCTTCGTATGAAATGAAAAATTCTTCACAATCAGCCCTCTGCTTACCCAAAAGATTCATTCTGCTGTACCAAAATGGCATCAGCACCACGTCATCTTGGAATTTGAGCATTCTGTCCCCACTAATGGAATTACCCTTCCTCCTCCTCACTCATCTATGCTTGCACATTGGTTTGGTCTCTACATTAACAAAAATAAGAAACAAAATCGTAAATATTCACATTCCCTCCTTAAGATTTAGTTGTCTCTTTTAAATTCATGCTTATAATACTTAACACATCATATCGCAATTTTATATCTTGTTTATTCTGAACTCTTTCAGGATTTTTTTTTAAATTTTTTAAATGTTTATTCGTTTTTGAGAGAAAGACAAGTGCAAGCAGGGGTGGGGGGGGCAGAGAGAAAGGAACGCAGAATCTGAAGCAGGCTCAGGCTCCACTGTCAGCACAGAGCCCGATGCAGGGTTTCCCCTCACGAACTGCGAGATGATGACCTGGGCTGACGTCAGAAGCTCAAAATGACTGAGCCACCCAGGGGCACTTCCGCTATCTCCTGTGATGGCCACACTGCACACAATGAAAGTTGCTGGCATTCGATACATATGTGTTAATAAAGGCAAGTAGGTGTAGTAATAAAAATATAGTAATTAAATATAATTTTTAAAAATCTTGACAGGGACAGAAGCATTCACAATATAGTATGTCACTCTGGAAAATATCTCCGTAATCATAAACTCCCACAAAGTTTTCTCTTCTCTGAGCCGGGAAAGTTTTATTCCATATTCCTGTAATTTAATAAAAATCTGTTATTTTTAAATAACAAATTTGTTTCCTAAAAAGCATGAGCATAAAAGAGATAACTGGCCTAGATATATTAACTGGTAAGTATCCATCAACATCACTAATATGAAAGGCCCGTATATTGAATATTTATTTGTATATTAATTGAAATTATCTTAAAAATACTTCCCAGTTTTATGATGGCATTTATGAAAACAGCTATGTTGGATTGCAATTACTTGTGATACTGACGACTAATTTGTCAGTGGCAATGGTTCTGTGACTAGATAGCTCAAAATAATGCTAACCTCATCCTAGCGAACCTTTTAGGTACTTTTGGGTCTTGTAAATAACACTTTCTAAACTACTTCAAACCAAGTAACTAAAACTTTGGATAGTTTCTGTCATTTCTATGTTGCAACTTCTGCACCAAAAATATTCTATTCTGGGAGGGTAGGTGATGGGCATTGAAGAGGGCATCTTTTGGGATGAGCACTGGGTGTTGTATGGAAACTAATTGGACAATACATTTCATATAATAAAAAAATATTCTATTCATATCATATAAAGATCTATGACTCATAGATGAATAATAAACCTTAGTTAAGGTTTCTGCACAGTTATCAATATAGATAGTGGTGATACACCTTCATTACATACTGTTGAGTTGTGAAACATGACGGTACGGTTAGAAAACACAAAATGATGAGAGTTTATTAGATGCACAGTTAATTGCGGTTTAATTTTTATACCTGGGTCAGTCATATTGTTTTTATTATAATTATTTATTTTTTAAAGAGACAGAGTAGGAGCAGAGTAGGGACAGAGAGACGGGGAGACACAGAATCCAAAGCAGGCTCCAGGCTCTGAGCTGTCAGCACGGAGCCCGATGCGGGGCTCGAACTCACAAACTGTGAGATCATGACCTGAGCCGAAGTCAGATGCTTAACCCACTGAGCCACCCAGGTGCCCCTGGATCAGTCATATTGTACAAGTGAATTAATAAGTATGAAAAAAATTCTATAGATCATGTGCTGATTCTGATCTTTGGAAATATGATTATGAATGGAAATAAATTAGAGTGCTTTAAGGCAGTACTATAAAGACTGATAAATTCAGTCAACATTGAAGAATGAGTATAGTTGATTATTTGTCTAAAAAAGTGCTCATTCTTACAAGGCTTTATCAAAATTAAATCTATTTGAGCATCATGGATAAATAGGTATATTTGACTTTCTAAACGCTCTTTCTAAAATATTTCTTCATCTTAACTCTAATTTCATGTGTAGATATTTTAATAACTGACACACCTTTAAAAAAGTGGCATATGACAAAAAGTCACATCTCCGAAAAGATTTGATCGTGTAATTCTTTTACTTATATACTTCTAATAGCTACCCACAGAATACAATCTAAGTTCTCTCAAAGGTCACACAAGACTTCCCAATTTGAATTAGTGTAAGAAATTTCTGCTCCTTTTCAGTTCCACTCATGTGTTCCAGACACCCTCCAAAGTTCCCTGAAACATTGTGCAATTTCACACTTTGAAAATGCTGTCCCCTTTGCCTGTTTAAGCTGACTCACTCCTCTGCCAAAATTGAGATCTTTGACCTTTCTTTTATGTCTCAGATCAAATGTTATTTCCTCTGTCAACTCTCCAGCAAATCCCCCAGGAAGCAAGGTGCACCATTGTTTGTTTGCAAAACAACATGTACGCATTATTTGTATGGAATTTATGACACTGCATTGTATTTCTTTTGTTGTTAGAAATCCATTTCCTCCTTTAGAGCATAAACTCTCTCTGCTTAGGGAGCCTGTTTTATTCCTCTCTATATTTTCTAAGTTCATTGCTGGGTGCATAGCCTCAAGTAGATGTGCAACAAGGACAAAATTCATTCTGGCACACACAGGAAGAGAGAATGATGGAGACAGAAAACTCCATTTTTCAGCTCTGGCTACAGATTCAGGCATTGCCAATGCTTTTTAATACTGGAGAAAAATCATCCCGAGACACAAACACCTGTTTTATTTTAAGATGTGCCCATGCTTGCTCTAAACCACCACTTAGGTCCCTTCTTCTTCACAACTAATGAATAGGTTAATTGTGCTAAACCCTAGGTCAGCGAAATGAGATAGGGTTTAACTTAGCAGTGTGAAAAGTGGTTTCTTTTCGTAAACACACGCAGCACATGGTCCTGTTATGCATGTAATCCGTGGTGCAGAAATAAACCTTCTCAAGAACTATTATCATAAATAGCATTATTAGGGATGAGCTAAACTTAATTTTTTTCAGCTATCATTCAAAATGGATTTATAAAAACATAAAAGCTCTTTTAAGCTTGCTGAAAACTTGTTCCATTAGAAGCTGATGTGGTTATTATTGGATGTTTCCATATGACTGTTTTCAAGAGGCCCATGAAATTTTAATTTACTTGAAAAACTAAAATGCAGAGTTATTTGTTTTGACATGTTTAATCACTTTTCCATTTTAGAGCTAAAGATGAGAAATCACTGGGGAAAGTAAAAAAGAAGACAGTGTCAATATGAGCACAAAGAAGTGAGAGATTTGCAAATACACTTCACATTATTAAAATGTCATTTGGCTGCAGTGTTTTTATTACTTTTTTAGAACATGAACAGCATAGAAGCCATTTTTGTTATTGCTGATTTAACGTGAAATTATTAATGTACAAAAAGAAACAATATAATGTCCCACTATGTGCCACTAATTGAATTACTGATAATGAAATATAAGTGTGTAATATAAAAATTTGGATTAAAACTTAATAATTGTGCCTTTTCTGATAAATATCGGGCATTTACATTTGGCTGGAATAAGAGGATCTGAAAGTCATTCATGCCGTTCACTTGTTCATCTGTCTAGATAAGTGCATTAAGCATGTGTATCTGTGCCAAGCGTGGGGCTAAGCTCTTGGGAAGCAATGTGGCACCAGAGAGGTGTGATCCCAATTCTCAAAAAGCTCATGTCGGTGGTAGAGATAAACAAGAAACAGAAAAAAATTGAACTGAAACAATCACATAGTATTGTTAAAAGATGATAAAAGTAATGTTAAAAGGGAACAGAGCTCGCTAATAGGAAATAAAGGTCAACTGCGAATAGAATGCTCAGAAAGGGCATCTTAAAGATGTGCCTTAAACCTGGAGAAGGGAAAGAAAGATGGCGGCTGCGCTAAGAACTCTGTTCACGGGAAGGCACTGTCCTTTACACACGCTTACGCCTGCTTTCTAGCCAGGCAACCTTCCTCCCCTCTCAGCACCATCTCCCTCCTGATCATTTCTTGTACAATATTCACAACAAAATGGGGGGAAAAGGATGTAAAACCTCTTCCAGAAGTATTTGCACTTTATTAGAGGTCAAAATCCCTGTTCGTGATAGTGGGAAGAAATAAAGCTCTAAGACCAATGTGTCTGACATTATGTTCTTTGATTCCATGGACCTAGAACTGGTTGCCCTTTCCAGATTTTCCCCTACTCTGGGTCGTATCAGCACACACCAGCAGGCCCCTGTGTCTGATCCCAGATCCACAGGGTCCCTCTTCCAATCTCTTATGGTACCAACACAAGTCGGGCAACAGTGGTTCCCTCAGAGGTTCCTTTCCCTATGTATATATGCACCACTATATACAGTTCATTCTACACGTGCATACTATGTGATATCATGCATAGACATCATAAAGTACACAACATAAGCATGTGCACAGTAGTCTTGATACATATAATGCATATACTAGGTTTCATCATGCATAGTATCATTGCCTCCACAAATATTTAACATAGAGCGTGAACTTCTTAATCATGAATAGTGCATTCTATTATGTCCCTGTCAACATCCGTATCATCTATGTGGAAGTCTAGCTTCCAGCTCTGCAAGGGGCCCTCCTCCAAACAGAGTTTGTTCTGAAAACCCCCACTCCTCCCCTTTTTCCCTCAGCAACTGCTGTATTTGTGCCACCTCAGTGTCCCTTCTTCTTTTACCCTTTAGTCTGCCAGTGTCCGTTTAACCTTCTTCTCTTTACTGAACTCTGTGGAAATAACTGGATGGTTTCTGTTTCCTAACTGTACTCCAACGAAAACAATATACGATGAATCCAGGACATCATTTAAATACATCTGAAACCTATCAGAAACCATACCATAGATATATCTACCTGTATTTACAATAATAAAGCATATTTGTCAGGGCACCTGATGGGCTCAGTCGCTTTTGCATCCGGCTTTGGCTCAGATCATGATGTCACGGTTCCGGAGTTTGAGCCCTACGTCGGGCTCTACACTGTCAGTGCACTTGGGATTCTGCCACCCTCTCCCTCTGCCCCTCCCCCCTGTTTGCTGTCTGTCTGTCTCGCTCTCAAAATAAATTTTAAAACTTAACTTTGTACAAAAATATATAAATAAATAAATACAATAAGAAACAGATGACGACTCTTTAGTTGCTTCCTATTTCTCTACAGGTCTTGTATGTGCTAACACACCCTCATCTTTCCTTCCCCAGTACTTTCCCAAAAGAGAATGCTTTCTCTACTCTCTCAGGTCACTCTTTTTCAAGAAACATTGACCTCTTTGCTTCACACTTTCTAGGCATGCTCCTTCCTTTGAGCCTTTGCTTTGGTTTTTCTCCCTGTCTTAAATGGTCTTCCCCAGTATATTCACCTGGATAGTTTCCCCACCTGTTTGAGGGTTTGTTTGTTTTTATCACCTTTACTTTAAGGTCTATGCCGATCTATTCTACACAGTTATACAGTTATACTGTTCTATGCGGTTATAGAACAGTAGAGATCAGCCCACCTCACCTGCACACCACCTACCTCTTACCCTACCTACTCCTCTGACACAGAACTTTCACTGATCTCCTAACATATGATATAATTTCTGTACACTTCATACCTTGTAAGTTTAGCTGTTTATCATCTTTGACCACAACTTAAGCTCCACAGGTCAGGAATTTTAGCTGTGTTCCCTGATTTATATCAGGTGTGCAGAAAACAGTAAGCTTCACATACGGTAACTATTTTATAACATTTGTTAAATGAATGCAGAAATTTACGTAACCACTCAGTACTCCCCGGCAAATCTCTGCTTCTCTCAAAGGGCTTCCTACTGTGCTAGAGAGGAGACAGTACTGTACCTGGCCACTTATGCTTTTACCTCCTAAAACTCTTCCTTCACCCACCTAGACTGTAAAAGTGCTCCAAAGCTTTGCTACCTCTTACATATTGGGTATGCCCTTCCCTAATCCCCGTTAATGAAGTGTTCTCCTTGTTCTCGGTTTGCAAAACCAGCATGGACCAATGGAAGCGGCTCAGGAACGAGTGTCAGAAGTCAATCATCTGTTCTGGATCGTGTGACGGTGTTGCCGTGGAACCCTGGGCTGATCTTTTAACGTCTGAGCCTCGGTTTCCTCATTTTTTAATGAACCACTGGTACCATCTGATCTATAAAAATTCTTTTGATTCTAATTTTATATGATTGTAACTATAACTTAAGCACAATGTCTACCATAAATATTTCTCTAAAAATCAACCATTATAAACCAGTGTTATTTTACCGTTAATTAAATTTCATGTCGGTCTTTTTTTTAATGTTTGTCTATTTATTTTTAGAGAGAGGGAGAGTGCGCACACGAGCAGTAAAGGGGCAGCGAGAGAAGGAGAGAGAATCTCAAGCAGGACCAGCGCTGTCAGCGCACAGCCCAACGCAGGGGCTGAAACTGACCCACTGCGAAATCACGAGCTGCGCCGAAACCAACAGTCGGACACTTAACTGCCTGAGCCAGCCAGGCATCCCAAATTTCATGGTTTTTAAACTCGTATGTTAAGAGTCCATTCATTTACTTTTTATCTCCTCAACTGTACTATAAGTCGTTGGAGATACTGATTCTCTCCTCTTTGTTTCCATACTACCAAGATCAGTAACAATAACACCAGCCATAACACAACATAAAACTTGTATGAGCGAGAGACCCTTCTAACCATGACGCATCTAAGAGGCAGACGCTATTCTTTTCATCACACCACACTTCACAGATGAAGAAGCCGTGACACAGAGAGATGAGGTAGTTGGTCAGTGCCGAACAAATGGTAGATTTGACCCGGGGCATTCAGGTTCTAGTCTCGACCACCGCAGCATACTGCCTCTTACCCAGTTGCTGAAAACATTTTAGTTATTTAGATGAGCAGAAGGCAGAGAACAAAACAAATGAATACGTAGGTACTTTTCTGCTTATAAAACTGTTTGAATGCAACCAGGTTAGTATCTAGATTTCTGCAGGGGAGTTAATCCCCCGGGTACACCGGTCAGTATCTTTGCTACAAATTGCTTGCACTAGGTCCTGGCAACTTCAACACGGTCATGATTATTAAATTCAAGATGCATATTTGGGGGTACGAGATGTGATACTTCCTACCATACCTCACTGGCAAAGTTCAGGGTAACACAGCTTTTCCATGGCTGCGTCAGGGTCAGGAAATCTGGATGCATAAGTACATCCAAAATTCAAAATTAACACGAGAGGCTTCCCAAAGACAGTTCCATTTCCAAATTAGTACATGGAAGCCAAAGAAAGACCCAGCTGCTCTTTCCAGCTCTGCACTCTGGCATCAACATTCAGCAGCAGTGGAAACATATTGGAACAACACGTTAAAAAAATCCCTAAAAGGAACCATCATCTTTTGGATTCACAAACAAAAGAGACTGCCAAATAAACACTGAATGAAAGTTATGTTTTCTATGTACATTTTTTTTACCCTTTAGAAAACGCTTTCCAACACATTATTGGCAAAGAAACAAAACAATTATGTTTACACAGGTGACAGTGAAGTAAAGGATGAAAAGATAAACTGAGGCCACTAAAAGACACTTTCGTCTGAAATATCCAGACAAGATGGATGTATCTGAGTTATCTCTGTAAGTGAAGTTGTTTCTATAGAGGAGTTAAAAAGTAGATTTCATATTTATTCTATTTGGTTTTTATTATTCAACAGCTTATATGCTGGATTGATGCTAATTTTATCGTTTCACCTGCCCGTTTCTCACTTTTTTTTTGAGCCGCCTAACCTTAACAAAATAGCTACTATACTCTCCCTTCCCGACCATCTATTTTCCTTATACCAGTACCCTCACCAGGTCCTTGGATTCACGTGGCATCCAACCATCTTCCCTACCTTTTGGAACATCTGCCACCTCTTTATTATGTTTTACTAGAAAGCGTATGAGTTTAGGAAAAGAGCCAAAATTACTTCAAGTACCAACTCTGCTACCTCAGAACCTGGAGGATTCGTACGGGCTTTATAAGCACTGGCTTTCACCTTATAGAAGGATTCACCTACTGCAGAACCTATTGTGACAATTATGTGAGGTTAAAGGTCTCAGGCACCTATATTTGTCATAGGGCATCCCTGAGTAGATGTCAGCCCTCTTCTTCGTATTTTTTGTTTTTCATGAAACAACAGGTGTCTTCGCTGACTTTCTATTACTATTATGGTTCTCCACGCATCTTCAGATTGCGTCTCCTCCCATCTCCCTTCAATGATCATTCCAAGCATTGCCAATTTATTCTCATTATGATATATCCTCTCTTGTTCCGTTTTTTTTTTTTTTTTTTTTTAAAGTTTTGCTGTTCTGAGTATACTTATTGTGGCAAATGGGAGGTGGGGAATAGTGAGTTAAACACTGAGTGGACAGGAAATCAACACTGATGATCCTAAAAATATAATAACATTTTCCATTTTTTTCAAATAGCATTAGCCTGGCTTTACTCTCCCTAGTGGAGATGGTAACTGTCCTGGCTGAGCCTTCCACAAAACTCAGTAAGCAGAAGAAATGGGAATAGAATTCTCACACCACTTTCAAGTTTACACTGTACTTAAGCAAGTGCTAACTATTCATTTCTTATATAGTTGACCATTTAACGGTCCTTACATTCTTTTTGTCTTTTAACAGTTAAACTATCGTTCTTGGGGAACTCTCCTCCTATGACTTCAGTGGACACTGTACTCTCTTCGATTTTGTCTTACTTAACCATGCATTCCCTCTTCGTCTTCTTGTGCGCTTTCTCTTCTCTTCCCAAATTCTGAAGAGATGAGGTTCCTTAACGCTTTGTTTGGGACTCTCCTCTGTTGTTTTTTATTCACCAAAGTAATCCAGTCTTATAGCTTCCAACATCATCCATATGTTGATGATGCCCAAGTACATAACTCCAGCCCTGACTCTTTTCTGAGCTCCACACTCGTATCCTTAACTGACAGCTTGACTTACTTGCATACATATCTAGCGAACTTCTAAAATGTAACATGTCCCAAACAGACCTGGACTCTCTCCAAACTCTTCTTCCCATTGTTTTTTACATATTGGACAAAGGGACTACTATCTATCCAGGTAATCAAGTCGGGAACCTGCAATTCGGACTTGATTACTAGATTTCACACTTCACACAAAATCTGCCAAGTTGTGAGGATACTACTCTGAAACAGTTCTCAAACCCTGTAACTTCTCTCTATCTACACTGCTGCTATCTTAGTTAAAAGCCTCATTATCTTACACCTGGATTATGCAGTACTCTACCTTGTCTCCTTGTCTCCAATGCTGCCTGTCTATAATCCTCCTCTACAATCAATTATCAATTCTATCTGGTCTATTATCTACATAGTAGCCAGAGGTATCAGTTAAGAATAAGACCATGGCACTCCCTAGGAAGAAATTCTTCCATGAGTTTCAGTCCTAACTTTCTGCCATAGCTGGTTACCCCTCCTATGATCTAGCTTCTACCTATCTCTCCAAACTCTGTTCTTCCTTCTTGTACCCCCTCGCCCTTCTTAACATTTATTGAATTGTCAAGTGCTTTCAAACTGCAGAACTTGTAATTTAGGTTTTCTTCTATCTCACCTTGACCCCTCTTCATCTTTTATGTTTGGCTCTAATTTTAATACCCTCCACTTTCTACCATATAGTCTTGTTTGTTTCCATTATAGCTTTTATTATCTATAAATATATATTCATTTAATATCTGTCATTTATGATTACAGTATAGGTACGAGGACATGACCGTCAGTGTTTCATACATACCAGGTACCCAATATGCAATGATGAATGATCCAGGAAAGGAAATGCTGTGTGAGAATCCGTGAGGGTGTGTGTGAGTGTGTGTTTCCAACCTGCAGGTGAGACTGAAATCGCACAGATGTGAGCATTATTAGGGAGGACTTACGCTGTAATTTCTCTATTTTATGATTCTCACATGGTGGTGTGTGAATTGCTTGCGGAGAGCAAAGACCAGGGTAGTAAAGGGTGGTTCCTAAAAGGAAGGTTGGCCTCGTCTGCTCAGCGCTGGTGGGAAGGCACGGCGGCTCCACTGTCATCGGTCTTAAGATGGGGAGAGGCCCACCTGGGCTCGTGGCAGCACAGAGCAGCCCGTGACCAGGAGCAGCATCTAAGGGGACTGCTCAGAGAACATGCAAGGCAGTCTGGCTACCCCTTCCCATGGGAGCTGCTCAGCTACCCAGGAGAAAGCTGTTCCGTGCCCTCTCTTCCTTGCTGTATTGTGTCTTCAGCTGTGTCTCTCCTGTCCATCAACTTACATCTGCAAGGAACACACTTCGAAAACTACAAGGTTTCAGTTAGGCCTCTGTTCTGCTATGTAACTCTTTTTGTCTCACCATTAATGTAAATTTCTGTGACACTTGAATCTAATATTAACAATCGGTCATTCTATTTAGATAACTCGTCTGCCTGATGGCAAACACAAACACACACACACACACACACAATTTGTGTCTGTTTCCATTACTGATAAAAATGGAAGGATCAAGTTATACTGAAGCAAGGTATTAGAGAGTCCATATATTTAGAAAAATGGATTTAGAGTTTGTATAAAAAAGAAAAAAATAATAACCACGGTTTAAAATAATGAAGAGTGCTTACCAGGATAACAGTCTCATTGTATGATATATTCTGACCACAGAGAGAAGTCAGCAATGTATCTTCCTTGTTTGAAGCACAAACATTTCACAAAGAAAGCAAAATGAAAGGGAGGAGTCTGGGATTTTTCAAAGTATGTGCATATATATATGTATATATATATACACACACACATATATATACATATATATACAAACATATATAAGTATATATACATATATATACACACATACACAAGTATATATATACATATAAATGTATATGTATACACACACATATATATGTAAGTGTATATATACATATACACACACATATATAAGTATATATATATATGTACACACATACACACACACACACAACTACAAAAGGGAAAGAGAAGGAAGCTCATAACAGCATAGAGAAAAATAATAAAGAAAAAAAAGCCTCTAAATGGACGGATGTATTTCGTCTGGGCCAAATGCCCCTTTGTTGGGGAGGCAGCGGGGCTGTCCTGTACTTTGTGGGATATTTAGCAGCATCTTTGTCCTCTATCCTCCAGATTCCAGTAGCATGCACATGTGCACACATGCGTGCGCGCGCACACACACACACACACACACACACAACCAATTCGTGACAACCAAAAACGTCTCTGGATGTTGCCAAATATCTCCTACCAGAAATCAAAATCACCTCTGGGTGAGAACAGTGCTTTAGAGGATCCATCATCCCTCAAGATTTCTTCTCCCCACAATTTCCCTGAATTAATATCCATGATTTTATGAAGAGGGGGGAAAGGGAACCCAAAAAGCTAGGAACTTCTTACTAGTAAATGCTGAAACATTTGAGAAAGGGGAAAAGAAGAAACCACACACTTCACTACCGCTCAGGATGAGCTACAATTCTGACCGTTTCATGTCATATCATCTTACTGATGAAAACTTTCTATTCCAAATCATTCAAATATGGCGAATGGAGACAGTATAGTGCTCAATTAAAAACAGAGCTATTGAATTTTGAGGCTTTTACTTCATGAAAGATTGAAGGTGTTCCTTTTCTATTAGTCTGCATACACATTTATACACATTCACACAACACCTACCACCTGCATTCACTGCTGGAGATGCACTCACTCGCAGTGACAGAACCCACACTCAATTTTTTTTTTTCAGTACTGATGCCCATTGGCTGTTCTATGAAATAAATTGCACTGTGTATTGTAGTACCACTCCAGGCAGTCAAACAATACGTGAAGATATACACCACCCTCTTTTTCTTTCCGTTTCCTACGGGAAGTCTTTCTTCCAGAGACTATCGAGGGTTTTATACCCCTCATCAAACTTTTTATGAACAAACCATTTGCTATGTACGCCTGTGGTGCTGATTACCTTGCATGAAATAGAGCACAAGGCTCCGCGATTGGAAAAGGTTCAAACTCCCCTGCCGGTGGATCTACATGCGTGGGCCGGATTTCACGTTTTCCTGTAGAGCGCTGCATTATAAAGACTATAGGAAAAGGAGAGGGTCTAATAGCTCCGTTCTTCCCATCATGGCTGAATACAGTCTGCTCGACGTGCAGGGAGTGTGTGCTGTCTGGTTTCATGCAGGTGAGGCCAAGCAGGGGCCTGCCCGGGGCCTGAGGGGAAGGGTGGCGAATCCGCCATTTATCCCTCCGTGTCCATGTGCAGTGTCTCCGATGAAGTTGCTCTGGAGTTTACGTTTTACCGTTTAGTTATCTAATAGAGAAAGGGTTATTGCCCGGAGTTACCAAATAAAAGAAGTCAGAGACAACAAGACTTGATCATCGAAGACACCTTTTCCCTTGACAAAGTAAGTCAGACTAGGTTCCAACAACAATTGGAAAGTCTGTTTTAGGCAGGTGGAGAAATGACTGGAGATCAGGGGCCTTGAGAAGAAGGTACAAGAAACTTTGATTCTCTTATTTCCCCGGGAGTTATCACGTCAAATGCATTCCCAAGCTTGAAGAAGAAAAATAAAGCGAAATTAATTTTAATCACGCACCGCTCTTTTTTATATTCTAGGAGAAAAACTAAATACAAAGGGAATAGGACTAATTTCAGGGTTTTACTTCATGTCATGCTCCTCAGAATACATTTTTCAGCAAATGTATATATGCTTTTATTTTATTCATATAATAGTTTACCCAGTACAGCTGTAGGCTTCAATACCTTACAAGACAAGTCTTCTTTCTATAAAAACATCGCATCAAAATTCAGGTCCAGATCAATTTCACACATATTAACCTCCTCCAGCTAAGCAATTATTTCCTCTGAGATACTTGCTACTCTCGTTTCACTAGAAGTTTGGTTCATATCAATGGATGAAGACAACAGGGTTATAAAGTTACAGCTTATAACATCTTGGTATCAGTTTATTTAAAAAAATCCATCAATGGGATATTTGAATGCAGGCCACCTGTAAGATACTGTGCTGGGCTCAGAGGTAGACAGGCTGAAGTAAGAAGATGATTAATGCCCTCAGAAAGCTCCAGGAGATTCAAGCATTTTCAACCAGAGTAATCGCACATCTGAACCATGTAATAAACAGCATCAGACAGGAGAAAACAATTGAAGTGATTTAACATTTGTAAAAGAGTTGAGATCACCATGGGGTAAGTGTTCAGGACTTTTATGGAGAACACACAGGACTTAATCTTAAAAATTTAGCGCTTCATGGAAGACTTTTAGATGGGAGTATGACACTTTGGAAGCAGTCCCTTTGGAATTTTCATTGGGAGGGAATGTGGAGTGGACATTTTTAGAGAGGCAGGAGTCAGAGAGCAAAGCAAGCCTCTGTGGGTATCTAAGTGTGGATCAAACACAAAAGTCAAAGATGAAAATACTGTCCCTCTCCTTTCTGTCAAGGAGAGGTGAGTGTCAGCAGGTATGGAGATGCAAGAGACAGGACAGTGGAGGAGTCTGTAATTTAAGATGGAACAAAGAAAAATAACTAGTATTCAAGATATGAGGTGCTATACCAGAAGATGACAGATTGTTCCCTGGGGTTTGAGAAAGGAAATGATACTAAATTGATAATACATGATACTAAACTAGATCTTGAAGGATGAACACAATTTTGCCAAAATGGCATACAGAGGAAGGAATTCCCAGCAGACAGTGAAAAGTCCCAGGAGTACATGGTATAAAGTGGGGCAAATGAGGCCAAATCTTCTAGCTGGGCTGTGCGTGTGCATGCTCTTGTATGGCATGCTAAGAAATGTAGACTTATCCTTTAGGGAATGGGAAATAAAGTATTTTCCTTGCACTTTAGAAATGAAAACTTGGATAATGTGAGAGAAAAACAAGGAACAATAAGGGGAGATTATTTAAGTCTCGTGGCATAATCCCAATGAGACACGATAAGGATGTCATTGGTGTTAGGTGCTACATTCCGTAAATATTTCCCATGTGTCATGTTTAACAATACCTGATCACGTACGAATGAAAGACATGTTCAATGAATGTGAGGGGGCAATGAAGTAAAGCAGCCAAGAATAAACGTAGAATGATTTTAGATTCAAATCTTCTGGACTCCTTTTTGAACTCACTATTTACTAGCTAGAAGAGCCTGGGTGAATTACTGTATCCCTATGCCTTGGTTTCTTCATCTACACAATACAGATAATGATGATATTTATCCTGAGGAGTTAATGAATTCAATGACTTGCTGTATTTATGTGCATTAACCTTGTTGAAACAATGACCAGAACAGAGGAAGACCTCAGTCAGTGTTAGTCTAGTGGGCAGTCTGGCTCCATTGTCCATGGTTTTAACTATGTATATACCACATAAATAGGGGTATGATTGAAAAGAAACATTATTTTTGGCTATAAAGATAGATGGCCTTGATTATGGTTTCAAGCAATAAATTTTTTTTAAATTTTTTTTTAACGTTTATTTATTTTTGAGACCGAGAGAGACAGAGCATGAACGGGGGAGGGTCAGAGAGAGGGAAACACAGAATCTGAAACAGGCTCCAGGTTCTGAGCTGTCAGCACAGAGCCCGACGCGGGGCTCGAACTCACGGACCGCGAGATCATGACCTGAGTCGAAGTCAGCCGCTTAACCGACTGAGCCACCCAGGCGCCCCATCAAGCAATGAAATTTTTTGAACTAGGATATGGAGATGATGGATGGACAGATGAGACACTTCAAAAGAACTGGTAGTGCTTGCTGTGTCATAACATGTGCCGGGCACAGATGGAGGGAAAATTTTGATTTTTCTTAAGGTTTGACCTCAGGTCCCTAAGAGAATGATTCTACCACTGATATAAATGAGTGAGAAAGGTGGTTACAAAACAGTACGTAACTCGCAAGGTCACTGGAGCCACAGGCAAGGCAATGAATGTAAAGGATTTCACAGAGTGACAGGCATGGTTGAGGTATTCAGCAGCTGTTAGTTATCATCACAGTCTCCGGATGGCCCTGGAGTGTCATTTCCTCCAACCGTTAGCTCCCTAGCAGAGGGCTACATCAGCAGATCTGAGTCAGTGCAAGACTTACAACAGCTACTATGCTCCAGGGGCGTCCCTTTCCTACCACGGTAGCTTCCCATAATGATGTAATTACGGAACCTTGGCAATGGTGTCAGCTGACCCTCTATGCCCAGGCAGAGTGAAGAGCTTGGGGACTGGGTGTGCTTTATTACTTCTCTGCTTGCAGTTCTCCCCCTCCCCCAGATAACCTGGATGTTATATCTGTATCCCAAAAAGCAACAGAAATTTGATGACTGAGAAGACAGAGGGAAGCTGAGTTCTGGTGCAGATCCACGGAGAACTGCCAGGGGCATTTCAGGTTGGGAGACTGAAATTTGTGCCCAAAGTGGCAGAAAATACTTGTAGGCAATAGGGGGTTGCAGCCTAGACTCAAGTCGACAATGTCAGGTTTAAAGATAATAGAGCAGAAAATTGGAATGAGGGGCGGGGAAGAATGCTAGGAAATCAGAGGGAGCAGTACTCCAACATCTAGGCAGGGTACTGGCGGCAGGGTGATATGTCCAGGGGTAGCAAGATCCCGGCCTCTGGACAGAGCTTCAGCAACAGGAATCCGGTCTCTAAAAGGATCCCAGGAAGACTACAAGAGCTAGAAGAAAGACTGGAAGGACTAGAAGACTGGACACACTAGGCAGGTCATCAGCATTTTTCAGAAAACGGGAGATGTCAACAAGTGCTATAGCAAAGATCTAAGCCAAACGTACTTGTCAAAAGTAGATGCTAGAGAATAAGAGGAAGGAAGCAGTGGCTGGAAAAAAAGAGAATTCGGAACTAACTAGGCACTCAGTTACCAGAAGGATGGTCTGTGCTGGGGGGGTGGGGGGGGTTATACAGGCCTCAAGAGAAATGTGCCAGAATAAAATAAATCATAAAATTGAGTTATGATTAAAGCTTGGTCCACATAATTATATTATCATACAATATTATCAAAAGCAAGTACTTTCTGAGGAGTATTGTATGACAGCCCCAACCTTCTCTTGAACTTTTCTGAATAAAGGGAAGAGACTGAGAAATATATGTGGTAAACATCTCAGAAGGTATCCGGTAGAGTAATTCTTCAGACACTTCCCAAGTCAATTTAACAAGTCCCAAGCAGCTCGACCAGAATCTGTGGGATCCCTTTTTCAAAAAGGCCCATTTCCACAACTAATTATAACAAAACACCAGATAGCTCGACAGCCTATATTGTTCACGTATCGAATGGCTCAAATTGCTTAAAAGTCGTAAGAGGGGAAAAGGTAGATAATAGTCAATGGTACCATCTCATAGTCTCAATTCTCTGGTTAATAACCCCAGGTAAGCATCATCATGAGGTTAATGAAGCAGGGAAGGGAGGAGGGTTGGAGGGGAGGCCTTAATCCAGTGGTTTTGCTTTGTGTTCTTTCTGATTGTGAAGGTGACTGATCTCTTGATTGTTCCATGCCAACACTATGTTACTATTCAAAACAAAAGGACAGGGGCGCCTGGGTGGTGCAGTCGGTTAAGCGTCCGACTTCAGCCAGGTCACGATCTCGCGGTCCGTGAGTTCGAGCCCCGCGTCGGGCTCTGGGCTGATGGCTCAGAGCCTGGAGCCTGTTTCCGATTCTGTGTCTCCCTCTCTCTGCCCCTCCCCCGTTCATGCTCTGTCTCTCTCTGTCCCAAAAATAAATAAACGTTGAAAAAAAATTTATAAAAAAAAAACAAACAAACAAAAAAAACAAAAGGACATACTCATGGAAAAATATCTAAATTTGATGTGATGGTCCATATCTAAATATCTCAATTTTATGTATCAGAGTGTCTAGACGCTTGGGTAAACATTATTCTAGGTATGCCTGTGAAGGTGCTTCTGGGTAAGATTACCATTTGAATCCTGAAACTGAGTAAAGCAGATTCTCTCAATATGGGGGGTGGGGGGATCAACCAATCCAAAGAAGGCCTGAATAGGATAAAAAGGTGGAATGAGGAAGAGTTCCCTCTCCCCGAATGACTGTCTTCAGGCCTGGACACTGGTCTTCAGACGAGGACTGGAATGTCAGCTCTCCAGTCTTGAGCCTATCTGCCTCCAGTCTTGAACCAGCTTTCAGACTGTATCTTATACCACACTCTCTGTTGTCAGACTTCTGGACAGGCAGTGGAACAATACCATAGGCTCTCCTGGGTCTCCAGAGCTTGGGACCTCTCAGCCTCCATAACTGCATGATCCCATTCCTCCTAATAAATCCCTTTCTCTTTAAACATCTTATCGGCGGAGATTCTTTGGAGAACCCTGGCTTATTATCAGCTGATTTATTATCTCTTTATTATATAAATCCATATTGCTTAAATGCACCAACTACTTACCTATCAAGAAGTTTCAGCCCTTAAACGTATAGGAAAGGCAAAGAAAAAAGGGCCTCTCAGAAAAGCTAATCTGTTTCTGTGCCCTCTCCCCCCTGTTTTGCAAACATCTTCAACTATACCCATATATTAAGTTTGGGGTTCCTGAGCTGTGTTCTCTGCTGGTCTTACATAATTCATTTTTATTCTTATAGTGTACAGAAGTAATGTCTGATTTTTTTCCTGTTTGGTAAGTTTATTTATATAGTAAACTGAAGCTTTTAAAACATGACCTGGTCCCTACTGGGAGTTTTTACCTCTATTTTATCCACCTAAGTTTACTAAGTTTTATCCTCTTCTTGCAATTTTTAAAAATTATTATACACACATACACACAATCATGTTTTATTCATCTTCCCTGAAAAAGGCATAGAATATTTTAAAAGGCCCAGAAACATTGTAGAAACTAGAGTAGGTATGGTATCCTGGAGTGTGATTATAAATTAAAATGTCCCCTTTGCTTCCTAAAGAATAAGTCAATACCTAATATCACAAAACGTCCCCCCCAGCCTCTTTCTCCTTTCATGTTGGAATATAATACTTCTATTGATGTGAAAATGCATCAGCATGCACTGAAGTATAATTAAAGGTAGATTTCTACTCAGCTTGCATGATGATAGCACAGCCACGTTGGGAATTGAAATATAATAAAAAGTCAGCTCGGTGACGCTACCCAGAAGCAAGATAATATTCACTCAAATGCATTGTGCTTGGTGCCATGTGGCTCTCACAACAAGCCTATTTGTGAATTTGGGAGAAAAACATCAGCAAACTGGTGTTGTAGATTTGTCCAAGGTTATTTATATTTAATACATCTTTATCTACTGATCTACGTCCCACTCACTTTTGTCTTTTACTAAACAAGAGGAGAGAGGCTGGCCAGGCACAAATCGAGATTCCTAACTAAGGAGAGCACAGTGCTCTAGAAATCATCCTTCCTTAGGCTCCACTTTCTCGAACAATCCAGAGCCAGGCTTTGTCTTTAGCGTCTTAAAGTGATGGATTTCTGAGCTTTTCTTGAACATCTCCGATATCTAGAGGACCAACAAAATGGAAGGAATTCGAAAAATCAGTATTTAGCTACATTTTTTTGTAGAAGTCTATGCAGATTATTTGGAAATAAAGAGATATGCATCCATTGATTCACCATTAAGACAGAAAAGTAAAATCTGTTTTCCTTGACAGCTGGCAACAGTTTTAAGGGGAAATGCTTTTATATATCAATTTATCCATTTATCTATCTATCCCAGAAAAAAAAAGATTTAGAATTACACGGCAAATGTGGCATTTGCTCAAAATTAGTTATGTGTATTTTCAAATAAAAGCTCGTAGACCCAACGCCCAAATGTCTGCATCCAAATATAAAGTGCTCCATTTGTTACATAAATGCCATTAAGAAAATTAAGCTGAAGATCACTGTTCAGAGACAAACTTTTTCAAAACTGACCACATAATATGCTTCTCATTAAGAGAGGAGCTAGAATTTTTGAACTGATATAACTTACTCTGTGTAATTTCCATTCATAATGCTGTTTAACCATTATACTTTTTTAGGACTATTATTTTATCCTCAATTAATTTAGCAGATACCTTTTTGCCTTGTTTGGCTTTGCTTTCACAGCAATTGATATTTATTGAAGAAACTTTGGATATTATGAAAAATGTATTAAAATGTTAGCAATTAAAGAAAAGATGTTAGTAATGGGCCAATAACCCACTAATTAGAGATAATTACTATTAGTACTATTCAGATTTTATTTCATTATGAACTGTTTTCTAGCTATCCATACACATTTACAATAATAATAGATACCATATTCTATATAATTTTTGTAAACATTTTTATTCCCTATATTACACTTTCCAATGGTATTAAATGTTGAGAAACATTATTTCTAATGACATCATAATATTCCACATTAAGATGCAGTCTTTAAAATCACTTTTTCACTTAAAAATTGTCTGCTTATTATTTTATATATGTTATGTTAAATATGTGTCCTTATTCCTTTAGAATTACAATGATACAAATTTAATAGTCAAGGAGGGGTGACATTTTTAAGATGCCTAATAATTATGGTTTTAACTTTAATTAAGGAATGTAATATATACTATTAAATATGTCTCCAATCAGTTTGCTATAAGGCATTGGAAAAAAAGTCATTTGAAGTCTGTAAAGTAAGCCTAAAAATTATTTCTGAGTTATAAA
Organism: Lynx rufus; assembly: GCF_022079265.1. NCBI lineage: Eukaryota > Metazoa > Chordata > Mammalia > Carnivora > Felidae > Lynx > Lynx rufus. The sequence goes on along the minus strand of NW_025814856.1, from coordinate 161,077,601 downwards.
AATTTATTTTAAGAAATTTTGAAATAATATCTGCAGTTTGAAATCATAGAGCTGAAAATCATTTCTCAATAAACAAAACATAAAAAATGGTATTGCAAACTAAACTATTTTTTTTCTTATGTGAAGGAAAAGAAACCTCATGATGCAAGTTCTCACTGAATTCTGTAAACTGGTATGAATTCTTTCCAGAATTAATGTACTAACTACATTTTCAAATGTTCATAAAATCAAGAGAAGAGATATTCTAATTGCTTAGGATAGAGAGTGCCAGGAGTAATCCCAGGGAAATACAGTTGCCAACAATGAACTGGAAACCTGTCAGTATTTGCCAACAAGTTCCACAGCTACACAAGAAGCCAAGAAAATGTCTACTCCTTCTGCTATGACCTGAAATGTTTGTGTCTCCCCACTACAAATTCATATGTTGAAATTCTAATGCCCAATGTGATGGTATTAGCAGGTGGAGCCTTCGGAAAGTGCTTATGTCACAATGTTGGAACACTCACGAATGGGTTAGTGCTCTTACGAAAGAGACCCCACAGAGCTCCCTAGCCCCTTCCACCTGTGAGGACACAGGGAGAAAGCAGATGTCTGCAACTTGGAAGAGGGCCTTCACCAGAATTCAACTATGCCAGCACCCTGGGGGCGGGCTTCCGGCCTCCAGAACTCTGTGGAATAAATGTCTGTTGTTCCAGTCCCCCGATCTACTGAGCTCTGTTACAGCAGCCTGACTGGACTAAGACACCTTCCCTTAACACACCCAAGGTGCAACTCAAAAGGTTTACAAAGGACACTGTAATAAAACAAAAATAAAACAAGGCCTCAAAAAGATTTTCTTTGGAGGGGCGCCTGGGTGGCTTGGTCGGTTAAGCGTCCGACTTCAGCTCAGGTCATGATCTCACGGTCCGTGAGTTCGAGCCCCGCGTCGGGCTCTGTGCTGACAGCTCAGAGCCTGGAACCTGTTTCAGATTCTGTGTCTCCCTCTCTCTCTGCCCCTCCCCTGTTCATGCTCTTTCTCTCTCGGTCTCAAAAATAAATAAATGTTAAAAAAAATTAAAAAAAAAGATTTTCTTTGGAGATAGAAATACAAACAAAGGTGATCTTTGCTGAATACAGGTTTCTGAAGCAGTACAGATGCTGAACAGTCATTCTAAAATTGAAACAATATCTATGTAAACAAAACAAGGAGGTTCTAATACTTCAGGTAGAAAACAGCTGATTTAGAAGCAGTGCATTTCTGAATATCTTTTCTAAAAGGCTTTGTTTACATGGATAGAAACTGATTTCTTTTTTCAGTAGGTAAGAAAGGTCATTAATAGAAATCACTTCCCTTCCACTTTATAAATGATGAACACCTTTTATGACCTTATTAATATGGTTAGACCACAGCTTTAGAGTATTATTGTAAACATCTGTGCATAATTTAGTGGCATAAAACTAAGGAATTTTGCAGTAAAAACCTTATCTCAAATAGTAGGTACTTTGTGTGTGTGTGTGTGTGTGTGTGTGTGTGTGTGTGTGCGTGTGTTTGACTATACATCAGACAGTAATACACATGAATACTTTTTTACTACCACTATAATATTGCAATATTGTTCCTGGAAGATACATTTAGTATTCCAAAATGTAATGACAGAGTAAATACCTCCAAGCTGCTAGAACTTCAAAAAATTCTAACTTCAGATGAGAAGACATATCTGTAGGTCAACGTTTTCCAAAATGTAGGTCACTTGTTTTTAGATCATAAAAGAATTTGGGGGTCATGAGAATTTTAATGAAAAAGAAAAGGGCAAAAACATCAAACTTACAAGAGTGCATCTAGGGGCACCTGGGTGGCTCAGCTGGTTAAGCATCCGACTCTTGACTTCAGCTCACCTCATGATCTCACAGACTGTAGGCTCCCAGAACCTCCTTGAGATTCTCTCTCTCTCTCTCTGCCCCTCCCGTGCACATGTGCCCACGTGTGCTCTCTCTCTCAAAATAAATAAGCTTAAAAAAAAAGCGCATCTAAAATAGCAAAGTACGTTTTATTTCGTGAAACTCTGTTTTAGTAGGAATTGAGTACAATATAAAATGTTTTCTTACTGTGTTTTTAACAAAATCATTTGAATCTGGAGGATGTTACGCTAAGTGAAATAAGCCAGGTACAGAAAGGCAAATACTGTATGATCTCACTTTTATGAGGAATCTAAAGGAGTAGAAGTCATAGAACTAGAGAGTGGAGCAGTGGTTGCCAGTAGCTGGAGGGTAGGGAACACGGAAAGATGTTGGTCAAAAGATACAAATTTTCAGTTATGAGATGAAAAAGTTCCAGGGAATCCAATGTATAGCAGGTGATTATAGTTAATGATACTATAATGTATACTTCAAATTTGCTAAAAGAATAGATCTTGAGGCACCTGCGTGGCTCAGTCGGTTAAGTGTCTGACTTCAGCTCAGGTCAGGCTGCGTCAGGCTCTATGCTGACAGCTCAGAGCCCGGAGCTTGCTTCAGATTCTGGGTCTCCCTTTCTCTCTCTGCCCCTCTCTCACGTTCTGTCTTTCTCTCAAAAATAAATAAACGCTAAAAAAAATAAAAAAAAAGAATACATCTTAAGTGTTCTCACCATGCACATGAGCTCACACATACACACACACACACACACACACACACACACACACACAAGTGTGAGGTGACAGATTTGTTAATTTGGTTGTGGTAATTATTTCACAATGTATACATATATTATCACACAACTTAAAAAAATCACACTGCACAACCTGTACAATGTATAAATACATACAATTTAACTTTGTCAATCCTACCTCAAAAAAGCTTGAAAAACCATTTTTAAAAACTCCAAATAATTTTAAAAACACAGTTTTAGGTCTACCTTCTCCACGGCTCTGACATGGAAGTTAAAACAAATGATACGCTCAAGTGAACCCACATTACCCATCTGATACTTTTAGCACTTTCCCCCCTTTTATTACTTACTCCTAGTTAAAGGAAATGCATAAATCTGTATTCACCACTCACTAATTAGGGTTCTAAATAGATATAAATATAGTGGAATGTTTTATAAAAGTTGATGTTGCAACTTGGAAAGTATTTTCACGGAAAGATAACCCACTGTGCAAAGTGAAGGTAACTCAGAGTTTGAGTGAATTTTACAAGTTGAATCCATTATCAAAACTAATGAGACCTGAAATTAATTACAACATAGAGGGAAAAAATACAAGGAATGGGTGGAAAAAAGTACTGAAAATTCTCTAACTTACAGGGTTAGTTTGAATTCATCACCAAAGGACAATGCTGTCCAAGACAGAATGAAAAGGCTTGTGAACCATTTGAATTACCTTCATCTTGGACCACAGAACTTACTAACTAAAAACAAAACCAAGATATAAGTATCTATTAACAGACAGTACTTGAGTGTCTCTATAATGACCTCTCAATGCACTATGCTAGAAGTGGTGTGTGTGTGTGTGTGTGTGTGTGTGTGCACGCACATGTGTGTGCACATAGTAATGTTATCAGTGACTGCTTTCCTCTTCTAAATTGTCTGTATCTTCTACATTTTCACAACCAAGCTATTTTTAAGTTTTTTTTTTAAATTTATTTTGAGGAGGGGAGAGTGTGAGCAAGTTGGGGAGAGGGGACAGAGAATCCCAAGTAAGTTCTATGCTACCTGCGCAGAGCAGGACACAGGGATCGATTTTACGAACCACGAGAAAGATCTTTACCTGAGCCAAAACTAAGAGCCAGATGCTCAACTGACTGAGCCACCCAGACACCCTTACAACCAAGCTATTTTAATAATAAGGTAAAGAAGGACTGACATTCATCAGTGTTCATGCTGCTGATAAGAATAGGGTAGATATAATACAGACTATTTCCCTTTGTTAAAGCAAACATTAGTGCCCTGGGATTAACTTATTTTTCTAAATTATTTTCTCGGTGTTGCTACTTGCACTAAGTTACTCATACATTTAATTGAGTTTGGTAAAATGCTTTAAATACAGATGAAAATTGCCTTCTGTGAACTCCATATGAATTTGTAGGATGGATGAATGTAGTCATATACTGAATCTCTTCCTTCTTTCTTTCTTTTATTTTTTAATAAACAGTTTAAATGAGTATAGACATAACTTTTAAAAAATGTATGTGCATCTATATTTACCTACTAATCTTTCTGAAACTTGAGCAGTAATAACTGATGTGATCTTGACTTCCACGTGATCTTGACTTCCACTATGTGTATAGGAAAAATAAATATTTGAAACAGTAAGGTATTTTCATTGGGATGTATAAGAGCAAGGTTATAGAAATGTTTAAATTTCCCATGAGTTGCCCTTACTTTGCACAGATTGTTGGCTAAATTGGCAAAAATTCTAAAGTCCAATTTTATCATATTTAAGCAAATCTGTTAAGGCAAATTAGTTGTTGCATATTGGATTCCTTTCTTCTTTCTTCCTTTTATTTTTTCATAAAAATACAGTTTAAATTAGATGAAAGTATCTTAGAGTCCTAAATAAGATCAAATTAAATTAGGAAATTTTTATGGACCTGTACATTTAAGATCCTATCATTACCATCGTAAGGGTTCATGTTACATGGAAAATCACCAGGAATTTGGGTTTGTTCAGAGAACGCTAGAAGGGAGGACTTCATACTTATATTTTTATGTATTTAGTCATTAGAAATGAATCATTAATCATAGTAAAATCTAACGGGGAGTTTTTCAACTATGGTCGATATTTGTATGTGTATGTGTTTTATGTGTTATTCTGGAATCTCCAGTTATTTTGTATTTGCTCTAAATCTCCCCAGGCGAATCTATACTGGGAAGTAGTAATAAAATACGGCTGATCAATCCATTTGAACATTCAGTGGAAAGCAAAACTAACAGCAAACACAGAAAAAGTAAACTTCCAGGCATTGCACAACAGCTTTTGATTTCAATAATTCGATACACCTCTGACATCATGGTCCCTATACCTTCCTTGAATCCTTCTCAGTAATAGTCTATACAGCCACGCCCTACAGAAACACAAAGCTTGTCGTATGGAAAGATGCATACCCTTCAGCCAGAGATATTCTGTTAGTGAACACGAGCTCAAAGGGCCACGGTGTTAACTCCACAAACATTCCCAGAGGACCTCTAATGTAACAGGTGCTATTCTATAGGCTAGAAGAGAAGAAGAGGCATCGCCTCATCCCTTAAAGACCTAACAGCCTGCAGGGAAACGACACGGACACAAATAGTAGGACGTGTTAGAAACCATGTCAGGTGCATACATACGGTATTGCAAGTGAACATGGAATATTTAGAAATCAGTCGGCAGTCTTACAGTTGAGCATCTGAGTATTTGGTACATCTGTACAAAGCGCTCAGTCAACGTTAGCTATTCCCGTTTTCCATTTCTTAGGAGTTCTAACAAAATAAAAATATAACACTATGGCAAGGAATATCTAGAGAAATTTGATGAGAACTTTTACTGTTTATCAGTCCCCCTAGTTTTTCTCTGTTTATATCATCTCACCCTGTGATCCTAGCTTTCTTTGTACGATATTAGTCAAAGATTATCCCAAGATTGCTAAGTTTATTCAATTAGGAACAATTATGACCCCAGCCTCAATCATACCATTGTGAGGTCATGTTTAAAAATCACCCTAAGCCAAGACAGTCTTTCCTCAGTTGATGCACACATCTTGTCATTCCTCCCTGTAACCGCCCTTCGTTGTTATTGTTGTTACTGTTGTTGTGGTTTTCCCGAAATATCACATAAATTTAGCGAGAAGACTTCAAGGCTTTGCTTCAAGCAGTTGAATATAACTTTAAAAGTCATAATTAAATTAACATGCACTTGTTACTAAGGGCAAAAGGTATCTGAATGTCCAAGTCAAAAACTGCCAGGTACTCTTCTGTTAGTAAAACAGACATTCTTCGTCTGTAAACGTAAAACACTCCGAGCACTACCCACCGTCCCGATGAACGTGAATTAGCGCTTATCAGCAAGAGAAGGTTTTGGTGCTGACACAGCCTCCACCAACTTGCCTCCTCGCCCAGGCCTCACCTTCCCAGCAAGTGCCCGAGCACTCCGGGCAGCCAGGCGAGACCCTCACGAGTCTGAATCCGCACAGAACCCCGGGCACGCAACACCTACACGAGACAACAGAAGCGACGCGGGCCGGGGAAATCACGGCGGCCTCGCGGGGCTCACTCACCGGAGGAGATGTCTATCTGGCTCATCTTGGTCTGCGTGACGTTGATGCGAACACCCACTTTGCTTTCGGTCAGGTCGATCTCCACGTTGCCCAAATTATCCGCAAAGTGACTGAAAAGCAGGAGGCCGTTTGGGTTCCAGGTCCTGAACTGGAAACTGACGGAAAACAGGTCCTGGTCAGGCCGTCCCGGCACCTCCAGGTAACTGGTAGCGTTGAAAAACACAGGCACCGTGTAGGGCTCCACACACGAGAAACTCAAATTCCCCTGTAAGACACAAGGACGCGCTTTGAGAGGCGCGCAGGATTCAAACGAGCAGTCCGCGTCCAAAGGCAGACAGAGCGACAGGTGTAGAGAGGCCGCGACAGGTGTAGAGAGGCCGAAGCCGAGCCTGGGCCCGCGCGAGCTCTCCGACGCGGCAGCCAGCGCGGTGGGGATTCGGCAACCGGACACCCGGGCATCACTCCACCTGCAGGGTGTGCCTAGGGGCGGCCGGCGTCGAGAAGAGGGATCTAAGAAGGGCCGTCTTCCGTGGAACTGGCGGACGACAGCCGACGGGGCGGGAGGCGTGCCAGCGGGGTGGGCCTGAGTGCAGACGGCTGGACTCCGTGAACAAGGCAGGGGGCTGCCGCGCCCCTCCCCCGGTACCGATGAGGCACGAGCCAGGGAGGAGAGGCCGCTGCCGGCTTCTGGACGGCCTTTGTCCAGCGTCCCTTCACAGGTCAGCGGGGGCAGGGGAACTACGGCCATTCGGTTGCTATTTATTAACTGACATCAGGGGACAAAGATTCTTGGCTCTTATCCTTATACCTGATATATGTGAATTAATATTAACTGTGAGACATCAGCGTAATCGTGATTATTTCAGATTATTTTGTTATATTGTTATTGTGATATTAAATGTGCATAGATTATACTGAATTAGTGCTTCTGAAAATACTAATATGAACGTACAAAATGAAAAGAAACTTGATCATTAAAGCCTGCTCCTTTCCCCTCCCACTCCCTCTATTTTGTACAGAGAAATGTGACTTACCATTCAGATACACTACTAAACGTTACATTCAGTGTGTAAGTACCTTCCTATTAAAGGTCTGAAAACCTACACTTGCTTCCAACTTCTTTTATCCTGCCATAATATCCTGAGGAATATAATTTGATGCCATTTTCATCGGGCCCTTCAATCATTTATTTCACAACACAACACCACGGTGTCTACGTTTAGATGGATGGTTCTTCCATTTCAGCACATTAGCCATCACATCTAAGGCAGGCTGTCCCTCTGAATTAATATTCAAATTAAATCTGCAGCTTCACTTCACAGATGGTCATTTTTAAATGCTTGCTTTTACTGATGAAAAGAACTGCCTTCGCCTAATAATGGAGATGTTATAACTGACCACATACCTGGGTTGTGGAGATTGTCTCCCTGCAAAACTAAAGGTCCTTCCTGAGCAAAAATGCTGACTCTGGAGTCAATGTGTAATGAGGTGCCAGAGGAGGTCACCAGAAGACGTGACTGCCAGCTGACCCTAGAGCAGGACTGGGACAATTAGAGGCTCCCCACCTCCTCCCTCATCCTTGGAATGTTTGCTCTACTTGCCTCCTTAACTCCTGGAGGCCGCTCCAAAGACAGAGCCTTGAGACAGAGATGCGGGGTTGAGGCTATCTGAACTGGGTACTTGAGTGAAGTCAGTTGGGTCCTCCTGTCTCCATAAGTGAATCCAGTTAAGACCTCTACAAAACTTTTCAGACTTGGCAGGCAAGGCAGAGATCTACTCATCTCCTGGCTGCCCAAGACAAGCCTGGAAGTTCCCTTGCTTGTCTTGAAGCAAGTCCCTTGCTTGTCTATGAAACCGGCCACGTACCCGTGGGATGTGGTCTGCCTCTTTCTTCTGTCTCTCCCTGCCTCGGCATCCAAAGGCTGTTTTCAGATTACACCCAGGAAGCCCTCCAGGAGGTTGTGAACCAATATGAGGAAACGTGTTTGTGCGTGAAGACAGGGTGCAGGAGGAGTGTTGAGTCAATTTCACTGAAATACCAGCACTTGACATCTTTGAAAGCAAATTTCCTTCATAAATATTCCCTTTAGAGTTGCTTACAAAATATCCCACTTGTCTCTATTCTGCCTAAAATTTTAATATGTACACGTTTTTGTTTAGAAGCTTATTCCATGTGGGTTCATTCTATTTTAACAAATATAATTATAGATAATTTATATCTATCTTTATTAAATATCGTTGTTATTCACGTTAAAATAGCATTTGTAACTACAATATATTTTGCAGTTAAAGTTGCCGTGGGAATAAGTCTCCATAGGAAAATCCTTTATAGTTTGGGTGCCTAATGAATGCATCTCAGGACCCAATGGGAGGTTTGCGCAGAAATAACACTTTACCGCTTCCTAAAGGTGCAGATAATAGAAACAGTATTCTGATGATTTGGCTTCTGTACCTTTTTATCTTAAGCAACGATTTCTGGGAAAACAAAAGGACCCTGGTGCCATTTTATCCAAAGCTTAAAAAAGCATATATATTAATACTGCTCTAGGTAGGAAATAACACAATATAGGAGACTATGACCTCGGGGGTCACACGCTGTGAATCCACTCACATTCATTTCGGAAAGTTACTTTTCCAGGTAAAATCTCACATTTTTTTTTTTCATCTACAAAACGTGTATGACAACATCTTTACTCATACTGTAGTACTATTCTCAGATTACCATAAAAGTAACATTCCTAGCACAGTGCCTGCTGCCTATAAATGGAACTATTACTATTTTTCTCTATATTAATGTTTGATGAGATCATTTCAAATTTCAACTTTTTAGTCAGTATGTACTATTATTTTTAAGAAAAAATAATTTTAAAGAAAAATTTCACATGAATTATTTTATACCTTAATAATTTTTTTTATAACTGACCTGGGACTCCTGTTTATTCATTACAGGATTTCTTTTTGTCCAGTCATTTTGTAAAAAAAAAAAAAAAAAAAACCCTCAGCTCAAATGCAGGGCAACAGACCATCAGAGCTCTTCTGGGACATGAGGCAAGCATTCGTAACGTTATCTACTGTTAGTGGTTTCTCGAATGCGTGGGTCTCCGGAACCCCAGACTCTTCCAAATAATACTTGTAGATTGAAGTTAACTCCTGCTCTTGCAGAACAACAGGGGACACATACTATATTTTTCAGCTGGTATCTTTCAGTGATGCTAAGCAGTGTCATGGAGAAGCGGGTATGCTAGAGCATTCTTCGATTTTTGCTCTCCTCCTTTAAACAGTTAAATCTGGAAACAACTCCCAGAGGGAGCTGGAAGAAGATCCCTGTCAGGCGCTATGTCACAGCCTTCACTACCCAGTGGCAATCGATCCTTATTTAACTGCCTGATATTTAGTATGTTCGGGCTTTCACAAAAAGTGTATTTATTTACTGATCTGGATGCGTTATCTCTGGAAACATACAAGTGAGTACAATCAAGTTCCTGGATGTAACACTTTCTAAAATATTGAATTAAATCATAAACAAGAATTGGAAAGCCATATATGATCAGACATCTGGAGACATGATGCTGCCAGCGTAAGGGCTGCTGACCTGCCAGGACAAAGCACAACTGAGGTTCGCCTGTCCCTCTGAGGCAGGGAATCCAGAAACATGGTGTCAAAATCCTGTGCCCCATCTGAGTGAAACTAACCATCTATTTCACTCTAATCGACCTCAAAAACCATTACCTATTCTCAGAATATATCCACTCGTTACACATTTTTAGGCAACTCTCAAGTTACTTTTACACTGTTGAGCCCCACATCGGCATGACGACAAATGCTGTGTGACGCTGTTCGATACTCCACAGAAAACAAAACTGTGACGTTTCTCTACATCAGTATTTTGGAGTGAGCAATCTTACCACATTTGAGGGCTCTAGTTTCTTCCTTTTTGCAAGATCAGTTATGTTGATACCATTGTAATTAATGCTTTCCATGCAGCCTTTGAAGTTCTTTCTACTGCTGGAACTTGGCTTCCCAGAGAAGGGTATGCCTCCGAAGGTTATCTTTGAGAAAAGAAAATTATAAAAGTTCACACTGTGTTTGACTTAAACAGGTAACATTCACAATAAATTAGACAAAACTGTTAATACAGCCACGGTCAATTATCTTACCTCTCCCAGAATATACAGACATTTTTTCTTCCTCCAGAATCCGTTGCATATTAAATTATGTTGTTATGGAAGTCCATAACAGTATCATTAATTCTGGCAATTAGATTATGATTTTAATAAGTAAATAGTAATAATCTTTTCCAATGTAGCCACTCAAAAGGCATTTTATAAATTTTCCTGAAATGTTTCAAAAGATTTTATTGAGGACGCTTCTTTTATTAATATTAAAAACATATTTTTATGTTTATCATTCAAAGATATACTAATCAATGCTTCTAGTCATCATGAGATACCCAGTATGAATATAATACTACCCTGAAAAAACCGCAGCCCAAAGGAAGAAATATTGTATTTATCCTATGTAGACTTAATTTTACTCTAAAAAACCATTGAGTCAAATATTCACTAGACTTATTCGAATACCGAAAATGGTTCAAAAAGTCTTGTTACTACATTAAGAACATATTAGGACGTGGGGGCTATGATGTGAGCACTGAGGCTGAGAGATATTATACGTCTTCTGAATCCTAGGGAATAAGCTGGACACCCCTTACCGTGATTCTCTGGCTGCTAACTATCACCTATAAAAAGAGAGTACGTATTTTTCCATGTATCTTTGGCCAAATTACAGCAGTATAGTATCAACTTCCTATAATGTAAAATTATACTTAATATATGTATTGCCATAATGACATTTACTGCTAATAGTGAATTAGTAGTAAATAAATTTAAATACTAACCAGAGCTGCAGTACCAAGATATATAACCCAGATGTTATTTCTCTTTTAATTATTATTCAACGGTACCATTATTAACTTTTCCTATAAAGCTTTGAAAATGAAAGCAGTTGTTAAATATTTTTGAACGTCAAGACTTTGTATTTGAAACATAAGAAACAGACCTTTGTGTTCTAGGAGGCCATTAGCAAATTATGGTCTTTTATTTAGTGTCACGGCATTTTAGAGGCTTAGTTTTAGGGGAAAAAAGCACAAATTAATGATAGTTTATGAGACAATATAAAAAAACAAAGGACCTCACTGAAAATAAAATTTGGTAATAATGGCTAGTTGAAAATGTATCATTTACCACAGAGTTTATATATGAAAGAAGAAGGGGAGATTGAGAATAAATATATAGAAAGGATTAGGAAATGACAAAAGGAAAATTATACTGTAAACTAAAACAGTAGAATTACTAGGAAAATATTTTCAAGTGGCACTAAACTGAACTTATTAGGTCCTAACTAAGTATATCTAATACCAAAGGTAAGAATTATTGATAATTACGTGGAGTGTTATAATTTCCATCTACAGTTTATTTTACCAGTTCTTTCCCAGTTGAGAGAATAAAATTTTCTATGCTTAATGACATGCATCGCATTTTTTAATACTTTTTTTTAAGTTTATTTATTTTTGAGAGAGCGAGTACAAGTGGGGGAGGGGCAGAGAGAGAGGGAGAGAGGATCCCAAGCAGGCACGGCTCTGACAGCGGGACTTGATCTCACGAATCATAACCTCAGCTGAATTCAAGAGTCAGACGTTCTACCGACCGAGCCACCCGGGTACCCCCTGCAGTGGCACATTTTGAACGTTATTACTAAATACTAGTTTCAACATACTGTCTCATTCTTTCTCCAGGTGTACGGTTTATTTATTTTGGAACTTTTTTGGAACTTTTTTCTTTGGGATGACGATTAAGCACTCCTCTGGTTTCCCTGCTTTCAGCAACCCTCAGCACATGTCCTACCTCATCATCAGAGGTGCCCTAGGGAAGCAACAGAGGCTCAATTTACCAGATTTCCTCACAACTAGGAGACGTGGGTTCAAATCCCAATTCCTAGTACAACTAATCATGTGATATTAGATTGTCACTTCTTCTGATTATGCATTCTCATCAGTAAAATGAAGTGCCTTAAGTGCCTGATATTGTAATTATTCAGATAGCCAAAAAAACCCATCATTGCAGTTGCTAGATAATCATATATTCATATAACTCACGATTGGCTTACTGATGATGTCACCATTCAGTAACAACCCTGACTCCAAGGAAATAGCCACATTCACCATTTTGTTAGTTGCCAAGAGTTTGCACAGCACGGCAGAGACTGCTAGATAGCTCCGAGTGTCCTTTCTCACACCTTCTTTAGGGAAATGCAAACGTGCTTCAGCGTGCACAGAGCTCTCCAGCCAACCTATGGCATTCACCAACCTCCGTGAAGCAAGGTTTGGTCTTGTGAGAATAAAGTAGGACCTTGTGTGAGTCTAAGAACTATAAATGAAAGGGGAGGCGAGCACAGCCTTCTCCACTCTTCCTTCCCACTAGGAATGCAAGATGGAAGGTGAAGAGCCATGGTGGGATGACTTGCAATGGGGGTGGAGGAGCGGCAGGGTAAAAGCAGACTGGGGTCTTGATGACCACGACGCTGCCGTGTGAGCCCAGGGCTACCTGCCCACATCACCTTCTATATGGAGGCATCTGTCACATAACCGACACGTGGGGTGGTTCCTATTGCTTCCTACGCTTCTTCAAGTGCTATGACAAAGGAGTTTTACTTTCACTTCCCAAAAGGGGACTATGATTTGTCCACTGTCACACACCAGTAAGAAGCAAAAAGGGACACAAACCCAGGCCTTTGGGTCCAGTTTGTGCCGCGCAGTTGATTCTCTACGAAATCCTAGCTGGTTTCTCTCTCAAATCCTAGCCTAGCTCTCCAGCTATCAAGGGGCATGCATTCCTCTACTTCCCAAGCAGAACTGTACTGCAAAGGCAATGGCATAACAGGCACAGTGGGTGCATCCTGGAATTTAGCTGAGGAAAAGAGAGAAGCCAGGCCAAACATCAGTGTGTGGTCCTGCCCTTTGGCCGAGATGAAGGATGTGCATGTGTTTACCTTTGTACTTTCTCAGGGCAGCACGGGGCTAGCAGTTTGCCTGCAAATGGTGATTGGCTCACTCTTCAGTGTAACTAGGCTCCAGGAGGTGAGTAAGGCGAACTCTTAAACCATCCTCCACAAGACAATGCCCACACTGAGTCACCTCAAAGAAGCAAACGTGTTTTCTACTGTTTCTTTCATGATGTACATCTCTGGGAATGGCTATAGGTATTAATTTACCCCTATAGTGTGCTGAATCCTACTCATGCTGGCTCATGAAAACAGATTGTTAAACAGAGCCACTGTTAAAAACTAAATTATATAGATTTAAATTAAATTACGATAAACAAAACATAACCACTCAGAACGCATCTCTATATTTTTTTATTATGTATGTTCTTGAGATGATTTGTATTTAGTCTATATGATGGGATTACTCTATCATGGTGTAGTAAAATAAATATATTTGGTCTTTGTTCCCAGTTCCTGGCACAGAGCTCCTAAAACCCTTGGAATTTCCTGAGTAATAGGAATGACTTCAATTATTCATAACAAGCCCCACTTGGGGTCTGAGTCTAGTTACTGTATGGATGAGTCAAAGAAATATGTGCAAAAACACTGAGAGACTGACTCAATTCAACTGACTCCTGATTCTTTATCAATAAATTAACATTTTTCCTAGTGTCTCTAACAATGTCTCAGGCATTGTCGTCTACAGCTGAAGTTCTCAAACATGGTGTGTATAATTGATGGGCCTCAACGTGTCCAGGAAAGTGCTGACCCTCTATGCAAGGTCTTGTGTGTGCATGAATATTCATAGATTTCACCACAAACTCATAGAGTGTATGACCCCAAATTTTTAATTCTGTTTTTTGAAAATTGGAATTGTGTTTGCCCACTGCTAATGTTCCAGGATCTCTAATCTCTTGTATGATACTTCAGAGTTTATTAATGGAGGATGAATAATTCATCTTTAGGTTCTCTCATACAGGGAGAGATAAGCTACCTAAGCCAAGAAATACACTAATTTAGAAAAAAAGAGAAACTTCTGGGATTTTAACATTCTTTCCCTTGCAATAATCATTTTGCTTTAAGGAGATTTTTGGGGAAATGGATACAATTATTTTCTGATAACCTTAAACTTATTTTAATGTTAATAAAGTCTCAATATCAAGGTTTATGTAGCATAATCTATTTTAAATTCCTACATAGGAATGTATATAATAGATTCATCTTGGAGACAATTTAGAAACTATTTAAATATTTAAAGAAAATATAGAGGCACCTGGGTGGCTCAGTCAGTTGAGCGTCTGACTTCGGCTCAGGTCGTGATCTCACAGTTCATGGGCTCGAGCCCCCTGTCGACTCTGTACTAACAGCTCAGAGCCTGGACCTGCTTCGGATTCTGTGTCTCCCTCTCTCTCTGCCCCTGCCCTGCTTGTGCTCTGTCTCCCTCTCTCTGTCTCCCTCTCTCTCAAAAATAAACATTAACGAAAAAAACGAAAAGAAAATATAAAACACAGGTGTAAATCCTAACTTTTTCAATTATCTTATGGTAAGCCTACTACACATTTTTAAAAATCTCTGTGTGTGTATATGTGTGTGTGTGTGTGTGTGTGTGTGTACACAATTTCAAAACTGGGAGTGAGGCATACTGAGCACAGAAACCCCAAAGGGTCACAGCTACCATACACTTGATATTTTTATTTTTTTTTAAGTTTTTAACTTTATTTTGAGAGAGGGAGAGCATGTACACACACAGGCTGAGTAGAAAAGGGCTACAGAGAGAGGGAGAGAGAAAATTCCAAGCAGGCTCCTGCTGTCAGCGCAGAGATCGACGCGGGGTTCTGTCTCATGAACCGTGAGATGGTGACCTGAACCAAAACCAAGAGTCAGATGCTTAACTGTCTCAGCCACCCAGGCGCCCCTACACTTTATATTTTTAAAGAAGACACAGTGATATTTGACATGTTCTGGGCATTATGTGAAACGCTAGCTTGAACTACTTCACCGTTCCAACCTCCTACTACACTGCTTTTGATGATTTCCTGTCTTTGTGAACATGAGTTTTTGGCTGTTTCTCTGATAAAAACAGTGTCACATGAAGGTAAAAGTGGGACAGAAGACGAGAATGGCAGTCAAATCTGATTCCAAAATCTGAGGAGCTAGACAGCACAGGAACACTCCGCCCATCGGCAAGTAACCATTGTTCTTTCTTTCATACGAATGTACATTTTTTCTTTTATTTTAGCTGCATTTTGTTCAAAGGGCTCCTGAGTTGTTAGGCTATAAACATATATTAAGTTGTTTGGCTCAAACTATTACAGAATAGTCTAGGATTGTGTGGAAAAATTAATAACACACTGAGGGTTTTGCGAAGTAAGAAAGTTTGGAAACCTCTTGCTGAATAATATTTCATCCTATTTGTTTTACTGCTACTCTCTTTTTTTCATTGTCATCCTTTTTCTTGTAGAAAATGTAACACTGTTGTGAATATTGTCTAGAACTCTTATCTCTATATGTGATTAACATTTTGTGTGGACATTTTAAGGTTGAACTGCTCTCCAAATAATTTATTAAAAAACCTGAAATGCCAACCTGTATAATATGGGACTATATAGTTTGTCGATATGATCAACAATTTTTTTTAATCGTTGGTCATTTAGGGAGTAAAATACGTCCTCTTATTTATGAACAACTTCTTAAAATATTCTATATTTACTTTATTTCTTATATGATAATTATATCTGAGAAAATAGAACCTGACTGAGGAAATATCTACAGTCATGAATTCATAAATGACGTAATATAAATCAGAACTTGGAATTTCTCAGTCAATATTTTGTAATAAATATTAGGCAGCCCTGCGTTTATAATATGATGTCCATCCACCCTCAAGAAGAATGGGTGATTTATAGCATAATTAACTAACAATGGACAGATTACATCTTCTATTTGATTCTGGACTTACTGAATTGCCCTGATGACAGGACAGATGGTCCGTTCCCTTCAAATGATTACGTTGATACCAAGATTTTTAAAACACTTCAAATACAATTAAAAACTAGAAATTCAGAAACGAATAAAATGACAGCGTGAATAGACTGGGCCCTGAAGTTGAACGATGAGACTCCCCCGGAGTCGAAAGCGGGTGGCGTTGGCGGCTACGTGCCTGACGGTCTCCTGGCAGAGCCGTGGGGGACGGCGGCAGCCCCCGGGGCCCTCCCGCCACGGCCACGTGCTGGCGCTCACCTCGTAGTCCAGGTCCAGGTAGTCGAACTCTCCGTTGGTGCGGAAGTGCTGCACGCCCCTGTCCAGGGTGAGGTTGATGCTCCGGCCCTGGCGCTCGATGACCACAGAGTGCCAGTGGTGATCGTCCAGCAGACTTCCGGTCGTCACAGACGTGTGGCCGTAGATGGGGCCGAGCTGGTTGCTTCCTGAGTCGTGGGACGAACAGAAATGAGGCAGTGACACCACAGTGACCCTGGGGGGCAGCGGACTTTTCATTACAGCCATAGGCCGGCGTTGCCCTCAAAAGTCCCGTCTCCTGACACTGCCGTAGGGCCCAGCATGCATAACTACGCTTAAAAACAGTTGCATACTCAAAATAGATAAAAGTTATTAACAATGGGAAACATCTCCTTTAAGAAGAAAAAAAATGAGCTTTTTTCCCCACGGTGCCATGAATTCCGCTAGATCTGATGGGTTCCTTACAGAGTCCGTGCCCATGGCTCTGGAGCAAAGTGCCCGAGTTCTCACGCTGGCTCCGGCAGCGGCTCGCGCCATCATCCTGGGCGAGCTGGCCGCTTCCCTGCACATATGCTGCCTCACGTGTAAGATGGAGAAAAGAAGAGCAGCAGCTTTGCAAGGTTGCTATGACGATTAAAGTAATTAGTACACGCAAAGAACTCAACTTACTTCTTGGCAAAGAGTGAGCACTCGCTACACCATGTTACCTGTTAACCGTCTTGCACTGTTGCTGTTATTTTTATTATCGGTCAAGAAAACACAGCATGACGGTTTCCAGTTCCCACTGGCTCCAGAAGCGGTCATTTTAAGCACGGTGTAATATTTAATTGCACGGAAAATTAACTCGAGTTATATTTTAAAATAAAAACTTGCAAAAATGTATCTGTGGCGTTAATCTAGTTTATGGCAATAAGGCCATAAATGAGAGTGAAAGGGTGCAAGAATCCAAAATGTTTACTCAAGTCATCTCTGTTTACCGTTCACACGTTTTATACTACCTTCTATTTTGCCTAATCAAGTATTGCTTTCCGTGGTCAGGCAAAACTAAATGCTATAAAAATATATCATGATTTCAGAATAAATAGAATGACAGAAATAAGAGAAACACACAACTGATTAGAGCATCGAATTCGTTCTTTCTTTTTTTTTCTCACAGTTAGGATGCTAATGATGTCTCCACCTGACATTTTCTATAGTTTTCCTAGATCGGATTTTCTTTCCTTCTGGTGATGAAATGAAACGTGCCGGGATTGTGACCATGATTGTGTATGGACATGTGGCGGTGGGGCAGAGAGGGAGAAAGAAAAGCATGAACAAGTCTAAGTGAAAGGACACACTCAATTTTATTCCTTTAAATTACTTTAAATGGCTACAAGACTCAGCAGCAGCTAGATATGCCTGATATTTAGGTAATGGCATTCAAAAGGCACAGTGGACCTCTGAGTGAGTCCATTTCCTTGACTGTCATAAATTCCAGTCAGTCAATAAAATTGCAAGTAAACTGCTTTGCAGTGAAAAGGTAATGATCATTCTGTGAGGTCACAGGATCGGGTACTTGCTTCAGAACAGTAACATCACACCTATATAAAGCACATGGCTTTTAAAAGGCTTCTCTCTGTGTTTCACTTTAGAAAAAAAAAAAAAAGGAGAAAGGGTTGAAAAAATAAAGATCCTTAGATATAATTCAACTGCTCTGTGTGTGTGTGTGTGTGTGTGTGTGTGTGTGTGTGTGTGTATGCATATTTGTTCAAGTGCTTAGATTTTATTTTCTGTTATCAAACCTCTCCCCACCCATTTCTGCTTTTCGTCTTCTATTTAAACTTGTTTCAAAAATGATTTAGAGTGGGGCACCTGGGTGGCTCAGTCGGTTAAACAATCAATTCTTGGTTTCGGCTCAGGTCATGATCTCAAGGTTCGTGGGTTCAAGCCCCACATCAGGCTCCATGCTAACAGTGCAGAGCCTGCTTAGTATTCTCTTTCTCTCTGTCTCTCTCTGTCCTCCCCTGCTCATATTCTCTCTTGCTCTCTGTCTCTCAAAATAAATGAATAAACTTAAAAAAAAAAAGAAACTGTCCTTTTTAGTATAATACTGATTTTCAAAGTAATAAAATTTAGTATGTTTGGACCGCTCAGACTGATAAGCATGTGAAAGAGGCAGGATCTGTTTTCATGTTCTAATCTTTAGTTTTGTAGCTTTCTCCTGGGATGCATTTAACATGAGAATTTCAGCTATTAATATATTTTAGATGTAAATTTTTGTAGAATTCTGTTACTCTTTATAACAGAAGACTTTATGGAATTTGTATGATGCCCTTCAACAAGTTCTTACATAAATCCTGAATTTTTTAGCCAAACAAGAGGCTTAAAACGCTTAAAAACAACAAAAAAACCAAACCAAAGAGTAACTCACTCTAGTTCAACTCCTTTTCCAGGCAATATTTCATTTCTCTGATTCCTGATTCTCCGATTTCTAGTTGATTATGTTTGAAAAACTCGCTTCCACATTTCTTATCTTTTCTTAAACCTATGTCAATAAAACTACTGTCCTTTCTATTCCACGGAGAGAAAGGCAGCAGTAACTTCTATGGGGCGTCAGCCAATATTCACCTGCCTGTCTTCCTCTTCGTGACATCTTAGGTGAATCCGAAACAGCAGCCACATCTTTTCTCTTCCTGGTCTCTGACACCACTGTTTCCACCTGCCACGGTCCACTCCCCTCAGTCTCCATGTAACACCTTCTCTCAATCTCATACATGCAACCCCCTGTGTCTAACAGGCAACTGAAATGCACCATGTCCATTTTAGACCTCCTCTATTAGAAGAAACTCATGATCCTTTCTTAGAAGAAACTCTATAGAGAAAACAGAGTTGTCTCTACTTCTGAAAACGGCACTTACATCCATTAGGTGTCGAGGAATTCTCCTTTGCTAATTCTCTTTCTTTCTAATTACCAAGCAGGCTGAACTTACCGCTAAAACCATGTCCCAGCTAGACCTACTTCCCTGCATCTCTGCTGACGGCCACCTCCGCAAGCCAGGGCCATCGCTCACTTGCATGATGCGGAAGTCTGGCTTTGCCTCTCGTGCAAACGCAAGCATTTTATTTTACAGAAGATTCAGCAAAACTTTTAAAAATAAGATCATGAGGCCACATGGTTTAAAGCCTACCTATAGTTTCTCTTCCTTAAAGAATAATATCTAAAACCTTTACCATGCCGTACAGCATCTTAATAGGATTTGAACAATCCCCAACTTCCAGATTTTGTCTTCTCTCCCACTGACTCATTTCATCCACCCCCACCAGCCTCCTTCCTGTTCCCCGAGCAGGCCAGATTTTCATCAGTAGGGATTGCTACCTTGGACTGCTTTTTCTCCTCAACATTCTCATGGCTAGTTTTAGTCATAACTGAGATCTCAGCTTGAGTATCTTCCCGGGAAGGATATTCCTCAATACTTATTCCAATGTTGACCGTTCTTGCCTCTAGTATCCTTTATCATCTTAGCCTATTTAATGGAACTGATACTACTTATCATTATTTGAAGTCATTGCTTTTGATCCAGTTGGTTTAAAATAATAATAGATAAGATATCGTCTGACTCCTCCACTAGGTCATACATTTCGTGAACTCAAGAACCTTCTCTATTTGCTCACCACCATATCTCAGATATTAGTACAGTACCTTGCTTAGGCCAAGAATGTAATAATTATTTTTTAATGAATAAGTATATGTGAATTAAAATGGATTAACCCACTATGGATTAAAAATAAACTGAAAACATAATAGGAACTGCTTTTTTTTAATTTACGTTTTAAGGATTAAGGAACATTAACCTTTTACTAATGGGAATACTAATAAAAGGAAAGAATGGGGCCAAAAGTCAGAACATACCTAGGTTTAAGCTGAAGACCAGCTTGGCTTTTTTCAGTTCCAGGGTAATGTAATCCCCTTGCTGTCCTTCTCCATGCAAGATCACCCCTTCACTTTCAGAGGTTTTAAATTTCAAGGCGATGACATCTTTAAGTGTTTTCATCTTCTTGTTTCTGAATCTATATGGTAACACAACGTGGCCATCAAAGTTGATAACATCAGCCCCTAAAAGAAGAAACAAGTAACATTTTATTTCAATTCTTATATGTCGCTACCCACTGCAAAATACACCCACTTCCAATGGATGTCTGCACAGAATAAATGAGAAAGAAGTGTTTTTTCCTGAAAAATCTAGAGTCCTTGTTCTTGTTCTACTTCTTCTTTTGGCTTATGTGTTCTGAAATAAATTTTAGGGAAGGTATTCATAAAAAATGATCAAAGGGACCTTTAGTAGCATAAAATCTTCCTTCAATTATAATACTAACAACATAAATTCCATTAATTATTTATATGCTTCAAATATTAACTTGGGAGTCTGGAGTTTACTGGAAAAAAGTAATTTTTTAAAAATCTTTGACATATTATGAGATTTTAATATTATCTTTCTTAAATGGGGCTACTCATGGTTTTTAAATATACACTTCACTCACAAATTTATTTTTTGATATAAGAATAAAGGATCCTGGAATGCAGGGTTTGAGGGTGTACTCATTTTTCTAACGGTTTATATTCAACTCCATTTTCAGTAGCCTTTATGGTAGTACCCAGAGTTTATAGCTAATTGAACTTTAAGAAGCTTCTTACTATTTGCTCTTGGACCTCACATCTGCCTGAAATTTCTTGTTAGCTGCATGTCTTTGGAAGAGAGAGACAGACTGCCCATGTTTTTTGCTACCATGAGCAAAGACATCCTTACCCATATATGTGTTAGAAGAACAAATATCTAGCCTCATCTCTGACTAGAGTAACTCTAATTTGAGTTTAGAGAATTTTATTGAAGACATAAAATTATATAAACTTTTTGGAAGCATGAACAATTTTGTCACCATCCTTAGAAACAGGTGATGGGGGGGAGTGGATTAGTTTCATAATTGCTACTTACTCACACCAGAAAGAAAAATGAAATGTATCTTACTTATTATGCACTATTGGTTAGTAAATTCCCAATCCATGGGATGGCTCAAAGATGAACTGTAATTATTCATATCAAGTTTTGAGTACAAACAGAAGCTTAGTTATAATTAGACCTCTGTCATTAAAAATATTTGTAAAAACCCTTTCCTTTCAGCTTTTACTTTTAAATAATAGAAAACCTAGTCATGGGGCACCTGGGTGGCTCAGTCTATTAAGCGTCTGACTTTAGCTAAGGTCATGATCTCACAGTTCGTGGGTTCGAGTCCCACTTCGGGCTCTGCGCTGACAGCTCAGAGCCTGGAGCCTGCTTTGGATTCTAAGTCTCCCTCTCTGCCCCTCCCCCAGAGACAGCTCGTGCTCTCTCTCTCTCTCTCAGAAATGAATAAACATCAAAAACAAATTTAAAAAATAAAACAAAACCTAGTCAAACTAGATAGCTTTAATTACTTTAGAATTACAAGCCTGAATGAAGCCCGCCTCTCAGTTTGGGGCAAGGTCTTGCTAAAGAATTCCAGAGTGACATTGGAGAAAAATAATAACAAGTCTAAAGTCTCCTGGAGAAATGTTTTCTCATCTCCTGCCCTAGTTCTCTGGCACTTGTTTGCTTCAGTTGCCACAGGGAATACTTTAAGCGGGCCACCCCATGGTAGCTTCGGTGCTGGGACAGAATGTAGTCACCATGGCCACATCCACTTTGTGCATCACTTGCCATTACAAGTTTTGCTCCTATTTAGTTCTTATTTAATTAGAGAATTGTTGCATTCTACAAAGTTCAGAAAGAAAAATATAACTTTGCACTTTAAATTTTCATCCATATAGTCAATTCTTTACCGTCCATAGAAAGACCTTCTTAATCAACAGAATTCTGTTCTCGAAGGCTGTAAATCACAGAGGTTTATTTTACTATGGGGGAAAAACCAACCATTAAATTTAGGCTTCTGCTAACACTGCAAAGCCAATTAGACTTTAGCTTAATCATCTATACTGTCACAGCTGAATTCCAACTGCAATATCTTTATCATCTGTGATGAGAGGTAAGAGAGAAAAAAAAAAGTGGAATATGATTATAAAATCCCAGGTTGAATTTATAATCCAGCAGTCAGTAGAAATTACTTTTTGTCTTGAAAAGTGCATAAACGAAAAGTCAGGAGGAGGGAGTAAATTCTGAACTCCAGAAAGTAATTTTGCAGTCAATTTCATGTCAGTGACAGTTGAATAATAGACACATCATTGTTTTATACACCTTCAATATATATTAATTGACATAAAATATTCCCCATTCATCTCTCAGGAAGGAAATGTTCCCTGAGCTTAGATAGAAGAAAGAATTCACCCCTCCCCTATCTTCTTCTAAATCAAAATCTACAATCAGTTCCAGGCACAGAATAGCACAAATGTCGGTGCCTCTCGTCCTCACTTTTAGGACAATGGAAAAAGTGAGAAGAAGGATGGGCATGGTTGATCTCTTCACGCAGCCCTAGAATATTAAGAAACACATAAAGGAACCCTATTCATGTGGACCAACACTCATCTGACAAATGGTAAGTGGTCAATGGTCATTCGAGAAACTGATAAAATGCTCTGCAAGCCAGCACTCTTGCATTATGAAACCAAAGCTGTTCTCCTATGACTAAGTTAAAGCTTGCATATCAGTATGTGGACGTGAGCTTAGAGTGGTCTTTGAAATTACAAAATTCCTCTAAATAATCTGTGATATAAAATTCTTACAGAAAAACATACTGTACACTCTGAAGAGAGTCTGGGATATTATAAAAACTATCAGAATTTAATTCTATTTCCTACCAAAATATATTTAAATTTCATTTGACATCTAATACTATGTTGTGCTTATTTTGGGACAAGCCACCTTCCCCCCCACCCCTATTACCCTGATTGCTTACCACTCCCTAGAATTAAGTTTTCTATGCAGTGATTAAATATGTATGGCTGAACTGTTTAAGCAATCTGAACAACAACAATGGCTAGTCAAAGACTGAATGCAAAATCACAGTGCTTCCCCAATTCTGTTTCTAACAATAACTCAGAGAGCTGGTAACGTGCCCAATTCATCAAAATGTCATGGTAGAGAAGGCTGTTTCCTTTTCATTTTAATTTCATTCTTAGTCTTTACTTTCCGAATTTGGATATTTTGGAGGAGGGTTTACCATCTAAAGATTTTAATATTTAAAAACTATCTTTGCTATATTTTTTTACTAAAATATAATGTATGTTTCCAATTGAAAGGAAATTAATACAGAAACAGAGATGTAGAAAGTAAATTCTGAACATAGGAGATCACCAATATGATCAATATGGGCAAAAGGTTGGTGCACATCCTTCTACATTTTACACAGTTATTCATCTACCCACCTACCCACCTATTTAATGTGAGGAATTATCCAAACATCATTCTATATAGATATATGCATAGGTGTGTGTGTGTGTGTGTGTGTGTGTGTGTGTGTATGGAGGGGTGGAGAGAGAGAGACAAGAATGTCATTTTCTTTGGTTATGGTTCAAAATGTTGACTGATAAGCAGCTTGAGTTTTGGATAAATAATATTTACAAATATTAGTTGAGAAATTGTATGCTTTAGCTAATTCATGTTTTATTGACCTTCATGCACCAAGCCACTTACATAAAGTAAGCATATATATAATTTGAAATGGTAATTTAGCCTATTTGTTTGAAAGAAATAAAAATGTATTTGAATACAGCACTCCAAAATAAGTACTTAGGAACTACTTCTGATTTCCTGTTTTCTTATAAATATTTCACTTTCTTGCAAAAGAACTGAGAATACAAAAGGGTTAAAGAACAAAATCAATGGGGCGCCTGGGTGGCTCAGTCGGTTAAGCGTCCGACTTAGGCTCAGGTCACGATCTCGCGGTCCGTGAGTTCGAGCCCCGTGTCGGGCTCTGTGCTGACTGCTCAGAGCCTGGAGCCTGTTTCGGATTCTGTGTCTCCCTCTCTCTCTGACCCTCCCCATTCATGCTCTGTCTCTGTCTCAAAAATAAATAAACGTTTAAAGAAATTTTAAAAAGAACAAAATCAAAAGGACATAATTCTATTTTACTGAAATAGCTACTCATAATGTCCATTTATTAATTTTTTTATGTTTATTTATTCTTGAGAGAGAGAGCACAAGCAGGGGAGGGGCAGAGACAGAGGAAGACACACAATCTGAAGCAGGCTCCAGGCTCTGAGCTATCAGCACAGAGCCAGATGCAGGGCTCAAACTCACATATGGTGAGATCATGACCCGAGCCAAAGTTGGACGCTTAACCAACTGAGCCATTCAGGTGCTGCTCATAATGTCCATTTCTGATCATTTGAATTTGCATACACAGAATATGTATGTGTGTGTATATGTATATAACAAATCTATATAATCCATATATACGTATATATATACACACACAAACATATGGATTACACTCCACTGTTTGGTTTTTATCCATAAATATTAGTTTTTATGTCACTTTTTTTCCAAAAGAGGATTTTTGCTAGCTAAAAACATACCATCAGTCGGATGTCCAATTTCTTCAATGAGAATTTGTTTTTGCTACTTTCTTTATAATAAAACTTTTATTTTGGAATAATTTCAGATAAACAGAAAAGGTTCCAAAGACAGAACAGGGTTCCCATACACCCTCACTCAGCTTCTTCTACTGTTAACACTGTAGGTAACCTGCATATGTGTCAAATCTAAGACATTAACTTAGGTAGAACACTATTCATTGAAATACAGACCATGTTGAGATTTCGCCAGCTTTCACAAATGTCTTGTCTTTTCTTTTTCAGGATTTCTCAATGCATTCAGTCAGCATGTTTCCTTAGTTTCCTCCAACTGGTGACAGTTTCTTAGTCCTCTCTAACTCTGACACGTTAGAAGACTACCAGTCTCATATTTTGTTGACTCTTCCTCAGCCTACGTAGGTCTGAATTTTTGAGGACTGGACTGGTGTTACAGCTGTGTGGGGAGACCACCATAGACTTGCGGTGTCATCACTTACCAGGGGAAGCACCATCTCAACGTAACTTCTCCCTAGTGACGTTGGCTAAGGTGATATCTGCCGCCTTACTGTTTTTCCTTTTGTTTTGTTTTCCTTTTACTCTCTGGGGAAATGAGTCACCAGGGTTCAGTCCATACATAGGGTAAGGGGAATTAACTCCAGCTCATGGAGACAGAAGTATCTACATGTATTGCTTGGAATTCTTCTGAAGGAAGATTTGTTCTATTCATTTACTCATGTATATCACTGTGGGATTGCACATGTTTATGCTTTGAGTTGAACTGAATACTGCCAGTACTCAAAGTGTTCCAGCTTTGGCCATCAGGAGCTCTTTCAGACCATCTCTTTTGTCTATTTGCCCTGTGGCACCTCCTGCTCTGCCCCCCCCCCCCCCGCTTCGCGTTCTCTCTCTCTCTCTTTCTCTCTCTCTCTTACTCACTCACTCAATTCCTCACTTCCTGGCACTACAAAATTCTCTAACTTCATCTTGCAATGTCCTTGCCCTGAATGTAGAAATCAGACATTTTTCCAAGAAGCCCCAAATTCGCATGGTACTGAGAAACTTACAGCTTGTTTTTTTAGTTTGCTTTTTAGAAAGCACAAAATAGTTTTTCTGTAAATATACATCATTGTAATCTATCTGTATTTTATATCCTTTCACACAAACAGATGACTGAAAGAAAAAGGACACAAATTTAGGAAGTATTTCTTAGTAGCTGATTTCACAAAGATTTGCTATGATTTTGAAGCTCTCTCCATTTCAATCAAATCTTTTTGCATAGTGACTTTTAAAAGCAGTAGTAATATTTAAGTGATTACTGATTACTATTTAAATACACTGAAGTGACTATTAATTTTTTTTCATGTCTTTATTTTATTTTGACAGGGAGACAGAGTGTGAGCAGAGGGAGGGGCAAAGAGAAAGAGAGACACAATGCGAAGCAGGCTCCAGGCTTTCAGCTGTCAGCACAGAGCCCAGCGCAGGGCTAAAGCCCACAGACCATGAGATCATGACTTGAGCTGACATTGGATGCTTAACCGACTGAGCCATCTAGGCGCCCCTGAAGTGACCATTAATTTAAGTGGTAATCTAAAGGGTTTGATATTTTAAAAAAAGTTGTTTTATTATCATAAAATATGTACTCACTGTAAAAATTTTATATCATATATGAAAGCAAAAAAAGGCCATTTACATTATATACAATTATACCACATAGTTATCAAAATACTCAATGTTTTTCTATATATATTATTCCAGTATTTTTTCTGCTAAATTTTTCTTCAATGAAATTTTCAATGGCTACATAGTACTCTACTGCACATGAGCTTTAAGTTTTAAAAATAATTTCCTATTTTGAAAAAAAATAATTTCCTATTTTGTACATCGTATTATGTAAGCTCTATGCTCAACATGGGTTTTGACTCATGACCTTGAGATCAAGTGTCACATGCCCTACATACTGAGCCAGCCAGGCACCCATTTTTAACATTACATTTATATAAATACATACCCAGGCCACTTTCAATAGTTTGAAATATATCTCTGGAAGTAAAGTTTAAAAACACTACCAGGTGAAATTTCCTTAGTTTTGTAAATGTTGCATAAATGCAAATCTATATATTCTTTTTTAAAGTATGGGTATCTTTTTTTAATGTTTATTTATTTTGAGAGAGAGAGAACATGTGCGTGAGCGAGGGACAGAGATTGAAAGGGAGAAAGAGAAAACCAAGCAGGTTCCACAGTAACAGCACAGTGACCGATGTGGGGCTCAATCTTACAAACCACGATATCATGACCTGAGCAGAAAACCAAAAGTCAGATGCCTACTGATCCAACAGATGCCCCAATTAATTTTGAATACGTTGACCATTCCTTACAAAACAGCATGCCTGCTGCCATCTTTACCCTCCATCTATTCAACTCACTTCTATTCTTCACAACATTTATCTCTACCTGACATGTTCATGTGTTTATATATTTACAGCATGGTACACATTCTCCTCTTCTGAAAACATATGCGTCAGAGACTTTGTTTTCCTTCATCCTGAAGCCCAGTACGCAGTGCCTTAGAAACAGTTGGGACTCAGTAAGTATTTGTTAAATGATTTCATGTTGTCATTCATATTTCAATAAATTGGATTAAAGTATTAAATACACTATTGTTTTACTTTTTCATTAAAAACCAGAATCACCAGATTGGAAGAAATTTCAAGAACCATTCTGATTCCCCTTGGGCATGACAATTTTTCATATATCCAAGGTTTCAACTATCAGAAGAAAAGAATGGTAATGTTAGGCTATTTTTTGTGTGTGGGGGGTGGAGGGATACAATTCGTTCCATTATTATTAATTAACTTGGTATTATTCAACCAACAGGTATTAACTCTGGAAGAACATAATCTATCTCATCTCATCGGCACACTACTCTGATCTGATTAATTTCTTTCTTCTAAACCACTGCCTTTTCTTTCAATATACCTGTGGTTTAAACCTAAAGAGTTAAAATAGATTCCAAAATGTCAGTAACAGGTAATTTAGAATAATAGCAAAATAAGCCTTTTCCAAATACTTCAAAAATTATCTAGATATAGACTCTGAAAAGTCACTTCTATTTGGGGGAAGTAATAAAACAAAAACCTTCAAGGCTCTTACATGAAGGTCAGCATCTCACAATTTGTGCAATATTTCTCCTTAAATTGTGTTGCTTTGCCCTTAAGTACTTGATAACTCATGGCAGAAAAACAACATCAGAGGAGTCTGATTTTATTTTTCCATAGGATTGGACTCTGGTATCTAACTGCCTGGAAGATCCAAATGGACTTTCCACAGGTAAATCTAACTCTATGCATCCAACACATAATTCCTTCTCTGGGCCGGCCACCTCTGCCCTTGGATCCATTATCCAGTCACTCAAGACAGAGACCTGAGGCTTTCTTTAGTGTCTTCCTATCTCATGCAGTCACATCTGCCCAGTTCCAAGCCCTGTGAAATTTAAAATGTCTATGTTTTCTTTCTTTCTTTTTTATTAATATTTTACTTATTGTCAAGTTAGCTAACATAAATGCAGTCTTGGCTTCAGGAGTAGATTCCTGTGATTCATCACTTGTATACAACACCCAGTGCTCATCCCAACAAGTGCCTTCCTCATACCTATCACCCATTTACCCCACCCCCATCACCCGTCAGTTTGTTCTCTGTATTTAAGAGTCTCTTACAGTTTGCCTCCCTTTTTGTATCTAATTTTTCCCTCCCTTCCCCTATGGTCTGCTAAGTTTCTCAAATTCCACATATGAGTAAAAGCATATGGTATCTGTCTTTCTCGGACTGGCTTATTTCACCTAGCAAAATACCCTCCAGTTCCATCCACGTTGTGCAATATACCATATCTTCTTTATCCATTCACCAGTTGATGGACATTTGGGCTCTTTCTATAATTTATCTATTGTTGATAGTGCTGCTATAAACATTGGGGTGCATGTGCCCCTTCGAATCAGCACTCCTGTATCCTTTAGATACATTTCTAGTAGTGCTATTACTAGGTTGTAGCGGTAATTCTATTTTTAATTTTTAGAGGAACCCCATACCGTTTTCCAAAGTGGCTGTATGAGTTTGCATTCGCACCAACAGTGCAAGAGGGTAACACTCTCCACATCCTTGCCAACATCTGTTGTTTCCTAAATTGTTAATTTTAGCCACTCTGACCAGCATAAGGTGGTATCTTGATGTGGTTTTGATTTGTAATTCCCTGATGATGAGCAATGTTGAGCACCATTTCGTGCGTCTGTTTGCCATCTGAATGTCTTCTTTGGAAAAGTGTCTATCCATATCTTCTGCCCGTTTCTTCGCTGGATTATTTGTTTTTTGTGTATTGAGTTTGGTACGTTATTTATATATTTTTGATACTAACCCTTTATCTGATATATCATTTGCAAATATCTCCTCCCATTCCATTGGTTGCCTTTTAGTTTTGTTATTTCCTTTGCTGTGCAGAGGCTTTTTTATCTTGATTAAGTCCCAACAATTCATTTTTGCTTTTATTTCCCTTGCCTCCAGAGGCATGTCAGGTAAGAAGTTGCTGCAGCCGAGGTCAAAGAGGTTGCAGCCTGTTCTCTCCTGTAGTTTTTGGTTTCCTGTCTCACATTTACATCTTTCATCCATTTTGAGTTCATTTTGTGTATGGCGTAAGAAAGTGGTCCAGGTTCATTCTTCTGCATGTCGCTGTCCAGTTCTCCCAGCACCATTTGCTAAAGAGGCTGTCTTTTTTCCACTGGATAGTCTTTCCTGCTTTGTCGAAGATTAGTTGGCCATATATTTGTGGATCCATTCTGGGTTCTCTATTCTATTCCGTTGGTCTATGTGTCTGTCTTTGTGCCAATACCATACTGTCTTGATGATTACAGCTTTGTAATACAGGCTAAAGTCTGGAATTGTGATGCCTCCAGCTTTGGTATTCTTTTTCAACATTACTTTGACTATTCAGAGTCTTGTGGATCCATACAATTTTATGATTGTTTGTTCTAGTTCTGTGAAGAATGCTGGTGCTATTTTGATTGAGATTGCACTGAATGTGTAGATTGCATTGGGCAGTTTTGACATTTTAACAATAATTGTCCTTCCAATCCATGAGCATGGAATGTTTTTCCATTTCTTTGTGTCTTCAATTTCTTTCATAAGCTTTCTATAGTTTTCAGCATACACATCTTTTACCTCTTTGGTTGGTTTATTCCTAGGTATTTTATAGTTCTTGGTGCAATTGTAAATGGGAATGATTCCTTGATATCTCTTTCTGTTGCTTCATTATTGGTGTATAGAAATGCAACTGATTTCTGTATACTGATTTTATATCCAGCAACTTTGCTGAATTCATGTATAAGCTCTAGCAGTTTTTGGTTGAGTCTTTCTGGTTTTCCATGTAGAGTATCATGTCATTTGTGAAGAAGTGAAAGTTTGACTTTCTCTGCCAATTTGGATGCCTTTTATTTCATTTTGTTGCCTGACTGCTGAGGCTAGGACTTCCAACACTATGTTAAACAACGGTGGTGAGAGTGGACATCCCTGTTGTGTTCCTGATCTCAGGGGGGAAGCTCTCAGTTTTCCCCATTGATGATCATATTAGCTGTGGGAATTTCATATATGGCTTTTATGATGTTAAGGTATGTTCCTTCTATCCCGACTTTCTTGAGGGTTTTTGTTAAGAAAGGATGCTGTATTTTGTCAAATATTTTTCCTGCTTCTATTGAGAGGATCATATGGTTCTTATCCTTTCTTTTATTAATGTGATGCAACATGTTGGTTGATTTGCAAATACTGAACCAGCCCTGAAGCTCAGGAATGAATCCCACGTGATCATGGTGAATAATGCTTTCAATATACTGTTGAGTTTAGGGTGCTTGGGTGGCTCAGTAGGTTAAGTGTACAACTCTGGCCCAGGTCATGATCTCACAGTTAGTGGGTTCGAGCCATGTGTCAGGCTCTCTGCTGACAGCTCAGAGCCTGGAGCCTGCTTCGGATTCTGTGTCTTCCTCTTTCTCTTCCCTTCCTCTGCTCATGCTCTGTCTCTCAAAAATAAATAAGCATTAAAAAAATAATCACTGTTGAATTTGATTTGCTAGTATCTTGTTGATAATTTTTACATCCATGTTCATCAAGGATATTGGCCCGTAATTCTCCTTTTTAGTGGGGTCTTTGGTTTTGGAATCAAGGCAATGCTGGCTTCATAGAATGAGTCTGGAAACTTTCCTTCTATTTCTATTTTTTGGAACAGAATAGGTATTAACTCTGCTTTAAATGCCTGGTAGAATTCCCCTGGGGAGCCATCTGACACAGGACTCTTATTTGTTGGGAGATTTTTTGATAACCTATTCAATCTCTTCACTGGTTATGGGTCTGTTCAAATTTTCTAATTCTTCCCATTTGAGTTTGGTACAGTGTGAATGCATAGGAACTTGTCCATTTCTCCCAGGCTGTCCAGTTTGTGGGCATGTAATTTTTCATAATGTTCTCTAATAACTGTTTGTATTTCTGTGGTGTGCGTTGTGATACCTTTAATTCATAATGCTATCTATTTTGGGTCCTCTTTTTTTTTGAGAAGTCTGTCTAGGGGGTTATCAATTTTTATTCTTTCAAAAAAACCAGCTGTTGATACATTGATCTTTTATACTGTTTTTTTTTTATTCTGTTTATTTCTGCTCTAATCTTTATTATTTCTCTTTTTCTAGTTGCTTTGGACTTTCTTTGATGCTCCCTTTCTAGGTCCTTCAGGTGTGAGGTTAGGTTCTGTATTTTGGACCTTTCTTGCTTCTTGAGATAGACCTGAATTGCAATGTATTTTCCTTCTAGGACTGCCTTTGCTGCATCTCAAAGGGCTTGGACTATCGTGTTTTCATTTCATTTGCTTCATCTATTTTTTTTTTAATTTCTTAATTTCAGGATTGACTCATTCATTCTTTAGTAGGATGTTCTTCAACCTCCAAGTATCTGGGGGCTTTCCAAATGTTTTCTTCTGGTTTATTTCAACTTTCATAGCATTGTGATCTGAAAATACGCATGGTATGATCTCAATCCTTTTGTTGAGAGTTTTTTTGTGACCCAGTATGTGATCTATTTTGGAGAATGTTCCATGTGCACTTGAGAACAATCTGTATTCTGCTTTTGGGTGAAAAGTTATGAATATATATGTTAAGTCCATCTGGTCCAATGTGTCATTCAGAGCCATTGTTTCCTTATTGACTTTTTGCCTAGATGGTCAGTCCATTGTTGTAAGTGGAGTATTAAAGTCCCCTACAATCACGGTATTATTATCTATACATTTATGTTTGTGATTAATTGATTTATATATTTGGTTACTTTCATGCTGGGGGCATAAACATTTACGATTGTTAGCTTTTCTTGATGGACAGACCCCTTAATTATGACATAATGCCCGTTGCATCTCTTGTTTACAGTGTTTGTTTTAAAATCTAGTTTGTCTGATGTAAGTATAGCTAGTCCAGCTTTCTTTTGACATCCAGTAGCATGACAGATCGTTCTCTACCCCCCATTTTTCCAATCTGCAGGTGTCCTCAGGTCTAAAATAAGTCTCTTGTAGGCAGCATATAGATGGATCTTGTTTTGTTTTTGTTTTTTTTTTTATCCATTCTGATACCCTATGTCTTTTGATGAGGGCATTTAGTCAATTTACTTTCACAGTGATTATTGAAAGATATGGATTTAGTGTCACTGTGTTATCTGTAGGTTTCATGCTTGTGGTGATGTCTCTGGTCCTTTGTAGTCTTTGCTGCATTCCACTTACAGAGTTCCCCCTGGGATCTCCTACAGGACTGGTTTAGTGGTCATGAACTCCTTTAGTTTTTGTTTATCTGGGGAAGGCTTTATCTCTCCTACTCTGAATGAAAGCCTTGCTGGATAAAGGATTCTTGGCTGCATATTTTTTCCTATTCAGCAATTTGAATATTTCCTGCCACTCCCTTCTGGCCTGCCAAGTTTCAGTGGACATATCTGCTACTTCCCTTATGTGTCTACCCTTGTAGGTTAAAGCCTGTATGTCCCTAGTTGCTTTCGGAATTCTCTCTTTAGCTTTGTATTTTGCCAGTTTCACTATGATAAGTTGTGCTGTTGACCTATTTTTGCTGATTGTGAAGGGAGTTCTCTGTGCCTCTTAGACTTGTATGCCTGTTTCTTTCCCCATATTAGTAAAGTTCTCAGCTATAATTTGT
This sequence comes from Lynx rufus, assembly GCF_022079265.1. Taxonomy (NCBI): domain Eukaryota; kingdom Metazoa; phylum Chordata; class Mammalia; order Carnivora; family Felidae; genus Lynx; species Lynx rufus. The sequence continues at coordinate 161,044,379 of NW_025814856.1, read as the reverse complement.
ACAAATAAACCTTCTGCCCCTTTCTCTCCTTCTTCTTCTTACGGAACTCCTATGATATGGGTATTATTTTGGTTCACTGAATCACTTAGGTCTCTAATTCTCCCTGAGTAGTCTAGTAACTTCCTTTCCCTCTTTGTTTCTGTTTTATTGTTGTCCATAATTTTATCTCCTATTTCACCTACTCTCTCCTCTGCTTCTTCCATCCTTGCTGTCACTTCGTCTAGTTTATTCTGCATCTCACAACATTTCTTAATTCACTGTGACTATTTCTTAGGTCTTTGATCTCTGCAGCACTAGATGCTCTGCTGTCTTCCATGCTTTTTTCAGGCCCGGCTATCAGTCTTGTGACTGTTATTCTAAATTCTTGTTCAGCTGTATTGTTTACATCCGTCGTGAGCAATTCTTTGGCTGTCATTTCTTCCTGGAGTTTCTTTTGGGGAGAATCTTCTGTTTCATCATTTTGACTAGGTTTCTGTATTTTATGTGTTGTAATTGCTTGCTTTGTGTCCTGTACCTGCAAAAACTACCGTATTAAAAAGGGGTCGTACACCGTCCAGGGCCTGGCACTGCAGTAAGTGTTTCTGAGTGTGTTGTGTGCACTCTGGCTCCTCTATCCCCCTGGTCAGTCAGCTCTTCCTTTCTCATAGTGCTGGACTGTTTAGACCTTCCACCAGGTGTGCTTTGATTTGTTCGTTGAAGTAACCCTGGAAAAAAGGAAAGAACAGGGGACCTGATCCCATACAAAGAAAAAAAAATGAAGGGTTGGGGGGAACCAGCAAGCAGAGAATCAAAGAAATTATAAGGCTTACTGTAGAGAGAGAGAAAGGAACATAAAGACGACAAAGATAGAGAAAAGGTATAAAAAGAATAGAGTAAAAATGCCTGATTAAACAAAGCAGAGAAAGAAAAAATATATATATATGGTAACATGTGACAAAAAATCAAATGAGAAACTATGAGCCTGATTCCAAAGGAAAAAAAAAAAACCAAAATCAAACAAAAAAAAAATAAACAACCAAAAAAACAAGAGGGTAGAAAGAACAAGAAAAGAGAGGAAAGAAAAAAGAAAAAGAAAGCCTAACATTCAAACCCGCAGGAGTTGTCTGTTGGTGCCTGGGACCCACGGCTGTGGTGGTCTGGAGGAGAGGCCATCTGGTTCAGTGTCAGTCCCACTCCCGTCGATAAGCAGGTAGGAGGCATAGACGGGTGGGGTTGGGTGTAAGCAGGTCCCACCTCCCCTGGGGGCCGCTGTCCTGTGTGCCCTGAAGCCCCATCGTGTCGGTGAATGCGAGGAAAATGGTGACACCCCCCCCCAATCTCTCCTCCCCAGACCGGGTGTCCCAAACCATGCCATTCAGGCAGCCCTCACAGAGCAGTGAGGACAGGCTGGTTTTTCCTGCTCCACAGTCTCCAGCGTCTCCTAGGCACTTAGCTGGGATTCAAAACTCCCTGTCTTCAAGAATCTTGCACCACAAGGACTCGGTTCTGGAATGACGCCACTCTGCCCTTTCACCAAAGGGGCTCTGGCTGGTGCATGCAGGGTCTTTTGTCTTTGGGAGGCAATAAATCCTCTTCCCACAGCACTCGGGAGAGGGGACTATTCTCTCCCAGTGCGCCCCTGAGATCATTATCATGCCCCAGCTCCCAGCCCTCCAGGTGCAGACCATAGCTTAGGTCCAGAGAAAAGTCAGGCACTTTTGGAAACTCTGACCTTCAGTTCCATAGTTCTCAGTCCCCAGTCTTTGGTCCGGAGAGGTTTTTCTCTTGTCCTAACACAATGCCACAATCCACAGCTTCTCTTCTCCCTTTTGTCTCTCCACAGAAGGGGATCCCTCCCCTCTGTGCCTACACTGCCCACTGTTTTCTCTCTCCCAATTCACACCTGCATCTCTGTCCCATCTAGCTCTCTCCCTCCATCTGTGGAGCTCCTTCTGTTACCCCGCAGATCAGCATGTGTACGTTTTTCAAACAGCTTACTTTTTATATGTATGACCACCAAGCTACCATCACCTCACAGAGTATCTACTGCATTAACAGTGTTAGTGGACAATTCCCATCCTCCTCATTTCCCTTAAATCTATTCTCCACACAGAAGCTAAGAGGATCTTTCTGAAATACACTTTTCGGCCAAAAAACTCTTCAGCATGGCCTGCAAGACTCTCCCTGATAGAGCCTCTCCCTTTTTCCATGGCTCACATTTTAATGCCATTTTTCTCTTTATGTGCTAGCTGTGGTACACCAGCTGGATCCCTCGCTCACCACCCAGTACATTCCCTCACACTGTGCTCCCTTCTTTCAACAAACATCTGTGTGTGTGTGTGTGTGTGTGTGTGTGTGTATGTGTATGTATATATATATATATACGTACATACACACATATATATACACACATATCTATGTATATATATCTATGTATATATGTGTGTGTGTGTGTGTGTGTATAAAGTTCAGGCATCCTCCGAGCTTCAGATAATCCTCACCTACTAGAAAAGCTTTCCTTGCATGAAATAGCCCTTGATGACTGTCCCATGGCACCCTTGAACACTTTTATCATATCACTTCTTATCTTAAGTTAAAATGATCTCTTGATGGGTCTGATATCCTCTGTGGATTCGAAGCTTTCCTAAGGTACAGATTTTGGATTCTTTCTCTTTGTATTTCCTGAAAAATAAATACTTCTTAAACTGATCTAAATGTAACTGGTGTTTGAGACAAGGCAAAAGGAGAACTCCACTGTTTTTATTTTCCTTCAAAACCATACCTGGTACAATGCAGTTTACTCTCTAAGAGTACAGACTTATGCATGATTTAGTGGCATGTATTCACATAAATTTATAACTGTGAGCTTCCGATGTGAAAAAGTAGTTTAAAACATGAAATGCTTTTATTATACTCACATGGAGTTTCTTTATAAGTTTGTTTCTTTATAAGTCAAAGACTAAAAGATATAGCTCCAGTATGAATTTAAACACAGTGTGTGTGTGTATACACATTTTTTCCTTTTAACTGAATAAGTTTTTTTATTTTTATTTTTTAATGTTTATTTTTGAGAAAGAGAGAGAGACAGACAGAACATGAGCTGGGGAAGGGGGAGAGATAGAAGGAGACACAGAATCTGAAACAGGCTCCAGTCTCTGACCTGTCAGCACAGAGCCCGACACGGGGCTCAAACTCACGAACCGTGAGATCATGACCCGAGCTGAAGTCGGATGCTTAACGGACTGAGCCACCCAGGATCCCCTTAACTGAGTAAGTTTAAAAGATACTTGCCTTTTAACAAATTTAACACTAACTTGGGATACACAACTTGCTCTCTATATTTTTTATTAATGGATTATTTCATGAGAAACTATAATGTGATAAATTATGATTTGCTAATCACATGGCTGGCCCACTTGAATAAGACACAGGGAAATATTAGTAATTTTTTGAAATTACAATATTCCACATCAAAAAGCCCCAAAAAACACACAAAAACCAAAAAGCCTAAGGTTCTCTTTGCTTCCCCCAAAACAGTGATTCTCAGTGACATCAGAAAATCAGACTGATATACTTCGGAGCAGAGTTATAGCTCTAATACATCTGATAATGCAGAGATAATAAGCAATTTCGGAAAATTAGCATAAAATCTATTTGTAGGAAATCCATGTGGAAGCTATTTTTATTTATTTTTGTAAATTGAAAAGTCAAACAAATTAGACTTGCCTTCTCTGTGATAATACTGCCGTTTACTCAAAATAGCTCCACAGTTTTTGACCATACACAATCTATTTTTCTGCTTAGGAGAAGACTATCTAGAATTATAAATCCTAAATAAGTATTCCACAGATGAAGAAAGGGACTAGACATCAATAAACCCCCCCAGAATGTATTTTGATAGAAATTATTCCTAACATTTATTTCAGACATTCTTTATCACTATTCAGTTAAACTGACTTCATTTCTGGTTCCATTTAAAACTGCGTTGTCAGCGTTGAGATCAAATTTCAACTGTACACAGGCTAAAGGATAGCAGTTGGAATTAGGGACCTGTTTTGAGGCACTGCTTTCATGGTAGTTTATAGAGTAATGAGAAGAAGACAAATCATATCCATGTAGTGAAGGGGGAATGGTGGACACAGAGCGGGGTGACGGGGCTCCACGACCCTGGTCATTTCCTACAGCTGCCCCGGCTTGCTTCCGCTCTCCCCTCTGTACTAACATTGTCTTTCATGTTCTGTATCCCCGCTTTCACATCTGGGGCTTCCCCCCGCCTCCCCAGGGTCAGCTAATTCCTGCACACGCACTCCCCAAATAAAAAACCAACCAATCGAGAGCATACAGCCCAGACCGGACATCTCCTCCGTCAGGCTCTCACACAGGGTCCGGGACCCATAATTAAGGTTCTTGCCTATTTTCTCTCTTCTCCCTCTGCCTGGCTGACCCAATGCTTCCTCTTGTGTTCCCCGCACCCCCTTCCTGTCCCTCATGGCATTCCTCTTGGGAACTGTAATAAAATCTCTTCCTAATGGCAGTTGTTCCTTGACCTGTTAGCCTGACTGTACTTTAAGTTTTAGACACATTGTATTTTAAAACATACCTATTGGCCTTACTGTCCTTCAGATACACTATATTCCAAAACACCCTCAGCAGAAAATTCCCTTACTGTATCACAGAAAAGAGAAGGAGAGAAAAATCAAAGTTTTGGCCAAGCAAGAAAAAGAAGAGTTCTTAGAAATGCGGGCTAGATATGCAAAAATCTCCTCTATGGTACATTTTAGAAACCATTATCAAACGTCTGAGTGAAAAGAACAGCTTTAAATCCAAATGACAGCCCTGCCTTAGTTTAAAGCTAAGTTCTCTCTTCTGCTTATTATGGATCTTTGATAAGAAATACAATTGCTGAGAAGTCTGTTTTGCTTGCTGTTTGCTACGAGCATTGTGAGGCCTTTCCTGAATGTAACCCGCTGTGTAGTAGAATGGGTTGTAAACCTTCCTAAATGTAGTCTGATATGTAATGGAATGAGTGATTGTACATAAACTAACCGGCATTTCTCGCTTCTGTAAACCTGCTTGCTTAGCACATTCCTCACCTACCCTACCCCCTTCCCCCTTCCCCCTTTTTTCCTCCCGCCACAAGTAAGGGACAAAGCCTTCCCGCCAAAGGACAGACAAAGGACGCCCAATCAGAGAACAACAAATGTCCTTACTTTAAAATCAACTAATCAGGCCCCTCATAATTTGAAACCTCCCCTGTGCTATTTGTCTCTGTCTATAAAAACGCTGTACCAACCCTGATCGCGGCCTCTTGCGTCACTGGCGACGAGTGCGCAGAGGACCAGGTTCGAACCTGCAATAAACGACCCTTGCCGCTTGGCTTTGACTTATGACTCTGGTGGACTTTCGTGGGAGGTTTCGGAACTTCGGGCATTACATGAGATCCACCACCGTCCTGTGAAATAACTTCTACACCCGTAGCACTGTGCCAAGAAGGTGGGGCCGCTGAGGTAAAGGGGTGAGTTTTAAGAAAGAACTACTAGACCAACTCTCCCGAGGTGAAAAAAGCAGTAAGGTGGAATAAGGAATCCAGACCGATGGGGAAACAGCATATTCGACTGACTGTTCAGACGAGCTCAGTAGTTCTGTGTGCCTTTAATATGTAAGGGTCCCATATTCGGGGCAGGGTTAGAACTGGTACATGAAGAACCTAATGCCCCACGTAGAAGACAGGAGTCTATGTGAGTAATGACGGCATCCTTAGGGGAAGGCGTGTGTTCAGATTCGCATCCTGGGAAAATATCTCCTGTGCTGATGTCAGAGAGCGGGAAGAATGGAAGACAGTGCAGAGAAAGAGACAGCAAAGACCTTGTCTCAAAGAAGCTGATGGTCTAATGGTGTCTACAAAGGTTATATCAAAGCCAGAATTCAGAAGGTAGCCATCATTAAAGAATGTCAAGCTTTTTGATGATGCATTGTTGCCACCCGGAGTCGTGAAATAGTTAAAGCTTCTATACTGATTGAAGATTTTCAGACAAATATTTACAGGCAGAATTTTCTCCAGTGGTATAACAAATCCAATACCACAAAAACAACAGGATTTTTAATAGAACTGAAACTAGTATAAAACAAAACCGTCTCAAAAATTCCTCTTTGAAATATATTTAAATTTAATCATTTGCACAACCCTCATGTTTAGAAAGAATCTCAGAGGTGTCTCAAACCTTTAGCTATCCTATATTAAATGCTCTATCTCATTCAAATCCATACCTTAAGAAAATATTATTTTCAAGTGTGAAATTAATATCTTTCCAAACAGTATACACTTCTACAGCTTTTACACGTTTTCCTGGACAACTAGATATATGCACTAAGTGACTAATAAAGATGGTCATTTTTATTTATTTACTTTCTATACTTTCCTGAAAGGCAAATGAGTACAAATGATCTGCACTCACTTGCAAGAGACAGAACATATGCTTAACACGTTTGGAGTTTATGCACAGGATGTAGTATATTGCAGCTCTGCTTTATTTTTGGCTCGATTTCACAGGCCTTTGGGTGAACCTTCTACCTCAACCATAAAATAGGATTAATAAAGCCCAGAATGTACACGTGTTGTGACACAATGCGCTCTCTCCTCTCCACTAGAGCAGTTGGGACCTGTCTGGTAAGACACTGAAAAGTGCTCCGTGGCCCGGTCGTCAGCACACCTCAGTGGCGGGGGCATTGGAGGGATTCTGATTCACTGTGGATCTGGGTGCCGTCCATTACTTCGTGACACCCACGCGCCCATGGAGGCCCTGCTGAGCACCGAATTAATTCATCTCCATAAATGAGCAACGCTCCTACCACTTGTGCAGAAAACCAGCCCTGACGGCGCGGAAATAATCGGCGACTTCTGAAATTAGAAGTCGTAAGTTCCGTGCTCAGAGGGGACACACAGTTCACACAAATCGGTGATTCTGGCTTGTTGTCAAAACCATTGATTGTTCACTTTTTCACTTCTGACACAAGTACACGCATGGGTAATAGAGACAAGATGCACCCTGATTAAAGAAACCAATAGGGGAAAGATGCTAACTTAATGGCTTAAAAATCTGGTCTTGCCAGTTGAGAAACAACAGGGAGAATCTGGGATGTCTCACTCGAGAGGCAGTCTCTATCCACCTGTAGCACACTATGCAGCAATTCTGCTTATTCAAACGTTCGGTATCCAAGAAAGTTCCGAAATCCAACACTGCAATGAAATCTCCCTATTTTTAAATGCTGAACAGCTGATTTGGGCTGCTAGCTAGCACCTCACAGATATTTTTTTATTTGGCCACACATCTCTTTAGATTTGAATACCGTCAAAATATAAGACTAAGTGAATCATAATAACCCTGAATTTAATTTTCCAGATATAATTTATCTGTGAATTACTTCAGTATATATAAACAAGGACTTTTATTGCTTAAAAGGCAAATTCTTTAGAAAATTGGTTGGTGCTACAAAGACAAAGAGTGGATGGTAAAAAAAAAACATATTTTAATGGCATCAAATGATACAAAATTCTATCCCTCTATACTACCGTAATAACACTAAACATAAAAAAGAAGGGAGGGAGAAAGGGAGAAAGAAGGGAGGGAAGGAGAAAAAAAAAACACCATAAACTGGAGCTTCATTCGTTGAGATTTTGGACAGAAAATCTCCTGTTTTTTAAAACTTTTTTTTAACGTTTGAGAGACAGAGTGTGAGTGGGGCAAGGGCAGAGACAGAGAGGGAGACGCAGAATCCGAAGCAGGTTCCGGACCAGAGCTGTCAGCACAGAGCCCGACTCAGGGCTCGAACTCACGAACCGCGAGATCATGACCTGAGCCGAAGTCAGACGCTTAACCGACTGAGCCACCCAGGCGCCCCAGAAAACTTCATATATTTTAAAGCATCACCAATTAACAGGTACAGCTGACCCTTCATTACTGGAAGGTTCTGTATGTGCAAATTTAAATTTGCGTACTCACTAAAATTTAGTTGCATCCCCAACTCATGGACATGTGAAGAGGCACCAAAATTTTGAGTCACATGATACTTACATTACCAGCTAAGGTCAAATAAGGCAATGCTCTACCTTCTTGTTTCAGCTTTTGTACTATAAAAAAAGGTGTTCCTTTCACGATTTAGTACCATACATATATATATATATATATATATATATATATATAGTACTTATATATGGTATTTATATATATAAAAAACAAAATGCAAAACAAACAAACAAACAAAAATATATATATATACATATTTTTTTGCATTTTGTTTTTTGGGGGATGATTCTGTTTTTTAAACTGTGTCTCTCCCCAGAGTAGTGCTGAAGGGCCATGGAATGCTCCCAAGTTGCAAGAAAACCGTGAGGTTCCTTACGGAGAAAATCCATGTGTTTGATAAACCTGATTCAGGCAAGACGTAGAGTGCTGCTGTGAGTTCAATGTTAATGAACCCACAAGACATACCAAATAGATAAGATGGCCTTAAGTAAAAATACAAAGAAAGCAAAGTTACGTATTGATTGGCTGACAAAAATGTAGTGACCAGAGGCTCATAAGAACCGAACCCTGCCTTTCTCCTGGGAGCGGTGTTTCTGTATCTGCCAATTCAGTCTTCATGGCAACTATATTTCTAGGACGTAACTACTGTGAATAATTAGAACTGACTGTATTTACACTGCATTCATTCCTTTAATAGAAGAAGGAAGAGCCATGTTAAAATACCACATATATGAAAGTAAAAATACAATAAAGAAATATTTAAATTGTCCTTGAGAAAAATGATCGGCAGACTGCAAATCTCTTCACAGATGAGCACAACGCTGAATGTTACGATTTGACAGATGCGCTCCTTTTCCCCCGCTGCGTGGACATGTATTTGGTGCATGTGACTTAACAAAAGAACGGACAAACGTCAATCGTTCATTTTTCACATGCTTGCTGCACCTAAGCCCTGTGGTTTATACACCTAATTATGACAATTCACGATGCACTTTATCAATGAGCTAATTCCGTGTTAGTACTACACTGATGTTGTAGGGGTTCGATACATGCCACCCCAAAATATGCCACTTTGTCATATTGATTCCTTGGAGCTGAAGGCCCTTGCGAAACAGGAAGATGCAGGAAGGGTTCTGTGCCCCTCTGACCTTTCATCTTTAAAACAGGTCGTGTAATTTCCCATGAAAAAGTTGCCTTCCCTGTATGGAAAAGAGAAAAACAACATTCTTACTACCAGAGACGGGTAGCTGGCACCTAACTAGGAGTTAGGTCTGAGGCAAACAAACCTACGAAAATAGCCTGTATTTTCCATGAGTTTCCCCCGAATACTCCCTAATTACTGCCCGCACCATTTTCTGCGGCTAGCCCAAGCTCCTTTGTCCTGTCACATCCCTGCAACTTGTCATTCTTTGCTTAAAAAGATACGTATATACACACATACTTTGCACCTAATGGCCTCTTTGGGTCTTTGTTTTTCTTCTGAAGGCTCCTATGTACACATAAAAATATTAAGTACAAGTTGTATGTTTTTCTCCTGTTAATCTGCCTTATGCCAGTTTAATTCTTAGGCCAACCACAGGCCACCCCTACACTGTGAAGAATCTGTTTTCTGGGGAATCACAGAACCCAAACCACACTCCCATTTACGTTTCCTATGAGACAGGCCCAGGATTTTCTTTTTCTTTATCCATTTGAATACTTCCTGCTTTTTTCCTGACCCGATAGGAAATAATCTTCTTGACATTTACAGGCTAAAAATACAAATTTTACTGAGTCTATTAGAATGGGACTATTATTAGTCTGTCTACCCTGTAACCCTAAATTACTTTAAGGCTATACATAAACTTGAAGTTGACTTCTTATATTTTAAGAATTTTGGATATTCTTTTGTATAATTTATACTTTGAATGTCTCTTCCTAACATATCTCAAGGGTTCTTCTTCAAGAGATCTGGCATTTTCTTTTGAACAGAAGCGCAAACTACTGAAAATGTTAGAAACCTATTGATGAAATTGCAGAATTTTGTAGCTGTAAGAAAGGGATCATTTTGAATTCAGAAAATGTAAGAGCACACAAATGTCACCCATTCACATTAATTTTAGAAAAGTTTTTTTGGGGGAAGGGTACTATTAAGAAAAGGACTGATGGGGCGCCTGGGTGGCGCAGTCGGTTAAGCGTCCGACTTCAGCCAGGTCATGATCTCACGGTCCGGGAGTTCGAGCCCCGCGTCGGGCTCTGGGCTGATGGCTCAGAGCCTGGAGCCTGTTTCCGATTCTGTGTCTCCCTCTCTCTCTGCCCCTCCCCCGTTCATGCTCTGTCTCTCTCTGTCCCAGAAATAAATAAACGTTGAAAAAAAAAATTTAAAAAAAAAAAAAAAGAAAAGGACTGAATTTGGAAATAGGATACATTTTGATTCAGGGCCTACACATCCTATTTTCAACTTTCTGCATTTGACATTTTTTTACAGTTTAGGTCAATCCTAACGCTTTATGAACTTCCCAAGGCATGACGGACATAACAATGTTACAAGGGCTACTTATAGCAGGGCAGTTAAGTCCTTAAAATGTCAATGGTGGTGTTTCTCTTAATGTTGACCTAGAAGCAAAGCATATATCTTCATTCTAGGGGGATACATGGCATGCTGAGGCAGGAAGTTTATTAGATAATTCAGGTGATAGCAGTTTTCTCATGACCTAAGAAGCATGTAGTTGAATGAACAACATTATGACTAACCCATCAGGCTTCATGAAAGCACTAGACCTGACCCCAGAGACCTCAGATCTAACACGAAGGGAAGTCAACTCAATCTCCGGGCCTGTACAGTGAAGAGGGGGAATCGCTCAGAGTCCCTTCAGCTCCAACACTGAGCATCTCTTATTCTGGGCAACAAGCTTACAAAGAACTATTCATGTATTTTTAATTTTGATTTTAAATAAGATTCTAGAATGGCAGAATTCTGAATTTTAGAGCATATTCACATTTCCTAATTATTTCAGCACTTTAACAACTGGACATTCCCAAAGGCAATTTAAAAACATAAAATCCACAGACACTGAAACAGTTTCATGGGTGACTACTTTGGACAATCAGTCAAAAAATTTTTACATACTGCCAAAATTTACAGATTGCAGTAAAACTATTATTATAAATACCACATATAATTGTCCATATTGTCTATTTTTAAAAAGAAAACAATGTTAATCATTTATTATACGGATGCTTCCAGAAGTAGAATCTAAAAAAATAATAATAATTTGTAATGATAGATGAATGGTTAACTTATATTCTTAGTGCCTTGATAATGTTTAAAGAGACACATAATTCGAAAATTGAGTTATTGTAATTCTACAACGTGGGAACAAAAGTACTTATCTGAATAAATTTAGGAAAACATTCATGGCTACAAATAATTGGTGCCAGTGAGAATGAATGGGTGGCCTTGAGCAGGTATGAAATAAAAGATTTAGTCATATTCAGCTATAACATGCCATGTGTCCTCTCTTTCTGCTAGTAGTTAGCTTTAACACAACTTCACAGCTGCTGCAAATATCAAAGATTTGTAACGTATACATTTTTCCCATATATATATATATATATATATATATACATATATATATATATATATTTTTTTTTTTTTTTTACTGAATCAAGGTACAGTCTTTGTATCTTTAGTGTCATTAACCCTGGTTCACAAGCCACAGACAGATTTAGTAACGACTGGCGGGGATAATTCCTGCTTTACGGCCTGATAGCGATGGGACCTTCCAGTAAGTTACAAAACTTCCCTAAGCCTCAGTTTCTTTCATTGTCAAAAGTGTGCTTTATAAAATTGTGAGACTAGATGAGTTAATACATGTAAAGCACTTAAGACACCATCTGATACACTGTAAGCTGCTAACAAACATTAGCTTTCATTACTGTCACATACTGGGTTGACGTTTAATTGGTTGCAATAATGAATATTCTAATCCATTCACTTGGCACCACTGATTGAGGCCTGGAAGAATAGGCTTATGTTATTACAACAGCATTAATGATTTAGGACAAATTGGGAAGCCCTCCCTACTTACCGTTCTGTTTTTTGCTGCTTTCACTAATGTAGTTTATTTTGTTCCCCAGTGAGGAAGGCAGGAAAATACAGAGAAGTCAAGTGAAAGGGAAACACTAAGTGATTGGGCCTACTTTGTTTCTTCTCTTAGACGTACATTTCAGGGCAAACAACAGTTGTGGAGATCCGGCACAACCCTCTCACTATGATGTACAGCGTGAGGACAGGTGTCCTACCAAAACATCAGATAAAAATTTTCAAACTGACACTTGAACTCAAGGCCCTCATCCATGATTATCTCCACAGCAGCATAATATACGACATTATTTCTATATAGCTCATGGATTTGCTATCCAGAAAGCAACTAATATTTATTGAAAAAAGGAATTCACTATCACAACATCTGCTTGAGTGTATGCATTAAGTGTAACCTATTTTTTATATATCTAAATTTTCCGAATTTAGTCTAGGTTTGTAACAAAAGAGACTTTCTTCCATGTTTTTGTATTTTATGACTAAATTTGATGAGATTCTGAAGAGGTCAAGATGAAGAAAACGTCATACTTGCTAAATTACAATTAGCTAAATCAAGTGAAAATAAAACAAAAAGTGCAAAGTTTCAGACATTTGTGGGAACAGCCAGACAAAAATGTTCTTCCCAGTGGCTCTATGGTAAGCGGTGGTCGGTGCTATTTACAAAGGTTTTAGGGGCGGCTGGGTGGTTCCGTCAGTTAAGCGTCGGACTCTTGGTTTCTGCTCAGGTCATGATCTCGTGGTTTTGTGAATTCGAGCCCCACATCTGGCTCTGCGCTGAGAGCCTGAAGTCTGCTTGGGATTCTCTCTCCCCCTCTCTCTCGGCCCCTCCCCCACGCATGCTGTCTCTGTCTCGGAATCAAAACTTTAAAAATACATAGCAGGCGGAGACTTGTAAGGAGAGCATTTGCCGACATCAACAGGCAGAGGGCGCAAAGCGTAAAGGCTGGTACGGGCGAAGGCAATAATGTATATACAGAAATCGTTCTTACACTGCTTATGCACACCTGTGCTAGGGCTGCCCATTGATTTAATAAACCCAAAACAGTGAAAGTGGACGTTTATCTTGGGCGTCCTTCCGTGTAGGCGACCGTCCACTTCCCCTTCACCCATTCTGCACACTATCAGACACACTACAAATTATCTGATAAAAGAATTCAGAGTAAGACACCAGGATCTGATGGTGCTTAAAGTTTAAAGGCCTTTAATGAAAACAGCACTTAACTCCCAGTAAAGAAACACCACAGAGGGAACCTGATGCCCAGAGCACAGGGAAGAAAACGGTAACTTGACTGGAAGAGAAGCTCCTTGAATCTTAGAAGTTCCGCCCGCTGGGAACCACCACCAACACTGGCAACGGAGAGAACTACAGACAGTCACACATACTGGTGTCTCCTTCCTGTCAGTGACAGCATCCTCCGAATTGTGACAGAGGCCAGAACAAACGATTAACCCTATCCGTACTTGTTAAAATTTCCGTGGTACACGTTGCACAGATTTTGCCTTTACTTTTGTTTTGACTATTTTTTACCCTGTTGAGGAAGAAATATGTTCTTTCCCAGACGAAATTTATTTGATAGTTACAGGAAGGAAGAAGTAGAGATTAAATATTTTCTGAGGGTATGTCAGAAAAAGCACAGTCAAAAGATGTAATTCTGTTAGGGCAAAAATCCTAAATTGCTTTGTTATTTTCTCTTCTCAGTGTCACTCTCTTGCTTCTTTATATCTATTTTTTTCTTGATTTCTTACTCTTGTTCCTTTTCTTTAAACACATTCTCCAAACCTCTCCTCTTTCAAAACTCATTAAGCCAAGAAAGAGCTTTTGTTTTGCTACTTAAACAATGGCATTCAGTATTTTCATTATATTCCCATTAAAATGTCCCTTTAATAATATCCCCATTAAATGTTTCTTAGAGTTTATGCCATTGATTAGTATTAAAGCTGAAAACATTATAATGAATTTTCTTATAACTTCCTGTAGGAAACTGCTTTTGGCGACATGCCTCATTGGATTTCCTATCATTTCAAGTTGTGTTACAATGATGCTCCGGGGTTTAAAGGCAAATTTATTTGGAAAACATGACCACTGCTTGACTTACAGAACTTGCGTGTGTGTGTAACAGCTATATAATTTCAATGGAAACACACAGGGCACTTGGATTGCAGATGCAAATGATGTGCTCACTGCTACTGATCATCTAGGTCTCCAGATGTCTGATCCACTGGGTCAGAGGATGATATGCAAGTTTCTGAAGGACATACAGGGAAGCAACACACCTAGGAAATTATTAGGCATAAAACGAAATTTTAAAAATACAGCCAGCTCTAAAGGACTGGCCCGATGACACAGAGTAAAATTTTTACATTTATAGAAGGAGTCTATGTATTTCTAGCTCTTACCAACTGTAAGTGTATGCTTTTAGGAGAAGGATCACCGATAGCACTGTTTTCCAGCCCAGACAGATGGCATACAGACAAAGATAATAGTAGGTGAAAACATCAAAGTCGACAAAGATGCTATTATTTCAATGCACTTTTCTTAAGCAAATTATTTTTCTTAAATCAAAAGACACCTACTTGAAATTATGTAACTCATTTATTGAAAACAAAAATCTATGCTTCCTGAACTCTGAGAAAAAAAAATAAGCTTGATTTTATAAGATTGTATGCTTATAAATACTTAAACTGTTGAGTTAATGGGCATCAAACAATTAAACTGTCAATAATTCATCAATATAAACTTGACTTGAAGTATTAAATGGTAAGGCTACAATTTGGCTAGCCCACAACTCATACTCACAAAAAACTGTACAATAATCTTTACTTTTAATCCTAAAATGAGGTAGCCTGCTCTCTATTGCTCTAAGTTCAGCCAGTGGTTGACTTCAACACCCTAAATACATATACACATACTTATACACATACATATGCACATATTTATACATATAGACATATTTATACATATAGACATATACATACATGTACTTACACATACATATATATGCATATATGTCAATGAAATGATTGTCTTTACTGCCTGAACAGACCCGTGAATAATGCCCAAGTGTCATTTTGAATTGCAGCCTGCTATAAACATTATAATTCTGAACCTACGAACTAGAGGCTGCTGATCTCCTAGTTGCCTTCCTCTCAGAGCACGAGCATACGAATCCTCTGAGTTGCTTTCCTTCCAGCAGCACAAGTTGAGCACAGAGGACTGCAGCTGTGGCAAAGTAGCATCAGGAGACGACAGCACGAGGTGGGGCTCATCTAAACAGGAGCTTATAATATTCCTATTGTAACAGTTCCTTTGGTAAATGAGGATTAGGTATTATCCTGTTTTTTGAGTGATAAGTGGTTAAGATTGCTAATTTTGGTTAGCATAACCATTTATCCAGCACGGCTTAAATATCACCTGACTACAGAGCACTACCTGAAACCAGGAAGCCTGTTTCTTTGTGAAAATCACACTTTATGGTTCTTGAATCTTAGTGTTACGGCATGTTCAATATTCTGTCTCCTCCACCAGATCACACATTCTTTGAGGACAGAAATTCAGAAATTTCACTTTGTTGAGTATACACTCTACTGATTTCATATGAAACAAAATTTGAGTGTTTGTTTAACATGTGAGGGGAAGTTAAAAATGCTGTGGGTGATCTTTCAAGTTATTTTAATTTTCATCTGTCTAATTTCAATCTTTCTCACCTTTTGGCATACTTAGCAAAAGTCAACACTTGCCTGTGGAGGCGGGAAAAGTCTGGGGGAAGCTAGGGAAAAGCAAGGTGCTCGAATGGACGGAAATCATATAGCAAGACTGTGATCACTAACTGACATGAGGCAGAAAGAAAGAAATGATTCAGAATTGAGTGATACAAAACTATAATACTCCATGCCATCATAAAACTACACAAACTTAGGTATCAGTTGAAAAATAAATGCTTTTAGAGATACTACTGGCCTTTTTTTTAAATAATTTATTGTCACATTAGCTAACATACAGTGTATAGAGTGTAGTCTTGGCTGTGGGAGTAGATTCCATGATTCATAACTTATATACGACACCCAGAGCTCATCCCAACAGATGCCCTCCTCAGTGCCCATCTCCCATTTTCCCCACCCACCCCAAAAACCCCGCCCCCATCAACCCTCAGTTTGTTCTCTGTATTTAAGAGTCTCTTATAGTTTGCCTTCCTCTCTGTTTGAAACTTATTTTTCCTTCCCTTCCCCTATGGTCTTCTGTTAAGTTTATCAAATTCCACATATGAGTGAAAAGACCTATGATATCTGTCTTTTTCTTACTGGCTTATTTCACTTAGCATAGTACCCTCCAGTTCCATCCATATTGTTGCAAATGGCAAGATTTCATTCTTTCTCATAGACATGTAGATTACTGGCCTTCTAATTACACTTGCTGCCTATTTGGAAACCCAATGTAGACACAAAGGTGATTTTTTTTCCCCTAGACTTTCACATGAGCATTAATTTATTGATGATTTAATTTAATTACTTAATCAATATTTACTAAGTTCCTCCTTTACACTGGCAAAATACTGGGGGCACAAAGATTAATATGATGTATAACCCAGATCTAAGGTGCAAAAAATAGGGGCGCCTAAGTGACTCGGTCGTTTAAGCTTACGACTCTTGATTTTGGCTCAGGTCATGATCCCAGGGTCATAGGATCAAGCCCCACATCAGGTTCCACACTGAGCACAGAGACAGCTGAAGGTTCTCTCTCTCTCTCCCTCTGTCCTTCTCCCCTACTCATGCTGTGTCTAAATAAAAATAAGTAAATAAAGTGCAAAAAATAAATCTATCTACATTTGGAAAAATTAATAAGTTTTTACCTTAAATAATCATTCCAATGTTTCCATAGTGGGAGATGACCTTGAAACACTCATTCCCTTACACCTAATGCCTCCAAGCACAGTGACAGGATGATTTGAAGAATATGCACAAATCCAAAGGATCGTGTTCATAACATACAAGAAGAAGCTAGGGAGAGACGTGGTTACGATATCAGTTACCTTCTGTCGGGGGATATGTGTCCTAGCCAGGTGCATCTCATGTTTATCAGACCTTTGTAGACTAAATACCCAATTAACAGAAAAAAAAACAAGCATATAGCTCTAGGGAAAAAAAAAAAAAAACTCTAATTTGATTTCTGACTCTACTACTCACTAACACTGTGGTTTACCAGAAATAGCACTTTTCTGAGCCCCAGTTTAAAAAATGTGTAAAAATACATATGTTATTGATGGCACATAAGAATAATCACCAGGGGTTACAAACACTGCATGTGAAAAGATAAACAGATGGTGATTCTCAAAAAAAGAAAAAAAGCTACACAGTCATTGTTGTGCTTGTTGTTACCATTTTTATTAACGCCACAAAGATTATACTCCACTTTGTGTCCACTATATGACTCCTATCACATAACCCAAAAAGTCAGGATGTACATTATGTAGAAAAATGGAGGATATAGCTCTTTTCAATGTTTTCTGAATGTTTTTCACTGGAGCTACATCTCAAAGTGCATGTCCTACTATGTGAGGGATGAAGAGTCAGCTCTTTAAAGGCCATGGTGTGGCGGCTGGATGCATGGACCCTAGGATTCTTGTGTTTGGGTTTATGCTGAACTCTACGACCTTACAGCTCTTTAATCTTGAGGATGTAACTCAACCTTCCTGTGGTTTCAGTATCCTCATCTATTACTTGGGGATAATAACACCTACCTCCTAACACAGTGAGGGTTAAAGGAATCAAAACATGTGAAGTCTTTATAATAATACTTAGAAAATACAATGCATCAAAATATGCCAGTTATGTTTTACAGAGGACAGCACAGGGTAAATTAAGGTTTAGGATCAAACCAAAAGAAGAAAGAAGATATAAATTAGACTAGATAGTGAAACATTTTTTTTTAATGAAAGAAAAATGAGGGAGACACAGATTAAGGTTGTCTGTATTAAGCCACTGTGGCCAGGGACCTCTAGCTTCTATCTGGACTACAGCCAAGAAGAACCTGCAAATAGCACACAAGATCCGTTAAGAAGTAAAGAACACCAAGGTGATAGAGCTTTAAAAAATCTGTGCTTTCAACAGCTTCAGAATTCCCTGTCTAATCAGTAACAGCTTATCAAGCATGAGATGGGAGAAAAACAATCATCGGGACTCCAGATGGAAATGTATAATGCATATGC
The DNA here is from genome assembly GCF_022079265.1 of Lynx rufus. NCBI lineage: Eukaryota > Metazoa > Chordata > Mammalia > Carnivora > Felidae > Lynx > Lynx rufus. The sequence continues at coordinate 161,026,089 of NW_025814856.1, read as the reverse complement.
AGTTTACAGGATGAATATAAATTACAAACATGGTGGGTTTTAGTTAATCTGCTGAATAAAAAAAATATTGAATTTGCTCTACTTTAATTAATGAGTAACTGAATATTTGATACGGCAACATGCTTAACTCTTTCGCAGAAAGTCAAATACCGATGATTTGGCAGATAAAGTTGGCAATGGCAGTGTTATTTTCCTTACCAATGTAATTCTTTTAGGCTACATCCTGTAGCAGAGGTGAAATCTTAGATGCATTGTAATCTATGCTCTCTGCAATGTTGATAAAATATATGTTAAATGAAAGAAGAATCTAAGTATCATTTAAAATGTTTAGCATACTTTGATCAAAAGAAGGACGGTAAACCAGATGTCTTGAGCAGGAGGATTAGGTACTTTATATCCTGTTACTGGGTAACAAAAAGCCTGAGGAAATAGAGGATAGTAATAATAACAGGGAGTGAATAAAGGGATAGGTTTCAGTCTGTACCTACCTCTCTATCTGTAGCCTGCTTATATTATAGCCATTATTTTAATTGTATATATTTTACATTTATTTAGGGCTTGTTTTATGTTCCAAGACTTTTATAGATATTGATTTATCTAATCCTTGTAACAGCCCTGTAATATGGGCACTATTATTATTCACATTTTACAGGTGAAAGAACTGAGGCACAGAGAGGTTAACTAACTTGCCCTCAGCAGCTACAAAATGGCAGGGCTGGGATTTGAAACTAGCATGTTCCAGAGTACTTTTGCAGTCACCCACTACACTGAGCCTATCCAGATAATAGCCAAAGTGGAAACTGCAGACAGGGATGCATTTGATATATACCCATTGACAATAATTGCAAAAGATCAGAAAGAGTCAGAGAATGTTTTACCACTAGATAAGTTTCAGGGAATATGAGGATTTGACTTCAACCTAAGAGTATGAAATAACCCATCACCACTGTTGCTTTTAGTCTTTTCCTTTTGTGATATTAGGAGAAAATAATCTTAAGCCCATCTTTTGTTTACACTGAATAAAATGTGCAAATGAAAAAAAAAAAAGCATGTGAGTTAATCACAAGTGCATTCGCTTTCTTCACCAAAGGAAAAGGAATTACAACTACCTGTCATACAACCAAAGATGCAAATACAGGTTACCTTTATAAGGAAACAAAGGAGAAAACTTAATCTTTTACAACAATCAGTTTGTTTTATTTAAAAAAAGGAGAGAGATTAAAATCTGAGCTATGGAAACAATAGGGCTAAACTGAAACACAATGAAAAAAAATTAAGTAAATACTCTATTTCCTCAAATTGAAAGTAGTTATTTTAAGAAGCTGAATAAAATATTTTCTAAGTAATTCAATTAAAACATCTAATGCCAGAAGTATCACTGGAAGTAAAAGAAGCAATTGTGTTTTAAAGAAACTCAGGAGACTAATACCATATTGCTTATTTGCCAGCTGACGGGTTACTGCTATACATTTGTAGTATCTGCCTTTAGAAGAGGAACTAGCTATTTTAAAATGCAAATAGTTAATCTGACCTTGACAGTACTGTTTTTCTTTTTTTGTTTATAAATCCTGCATTCCTCTCTGTAGTGAAGTTAGAACTTCTATGAAAGTGGAAAATATAAACAGCCTAAATACTGTGTATAATTCATGGGCCTCCCTCCTATTATTAATGAAATTTAACCTGACAAGAGAGCAGTAACAAAGAACAACACTCAAAAGTTTCGGACGAGTTTTAATTTTTTTTCATTATTAAAAATCACATTTTTCCACCATGAAAAGTGAAGCAGATTCGAAAAACTTGGATTTCACTTAGAAATGTATTCACTTAACATGATCATGTTAAAAACTTTACACTATTTCATACATTCATTTACTGCTAGTATTGTCAGTGTGGATGCTTTAAAGCCATGGTCTCACTAATTCTCACAATATTACCCAAAAAGGCAAGAAGTACCAGAAGTCGTAGTGATAAAGCTTCTGTACTGGGTAGAGCTGGAAGGCAAAAAGACTTTTAACTTAGCCTGCACTTCATGCTATACCATTTGTTCTGGGAATTTTTTAAAGTTTTAGATAAATGGGTACAGAACAGCAAGGGGAGTCCAGAAATGTGACAGTCAAGAGAACCCAGGATAATGATACCTCTCAGCCAGTAATTTTAGCCAAGTGTGCAAATATTGTTTACCCATACAAAATATATATCCATTTACCTAAGTGGAACATTTACATTTAAAGTAAGGTTTAGGAGATTTTTATTCCCACAAACTACTATTTCCTCTATAGGCAACTCTGAAGTTTCATAAAGGTGAAGAATCATTTTAAAACTTGCCTATATTCAACATCACAGAATACAAAACTTTGGGCATTTGACAACTTCCTAAGACAGACCTGGAATGTGTATCTCAATTTCAAGTTAATGCCCAACAATATGTGTCCCCAAGCAGGTTGGTTATAAATGTAGAGGCTTCAGATACAAGAGGACAAAAATGCTTCTGGGATGCCTGGGTGGCTCAGTCGGTTAAGCATCCAAGTTTGGCTTAGATTATGGTCTCAAGGTTCATGAGTTCAAGCCCCACATCGATCGGGCTCTCTGTTGTCAACACAGAACCTGCTTCGGATCCTCTGTCTCCCTCGCTCTCTGCCCCTTCCCCCCTTAAAAATAAATCAGCATTCTTCAAAATATGCTTCAGAAGGTGCAAAACATCTTTAGATGTGCCAAGCACAGCTATGAGAATAGTTCAAGCTTGTAAATCTCACACCTACAGGTTTGAGAATTCTTGACTGTAATCTCAATTTCAATAGAAATCTATTCACAAAAAAATAAGCCAAAACATAAACCTCCTGATCTGTGATGCAATTTTATTTCAAGAAACCATAATAATATCATTATAAAGAATAATTTTGATTTGCGATTTGTATTTTCAGCTGTCCAGTTTCACTGGCACATCTCTATTTATACCATTCTACTTTACTATGCAAAGTATTTGGGGAAAAAGGATAAAAAAGCATATTTCCTACATCTAAAGGGGCTCTTAAATGATGAAAATGAAGAAATTCTAATCAATGGATGAAACTCTTATTGAGACTTTTTAAAAAAAAATTTTTAATAATTTTTTTAATGTTTACTTATATTTGAGAGAGACAGAGACAGAATGCGAGTGGGTTGGGGCAGAGAGAGAGGGAGACACAGAATCCGAAGCAGGTTCCAGACTCAGAGCTGTCAGCACAGAGCCCGACGTGGGGCTGGAACTCACGAACCGTGAGATCATGACCTGAGCCGAAGTCGGACACTCAACCGACTGAGCCACCCAGGCACCCCACTGATACTTTTTTCAAATGTCAATTGGCCAATCATATAAACAGAAAAGGCAGGGAAAGCATTTATTGGGGATAAGGACAGAGAGTAAGGATGGCTCGTAGCACTGCCGTACACGGACTAGAGGAAATGAGCAAAAAGTTCTGGTAGCCAAATGATACATATCATCTGTCAATGGGAAAGGGGTTTGTTATTACTTGTCTACCTAAACCCACAGTTTAGCCTAACCAAGCACGCCATCCACGAGTATCAGGCAGATCATAAATAAAGGAATAGATGGAGATCTCCAGAAACAACAAAAGAATGGAAGAGAATGATTTTCAGGGAAACACACTGGTTTGAAGGGAGGGGGTGCCACTGAAAGTTTTGGGTTCTATCTCCGGTTTTCCACCCACAGTGAATATAATGAAGTAAATTCTATAGGACGGAAGAGCTACTAAATTGTTATACACTAACACATAACAAAAGGTTAACTTAATTAACCACCTTGAGTCCAAAAGCAAACTTGTCTAAGGGAACAAATTAGCTGCCTGGTGTTCATTCTACTACATGATGCTAAATTTAATCTGGAAATGTCACTCCAGGCTTTCCGACTCGATCTCGAGCTCCAGAACTCTCACGCACTCCTTAATTCATGACATTCTAGTTTCAATTCCCGTCACGTCAATAACCACCAGGCAGAGGTCACCACCAACTTCAACTTTACTGATGTGATGTACAATTTTGGAGTCCTCCTCTTCCATGATCCCTTGGCAGCAGGCATCACTGGTGCACATTGCCATTTTCCCGGCATGCTCCCTTGTCACACCCCTCTCCTGGATCTCCCCTGACTTACCTGCCACTCATTCTCTGCCTCCTTTGGAGCTTATGCTCCTTTACTCAGCCATCAGGTTTTGGACTTTGAGAACAATCCTGACTGGTCTGCACGTCCCACACTATAGCCACACGCAAGGTAGTATCATCCAAATATGGCTTCCATTACCTTCTCTATGCCTAGCTAAACCACACATCTGTCTGGTTGTACAGACACTGAGTTCTTGAGTCTTTTATTATTCAGGTGTCCACTAGATGCTTTGTAGATATTATAAATGTATTCCAAATTCAGCATTCTAAAGCGCAAACTCATGATACTTCTTACAAACTGCATCATCTAGATCGGTTCCTATCGCTGTGCCCAGGGCTGCCTGAAAGCTGGTAAGGCCATCAGACATGTATGGGGGGGGGGGGGTCATTCTCAACATTTCTTTCCACCACAGCCCATATTCAATCCATCCCCAAGTTCTACAGATTTTACCTCCAGATTTTAAGCCCTTCACACATTTCCACCCTGCTTCTCTTGCTGCTCTCAGACTTGTCTTCGACACTACAGCCAAAGCGAGGCTTACGCAAAACAGCCATGACGATGTTCTCCCATCTCATCGCTCCTAGTACACACAAACTTTTGGCTTAAGATACTTCAGTGGAATCCCTTTGAGATACAAATAGAAAAACAAACAAAACAAAACAAAAACTAGAAATATGGCCCATAAAGTCATGTGTCAGGATCCCCTCTTCAGCATCATTTCAAATCAAACCACCTTTCACTTTCTGCGTTGCAGCCACACTGGCCTTCCTTTCCTGTACACAAATATGGTATATGTTATTTTATCTACCTGGAACATCACCCTTGCCCCCAGAGCTCAACCCAACCACCATTTGTCAAGGGAACCCCCCCCCTTAGCTTCCTAATGAAGTTGTATCTCCATTGGCATCTACGAGCCTCAGAGCACCGCTATTTCCCATGATGTGCAGCTGTTGTCATTGTGCTCCGTTGTGTAGCTCTTCAATGCCAGTCTCCTCCATAAAGACAGGGACTAGCTTTCCTCCTACCATGGGCATGTCCTCAGCCGCTACCACATGGTTGGTTCCAGTAATTTTTATTGAATAAATATTATTATGACCAAACACAAGCTATAGATACAAATGGCTAGAACTCTAAGAAAGGCCTGAAACAAAATATTTTCAGTGCTCTGCCTAGCACAAACACCCTCATTAACTTACTAGTTCATTCCTTCCATATCTCTTCTCTTACCCCTAACCACCCATACCCTCTTTTTCCCATGTCCCATTCTTAGTCATTTTTCAGATGTCAGCTTAAGTGTTACTTTCTCATATATGGCCAGCAAATATTTGTTAAATGAATGATGACCCTATTAAGTATTTATTGATTGCTGTAATTAGGTGCCAGGCAGCATACTAGGGCCTGGGGTTACAAAAATTGATATGGAGTGTTTTCAGCCATCAGGAACTCATTACATTTTTGGGGATTGCAATCATGTAGAGAGATAATTAAAGCATAATATAAATGGTACAATCGAGGGAAGCACCTCCCGCTTGTTCAACGATGCACAGGGGTACCCTGCTGTTGTGCCCACAAAACATGGTTGCAGGGATGTATGCATCCTTTATTCAGGTACTCTGCTTCCTATATAGCAGCTGCATAATTCTACCCATATCACCTCATTACTTGTTAGAAGAAAAATCCACTATTTTAAAACATTGCTGATATATGTCTCCTATGGAAAAACGTTTACCTAAACACTTGGAGGGGCCATTTGCAGGTGAGATGCTAGGTCCCAGAGCATATGTAAGAAGCCTGGGTTGAACTGCTTTACACAGAAAAATGAATGGAATGTGGCTCAGATGGAACAGCTGGAGGAGGCAGAACAAGAGTCCCAGAGAGACTAAACAAGTTAGGGAGATACAGTGAGGCCTTGGGAGAAAACGGAGGCTACACCATACACCTGGGCCTGAGCTTGAAAAAAACAAATACATAAACACACACATGTGTGTGTGCACACACACGGCATGGGATACATTTCCTTTGGTTGAGTTTCTTTTGAAAACAGTGGCATCTGTTAGTTTGAAATTGCTGTGATCTGATCTAAATCCTTCCTAAATGTGAATCCTTTTCTTAGTTCCTTATGCCCTTCAGCCCCCAATGTAAGTATTCAAGAGAAACTGGTTGCAGGATGGTTCAAGTTGCCTGACCTGAAATCCTGGCTCTAAGAGAAGGAAAGGAGGGAGCCCTCCTCATCCTTCCCATTCTTTCATCCTTACATTCTACACACTCCCTGACAGACTACATGACTTCCATTTTAACGACAAATGCCAAGTCCTTTAAGTTCCCTACGGTTCCTTTTTAGGGTAGACCCTGATATACGCTACGTAGAAATCAAAAACTAAGAGTCCCAGCATAATCGGGTGACCTCTGTATCAGCTCAGCTGTCCTGGCAGCCCCTCTGGGCTGTGCAGGGTCCGGCATCTAGACTCTCAACGGGGAATCTCAGAATTCCCCGAATGGGGATCCCCGATAGATGTGGTTAATATGGGGACATATCTTAGGGCACGGTAACATTGAGATGGGCTATCCATGCATATTTTAGGATATGGAAGAAGTAACAGACTGACTCTCCTGATATTGGAGGTTTCCCCAACAACAACGTGCTTTTTCTGTTTCTGCATTTATACCTCCTTACATTTCTATTTGACAGTCCTCCCCACAAGACTATAATTTCCATGTGAAAACAGACTATGCTGTATATTTAATATCTGTCTCTAGTTATAACGAGGCACACCATTTTTCTTTAAAGCAAAAACAAAGCACATGTAATTGCAATATGAAAAGACCTTAATACTAAACTAGCCTATTTTGTTTCAGGTTAAAAAGAAAGTTTCACATGATGTGTTTAGTGAGTTTGCATGAATAAAATAAAGGCCAAAAATGCAGTCGTATCACAGATCTGATTTAAAGGCAAGGTTATGTAGGTTCCTACAGAAGTCAAGCTGTTTCAAGTGTTCAAGAGCTATACGTGGCTAGTATAGTATACATCCTGTACTGGACAGTGCACACAGAGAATGTTCCCCTCCACCACAGGAAGTTCCATTGGATAACCTTGTTCCGTATGCTACAGAGAACAGAGATCGAGAGTAAGCAAACAACTTTCAGATTTTCAACTAAAGAGTTCTGGTGTACTGGATCTGTATCAGTGTGGATGCAATTTTTTTTTTTTATCTTGTGACCAATTCTTGTGCTGCCTCAAATTTTAATTCCATTAATTTTGTGATCTCTTCCTTCCCTGGGACTGCTTTTTTTTTTTTTCTTTACACTTTCCAGTCAGTTCCACTGTTTGTTCCCCACTGAACAGAATTCATCGAAAACCAAATAGTTGGAGGATAAGTTCATTGGAGAAAAACTAAACACTTACAGGATAAACTGAGTAGCTGTGGACATCAAATTCTGAGAAACCTCAAGATTCCCTGTCTGGTGCACATCACTGCATGAGTGTGGGCAGGATCTACGACTGTGACAGATTCATTCTTCCGGTTAGGTCATGATATATGGCAGAGTGAGGGGATTCTGCAGATGTAAGTAAGGTCCTATGTATCAATCAGAGACCCATTAGAGAAACGGAAGCAAGAAGATATATACATATTAAGAGATTTATTTTGCTGAACTAGCTTATATTATGTGGGGTGTGGGTAAGCAAGCCTGACATCCGTAGGACAGCCATGAGAAAGGAGAGTAGGCTGGATACTCTGGGGCAGAAGTCCTGAAGGCCTGCCCACAGGCAGAATTCCTTCTTCCTCAAGAAAACCTCAGTTCTATTCCAAGACAACCCAACTGATTAGATTGGGACCACCCAGATGATTGTAGATAATCTTTACTTAAAGTCAGTTTATTATGGAAGTTAATCACATCTATAAAAACTTTCACAGCAACACCCAGGTAAGTGTTTGATTGAACAACTGGGGATTAAAGCCCAGCCAAGGAGACACCAAAAACTGACCACCACAGGTCCCTAATCAGTTGATTTTCTGCTACTCAAAAGGTTACTATCCTGAGTGGGCCTGATCTAAGCAGATGAGGTCTTTGAACAAGGGTCTAGAGAAGGAGACTAAGAGGTACAAACTTCCAGTTATAAAATAAATAAACCACAGGATGAAAAGTCTACAGCACAGGGAATACAGTCAATAATATTGTGATAACTCTATAGGACGGCAGACAGTAACCACACTTGGGATGAGAATTTCATCATGTATAACTGTCAAATCACTACAGTGTCCACCTGAAACTAATATGTCAACTATAGTTCAATTAAAACTTTTTTTAATTAAAAAAAGAAGGCCTAGAGATTAGGGAGTTGAAGCAATAGACCCTCTCCTTCCTGTTGCCCCTAAAAAAGCAAGCAACCAAGAGTTCTACAACTACAAAGAAATGATTTCTGCCAACAGCGCTTGAGCTTGGAAGAGAAACCAAGGTCTCAGATGAGAACACAGTCTAGGCTCACACTTTGACTGCAGTGTTGTGGGAGCCCAAGCAGAGGACTCAGTTAAGCCATACCCAGACACCTCATCTATGGAAATGATGAAATAATAAATGTACCTTCTTTAAGCCATTAAGTTTGTGGTCATTTGTTTTGCTACACAGAAAACCAAGAATAGAAAGGGAAAAGAGTCTAAAGTATCTTGAGGGCACTAGATGAGCTTGGCAATGAGCTGAGAAGACTTCACAACTTATCTAAATTATACGCTAATTAGCTTGATTGTAGTGATCAATTCTCACATATACATATATCAAATCATTAAGCTGTATACATTAAATACGTACAATTTTTTATTCATCAATTATACCTCAATAAAACTGAAAAAATAAATGTTTGCTACTTTAGGCTGTTGAGTAAAAGATAATAAAAAAATCATGCTCATTTCAATTCTTCTCTTTTTACCAATGTAGATTTTTTTTTCATCTTTTAGGATGAGGAAGTTAAAGTTTAAGTAATTTTTTAGACTAAATAGTTTTCCCAAAGTGTTGGATCTAAGACTTGTATTCTGAAGAGACTTTAGATGATCTCTTTTATGTAGACACACAAATTATGTAGGATGGACTGTTTTGATTGTCACTGTTACCTTACAAATACTGTAGCACAGTAATGAAAAAAAATCGTGATAAAATACCATTATTTACAGTAATATATGGTTCTTGACCAGTAGCAGATCTGGTATAACATGTAATCTTCTAAATAAAAAAGGAAGTAAGTACCCACCATGGTTGCTGTTAGAGACAGTGAAGTTATTTAATTATTTCTGACAACATTTTTCTTCTTAACTATTCTGTCACTATCATGAGGTTACATACTCTGCTCAAATTCAGTTTCTAGGAAAAACTAGTTAGAGTGTATGAGAACATATGCACTTATCAGTCTTTCATTGGGAATGGCTACAGCAAAAATTTTAGGAAACCCAGAATCTCCCGTAACGATTAAATAAAATGAATATAAATCCAACAGGTCAGAATTTTTTTTTTTTACCAGACACATCTAAAAGGCAAAAACAATTTCAACATGATATGCTGTTCAGTTCTAAAATAAGGGAAGCAAGCCCATCTATAAGATGACTTCAGCTGACCGTGAGCACTGAAAGGTAGCAATCTGCTGTTACTTGGACTATTCTAAACCCAATTTTGGCAACCAAATTTGAATTTGAATTTTTTTAATGCTTATTTATTTTTGAGAGAGAAAAAGAGCATGAGCAGGGGAGGGGCAGAGAGAGAGGGAGGAGACATAGAATCTGAAACAGGTTCCAGGCTCTGAGCTGTCAGCACAGAGCCCGTTGCGGGGCTCCAATTCACAGACTGTGAGATCATGACCTGAGCAGAACTCAGATGCTTAGTTCAACAGACTGAGCCACCCAGGTGCCCCACAGAGGTGAGATTTTAAATCCTCTAATCCCTTGGCTGTCCTGAACAGACAGAACTGAATGGAATATCTCAGACCTGGCAATGATCTGCTAAAAGTTAACCATCTAGAGACATCTTCCGTTTCATTTAAAGAATTGTCACGGATCATTGAGATTTTTTTTTCTCTCCTCTACTCAAGTAATAGGTCAACATGACCTTTGTTGCCTTGGAGTATTTGTACATCAAGCTCCAGCTGCAGATGTCAAATTTTTGCTCTCAGACTTCTGAATTAACTTGTAATGTGCTCCCTTGCAAAACTTCCTTTCCCACTTTAATTTTGCTTTAGAGTCTGGAAAGTACATCTGAAAAATCAGAGTCAGGACTATGACAACTAACTTCCTTCATTTTCTGGAAGACTCCTGATTTAATATTCACTAAAACCTAAGTGAAATGTAATCATTTCCACCTTTAAAAAAAATCAACTTTAAAAATGAACGCCTATAGGGGCACCTGGGTGGCTCAGTTGGTTAAGCATCGGGCTCCAGCTCAGGTCATGATAGCATCGTTCCTGAGTTTGAGCTCCCTATTGGTGCTTAGGATTCTCTCTCTCTCTCTGCCCCTCCCCCATTTGCACTTTCTCTCTGAAAATAAAATAACCTTAAAAAAAAATGAGCGCCTATAAAAAACAGTTCATGTCTTCAAGAAACTGATAACATATTTGGAGAATATACTAATAAGACAAAATTAACCTCTGATGATAGTATATGATAAGGAGCAAAATTAACATAAAAGTGATGTGATCCATGTGACAGACTGGTGGGTTCAATTCTGCATCTGCTACTAACCAGCTAGTTTGCAAAGAATAAATTGCAGCCGCTCTATTTCACTCACCTGGTGTTTAAGTAAGAGTTGTTAAAAATCATCATAAATTGTATATCAGATTTGTACTTCCTCTATTTCTTTAATAGTCAGAACTAACGGGCTCATACTGAGACCACATTTGTCTTTGGACAATTTGATCTCATTCTTAACCAATCTATTTCCTGACTTGGAACACAAAATGTGCTCTAAGTGAGGATTCAAAGGGCTGTCATCTATTTGACAATTACCGTGTACCAGGCATTTTTTATTGAACTCTCCAATTAATACTTCCACTAGTAAAGCATAGACAGTCTCATATTCACCTTGTAAATAAGGTGATTTTGGAAGAGATCCATGACTTGTCCAAGGTTTCACAGCAAATAAGACAGCAGCTGGATTTGGACAAGACTCTAGGAGAGTAGGTTTCTCCTTTTGTGCCTTTGAACCCCATCTCAGCAGCAAGTCTCTCCTTAGGAAGCAGAAATCGGAAGAAAACTTTATACAGGACAAGTTTCCTTAATTACTGAGACATTCAAGGGTCCAATATGTTATTTTTCATTTTGGCAGATTAGACACCTTCACAGACTTCCTTTTTAAGAAATATGAGTTCTTGAAATTTTACAAAATTGATGTGGGATTTAAAAGGTTGTATTTACAGATTTTTTTTGTTTCTCTAGATTAAAATAAGCCAGTCAGATGTAAAGATTTTATCAATATCTAAGAAAGGATTTGTTAGCTAAAGAGTTGTTAAAGATGGGGAGAATAATTTTCCATTCACTACAGACCTTTCTTCATTTTTCTTTATTTGGAGATATTTTGGCATTTAATAGGCTCTTCTCTGATTAACTATTTTGTAAGTTCTTAAGGAAAAATACACATGGGCACTGTTGGCTGGATATGGGTAAGGCGGTAGGGAAGGAGAGGAAAGTGGCAGGTGAGCACTGAAGAGAATCCAAGCAGCTTTCACTTCTGTGAAGAATGCCATGCAAAGCGCAGGGAAAATGTCAAATCCATACAGAACAGGGAGGTCAGTCAGAGGATTCTTCCACATCAGTTAGCACTTGAGACGCTACCCTTTTAACAACAAATGGCTCTTGTCGTAAGTGGAGAGGTTTTCGCGGTAGAATGCGTCCTGCATGGTAGTGTCCTCTGCATGTGTGTCTTACCTGTGTCTGCATGTGTATTTTTCTTCATAACAGGTAGAATAATTTTATGAACTAGTTGTCATGAGAATTCTGATACATCAGTTTGGTTGGCGTTTGAACTGTAATAATCTTTGCTTAATGCTCACTCAATACACCATTACTAACAATACTGCAAAATTAAAAAACTAAACTGACACATTACATGGCATGTTGACACCTTAACACAGACAACATGAGTACGTAGTCCTCCCTTATCCATGGGGACACGTGTGCAATCCCCCATGGACCCTGAAACAGCAGGCAGTACCCAACCCCATATATAAAACTACGTATTTTTTTCCTATATGGATATGCCTGTATTAAAGTTGAATTTCTAGATCTGGCACAGTAACAGATTAACAACAACTACTAATAAAATAGGACAGGTGTAACAATATAGTGTCATGAATTGCAATGAAAGTCACGTGAACATGATCCCTCTGCGTCTCTACCAGTATCTCATTGTGCTGGACTCATCCTCGTTCTGGGGATGACAGGAGATGCTAAGATGCCTACGTGAGGAGACAAAGTGCGCGGAATGACAGCACTGTGATATGGTCATGTAGTGTTAGGCTACTGGATGACCTGGGGAAGTGCCCGGAGAATCTTCTGCTTCTGACGTGTGGCTGACCCCGGGGAGCTGACACTGTGGAGAAGGGGGGAAGGGTTACTGTATTGCTACTTAGTATGTCCTTTCAAACGCATAAGCGTTTTATTTAAAATCACTAAAGGACATCTGCTACAGATTGAGAGCAGTGTTAGGAACAGACATGCTCTGTATTAATTTTAATGCCCCCGTCTTTCTTTCCACCTGTCACTTCTCTACATCTTTATCTACAGTTACGGTAATTTTCAGGGCACCCGGGTGGCTCTGGCAGTTAAGCATCTGACTCTCGCTTTCAGCTCAGGTCATGATCTCACAGTTCATGAGACTGAGCCCCACTCTGGGCTCTGTGCTGTCAGTGTGGAGCCTGCTTGGGATTCTCTCTCTCCCTCTGTCTCTGCCCCTCCCCTGCTTACTTTCTCTCTCAAAATAAATAAACTTAGAAAGAAATGTTACTGTAATTTGCAACTTACACACTTCTTCCTCTCCTGTGAAGTTAAAATAATCATGCAGATATTCTGAGAAATCAAAACTGTGATATAACAATATTTCTCATGATTTTGATGGCAATTCTTTACAAATATGCCTATTTTTAATTATTTATTGCCAACAGAATCCTAATTAGATATTCTGCCTTCCATCCAGATTCTCACATGACTTAATTCATTACATAAAGGTAGCTTAAGGATGAATATACTAGACTTCACTGGGCTCAATATACTATTTCATAGCTCCACTGAGTTTGTAACAATCCTTTTCGCTTTCCAGAAAAACTGACTATGACATTGATTCCTCACCCTGAACTGTCACTAAAATTCCCATGTGTGTAAAGGACCCCCGACTGTATCCCATGCCTATGGTTGCATAATTATTTTCTGATGTAAACTGCTGAGCAATTAGTCTTTTCTTCCAAACCTTCTATGTATTTCATGAATATTCTTTCAAAACTATTTCCATAGTATCTACTATTCACAAAGCAGAATGCTGAGGCCAAACACCTAGCTACTGATCAAATTTTAACAGAAATGAATACACACATGTTAACCTTGATATAATACAAGACAACGGGACAGAACCCTGTACTAAAACCAGTTCCTGTATGGTTCTGCCACCTGTTCCTTATGGGTTGGTCTCAGAAAAAGTCATTTATCTCTTTCAGGGACCTCTTAGGTCCTCACCTACAAACTTAAGGTCTGGTCTAGACCATACCCCACAGGGCTGCCACCTGTAAACATTTCCTGGCTCCATGACTCCTATATTTTACTCTTCTTTAGTTTCAATCAGTTCAGACAATCTTTTTTCTAAGTACTGGAAATTACATTTTGATACGAAGGCAGCTCCTTCTAGAAAATGATTATTACTCTGTATGAACATTAAGACTCATTTTTGATGCTTAATTAATGTGGAAGGCATGTCTCCTTATGAAGTTAAGAACAGATGTTGGATAATAAAATTCATCTCAGAGCTGAGAACCTAAGAAATAAATGAACAGTTACTAAATAATCTTATGTGCTATCAAGGAGTAGTAGGAAATGTGAAAAACAGCAACAATAATAATAATGGCTAATATATTTGTGACTGTTTACCTTAAGCCAGCCATTGTGCTTTAGCACTCTGGATTTATTACCTCATTTAATCCCCATGATAAATCTGTGGAGTGAGCATTATTACTCCCATTTTGAGGTGGCAGAAAGGAGGATTTGGAAAGCTTGAACGATCATCTCAAATCACCCATTAAACAAACTTGGCATTTACTTTAGATTTTACCGAAAGAGCCATCTCCTTTCATTGTATCATACTGCTTAACATAAAGGGTAATGTCACATCAAAATATAGTTAACCCAAATGCTCCCTATATATGCATATTGTGTTCAAAACTTAAAACTGACATTGTGAATCAAATTTTTGCAAATGAATGTTGAATATGTCGAAGACATACAAAATCACCCAAGTCTTTATGCAATATCAGAGACTAATGAAAACACAAATTACTTTATTTGAAAATTGATGGTCTATAGTTTAAAATAGAAAAAAGGTATCATTTTGCTTAAGCTATACTTGTAACCCTTATAATCTAAAGAATATGCTTTCTAGATTGTTTTTCACTATAAACAATACAGTTACTCTTCAAATTATTGCTAATCTAAGTATTCTATACAATATTCAAAGATAAATTTTAAAATAGAAATCACAAGAGTACATAGGTATTACACTGCTCCTTTTCATATATAATTAAAAATACAGATTTTAGGTACTTTTTACGATATAATTAATTATATACATACCATAATGAACAGTTTTGTTATTAGAAATCTGAACACTAAGTAAATTAGTTAAATCAGCTAGCTTTACATACTCTTCCGATATAGTAACTGGTTGCTCTTTTGAGGTAATGATTTATTGGTAGACCGTCCAACAGGTTCCCAATTGATTCAAATGCCTAGTAGTACCAGAGAAACAGCAGAGAGCCACTGAGCTTGGGGGAAGGGAGATGTGGACAGGAAGACAATAAATATCAGGGACAGATAAGTGTGTACATGTTCAATAACACTGAGTAAGACCCTCCAATGGAATGACAACAAGATATACTAAGATTAAAATTCCCCCAAAGAACATCAGGATGGGAGCTTGAAATTCAAATTGTTAATAAAGGAATGATAACTTTCATACACACCTGAATTTATAAATTGAGATTTAGATCTTGCATGCATTTCAAACTGTGTCTGATTATAGTAATTTTTGATAGTAATACAGTTTGATATAGTTGTAGGATGTTAGTAATGCAGAAAAGAATGCAAGGGAAAATTAGTTATCCATAATACCACTTCTTAGATGGGGCGCCTAGGTGGCTCAGCTGGTTCAGCGTCCAACAACAGCTCAGGTCGTGATCTCCAGGTTTGTGAGTTTGAGCCCCGGGTCAGGCTCTGTGCTGACAGCTAGGAGCCCGGAGCGTGCTTTAGATTCTGTGTGTGTGTCTCTCTC
This sequence comes from Lynx rufus, assembly GCF_022079265.1. Lineage (NCBI taxonomy): Eukaryota > Metazoa > Chordata > Mammalia > Carnivora > Felidae > Lynx > Lynx rufus. The sequence goes on along the minus strand of NW_025814856.1, from coordinate 161,010,428 downwards.
TGCCCTTCCTCACTTGTGCTCTCTCTCTTTCTCAAAAATAAACATTAAAAAAAGTTTTTAAAAAGAAATAATAGTAAGGTTAGCACTCTGATGTGGTTTTTATACTTCTTTTAATTTTTTTTTTTTTTACCAACTGGTAAATGAAAGAGAGACTGTTTATACTTTATATAAACAATTTTATATTCTGCTTTTCTCTACCTAATTCCATCTCATGACCGTTTTTTTCTTGCCATTAAAAACTCTTCACACTTTCGTAGTGGCTGCACAAATAGTTCATTCAAACAATTTCTTCCTGTCACAGCCCTCAAGGAACTACTTATATAAAAAAAAAAAATTAATGTTTCTTTTTGAGTCAGAGAACCTGCACACCGCACACGAGCAGGGGAGGGGCAGAGTGATAGGGAGACAGAGGATCCAAAGTGGGCTCTGTAGAGCCCAACATGGGAGGTGGGCAGACCCACTGTGGAGCTCAAACTCACACCCATGAGATCATGACCCGAGCTGAAGTCCTCAAGACCTGAGCTGAAGTCCAATGCTTACCCAACTGAGCCACCCAGGTGCCCTGTCAAGGAAGTACTTTACTGTTGTGTTTTTTTCAATGTTTGTTTATTTTTGAGGCGGGGGGGGGGGTTGGAGAGAGAGAGAATGAGCAGGGGAGACACAGAGAGAGAGGGAGACACAGAATCCAAAGCAGGCTCCAGGCTCTGGGCTGTCAGCACAGATCCTGACATGGGGCTCGAACCCATGAACCATGAGACCACGATCTGAGCCAAAGTTGGACATTTAACAGATTGAGCCACCCACATACCCCAAAAGAACTAATTTTACAAAAAGTAGGGCAGAAAAGAATCCACATTTTCCTTTTCCAATTGTTCTACTGGATGCAGTGGGGAACAGGCAATCAATCAATAAACAAACAAGCAAACAAACCAAATACATCATTATCCTGGTGTTTAATGCTGAATGAGTAAATTAAAACTTACTCAGTCGTCAGTTTTCTCATTGATAAAATGCGGACAATAATAGTTCCCAACTCAGTAGTTTAAGAGAATTAAATAAAGCACTGAGCATAGTATCTGACATCACCTATGGTGAGTAAATGCTGAATACTCTAGCTATATAAATATTATTATTACTATCTTCCATGTGGATCTATTTTGCTCTGGTTTTACGCTGCCTCCAGGAGGTAACATGCTATGGTGGGGAAAAAAAGGCTAGACTGACAGCATGTGAGATATAGGTAAGTTATTTTACTTCTTCAAACGTTGGTATTCTCATCTACAAAATGAGGACACCACCACCTATTTTGTATAATGTCTGCATTACAGACATAAGCCAAACATATTCAATAAATGGTAGCTATTTCTCACCTTCTAGATACAATATTTCCTATCAGATATATTTATAATTCAAATTAATGAAATTTAACCTAAACAAATGGTAGCTTAGTTAATAAAATCACCCTCTTTTTTCTTAATTGAAAAGTACCATTGGGGCACCTCGGTGGCTCAGGTGGTTAAAGTTCCAACTTTGGCTCAGATTATGATCTCATGGTTTGTGAGTTTGAGCCCCATGTAGGGCTCTGTGCTGACAGCTCAGAGCCTGGAGCCTGCTTCAGATTCTGCATCTCCCACTCGCTCTGCCTCTCCCCTGCTCATACTCTATGTGTCTCTCTTTCTCTCAAAAATAAATAAACATTAAAAATTTTTAAATATTAAAAAAAAGCACCATGGAAATACTAGCATATTGAATTTTGAAATGTGACCCCAGTACATCATGGAAAATATCACAGTTAAAAGCATTCCCAGGGCTCCTAGCTGGATCAGTCAGTAGAGCATGGGACTCTTGATATTGGGTCGTCAATTCAAGTCCCATGCTGGTCATAGAGCTTACATAAAAATAAGTAAAACTGTCTAAGAAAAAAAAAGTCCTTGATACTTAAGAAAAAGCATCCCCATTATTTATTTTCCCCTCAAAAAAGGGATCAAATTCTCTACACACACACACACACACACACACACACACACACACTGATTTTGAGGTTAAGATTACTACAAAGTGAGCCATGTGAACCAGAATGAAACTGTCTCAAGTTATCCAAATAGCTATGACTTGGTCAATTCAATTTAAAGCAATAAAAAACCAGCCAAACCAATTTAATGACATCACCCACTGGAGCGAGTGAACCTCTAAATAGAACATAGTTTATACTATCTACATATTATATTCTACTTTGTATATCTCTGAATAAACATGATCAAGATGATACAATGACTTTATCCTTAAAATCCAAAGAACATTCACTTGTATTCTATCATTCCATTTCTTACCAGAGCCCCATGAGTTAGGGAGGGGGAAAGGCATGGCGTTTCATATGCATTGGACAGATCTGAGTCAGATTACTCAACACATTCACCAGGTCATGTGGTTTCACATGGTGGTACCTAGTCAATGAAAGTGTTGTGAAAAAATGCAAAACCAGGCCTTCCTTCTCTCCTTAATAGTAGGCCTAGAGCTCCTTGCAGAAGAAGCTGAGAAGAAATGGAGCAAAGCTTTATTTGACATATTTATCTCCTCTCTTTGAGAGAAAATCAGCCTTCATATTATACACCGTGAATGTCGATATTTCTCAAATCTGAATGGAGTGTGCTAAACAAATATGAATTTGTATTCTAGTAGCAAAGCACATTTGATACCGTTTCTATTGTTTTTAACTGTCTATCGGCAAATGCAAAATGCAAAGCAACAATTATATAAATAATATTCAGCCTAAACTGTGTGGAGGGAGGATACAGTCAATCTTATCTCAATCCCAAGCTTAAATTCACATGAAAGAAAATGTAAAATTATCCCCCGAAAAAATACAGATCCTAGCTGGTCCTAGCTGAAAAAAATGGTATTAACTATGGCAAAGTACTGACCAATTGGTAACTAAAAAAAACCAGCTTGTATTTTTAAAATGTGGGAAAAAATCTGCAAATGGCACAGATAAAAGATACAAGTGTTCAAGGGGTCATTTTTCTTGCAATATTTCTGCTGATAAGGTGATAGAGGAGTGTTTCTGTCTACAGTATATACTCCGGGGATCTACATCTAGAAGCATACTGTAATACCATGGTTATCACCCTTATCACCATAAAGTCTTAGGACATCTCAGCATGCAGGAGACACTTTCTGCACATAGCAGGCACTAAAATATAGATTAAACAAAAACTAAATTGCTTCTTACAATGTGTCTATTTTCTTTATTTTATAGTGCCTAGCAATTTAACAATCCAATTACCAAGTGACAAGTGCGATCTCCACAAGCAGTTCTCACCCAGGGGCAATGCTGTCCCCCACGGCAGACATGTTTTAACGTCTGGTGTCAATTTTGGTTGTCACTCCTCAACAAGGAGTGATGTATGACTAGCATCTAATGGGTAGAGGCCAGTGATGCTGCTAAAGATTCTATACGGAACGGGACATCCTCTTGCCCCCATGGCCAACAATGAATGTTCTGACCAAAAACATCGCCATAGCCAAAGTATAAAATATGATTTGTTTTAAAACATTCTTTCATTGTAGAAAGAACAAGAATAGAGAATAAAAAAAGAACGAGTGGCACAAATTACAAAAACAGGAGATGGGGTGATTTAGAGTATTTACGGAAGGTCATGTAAGAGATGTGGGAGACTGTCACTACACTGCATGGCTGGTGGACGGTCCAGAATGACTTTACACTGTTGGGTGACAGAAGAACAAACACAATGCATTTTCTAGTCATCCTATGATCTTGAAATCAGAAAACCTCCTTTGTACAATGGTTCTAAATTAATTTGTGTGATGTTTTCCCTTAAAAACTGCTGAAAAAAAGCTCATCTGAAGAATGAACTGAAACCCCCTGTTCCATTCTACCCCTTGGATATGCTTCTGCACCTCTCGCTGGGGTTTGCTATGACTGAACTTGCTCTTTGATTGTGAACTTTAGTATTGGCAAATGTAATTTATTTTTTGATCAACAAAAAGCATTCCTGTAATAGATGGTCACAACTTGTCTAAATTTGGAGTAGACTTTAATCAGAGGTGCTGTTAAACCAACTGTGCTCAGAGTCAAACACTTAGAGTGAGTGACCTCAGTCATACTGTCACCTGGTCCTTGGCAGCACAGAAAACCTTGTAAAATGATTTGAGGAAAGGAATGATCTTTTAGATATAAGCACAATGCCATAGGAAAGAGGATTCTCCCCACTCCCAATTATAACATTTGCATTATAAAGCAAGTATAAGAAGCCACTTGCCCAGTCTCTAAATTCCTTCTGTAGCATACATAAATACAGCTGACACAGCAACTTTAAAATAGTACAAAACCCCTAAATATCTGATAAATAGTAGGTTGACAGCAGGGAAGAAAAAATGTTGCAGGAGGCTTTACATGCTGTCTATTTGACTAAGGCTAGTAATTAATACAATCCATGTAGAGATATTAAGATCAGATGAGCACATCAGATTTATACAAATAAAGGTCTTAACCTAAAGCTCAATTTTACCAATAATTTCAAGAACCATCCATCACAAGGCTGTGTGGGATGAAGCCTAAAATTAAGGCCCAGTATTATGTGTACTCTGACATCTGAGAAAAGTCCAGAGTGTCTCCAATGTTCTGACTGCAAGTTCCCCCTACAACTAACTATGCTCCTGGGGAAAAGGTCCCCTAGCCAAAACCTTCCCTTATTCTCAGGATCAGGCATAATTTCCGCTTATTCTTGAACATTTAGGTCGTGAAACACCTCCCTTCAACACCTCAGTGATCACCTAGCTCATGAGTTATTTTCCAGGGAGTTATGTTCATAAATCCAGAGAAGCTAAGTGTGTTTAGTTTGCCATAAACATCCTGAAACAGGTTCGTAACAGGAATGCTCAACACATTCCACCGATAAGAGCTTTCCTCCTAGAAAAGTTAATTATTTGGGAGTGCAGGGGCCACATTTATCAGAACATTAACAAAGAGATTGGTCCAAGGGACCTGCCTCCTTCCCTAGGATCATTCTCTCATTAACTGGAAGTGAAATGGAACAGAGGGCAGGGGTAGGCTCTTCAACTCCTCTCCATCCACCAAAATGAGCATGAAAGACTAAAAAAGACGAATACGACACTATTTGGAGCTTAAGAAAATATTACATATATATATTCCAATGAGAACCGGAGTCTAAAAAAATTGTGATAATTTTTTCAAGTCTAGGTATACAAAATCTGATACTAGTCTAAAAGGAATAAAGTTATTAAATGTTTTAAAATGAGTGATATTTACTTTTTAAAAAATATACCCAAATAATTTGCATTGCTAGAAGGTTTAAGTCAGCATACTAAATGATTATTTTATTATATTGTTACTTTTAATTTATGAGGGTGATAACTGCCGTCTTAAATATTTGCTTTTTTCTCCCTAGCTAAGCTAATTTAAATAGGTGATAATTAAGACTAACAACTCAAGAGTAAAAGCTAATAAAAGAATCTCTTAGTGTATATTTGCAGTATTTTAAATTTTACTTCTTTCCTCACATTACTCAGGAATTATAAGTGAAACACTGATGGACTATATAACTGTAATTTTAACTTGCATATTCTTTGCAAGTATAGATTAACATATACGTAAATGGTAGTTAAAATATCTCAGGAGCTGACGTTCCTGGAGGAAACACACCGAGGTTGAAAAACTTTCTGTACCAAAATGCGAGAAAGCTTGAGCTGTGTTATTTGCAAGCTGTCCTCAAATGAGTGTGTTATGATGACCAGTCCTTTAAATTCCCCTGTTGGACATGTGGGATGTACAAAAGTGTTGATATTTTTCTTGCTGAATATCTCCTCATATATGTTCTTATAGTGAAAACTGTGGGCCAATTTTTATAGTCTTTAGAAACTACAAAATAATATTTTCTGTAGGCCATGACTATGACTATAGAAAGTCCTTGTGGATGGAGAAGAAAAGAATTAGCCAGAAGAGAGAGGTATCAAATGACAGGAAAGGAGCAATGCTTCAGATTTTTATGCAGCGTTTCTAGGTATGCAATTAACTCACTTATGCAACTCACATAACCCTGTGGATTTTGGTTTCCTCATTAGTAAAATAAGGGATTGGGCTGGGAGGTCTCTCGGGAACTTTTTAAAGTTCTTATGCAGTATACATGTGACTCTTTGTATTAATCAAAATACCTTATTTGTAAACCATGCTGAAGCGTGGTTATTTTTCATTATTTTCTTCTAATCTTCAACCAGTTATCATAATATGTGTACGCTTTGGTTTAAATATGTATTTTTCTTGGAAAATTATTTTATGAAGAGAATTCTCAACTAATACTCACAATGAAAAATAAATCCACTCTTTTTCCACAGTTGAAGTATACTGTTACTCCTAATTCAGAACTGCAAACTGGTACGATTATATGTTATTCTCTGTCAATAATTTTGGTTTACTTTAAATCAACACTGTTGATTTTATATGTGAGCTTTGAAAATTCTTGAGAGTATTTTAAATTTATATTTTTGTAGTAAGCAATACAATGTAAATCTAACTCTAAATCAATGACTAAGTAAATATTTCTCCAAAATATGAACTAGCGGTCACGTGTGACTGTCTTGTATCTAAGGAGAAACTTACTTACACTTGCCATGTTTTCTCATTGAATAGACTTTTAGAAAGTAACTACCTCCCAAGTAAAAGAAACTATACTGAAAAGAAACAACCAAATGCTGATTGCATGCATCTCCACAGACATGAAAAATGAGAACGCAATTCTTTGTTTTTCATGCCATAAATTTCCATTCAACGCAAATGTCACCCTCAAATTCCAATCCAGGAATGAGACCCACCGAGTATTTATCAGACTATTTATTATATAAAATGGTATATATTATATAAAATGATAATTTATTATCTTTAATACCTATACCTTTGAATTTACATTGCTCAGTAAGTAAAAACCATAACACAAATGATCTCAAAAATATTTTCCACCTGCTACAATAAGCATCAGTCACTGCATTATCACCATGAAGTGAGACCCAATTAGATATAGAGGGATAACCTTTCTGTTACAAAGCATTCCAATTCCAGTTTGAAATGCAAACTACTTTTCAAAGAACTAAAGAATACACGTGCTTGAATCTAAGTTCCATTTTTCTTAATGGCAAGAACACATATCAAAGTTATTTTTTTGTCTACCTGAATACACATTTAGGAACACAGCATGTCCTGCATACATAACATACTACCGTGGCAATTACAATTATCTCTTTACCCTGTGTAACTTGACTTTGATACCTGTTGAATCTATTTTTACATTGATTTGTTTTTATTTTCACATGAATCTGGATATAAAGTTCAAATTAACTAGTAAGAGTGGGGTATTTTTCCTCTGATGATAAGCAATTTATGTATTTATAATTTATGAAGGAGCCTCACGAAATTGTGGTTTAAAATAATCTTAACTAGAAATAACACAATGTCTCAAAACTTTTAAATTAGAAAAAGAGATACTAAGGGGTGCCTGGATGACTCAGTCAGTTGAGCATCTGACTCTTGATTTCGGCTTGGGTAGTGATCTCGTGGTTCATGACATTAAGCCCTGTGTTGGGCGCTGCGTGGACAGCATGGAGCCTTCTTGGGATCCTCTGTCTCTGCCCCTCCCCTGCTCACATTCTCTCTCTCTCTCTCTCTCAAAATAAATAAATAAACGTTTAAAAAAAAAAGAAAAACAAATACTAAATCCTTTATTTGACTCTTTGGTACATTTATGAATACAGCACCATTCAACAGGATACAACAGGATCATACCCTGCTCAACTAATCTATCCAGCATCAAAGAATAATCAATTTTCACTGAGGGAGTAAGTTAGGTCTGCATCATTTACATCTGATAATAGTTCAGTTCAGCAAACATGACTTGTGTAGAGTCTGCTGATGGACAAGATGCCAATAATGAATAAGGTAACAGTGTCTGGCCTCTCCCCCAGTACCTCATAGTCTGCTATATTTTAGAATGCTTTGATAAATATTTCATTGGAGATATTCACATAGTACAATGTGAGTAAAAAAAAATACGATTCACTCTGGAAATTCAGAGAAATCTTCTTGTTTTTAGTATTTATACTTATTTTTGAGAAAGAGCATGCGAGCGAGCAGGGGAGGGGCAGAGAGAGAGGGAGAGGATCCCAAGCAGGATCTATGCCATCAGCCCAGAGCCTGATGTGGGCCTCAAACCCACAAACCGTGAGATCACAACCTGAGCCGAAATCAAGAGTCGGATGCTTAACCGACTGAGCCACCCATGTGCCCCAGAGAAGTCTTCTTGTTGAAAACTGCATCTCAACTAAATCCTGGAAGATAAGAAAGTGAGGAGGTGATGGGGTGCCTGGGCGGCTCAGTCGGTTGAGTATCTGACTTTGGCTCAGGCCATGATCCCACTGTCCATGAGTCTGAGCCCCATGTAAGGCTCTGTGCTGACAGCTCAGAGCCTGGAGCCTCCCTCAGATTCTGTGACTCCCTCTGTCTCTGTCTCTTTCCCACTCCTGCGTTCTCTCTCTCAAAAATAAAATAAAAACATTAAAAAAAATTAAAAAAGTAAACAGGAGGTGAAGAATGGAGAGGGCTTTGCAGTCAGAGACGACATGTTGGAAGAAGGCAGGTTAAAGAAACAGGGCATGTAGTAGGAAACAGGAGTAGTCTGTATTACTGGAGCATGAATTACAACACATGCTGCAGTGGTACTAGGAGATAAGGCTGCAGAGGTACTAGGAAGGGCACTGTATTTCAAGCTAACACCTTGGACTTTATAGGCAATGGAGCATCACTAAAGTGTTTCAACCACAGGTGTGATACGGTCAGATTTGCATTTCAGATTTAAAATTAGCAAAATCTCGACAAATAGAATTCAATAAATGCTAATGGGATTGATGAGTCTGTGTCACAATTTATTGATCCCCAAGCAACATAAAAAATCTTTTATTCTGTGTGTGTGTGTGTGTACGTGTGTGTGTATGTGTGTGTGAAGAACACAAAATACAAGTAACTGAGGCCCTTTTACATTCTGCAAAATCAAATATTTAATTTAAATAGGAAAACATGGGTAGACTTCCAGAACTGCTTATTTATTTCTCTGCTGAGCTAAACTGATCTGGATAGAAACTGTTACCAATTTTAATGAATACACATGTTCTCCCAAAATTCATATCCACCCAAAAACTCAAAACATGGTCTTTATTTGGAAATAGGGTCTTTGCAGATATAATTAGCTACTTTAAGATTACGTCATACTGATTCAGGTGGATGTTAAATCCAATGAGTGGTGTCCTTACACGAGGGCCATGTGAAGGTCCAAAGACACTGACACACAGGGAGGAACACTATTTCAAAGTGGAGGCAGACACTGGAAGGATGCACCACCGGGTCAAGGAGCACCAAGGATTCCCGGCAACCACCACAACTTGGAGATGCATGAGACGGTTTCTCCCCTTGAGCCTGCCCTCAGAAGGAGTCACCTCTGCTAACACCTTGATGTCCAACCTCCAGATCTGTGACAGAAGTAAGCCCAGCTGTCTTACACCACAGTTTGTGGATCTAGGCAACTGACACGCATGCACATGACAGCACCTCTGGCCTGGGCAGCATGGGAACTGGGAGAGTCAGCTGCGGTCCCTGTAAGAGGATGACCTCATTTGCCCAGCAGGAAAAGGACAAAACACTGTCCGTCTCTCTGGATTTGGCTTCTCTTACCCCTTTCTCCTGCTTTTTCTGGTGCTTACTCTCCACCATGATTTGCACTGGGCGATATATCTAGGCTTTATGAATAATTCATCGAAAGTGAAGGCATATATAAAAATCAGTTTAGCTGTGTATGTCTCTTGGCTTCCCAAGGCACTGACCTCACTCTTAGGAAGACTGGTCAAAAGCTAATACAGGATTTGTCACCAAAAATGTTCACTGCTTCAATCAGTACGCTGTGTGGGGCTCTTGTAAAACGAATGTTTGAGCACTGCAGCCATAAATGGTTTTTAAAAATTGTGAGAGTGAGACTTCTCCCTTCTGCTTCATGTGGTCCCTCTGGTACAGAGCAAGATGAGCATCGGTGTGTTGGGAGAAGGCTTACTCAGTGAGAAGACGTGGGGAATATTACTCCGTTTTAAAAATAACAGCATGCACTTGTTTCAACTAAACTTGAGGGAAAACTGAATGGAGAGGGAGCAGAATAATTTCCAAGAAGTTTAGAGTCATTGAAGTTGGAACTCATATTACCCTCAAGACAAGTCAGGAAACAAAACCTCAGCAGAAGCCCTAAAGGCTTCAAAGTAGTGGCCTGGAACTAAAACCTTGTCCACCTGGAGCAGAGTGAACGTTTTATTTGCAACCCTGAGAAGTGTCTAATTTCTCAGATGACAAAGTGATCACGGAGGAAGTGCACTGGGGGACGATGACAGGCACAGGGGGGAGTACAGTGGGTGCCCTCCAACAGAAACAGTGCTCATACCGAGATTTCTCCCTCTCTAGTTCTGCTGGCAAACTTTGAGATACAGGAAGCATAACCCCATTCCCTAACCTGGAACTTTAAGACAGACCTCAGATAAATCCTCTAAGGGGTTGCTAGAAAGATGAGAGAATGCATTTCTCTCCCACAGGAGCGATCAAAGCCTAGTTTTTCCTTGCCGGGACCCCAGCATACACAGTTCTGCTACGCTTAGTGGGGAAAAATGGAAGGGTGTATCTGACTGACATTTCCACCCTCAAAGATCCATTATTCTTTTTCTCATTGAAAACCCAAAGTTTTTAAGAGTCTCTTATGCTTTGGCTCTCTCCCTCTCTAACCTCTTTTTTTTTTCTTCCCCTCCCCCATGGACTAGAGTCAACAAGTTATATTTTAAAATTCTTCAGGACTGTGTGATTGGTGCCCGCCTTATATTTTAAAAAGCTACAACACTGTGTAATTGGTGCCCACCATTTCCAACTGCCACCCTTTGCAACCCAATTGGTCAATACAGCCTTTATAAGACATTCCCAAAGCTTGTTCAGGGCCAGACTTTTGGGACCTGTTGTATTTCCCTGTCTGGCCTGGCTGTAATAAACTTGTTTTGATCCTGAAAAAAAAAAAAAAAGAAAACCCAAAGTTGTTGACACATAGTTCCCTAAGCTTAATATCTTTATATATATACATATATATATATATATATATATACATGTATATATATGTATATACATATAGAAGGCCATCTTTTTTTAAAACATTTTTTTAATGTTTATTTATTTTTGAGAGAGAGACAGAAACAGAGCGTGAGCAGGAGAGGGGCAGAGGGAGAGGGAGACACAGACTCTGAAGCAGGCTCCAGGCTCCAAGCTGTCGGCCCAGAGCCCGACGCGGGGCTCGAACTCAGGAACGATGAGATCATGACCTGAGCTGAAGTCGGACGCTTAACCGACTGAGCCATCCAGGCGCCCCTAGAAGGCCATCTTCTAAAGGCCCACACTGGCCTGAATTCCACTACAGGTAAATTTAAATCATAATACCTTTGGGAAAGCTCTCCATCACAAATAGGTTTAACACATATTTTTATTATAAACATGTATTTTTCTTGGAAAAGAGATAAATACAATATGCATTCTTCAAAAATAGACAAAAAACAATCTGATCTGGACATTGGTTAGGAAAATGGCCCAGTTAGGGATCTGGTGAGAGAAATGACTAGTCACCAACTTTCTGACAATAAAGACAGCTTCCAGGGTGATTAAATCGATGTTTTCCAAACTAAGGGAAAAATTAGACAATGACATTTAAAAATGAATGTTATCGATACTTTAAACTATAAAAGGACTTGAAAGAAAATAATAACATACGGATGTTTTGGTTCTTCTAATCTATACCATCCAATATAGTAGCCAGCAGTCACACTATTTAAATTCAAATTCAAATAAATTAAAATTAAATACAATTTAACATGTAGTTTCTCAGTTGTCTGAGCTACATTTCAAGTGCTCAACAGGCAAACTCGAGCAGTGGCCTCCAGCAGGTCAAGGACATTTCTGTCTTTGCCTGAAGTTCTCCTGAAGAGCATTACTCTAGAACTATTTTCATACCTCCCCCCCCCCCATACTGGTATTGATGCTGGTATAGTTACCTGCCCCTGTTGTAACAGGAGCGTTATAGGAGGCTAGGAGTCCCAAATCAGTTTCACTGGATTCGAATCAGTGTGTCAGCAAGACCTGAATTCCACCAGAGGCTCCAGGGGAGTATCTGTTCCTTTCCTTTTCCAGCTTTTGGTGGCTTCTGACATTCCTTGACTTACAACCGTATCACTGGATCTGTGCCTCTGTGGTCACAATGCAGCCATTTTCCTATCTGTGAATTCTCCCTCTGTCCACCTCTCATGAGGACAGAACCCACTGCTTTAGAACCCACCTGGATAACGCAGGGCAATCTCCCCTTGTCTCAATAATTAACTTAATCATATCTACAAACACAATATAACATTTACAGTTCCAGGGATGAGTAACTCATATCTCTGGGGCCATTATCCAATTTACTTCAACCTACTACAGTGGTATTTTTAAACTTCTATTTTATTTTATTTTATTTTATGCTGCCGATTCATCATTTACTCCACTGGCATCTATTGGTATAATGTTAGTACAGTTTCCTAAAGTGGCAGACCCCTCTCCCTCCCCTGCCACAGAGGGACTTAACATTGGAAAAATCTAGCTTCCTATTTAGCTTGAGGTATTTTTCCCCCTTCCCATCTTGTGATTTCCAGAGCCCTCACCAGATGGGAAAGCCCGTAATAGCACTAGCACATGACTTTACAGATCCACTTGCAATGAGTATAGTACATGCCCTCATGTTTTAGGCCACACCCAGGTCAGCGCACTATTTACCTTTGGGCAAGCTGCATTTGCCCTTACTTTGAGTTCTAAAGTAACCCTACTGATGGTGTTGGTTTTAAAATAATTAATTTTATGGGGCTCCTGGGTGGCCCAGTGGGAAAAGTGTCCGACTTCAGCTCAGGTCACGATCTTGCAGTTTGTGAGTTCAAGCCCTGCGTCAGGCTCTGTGCTGACAGCTCGGAGCCTGGAGCCTGCTTTGGACTCTGTGTCTCCCCCTCTCTCTGCCCATCCCATGCTCATGCTCTGTCTGTCTCTGTCTCTCAATGATAAATAAACGTTAAAAAAAATGTAAATGATTAATTTTAGGGGTGCCTGGGTGGTTCAGTTGGTTGAGTGTCCAACCTCAGCTCAGGCCATGATCTCTCAGTTCATGGGTCCAAGCCCCATATCAGGCTCTGTGTTGGCAGCACAGAGCCTGCTTGGGATTCTCTCTACCTGCCCCCACATTCGTGCTCTCTCTTTCTTTCTCAAAATAAACAAACTTGGAATGGAATGGAATGGAATGGATTGGAATGGAATGGAATGGAATGGAATGGAATGGAATGGAATGGAATGGAAATCAATTTTTTTAGATATTTAGAAAATCAATGGAATGGAATGGAAAATCAATTTTTTTAGATATTTAGATACATTTCTAGAGACTGTAACAAGAATGAAATTTTAAAAAGACAGCTGGCTGTAAAAACTACTCAGAACAATGAGAAGATAGATCAATAAGAAAAAACCCAATAGAAACATGGGCAAAATTCTCCAATAAACACTTCAAAAAGAGGGCCTATAGATGACCAACAGGCATAACCTCTTTAAAAACCAGGCAAGTGTTCCCTAAAACCACAATGAGATAAAATAACACCCACCAGAATGGCTAAGACTTTCAAATCAATAAAAAGTGCAGGAATTTGTGAAGCAACAGCAACACTAGGACATCGGTCGTGGAAGTCTGAACTGATACAACCGCTTCAGGAAAAAATTTGTCATGATTGACACAAGTTAAAGCATACAGATATCCTAACTTAGCATTACCTATTCCTAAGTCGACACCCATGAGGAATGTTCACAGCAATCTGACCCAAATGGCCAAAAACTGGAAACAATTCATATGTTCATCAACATAAAATGAGTAAGTGTAGAATATTCACACAATAGAGTAATAGTACTAATGAATATCAACAAATCCCTCACATGACAGCGCGGCTAATTCTCACAATTACTGTTTTGAACAAAGTAAGTCAGGTGAGAAATAATGTGTACTTTAGGGTTCCATTTGGCTCAGCTGGTTGAGTGTCTGACTCTTGGTTTCAGCTCAGGTCATCATCTCACAGTTCGTGGGTTTGAGCCCCGAGACAAGGTCTGTGCTGACAGCACGAAGTCTGCTTGGGATTCTCTCTCTCCCCCTCTCTCTGCCCCTCACCAGCTTGCGCGCGCTCACTCGCGCTCGCTCCCTCTCTCTCTCAAAATAAATACACAAACTTAAAAAAACACCAGTAACCGCAGGGGGCCTGATGGGTGCTTGTGGGGTATCCACTGGTTGCTTTTACTGACTTGGTGATGGCGGCCCAGGTGTTCATTTTGTCGGAATTATGTGGCGGGAAAGAGGCAGCGGTAGTGAGCCCTGGCACCACACGCACCACACCAGCCGGTTTTCCGCTCAGCTCTGTCATGCTGGCTTAAGTGACCCTTTCACCTCCGCTATTCTTACCCCAAACACTATTCCTACACTAACTGTTCCCCTTTGTCTCTCATACCACGTTTTCCTTACTCACTGTTGTATCACTAACATTCAGCACATTTCATGACACATAAAAAGTGCTCAATAAATAATTATTAATAAAATAAATTACACACATCATGGTTCCCATGAAGAGTGTTACATATTTTTCATTTACTAAAAGCTGAGCATGCTGCTTAGAAAATCCGTCGTGTAGAGAAAAATTTCACATTTTGTTGTGGCTTTCCCGATGTGCTGACAGTTAGAAAATGTGTGAATACAGGGTTCTGTGTCCATAATACCCAGACACACAAATAAAAAACCCAAATTTATGTTAGGGCTCATTTTAGCTCCTCCTGGCAGGTTAAATCTTCCTCCTGAAGAGCCACATTCTCCTGAAGAACTAAATCCGTATGTCTCTCCATTCATTGTATTTGCTATGCTGAAGTGATGACCAAATAAAATAAACAAGTAGGGAATTTTTTCAATGATCTCCATGGCCCCTGTGCAGCAATCAGTTCAGTTTGCACATAATGATGTTGCCCATGAATAAATAAATAGGATTTGGGCATCACCACGGCTACCATTTTCACCAATCTCTGTAACTAATTCTTACAGAGGTAAAGGCTTTATGTGTATTTTATTACAAACTACCAAATGTTGGTTAATTTCAAAAAGCCTGCCCAAGAGGACACCTGCCGTCTTCTGGTTACAGTGAGCTTTTATTTTTCTGGATCGATAGGAAGGGGTAGGAGAGTCTAACAGGAGACTCCTTGCATGAGGCTAATATCCCAATTCCCCATTCCGTCCCTAGCCAGCATTCCTCTTCCCCCAGCGGTAAGAGGGGAAAAATAACTTCCTAGGAGAGGGAAATATTTCACCAGAGAATTCATATTTTAAAGCCAGTATTTGCAAATCATGTATTTGCAGACTGAACTCACTAGCTAGTGGCCTCAAAACAGCTCAAACGATCTTTAAAGTAATTCTGTGTTGGCAACGCCTTCATAGAAGCAAATAAGCAAAGATAAATCTTCTGTGATGAACCCAGCATCAACCTGGGTCCCAAAGAAGCTCCACAGATCAAGTTTCAAAGAAACAAAAGTCACAGTGAGGAAGATGAGGAAGCCTGAAGATAGGGAGAGGCAGATAAGAAGGCTATTGGAGAAGAAAGAAATGAAGGAGGAGGAGGAGGAAATCAGCAAAATGAGTAAAAGAGATACAACAGAACCACAATCCCCAAAATCCACATATTACAATCACTAGATCTATCCATCTATCTGTATTTATATAATGTGTGTGTGTACACACACACACACACACACACACACACACGTATATGCATTTACAAGATATAAATAAAAAGTTTAAAATATTTACAAAATACAAAAAAAGTTTAAAAAATAATTAAAGCACAAGTATTGTTTTAGGTGACCGAGTCAATTTTTATTTTTTTAAGCATTTATTTAAACATTTTGTGTTTAATTAAAATTTTATTTAAATGTTTATTTAAACATTATTAAAACATTAATGTTTGCTGAAACATTAAAGAAATTTTTTTTGACCTGCGTCAAAATCAAGAGTTGGACGCTTAACTGACTGAGCCACCCGGGCGTCCCCAAGTCAATTTTTAAATGAAGCAAATAAAACTTATAGACATGTAAAATATCAGTGACATTAAAACTTACTGGTTAGCTTTAAAAAAGTAAAAGGGGTAACCGAAGACAAGTGGCAGGAAGTTCTCGAGAATGTATCCAAAATCCATCGCAAATTATCAAAATGATGGATAATACTGCAAGTTTCTGCTTCTTAAATATTTCATAAGACTTTGGGCAACTTAATTAATAAGCTTTGCCATTTAGTCTACTAAACAAAAATCAATTCCCGAATCCTTTGTTTAAGGTATTTTTTATATGCCTGTTTGTGTAAAAATGTAAAGATATATTTTAACATACAAATAACCTTGCATATTATTCATATACAAAACGAGGGAGTTTACCGTCAGAGAAAGCAAGTCATGTGAAAGAATCAAAAATAAACAAATTACTAAGTCAATGACGATGACAAAATCAACCGCAAATTCCAAAAGGTACTCACAGTAAGAACAGCCATAGACCTCAACTCTGAGCCCAATGCGGCCTTCTCCGTTCCAGTCCAGAGGCACTATGCGCACGTAGCGGGCAATGACCACGTGCTGCAAATCATGCCGTACCACGCCGTCAGAATTGATGTTCCCAGGAAATGCCTGGAAAAAAGGAAAGGGGTTAAAAAAAAAGGAAGGGAAAACATACTCTGGAAACAACCACGTTTTCTGTGCGCTAAAATAAACTTACATTTTCTTATCCAACGGCAGGATTTTATATTTTCTACGATCGCCAATTTGAAAAAACTACTATACCCCCTTAATTTGAAAACAAGTCCGGTTTTAAATGGGAAGTAGGCCAAAATTTCCACGGGCCGTTTCAAAGGAGAAAATACACATGTATGAGAAGAAAGAAACACTATACGGCACCCAATGCAGTATCCAGTAAACATTTAAATTATGAGTGCTACTAGTCTGCATTTCATTGCAAACTATTTTTCAGACTCCAACCATATTTCTTGCTTTCTAAAAATCTTCTCTGCATTACCTTCCCGTGGCACTATTAGAAATGTGAACATTTTCTCAATATCAGTTATATAAAAAGAACAGCTGAACATGCCATGCAAGTGGCCACGGTTTTCTACCTTTTATTGGCATAAACACATTAATAGATTTACAAGTTGATCAGAAATGTGTTCATTCCAATTTTCCTCATTTACAGAGGATTCTATCAAAAAAGTGACTTCCCGGGGCACCTGGGTGGCTCAGTTGGTTAAGCATCTGACTCTTGGTTTCAGCTCAGGTCATGGTCTCACATTTTGTGAGCTCGAGCCCCCTTCGGGCTCCATGCTGACAGTGCAGAGCCTGCTTGCGATTCTCTCTCTCCCTCTCTTTTTCTGTCCCTCCCCCACTCGCTCTCTCTGTCCTTCTTGAAATGGATAAAGATAAAAATATTTAAAAAAAAACAACCTCTATTCCACAGTAATTATAGAGAAGATAATACAGGGAATACAAGATGTCTAGAGCCATAGACACTACACTCAAAATGATCACAATCTAATAATAGGGAAAACATCAACTTATAAAATTATAATTCAAGGAAGATTTAAAGCAAGAGACCATCATAATTTAGAAGATGTAAGTCAAATAATGAGAAATAGATGTCTGTGCCATTTCAAATATCAGGTGTTTTAATTTCGTACATATAATCTAGTTGTCCCTATATATTGAGTTTTTGTAATGGTGCATGCCGCATGACATCCTCTTTTATATTTGTTTATATGATCTCTTAAACACTGAGATAAAAATTTTAAATACAAAACTTCCCTTTTTTCCCTTCACAAAAAATTACAACATAAGTACCATATTACGTTACTAATCTGTTGTACTTTGACCTGAGGTTTTTGAATGACTTCTATACAAAAACAGAAATTTTACCTGTTAAAAAATGATTTTGTAACAATTTTTTGCATACATAAAAGTCATAAGTAGCAAATAAAGACACGTTTTTGACAAAAAGTACATAGTAGCTTTGAAACAGGAGGTTCCGGTTTACTTTCGCACACACAGCACAACGGACTCAATTTGTAGTTTACAGGGTTTGTTACCTGATCGGTACTCTTCAGTCACACTCCTGGCCTCCAAAACACAAAAAGTGCAATGCAAGACCTAGTGATGTAGGATGCATACTGAAAGATTTCTTCAGGATTTAAGCTATTCTGTCTAACATTTAGATGTCCCAACCATCTGCACGATGGGTAATATTTGGTCTAACACACACAGATGAACGCGGTGAAAACTGGATGGTCTTCAGCGATGATCTCGTGTTCTCCTGGGCTTTCCTCATCCTAGCTGTGTCTACCATTGCCTTTTCAGAATGGCCACACCTTCCCTCAAGCCTTCACTGCACATTATTTGAGCTTTATGTCAGGACTGTTAATGCTTAGGTAGGGCACCTTCTTTGTATCTTGCTGACAAAATTTGATCAAGAAATACAGTAAAGGGGTAGGTATCTATTCTCACCCTTCTCGGCAACCTTCTTTTGAGTGACAGCATCTAGCTTTTCTCAAAAATGTTGTCTGCTGTGTACTCTTAATCCACCACAATCAGGAGGAGCAGAGGCCACACTATAGCCCAGGGTGGCCCCCAACTTTATGAGACCATTTTTTTTTAATTATTTTTTTTTAAGTTTTTTTTTTTTTATTTATTTTTGAGACAGAGACAGAGCATGAATGGGGCATGGGCAGAGAGAGAGGGAGACACAGAATCGGAAGCAGGCTCCAGGCTCTGAGCCATCAGCCCAGAGCCTGATGCGGGGCTCGAACTCACAAGATCATGACCCAAGCTGAAGTCGGACGCTTAACCGACTGAGCCACCCAGCCGCCCCTATGGGACCATTTTAACATGTGTGGCAGAATGATTCATTCATACATGCGTTCATTTACTGATCCCTTCACTTACTCATTTACTTAGAAAAAGGCTAAGAGCCTCGATAGACAATATATTGTTGAAATTACTGGGGTTACAGAAGTAAACAACACAGAGTTTCAGTTCTCATGGTGTTTGTTATTAAAGTACATAGTGGGGCAGCAAATAAATAATACAGAATGAATACACACACACACACACACACACATTCATTCGACACTAAGTTGCATTCTACGTATATGTTGGTACATATTAAATTACATGCATAGGAGAAAGAAAAGCCAGAAATGCAGATGCCCTTGAGCATACTTTGCATGTTCTGGGGACAGTAAGGAAACCAGTGCTTTTGGAGCACGGTCAAGAAAGGAAGAACAGGGTAGAAGATGTTGGAGAGGTGGAGGCCAGAGCAAGGAGGGCCTGTAAGCCATGATAACGTTGTGTATTTCACTTTAAGCGTGCTGGAAGGAAATCCATCGGAGAGTTTCAAGCAAAACAGTTACACAACTTAGGGGCACCGGGGTGACTCAGTTGGTTAAGCGTCTGGCTCTTCATTTTGGCTCAGGTCATGATCTCATGGTTCCTGAGTTCAAGCCTCCGCATCAGGCTCCGTGCCGTCCGCATGGAGCCTGCTTTGGATCCTGTCTCCCCCTCTCGCTGCTCCTCCTCTCCCACTCTCTCTCTCTCAAAAAGAAACTATTTTTTTTAAACTTACACATCTTATAACTGTTAAGAGCATGGCCACTAACATCCCCCTCCCTGAATAAAGTGAAGTTCCCAAGAGAACAGAAGACAATAGCATAATGCAATAAACAGAATAGTAGTGGATGGAATGATCTGGTGACAAAAACTCCCAAGGACTGGGGTGGTTCAGGAAGAAGGGAGGAACGGGGGTGTGGAGGTGAGTCCTGAGAGAAGAGACAGGACGCTTACTACAATCTGGATCCCAAATGAGCCACATGGGAGAGGAGGAAACAAAACAAATCACAGAACTACTGGGAATTGGCTCTCCTTCCATAGAGGCCCTGCTGGTCATCTTGCTATTATAAAGGGATGGACGTCAGAAAAAGACAAAGCAGGCACATCTGCGGAAACAACATATCAGCCTCTAAATCCAGAACGTGCTGAAGGGAACCTCTGGGCTTTTTGATTCTTTGCCTTGTTTCCTCATTTTTTTCTGATTTTTGTTTTTTAAGTAACTGAATAAATACCGACAAATACAAAGATCTGAATGGAAAGATAATTAGTGAAGATTTAGATAAACTGCATTTAAGACTTCACTATCACACTGAAAGGTCAAGAGAATTTGAGACATTTAAGACAGTGCCGTTTTACTGAAGGTGAGCTTCGCAGAGAGGGCACATTTATTATTTATGAACAAATGCGTATCCTATGGTATTTTCTTCAGTGTTCACATCATCAGTAAACTGGGATTTTTTTGCACTTCTTTTCATTTCCAAGCATACAGACATTCAAGACATTATGTTAACTGAAGTCTCAAACATGTCAAAAGAGTGCCCGTGTTACCCATCACTGCCTTGATATAAAGGCATAAATATATGTGAAATGTCTCCTTTCATACAGCAGCATTTGGAAAAGTTAAGAAACATCAGAAGAGACGCAACCATTGATTTAATAAAAACAACATCTAATCCTTATGTATCCCTTTAGTATTTAAAGAATCCTAGTGCACACTGCATTGTTGGGGCCACATGGAAAAGTCTTCAGTTTGGGAGCGCTGCTATTTTTTCCAATCAGGAAAACTCAGTCTCAGAGATGTTACTGGATGTCGAATAGCTAACAAAGTAACAATCATCATGCCCATCCTGACTTTTGTTTGAGAATCAAATTTTCAGCTGGGAACAAAGGTTTTCTATTTAGGCACAACATGCTTTTAATATTTAATACTGCATATTTGTAAACACCAAATTTAAGGTTTCATAGATAATTTTGACACCACGTTTTGGATGCACGTTTGATTTCTGGCCCATTTGTTATACAGCATCTGTGCCTGCACTGCCCTATTTCTTCAATTTTATTCCCACAAATTTTGACAAAAAATTGGTATTTTCTTTTCTTACGCGTTTTCCCCAACCAGGCTCCCATTGTGGCCATCAGCAAAAACTCCTGTGCAGCTGTTAGCAGAAATAATTAAGTTTGGATGACCGTGTTTACTAAAAGGAAAGAAGGCTGGTCTGCTTTAGCACATTTTATCTCAGTGGCAGTGAGCACCCTGCCAGAGGTCTGGAAGCATTGTTTTTTCACATAACCGGACCTACATCCACTTGCGGCGTTTCACATGTGAAAACATGTGAAAAGAAAGAAAACACAAGCTAAAACAGCTTATATTTACAAAACCTTTTAGAACTGGAAATCTGCACGGAAAATCGAAAAATTAAGATGAACGAAACAATATGCTTTTAAAATTCAACCTTCATTTAGACAAATGTCACACGATAATACATGTTTTGTGGATATATGAAAACGACTGACAAACTCATCACCGTAAGACTGAAAAATCAACATACAGGAGCTTGTGAATTGTATGTCACGGCTATTACAGGTCCTCTACTGGCTGTGATTGGCACATAGGCTTAGCAGGGTAGGGTTTTGGGGTTTGTTTTAGTTTTTGTTTTTTAACTGACCTTGCATTCATGTAACCTGTAAGGCTTTAAGCTTAGTAAAGCTAAGGGCAATACAATTTGAACCTGAGTTCAAATTTGAACCTGCCACCTGAGTGTAACTGCCCTATTAATTATTAAAAAATACAGCCGAGGGGGGTGGGAGAATGGGGAAAACAGGTGAAGGGGACTAAGGAGGGTACTTGTGGTGATGAGCACCGGGTGATGGATGCAAGTGTTGAATTACTGTATCGTACACCTGAAACTAATAGGACACTGTGTTAACTGACTGGAATTGAAATAAAAACTTAAAATAAAAATACACAGCAAAGAGAATTTTTTAAAAACACATTTTGAGTTATTCAGAATGCTAATTTTATCATCTAAATATCGCTGAAGTTTTAATAACCAAAAATTTCCCACCATGTGCACTAAATATTCATTCTAGCTTCATGGCCTAAGAGAGGAAGAGGCCAATTTTTTCTGTAAAGTAACAAACAGTTAGTATTTTAGGCTTAGCAGTATCTCTCCGTACCATATCCTTCTTTTTCTTCTTCTTCATTTTTATTTTAACAACACTTAAAAAACGTAAAAACCATCAAAGCTCACAGACTTTAAAGGCACAGGGACCAGAGTTAGCCCACAGGCTATAGCTTGCCAACTGGGGTCTCAGAGAATCTTTCAAATTGATGAATCTTCCCCTCAACTCAGAAAGGATGCAAAAGTCTAAAATCATCGAAAAACTTTTCAGCCACTTGGCATTTAAAAACCAATAAACTTTGGGAAAGCATTCTGTCATCCCTTGAAGCATATAATTTATCAGACTGGAGGAAAATATATAAGGATTTAGAAATATGCAGTGTGTGATGCATGAACTAACACTTCCCTCAAATTCACTATTATGGGGTCTGAAGTGTAACTTATGAAGGATTTTACGAGAAGAATAAATATGTGGTCCTCACTAAAACTTCACCTTTCAAGAAACCTAAAATGAAGGATCGCAAGCTTCTATAGCAGATGAGTAAGACTGTGCATCTTCCGGCAAAGGTTTTGTTTAAGACTGAAAACATGTGTGTGCCTGCCACACACAGCTATTGTGCAAGTAAGCCTCGGAGGAGATCTTAGTACTACTGACAAGTTCCCTGCATGGGAAATAATGTGAGAAAAACAACACACATGAATATTTCCTAATGTGAGAGAGATCTTATTTTCCTAAAATATAAAATATCTCTGCTGCAATCGAAACATAGTGATTTTTCCTGAAGCGGATGTTCATAAACCTGTGATCACTATAATCACTTTAACTGGAATTTTGTTTCTTGCCAGATTTTAAATTTTATTTTCCCCATGCTAACACTTTATATCAAAATATAGAAATAGATTTCCCATTTTGCAGCCTTGATGTGATTCGCCAGGCCTGGTCACACTCCGTGCTGAAGCAGGAAGAAAAGGAGACCTTTCATAAAATACTGCATCTGTCACGCTCCAGCTCTGGCTTTGTCACCTCAACTCTCTTGTCTGTACAAACTTGGCCTGCAGGACTCAGCTCAGACGGTGCTTCCTGAAGGCAAGGACATTCCCTGACCCTCACTCCTCAATTCCCCACTGCTCTACAGGGGTCCTCATAACATCCCATACTTACTCTCTCCACTCAACTGAAATGCCTTCATTGTGTTTTTAATCAGCCACCTAAGGACATTTCAGAAGTATGTTAAGTCAGCTTTGAAGTCTGTGACCAAACCTCTGGTCCATCACTATATGCCATGCCCATACACACTGGTTGGTTCAATGAGTATCCATTTACTGCCTCATTAAATGAATGAATAAAAAGCATTTCCTAACCCTCACCTGTTTCTATTTCATAGGTCTTGTTATTTTTGGATGTATCAAAAGCCAGTTCAGTAACCACCCAGAGTAAATTAACTACATTTGATAATATCCTAGAGAGAAAAAACAAAAACAAAAACAAAAAAAACCCTAGTCTGATTCAAGACCCTAGGCTAATCAATAAAATTTTCCCAGAGCCATAGGGACGTCATTATAAGTATGTAAAGTGGAAATCACAGAGATCATGCAGAAAAAGGAAAACGATCAGGCAAAAATTATGTCAAAATCAGGGCATAAATGCTAGGAGAAAAGTGAAACTACACACGCACATATACACACATACACACACACATCAAATCTCAGATGTTCACATGGATAATCCACTCGAACTCTGCTAAAAACATACCCTTTGGATTGTGGCAAATCCAACTGTTCAAGCATTTCTGAAATTTTATGCTATATCATATTCTATATATCAATTCATATGCTATATGAATTTTTATGAATATCATAGCATTTACTATACTGAATAGTAAAATTGTATATGATCACTTGTCGTTCTCCCAATAAGTTACAGATTATGTAGGCATCAAGAAGGTTTTTTTTTTCCAAATTGCAGTATAATTTATAAAGGTAAATTGCAAAGATCTTAAGCCAACAGTTTGATCAGTTTAAAGAATGCATTCACCCATGCAAACTCCTCCCCACCAAGATACAGAACATTTCTATTAACCCAGCAACCACCCTTATCAGTGTCCTTAGTCAACACCCACCTTAGTTAACAGGAACCCCAACCCTATGCGAACACTTCTCCAATTTCTATTACAAGAGATTAATTTTGCCTTTTCTTGTACTTCTTATCAAAGTGATCAAACATTACCTTCACTCAGAGTAACACAGATTTCACCATGCTTTTGGGTGGGTCCATGGTTTCTTTCTTTCTACTGCTAGGTACTATTTTATTGTACAAATACTGCACAACCGTTTATTTAGTCATGTTTCTGTTGAGAGACTCTAGGGCAGTTTCCAGGTTCTACTATTATGAATGAAATCGCTGTGAGCATCTGTGTAAATGCATAGGAGGAGACTTTCTGAGTCACAGAGTAGATGCATGCTTAAATTTTTAAGACATTGCCAAACTTTTTCTTAGTACTTATAATGTCACACATGCAGTTTAAATCGCATCAGAGAAATCTGTTGTGTATTCTTTTTTTTTCCTCTACTATATATTTTATTGAACTTAAATTCAACATTTTTGCATCTATATTATTGTTCTCTCCAAACTTCCCTCAGTTTTTCTTCATCTTATATATGAAGCCATAAGAAAGGATGAAAATAATTAAATATTCTCAGTTGCCTTTTTTTGGTCAATATTTGAAATAAATACATAGACAAAGTAAGAAAAACAAAGGCAGTGTTATCAAACTTGACAGTGCTCAAATACAACATAACTGACAGAAGTTTGGAGATGGAAATGTTTGAAAGAACATAGAAAAAAAGGACACAATGGATAATATCCATGTGCTTCATGTGAGTCAGGAGATATTACCAAAGCTCCACAGAATAGCAAATCCACTTACGAGTATTAAAAGGAACAAAATTTTTTAAAAAATTAAATATTTGATATCATTTCTAAAAGCAGGCCAGATATGGCGGAGACGTTAGCTAACTACAAACTGATCAAGAAGTCAGTAGCCCATAGGTAATTTCTAAGTAAAGAAGTAAACAAAATACTATTTAAGTATATAGGGGGGGATGGAACCAGAGAGCAGAAGATATTGGGATGCGGACCTTTGCTATTTAAATGAAATTCTTTTTGTGATATTTGATTAAAAATATTTATCCATATACCACTTTGATGAAGACAAACCACAATACTTCTTGTGGGGTTGTGTTTAAAACTCTGGCTCCAAGATTCCTGGCATTCTACTCAGATGGAGACACAATCAGTTGTGAGGTTCATCTTGTCTGTAACAATAAAATCTAGCCACTTGCTTAAAGAAGCTTAAGACTCCTGGTACAGAGCCCAGAAAGAAATTTCTCGAACGAGTCCTCTTGTAAAGGGAACCATGCTACACAAGGAACAAAATGCTGGATGACATCTGCATAAGAAGATAACATGGAATCTCACAGAGGTTTCTTCAGGTTTACTTCAATGTAACCCCATGGAAAAATGCCAAAACACAATTCAGAAAACAATTTTACAATGATAATCAAGACTCTAAATGTAGGTATTGGCTCTCTGCTGACTGGCTTAATCTAGAAATAGGTCAGAGTATCTAGAAAAATGAATGGATTGTACTGCCTTCAGATTCTCCTCTATAAACATTGCTCTTCTCGAGTATTTGATGTTTCAATAGCAATGAATTTGAGAATATACTTGGATGTACCCAGAGCATATCTCTTCCTAAGTATGGAACCAAATGCTTTCATAAACATAGGATCAACTTTTATTCAGGGTGAACATGAGTATGAGCAAAGTAAATTGCTATTTTTAAACTGTGTATTTCAAAATGCATAATTCTTCATTAGGATAACTTTATGTCATGAGATATTAACAATTTTGATGTCAAATGTATTCTCAGATTCAAACATTAATAATGTCTCTATTCTTTCCTACTTTAATATACCTACACTTCCTACCATTTTGATACTCTATAGCAAGATTAATACCTGCTAATATTTCTTCAAGATACAGAGAAAAAGCGGAAATAACAGACACCTCCTGGGTCTACAGAAGCTAATTTTTCCCCAATATATTTGAACTGCACCTTTCACAGTGGGGGGGGGCGGTGTATAAAAACAACATTTCACATTATATTTCTCCATTTTGACTAGTTCTAGTTTTCTACCCCCTTCCACTACAAAATTTCTCAAATAAGTGGATTGTGCTCTGCATTTCTCTCTTTCTCTACACACTAAAGCTTCAGCATTTGCTCCCTGCTGTCTTATCTTCTGAAAGAGAAATCAGGAAGACCACTGAAGATTATGCAATAAATTTTGGTTATTTGACTTTTCTTCAACATCCTCCATCGTTAATGGTGACTAATCTTTCTTATTCAAGAATATTTTTATTTTGCACATCTTATTTTACCTCAAATCACTTCTCTATCCTCCTCATTGGATATTCTTAATTTTTCTGTGGATTTTTAAAGATGTTATTCTCCCTCCCTTTTCACACATGAGCCTTGAATCCTAAGTTCCACGAGTACATTTTGCTTTGTGTGTGTCCTCCCAGTTTCTTCCTACCCAGATTTATTTTCTGACCTCCTGGGAGCCTCACCCTCTGGTACCAGATTACGTTCTGCCAGTGGGCATGCCAACAGATGGCCAGCTCTTCTCAGGCAGCCTATCTTTCGTGGCCCCAGCCCTCAATGGTCTTTGGTAATCCTGTTTCTCCCCTTTGCTCTGTAGCCCCAGGAATAGTAATGGCTTCCCTGGGTTTCAAGTTCATGAGTGTCTCAGCATTCCTTGTTTGTTCTCTTAAATCCAGCCACATTTCTGTTAATTGTCTCTTCACTAAATTCTATCTAGGTAAACACTTTTGACTGTGTCCTCCGCTTCTGATCAGAACACTGACTGGTACGTATATGTACAAAATCCCTAGCATGGTCTCTGACAATTTTATCGCCAAATGTCACGAGTATATTCAGTTGGCTATGTCAGTGTAGGGACCAAGAGCAGACTGCCCGAAGATGGGCCATTTTGACATAAAGATTATTTTGAGTTCACAGTAATCAAAACCCAGCAGATGCAGGAAAAGCTCTTGGCTTCCCCCCTCAACTGCCTACATATACATTGGAAAGGAGTCTATACCAGGAAGAGAGCTACTAACAAAGTCAGCCTAAGAAACTCATCTGCATAACAGAGCAGTCTTTGTTTTTCCAAACATCTCCTTTTACCTTCCCAATGGTCTACCTCCCCTTTGTATCCTCAGACACTCCCTCAATCCTTAGCTCTTAAAAGCTTTATGTTGCTCATTGTCTCTGGGATATCTGGTCTGTGGGTTTCAGCTGTTGTACCCTGAGGAACAGCCAGGTAGAAGGTAACATTTCTTACCATGCCAGCATCCCGGAATCTCTATCGGTGTCGGAAGGAGTGAGAATGGTGAGAGCCCTTGTTCTCTCTTTCTAAATTTAGATTAGCAGGAGAACAAATCTCGGAACTAGCTCTTTGGGCCTAGCAACTCTTTGGTTAAATTTGGTGGAGTACTCTTTGGTTACTGATCCCTTCATTTCCTCCCAGAGATGGTCATTGTTTCCCTTTGTCTTTGTCATTCATGGTGTTTGTCATCTGTTGTTAGGGGACCTCTTGGAAGCCAGAGCCGCAAAACTGGTGGGCACTGATGTGGGAAACAAAGGCAGAAGGAAATGGCAGATAAAATTAAATTTCCTTATAACCTGAAGCCCATTGGAAATGCTTGAGGCTGGCAGAGTAAAACATTCTTCCCGGAACTCCCTACTGCCTTAATGCTAATGTTTTGCTAGAGGGAAAAACAACCTTAGCGACAACAACTAGGCCTCCAGGATCTTGTGAGTCTCCTTTAGCATGTGAAAATCTCATTGGAAACTTCCCCTGGACTTTACCTGCCCCCAGCTCCCTAATATACAACTAGTCTCTCCTCACGGTGCCTGGGCGCTCTTCCTGTCACGGGTCCTGCCCCTGTGCTTTAATAAAATCACCTTTTTGCACCAAAGATGTCTTCAAGAATTCTTTCTTGGCCGCCAGCTCCGGACCTCGCGAACCCTACTATCACCCCCAAAAAACCTCATCAGGCATGAGTCAGGCACTTAAAAGCTGTTAGAGTGTTTGCCACCTCAAGTAAAACCCCGTGATAGGATAAAGTTGGTCACGGAACAGGGTAGATTTACACTGCCCACCTCAAGAAACTTCCATGCTTCGAGATAACACCATAACACATCAGCCTCCAACCCCACAGGACATCCCTCTTAGGTATTAATATGGCTCCAAAAGACCCAAGGATTATCTAAGACTGTTCATGTGCATATATTTTCCCTTCCTCTTGTTCTGTGTCCTAAAAGCCTAGCTTTCTGACCAGTGAAAATATTCTCTGTGTTCTCCACTTACTGGGGTGCAACTTGGTGGTCAGTTGAACAGACTGGGGATCCAACTCCCTCCCGCCTCTCTCTCTAGATCTCTCTGTGGATCTTTTGATGTCTCTCTCACTCTCTTCTCTGGCTATGCCAGCTCTCAGTTCTCGGGGGTGTTTGTCATGAGAGGGTCCAGCACAAAGGAACCTTTGCCAACTCAACATCTCTTGCTTGTTACTGCTAGAAAGAGCCCTTCCAGTATCACCTAGCATGGGTCAAAGATTATCACCTCTGCTGACTGGAGGTGGTGAGGGACCAGAAGGCAAGCTGAAGGCCAAGTACAAGCTAGCACTCCCTCCCCAAGGTGGGATATATGTGATATTCCTCGGGCACTCCTGGCTGCCCAAGAATAAAGGAAAGGACACAAATGGTTAACTGACAGAGATCACAGTCATACAGGACATGAATCTCCATCAGTTTACAAATGCCTTAGTAAATTACAAGAAAAGGGCAATCTTATCAATCGCCTAATCTCCAGAAACCTATGGATTCGGTTTCCTGAAGCCCTAAGATCACCTTCCCCTCCCCTTTGTGGGGAACAAACTGCGAGAAGGAAATGGCCGGTAAAATAACCTGCAGCCCATTGACCAACACCTGAGGCAAATACAGAGTATAACATTCCTCCAGGAACCCCCGACTATCTTCATGTCAATGCCCTACTAGAGGAAAAACAACCTGGGCTTCACAACAGCAAGGCTCCAGGAGTGTTAGGAGTCCTCTTTAGCATATCAAAGTCCTTCTGGAGGCCTCCCTTTAGCCTTAACCTCCCACAATTCCATAGAATGGGACCAATCACTCTTCATACCCCCAGGGAAGTTCTTTCTGCCTGAGAGTCCTGTCCCCATGCTTTAATACAATCACCTTTCTGCACCAAAGACATCTTCAGCAATCCTTTCTTGACTGTCAGCTCTGAACACTCCCCTCCCATCACTCCAAAACCCCATTAGAGGCACCTCACAATTTTGTGGGAGACCAAAGACACTATTTTCACCACACTATCCTTATTGCCTGTGCAGTGAAGGTTTTTTCCTTGGACTACCTGGGGGTAAACTTCTGGATCATGGGGCCGTACCACACATGCCTGTCTCATCCTGCATCTTCTGTTAAGCTATTAAGGCTTAACTAGTTTGAGTCACTGTTAGATCCTATCCGTCTGTGGCCAGACGACTGATCCTTTAAATTGGCTATATTTAAAAGAAAAATAAACTTCACAGAGCGCTCTCAATTGTCTTATTAGTATAACGGCTAGCCTTAGGGACTCCCTTGACAAAATAAAATCACAGAAATTAGACTTAAGTCGAAATAAATGTCCACATCCAATGTAAATTTTCTTTAAAATCTGGCCTCATTTGCCGGTTTTAACTTAGCTTTCCCTATAAAATTTACAGGGAGCATTCAAGCCTAATCTCCAGGTTCAAAGTATACAGGGTGCTCATGTAAATGCTGAAAGCCAGGAAAGCTTTCTGAGAATGGCAACAGGCTTGCTTGGCTCCTACCTTCCAGGGAATGATCATACCACCTTCAGGAAGTGTATGTGATCTCTTTTCACGTGTTATCCTAGACCCCCCACCACAAAAGAATTCCTGTCCCCTGGATAGTAGCAAAATCTTTTAAATCATAAAGACCTTCTACCCTCCACTTAGATCCTACCAAATTTAGAGATGAAAAATATTAAGGAAGTGGGGGGGGGACCCCCAGCTGGCTCAGTCAGTGCAGCTGAATCTCAGGGTTGTTAAGTTAAAGCCCCATGTCAGGTGTTGAGATTTCTTAAAAAACAAACAAAAAACAAAACAAAACAAAACAAAAACTTAAAAAATAAAAAGATAAGTGACTAAAATGACTATTCACAACCCCCCTTCAGAGGAATCAGGACCAAAAATTTCTCCTAGGCCCTCCTACAAATGATCTCTGAAGGGCCAATATTCAAGTACTAATAGAAGCCAGGTTGAATTATGTGCCCAGAAAGTCGGCTTTTGTTAAAATGCCTTATACAGGTTTTAAAAAGATACAAATTTTTTAATTACAATTTTCGTTAAAAATCTCCCTAATAAAAGAACCAAATTCAGTTAAAAAAGCAGACCAATCACTTGATACTAAGGTTGTAATCTTATTCTTTGGAGAATTAAAAACAACTGTTTTATAAATTTCTAAAAAAAACAGAAATGCAATTCTAAAATCAGTCAAAGACCACCTATCTTCAACCATCCCGAAAACCCGCCTATTCCTCTTACGTGGTTTCTAGATATTATAAAAGATCAACATATTGGAACAAACTGTCCTGTACTTAGGAGAAAGAAAGGTGAATTTTAAATCGCAGCTACCCTAAAACTCTGGGGGAATTTTTGTTGCATTCTTTCCGTACCTTGAAATTATAAATTTTGTATCTTTAAAAAGTGTAAACACAGCCCACGATTGCCTGAAACTGAAGAAATAAAAGGGGAACAGATTTCAAAAAAAAAGTATAAACTGCTAAAATGACTCGTGTCCAGACCTGAGCACCTGTCCTAACAGAGGGATAAGCACCAAATCTTTACCTTGAAGAAAATGTAGATGCTTTCTCTCTGCCTTGTGATGTAAATTTCTACCCCCATCTATTCTAGGACATAGGAGATGTGCTTTGACATAGAATTAGGAATAACGTTAGGGAAAGGTTTTTCACACACCACACAAAATAAGGG
The DNA here is from genome assembly GCF_022079265.1 of Lynx rufus. Taxonomy (NCBI): domain Eukaryota; kingdom Metazoa; phylum Chordata; class Mammalia; order Carnivora; family Felidae; genus Lynx; species Lynx rufus. Next base: position 160,979,075 of record NW_025814856.1, on the reverse strand, counting down.
AGGTATCTGGAAACTGGGCCTGTATTGTCATTTCCACAAATAAAAAAAAAAATCTAGAAGACTGTTTGCATCTTGTCTGTGTATGTGTGTCCATACATGTTAGAAATGCAAAATATTTTTTCTGCCTCCAAATGGTATTGCTAAAATTCATTTGTAAAAGACCTCTACTTAGTTGGTTTAAAGGTAAGCACTTAAAAGAATTGGGCATTTCAAAACTCTGAGAGATAGAAACTAACCAAAATGTTTTTTCAAGTTCACATGACCTGGGAAAATATTCAGTACTAAAGCTAATTTAAGGCTGTTGGTTTAATTAAAATAAAATTGTCTTTAGAGTTCTGCACTAAATGTAAGACTTTTCTTTCACCTGCGTTAAATGAAGGTTGAATGGTTTCTTGTCTCTGCTCCAAGTTTGTCAAAAAACAAACAAATGAAAAAATTAGACTGGTTGACTTTGTCTAAGGCCTCATGAAGTTTTGTGGATAAACGAAACATGACTGTTAAGAACAAGCAGATTAAACAGTTGTAAATAAGATTAAAAGATTTATAGGTAACTTTGTGGATGGCTTCCAAAATGTCTGGTAATCTGAAATTCTGGAGTTTTGTTGAGTTAGATGATGAGCTAAATTTGTTAAACTGATGAGAGTAATGCCTTAAAATCCCAATAAACATGGGATATATTAATATTTTATATCCAAAGCAAGAATTTTTAAAAAAAGGATAATGAAATATGTCTTCTTTCTTGATCCGTCTTTAATGGATCATTTCTCCCTTTGGGTCATTTAGATCATTTCCAAATAAGATAAAAAATATTAAGTACTAAACATAGTACTTACTGCAAAGAACCTAAAGATAAGTATAGGTCTGTAAACTTGGTTTGTCTTTATTTTATTATTTTTTTTAACTTTTTTTTTAACGTTTATTTATTTTTGAGACAGAGAGAGACAGAGCATGAACGGGGGAGGGTCAGAGAGAGAGGGAGACACAGGATCTGAAACAGGCTCCAGGCTCTGAGCAGTCAGCACAGAGCCCGACCTGGGGCTCGAACTCACATACCGTGAGATCGTGACCTGAGCCGAAGTCGGACGCTTAACCGACTGAGCCACCCAGGCGCCCCTATTTTATTATTTTTTTAAAGATTTTATTTTTAGGTAAGCTCTACAACCCATGTGGGGCTCAAACTCACAACCTCAAGATCAAGAGTCATTTCCTCTACTGACTGAGCTGGACAGGCACCCCAGTTCTGTGCTTTATTTTAAAAATTGGTACTATTAAAAACACGTTTCTGGAAATCATGAAATGTATTCGCCAATTCGCTAATCTATAAAAGTACTGGTATAACAAACGGTTCACAGTTGGTTACTACTCGGTTTTCACGAGAAACTAAGGTTTCTAGGAACAAATAATTCTAATAAATGAAATTAAGGTCACTAGAAATAAGGGAAACAACTCTGTATGCGAGCAAAGTAAGCTATACGTTTTGGCGGAAAAACATGAGGAGTGGGAATACGATTTTGCTGAGGGAAAAGAAAGTTACACTGTCCTAATACAACAGGCCATCCAAGAACATGGAAACAGGACACTTCCATCCCCAATGAATGGCCACTGTTCTGAGACAACAGAACCAGGGAGTATGGTAGTATTGAAACATGGAAGCAGGGATTTCCAGAACAACAACGGAGACCCAAATGAAGAGGACCCCATCAAGTTTTACGTGGTACCCCTATTGCTGTAAGCCTAAGGAGGATAACAAGCCATGTGCACTTATCGAGAATTAAACTTGTTTCTTGGTCCTGTGTCTCATAGATGAACATCCACTTACACCCATGAACTTGTGGAAGATCTAAAGTTGCTGCTCCAAAGGACCAATAAATAAAGTTCAATGAAGCTTTTAAAGTTATTTATAACTGTATCTTTCATTATTTATACTTGTCTCTAACAAAATCAGACAGCCCCAACTTATTTTTGCAGTGGACTCAACACTATGCAGACAGCTTACAGAAAAGTCCATGCTGGGTTTGTGGCCACCTTCCTTCATTCAGCACTTCAGTCCTCCCTTGGAGCATGTGTCCATTACAGGGCACCGAATCGCATTATTTACACCAATATAAAAAAGATATGCTACACCGACCAAATACCAGCATAAACAGGGACACCTCTATTACTAACAAAAGCGTTTCATGTTGGCCTATGGTAAGTACTACGTGGAATTCTCCAGGCCATGCAAGACGTTTTTCCTACCATCAAAATCATGACTGAATATGCAAACTCCAAATGAAGATAAGAAAGCTGTTTGGGGAATAAACCTAATAATATGAGATATACTGATGATGGCTATTTTCAAATATGTGGCTTACTCCTATTGTAGGCCAATTAAACCAAAAAAGCCCTCTTGTATTGGGAACAAAGAAATCATACCTACGATGCATGGCCTAATGCCACCCACAAATTAGGATGGCTCCCCCCAGAAGCTCGTGTTCATACTCTTGTTCTACAAGCAACCAAATGGTTTGCTGATTGGATGACACCACCTAGCATCACATGGCATGCACCCAACGGAACTCAATGGCTACATGGCACCAATTTGTGGCCATGGCTACCCCCTGGATGGATAGGACATGGTATGCTAGGCTTTCCCTGGATGCAAAGGAGATGTTGTAAAGAAATACCTATGCCTGCAAATTATCCCCACTTACTTCACCACTGGACATGATCAGCCTTTCACTGATTTGATTACCAGTTAACCTTTTTTTTTTTTTTTTTTTTTTGCTCCAAATGGGAATAGAATACACAATCTGGCACATGAAGACCCTAACAAACTATAGCACACAAGCCATTAATATACTGTGCAGGTGCTCTCCTTGTCAAACTTGAATTACAAAATAGGAGGGTCTCAGATAGAGGAACTTGTGCTATTATTGAGCCTTGGTGTTGCATATACACCCCAGATAATTCAGCTAATGTACCCAAAGTTTTAGCAGACCTGCAGATCCAGATTAAGGCAGTGTTTGACTTCTCTAGTTCTCTCTACAACTGGATTTCTAGCTGTCTTAGCGAAATGGATCGCCTTTAGTGGAGAAAACTTCTACTAATAACAACAGTAATCATGCTACGTCTTCCCCCATGGTAACGGGGGCTACTGTTGCTGCATGTTTTACACAACTCTGTTGGACAAGTTATCTGAAGAGCATCCTATTCTTGTGATGAGACCTCAAAGGCACCTCGGAGTCAGACAACCGAAGCCTAGGAGCCCTTCATTTAATCAGAGAGTTCAAGCTTTTTATGTCTCCCAAGAGACGGGGTCTACAATCCCGTTCGGCTTGAAGCAGCTACAGAAAATGAGATCTTCATCCCTCAACATCCCGCAAGAATAAGGAGGATAAAAATCCCATGGTGAGGAGAGATAAGGGGCTGAAGGGGCTCCATTTTTAGAAAGGCTCTATCTCTGCTGTTTTTCTGTTAGGTTCCATTTACTCATGTTGTATATTTCACCTTGCATCTGAAAAAAACAAAGAAGCTACGTTCCAAGTGGAAAACAATAAACGTAACTGTTCTCTGAATTTCATCCTAGGCCCCCAAAATCTGATGACGTCTAAGAACCGGATCCCTAACATGTTCCATAGTGATATCTTCGAACAAACCTCAGCCAATGCTGGTGTCAATACCCCCTACATTCAATGATTTATAAAATAACACCTATTACTCACCTGATACTCGCCTTTGATTGGACCCTACCCGAAATTCCTGAAGGAACACAGACCCTTGACCCGTTTTTAGTATAAGCCCCTAACCCCAAGTGACAGACTACACTCACTCTACTCTCCTTTCCAAATCTCCCAGACACTATCTGCTATACTCTGTCCCTTACACTACACAGCGAACTCTGTTTTCACTTCCTCTTGGCTCACATTTTATTTATATTCTGCACGAAGCCAAGATGCTCCCTGCTGGTCCCACGGGACCCCTCTGGGTCCTTGGGCCTGGCCTACTTACCTCACTCAAGTGAGATTGGCTATTTAAAAAAAGGAAAACTTAGGACAACCTGTGAATGTAAACAGAGTTATAAAAGGTTTATGGAGAAGGAATCTTTAGAAGGGAATTTTGTATGTGGTCAATACTGGTTAAGATTAGAATAAATTTAAGTAATTTAATGAGTTTTACTATAAAAAATACACTGGTGCAAAATTAAAACTTTTGTTTTCTCCTTGCTAAAAGAACAAAGTGGTTTGAACTACCGTTTTGCTCTTAAATAAGAAATTGTAAATTATTTACCTTTAAAGTTGTCTGACTAGAAAGCCAGGATTCTGTTTTGCCAAAATAATTTCCTGTGTTTAACAGGTCTTTTGGTTACTTAAAAGCAAAACAAAACAAAACTCAGTCCTAATATCAAAAAAAAAAAAAAAAAGGGCAGAATTTTATTCATAGCTGTGTAACTTTCTGTATTTGCCTTTGAAATATTTTATGGCCACTTTGGTTAAACAGATAATTAAATAGTGTTTTATAATGATCTGTGATCCTAATCAATTAAATGCTCAAACCTTTTGATATTTTTTGACATACTTCCCCAATAAAATTCTAAAATAAAATCTTTTGACCACAATCTACCTGAGATGTTCCAGAGAGGTCCTGGAAACTAATTTTGTGAGATTTTATGAGAAACTAATTAGACTTGTTTTGTGAGATTTTGTGAGAAACTAATTAGACTTATTTGGGATGTTAAATGGGAAGCATTGTCAAGTAAATCCTAAACCTTGTTAGATTATTTGCATAGATCATAATTAAAATGCGTGTTCTAAATTTGTATAAAACCCCCTAGAAATCTGATATCCTGGTATGTTATTATCTTGAGGTGTGGTATGTCACAGAAATACCCAAATTTCCTTGCCCACTGCATCATAATGAACTCTAATCAAATCTTTAACCATGGCCATTTTTAAGCCTTGTCATTCACAGTTACTGTTATGCTGCTGCTGTTGCAAATGTGTTTCTTCATCAGTGAGATCCCTACAACTCTGTAGTACTGAGTTCAGGTTTCTGATTAACCTTAAGATCATCAAACTAAACCGGGTTAAGAATTTCCAAAACTAGTGGAAACAGCTGATCTAGCAAAATAAACATTATTAACATGGCACTGAATGAACTGAGGAAGATAATTATAATAGTTGTTAGGACTTTCTGTTAAACCATTGCCAACTTTTAAAAATGTTTTGTTTTTGCAGATCTTTCAAAATCTTTTCTCTCAAGTTAACTGACCTATAGCAATTTGATAAATTATGCCATTACAAGCATAAATGAAACGTGGATCATTTCTTCTCACCTGAACCCTCCAGAGTTAAAAAACCCAGTGAGTATTCTTGTTATTTGCATAAGTTCCGTATGAATCTGTTCTCCTTGTAACAGGATAAAATTGAAAACATTGGTTATGTTACCTAGGCTTTGTCTGGACTGTTCCATTTGAGATATGCACAGACTCAGATATGACCAAATAGCTTTAAGGAACTAAGGTGGACTTTATGGAGAGAATAGAGCCTCTTGGAAGTGTTGGCCCGATGCCTTGCTTACAGTTTCCTGCAGCCTTAACAGGTGAGTAAAGAAGGCCACTTCCTGGCAGGGGCAAGAACCTCAAGATAATTTGGGAAGAGACTAGAATTCACCCAAATGAATAGGTAATGCAGGCAAATCTAGAAATTCCTCATTAAAAGTTTCGGCAAAGCACATTTAAAAGAACCTATATGGCCAATTACTATTCTTGTTGTGCTCATGTGAATAATTAGGCCAAGTTGTTAAGACTAAACTTATTCTGCAACACGTTAATTTGGTTATCTTTGGCAAAAATAAGAATGACTACATAAGAGAAAAAAATGTTTCAGTAACATACTAGAGTAAATATTAGATTCTAATGCTGTTTATTGCAAATTAGACTAGATCTTGATTTCTTCTAGCACATGACTACAACTCTCCAAACTACTGTTTACTTTTTCTTCCACCTTTCTGAGATGGATGCAGTTGAGAACTAAAACTGCCCTCTGTTCTGAAGGCCTGCAAGCTAACTGCGAACAACTTGACGTTGCCGTAAGAGAAATCAGCACCACTGCTCATGTATAGGCAATCTGCATGCCTACCTTTCCGTGGGCAAGATCTCCAGAGACATGTGAACTACAAACCAGGAAAAAGCTGTCAGACTGCCACTACCTGTTCTCCCTCTACCTAAAGGTGCTTCAAGCTTGACCTCTTAAAATCTTCTCTACTGGCTATCCTCAGAACTCAGAAATTGACTTATATTTTGATCTAATCCACAACCATTGCTTTTCTTCTGTTGCCACAGAAATGCCTCTTGCCTAATACCTGATTTCTTGAACTATAGGCCTACCTTTGAAAACACATCTGCATCACCACCTAAAGTGAGTTTAAGTGAACTGACCTATTATCAGACTAAGACTGATTCAGTAAGACGGAACAATGTGTCAGCTCAACCATTAATGTGTAAAACCTGGGGAAAGTTTCAGAGGAAGGAACTATGGAGGCCAAGGGCAGGCTGCCCCAAGATGGGCCACTGTGGCATAAAGATTATTCTGAGTTCAAAGTAATCAAAACCTAGCATATGCAGTAAAAGCTCTCTGCCTCCCTCTCAACTGCCTACATTTACATCGGAGAAAAGCCTGTACCAGAAGAGAGTGAGGAACAGACACATACTCCCCTTTGTATCATCAGACCCTAACCCTCTCCTTGGCTCATAAGCTTCATGTTGCCTCACTGTGTCTGGAATTTCAAGTCTAGATTCCCCGTAGATACACCTATTAAATTTTATTTTAAAATGTACTTTCAAATTGATTTTTAATTAATTTGATTGTAAGTCCAGCTAGGAAGGACTATAGCAGAGGAAGGTCTTTCTTCTTGACATCAGTCTAGAATTCTCCTAATTTTCCAGTATCTTAGTCTTCCTTAAAATCTTGGCCTCTATTATCTTTACCTTCCCCTGTGCTTTTCTTTATCAGATACTAGTTACAGTTCCTTAAATATTCACTTATTTTGATTTCTATATCTACTCCAGGGGTTAGGACCTCTTAATTGTTTCACACCTTGGATATTACATGGTTTCTCTGGTTACCTTCCTGCTTTCAATCTTCATTCCTATATGGTATAAAATATCTTATTGATCATGTCAAAGCCTCCCAAGTCAGAAATTTGAGGGAATTCCTATTTTGTAATACATAAAATCTGAATTCTTTATGGAATTTGCTATTAACAACTATCTTACTGTGGTCACATAGTACACTTAAAGCTACTTGTTCATTCCAGCAAAACTGTACCCTAATTTAAAGGATTCCACTACAATATTGTCCTAAAGAAATATGAGTTTTTGCAAAATCAAGATATGCAGTTTTAAAATGCACACTTTAAAACAGGCTAATCACTAATAATTGAGCTATTCTTTTTTCTCAGCGCATGCAAATCATTCTCCTATCTAACTAATGTAGATAGAGAAAATTCAAGTAAAAATCGCTTACTCTGTGTACTTCGTGCCTTTATTTTATTTTTTGAATGCCATATTCTACGGGTAAAGGCCATGTCTAATGAAAATATGTATAATTTAAAGAAAACTTCCAATCAAAGCAGTCTAAGGTGGTTGATCAGATAGTATTATCTGATCTACGAGGACAGCAATCACCTGATGAATTTACTAGTTTTATTTTAGATGATAAAGAAACAAAAACAAGTTAAATTAAGGACAGAATTTTAGAAAGACCCACAGATTAAATACTCATTCACTGGGATAACTGTTACTTTCAGAGATGCCTATTTACTCTTAGCAATTAAAAGTAACAGGCTGTATAAAAGGAGATAAAAAATGTATTTTGTAGAAATCACATTGACTTACAGAGATAGGCTGGTCATAGCTAATGTTAATCAAGATTGTTTCTCAACTTGGCCAAACAAAATTAGATCATGAGAATGTCTACTTTATTATAGGTACATAAGAAATGGTTCATTTATAGTAGGTTTAGCTTGCACTTTTTTTTTTTTGTCTCTAAATGGTTTAACTAAGTCTGAATCTTCTCTGAAGACATGGCACATTATGCCCCCCTACTCTAAAAAGTTCTGTCTTCTTTCACTACCTTCATAGGAAACAATTAAAAGGGAATACCTTCTGTATTTCCTATTGTAAATAACTGCATATAGAAAATATTCTTTTGGGGGTGCCTGGGTGGCTCAGTCAGTTCAGAATCCAACTCTAGATTTTGTCTCAGGTCATGATCCCTGGGTCGTGGGATCGGGCCCTACGTCGGGCTCTGCACTAAGCATGGAGCCAGCTTGGGATTCTCTCTCTCTCCCTCTGCCCCTCTCCCCTCCTCATGTGCTCTTGCTCACACTCTGTCCCTCTCTCTTCAAAAAAAAATTCTTTTGAGTAACCATTCCTACTAATAAAGTTAATAAGAATTTGTTAATAAAACCATCATGATAAGAGATTTAAGCATCAATCTTTTACTTATGGAAACTATCAGATAAGTTATTAAACACAGAATGATATAGACAAAATAGTTCTGAAATTTAATGCTATGGATTTTGAAAACCCTACATATACTTGTTAGGGGTGGATTGACAAATATGTGGTAAAAACCCATTTGGGGCCTTGAAGCAACTCATGGTAGCTGTCTAAAAGTTGGTATCCAACAGACTGCATTCTCAGAATACAGGGCAACTAAGTCACACTAAATAGTAATCAAAACAAAAATATAAGCTCGGAAATAAAGACAATTTTAATCTTAATTGTGCCACCACCTAGCTGTGTAAACTTGAATGAACTCGAACAACAACGACACAGGAACAAACACCACTGAAGGAAGGAAGGAAGGAAGGAAGGAAGGAAGGAAGGAAGGAAGGAAAGAAAAGGAAAGAAGGAAGGAAGGAACAAGAGAAAGAAAGAAAGAAAGAAAGAAAGAAAGAAAGAAAGACAGACAGACATAATGGTAGTTAAACACTACTGAGAACAAATTAGTTATAAAAACATACTCGATACCAAATTGTGGCATGAAGCTAAAATAGTATTTGGAGGGGAAAATTATAAGATTATCTATAGCAGAAAAGAAAAAAAAAGAGTAAAAATTAATGACTTAAGTTTACAACATCAGAAGTTAGGGGAAAAGACCAGAATAAACTCAAAGAATATACTAGAAAAAAAGAAGAGTGGGAATAAAAAAGATTGAGGGTCAAAAGAAAATTCTCGGGGCGCCTGGGTGGCTCACTCGGTTAAGCATCCACCTTTGGCTCAGGTCATGATCTCACAGCTCGTGAGTTTGAGCCCCGCGTCGGGCTCTGTGCTCACAGCTCGGAGCCTGGAGTCTGCTTTGGATTATATGTCTCCCTCTCTCTCTCTGCCCCTCCCCTGCTCACATTCTGTCTTTCTCACTCTCTCAAAAATAAACATTAAAAAAGAGAGAGAGAGAATTCTCTATAAAATAAGTAAAATTGGAAAATCTGTGGTGACCCTGATCTACCAAAACAAAATTATCAACAACAGAAGTGGAGAGAGGACATTAACTATAGACAGAGATTAAAAATAAAACCATAATGCCACTGAAAAACAAACAAACAAAAAACTAGGAATAAGCCTTATGCCATTAAAATTAAAATGAAATGGTCACTACACTGGAAAAATATAACCTAACAAACCCGACTTGAGAAGGAACATAAATCCTTTAAAAAGAAGTTAAAGGAAGACGATTCAAACTCTTCCCACTGCTGGGAGACAGTTCCTCATGGAATGCACATGTTTTTGTGCAACCTGTGAAGAGCTTTTGTGCTGGACTGTCCTTAAGGGGGTTGTACAGCAAGCAGGTGGGGAGGTAGATCTATCCTTCTTTCTGGAGAAGAGGGCAGGTTTGTGTGCAGTCCATACAATACAGATAACACCTCTTCTGGGACAAAGGTCAGGTGGGTTTGCCTGCAACTCCTAAAGGAATGAGGTTTCTGAAGCTTAGATTTCCTTAGCTGTGGTCCAAATCTCCTGCACATGCGACAAAAACACAGGCGAGTCTGCATCATCCCTTCGGATTTTAGGGGGCAAAGGAAACCGATGTGAATATGAAACTCGTAAGTAGCAACAGGAGAAAACAAAGCTCTGAAAGTACCAAGCGCTAATGAAAATGCTGTGCAGGCAAACTCTAATTCATTGCTGGTAAAACTTAAAATGGTACAGCCAGTTAGGAAAACCATTTGGCAGCTTCTTAAACGTACCCAGCAATCCCACTACTCAAGAAAAATGAAAATCTATCTTCACATGAAAATCTGAATGTAAGTTTTTAATGGCAGCTTTATTCATAACCACCCCCTTCTAGAAACATCGCAAATACCCATCATTAAACGGATAAACAGAGTGTAGAACTTGCAAGAGTCCATTGCTCAACTGACTTTCCTTCTATGATACATTGAGGGGCAAGTCCTACTTGGACTATTTTTTTCTTCTCTATCTTCTCTATTTTACATTAGCCATGTTTCCATAAGTGCCCTTGTGTTCTAATTCTTTCCTAAAAATTGTCTCTGCCTCAACTTTTTTTTTCCTTGAGAGAAAGTGGGGGAAGGGGGAGGGAGGGAGGGAGAATCCTGAGCAGGCTTCACACTCAGCACAAAGCCTGATGTGGGGCTCAATCACACCACCCTGGGATCATTCATGACCTGAGCTGAAATCGAGTCGGACACTCAACCGACTGAGCCAGCCAAGCACCCCGCAACTTTAAATGAAACAAACCACATGCTGATTTAAAAGGGAAAAAATAAATCATGGAAGAAAAAAAACTTTTTAAAATCCTATTCACTTCTATAACTATAATACTATATCCTTCTTTATTCACCTCCCAAACTTCTTGAACCGGCAACTTGAAAGCCAGCTTTCCAAGGGTTTACCTCTCATTACCCATTCTTTCCTTATTTTCCTATAGACACATAGTTTCCCATGTTGCTACAATGAAATCCAAGGCTTCTTAGTTCTGGCCCTCTGCAACTGCTTTGGAGCACTCCGTATCCTTAGAGTACCTTCTTCTCTGCAAGACGGTTGATCTCATTTTGATTCTGGGACAGGAATCACTTCTATTCTCCAATGTCTCTGACTTCTTCCTCTCAATTTCTCTCTCTTCTAGGAGCTCTCATTCTAATCCAAACGTTAGAGACTGATTTCCTTATTTATCGCACCAGTCCTAAACTGGATTTTGAAATCTAGGCCAGAATTTCCAGCTGTCTGTGTGACATCTTTACTTGGATAGCTGGACGATGTTCCAAATTGAAAAGTCTTTGCCTTTTCACCACCAGAACTTGTCCCATTTCCTCTTTTTCCCCATACTGTTTGCGGACACTGCCATCCTGCTGATCCTCCAGCCCCAGAATCTTCTGTCCCGTCCATAACTTGTCCTCTTCTTTACTCATCCAAAATATCCTGGTGGTCCTGTCTCTCCAGTTATGGCTTTTCCACTCATTGGCCACTGTCGTTTTTCAAACCCTCATCCTCCCCTGAATATCCCTGCAGGAATATTCTCCCTGCTTCCAGTCTCCTCCTTCAATTGACTTTATATACTACGTGAAGAAGGATCTTTCCAAATTAAAATCTCATCCTGTGAGAACCTAATTACTTAACCCAAAGTACAGACAGGGGAAGTCTTTGTTCACACATTGCCAACTCAATAAATTGAAAAGAATAATTTGTACAATTATCACCCTTTGTTTTGTTTATGGATGCTAAATGATTCACTTAACAGATTCTTTTCACCAAATTAACAGAATTGACTTAGCTGAACAAATATGTTTGTTGTATTAGTGTCGTGCATATACAAGCATAGGTTGTTTTTAGTTAGGTCCTGAGACAAATAGCTGGTTATAGCTCCTGATTTAGAGAAAATCTATACTGCAGTTTCCATCTTTGATGCTTTCTTTTATAATGAAAGATGATCCATTTCTTGCGGGATGTGATGACTGTTTCTGGAGATTTCACTATAACCCCCTGTGCATATGAAAATTTTATTTGCTTTCTGAACTGAACAATTTAAAACATCAAAGAGATGAATGACCACCACTTTAACTTCTGGACACATTTTCCTCCAGTACAGAGACGGAGGGAGGATGGAAAAGACAGGGCACACTGGAGATAAACAAGTCCCGTGACTCAAAGGTGTGTAACTGCAAAATGTGATCCAGAGAAAGCTTCGTTTTGTTGGCCTCCCCAGCACATTTACGTGTGACAGGTGCAGCTTTGCACTAATTTTATGGATTTTGTTTTAAATCAATGAGACAAAGCTAATAAGCAATACACCACCAGAGATTCTGGGGGGAAGAAAATGGAGAGCTTGTTTTGAATCTGGACTTCTGAGTCAGTATCAAAACAAACCAATGAAAATAAGCCTTACTGACTACTAGGCTACTCTGAGAAGAAAATGGTGTTATTCAAGTCTATTTCACTCAACTTGTCTTGAGAAATATCCTATGTTACTATCTAGGGGAAAGACTGATAGCACGGCAGCATCCTGTAAAGAAATAAAGAGTCAAAGTAAACCTCTAATGGAAAGCGGACATAAGAATAACCCAAGTATTTGAAACTGTGTGTTAATTTCCATGTTTAACCATTCTTGTATGAAGAAAATATTTGTGGAATTATATAAGTATTATGTGAATAAAAATCTAAAACACTTTATAAATCTCATCAAAAGATTAAATCAACGAAGCGAGCATATGATACACATAGTGTGGTTTTCGAAGTAATTTAAACTCAGTAATATCTTGTTACTTTAATAAGCCAACATAAAATCAGACTTTGGGTTCCAGTCATTGTATTTATATAGTTTTGAGCGTAGTATTCTACTGTCATTCTTTTTCTGCACAGAAATTATCTATTTCTGTTTCACATAAACACTTATGCATTACGATGCTTTCATGTATAGCTTTGGACCCTATCTTCAATTCTATATCCAACAAGCATCTCCAAGCAATGTAAATACATTTAGGCTTTCTAGCCATAAAACCCGATGATGTCAAATACGCATATACACAGAGCTATCAGAGATATATATGTGTATACACATGCAGAATGAGAAAGTCAGGAACTTTAAATCACAGGGCAGTCTAAAAGTTGGCCATTTCTTGCCTTTTTCAAATTTTTGAAATAATTTTAGACTCACATGCGTTGCTAAAAAAAGATAAGTCTGTTTGAACTGTCTCTACAAATGACTACAAGTTATGATTAATGGTTCTCAATTTCATAGATAAAAACTGGTAGATTCTGTCATAAAGAGTAGAATCATTGAAGAACTCACATGCGTTCTTCTAAAAGAAAAAAAACTTCTTTTAGAGTTCCTGTGTACTCTTTCCCTGCTTCCTCCAATGATAACCTCTCACATAATCCTAGTACAATCACCAAAGCCAAAAGAAACTGACACTGGAACAATATCATTAACTATAGACTTTATTCTGATTTAACTAAATTTATATACATTGTTTTGGTGTTTGGGAGAGGATGAGAGGAAGATACAGGTTTTATCACTTGTATAGATTTGTGTAACCTCTACCAAATGTGATATAACACTTCTATCATACGGAAGTAATCTTCTCTTCCACGGTTAACAAGACCAGTCAGTAAAATATCCTTAGAAAACCCAGTTTGGCTTTCATTTCTGAATGGAATCCTCACTATCATGTACATTATTTTATTTCTTGCCACTGATGGGCTACTCTGTGGCTGTCATTGGGTTCGATACTGGACACTGCGTGGTAAGAATAAAATATAAGGAAAACAACTGCGACTGTACCTAAACACGGGAGTAAGTTCTAGAGGAGACAAAGTGTTCCCAACTGAGTTTAAACTGGATCATGATAGGAGACTGGGGCAATAAAGAGGACCTACAAGAGCAACTTCCACCCAGCTGAGCCTCGCTGACTACATATGTAAATTAGAAGACCAAGTGTTGAGGGCAGGGGGTGCTTACGGGAGCAACGAGCTTTTCTCCCATTTTACTGTGAAACCTAAACCGCTTTGGCACCAGGAAGACCCAATTATGTCTCCGGTGGTGGCGGAGGAATTCAGAAGGTACCTGAGGGTGAACGTGACGTCCACAGAAGGCAGAAGTGGACAAGTCTTGGCAGGTAACTAGCAGTCACAGAGAAGAGGGGCAGCTCCAAACACAACAGACTCTGGGAGGAGCCTACCTCTGGCCTAGGGATCCGAGAGGTTAGCAGTTGCGGGGTGAAGAGATCCAGCCGGAAGGGAAGTAGAGGTGGCTATACAAGGGTCACATGAGGGATCCTTGTTCTCATGGAATGATTTTATATCCTTCCTGTACCAATGTCAATAATCTGGTTCTGATACTGTACTACACTTTTGCAAGATGTCACCACGGACAGAAACAGGGCTAAATATGTAATCTGTACATATTATTTCTTACACATGACAGTGAACCTATACATACCTTACGTTTAAATTTAAAAAAAAAAAAAGAGTACACGCTAAGCATCCTAATTGTCCCCATGGAACTATCAAAATCTGCATCTCAGAGTAGATTTATTTTTTTGCCACAAAATGGTAAAAAAAAATTCTAAACAAATGCTCACATGTGTCAAGGAAGAAAACCAAATATGAAGCTATAAGCTTCTCCTTCAGAGGTTGAAAATATCAGATGCCTTCCCCATGTTCCTATCAGTCTATTTCCTCTTTTAATACCCCAAGAGTAAGATAATATGATAAGTATCTGAACATTTTCATTCCTTTATGCAAAAGTTTATCACAAGGCATGGAACCCAGTGCCTTGAACTACAGCAATCAGGCATCTGATAAGTCTGTTTGAACTGTCTCTACAAATGACTACAAGTTATGATTAATGGTTCTCAATTTCACAGATAAAAACTGGTAGATTCTGTCATAAAGAGTAGAATCATTGAACACCAAATATATACATCAAATATTAGTTAGAAACATGCAAAGTGACCCTCACCATGATGTTTGATGAATATAATAAAGCTCTTTGATTAGAAAAATAAACATAAGGCTCAGGAAGAGTCTTTTATCTGAATGTTTTCCAGTTTGAAGGAAAAAAAACACAGCAAAATTTCACAAAAATTATATTCAAACTACAATATGATTATTATAAATATTTCGCTATGGATAAAACAGTAGTTTATTGTGTTTTATCGATGAAAATACGTTAACAAAAGAATCCTCCAGAGATTTTACTGGACATTTATGTTAATAAAGAAATGGACAAAACATACAACTTCTATGTTTGTAGATAACCCTTAGCATTTCTACACAGTGAAAATCTAGGCTAGTGAGCAAATTTTGTAGTAAACTAGATACCAAGAAGTGGAAAGTCAGCTTTAACATGATCAATTTATGGTTATTTTCTAAGGGGCAGCAGAGTGGCCAGACTTGTATTTCTAGAATAGTGGGTTTGTTACAACTGAGGAGAGATCTAGGAGTTGTTGTAGATTATTCCTATAGATTATTATCACTGAGCTCTCACCATAAAGCCAGACCAAGGGAAGGGAATGGGAAGCTTTATTGCCCTGTAGTAAAGATGGTGTTCTAATGGGATATTATTTGTAATTCTGGTCACCAAACATTAAGAAAGAAATAATAAATCTTGGAAAGTTAGAAAGAGTGGCTGAAATGGTCAAAAGCATATAGAATCTTCCACATATAAATAAGGGGATTTTAAAATATTAATCTCAGTACAAAAATAAGAGAAACAGGAAGAGAAAAGAGGGTTGCAGAGCCATACTCAAAATGTATCCATTAATATATTGGTGTCAACTCTGCTGGGGAGTTTTTCCTGAAGCTTCTACCAGTCGAAAATTCATCTATGTTTGATGAAGGCAAATAAGCTACTGCTATCAAATATTCAACAGGTGGGACGCCTGGGTGGCTCAGTCGGTTAAGCTTCTGACTTTAGATCAGATCATGATCCCATGGTTCATGAGTTCGAGCCCTGCATCCGGCTCTGTGCTGATAGCTCTGTATTTCCCTTCTCTCTGCCCCTCCCTCACTCACACTCTGTCTCTCTCTCTCTCAAAAATAAACATTAAAAAAATGTTTTTAAAAATATTCAAGGGGTATAAAGTTTAGGGGAATAACAAAACATTGTATGCCTAAGACAGTACTTGAAGGTAAACACACACACACACACGCACACACACACACACACACACACACACACACACACAAAGAGAAGCAAAATATGACAAGATCAAGTTGGGTAAATATAAGTATAAATATCTTAATTTAAGTTCAAAAGTTAATTAAACCAGTAGGAGGAGGGACATAAATGTTTTTGCTGAGTTGGAAAAGCCATGAAGTTATTCCTGACCCTAATTCATTGTGAGCTATGTTCAAATGGGAAGTGAGACACACAACAACACTACTTTGACCTCAGAATGAATTATTATCAGTAAGTATTAGAAATAAAATATCCATGCCAAGGAAAACAATAGCCCTACTGTATTTTACACTGGCCAGGATTGCAGTGGTCTGGAAAACAGGTCATACAAAGAATTGGCTAAAAAACAAAAACAAAAAAAAGCTATGAGCATTAATACTCTAAAATTTACTCATCCCTTTTCAATGTCTTTACAGAATGTATGACTAAAAACAGTAACAAGAGGATATGTTTGATTATTAGGACAGCAGACCAGGTTCTAGAACTTCTGGATGTTCATTGAAGTTGAATGAATCATTACATAATGTAATCATTTTAGGATTTTTGTCAAATTTTTTCATCTACAAACCCAGGGTATCAGGCGGACTCTCAGGCTGCCCCTTTTTAAGATCACGGAACGATGCACAATGATAATATGAAATGCATTATCGTAATGATATTTCTGAGACCAGGGAACCATACTCTGTCACAATATCAGTATACTCGAAATAAAGTGCCCCCTGCCCCCAACTCCATGCTTTTTCTGTTTTCCCAGATATGCTGGGGAAAAGGAGATGTTAACTGCCTTCTGAAGCTAGCTTTCACCTGTCCAGCCCCTGGCACAGTTAAAAAATATTTTAATTTTTTGGAGAACTTTACATTGATGACACAATATTCCTGGATTACTATAAGAGACAGAGTTGTACTGCACAATCTCTGTGCTCTGCATGTGCCCTCAGATCTGGACATCTGGTATACCTGTACAACAACAAATGCACTGGCAATGCAGCAGACTGACTTTCTCCTCCAGATGACAGCTTTAAATGGGTCAACTCAGACAAATGAGGGCTCCGTATATCAAGGAAACCTAAACCAGGGGTTTTGCACGATGTACAGTGCTCCAATAACACAGTTAATAAGAAAGGTCAAGGCACACTTTGCCCACATCTATCATTCCGAGCCAGACCCTTTCAACACCATTACCTCTCTACTGTGTTATTAATTCATCCTAATTAGGCTCTCAAACTCTAGTTTCACACTATTTCAATGAAGTCCACAGAATAACAGAAAAATATTCTAAAATAGTTCACATAAAATATTCTAAAGCTGTTTATATAAACATTCAAAAGCCTTCATTGGCATTGTGGTGCTTCCTGCATCAAGTGTGAATTAAAAAGAACAAAACAAAAAACTCGGCGGAGGACTCGGCGTCACTGGTGGCATGTACAAAGTCTATTTCTCCCAATCATCCACTTGTCACCTACAGGCATTATGTACCCACACTACATTACTCCACTTAGTCCTCATCATCTTGTGCTTTTGACTTAAGCATTTTCTGTCTGTGCTATAACCAGAAAATTTCAGTACCTATCACTGAAGACCTACATCAGCAACTACCTCCTTTATAACTCTATTTTGACCACGACTATTTTGTTTTGAGCTCTTCTGGCTCTGAAACACCGTTACTATACAAAGTACTTTCTGCTCTGTAGCGTAAGAACTTGCACAAACTGATTTTATTCTCATCTGAAACATGTCGAGCCAAACTGCTTTTATTTGACCTGTATCTCTTCAATCTGGATTTGTGCCTTACGTATGCTAAGCAAAATGGTCCCTGAGTATAAAACAAATTAGCAATAAATTGATAAATAATGCATTAATACCAACATCATGATGAGCATTCTAATATTGGCAACTTTGCCTATGTATACTAAACACATTTGAAGGTTAACCTATAAAAAGAAAGCCTTTCTAGGAAAGTTACACAGATATCGATACAAGTCCTCTGCTACTGAAATTTGCTCTATGTTTGTTTTTTGCTTCTACTGTGAATTTTTAAAATAGTATTCCCAACTTGTGAGATGTCGTCTAGACAGCAAAGCCTTCATCATAACTGCCACTCAGTCAACTATTATATGCTTTGTTGAGTGTAAGGTCAAGTAGCATAGAAGACAAACCCAAGGATATGGCAACCACACCAGAATACAGGAACATTTAGCAACGCATTTCTATACTCGGCTACAGCTGGCTACACA
The DNA here is from genome assembly GCF_022079265.1 of Lynx rufus. Classification (NCBI taxonomy): domain Eukaryota; kingdom Metazoa; phylum Chordata; class Mammalia; order Carnivora; family Felidae; genus Lynx; species Lynx rufus. The sequence continues at coordinate 160,960,657 of NW_025814856.1, read as the reverse complement.
GGAGAGAAAATGCTTGCTTCCTTGAAGGTATATTTTTGAAGTGCTTATGAGCGTGAATTTTCAATTGGCCGAGAAATTCCCAGTACTACTTACAAAATATAGGAGTTAGTGTAACAGCAATACAGATTTGTATAAACTTCTTTTTTTTTTTTTACTCTTGGGTTAAAGTGTCTTATTTTTATAAGGTATTCTTTACTCACAGCCTATAATAACAATACTCAATGGAAAGACATTGCAGAATGAAGAGATAGATACCACTGAGTCAAACAAAATCAGCAAAATAAGGCAGCTGATCTCCAAATGGTAAATGTGCAAATGATCTGTGAAGTACAAATGATCTGACTCTGCTCATAAGTTATTCTCAAGGCAAGGGTTCAAAGTCCTTTTTAGAAGGGGATTCCTACTGGTCCAAAAAAACTAGCAGGTTATTACACACTATCCTAACTTACTAAAATTTAGAAAATATCTGATTTTTGTTTAATTTCTTTTCGCCTTGTTATCCAAACACTTCACTATTTCTTTAATTGGCACTTTATTTTAGAGAACTATTTGCAGTTTTATATGGCCTTAAATTTCTTTTTAAAATTTTTTTAATGTTTATTTATTTTTGAAAGAGACAGAGACAGAGACAGAGTGTGAGCAGGGAAGGGGCAGAGAGAGAGGGAGACACAGAATCCAAAGCAGGCTCCAGGCTCTGAGCTGTCAGCACAGAGCCCGATGTGGACTCAAACCCATGAACCGTGAGATTGTGACCTGAGCCGAAGTCAGATGCTTAACCAACTGAGCCACCCAGGCATCCCTGGCCTTTAATTTCTAAGCCTAAGGATTTCTAAAAATAGCTTCTGATATAAAGGAACCTATTTCCATCAAAGGTAAATGTGAATATAATATCAGTTTCTCAATCAAAAGCATGGGTGAAGAAACGGCTTCCATCTATGTGCTCATCGTCCCCATCTTACCTCTTTACTCAAAGGAGTCCCTCAGTTCAAACTAGTGACCTGTGCAGCACGGGTGGAAAACCACTGCGTTAATCTCCAGCAAACAAAGAGTCGTGGAGAGCACAAGTTTAGGGCACGTGGCCTGGTGGAGTCAGGGACGGCTGCGGGACAAGGAGTCGGGCAAGTTTCTCCTTCACTAGGGTCCAGTTTTCAAGAAAGAAGGTAGGCTTGTCCTTCAACTGTACACCTTCCTGGAACATTCTGTACCTGAGAAGTGTGTTACCAAACGCTTTATTGTATATTACTGAACATTATGGATTATATGTAGGGATTAGGAATAAAAATGATCCAGAATGTGAAAGTAAGGTAAAAGAATATGGCTGCCCTGTCACACTAAAGAACTGGCTAATAAACTGACTTCCAAATCAATGATTTTCTACAGAAACGCGTTTTTTTAAATTTATTATTGATTATTAAATAAAACCCTAGGTCTATAAAGACAGGTGTTAATTACAGAAGATTCAAATAAAGAATGTTTCTCCAGTAGAAATGTTAACGGTTTCTATCTAATAAAAATAATGGCTCTGTTATAGATTTATTGCCTTGTGCAACATTAAGCAATTTTGTATTTAACTTATTTTTCTTTCCTTCACTGACCATATATAACATTCTCTCATATTCTTATTTTTTGAGCCACTTCTAGCATCCTTCAGGTTTCTTTATTAATGAGTTAAATAAATCTTTGATATATGCCCACCATATATTTGTGCACGAATGGTGGCTTTTTTTGGTACATTTTGAAATTTATCCTTGGCAAGTGTGTTGTGAAAAGTGCTTTGCAGTGACAACAGGTTAAGTTACTGCTCTTTACTTACTGTAATTTATTTATCTTTACTTTTACTTTACTTATCTTTACTTATTGTAATGCCTTTGGCATTATCTAAAACTTTTTTTTTTTTGAGAGAGAGAGAGAGCATAAGTGAGTGAGGGGTAGAGAGAGACACAGTGGGGCAGAGAAAGAGAGAAGCACAGCTCCCCTGAAGTAGGGCTCGAGCTCGTCCGCCCACCAATGCAGGCCTCGAACTCACGAACTGTGAGATCATGACATGAGCCAAAGTCAGAGGCTGAACCAACTGAGCACCTAGGTTCCCCTCAAAAAGTCTATCTTTAAACAAAATAAAAATAAAAATAAAAACTGAGGAGATACTAAAAACTTGAAGAGAATTTGAACCAAAATAGTAAATTTCACCTGAGATATTTTCATGAAGCATTTTACATAGTGAGAAGGGGAAATGAAGGGCTTGCAGGAAGGGACTAGAACCTACCCACGTGTACATTCACATTATCTACAGTGGAGTCGGAAAGACACCCAGGAATCCTTTCAATTGATTTTTTTTTTTTTTTCACTAGCTCAAATGACCAAGACACGATGAAGAATAAAACTGGTTGTATTTTTCTTGAGCAGCTGAAGTCTTCTGTGGCCTCCTTCAGGATCCCCTGCCCCCAGGCTGTCCCCAACAGCACTTTGTTCTCTGAGGGATCACAGCAGGCCTACCCCTGTGCACAGGGACCTGAGCGGCCTTGCCCTGATCTCTGCCACACTCAAATACAACCGGTCTGTGGCCCATTCTTTTAGAGCTCTCCTCTTGATTTTAAAACAACCAGCGAATCTCTAAACTATTTTGTGCTTGGTTAAACCAAGTTTTCTGTAAGAAGTAATAGGAGACTTTGAAAAGAAGCTTCCCGGAAAAAAAAAAAAATGTGTGAAATATAATGAGGAATTTAAAAACTGGAACTTTACGCTTTTTGGAAAACAAAGGAGAAATAACTTGTTCAAACAGAACCATCTGATAATACGCCTATTTACTCTTCATATGGAACCAGTTCTTATTTAAGAAGCCCTGGGAACCAGTCTGCATGGGTTTATGATAATTTAAGGCCTACACTTTATTGTCTGTTTTTCAGTTCTGCTGTCTCGAAGATTATGCACAGTGAACTTTACAAAGGGCAAGAGGGGAAAGCGATCTGAATGCAGAAATATTCAATTCCTTAAATCCATGGAATGATCTTCTGCTGAGATTTCTTACCATGCTAAGTACAGGAGCACATCTGGCTTGAACTCAGAAAAGGAACAGAGAGATATGCCTTTCACCAGTGACACTTGGACAAGCAATCAGATATTAGACTAAAAGACTGTCATCGCTCACTGGTTTTCCCTGCTTTCATCAACTGTGAGAGCTAACTGAGTTCTACTCAAATTAGCACTGATGTGTCAGAAAGTTTTTGAAAAGTCGTACAGCTTTCAATCTCCTAGAACTCAAATAGAAAATTACCAAATTTCTAGTGTTCCCAAGGGGTGAACACAGTGCACAAGCCATGAACATCAGGTAGCACTGTAAAACAATTCAAGGAAAGCAGAGACTTTGCAGCCTGATATACCTCATGATAATGTCTACTGCTCCTTAGCAGAAGTGGCAGTTGATTTACCTGTCATTCCTGAAAGAAAGAAATTGAGGGCCACCGGATCACCTTCGAAGTTCTTACTGTGTTTACACGCTGCCACCTTGGAGCCGAACGCCAACCACTAGAATACCCAGGAGTTAGAGTTAAGTTTGATGGTGATGGAAGGAAAGAGGGAAGATGGTTTCTGAGATTTCTAGGACCACCCTTTCCCATATTTACAATACTTCTGGTGTTTTAAATATTTCTTAAATTCAGAAGAATACAGCATTCAAACATGATGAGGCATGTGAAATGCAAAAACTGATGTAATAGTAATTCATGGACTCAAGCCCATGTTACCCTCAAAAACACAGACAAACCAGAAACTGTTACAACCTACATATTACCATGACACCTCTGAGATCCTTCTTTATAAACCATGACATCCTCTGAATATCACACTGATGAAGCCACTTAACATTAGCAATTAGTCAATCACAGTCTTGAAGATTAGATTATCACTCAGCACTCAAAAACGAAAATGAGTCTTTAGATGCTACTAGGGCATGGTATTTTTAAATGAATAATTTTTTTTAAAAAATCAGAATTCTCTTTTTTGGATGATTCCAGCATTTAGGCTACAGAATCAAAAATGATCACTGACTGCATCTGAAGACAGAAGAAGACAATAGAATTAAAAATATGTGCTCTAGGGGCGCCTGGGTGTCCCAGTTGGTTAAGCGTCCGACTTCAGCTCAGGTCACGATCTCACGGTCCGTGAGTTCGAGCCCCGCGTCGGGCTCTGGGCTGATGATGGCCCAGAGCCTGGAGCCTGCTTCCGCTTCTGTGTCTCCCTCTCTCTCTGACCCTCCCCCATTCATGCTCTGCCTCCCTCTGTCTCAAAAATAAATAAACATTAAAAAAAATTTAAAAAAAAAAATATGTGCTCTAAATGAGCTTCGTATGTTTTCTTAATTCTCCAAGCAACCCATTTTACAGATGAGAATATACAGGCTGAGAGTGTTTAACAGCGTTCCCAAAGCCATTTTGCTCATCATTTTGACTCCTCTTAAACCCAACCTTTGTCCTGAATCAGACAACCTAAATCACATTAACCATTCCTCTGCCCTTTGTTTTCTAAACTGCCTAAAAAAGCAAATACTGTGGGGATGGGGGGGGGGGGGGAGGAATGGAAAAAAAAAAAAAAAAAAAAACCTCTGCCAAAAGCATCCATAAACATTCACTGAGCACAATTAAAGTTAACTGAGAAGATTTAAGAAATTCCTTAACATTTACAAAAAAAAAAAAAACACTGTTACAGGACATTTTATAGCAGTTTTTTTTTTCTACTTGGCATTAATAATCTTAAAAGTATGTATTAATTTGTCAGGCATCTCAGAGCAGTCAACAAAAGAGTAACATATTCGTGTGCTTTCCTTAAAGTTGTATACAAACAGCTGAAGAATCTCCAGGGCTGCTTACAGAGGAGTGTATATTATTTAGGCCTCTTCCTTCTACTTCGTTTTCTGTTGCCAAGACTTGAGACCTTTCACGACTGATTAACACTCTTTCCACCAAAGACTGGCAGAGCAGCGGAAGGCTGTGGACGCTAAATCAGTCCATTTGGTTGGGTGTGCTGCCAGCCGGGGCGGGGGCGGGGTGGGGGGGGCTGTGGGTGTTGGTAGGATGGTTCTCGATCACTTCTGGAAAATTAAATTATTTATTTACTGTTGTTGGATAGTGTAAAAAAGCTTCCAGGGTTACTGACATTTAATATTATATTCCTGGGGTCTAACCCCTGCCGGGAAAATGCATGTGTTTAGGAATAGAGAATAATAACTAACATTAAAATGAGATAGATAACCTGTAGATCGCTTTAGTGAGTTCATTTAACGATATCCAAAAGACGTGGACTCGGAAAGCAGCACAAAGTATCTGAGGAAATGCGCTGTTACCCTCCCTTGACATCAAATCACAAACACCCTTTTTTCATTCGTAACTCTTTATGCTGCCAATACACACACATTCACAATATACTTTCACATTTTTGGCTTGTACCTCTCTTTAATTTCCAAAACTTACCCTAAGGACAAAAACATATTTGGAAAAGAAAAATAGTTTTCCGTCCTCAGTAGCCGGCACCGGATCTGGGTCAGAGCAAACACTGGGTTCGTAGAAAACAGAATTCAGCTCTCAAGAGTCTCGCTTTCGGCAGGGGAAGTCCACACAGGTAGATATGAATAGTAAGACAATACTCCACGAGACCTCCCAAGGCAGGGAATGATTACGTGCTCAAGCAATTATGCTAACAACATACACCATTTTAAGTATTCAGAGGAAGTAGACAGGCATGGACAAAATGTTCCAGAAAAGTGGCCGGATAAGGCAGGAATTAGAGAGAGATCCTGACAATGGCTAAGCAGCGAGGCAGAGGACAGGCATTTCAGGCACAAGAGCCAGTTTGGAAGCACTCATGCGAAGACAGAGCGGTTAGGCACAGGATATTGGCTAGAACGGGCTCCAATGGTTGCATGACATACGGAAAATAAAACCAAATGAGACGCTGGTAGTAGACTGCAAAAAGTCACAAAACTAAAGACTTTTAGCACAAAGCTAACAGTTTAGTCCTGATTCTGAAAACAACTGAAGTGTCGACGGCCCTCCACTCCCACCCCAGGTCTGCTATTTCTCTCTTGGGGTTTAGGAAACAGGTATGCAAACAGTATTCCAGGTGTTTCTCTCAGGGATCAGTGTGGTCAGCTCATTTTGTCAAAATTAGTTTGAACTTTTTGGGTCCATGAATAAAGAGAGCCAATGACTTCAGAAAATTAATTTGAATCATCCCAGGTCACATTTTCTGACATATGCCTGGTATTGTGTAACCCATTCTTCTATAAATACACTAGATAGTTTTTCTCTACATATGTACATTATTCATCTGCAAACCTGAAGATGCTAAATAGATTATTTTTTTAATTCTTTTAAAGATTTTATTTTTCATAACCTCTACACCCAACATGGGGCTCAAACTCAGCCCTGAGATCAAGAGTACCACGCTCCGCCAGCTGAGCCAGCCAAATGTCACAGAGATGTCATTTTAAACACATTCTTCCAGGCCTCAACAAAAATGTGTATAATGGTTCTAACACTGACATGTCCCTGAAGCCTCCAGTAATCATGTGTATGTAGTCCCAAGGAGTCTCTGCACTCTCAGTGCACAGCCCAATGTGGGGCTTGAACTCACAAACTATGAGATCATGACCTGAGCTAAAATCAAGAATAGGACACTTAACCGACTGAGCCACCCAGGTGCCCCCTTCCTTGTTTTTTTTTTCTCCTTCCCTTCCCCTATGTTCATCTGTTGTGTTTCTTAAATTCTATGAGTGAAATCATATATTTGTCTTTCTCTGACTTATTTTGCTTAACATGATACATTCTAGTTCCATCCACTTTGTTGCAAATGGCAAGATTTCACTCTTTTTGATCGCTCAAACTCCACTGTGTGTCTGTACATATACAGACACACACCACATCTTCTTTATCCATTTATCAGTCAGTGGACCTTTGGGCTCTTTCTATAATTTGGCTATTGTTGGTAGTGCTGTTATAAATATTGGGGTACACTTGCCTTTTTGATTCAGCATGTTTATATCCTTTGGATAAATATCTAGCAGTGCAATTGCTGGGTTGCAGGGTAGTTCTATTTTTAATTTTTTGAGGAACCTCCATACTGTTCTCCAGAGTGGCTACACCAGTTTGCATTCCTACCAACAGTGCAAAAGTATTCCCCTTTCTCCACATCCTCGCCAACATCTCTACTTTCCTTAGTTGTTAATCTTAGCCATTCTGTTGGGGGTCAGGTGGTATCTCAATGTGGTTTTGATTTGTATTTCCTTGATGATGAGTGATGTTGAGCATCTTCTCATGTGTCTGTTGGCCATCTGGATGTCTTCTTTGGGAAAGTGTCTGTTCATGTCTTTTGCCCATTTCTGCAATGGATTATTGGTTTTTTGGGTGCTGAGTTTGATAAGTTCTTTATAGACTTTTGATATTAACCCTTTATCTGATATGTCATTTGCAAACATGTTCTCCCATTCCGTCGGTTGCCTTTTAGCTTTGTTGACTGTTTCCTTCGCTGTGCAGAAGCTTTTTATCTTGATAAGGTCCCAATAGTTGTCATTTACTTTCAAGTTCTAACTACATTTACAAACATCATTTAGGTTCAATTCTGAATTAAACTGTCATTTCTTAACTGTAATACTTTTTTTTCAAAACTATTATTTCTCCATCTTCCGATTTTATTTTGAAATAATTTCAAACATAAAAAAAAATTACAAGAACAGTATGTATTTTCCCTCCTAAATCACTTCAAAGTAAATTTCCAACATAATCTCAAACAGTTCAGTATTTATTTTCCACAAAGAAGGATATTCTTCTACATAACCACAATAACCTTAAAAATCATGGCATTCATGTTAATTACTACTATCAAATGTACTTACCTTAGATTTCACCCATTTCAGAATCATGGAACATTCAGTTTTCATGAATCATTTGATCAGAACCTTTTCTATTATTTCCTTTGCTTCCACACTTTGACACTTTTAAATGAGGGTCAGCTTTCTGTATACTGCTCATCAATTTTGGCTTGTCTTATGCTTCTTTATGATGAAACTTAGGTTATATATTTTGGCAGGAATATCAAAGAAGTGAGTTTCCTACGGGTAGTGCATGATATCTGCTTGCTCCATTACTGGCAATATTACTTTTGATCACTTGTCAGTCTTCACCACTGTTTTCCCATTTCAATTAGTAACTATTTTGGAGGAAAGTACATTCAAGTTATGTAAACACTCCAATCCTCCATCAAATTTTTACCCCCTAGTTTTTGTATCCACTGCATTTCTTGGCAGACTGAGTAATTACAATGATGGCTGTCATACTGTCATCTTCTGATTCCCTCATCCCTTCTGTATTGCTTAGTTGGAACTCTTCTATAAAGAAAGGTTTCTCTGTTCTTAATTTACTTATGTTTTCATTTTTATCACAGGAGAAATTCAAGGATTCTTATTTTATTCAATGTTACAATCTATTACATTTATTTTGATGCTCAAATTTTTCAGATTCGGCCAACAGGATTCCCTTTAAACTAGCATCTAGTTGACCTAGCACCATCCACATGTTCTGGAACCGTCATTCTTGAGCGTTTTCTGACTTTCTGGCATAAAAAGATGTTTATGATTCATCTTGTGCTTTTCTTGTCTCAGTCCTTAAATCACTCATTTTTTTTTCTTGGAAGCCCTAATCTGTTAGTGGAGAACCAAGATCTAGATGCCTGGTGCACACAATGCTATCGGGCTGCTGTTGCTTCCAGGTAAATTGCACACAGCTAAATACACATTTATATCAATATGCATTTCTGTATCAGTCTGCACACACTGAAAACTGTGAAAGGTATATAGGCTCTAAAAAAAGATATGAACTGATTTTGTAGTAATACCATGAAAGTTCCACCCTAAAATTTAAGCTGATGGCTTCCTTATCTCACCTCTTAACCTCTAGGTTGAGGGAGACCTGGAAGATTTCTCTTTACCTGAATCTTAATTAATGTTAGGAACTAGATTAATAAACATTCTATTGGATGTTGAGCTAAGTTAATCTCTAGTGTCTTTTTCCCCATTAAAGGAGACCTTATTTTTTTAATCTGAAATGATCCATATTTAAATACATTTTCTTCCAATTCAATTGAATTGCAAATTCAGGATAAACACAGCTTGAAAAGTCTACCGGCTACAAATGACCCCCTTTCAAAGAGAAATTATTAATTCAGCAAAACACCAAGGGAAATAAATACACAGTTCCGTAGCCAAGGTAAGCACACACACTGGATTGAGTCTGTAAGAAAAACATTCCTTTGTCAAAACTCTGTAATCTGACAAGCACCAATTCTGTTAGAAGCCTCATGGCTTGATATTTTAAATCAGTGCTTTCCTCAGTCAGACATCAGGTTTTTGTAAACCTGTGGTTTAGATTACATTTTAGATTATTCCCATCACTAAATGGTATGACATACATATTATGCAAGAGGTGTTAGAAAATGGACTCATAGTTAATTATATTTTGCATGGAACCTTGTACTAGTTACACATGTTAGTATGTTTTCTATACACATACAATCTAGATTTTTATAATGCATCTATATATTCTTTTCCATTTGTTATTATAATTCCTTGACAACAAGAACTACTTTGCCTTTGAAATGCTCCACAGATTCCAACACCAGGACCAGTAAACTAAGGAATGAAGTACATATTTTTAAAAAGAAACACCATACCTGTCTGGCTTTTCTGAATTATTTCCAAATAAAAGTCATAAAAATTAAAGCTTACACTGTCATTACATATTAGAAATAATTATAGATATAGCACCAATTATTCTCATTATTTTCTGTCCTTTACTTAAGTAGGCCATTGGATACACTTATCTCCAGGATTAACAAGAAACCATTCTCTCTTACTGTTAACATGAGAGAATATTTAGAATAATTTCCTGATAGACCCCATGAAATAATGGACAAGAGCAAGTTAAGGGATGGGGGTACCTGGGTGCCTCAGTTGGTTAAACGTTCAAGTCTTGATTTCGGCTCAGGTCATGATCTCCTGGTCGTGAGATCGAGCCTGAGTCAGGCTCTACACCGACAGCATGAAGCCTGCCTGGGATTCTCTCTCTCCCTCTTCTCCCTGTCCCTCCTCCTGCTTGTGCACGTGTTCTTTCTCTGTTTCTCTCAAAATAAATAAACATGAAAAAAAAATTAAAGAATTTGGCTTATTTAAAAGGTAGGAATAGCCAAAACTAGGTATACATCATCAGCGGTGGGTAATAGTCAACAGATCCTTGTACATATTAAAATTGATTTTAATAAGAAGCAGGAAAATGAACTACATTTATTTTATTTCACTACAATTTTGTATTTTCTTTCAATTAATGATAGGAAAAGAGGAGTGTATCAATTTTAATGCTACATATTTCATTATTTCTAAAGCCTTTGAGATAATAGGCATTTTCTGAAATTTTTCTTCAGTAGATGGTGAGCATGATGTTCTCCTTTGCAGATACTGAAAATAGATTGTGAAGTACTTAGGCATCTGCATATACTAGAAACTAAAAATATACGTGCCAATATTTTAAGATATCCAATATTTGTGAAAGTTTAGATTTTTAGTCATATTATTGAATTTTGTTAACTTCATAAGATTAATTACAGATAGCGTATTCATTCTATCCAGGTTTTAGGAAAATAACGAAAAAGTAGTTTTCTTGTTTTCTTAACACTTTCTATTCCACGACAAATTACTGCATTTAGTTGTATGAAGCAAAGCATCATAAGGAAACATAATCAAGTAACAGGTGCACCGTATTCTAAAAGTTTAAATAACAAACTCTTGGCTAGTATTTAAGCAGTCAGAGCTACTTGGACTAAAAGTATCGCCTTTTAAAACTAAAATCAAAATTAGATTGCTTTACATCTTCCCTGTGAGGTAGAGAACTGAAGGGACTCCATTTTAACATGGCTCCATCTCTATGGTTTTTCTGCTGGGCCCAATTTACTCATGTTCTCTGAAGAAGCCAAAGAAGCTATGTTCCCACTTCGAGGGGCAAACAGGAAAAATAATCATTCTCTAAGTTTCGTCCTAGTCCCCAAACACCCGATAACACCCAAGAAGAGCCAGCTCCCATACATGTTCCAGGACGTTAACTTCAAACAAACGTCAGATGCTGCTGGCATCAATACGTCTACCTCAGGTAATTTGTGGAACAACCCCACTCCGGATTCCTGAAGGAGCCCACACCCTAGACCCTTTGCCAATATAAACGCCTAACTTCAAGCAACGTGAGACTCACTCTCCTTTCTTTTCCAAGTCTCCCAGACCCTCCATCTGCTAGGCTCTGTCTGTCACTCATGCTATTCAACACACTCTGTTTTCACTTTCTCTGGCTCGTGTTTGATTTCTATCCTGTGTAAAGCCAAGGGCCCTCTTGGCTGTCCTGCGGGACCCATCCCCGGGTTCTTGGACCCAGCCTGTCTGCATCGCCTGTAAGGAAGAAGATCAGACTAGGCAAAGATATTTTATACTCAGATTTTATATTTTCCAACCCACCACAAACTGCAACACTCAACAAACAGAAAAAAATCAGTTTAGGGAAAATATATTGAATTACTGAGTGGGAAAGAGAGAATCTCTTTTTAGGACATTTATTTTGTATCATTGATTTCATATATTTATATACTACATGATCCTTTTGTATCATGTATGAATTATAAAAAATAGCATGGGTTGCTGTAATACTAAAAGACAAGATAACTCAGTGAGTTACTGACTGCGTTTTCTTCCCTTTATAAAGTTACAAAATACTCCATCATACAAAAAAGTAGAAGGAATGCAAAAAAAGAACCATGTCAAACCTCTCTGGTTTAACAGTATTTGTATCTTGCCACAGATTTTTGATTATTTAAAAAATAAAACATACGGTTTTGAAGCTCTGCCTGGTACTTTGATCCTGACACTGGAGAGAGAAACAACTATTGGCTTTATCTTCTTCATATACTTTTTTTTTCATGTTTTAAACTTCCTAAAGTCAGCACATGTGTGTGCCACTCTACGACTTGTTTTTATTTTCCACTCAGCAATGTTTTGGAGGATAACCCACGTTATTATTCAATTCATTCGTTTTAACAAAAGCATGAACAGCTAGGTAACCCCGGGGAAGTTACTTAGCTCTATGTGCTTCAATTTCCTCATCTGTAAAATAAAAAGTATGCATACATAAGAGTGGGTTATAATGATACAGTCAATTTGTGGGGCTGTTAAAAAGCTCCAGAAATAAAGTGAAACATCATTAGTGTCAGTATTTCTCTCTCAGGAATATTTACCTACAAGTTGAACTGCTGCGTCAGTGAGTATAAACAGTCCAACCCTGTGATACAATGAGAAATTATTCCTCCAAGGGAGTGTACCAAACTGGATTCTTGGTCATGTGTCTGAGGAAAAGTTTATTTTGCTTATCCACTAGTAAATATTTGGTATTGTAGAAGTTTCTTTGCTTGAAGGAACACATCTTTCAGAAACTTTGCCAGGTTGAAAAGTTGGTTTGAACACCCAAGACCTAGGACGACAACCATCAATGTGCTTCTCTGCTGAGTCAAAATGACCAAATGATGTAATTGTTCTCTACTACTCATGGATAGTAGTCACCCTGAGACTTCTGTTTGCCATTGTGCTAGAGATTGTTCTCTGTTACATCTCTGGTTTACTGAACCCTTGTCTTCTTTCCAGATTTACTTCTTTTTTTGGAAAGGAACATCCCCTATTAGCTTCTTTGGCATGAAAGCAAAGGAGATAGAAAAAAATTGTATGCCTGAGAATATTTGCAAATAATGAATATAACAAATTCTATGACCGAGAATATTTGCATAACTCACACCTAAGTTATAATTAGCCTAATAAAGAATTCTAGAAATAATTTTTCCTCAATTATTAAGGGAGTATTCTATTGTCCTTATGCTTGTGGTGTTACTGTTGAGAAGTCCAAAGACATTTTGATTCACTACCTGTTGTATGTGATACAGTTTTTATTTATTTTTTTCATAGGAAGTTTGGGGAACCTTCATGTTATCCTGATTGTCCTGAAATTTCATAATTGCGTGCCTTTGTGTGGGTGTATTTTCATCCATTTGGCCAGAAACTATGTTTCTTGAAATTCTGAAGACACATGGCCTTCACTTATAAAAAATAATCTACAAATACTTTATAAATACATCCTTTCTATTTTCTCTCTCTAGAACTTCTATTATTTAACTTTTAAGAAAATATCTGCCATCTCATTTACTGTCTTTCCTACTGTTTTCTATTTCGTTATCTTTTTGCTTTATTTTCTGGGTGACTTCCCTCCTCAATTTTATTTCTCAAAAATTACACTGAATATTTTTTTTAAGTAATCTCTATATCCGATGCGGGGCTCAAAGTCACAAGCCTGAGATCAAGAGTCTCATGCTGTACAGACTAAGCCAGCCAGGCATCCCAATACTGAATATATTCAAAATTTCTCCTTACGTATTTTTTAAAGTTTATTTGTTTATTTTGAGAGGGAGAGGGAAAGAGACTGAAAGTGGGGGAGGGGCAGAGAGAGAGAAGGAGAGAGATCACCCCGAGAGGCTTCTTGCTGTCAGCATGGAGCCTGACGCTAGAGGCTCGAACTCAAACCATGAGATCATGACCTGGGCTGAAACCAAGAGTCAGACGCATAACTGACGGACCACCGTCAGGTGCCACCCAGGTGCCCCTCTGCTTAAATTTTTAATTTATGAAATTATTTTTTATCTCCAACTGCCGTTTATTATAGCATTTTATTCTTGTCAGTGGGTAAATTAATTGTAATATGAAAACCTTAGTATTTCCAAGCCCTTCTTTCCTCTGTATAGTTTCTATTTCTCTTTTCTCTTTCTTTCCCTTTTTAATCAATGTTACAAGACTTCCTCAGACCTGGAAGGCTTTGTTTGGGGAAACTGGATATCAGAATCTTTATGACTTTCTTCATGAGCTGGTGAGATTTCTAGCACAACTGTGTGCATGAGTCCTAGATCCCATGAAGCCAGGGCTGGAAACAAAAATTACACAGTTTAGGAGACATTTATAGCTCTGGGAGTAAATAAACTTGTCTTAGAGAGAGGCGTAAGTAAAGAAAAAGGGCCTAAAGCCAAGCCTTTTTTTCAGGTAAGCCACACATTAGGGTTTTCTATGTGTTATACTCTAACTATGGTGGCGTCTTTAATATGTCTCACCTTGAAAAAATTCACATTTAATTCTTCTATATATCTACAAAATAATTCAGAGCTGCTTCATGTGTTTAAGTGCTCTGTTTAAAGGCATGTAACAGAAAAAGGGCATCTGAAAAAGTTTAAACAAGTAACAACCATAATGAGAAAAATCATCTTTAAAAATTAATAAATTACATTAATACTCAAAATTATTAGATTCTATTAATACTGACAAACACGATGATTTCATATAACTTCAGATATGTAAGGCTGACATTTTATAAAAGACTACCTGAAGACAGTCTGAGGTAAACAGTCACTTCTTATATTTTTGGGATACAGAAAAACAAATGTATGGTGTTAATAGCCCCCCCCCCAAAAAAAGATGAAGAAGCAAAGAAAAAGAAAATCAAAATCGTATTATATGAATTACTCATTTAGTAGAAATAATTCCCAAAATTTGCTGCGAGGCATATTTCTATTTTTCATATGATTTTCAATATAAAATTTAAATTGTGTATAATTAGAAAAAAACATTTTCCTAATTATCAAATTTTACCTAAGAATTTTACCTAAGAAGTCTTTAAATTATATCTCTGAATAAAAAAAAATAGCTTTATATTAGAGCTTTACGAATAATTCTCAAAATGTAAACATTAACACTGATCAATGCCTCAAGCATTAACAAAATTCCTTTCCCGAAAAGGAATATACAGTGCAAGAAAAGAACCTCCAATACTGAGATTACTTACATTGTGCTTAAAAGAAATCAAAATGTTTTAGAACACTGGTTATTAAAAAAAATTCCAGCTCCCTTACTACTTATTACTAGTAATGTCATATATTACTGTTCCTTTTCCTGTAAGTTGAACTTAAATAACGGTTTTTACCCTTTCTTCACTAACGCCTGTGTTTGGTTACAGTAATCTTCTATAGGGAGTGTCCCCACACATGTCTAACACCCACTCTCTGCTAAGCAAGAGTAAATGACGGTGACATATATTATTGTGCAGAGTAAAATATATACCAGGTACATTCCACCTTATTTAAGGGTTTACAGCATGTCAAATGCTATAAATATTTCTCAAAAAAATTCAACATATTCAGAAACTGTTAACTGCAAACAAACCTTTTTTCTTTTCATCTTTTCACATAATGAAATTGTGATTCTCAAGAAGAGAACAGTAGCCAAGACAAAATGGTGGACGCGACATTTTAAAACACGTGTGGGCAGAGAATAAAACATGAAAAATGAATCACTGGCATTTATAATTCTGGCTTCGCAACTTGCTACAATGTGAGGAGTACTTTCCCAAGGAGATAAAATACTTATTTATTTTAAGATATCCTTGGAAATTTCTGAGAGAAAATCCAGGCAAGGATTTATTTAAAACTCCATACAATTATCCATACAATATGTATGGATGCAATTATCCATAAAATAATCCATACAAAAACATGGTTTTGTTGCTAATTATTGGCATTCATATTAGAGTAGTTAACACTAACCAAAGATCCTAACATGACCACACTTTCTTCATATGTATTAGATTTAATGATATCTGGTGTGGCAATAGGACAAGACAGACTCCAAAATTATTCTCTTTGTTGTCTTCACAAACACTTCTGGGAAAGAGGTATCATTTTAGGATTAAAAAAAAAGAGTAGTTTATCTAATTTTTACCTTCTTTAACATGAGCACATAGCGGCACACATGTAAACGTATTCATGTTTCTAAGTATGCTCATCTAAAGGATGCCACAGGCTATTCCTGAGGCACAGTCCATAGTATCGACTCAGAGCAGAAACACTTCTAAGGGAGTTGTGTGTATATAATAGTGCCATTGCTCAGTTGGAACCTTTTGCTTGATGTAACACCAAAACCTGGAAATGAATCGTGTTTGCTGAGTAGAGAAAAGAGACAAACACGCAGCTATCATCATTCAAGCAGTAACAATACATTTATGCTAAAGCAGTAATTTCTTCCTAGTGAACTCTCATAAAGGCATTCAGCAAAGCATCATCACTTATCCTCCATGGCATTCACATTGTTGGGCTCTGAATACACAAATCACCGTAACAACATGGAAAATGAACAAATATGATCACATTTGAGTTTTGTTGTTCAATGATTTCAGCACTTTTCTTGATTCAATATGTGCCCAATTGTTCCTTATGAGCAAAATTGAATGATTTTCACCATTATGTTGCACTTTCTTCTTTAGAAGAACTTAGAAAAGTCTCTAGAGAGGTTTTTATATATTCCCAAAATTTCAGAATCTACTTTTATTGGTTTCAGAAATTATTACAAAACACCCATTTGATGAAAACTATTACATTCATAACTTCTTTCTCCCTTAACAACCCTGAAAATTTTCATTAGATTTCAAGGTGTTCTCTCTCTTACCAGTAAAATTCTGATCATGTAGGAGTATCCTGCCTAAACATGTTACCACACTGGAGGGTCCTATAGAGTCATTTCTCTTTTCCTCTGCCTTCATTCTGACCTCTATACTTAATGATATTGAAATGCTAATTGCAGATCAGGTCCTTGCTCTCACACTTGAATTAAACTCTCTCTATATATTATAAACTGATTTTAAATCCCAACATATTTTAAAATTAATGATATTCTAAATTAATATTTTATACTCATATACTATCTCAAGTCTTCTGACCAAATTTCAACATTTCAAATACAATTACTGTTCAATTCAGATCTGGCCAAATCTAATTCCTCTTTTTCCTGAACTTAGGTCTTTCTTGAGAAAGTGTGTGTGTGTGTGTGTGTGTGTGTGTGTGTGTACACACACACACATGTATACACACATATATGTGTGTGTACACATATATATGTATACACACACACACACACAACTTTAACCTGAATGATGCGTGTTATGCTTTTTTCTCCTACAAGACTGAAACTTCTAATAGGTGGAAAAACACATTGCTGTATTTTCCATAAAGTACAGGTATTTGCCTATAGAAGGCAAAAATTAAAAAAAAACGTATGTGTGCGGGAGAGTGCACACAAGGACTGATTCATTTCTCCCAGAATCATTTCGATACGGCACCACACCCAGCTGACCCAGAGCCTCCTTTCATCGTTCTCACCTGTTTGTGGTCCCTTCTGAAAAACTTGCAGTGATTTGAGAAATTCATGTTCCCTTCAATTTAGTAAATGAGGTTTTCTTATTAATATTTTCAAAATTAAATTATCATTACCCAAATACAGACTACAAAATGTTTGTCAATCAAAATCTAAACAACTTCTAAAAATAATAGCAGAATGGCAGATCGTATCACTCTTTTGACTGTACAATTTCTCTGCAGGAGCAAACCTTAGCTAGATAAGGAATATTTAACAATGAGCAAAATTTTCTTGGTGAAATACTACTTGAACCTCAGAAGGGAATGCATGGAAATTAGAAAACCACAACCAGCCATGGAATACGGCAGAATACTCTTCAAACAAACAAACCTAAAACAAAAACAACTAAGACTAGATATCGACTTGGAGTTGTAAACAACAAGGAAATTGAGAGGAGAAGGTTAAAGGACCATAAGTGCAAGTGCTGATCACGGTCTTAGGAGGCAGAAGTGCAGTCAGACTTCACCAGGTACAAGTTGTTTCTGTGATGCATTTGAAAGCCTCAAGTGAGTAGGACCAAGTTTTGTAAAACATGTTGTCCCTCTGTATACCTGGTAGTAAACTGAGCTAGATATCCTGGGCAAGTCTTTCATTGAGTAACTAAGACTCAGCATGGATATCAAAACTTTGACTTGATAAGCATTAAAAATTAAAACATTAAATTACGGAAACAAATACACCCATACAAGTTCAAACATCATTGTTCTTAAGATCTCTCTGCAAATATGACCTCTTTCCTATCTCCTGCATCTACCTTTTCTTTTTCTCTAACGGACCAAAGTCTGATCAAATATTAAATATCGTCCAAATCTATGTGGCAGCCTTAATTTATCAGTATAAGCCAAGTAGACTTTTATTTTGCTTGGCAAACCTAAAGATGGTTTTAGAAACAAAGAATTTTAAAAATATTTTTACTTGATATATGTGTTTTGCAAAGAAAATGTTTGTGAAAATAAAACTTTTTCTATTACTTCAGCTTGTCAAATTTACAAAGCTGATTTTTGTTGTCTGTTTGCTTTTCTGAAACTATTTCACAAAACACAAATCACCATAATATAAACCGTGTGCCCTTTGGTGGAAGACTATAATTACTTTAAGAATTCAGAAGAAAGACAAATCACTTTCCCCACGATGATTATAAACATCTTCATGGAAATCTAAGTGATTGAACTAATAAATGAATTCAGTGAAATACAAGATAAAAATTCAACACAGAAATTCAGTTGTGCTTCTACACTAATAATAAACTATGAAAATAGAAATTAAGAAAACAATCCCATTTATAATAGCATCAAAAAGAGTATATACTTAGGAATAAATTTAACCAAGGAGGTGAAAGATCTGTATGCTGAAAACTAAGACACTGTTGAAAGTAATCAAAGAAAATACAAATAAATGGGAAGATATTGTGTGTTCATGGATTAGAGGAATTATTATTGTTAAAATGTCCATACTATACTGGGGCATCTGGGTAGCTCAGTCGGTTAAGCGTCCAACTCTTGACCTTGACTCAGGTCATGATCTCACGGTTTATGAGTTCGAGCCCTGCATCAAGCTACACACTGTCAGTGCAGAGCCCGCGTAGGATTCTCTCTCTTCCTCTCATTCTATCCCTCCCCCGCTCACAAGTGTTCTGTCTCAAAAACAAAAACAAAACTTTTAAATGTCCATACTATAGATTTGAGATAATACAAAGCCATCTACAGATTCACGCAATCTATCAAGATTTCAATAGCATTTTTCACAGAAACAGAAAAAACAACCCTAAGATGCTTATGTAACTACAAAAGACCCCACAGAGCCAAAGAAATCTCGAGAAAGAACAATAATGGAGGTATCACACTTCCTGATTCCATACTATAATACTGCAAAGCTACAGTAGTGAAAATCATATGGTACTGGCCTAAGAACATGCATAGACCAATGGAACAGAATCAAAAACCCAGAAATAAATCCAAGAATGTACGGTCAACTATTATTTGACAGAGAATCAAGAACACTCAATGGGGAAAGGATAGTCTCTTCAAAAAATGGTGCCTGGATATTCACAGGCAAAGAATGAAACTGGACCCCCATCTTACACTACTCACAAAAATTAAGTAGATATGGATTAAATTCTTCAATGGAAGACCTAAAACCATAAAACTGCTAGAAGAAAATACATTGGGAAAGATCCTTGATGTTGGTGGCAACGATTTCTTGGATAGACCAAAAGCACAAGCAAGAAAATAAAAAACACATGGTACTACATCAATCTAAAATGTTTCCGCAAGCAAAGGGAGATCAACCAAACGAAAAGGCAACCAAAAAGACAGGTGAAAATATTTGCAAACCATACATCTGATAAGAGGTTAATATCCAAATATAAATAACTCATACATAACAAAAACAAATAATACGATTCAAAAATGGGCAAAAGACTGGAGTAGACATGCTTCCAAAGGTACACAAAAGGTGCTCGATGCGTCATTAATCATCAGGCAAATGCAAATCAAAGTAATAGTTAGATACTAGTGCACACCTCACAAGAGGTAACAAGTGCTGACAAGGCTGTACGCTGTTGGTGGAAAAATAAGACTGTACAGCCACTATATAAAATGTTCCTGTGGAAGCTGGTGGGAACTTAAATTGATACAACCACTAAAAAGCTTCTTCAAAAAATTAAAAATAATATTACCATAAGATCCAGGAATTCCACTTCTGGGTATACATCCAAAGGAAACAAAATCATTATGTCGAAGACATGACTGCAATCCCATGTTCACTGCAGCACGATATACATTATGTAATAAATATTTAACGTATTATTACACGGCCATAAAAAAGAAGTAAATCCTGCCTTTTGTGACAACATGGATGGCACCTGAGGGGATTATGCTAAGTGAAATAAATTAGATGTAGAAAGACAACTACTGCATGAACTGACATCTGGAATCTAAAATACTCAAACTAAGAGAGAGTAAAATGGTGGTTGCAAGGGGTTGGTGGGAGGCAGAAATGGGGAGATGCTGGTCAAAGCATACAAACTTGCAGTTATAAGATCAATTAAGTTCTGGATGGGGTACCTGGGTGGCTCGCTTGGTTAAGTGTCCAGATCTGGATTTCAGCTCAGGTCATGTTTCACGTTTCATGAGATTGAACCCTGCATCAGGCTCAGCACTGACAGTGAGTCTGCTTGGGATCCTCTCCGTCTCTCTCTGTCCTTTCCCTGCTCAGACTCTCTAACTTTTTTTTTATGTTATTTTTGAGAGAGAGGAGGGGGGTAGAGGGACGAGGGAGAGGGGGCATGAGCAGGAGAGGGGCAGAGAAAGAGGGAGACACAGAATCCAAGGCAGGCTCCAGGCTCTGAGCTGTCAGCACATAGCCCGACGCGGGGCTCGAACTCACGGACCGTGAGATCAGGACCTGAGCCGAAGTCAGACACTTAACCGACTGAGCCACTGAGATGCCCACTCAAAATAAACACTTAAAAAAATAATAATAAAATCAGTAAGTTCTGGGAATCCAATGCACAACATGGTGACTAGTTAAAAGTACTATAGTAGTTAAAAATACTGTGTTATATACTTGAAATTTGCAGAGAAAGTAAATATCAAATGTTCTTGGTGCACAGATAAAAAAAGGTAATTCTGGGAAGTGAAGGATATGTTAACCAATCTTATGTGGTGATAATTTCCCAGTATATATGTATAGCAAACCATCACACTGTGCATCTTAACTTACACAGTGTTATATGTCAATTACATCTCAATAAAACTGGAAATAAAAGGAACTGTCTACAGGAGAAAAATTATGTGCTACACATGCAAGTTCTTTAATACTGAATTTTGTCAAACATTGGGTAGACGACTATTTTCCAGGAACATTTTCAGGTGATTTAAAGATGAATTAGATAATCATTAAGATTCCTTCCAAAAAGTGCTCAAAACATGATGGAGAGACATGTCAAAGAACATGGGATCCAACTGGAAAGGCTCTCCGTGGCAAAATCAGAGAAAATTTTGGGAAAAAATAAGTATCGATAGCAATACATTATAACCCATAAAATAAGAATACAGGAGTGTGTACTAAGAGTGAGAAGAAAAAGTTCTTCCTTACAATTATTCCAATTAATAAATGTAGAAGGAATGACAGAAATAGAGTGTAACTATTTGGCCAACATCACAGTAGTTAGAATCACAAATGAATGCTAAAATTAATAGGTGGTTGTTAGTTGATAAAGTATAATGATACACAAGATTTTCACACAATCTTAAAGTGTTTCCCCACAATGTACTTGTTAATTATAAAAAGAGTAATTGTAAGATGGAGAAGTCACTTTAAGTGATCAGTGTTAATGTCACCTGAAATGAGATGCATCAAACACCTTGTGCTTCCTGATATGATGCGGTGACAAGGGTATGCCATCATTTGCCAAAAATGTGTGAACTGAAGAAATTTTCAACAAATTCAAAATAAGAGACATCTGGGGCGCCTGGGTGACTCAGCTGGTTAAGCATCTGACTTCGGCTCAGGTCATGATCTCAAGATATATGAGTTCAAACCTCAAGCCAAGGTCTGTGCTGACAGCGCGAAGCCTGGAACCTGCATTTGGATTCTGTGTCTATCTTTGTCTCTGCCCCTCCCCCGCTCACGCTCTATCTCTGTCAAAACTAAATATTAAAAAAAAAATAAGCAAAATGAGACACAGTCTACAAAATAATTGGCCATCCCTCTTCAAGCTTATGGAAGACAAAGAAAGACCCTGGAACTGTCCAAATTAAGAGAGATTTCAAAGACATGACAATTAAATGCAATGTGTTGTCCTGGTCCAGAAAAAAAGACACTAACTGGGTAGGTGATGAACTCTGCATAAGGTCTACAGACTATGTTATTTTGGGGATAGTTATCATATCACTGTACTGTAGTTATATAAGGTGTTGACATTTGGGGAATCTAGGTAAAGTTATATGGAAAGTCTGTATTATTTTTAACTGTTATAGAAGTTGAAAGAAATTCTGAAATGAAAAATTAAACAAGAATGAATGAGTGAATGAATGAATGAAGAAAAACATTTTATAAAAAATTGGGGGGGGGCGGGTGGAGCTAGGTACGATAAGCAGCACACACAAGAAGAAATGCCAAGAGTCAATGGCACCAAAAAAGTAAAATGTGTCCTTGAAAGGATAAGGGTGCAATAGTTGTATGGTCCAGACTGTGGGGGTTCTTCCACTTTAAGCTAAGGCATTTGTATTTTATACTATCATGAATGGAGAGCCAATGAGTTACTGTAATGTCTAATGACAAGCTCATGGAAGAGTCACTCTGTCCAAGGTCACTTCCCTTTCCCTGGGGAAATTGTATCCAGTAACTGGCCAAAGTGGAGTAGAATTCCCAGGCTCATCACCCCAACTCAGAACAATGGTGAGGAGCCATCCTAGATTCAGAACTTCTAGCGAGGTCAGCTGAAAGCTTTGTTATGAGGAACTATACTCCAACGTCTCCCTCTTCCCAATCCTCCCTCCTTATTTCACAGGTGGTGACCCCAAGAGCACCCTTAATAAATTCTCTACATGATAATGTTCAGCTTGCAGTTAAATCCAATCAGTAACAGAATCAAAGATGGTGCTGAGGATTGGAGGTTGGGTGATGCCACGCACTAAGAAGTTTGTAGGCAAGGAAAGGAGGTATTTGAGAAAGGAAGATGGAGAGAAGAAAAAATGAAGAGTGGATTTCAGCAAGCTAAAACTGAGGAGACTATGGGGTACCAGGTAGAAATGTCCAGCAGACGAATGGAATACACAGGGCTTAAATTTGCAAGCCAGTTCAGAAAAATGAATGCAAACACTGCCCTCATCCACATAGTGAAAATAGTTCAACTCCTTTTGAGTGGTGCTGCTGCTGCTGTTGGCTCTATTATCCTGTGAGGAAATCCAAATAGCCTAAGATCTATTATTTGATTTCTGATAAGATTTCTTTTAAACTAAATTCTCTTTGGTCTGTGTTTAGTCATGTGTTCAAATGGTCTAGCTGAGGATTTAGATTAGCATCTTGGACAAGTTTTGAGCAATGTTAAACCATTTCATCTGCTCAAAGATACAATAACTGCTTCTTTTTAAAGCTTCCAATGAGATAAGAAATACCCCCTACTCAAATAAGTCATTTTAGTCAGGGACAATATAGAACTCAGTGAAGCCCTGAATTTTAACAAATAAAAAGTTCAAGCTTTTCAAAGAAAATCAGGCTATCAGAATTCAAACAGACCTTCTGGGAGTGATTTAATGTATTTTTTTCTGCCTCTGTGGAGGATGGAACCTGAATGGTACCTAACTGTGATGTGAAAATGAGATAGAAAGCATATCCCAATCTATATATAAAAATACTTTGTTTTCTTATTCTGAGCACTTACCAAAAGCCATTTTAAACAGTTCTGGTAAAGATTTTCTTTCTCTGGCCATATGAATTTCAGAAATGTTATATCCACACGTTAAAGTTTTATTCATTTAATATGACCATAAATTTATTCACTTTACACAACACATTCGAAGATAATTCCTTGTATGGAAGCTTAATACCATGTGCATTAGAAAGTGAACTCGAGAGAAAAATATGTTAATTCATCAATTTACTCATTTGGTTAAAATCAGTTGAACTAAGCGCTGAACCCTATAGCTTTATAAAGTAAAAGACCTTTAATGAGGAAACTGAGGCCTTGGGAACAGAGTTAGGATATTTGGGCAAGAATTAAAATTTACTAAGGGCCATTGTACTATGCTAGATTCTTTAACAAAAGGTTATCTTCTTGAATTCTTATCATCACCCAATTGTTACAGGATGGTCATAAGGTTATGACCATCCTCCATTTACCCATGGTGCTAAACAATGAAATGGAGATCTACAGAGGCTAAAGTATGCCCAGGGTCACATCATTAGTAAGTTTTCCACTTGTCCCCGTTATATTTCCATGAGTATATTACACAGTCATTCAGTGAACAGACTGGTACTATGAGAAACACACGTTCCAGTTCATTTCTATGATAACACCATCACAGTAACTTACATGTGTCTTCAAAGACTCACAAGAAAGACGGAATAAGGCAAGAAAGAGGTCTCCATTTTAGACTAACTTGCAAGCTTTTCAAATTAGTCCACTCTGGATAATAATTCCTATTCATCTTAATCTTATTAGTTTATCACTATTTGCTTAATCTCAAGAGTATACCGTCAATAGGTATCGGCATGGTTACAATTAAATATTTACATTTCCCTTTATTTATATTTAGCTTTTCCCACAAAAATACAGGTTTATCATGCAGGAAGAAAAGTGGGAGCAATGAGTATGAATTCAGGCATTTCTTCATTACAAACACTTAAAAATTCAAAAACTGTTATTCCAAACCAACCTTAAAGAAAACAATCGTTCTCCATTTACAATACATTCTTAAGATGTATGCAGTGAAAAGTAATACTAACAATAATACCCAAATCATACTTTGGAAGATTTCTCACAAGAGTTCAACATTTTTCAGGGGCACATATTAACTCATTGTATCCGTAACGTTGGAATCAAAAGACCAACCTGGCATTTAAACCCTTAGTCACTGGTTTTGCTCAGCATCAAAACTAGAGCTTGGATTCACTGACTTAACTGAGGTCTTTCTAAAGGCCACGTTCCTTGTTGAGAAGTTAACAAATATCATCTAATATCGTGATCAACAAAAATTGTCTGATAGATAATATCATACCCATTACATGAACTACTGAAATGAAAATAGTAGAGCAATTTATTCTAAATCCCACATCTTGGGACTAAAAATCTACAACCCCAGGCCATTTGACCTCAACACCCTTGATCTCAACAAGTGATTTTAAGAATTTGCTACTTATTTCTCAGTGGCACACTGCGAGACGTTTGGTAAAATATTACTACAGAACATAGTTAGACTCAATTGGGAAGCGCAGCCGTATCAGCAACACTAGAAATTTGTTAGAGAAAGCAATTCTCCAGCCTCCCCATGTTATCAAATCAGAACCTCTGATGGTAGGGCCTGATAATCTGCTTTCAAGGAGCTCTCCACAGGATGCAGCTATTTCAAGGAACCACACCACTGGAAGAAGTGAGAAATCCTGGCCTTGGAGGTGAGAATTAGCACAGTAAAAGGCCATTTGCTCTTCAAAAACTATTTTTCTATCTTTAAGTATCACAACAGGTAAGCCAAAAAAAAAAAAAAAATTGTGGAAGGAATTTTTCTCCAATAGAATGATTCCCTGCAGTTTCTTTAGGGATAGATATATAAGCTCATTTATACATAATGATTGCTAAGTGTCAAATGCCAGTAAAAGCAAGTCATATATAATCTATGTAAACCAAAGATCTCTTTAAAAAGTACTTTATTTTTATTTCCTTAAACGTGTATTTATTTTTGAGAGAGAGACACAGAGTGTGAGCAGGGGAAGGGCAGAAAGAGAGGGAGACACAGGATCTGAAGCAGATGAGAGGCTAAGAGAAAAATTACCAGGTGTACTCACAACTGCAAAGAAAAGATCTTTCCCCTCCCCCCGCCATTCCCGAAACCAGCCAGGGCACGCCCTGGTTGTAGTCTGACCTAAAGGCGGGAACCAATCAAGTTCTGCTGAGTGGTTTGAAATAAAGGCGGGAACCAAACAAGTTCTGCTGAGCGTTCAAATTTAAATGTCAATCAATAACAGCTCTGTAACCTCAAAAAATCCCTAACTTGTTTGTGCCTGTCTATAAAAGAAGCTGTAAGATCCTTGCTCGGGGCCTCTTAGCGTCACCGGCAACGAGTGTGCGGAGGACTGGGTTCAAACCTGCAATAAACGACCCTTGCCGCTTGGCTTTGACTCTGGACTCTGGTGGTTTGTTTTCGGGGGGGGGGGGTCTCTCGAATCGGGGCATATCACAGACTTCAGGCTCCAAGCTAGCAGCACAGAGCCCAGTGCAGGGCTCGAACTCACAAACTGTGAGATTGTGACCTGAGCTGAAGTCACATGCTTCACCAGGAGCCACCCAGGTGCCCAAAAAAGTATTTTGTTTTTTAAAAAATTGCAACCCGAAGGAGTGCAGAAAATAATTTTTTAAAAGAACTAATCAAGATTTTTTTAAATGAACTTTTTAAAATTTAAGTGTTTTGGCTATCTCTGGTTCACACACACACACACACACACACACACACACTAATGAGCCAGGTGTGGACACAGGTTTTGTATACAGGTGACAGTTGGCCAATGGCA
The DNA here is from genome assembly GCF_022079265.1 of Lynx rufus. Lineage (NCBI taxonomy): Eukaryota > Metazoa > Chordata > Mammalia > Carnivora > Felidae > Lynx > Lynx rufus. Next base: position 160,934,076 of record NW_025814856.1, on the reverse strand, counting down.
TTATTTAGTACCTCTAATATTGTCTAAAAGAAATATTAAATACTTTAAATATAAACCTCTCATTCCTATGCATGGTTTCTCTATTTTAAAAGAAAAAAAAATGGTAAATATTTAGGAAAAACTTGTTGATTCTGCTGATGGTTAACTTTTTTGAAGACGACTATTTGAACTGATAAGGTAGTTCAGAATAGAAGTTAAGAATAGTCATAATGGGAAATTTCAAGCATTCTCCACAAGCACTTGTGTTTAGGTATTTTGCAGATATCTGACATATCACCACAAATACTGAAAAAAAATAATAATAATGAACTGGAGTTCCAGGTCAATGTCCTACATTCACTGATGGCACTACACAGAATAATTAAGGAAGCCTGTTGTTTACCTCCTCTATTCATAACCATTTTCAGCGCTCTATGAATTAAATTAACAGTATTCACTCCATTATAACTACACAGAAGTGATTCAAAACAGTGTGAAAGCTTTAGCCTAGAATAGTGTGTTTTTGTGGCAAAAGGTTAATTTCACTATATTCATCCCATTAGAATTCAAAGACAGCTATTTCACTCAGATGCTGAAACACATGAATTGGGACTGTCAAATGCAAATTCCACTAAAATTAAATGCCTACTTAAAAAGAATTGTGCTTGCATTTCAAAAGCATCACATTTAGCTGATGGCATGCAAAATTGTCAGAATATAATACTGATTTATAGGATTTCCACTGCCAGGAGACATTGGGGAAAATAGGAGAACCAGAGGGATTCAAAAGAAACCTGATCTTTTCATGAAGGGAAAATATTAGGGATAGAGAAGTTATAAAAATAATGAGATTGTGGAGCTACTTCAATGAACCGCACCATGGGGAAAAGTGAGAATTCCTGGCCAGGAGGGCAGCAGCTTCTCCTTCTTCCTATTATTGTCACGTCTTTTCAAGAACAGGATGCATTAGCTCTCTACAATGACACCTCCTTACAGTCACTTCTAAACCAGAAGCCATTCTTCATGCAAAGAGAGCACAAAGTGGAAAGAATGAGGTGAGAGAATAAGAATGAAGGGAAAGAGTAAAGACAAAGGGGAACCGTGAGGAAGTGAAGGCAAAGGCAGGCTGAGAAATTTAAAAAGGTAATGAAAATGAGGGAGAGGAAAAACAAGGAGAAACACAGAACCAGCAAAGAACAAAACAGCCTATTTGCATATATCCTTTTCTATTTGCTCATCATTCTTCATTTAGTTGGGAAAAGACAATGAATATGCAAGAGAACATCATCCATGTAGATCCTCCTCACTGACAGTGTTTATAACAGGTCAGATACACGCATTCTTCTTCACGATTTTGAAACTATTAATCAGTCCCTGCACTTTGTAGAAGGTAAATACATTTCTTTCCCAGCCTTCGTGGCTGGATAAGAACAGATTTACCCTAGCAGACTTGGAGCATGCCCTCACAATTCGTGCTCCGTCGAAGATCTCTGTAACAGGCTGAGAAGAACGCAGAGCACCTGTTTGCCAATGCGCCAGAGGGAAAAACAAGCGTCATTATGGGTGCATCCACACATACTCTGCTTTATCTTAAAACAGAAAAGTTAAATATGATACAGAAAGCAGTTTAGAATCTGTGGGGGTATTTATGGTGTGGGAGGATTCATGAAGCCATTCACTAAAGCACCAATACGTCTTGCTTCAGGTCAATAATTGTACTTGTTTTATTTTTTGTTTGTGAATTTTGTACTTTCTCTCAAGTACAGATTGGAGGATATGCTGAGTTTCCTGGGCACTGGGTTAGGGGAAATGTAGGGCACTCTTTCTATAGGTAAGAGGGTAAATACAATTTTGACCTAATCGTAAGCAAGAAATGAATGTATTATTTCCTTCAGATTCCCACCTCAATTCAATATGATATTTCAACAGAAAAAAAAAATTAAAGCCCTAAGAACGCTTGTCTCTGGAATGGTTATTAATATTTGTATAACAATTATTAATAATATATTAATAATTTAGTAACATTATAATTGTTATACAAGTTATAATATAATTATTATATATAACAAGTTATATATAATAAGTTATACAATGTACATTACACAAATTATTATTAATAATTGCACACTAGAAGGTGGAAATAGATGGGTGGAGTTCTTCTATTTTAACAACTTTTCAGCCTATTATTTTAAATGGGTAGTTATCAAATAAAACTATCAACGTACATGATGTTAGTCCACAATAAAACAGGTTTAAACTATTAGCGACATATTTTCTCTACCTGTACGTTTTTTTCTTTTCATAACCTCGTCAAAAGCCCCTGGATATGTGTAGGTAATAACCAATAGATATCAAACATATAAAACTTAAACAAGACCACAGAATTGGAAATGGGCATTTATTTTCAATTGCTGTTAATCCAAACACAGAGGTAGAGCTGTCTTTTCTTCTCTGGACCTTTTGACATTTGCGGCAACACATTCTGCATTTTACTCTGTCATCTGTGATATTGGAAATGAAACGCTGTGTCTGATCAGAAGCATCGAGCATGAAGCCAGGCAGAAGATACATAAGTATCTCACGGTCCATCGCTCACGGTGATTGAGCTAGTGGCATCTAAAAGGGACACAGAGAGGTCTGACACACAACACCATCTCTCACTCTCAAGCTCACACACATACCAATACACATACACGTGAAGAAATGGCCTTCTCCATCTGGCAGCTACTAATTGGCCAATTGAGCATTAAGGCCTTCAAACAGTGCTCAACATGAGCGGGACCGAAAATTCTCCCCTTCTCTACGGACCTAGGATGACTTCTTACAGTCTCATTAGCGTAAATACATAGAAAAAGGTGTGGGGGTGGTCAGTATTTATGTTACAATTTGACGGCATATAACACCAATTCACATTTCATGTACTTGAGGCATATATTTTATTAAATTCTGTCACAAAAACTGTATATAGAATATAACAGTTAATGTGTTATAATCCACACGTATTTTAAACAAAACTGATCTAAATTAGCTCTGAATGGTGTTTTCATTTTCTTCTCTCTCTATACCACAAGTGAGTAAACAAAAAAGCCCGTGAGCCAAATTCAGCCCATCACCTATTTTTGGATGACTCATGAGCCAAGAATGAATTTTGCATTTTTAAATGGTGGGAGAAACGAAAAAAAAAAAAGATGTTATATGACGGATGAAATTCAAATTCTGGTGTCCATCAGTAAAGATTTATTGGAACACATTCATGCTTCCTAGTTTACATACTGTCTATGTCTCCTTTCATGCCATGATGACAGAACTGAATAGCTTGTGACAGAGACCAAATGTATCCTGCAAATCCTAAAATATTAACTGTCTGTCCCTTTTCAAAAAAACATTTGCCAGCTATTGATTTATACAATGTTCATCTACTTTAACCAAAGTAGAAATAGTTAAGTCTCAGAGTTTTGGTTTTAAGCCTTAAGAGACTACAAACATAATCTCTTCTAAAAAATTAATTCTTAACTCAGTAATTTATTAAAACGTAACTATTCCCTTGGCTCTTCCCCCACCTCAAACCTGTACTGAAATAATACTTTATATTATAGAATACTCTAAACCAGGATGCAAACTGTCCAATAATGAAACTGAAATATGCTTTTAGATTAAAAAAAAAGTAGAAAACAATACAAATGAGGTAGATAAGATACATCAAGGAAGAGAGTCTACACTTTTACCAGTTTGGCCCTATTCTTATTTTCCACCATTCTCATCTTTTCTTTTCTATCACAAAATTTACATGAATAAATTATAAATAGCTTTGAATTACCATAATTTGTGTACGTCTTCTCTCTTCTGGTAAATTATAACTTTGTGAGAATAGGCACAGGGTATTATGGTAGCACTGTATGTCGAAACAATCAGTGAATATTTATAAAACGAAAATGTCCTCACTGCAGATTTCTCCACCATCCAGGAAGCCTGGTCTCTGCCCATCACCATTGGTGCCTCCCTTTGCATAACAGCTGTACATCCACGGACTACATTTTTTGGCTCCCTTTCACACACACGGGGCCTTGTGTTTTCTGCCAAGAGAATGTGAGCAGAGTGACGAATCTGATTTCTAAGTTAAGGAGCGTAAAAAAGACTCATGCCTTCTCTCTTTCCAAACTCAGTGACTGAATGCAGGGGATTCTGGGCTCCAAGGCAGGAGAAGACCAAAAGAAGGAAGGAACCTGAACCATGAGTCACCATAATGGAAGCTTCGCACCAACCAGGAAAACCTACTTTGGACTGTTGTGTGATTGAGAAGAAAGCACGTGCAAACCACTGTCATTCAGGGATTTATTTATTATAGCAGATTATGTTATCCTACCCAATAATGCCAACTCTACTTTTTATTTATCTACTTTTTCATACAAAGGATATACTCAGTCCTTACCTCTATTAGCTTTCCCACAGCGCAAACAGTATTGATCACTTGCTTCCTTTTGAAATTCCTTTTAACTCTGCCCTTTGCTTCCTTGATTAGGGCCATTTCTACACAACCCCATCCTCCCAACACACACACATCCCCCCACCACTCTGAGGTTTCCCTTGGATGTCCCTGGCTTCCTTTCATCCTCCTTGGCCAGCTCCTCTTCTGTTTCAAAGTTCATATTCTCCAAAAACTCTGTTGTAGGGCCTTTTCTTACCCAGAGCAAAATCACCCACTTCAAATCTGTGGAAGAAGCCTTACTGTACTGACTAGGACCTTCACCTACAGGAAGGTGGCATTTCATGACTTAGGTCAAACTCTCGTAAAACACACAGGAAACATGAAAATGTTACACCTTCCTAATGTTATTTATATTTCACCGTCCTCCTCCAAAGTTTTTCTATAATAAGGAGTCAGTAATACAGAGACTTCAGCTAACGTGGTCATTTTTTCCCTATTATAATGTATCTTTCTTAGTGTCCTCAATTACCATACACAGATTATACTTTATTTACCCTATGCATAATCTATGGGAACTAGAATTCTTTATCCCTTCGACAAATATTTATTGAGAACTTATCATGAGTTAACAACACTGCTCAAAGTGTTGGAGGTACAGGGGTGAAAAGGAGAGTCTGTATCTTTACTTTCATGGATCTTATTTCAAGGGAGGAGACAGACGATAAAGATATAAAATAATTCAAACAAAGGCTAGAATAATCATAACCGCATTCATGGGAATGAATGGAATAAAATGTAATTATGGGGGAAGGGTCAGTTTGAGGAACAGTAAAGCACTCTTTGAGGAGACAAAATGAGATGATACCTAAAAGTGAGAAGGAATCAGCCATACAACTATCCAGGGAGGCTATTCCAAGAAGAGGAAAAGTTAAGTATAAAGAAGGCAATAATCTCAGGTAAGCAAGTGAAAGACTGCAGCGTGGCTAGAATACAGTACAAGAAGAGGCCAAAAAAGGCAGACAGGAAACTGAGCATGGGAAGGAACGGGGGTTTTAGATATTCCAAGTGCACTGGACAGCGTCAGGAGGGAAGGCAACTGAGAGAACAGAAGTCTTAGGGGACGTATGTGTCTTTACCACTAATAAAATGGATGTGTTTGGGAAAGCCACTTAATTTATTGGGCTTTTGAATTCACTTTTGCAAAACATGGGGTTTGGAAATGATGGGCATTAATGTTTTATCTGGATCTAGAAAATCAACAGATCTTTAGGACTTTTACAGGTTGTATTATCTAAAACACAAGTTAACTTTAGTCAAACACTCAAAATTTTGAAGGCTATCCTTCCTTTTTTTACTGTGACAAACTTTTATTCATACTCTTACTTTAGTATAATTTCTCTCTCCTTATCTATTTTCCCAAATAGACCGAAAGCTACTTAAGAGGTTGGGCCTTTTTCTATCAATTTTTGGATCTTCAGCAATTAGCATCTCATACTCATTCAATGAATACATATTGAATAAACAAGTTGAGAGTTAATTGTATAATGTCTATTCAGTACAATGAAGACAGAAAAGTCCCCCTTCTTAAAAATTCTTCTAAGAGTGTTCCCGAGGGTAAAGTTAGAATCACAGTGCCTTACATTTTTACTTAGAAAAAACTTTGAAGACCACGTAGTCTGGCATTACTATTTTGTAGATAAGAAAACTGGTAACCAGGGGGTTTCCAAAATGTTCATGTACTCTGTAATAGAGATAAGCTTAAGAGTATACTCATGGGGATGGAGAGCTAAAAGACACTATGCAAACATCAACGGATGGGGTCATTCCAATACTTGGACACCATACTGCTGGAACGGGACCAGCATTCCTGGTCTCATCTGAGAGGCTGTCTGGCTGGTGATCGTCAGCCTGTGTCCTCAGTGTGCAGAGTGGTGCCACCTACCTAAAGGCCAGCTCAACCGGCTGTGACCTTTATTTACCAAACACAGGACCACTATCACTGGGTCAGCAAAGTGCTGAAATGAGAAGCTCTTTGTAGAAGAGATCTGCTTTGATATTGTAACCACAGCTGAATTTAAAAAAAAAAAATCAAATTCTCTCAAAGTGTCAAAGTAGATCCTAACTTATTTAACTGAAAGGGTAAAACAGAAATTAATCGCTGGTGAACTGAAATAGGCTCCTACCTACAGGAGACTGCCTGGTCTGGGGTATTATTCTATAGGAAGAGAGTGCAAGAGGAATGGACTTTTTGCTCCACCGCTTTAAGTCTTTTAAGTCCTTTTCTATACTTACTCCTATCTTATCTTTTTAAAAAATTCAATTTCTTTGCACAGTGTTCAATCTCTTTAAAAATAATTAAAAAAGTGAAAAGCCCAATGTGTGTGGTACCACACAGATCTTCATACTGAAGTTTTATTTACTTATCTTTCTTCCACATCAACCTACACAATTTGGCAGGACCCCTCATTTGAGCTTCTGAAGATCTGAAACTCTGGCCAGCCTGGCAGCAATGAAAAGTCTGACAGTTAACAGGTTTCATTTGCTCACCAAAATAAATATGAGAATAATTAAAAAGTTTAAAAGCGTACAATACAGTTTCCCTGAGAATTATCCACTTGAACTGCCAGTTCTTCCATTGACATTATATAAGAGTTTATTTTTAAAATATCTAATAAAATGGAATAAATACCTAACTTATTCATGGCAGGGATCCCAAGAATCTTAGCTTTGTTCTCAACATTCTATCACTGTCTTTCATATGCAGGGTGCTGCTGTTTACATGTGGCAAAAAAGACTAACTCATCATCAAAGAGAGTAAACACTTTCCAAGAGTCATGTGAAATTATAATCAGTCTTTAATTATATTGTTTTACTCTCTCCTGGACTCTTTACTGTTTTCTCTTAAATTTATATTCCTCCTGTTTTCTACTCATTCTGGACAGTTATCAATGATATCTTGATGCTTTTCCTTCCTTCTAATCTTGTGTGTTATGTGTGTGTGTGTGTGTGTGTGTGCATTGAACACCTAGAAAGCAATATAAAGTATTATTCTATACCCATTCCCCATGCAAGTTTTACATTGAATCATAAACCATAGTTCACTCTTCCCTGGCCTTTGTATTTTTTTAAGATCTTATTTTTAAATAATCTCTACACCCAATGTGGGGCTCAAACTCAACAATCCTGAGATCAAGAGTTGCATGCTTCACCAACTGAGCCAGGCAAGTGCTTTATTATTGGTATTATTTTTATGTTAATTCATCACTTGAACAAGGAAATCTCCAACGAATTTGGTACCGGTACCGTATTTTACCTTGTATTTTAAGGGTTTCTGTTTTCAGATTTTCTGATTGTGTCGATTACAATGGCTATATAATTACATACAAATTTCTTAACTCATTCCCATTAGACATTAGGTGTTTGACTTGGTGCCATACAAAGTGAGGTATTTAGCTCACTTTATTTTTTTTTTAATTTTTTAATGTTTATTTATTTCTGAGGGTGGGGGAAGGCAGAGAGAGAGGGAGACACAGAATCTGAAGCAGTTTTTCTGAATTGTTCCTAAAATAAGTACTTCTATAATGACCTTAAATTGCACTTTGTTTCTTTGGACTAAATATAAAGACAAAGGAGAAGTTATTTTGTACCCTAGACCAGCACTGGCCAATAGCTCTTTCTTTCAGTGATAACGGAAATAATTCTGTATTTGCACTGCCCGCTGGTGAGAAAAAGAATGAGAAGGTGCTATTCTTGCTCTCAAGCCCTGGAGACATGGATTATATGTAGACATAGCTGAGAAAAATGCAAGGTAAATATATAAAGGGTTATATTTATTTAACCTTTAACCAGTTATCTATTGCTCTCCTTTAGTTCCAAAAGATTCAGACATCTAACTTGGTGTTTTACTCGAGTAATACATCTTAAACTTCATGCATTTTCCAACATACACTCTTAACTCCACCTCTACTTGAAGCGCCTCCGTGACTTGAGTACAGGCCTGGCACAACACTTGTTAAAAGGGTCTTTTGAAGTTTTAATGGTTTCCCATCTGCGCTAACAGTCATTGTAATGTTGTGTGTTGGGGGGGGGATGGGAGGGGGGGAGATGGGGGAACAGCCTTAAAAATAGTCACGTGCGCTTAGTGGCAAACATTGGACAATTTCTGAGGAATAATGATTATGTCAGAGTCTTTTATTCATCGGAAAACATTCTGTGAGAGCCCTTGTAGTGTCAGAGGCTGGCCTACAATTTCCAGGCCGAGGAGAGAAGATCTACTCCAAAGCATGAAGAAGTGAGAGGTATAATGAAATATAGCTGTGTTCCAGTTTGCGCTCTGCCATTCACAATTTTGGGTCCTTTTTTTTTTTCTCTTCACTCTTTGTTTATTTACATCCAAGTTAGTTAGCATATAATACAATAATGATTTCAGGAGTAGATTCCAGTGATTCATTCCCTATGTATAATACACGGTGCTCATCCCAACAAATGTCTTCTTTAACGCCCCTCACCCATTTAGCCCATCCCCTAACCCATAACTCCTCCAGAAACAGTTTGGGTACTTTCTTGATCTTCACTTTCTTCACCTCTAAATGGGAATGATAATGCTAAATTTGAAAGATTCTTAACAAGGCTTTTGCAAATGAAAACTGCTACATACTAGTTGCTCAGTTGCTGGTAGCTGATGTTATTAAGCTATTTTTTGCATTAATCACAATTACTTCTAAATTATTAAATAATTTGTTACACATTTGTAACAAGGATTTGTTTATAATCCTTAATTTGTAATAGGGATTAAATGAGTTGCAATGTGACAGCATTTAGCAAGGTACGTGACACACAATACACGGCCACTGAACATTAACTCACATGCTCACCCAACACTGCTCTCATTCCCTTGACCCAAGCGGCAGCTGTTACTGGGGCACCTTCACACCTTTCACACCCAGTCTACTACTGCTACACTGCCTTCAGGGTGCCTGTGCTCCGCCAGGTAATTAGTTTTCGGCTACCATGTTTTGTGGGGCAGAGATTTCTGTTGCACATCTGAACTACCCAGAATTGCCCATAAGATACCCTTTCACACTCTTCAGCACGTGACAGATTTAGACCAAAGTAGATATTGAGTTCAGACATTGCTGAAGCAAGAACACAGAAAATATTTTTTTAAGTTACTACGTGGGTTCTAGTTAATCAGGGGCTCAAAGTCTGCATCCATCATCTGTTCCTAAATATACTAACTTTGGAGTACTGGATACTTGTGTCTCCCACCCCCACCCTTCATATATATTTGCGTGCACCAGTTAGCGCAGGGCCCTAAGAACCTCTCCTCGGCAGGAACGACAGCTGGGACTAGAGCCTTCGTGGTGGTTCAAAGATATAAATACTTGCCTGGTGGACTGAGTGACCCCAAACCAAGACCAGACTGCAAGAGAAGATATTAATGGTGTCTGGATTAAAGAACAAGAACCAGACACCTCAATGTAAGACCTGATTCTGGGCACATCCTGATCATTGGATGCTCCCTGGCTGGAAGACTCCATGTGGTGTATGAACTTGCACGTACATCTAAGTGGAAAAGCTGTACACATGACAGTGGTCCCTCTAGACACAGATAATCTGTGTCCCTGATTAAGTACCACAGAAGAATAGAAAATTCTCTCTTTCAGGTCGTCAGAATACTTCTTTCTGCTCACCTCTCTGCAGGCTACACTAAGATCAAAAGGCGTAAGAAGAGCAAGACCAATGAGCTTACAGTAGATGTTTTGCGTAGGACTAATGACAACAATTCTTGCCTCCCTTATTCATCCCCACACAAGCAGCTCATGGAGGCACTACTGTGGGGCCCCCACAAAAGGTAACATGCACTTCAACTTTCCCAGCAGTGGTGGCACATGAGAGCCAGAACTGACCCAACAAATCAGACAGCTGCCTCAGAACAACCATGGAAATAATGTGGAGGACATACCTGGAAGACTGAAATTATTGCCAGTTTAGTAGACTCTTTTCAAAACCACTGTCATGTGTATATTAATGCAAATGACACCTGGTGTGTACTCAAAGGTATGGGTGCCCTGATACACCTAATGTATGTTTGCATCCTTCTTCTAATTGTTTCTTAATCATACCCCCTTCCCCAAACAAAATTTGGGCAAGCACAACAAAATGGTTCTCTATACCCTGTCTTTTATAACTGTATTTCCTAAATGCCTTAATTAATTAATTAATTAATTAATTTATAGAGAGTGAGAGAGAGAGTGCACAAGGGAGGAGAGGGGTAAGGGCAGGGTAGGGGAGAGAGAGAGAGAGAGGATGAGAAAGTCTTAAGTAGGTTCCATGCCCAATGTGGAGCCCAATACGGAGCTCAACCCCATGACCCTGGGATCATGACTGGACCTGAAATCAAGAGTCAGAAGCTCAACCAACTGAGTCACCCAGGCACCCCCTAAATGCCCCTAAACACAATGCTATACGTTAGGGGTTGGTAAACCATGGTCCCCAGACAAAATCCAGCCAGTCACTTGTTTTTGCAAATAACATTTTTTTGGAACACACCCACTCGTATTTATTTAGGTATTGTCTATGGCCTCTCTCAGGCCACAATGGCAGAGTTGAGTACTGAGACAGTACTAATTATTCAGCCATAAAGTCTGTAAGTTCTCTATCTGGCCCTTTATAGAGTCTATGGATTCCTTTTATACGTGAAAAAGATATTCATTAAATATCTGTTTAAAAATTTTAAGTTTGCTCCAAACTATTTCTAAATTCACAGAAAAAACTATCTTTTTCCTCAATTTGCTAGGCTTAAACTACCTTAAGACTAAAGAGAATACCTGGTTTACCTAATTATCAACTTGTCAGTATAGTATAAGCCAACACCAATGCCAGAGCTGACTAGCTGATCTGTACTCAGTAGTTAAAAATGGCACTTGGGGGGCGCCTGGGTGGCGCAGTCAGTTAAGCGTCTGACTTCAGCCAGGTCACGATCTCGCGGTCCGTGAGTTCGAGCCCCGCGTCGGGCTCTGGGCTGATGGCTCAGAGCCTGGAGCCTGTTTCCGATTCTGTGTTTCCCTCTCTCTCTGCCCCTCCCCTGTTCATGCTCTGTCTCTCTCTGTCTCAAAATAAATAAACGTTGAAAAAAAAAATTAAAAAAAAAAATGGCACTTTGTGGGTGCCTGGGTGGCCCAGTCAGTTGAGCGTCCGACTTTGGACCAGGTTGTGATCTCACAGTTCAGTTCGTGGGTTCCAGGCCCACCTCGGGCTCTGTGCTGACAGCTCGGAGCCTGGAGCCTGCTTCAGATTCTGTGTCTCCCTCTCTCTCCTCCCCTCCCCCTCCCCTGCTTGCACATGCACTCACTCTCTCTCTCTCTCAAAAATAAACTTAAAAAAATTTTGTTTTAATTGCACTTGGTGTGCACCTTTATTTTAGGATTTTGCTGTCTTCTATTAAGATATCTGGGAATTAAATTAAAATAAAACAGTTTTAAAGACAAACCAAAAGAAAGCTTAATTGCATGCTATTCTTTCGCAGAAACAGATACTTCACTTAGTTAAGTGACAATGATAAGAAATCTTACGTGTTTTAGTAACATCCTGCAGTAAGTTTCATTGTTTTGTAAATGCTTGCCAGGGTTTGGTTCATGATTGCGATGACAGTATTCAAAATAAAACCACTAAAAAGTTATTTTGACTCAGGAATAGTGGGCTGAGGCTGTGGAGACAGTTTCCAATTCTGATTTGGATCTCAAATGGAACCTTGAGAAACCAAGATGGAGCTCCTGGATTTCCTCCTTTACTGCCTCTACTGCAGCTCATCAGCACAACAGGACAGCCTGTTGTTCGGAGCCCTCTTCCTCAGAATGTTCTAATCTTCCAACAGGCAACCACTCAACATAACCCTGTCTTACCTAATACAGTGAAATAAATAAACCTGTGTCTCCCTGCTTAGGAAGATGAGCTTTCAGATCGTTTCTTTGCAAATCAGAATCCAACTGTGTCGAGCTATTCAGAGTTCATAAGCTGTACAATATCCAAGGCAGTGCGGCTCAGACAGCAATGCTTTAATTGCTTGGTGATGCCTCAGGACAATATGAAAGAATTTTTAAAAGTCTAAATAAATATTAAGCACCAAATCAGTTTTTCAGCAGTATGACATCTCATTTGATCTTTCTATTTACCTACCCCGTGTAAACCCTGGCTGAATGTACGTAGGCACTGCGCACTGTGTTTGCAAGAAATCTAAACTGTGTTACTGCTTAAGACACTGCATTTAACTCACTGAAATAAGCAGGTTAAAGGGACTGCGATGTTAATCTGCTATATGAGATATAAAAAAGAGTGAGGCAATAACTACACCATGCTACTCAAAGCAGAATATAAAAACACATCTGGAAAATCAGAAAGTTAAATGAATAATAAACACTTAGGACATTTTTATTTCCTCTAACAAAGATTTTCCAAGACGGCCGATTTCATCGCCTTACACAAGAGTCGAGGACACACAATCTTGGAGAAAGCAAATTTTGCACAAGGACAAGTGAATATATGATCATCGTCATTCAGATAACTACCAAGTTAAAAAACAGGGATAAATATGTTTTAGAAATTGCTACCCAGCTTTTTACCACTTCTCTTTTGAGTTCTTTCTTTAAAAATCATGGTTTTCTTTTTGTCTTGTGTTTTGTTTTCTGTTGTTGCCAAATGGCTTTTTTATGAAGCATTTCTCATTGATGACCCTTTGGTAAGGTAGCCAATCCTTTCTACAGCCCACAGCTCCCTCCCACACTTTGCATGCACACTAACTTTGTTTCTCCTGAAAGCCATCACTAAATGTGTATTTCATGCTCACCTTTTTGATTTTAGGAATATTTCCACCTTCCTTGACAATATCCCATAGCTCCTGATCTGTGGAGTAAGGTTGTGGCGGGGGGGGGGGGGGGAGTCTGACATCTTGAACTCCATTATCTGTAAGATGTTTTTAATTAAAAATTCTACAATGTTAACATTCATTTTACTGTAGTCTTTTCTCTCTTAGTCAGTTTCATTTTTACCAAAAGCAGCTTACTGCAGACTACATTATTGGTAACCTTTAAAACCATCAAGCCCGCATATTCTCAAGCATTTCTTGCTTAGTAAGAAGGAGGTGTTTGGACTAGGATTCAAGCTCAGGGTGACGCTCGCATTTGTTACACTGGGATCTTCAGCAACAACAACAGGATGTGTCAAAGAAAAAAAGGTCCACAAAACACAGCTCTATACTAGTCATTCTTTCATGTGTTCAATAATCATTTTACATAATAAAAATCTAGTATCCAACTCTGCACCAACTATTATCCAACTATGCACTTGGAATACGGAGAATAAAATATGATGTCACTGTCGAAAAGAATCTCACAAAAGTAAGGATCAGGTTCGTGGTAAAAAATGAATTCTACTCATGAATAATTTCACAAAATCTAAGAAGAATATGATGTTTAAAGTTATCTAACCAGGTTATGTAACTGAGAACTCTGTAACTGTGATTCATTTTACATCCAGAGCAAGACCTTGTGTGTTGCCTTTTGCTTGCTTGGGTTGGTTTCTCTGCGATCTCAAACACTGATTAGTTACTCCCAACCCTGTACCACATTCAGAGATTCCAATTCCAGGCACCACAGTGATGTCAGGAATCAAATTTAGCCCAGGCTCCATAGAATGATTCATTTTTTTTTTTTTCATTTTCAGAGGATGAGGTCAGGCTGGAACTCCCTATCTTACCACGAGCACCCTGAAGACAACGTTTTGTGTCTTAGGCACATCTCTATTCCCATGCGCATGGCCGTGCCTGGCATATACACATTCCCCAGTTCAACAATATCAGCTGCCCACCATCCCACCATTACATTACCTGCATTCCTATCGCTCCTTAAAATCTCCAAGGAGAGGAGACATACAGTGTGTCACAGAATATAGTGAAATGGGAACCAAGAGAGCAACTGGCAACTGAAGACAACTTACAGGGTAGAGGTTGTAAAGAGAAAAGAAATGTCCCCTAAAAGAGGAAACAGAAAAGTTCCACTGACAACCCTCCTTCCCCCGCCACAGTTCTCTTTTATCTTCACCACTCAAATATATGTCACAGGTGTCCTTATCGTTTACTTCACAAGGTTCCCGAAAGATGCTAACTGTGCATTCACTGTGGCCTCAAACACAGAGCTCCTTAGGCCTGGGCTGTGCCGGCAGGGGTCACCACTGGCCAAGAACTGACAGTGGGGTTTACTGCTACTGCCAACAAGGGAATGAGAATGTAAATGGGTTCACAGGTCACTTTATGTCAAGTGGAAAATGAGTAATAGTTTTGTTCCTGTGGGCCCGAGAAAAACATGCATCACTGATCCCTCAAGGATTAATTTCTCATGATAAATGTAATTGTCTAAAATAATAATGGGGGAAACCAATCATTCTAAATGCAACACCCAGAGAATAAGGGGGTGAGAGCTGCCCATTTAAAAAGGACAAAGAATTCAAAGGGTGTGGCTAACGGGACCCCTTAGCACACGGTCAACGGTCAACGGTTGCTCTTGGGTACCTGACAATGATCCTCTCACAGCTGGAGGCCAAAAATAAAAGGGCATCCACGTGTCTGGGATATTTGGGACTGAGCTACTCAATATGATGTGATCTTTTAAAAGGGGAAAAATACCACATTCAAAATGTGGGGAAAATCAGCCTGGGCCTGGGTGAAATTCTGGTATTAAACCGAGGGGATTATTAAACTGAGAATTTAGAAAAGTAGTTTGTTTCCTGCATGTAAGGATCTGCCTATTGTTGGTAGTAACTAAAGATCGATGTTTCTTTTCATTAAATTTCTCACCTACAGCTCTCAGATTGTTGATAAACGTTTTGAATAAATCCTTATACCTATAATGACATAACTGCTGCTTTTTGAAAAACGATGGCCAAAAACAAAAAACTGCAATAAATAAAGTTATTCTTTCTAAAGGCTATACCACAGTGTAACCAATACGGGCACTACCCAGTCAAGTGTGAAAAGCCCAGAGCCCCCCTAAAAGGATTCTTCAGTCTCTGGCCTCCCCCCTCAGAGCCAGCTACCAAAGACCCATACAGGCTAATACTGAGAAAATACAAACATTCCCAGAACAAGTAACAAGAATGTTTAAAGAAAGCACAGTAACTGTTTGCAGAGGGAAGGATGTGTATTTTGGACCTGAGTAGGATTATTAACTGTCATACATATACATTAGGGAGAGCAAGAAACTGTCGCATATGTTCCCATTTCCCCAGGGAGGGCTGCATACGTTTGTAGGGGTTTTAACGAAGGGAAAGATAAAGCTAAGGCGAGGAGGTGCAGGAGTCAGGCGTAGCCTGGAAGATGGGCAAGAGGAGGTGCCAGCCCCTGGGTCCCCGGGAAACGAACTGTGACCCAGGGTCAAAAGGAAAGGAAATGCCCCCCAAGACAACCAAGTTTTGAATCCCCTTTCTTCTGAGGACAGCCTTCACTCTCCTTGTTTAACGCCTGACTCCCTGTGTCCCTCCAATATTACCTGCCTTAACCTCAGCTTGACAACTGGAGTCCCATATTCTGTGCATCTGACCTCATCTTTCTCGATGCCTTTGCTCTCCCCTTGATCATGAGCACCCTATTTACACCCTGCCTGGAAATCTGATTCCAGCTCGTATTTCTTTCTTTTTCTTAATAGCTTTGCTCTGTCATCTTGACGCTGGATTGTATATCCCACTTTGAGAAGAGTCATAGCAGTAAGAGAATGATCTGAGTCCTTTCTCATTTTAGATTATAAAAGTCATGGTCCTGATGCAAAGAGCCATAAAAAATCATGGGGAAAGACAGAAGAGGATGGAAGAGGAAATCTTACCAAAGTGTTGAGATAAACGAAGAAAAATAATGAGGCGAGGATGTCTAAATTTAAGCTTATTTAAGAAGCCTGAAGAGGAGAAGTTTTTATATCTCAGTTGTTCATTCATTCAATTAATTTTAATTGGATACCTCCAATGTGCCAGGCAAAAGTCTACACAGTGAGGGCATATAAGACAGATGACAACAACTGAGGTAATAATTAATATAAAATACATGAAAATGTGATATAAAGGAAAAATAGCATTAGTGTGTGTGTGTGTGTGTGTGTGTGTGTGTGTGTGTGTGTGTATCTATATACATATCTATATATAGATATATAGGAAAATTAGATGCATCATTTCCCTGTGTTTTATACATGACATTTGAGAACAAAAGTAGGTCCTCAAACATACTTTTGCTTACCACCTTCATCCATCTGGATAATTCCTACTTGTATTTCTGGAGAGAGATCAACATCATTTTCTCAATGAAGTGTTTTTAACCCTACTCCCCATAAAGTCAGCTGCACCTTAATGAAGTAACTACGCAACACTCCTTTGGCACACATCAGAGACCCAGTAAATGCTAGATTCTGGTCCCTCCTTAATTCTTCCCTGACAGTTCCATGTAGCAGAAGCCACATAAACAGCCAATTTAAAGAATATATTTATAATACAGTAAAGTTGTATCTTGCAGTCAGGCTAGGTTCTAATGGCCGTGGTGAAGGATAAATTCTGTAAATCCAAATCATTACTAAAAGTTTCATTAAATCACACATAAAATATGTAAAATACTGTATGCATGGCTTTGTGTATATACCTATAAATCCATCATTTCATTATTAAGTGTTCTTTAGTGACTTTCTCTGGCCCTCAAATAATCTTTCACTATCTACCCCAAGAATGCCACCATCATTCTCCTCTTCCCTGGCTGCATAAGCAATGAACTTTACTTCCTTTTCTATGACCTGAAAACTTTAACATCATTTGCACATTTACTCCATAACTTTGGGCATACTCCCAACAATTTTTTTCAGATTTAATTGCATGAATTGCTTGGGGTATATTTCATATTTGCATAGAGTGGAGTGGAAAATAAAGTGGTCTATACTGCTTAAATATATTTTCCTATTTTTTAAGTGGGAATATACTTAAATGCACTTAAGTTCAATGCTTCTGTGAGATAATTTCCTCTACACTATTCTTGTTTCATTACTTTTTCATTCATTGACTGATCTCATTTATATTTACCCAAAATACAAGAGTCTGTTAAAAGGTTCATCCAGAGTATCAGCCTTTTAGTTGTTTATATGGGAGGAAGCTTGCATTCCTTCAGTCTTTTAAAGGGTATTACTTAACACACAGGAAAGCCTGTATGCCAAAAAGGGCAGTCCTCAAAACTGCCCAGAGTAGAAAACAGAATGAATTGATTCTATATTCATAATATGGTCTATTTTCTGATTCCACAGTCTTTTAGTAGAGTGTTATTTAAACTTTCTCCTTCCCTTTGCCAGCATAGGCAGGAAAGGGAGATAATTACGGATTGCAATGTACTTTTGGCTTTAAGCCCAACTGAACAGAATGTGGAAGGATGTAGTTTCTCTTTCTTCCAAGACGGACCTATAGGACGTGCTCAGATCGTGAAAAAATCAAACTAGCTATGGGATAAATAACAGTCAACAAGATACTTCCAATAAACGTTAGGAAACGAGTTGACATTTTCTAGAATGGGCCTTGTAGATGCTCACACAAAATTAGCGTAGTACCATGTGATACACAACAGACTCTAATGAAGAACAGTGAGAACATCTCTGCGGATTTTTTTTTTCTCTACCATAATGTTCATGTCTTTAACTTCATTTCTGAATAGCAAGGCTATACATAAAGCAAAAACAAACACATGTAAAAATTAAAACAGTATTCTAAAAAACCCTGTATGATAGCTTTGCCACAGCTTAAACATCAACCGTCTCCCGCATCTCTTTCATTTTTAAAGTGATTGTACTGGGATTAGATGTATGAATTCATCTGGAGGAGAAAAGCAATCAGTAGAAAGACAGACTTCCCCTTAACAAGATGGGACAGAAACCTATCAATCATGGCCAGAGTTCTATGATATGTAAATTAGCAACATATTGACAACTATTTACTGAGATGAGTAATGTATTTAATATTGAGTATCCACGTTAACTGCCAGAGGCTATGTGTTGATGAATTTCCATCAGATTTATCTCTCATATTCTACACTACATAAACTGAACTGCTAATGGAAAACAAAACAAAAACAAAAATAGTTGATGCAATGGAATTACTCTAAGTTCGTCAGATTTCTCCCGAGAAAGAAGGGTAAAGAATAATGTGTTTTAATAAATGTAAAATGCTTCATAATTTTTTTCCTAGAGAGAGAGAGAGAGAGAGAGAGAGAGAGAGAGAGCAAGCACATGTACGCATGAGCAGGGAGGGGAAGAGAAGGAGGGAGAGAGAGAATCTTAAGCAGGCTCTATGCTCAGCACGGATGGAGCCTGAGACGGGGCTTGATCTCATGACCTTGAGATCATGACCTGCACCGAAATCAGGAGCAGGATCCTTAACCGACTGAGCCACAGAGGCGCTGCAAATGTAAAATGCTTTTCTCAGTTTTATTTATTTATTTTGAGAGAGAGAGAGTGTGTAGGTGTGAGTGGGGGAGGGGCAGAGAGGGAGAGAGAAAATCCCAAGCAGGCTCCATGCTGTCAGTGCAGAGCCTGTAAAATGCTTTAAAAATTATCTCTAGGATTATCCTAAAAATGTACCCTTCTATAAAATATTTGATAAACCCCTCGTATCTAAAATTGCCTTATTAGTTTAAAATAATTACGGTTCCCTTTGCCTTGTTTACCCCTAGGCAGTAATTTTGATTCAAGTTGATACTTTTCTCATTGGAAACAAGACATTTTTCTAGTGTCTTTCTTTATTCCTTTTTAGTAGAGCACTGAGTGACTTTTGCAGACACTTTGTGTGTGGCATATAGGTCTCTGTGCCAAGAAAATTACAAATGTCTTTTGAAGGAAAAATGCCACAATTATGTGCATATATACACTTAAAGTCTTCTTGGACGAGGGTAAGATTTAGCAAACACACATGAATATTACCAGCCACTAAAAGCAAACACCTCTTTGCAATAATGTCAAATAATCTAGAGTTTATTAGGGCTAAGGCAGAGTTCAGATACCACAATGGGGCTCAATGACAAAGGTAGGGGATGAGATTAAAACTATCTTCATAACTTTGTCCAAGTGGGACTCTGCATATATTCTGTCAGGTCAAGGCAGTACTTATACTCGTTAGATGCCAAATGAGGCTGTCTAAATTGTCAGAGAAAGTGGAAGGTCCACTCACAAAAACGGAAAAATTCTCAATGCAAAGTTACGCTACCAAGAGATTTAAAGTCTCCATGCTGTTTCCCTCTGCAAAAGGTTGGCAACTACCAATGATTTCCCCTCTTTAGACCGACACTGGAGAGCTTTGCAAGGTCACAGACACACGTGGTATTCCGAATCAGTGAAGACATAATGGGCCATTCATTAATCGCTTCTAGGACAAGCCGATCCACACATATATATAAAAAAAATAAAAGTAAAGCTTGACATGGATTTCACGTTATATACTAAAATAATTTCACATGAATTAAAGTTGTATAAGTGACATTTTTAAATTTTAGAGGGAAAAAAAGAGTGTCTTTTTGACATTTGAATAGGGAAGGATTGTTCTTGTGAACAATAATACACACACCATAAACGAAAATATTGGTTAAAGAACTTATGAAAAAAAACAAGACACAGAAACAATGTGAAAAGACATGGCACAGATTAGTGGGGGGAAACATTTAAAAGTCCACTACACCCATCAAAATCCTACTGTCGAGTTCCTAACCGATTGAACAACTCCCTTCCAGATGTAAGAATTTTTACGTAAAGAAGTATTTCTTTTCTCCCCTACATACGTGGTGTTTTTTCATTTGTTTGTTTTTATTTTTGTTGTTGTTGTTTTTTGGGTTTTTTGGTCTCTTTCAGCCACTTGAAAACATGCGAAAATTTTCTCATCTATGCACTCTCCCCAGGTTTAACGAGCCATTAGTGTGGCATTTCCATTACGTTGGTCACATTCATTCTGCTCCAGCAAAGCATACATTTCAAAATGTAAAATGTGCCCATTGTGTGTCCATTCAATGTGACATCCTAATTTTGGAAAAAAATAGCAGTTACCCTTAATGCCATTTTATTAAACACTAGAAGAAACCATTGTGTGTTAGATTATAAGTTAATGAAATTTTATGGCCATGGCATATAAATGCAAGAAATAATATTTCAAAGCAAGAAATAAGACTGCAAAGACTCTTCCTATCTGTGCAGCAACTCAAGAAAAAAAAATTAGAGTGGATGTTATCTGGAAATGTCATACCACAGATTAGATGGCAGTATCATAATGGTTGATTCTATAAAGCTATCTGCAAAAACTAGAAACAACGTGTAGGTGTGCCCTAATGCTCTTTCATTTACATTTACATATTGATAATACTCTGCAAAAGGCCATGGCAGATTCACTTACTACTGTTAATAACAAATCCATTTCAAAATGGCATTGATAATTCCTATAGTTTTCAACCATTGTAAATATCAGGGCTGTGTAGCCTTTGCTATTTTTAAAATGAGTAAGAGACGGATTGTTTCAGCTCTCAGTACTTGTTCCAGTCGTCTGCTCAGGTTTTTTATTTCAATTAATGCCAAAGCAAACGACTGGGCAGTCATACCTACAAAAATATTTACATTTCACTCAGCATTTTGAAGCTTATTTACCAGTTTTTGTATCCTTCATTTAGCTTTTTCGATGTCCATGTTTTCTAGTATGTGATGATTTTAAAAACAGAGCTGAGATTGTGCATTCATTCAGCATCTGCCTGCTCTGTTTCAGGTACTGTACTAGGCACGGATAATTAAAAGATGTATATGACATCTCCATATTCAACAAGTTCACAGCCACTCTGGAAGTAGGGGCAACAAGTACATTAATAAATAAAGATTTTTGTTCAGCTGGGAAAATGTTTGATCCCATATGATACACAAGACACTGTTCTACAGTCATCACAGATGTAATTTTTCATCTTCACTACAAAGCCATCTAGAAGGTATTACCCTCTAGCTTCCAGAAGAGGAAAAAAATCATAGCTAGCATTTACTTACTGAATACCAAATGTCAGGGTTTTATGCAGAACTTTGTGTGTTTTATCTTGTTTTATCTATAGAACAATCCTCTAAGATAGTATTCCTATCATATTCTCTTTAAACATGAAGAAAGTAGCTTAAGTGAATATATCAGTCAGGTTTCTCCAGAGAAACAGAACCACCTGGATATAAATAAAGAGATTTATTATATGGAATTGGTTCATGTGATCATGGATGCTTCGCAAGTCACAGAATACCCCCCAAATAGTTGTCCAAGTAGCCAGGTGCCCCACGGTCAAGTTGACACATAAAATTAACACACGTACTGAAAGCGGTAACAGCCAGTAGATACCGAAGCTTGGACACAAACCAGAAGCCTTGCTCTTCAAAACTACGCCACACTTACTTTGCAAGTTAAGAAACTACCCCAGGTCACACAGTTAGTAATGGATCCACATGTAATTCCAAAGTACACGCACTTACAATGCGATTCTTCTTCTACTATTGATTACTCAGATCTAAAACAGCATCAACCATCCATGATGTCTTATTCTACCTAGACACTGCCTTACTTGAAACCAACTTGAGAGCTGAAGAATTATTTGACCTGTCATTTAATCCCAAGAAATGCAATAGAAGTAACGTCATATCCCATTGAACATAATCCTACACCATCAACACAGATCAACCACCTTCTCCTAGTCCTGTCACTGACAAGAAACATGTACACTTGCATTTCCTTTCAAAAGAGGATATGAAAAGGAGTATTTGGAAATCCAGAAATTCTGAAGAATCCACAGGAAACATTTTTACTAAAGGTATGAAAACTCCATCCATTGAACATCTTCAGTCTCTGTGCTTTTATCAGTTAAGAAAAGGAGTTTCCTGAGTAAACAGCAAAATTAGGAATACCTAGGCTAGGTTATTAATCACTGCATCTTGAATCTTTTAACAGTACCTCTGAACGAAGATAAACCACATATGTATATGTGCCTTCAGATAATAGAGTTATTCTAGAAAGTTGACAGGTGCACCTGTTTTTATATGCACCTGTTTTAATGGACCTAGGAGATTTGCCTCATTGGGCCTCCAATATCGGAGGCAAGATCAACATTGTTACTACTACTCTGGTGAGACACAATTGGTGATATTAATGATCTCCTGGCTGATGGACACCACATTTTGCTAAATGCTTCAGACTTACTGTCATCAGAGTGTTGCTGCACTTTTTTTCACCACGCTTAGCAAGGACTGACGGACATTTTGGACAGGCCAAAAGCTATAATACAAACATGGTATTCATTTCCTTCATCACAGCCAGGGTCTCTGCATCTTGCTTGCCTTAGCCCTGCCTCACGTAATGGTCCTCGAACAGGGAGAAATGTTAAGAGACCTGCTTCAGGTCCTTAGCCCGCTCAACTTCCAGGCAAAGAGAGCATGAGAATTCTCTTCTTTAAGGAACAAATTAAGATTAAGAAAATGAGGCTTGAAGTTCATACAGATTTGATTAATCAACTTTACTGTAAAATAATTGAGAATACAAAATAAATTAAGATTCCTTGGCAGAAATAATTATGATTGAGGATTAAATGCAAAGATATTTCTAGCCCCATTTTTTGATGTTTCACTATCACTAAGATTTTAATAGTGTTTTTTTTAACTAAGAGAAAAAAAAACCCGTAGTTTACTAGGACACCTGTTCAAGGCCAAAAAATAAAAATAAAAAAAAGCCCTTTTCAAAAAAGGCAGAAGTCCTCAGGCTAAAGTAGAAAACACAAACTGCCCCATCACAACCTGTAGGCTCCTGTCCCTAGAGTGCTAACCAGTAACAATGAGACAGAATCCCAATGGACCCATCACTCCACGTCTCCGTCAGGCAATGCTGAAGAAATCTCACTTTTCACCCACAGTACTAGTTCTGGTACAACTGGATCATAAGTCCATCTGGGGAAAACTCATTCACAGAAGTTCATCAGTACTGTCTCCAGGTTTTATCTTCCCATCACAACTGCACTACATGTGGCCATAATTACCTGAAGGCTCCTTGATGTGTCCCCTATGGCCCCACTCTGTTCTCAATTCCACTTGTTTGAACCACAGCACATCTTCTGTTGAGGAATATGTAACACACTACTGCCATCTCAGTGAAGAACTTACTGAAAGGACAACCACTTAAAACAACTCTCTTCACGACCATTCTGTGGGATCCACTGACAACAGATGGCCTGGGGCGCTGAGGCTGCCCACTCCATTGCTATTCTGTTTGGAAAGCAGCACAGATGCAGGAGGAAACATGACTGGGCCATTCATTGTCACCGCCAAGGCTACGTCAGCTTTCTAGCCCCATTCCTACCAGAACCTCAGAGAATGTATCCAAATTGGTAAGTTTTGAAAGTCTAGTTATGAACATGTATGTGAACTGATGAGAGGGACAGCTGAGATGAGAATCAGAAGTTCTGGACCATACAGGTTTAGCAAACAAAGTAGAGACATCAGAGGGGAGGTTGCAGCAAAAGCTAAGGATGAATAAGAAAACATATTCCTAGGCATCAAACTGGATTCAGGTAGGACAAGGGAATAGGACACTGGGAGGAATGTGATCTGACGGCTACTTCCATGAAGGGGAAATACTGTGAGGGGAAATACCCTGGCAATTTCATTTATTCTGTCTTAATGCCATAATAGAAAAGTTTGCTGATCTCAAGTTTATACTCTTTGACTGGCTCTTGAAATTGGTTTATCCTTTCTGTGAGCGGATAGGTAAATTTAGACGCAAAGATGAAAATGACCCTGAAGACCCTCACTTATACAGCCTGTTAAAGACCCTATAAGAGGCTCTTACAACGTAGTCTCATATCAGGTATTTTTGTAAATTGCAAAACGATGCCTTTTAAGCGTGGATGGCTATAACCACCATCTTATCTGTGCTTCCTCTCCATCTCACTTCCCCTCATGCTTGGTAACACTGGGACCGTTCCTTCCATCCACTGTGCCAGTATACAAAGCAGTATGACATGAATTACAGAAGCAGAGGTTGTGTGATCATAGGAACGAGTCCTGTGAAACCTGGCACCACGAATATGTGTGCTGTGAAAACAACAAGTTTTGTACTGTACTCAGCCAAAAGGTAGTCTGTAGAAGATCATTTCAATAGCCAGATGTGTAAGACTGCAAGCAAAGTACAGTATTTGATTCAATGCCTCATCAAAAAGGAATTATCTGATACTCCATAATGTAGCATATTCAATTATAAACTCAAAATACATAGTTTTAGTGAAGGAAATGGAATATTCTATTAAGCACTTACAGCCACATAACTACAATTTAAAATATGTTTTAGAATGTTACCATTAAGAACACGGAAAAATTCACACTCCTGATTGCACCCTATATAAAGATTATGGTCTTCGGTCAGACTGAAATTTATGAAAACACAGAGAAAATTCAGAAGCTAAATTAATGGAGCAAGAAACAAAGATCAGATGAGCAATGAAATTAACGGAACTTATTCTGACACTGAGAAACAACAGAAATTCTCTTACAACAGGGATAGACACATTTTTTTTTCTTTCTGTAAAGCATCAAACAGTAAATATTTTATACTTTGCACACGATACTGTCTCTGCCACAACTCTTCAGCTCCATAGTGGCAGGGGACAGAGTCCACAGGCAATATACAAAGAAATGGGTGTGACCAACCTGGCTTCTATTTCACATCATACTAGAAGCAATACTTCATTAAAAGAAAGAGAAAATAGCAAACAGAATAGGCCCAAAGAATGAATCAGATTACTATCTTCATTCAAATGCAGCTTTTCCTCATTCGACAAGATATGTTAACATCAACAAAGATAGTAAACTCATATTGTGCTACTATAAGGCAATAAAAAAGCTGTTATAAATTTAAAGTGTATTTAGGATTAATCGCTACATCACAAAACTTAAAATGTTCTGAAATCTTTCCTTACATATGTATAAAAGGAACCTGATAGGCGTGTTCACAAAGTTGACAACTATTCTAAAAATCTACAAATTTACATGGCATTACTAATAGCAAGTTGAAAAGCTAATAGCAAGTTGAAAAGCTAGAGGAAACAAATGTAAATATCAGCAACTGAAAAAAAAAATTAACCATCAGTCTAGAGGAACAGCCAAATTATCTTTCATTTCTCTATACAGAAATTTTAATAGAAATCATGGTCATAAGAAATGATCATGAAAGGGGTGCCTGGGTGGCTCTGTCGGTTGAGCGTCTGACTTCGGCTCAGGTCATGATCTCACGGTTCGTGAGTTCGAGCCCCAGGTCAGGCTCTGTGCTGACAGCTCAGAGCCTGGACTGCTTAAGATTCTGTGTCTCCCTCTCTCTCTGACCCTCCCCTGCTCACACTCTGTCTCTCTCTCAAAAAATAAACATTAAAAATTAAAAAAAAAAAGAACTGATCATGAAAAAGGATTATAGGAACAAAAATATTTATAAAGATGGTATTTTAAAATATTTTAAACATTTATATTTATCTCCCTTTTTTAAATTATCAATTTGAATAACATTTTTTTCTAAATCAGTATTCATGTGTAAACGTCATTACGTGTTAGCAATTTTAAATTACTTTTTTCGAATAGAAAGCTCCCCAAATTATTGTTTCCCCCCAACTCTCAGAAAATTATTAATACTCAATTATTAATCTTTTTATTTAAAATGAAGATTTTAACACACTTTATAAAATATGTTGCTATGAATCCTATAAATATAAGGACCTAAGGATTGTTTTATTAAATGCTCTCATGGAAAGCATTTATCAGGTAAATAATCAAAACAAAATGATGAACTTACTTCCATGCTTTAAAAAACAATAGAGAGGGAAGAATATTGAAAGTCTCTAGGTCGTCAGCCTGGTGGATTTAGCCGTAGGGGCCAGATGTTCTGATTCTACAGGGTAGTAAAAAGGGAGTTTTTACGATAAAGGAAAGAAAGGAAGATCAATACGAATAGTATCTTTTTAGTTTTACTCATAGAAAAACCCTTACAGTATCTCCTTTTGAATCCAACTTTCTGTATCCTAACTTGGATAAAAGGAGATTGATGGTCGTCTATGCAGGGAGTGGGTTTGGCACAAAGGCATGAAGGTAACTTCATGTGGGGATTGTTCAAACACAGAAAGGAAGATTTTCATACCTTTTCTGTATCCATGGAAATGTAAAATGAGGGACCGAGTAAAATGATCTGTAAGTCTCCTTACACTTCCAACTTGGATTCTAAAAGCAGCAATGCCATTGTTAATAGCATGGAGTTGACTGCAATTAATTGTAGAAGTCAACAGAGACTAGAACTGATCAGCATGTGTCTGATTCTAGTTTCTTCCCTAAAGATAGGTTCCTAATTCATAATGACGAGGGATAGGATGAACGAACTCAGTGATTCACCAAGCGTGGGCAAAGAAAAAGGTTTTTCAATTAGGGATATTTCCCAACCTCTCAAACTAGCTTTTTCTTTTTTCCTATTGTCTAGGTTTGTTATGAACCCAATTTAAGATTCGATAAACTATAAGTACTTAAACCTCAGTAATGCAACAAATTTGTCCTGGTGGAAACAGAGACATCTCTCGACTGAGTCCAAAAAACCTTATGAACATCAAGGACATGACACCAGCCATTCTTATTAAGTGGTAGATAAGTCACACAAGGTTACATTTTAACTTAAAGCATGAATAGTGTCTTGCTCTAAGAGAGTTCCCCAACTAAGCACTGATCCGGGTGTTTTATAAAGAAGGGTACAGATGATGAAATGCAGAAAAGATGCTATCTCACAAATGGGATTCTGATGCCCACTGCAAATGATCCCAGAGATTAACCATTGGACTGAACTACCCAGGCGTCCCGTCCTTATTTTCTTATTTTATTTTAAAGTGTTTATTTATTTTTGAGAGAGAGAGAGAGAGAGAGAGAGAGGAGCATGTGTGAGTGGGAGAGGGGCAGAGAGAGGGGGACAGAGGATCCAAAGTGGGCTCCGTGCTGACAGCAGAGAACCTGACACAGGATTCGAACCCACAAACCGTGAAATGACCTAAGCTGAAGTCAGACACTTAACCGACTGAGCCGCCCAGGCTCCTCTCACTTTACAAAGAATGCCATCAAAAAAGCAGCAGTACAAACCATTTATGACCTTACCATCTTGAGACAACTACCATTAAGTTACTGTGTGTCAGTGTAAGATTTCTTTATACACATGTATGTCTACATCACTAACCTTGCAAATGTAAGGATATTATTGTTGTTTGGTATTTTACTTTTGTCACTTAATATTTCTATTATGGACATTTTCTCATTTACTATCATATTTAAGACTCCATTTTTTCATTGTATAGTTTCAACCAAACCCATAATAATGGACGCTTTGTTTCTATTTTTAAAAATTATTACAAACTATGTGGCAATGAAAATATTTCAATGCCCTTTTAGAGCTTCTCCCAATCTTTCTTAATGATAATTAGAACAACCGAGTCAAAGTGAAGCCCATTTTAATGTCCATAGATGTTGCCAAACTGCTTTGGGGGAGATGGCAACAATTAACATTAGTAGTTAATTAAATTAGTATAATTTTATGCTGGTAGGTTGAAAGCGCATTCATTTTTTTTTAATTGGCTACTTCTGTGTCTTTTTGGTAAATTGCCCATGCTTGCTTTTTGCCTTTTTATCCCCTGGAGTGTTGGCCTTTTCATTATTAATTGGTATGTTACTTATGGTTTGATATCAGCTGACACATAACTTTGTCACAGCATTTCTAAACGTTTTCTCCAGAGTTTTTTGAACTATATTCTGTCCTTCAACTGCATTCAATCTCCTGGTAGTCGTCTCTCTCCTACTCTCTCCTCCTTCCAATCTCCTTCTCTCTCCTATTTCATATTATTTAGTGTGGCCACAAAAAAAGTCATTTATTTGATTCTGATGAGAACCTTACATAACCTAACTTTGAGCCAGAAAGGTAAATGGGTCAAGGTTTTGTTGTTCTTGTTGTTTTGAGTCCCTGCACCTGTAAACCTGCTTTAATCTACCCCCCCCACCACTGCCCCCCTTTACCTGGTATTCCTTTCTTATGGAATGTTGAACACACTGCTCTTTTACATCCTAGCATACAAGGCTGCTTTTTTTTCTTTTTAATTGAAGTATAGTTGACATACAGTGTTATATTAGTTTCAAGTGTGCAATATAGTGATTTGACAATTCTGTACACTACTCAGTACTCACCACCGTAAGTGTAATCACCATCTGTCACCATACAATATTATTACAATATAACTGACTCTATTCCCTCTGCTGTACTTTTCATCTCCGTGACATTTATTTTATACCTGGAAGTTTGTAGGTGAAGGGGATTAAGAGGTACAGTGTTGCTTGTGAAACAGTCATGCCATAATGATTCTCACTGACCAACAGGGCCATAAGGTTCCCCTCAACTTGATTAAACATTTGAGAGGCTTCCTCCTGACTCCTGGCCCCTGGCCTCCCTTTTCTTAGATTATTTTACTTTAGAAAACCTGTCGTCATAAATTCTTTCTCTACCCCTTAGAGATGAAGACTTTTAAAAGCCTTTGCCATTTATACCATCCAGAAATGTCTTTCTCGAGGACCTGGAAGGCCTCTGACAAGTAAACATCAAGGGAGGTAGGGTTCCTCTCTCCCAGTTTGTGTGTGAGGGAAGCAGCTCACCTTTGATGGGACCCTTGCTCCAAGTTGTAACTACCTTCTGTGAGGAAGACAGGAGAAAGTTTACTTGTCCTTTGGATGAAACCAATTGGCACACACAGAGGGCCTACATCCCCCAATGTTAGCTCTTAAAAACTCTCCAGGTCTTTGCTTCTGTGGGGAATAGTTAAGACTGGGTTCTGTCCTCTCTCCTCTGTGACAGCAGTTTTGTATAACGTCTTCCTTGCCTGTTTAATTTTGTCCAGTGCAATGTTTGCTTTGAGACTACGTTACTCTTTTTTTTAATACATGAGATCCTGAAAATTCAAAATGATATTCCTTGCTATGTGTCGTGACACACACACGAGACACATATATTCATATTCCATAAACAGACTTTCAATCAATACTCCATTGCTTAGCCTCTTCCTTACTCCTGTCTTTTGTTATACCTTGAAGTTTTGTTGTGCCTTGAAATCCTAAATTTCTGAGGTGGGGGGGTGGTGGGGAGGTTACTGATGTCTGTCCGGTGTTTTCCCTACAGCTTTTGTGACTTCACTTTCTCAGCTCAGTTAAGTCTGTTATAAATACAAATACAGTGAAAATAAAATCCAAACAAATGCAAATACTTCTTCTATCAAAACTTTGTAGAACTCTTTGACTGCTAATATTCCACTGGCTATTCTCTTTGTTCTTGTGGACTAAGAGCTTTTAATTTCTTTTTCTTTACTCACATGTGGGGGAAACTGCCAACAGATATGATTAAAAATATGGGGAGGGGTTAGATCATGTAGAAAATTTACAGGTCACTGTAAGATTTATGGATTTTCTCCTAAATGAAATGGGAAGTCAGAGATCTGAAAGGAGAGATCTGACACATATGATTAATGCTTTCAGAAGATTAGTATAGCTATTGTGAAGATAATGTATTATGGGTGTTCAAAAATGGATGCAGGAAAGACCGGTCTGGAGGAACAGCAGAAGTCCAGATGAAAGATGGTGTTGGCTTGAACTAAATCATTAGTGGTGAAGACAGAATCAAGTGGAAGCATTTAAGATTCAGTTTGATGGTTGAATCAACAAGTCTCAATGACCAAGTGGAAAAGGAAAGAGTGATGGATTCCTAGATTTCTGGTTGAGCAGATGCTGTATTTTACTGGGATGGTTAAAAAAAGTGGGGGGGGGGACACATACTAAGAGATGTGTTTTGAACTTTCTACATCCTCTCAGTATTCCAAACAACTTTTTTGCTCACCTACAAGTGAACAGCAGTGTGGTTTTACTGTACATCTCACACTGCCTTCAAATCTTGTTATTTATTTCTCCTTCACAAGGCTTTATAAATTAAACCCAAATTTTGCCTGAACTCTGCTTTATTTCCATTTTCAATTTCTTTTGATACTTCTTCATTCTCTCATTAAAAAAAATTATTTTAACAGTTATTTATTGTTGAGAGACAGAGAGAGACAGAACATGAGCAGGGGATGGGCAGAGAGAGAGGGAGACACAGAATCCGAAGCGGGCTCCAGGCTCCGAGCTGTCAGCACAGAGCCCAACGCGGGGCTGCGGGGCTCGAACCCACAAACCGCGAGATCGTGACCCGAGCGGAAGTCGGATGCTTAAGGGACTGAGCCACCCAGGTGTCCCTCATTCACTCATTTTTAGCTGTTTTGATTCACCTTCTTGTAGAAAATCGATAGTTTTTAAAATTAAATTTATTTGTAAAACGTCGTACTTTTCTTTATCCCATTTGGCCTTATTGTGGCATCAGAAAATGACCACCTTGTACCACTGCACTGCCATCACCTTAATGCCAAAACCATCACCTCCCCCCTGATCATGAAAACCTCTCCGCACTGCCACCCTTGCTATCCTACACTGCGCTTTCAGATGGGTCCCAAACTAAACTTTGCAATGACGAGTCAGATCGCGTCACCCCTCATCAGTAAATACGTAAATACAACAAATCTCCAGCTAGCTTTCCTCACGCACAGACGAAAATACAAAATCCTCACCATGGCCATAAAGGCCTATATGACCTCAAATCCTGCCCCACCTCTTAGATGCCATCTTCTGAAACAGTTTTAGACATGCTGCTGTTCCCAGCCATGCAGACCTCTTGAGGATCACCCGTGTGCACTTCGACTCTATGAACTTCTGCCTCAAGGTACCATCATTTCATTTAGTCCGGGTATCACCTTTCAAGGAGCACTTCCTTGATAGATCAGTTATTTAAAAAAAAATTTTTTTTTCAACGTTTATTTATTTTATTGTTTGGGACAGAGAGAGACAGAGCATGAACGGGGGAGGGGCAGAGAGAGAGGGAGACACAGAATCGGAAACAGGCTCCAGGCTCCGAGCCATCAGCCCAGAGCCTGATGCGGGGCTCGAACTCCCGGACCGCGAGATGGTGACCTGGCTGAAGTCGGACGCTTAACCGACTGCGCCACCCAGGCGCCCCTAGATCAGTTATTTTTGACAAGGATACCAGAACAACTCAGTCTGTTGCCCCGAAGATGTTGCCTAAGTCCACTTCTGGAGAACGTGGCTAAAGGAGATTCGCAAGTGAAACTTAGAACACATTTATTATTAACAATGCTAGGTTATCTAGTTTTGTGCCACAGAGCTCAATTGGGGCTTTGTTAGTCAATTTGCTTTTAATCAAATACTTGAGAAGTTACGGATGATGAGTATCAAAATTAAAGTGATAAAAAATCAGGAGAAATTACTACCTTAATCATTTTTATTAAATATGTAGGTAATATTTAATATTTTCTTCTGCAGATAGCAAAAAAAAAATTAGATTTCAAATCTCTCTAATTGATAGCCATTTTCAAGTCTCATCAACTATATACAGAATATTATCTAATGGAAGAGACCTAAATTCTTGACTAATCTTAAAAACATAATCACTGAGGGGCGCCTGGGTGGCGCAGTCGGTTAAGCGTCTGACTTCAGCCAGGTCACGATCTCGCGGTCCGTGAGTTCGAGCCCCGCGTCAGGCTCTGGGCTGATGGCTCAGGGCCTGGAGCCTGCTTCCGATTCTGTGTCTCCCTCTCTCTCTGCCCCTCCCCCGTTCATGCTCTGTCTCTCTCTGTCCCAAAAATAAATAAACGTTGAAAAAAAAAAAAAACATAATCACTGAAAGTGAGATAATTAGGGGGAAAGAATCACAAATACATACTTTTTCTCTCTAGTTTTCTTTTTGTCACCTGCCATTCGCAGTTAAAAATAATTTGAGATATCATTTGAGGACTTTAAACAGAAGAGAAAATTAAGGATTTTAAATGGAACAGAAACATTCATTTACAAATGATTCTACCTACTTTCACATGAGACCAAGGAATAACACCATAGCTGAGGAAGACATCCGCATTTCACTGACTTATGACAATTAAAAATGCATATTTCTTTTTTTTACTTTTTTAACATTTTATTTATTTTTGAGAGACAGAGAGAGACAGAGTGTGAGTGGGGGAGGAGGGGCAGAGAGAGAGGGAGACACAGAATCCGAAGCAGGCTCCAGGCCCTGAGCTGTCAGCATAGAGCCTGACATGGGGCTGAAACCCATGAACCGTGAGATCTTGACCTGAGCTGAAGTCAGATGCTTAACTGATTGAGCCACCCAGGAGCCCCAAATATGCATATTTCTTAAGTACCACTTTTAGCTTTAGACAAAGAAAAAAAATTATGATACTATGATTAACTACCATTCCAAAATCAAGAGAAAAACGCCAACCCCATATAAGTCTTTTTATATGGATGAGCATTTTAAGTCTGTAGACTTTGGAGGGCAAGTAAATTACAGAGGAATCATAACCTTAGACCTTTGTTCTCCACCTTAAGGACATAACAATGACATTAGTAGGTCAACTAGCATAAGAAAATAACAACCCCCAAATATGATATTCAGTACCAACTATCTAGGTTGCAAGGAAGTGGAATGTGAAAAATCAAGAGAAAAGAAACTTCTACAATCTCTGTGGAGCTTAAACTCAATTTCAACCCACAGTTTGGCCAAGATCATATAAGAGTGACCTCCTGTCATTACATTTATGATAGCATAAGACACACACACACACACACACACACACACGTACACAATTTACTAAGATCCCTCAGTTCTATTTTCCTAAAGAAGAAGGATGGGGCGCCTGGGCGGCTCAGTCAATTGAATGTCTGACTTCGGCTTGGTCATGATCTCACGGTTCCTGAGCCCACGCCCCACCCTGAACTTCTGTCATAGCAGACCTTGCTTCAGACACTCTGTCCCCGCACCTCCCCCATCACTGCCCCTCCCCAGCTCATGCACTCTCTCTCAAGAACATGAAAATTTTTTTTTCACACAAAAAAAATTTAAAGGAGGATATAGTGCAAAATATGACGCATATGGTACTTTTTTCATGGCATTAATACAGGATCATATTGTTTCAACATAGGGTATAGGGAGAAAATTCTACTACATGACAATGGGGAGCTCTGCTCCTCTTTTCTGAATTTACAAACTGCTAATTATGCTGAAACACTATCTTTCCTATAAGACAAGGAGATCTTTTTTTTTTTAATGTTTATTTATTTTTGAGACAGAGAGAGACAGAGCATGAACGGGGGAGGGTCAGAGAGAGGGAGACACAGAATCCGAAACAGGCTCCAGGCTCCGAGCTGTCAGCACAGAGCCCGACGCGGGGCTCGAACTCACGGAGCGCGAGATCGTGACCTGAGCCGAAGTCGGCCGCTCAACCGACTGAGCCACCCAGGCGCCCCAAGACAAGGAGATCTTAAAGTTAATTTGGCAACATTTCAGTCTGCTGCAAGCATCAGTCCTGTGAGATTGTGACAAGCCAACGCTATCCACATGAATTCAAAAGAGTCGAAAACAAAATGTCTAAGGCAGAAAAAAAATTCCCATTTATGATCAGTTAAGGAAAAAGTTCTAAGTATTGAAAAATATAATCTTCAATGCAATTTGTTTCCCTTGGGCTTCCATTTCTCTTGAGTTGACTTAGTTTTCCTTCATGTACTAAAATCACCAAGTCCTTGCTCTAAAGGAAGTGCTTTTTCTACACAGCCTGGTTTCCATAACCATAAAATCAAGATGCATTTGAGGTGCTCAGCTCCTTTTTACTGCAGGCGCATTAAAACACTGATGGGTTAAGAATGGAGCATCGTGAAGAAAAAGAGCACCAAGAAATCCAAAAAGATTCTCCTCCTCAAGGGGACACTGAACTTCCGGGACGTAAACGACAATCACATTCCCACAGCCATTACAGTGATGCTGAATAGACAATCATTTCAAACTATTTCTTTCACTGGAACAGACATTTCAAAGAAGAGGGAAAAAAAGGCAAACTTTTTCACATCTTCTTTGTTACTGATGTGTTGCTCACAAATGGATGCGCGGCAATTTTGATTTGCTACAGACGCATTTGCTATATTGAATTCTTTATCTGCTACTTACAGTTGTGAACAAATGGATAAGGAGTAGATTCCCCAAGTGGAAAATGAGCCACACAGAAGAATTCAAAACGAACTCCTATTGTGAATTTCTGAGCTATCCTGTAAAGGACCAAAATTGTAGCCTAATCCTTGCTTAGGCCAACTAATGCCATTTTGTATGCAAAAAAAAAAAAAAAAAAAAAAGCATTCTTACTCACTTGGGGTTTATAGTTGACGATGTGTCTCTTCTTTGGTCAGTATCTAGCATGTGTTAGATCTTCCATTGCTTTCTGTGTTGTTAACGCTAAATATCTGACCCCCTTGGAGACATTTCAAAATCACATTTTTTGTAAACGGGCTAGTTCCCCTTTGTCCTACAGTAAAGGCTGATGCCCTCTCTGCACCCAACCTTAGGGAGGACAATAATGAA
Organism: Lynx rufus; assembly: GCF_022079265.1. Taxonomy (NCBI): domain Eukaryota; kingdom Metazoa; phylum Chordata; class Mammalia; order Carnivora; family Felidae; genus Lynx; species Lynx rufus. Next base: position 160,899,074 of record NW_025814856.1, on the reverse strand, counting down.
TTCATAAATTCATCTTCAATAATAAGCTGTCAGAATCGTCACACCTGTGAGGCCACCAATGTCTAACCTTAGCCTGGAATATCGTAAGCCCAGTAAATACTTGCTGAATGAGTGAATGGACCACTTTGTTGGACACAGAAGGCAAATAATAATTACAAGGACGGATGCGGTAAAATTTGGGAAATACGGAGCCCAGCAGAAAATTCCACAGATGCGAATACTCGGGACGAGGGCAAAGACAGACCGAGGGACTGCCAGCCGAGGCAGTGAACGGTCCAGACAGGAGCAGGAGGATGGGGGCGGGGGATAAATTACAGCATAAAATCCTATATACGTATATAAAATACCTGGCTGGGGCTCTGGGCGAGAGGCCCTCGCACTGTGACTCTGGGTGTTGAGAGCGGGGCGACAACGAGTCTCGAGGCTTGCTTTGACAGGCGTCATGAGCGGGACTCCCCACAGAAGACTCTGGAACCGTGGCCTCGGGAACTCAGAGCACCCAACGGTTTCTCACCCCAGGACTCTGCTGTGGTTCCCGTTCCCGCAGAGCTCGCCGAGATCTCGCGAGATCAGGTTTCCCCGCGAAGCGCCGTCCCAGCACCTGTGCCTGCGGCCTGAATCCTGAATCCGCTTGCTCTCGCATTTCCTGGGTTCAAGCCCCATGTCGGGCTCTGTGACAACAGCTCAGAGCCTGGAGCCGGCTTCTGATTCTGTGTCCCCTCTCTGCCCCTCCCCCACTCATGCTCTGTCTCTCTCTCTCTCAAAAAGAAATCAACATTAAAAACATGAGATAAATACCAATTCCAAGAAAAACAAGAGGCTTTTCATAAAAGTGTGATCACTTCCTACTCTATGGGGTTCAGATGTAAAAAGTAGTGTCAAATTCATATGATCATAAAAGTTTGATTATATTTATAAATTTTGCAGAGAGGTGGTATAAATAAAAGCCAGTACAAAATATTTTAAACTAAAAAATCAAGAAAATGAAAATAGTGTATCGTTTATAAATAGGGAGGCATTCATTATAAAAATAGGAGAATTACAAGAGATTGCCTTTAGAGAGTGGGGAATCACAGGTAGGAATGACTGTGGCAATGGTGTGTTTAGTTGTAAATCTTTTAAAACAATTTGCTTTTTAAAATCATTCATATGTATTGCTTTGATGAAAAAAAAACTGCATGCTATTTTATAATACATAGCATAATTTATCTTTATATAAATAAGATTTTATACTATAGTTTGAAGTTAATCTATTAGATATTTCTAAATCTTACTTGCACCTAAGTTTTACAAGAGAATATCATTATACATGTTCTTAATTCTGGAGAAACCACAGAATCTTCTCATCAGATTTAGTTAATCATAGCTAGAGCACTGGGGTCATGGTCAAGGATTAATTGTCACAAGATGTTAAGCCTCTGAAAATTTAGTTTTCAACATTAAGTGAATAAAAGCAGTTTTCTACAATACATTTTAACAAATATAAGCCCTTTCCTGGTCTCAAGGTTATAAGCCATCAGTCCTTAGAATTATTAAAACATATGTCCAAGTCTTGCAAAAGAGCTCTTTGCCCTTCCCAGGAAACAGATTTAGAAAATTAAGTTTTGATGGCATTAAAAGAATAAGAGTCTATTGAAATCTTATAGTAAGTGGTCTGCCAAGATTGCTTCTTTATCTAAATAAACAAAGACTAAGGACTAACCCAAAGCTCTTATGTCAACAGTTTCTTTGCTAGAAGTTTCTCTCAAGGATTTCTCTTTTAGTACTAGCAGAAACATCTGGCTTCTGGGTTCATGAATAATTTTCAAGGCTGAATCAAATTTATTTATTTTTATTTCTACAGCTATTAAGAAATAGAATCTCAAAAATGTTACATTTCTTTTTATAATGTATTTATATTCTGGCAATGTAAGCGGCTTATATGTTTTGTGATTTTATACATACAAACTGCTTTTTTTAATTTTGTTTTAGAAAGAGTTCCTTACAACTCTAAATATTTGTGTTTACTTTATAGCTATTATATCATTCCTACCGTAACCAAAGCAATTAAAAAAATTGTAACATTTGTTTATTTTTGAGAGACAGAGTGAGACAGAGCATGAGCAAGGGAGGGGCAGAGAGAGAGGTGACAGAATCCGAAGTAGGCTCCAGGCTCTGAGCCGTCAGCACAGAGCCCCAGGCAGGGCTTGAACTCACGGACTGTGAGATCGTGACCTGAGCTGAAGTCAGATGCTTAACTGACTGAGCCACCCAGATGCCCCCAAAGCAATTTAAATGATTTTATTGTTTTAAAAATTACTTGGGTTAGATAAAATTTGAAGCTGCAAAAATATAAAGAATATAAACCTGCCTATAGATTGAGCACAGAAATTGTATGACGACCTTTGAATAATTCATTCACCAATATTTACTGGGAATCTATAAGATGTCAGGCCTGGTGCTAAGTGCACATTAGTTTCCTACCCATGAAATTCATGGTCTGGATGAGGAAGAAGCACAAAAATTCAATATCAGAGATGAAACTCAATTGGAATTATAACTTAATTGCAGAGAGGAAATTTTTCTACACAAGGCAAATGGGTGTAATTTTGTGGTTACATATGCTCTGCATGTCTGTGGCTAAGAATAGATGAGGAAAGAGTATTACTAGAGAGGGCAACAGAATCAGTTTAAAAAGAGTTAAAGTTTTTGTTACATTATCTGCAAACACACACGTGCATGCACACACATGCGTATCACTCAGATCAGTTTTAATATGCAATTTGAAATGGCCTAATCAGAAATACAAGAATCCAGGGGTGTCTGGGTGGCTCAGTTGGTTAAGCGTCCGACTTCAGCTCAGGTCATGATCTCATGGTTCATGAATTCAAGCCCTGCATCGGGCTCTGCGCTGACACCTCAGAGCCTAGAGCCTGCTTCGGATTCTGTGTCTCCCTTTCTCTCTCTACCCCTCCTCCACTCGCACTCTGTCTCTCTCTCTCTCTCTAAAATGAATAAACATTAAAAAAACAGATATACAAGAATCCATGATTAGCTATTTAATAATTAAGTCTTCTAAAAGACTGGTGAGTTAGCAGCTAAAGAATTGTAATCCAAAGGCCAACCCCCAGAGCCAGCTACGCTAAGCACTTTACCTAGTATTATCTTGAGTCAGAGTCACAGGCTTGGTAAATAAATACAAGATTTTTTTTTTTTTCAGATAAAATGGTGAAATGGCTGATCTTTCTAGTTTGGGTCAGACAGAAGTGTCATACAAGCATTTCTACCCCTACAAGAACAGGGTGAAGGAGCCCATAGAAAATGACCTATAAGACAGAAGAAAATGACCTTTGGACTATCACCCTACCCTTACGATTTTAATTAGTCCTGTGTCCAGAAGCTTATTGGAGGATTTCATAGCCTGAGTCTGACCCAAAGTTAGTCGATTATTGCTGCTAGAATATTATGGCTTGTCTAGAGTACATATTTAAGGTGTTGTCGAAGCATCAAAAGACAGAGCACTGGGATTTAATGGAGTTTAGCAAGTTGTATAACACTCATTATGCCACTTTCATTGTTATTTGTTCTGATGCTTCTTCTTCTTCTTTTTTTTTTTTAATTTTTTTTCAACGTTTTTATTTATTTTTGGGACAGAGAGAGACAGAGCATGAACGGGGGAGGGGCAGAGAGAGAGGGAGACACAGAATCGGAAACAGGCTCCAGGCTCTGAGCCATCAGCCCAGAGCCCGACGCGGGGCTCGAACCCACGGACCGCGAGATCGTGACCTGGCTGAAGTCGGACGCTTAACCGACTGCGCCACCCAGGCGCCCCTCTGATGCTTCTTCTTGCGACATGTCCCTATGGAGGAGAGCTTGAGCCCACCCCTTCTTTAATTAACTATTGGCTCTCGCTGTTATCTACTCTTTGTGAACTGTTTTTCATTATAAATGATCAAATTCACTCAGGTAAATTCGTACCACATCATTTTACTTTGTGGATGTTTTTCCAATAGATTTGTCACCTTGCTCTGCTTAATGATCCTCAACATTGATTTGTAATGAAAGTAAGTGAGCCCATAGGCTTAAGTTTGACAATATACAGTTGACCCTTGCACAACATGGGCTTGAACTAAGCAGATCCCCTTATACGCAGACTTTTAAATACAGTACAGTACTATAAATGTATTTTTCTTCCTTATGATTTTAATAGCATTTTATTTTCTCTAGATTTATTGTAAGAATACAGTATATAATACGCATAACCTAAAAATATGTGTTAATCAATGTTTATGTTACTGTTTCCGTTACTGGTAAGGCTTCTCATCCACAGTAGGTTTAGGTTAGGTTTTGGGGGAGTCAAAAGTTATACATGGATTTTCAACTATGCAGGGGGTCAGTACTCCTCACCCCTGCATTTATCAAGGGTCAACTATATAGTTTTTTCCTTAAAATTTTTTTTCATGTTTATTTACTTTTGAGAGAGACAGACAGACAGACAGACAGAATGCAAGTGGTGGGGAGGGACAGAGAGAGAAGGACATAAAGAATCTGAAGCAGGAAGGCTCCAGGCTCTGAGCTGTCAGCCCAGAGCCCAACGCGGGGCTCAAACTCACGGACAGTGAGATCATGACCTGAGCCGAAGTCACATGCTTAACCGAGTCACCCAGGTGCCCTGGATGAGCTATATGTTTAAATATAACTGGCTTGAAAGTTCTTAGTGCCTGACTGCTCTGTGAAGGTCAGAGAAATCTGCTACCCATCCTCAACTTCTAATACTGACAAGAAATAATAAAAAATTCCAGGTGAGGAAAGAATGCCTTTCTAGAAAGTATCTTGAAGGTGGTTTAAGTCTTGCTCTGAAACTCTCCAGTAGTGACTTCTGATTATCATAGCTGCTAATGTTGTCTTAAAAGATATAAGTAATGTATTCTCAGGTTGTGATGTGGTAAGGAACTTATGAAAAATATGTAATGCCTAAGAATACTATTAACTGTCAGGGTATATGTCATAAATGATGGATACTTTTTAAGCTTCTTTGATAATTCATATTCATGTTTTTATAAGCTTGCATTTATGCTTATTTTGTGCCATTATAAAGAGAATGAGGAATTGAAATTCAAACTTCACTTTTCCTTCCACCTGGTATGCAAAAATTGGTTGAAATACAACAGAAGAGTCAATCAAGCAATTATTTTTATCATTAACGTCTTTATAATTGGTTTGACTAGTACTTTTTTTCCCTCCACCAAGAAGACAGTAGACTGGTTGAATAATTATTAAATTTTGGCTCCTTAAATTATTAATTAGTCAAATATATTCTGTATCTCTTAGGAACACAGACTGGACTTACTTTTTTTTAACTTTTCATTTTATTATAGGATATAATTTTTAGAAATAATAAAATTTTGTAATATATTTTATAAGTTTTTAAATCAAATATAACTATTTGTTTCTTTACATTATAAAGAAGATTAGTAAAGGCAACATTTTGGGCTCATAGATTTTCTACTTTTCTAATATAGTAAGCTTAAAACTGCACAATTTTGACGGTTTCCAAATGGATGTAATTGAGGACCAGGAGTTATTATTTCTTTAGATCATCTATATTTACCACCAAAGCCATATTTGCACCGTCTTTTATCTGGAGGCTTCCAATTTAATTTAGACAGCTGCCTTAGCTAAATAGTTAATATTATTAATATGCCTTTAACCAAAGAGATTGATGTTTTTGCTCTTGTTGTTGTTACTATCTTGCTGTGAGTCTAGAATCTGCTAGGAAACAGCAGGCTGGATTAAAACTAATTGAGCATTTAAAAAGGGGACTATTTATAAAGGTATGGGTGGGGTATGAAGAAACCATGTGGCAAAATGCATACCCCAGGGATTCTTATACTGCCGTTCCTCAGCCTCCCAGAACCTGGAGAGAAAAGGCTGTGTGGAACAGGCCACCTGAGGAAGTGACCAAGAGTCACCTTTAATCAAGAGACTCAACCATCACGTAGCATCTCTGGAGGGAGGGGACATGGGAAAAATACCCCCCAAATGCTTGCTCCCTTCTCCAGTTTCCTGCTGGTGTTTCTATCGGCAGAACCTAACTGAAAGCCAGAGAGCAAAGGAGCCTGTCAATGTCGACCAGAAAAGGCTAGAAAGGAACATGGAGAGGAAAATGAAAAAATACTGTCAGAAAACTAAACGCCAACCTCCTTCGGACTGACGAGCGGAGAATTTTCCGGTTCTTTAGAGAACACGCCTATGGCCAATATCTGCACGGTCTCCCTCAGCAGTCAGCTCAAATGTGTCTCCGTGTCTTCCTGGCACTGGCGATGTCGGAAAGATAAAGCTACGTTTTCCACAAGTCTTCACCCGTGTGGTTTCCAATATGCCAACCAGATGCATATGCCCAACTCCTGGACTGGAGGCCGAATTGCGCGATGGGAGTAGGGTCTGCCATCCACGGGCCTGGATGCAGCAAAAGCTGACTGACCACTGACGAACTGGCAGGTCTCTTCATGACCCAGGTCTACCGTGTGGTTTGGGGAGATTATTTCCGAAGGCCGGTTTAAAGCCTGTTTCTGCAGTCCTGTCAGTTTGCTAGGAATACACCTCGAGGAAGCACTTTCCCCCTACAATACCTAAAATCGTTTCTGTTGTCTGCAGTCGAGACTCTCCCACAACACAGCACTCTTGCACACAGCGGCAAAAGGTTTGTCGTTCTGGCAGGCCGTCTGACAGAAAATTCTCGTCCCTCTCAACCTTCCATACAGAGCTCATCTTGGCTCTTGCCCTCCCTATAAGCCAGAAATAAAGGTTGCATTACACACGCGATGGGAAGATAGTAATTGTTCTGTTCATTTCAACCGTCGATACACTCATTTTCAAAAACAACAACAAAAAGGTAAGATGTCTCAATAGGTGTTCCTATTATTACACTCTGTATAAAACACACACATTTAACTAGGAAAACACTAGAACTTGCCACTATCCACAGACCGGTGTGTCAGTCTGTCCCTCAGCAATTCCTACGATGATCAGAAGACCTAGGTAATAAGTAGAATGCGGCACCTTGAACCAGAAAACACACGTTGTTTTGTAAAGCAATTCTTTTTGAACTACATTCTACTCCCGCCTGCAATCAAATTATTGACATGCTGAAGTTTTCCTTCAGCGTTCTGAGTTGAAACACTTACATATCAAAAGATACATAAAATAATTCACACCGATGAGCTTTAAAACAGCTTAAACAAAGACCCACATATAAAACGCGAACAAACAAAACACCTCTTCAGATCTTTAAGTGAAAACTACGTGTATGACTGGTAAAATTTGTTTTCAAGTAACTTACAGGCCAAAGATTAAGGTAAGAAAAACTGACTTCCTACTCCCTTGAATAAAGAGGGACATATTTACTTCACCATTTCTCTGTCACCTTACATTTTCATCATCAATAATAGCTCCTGCTCTCAAAGTTCTTAAAGGAAAGTGGGAATGACATCTCCTCCTTCTCTGATGACCCTCAAACACAAGTAAACTCTGACCCCTGAGTATCTCGTGTTGATTATTATAAACATTATAAATCCACCACATATTATTATAGAGTCTGTGATTTGTGAACACAGAGGGGGAGGCTGTGGATGTGGAGATGACAGCAGCTGAATGTGGAGACCAGAACAGAGCCCAACTGCGTGAGAACTTTCCAAGCTTCAGGCCGAAGTGGGAATGCTACTTTGTGGTGCAGAACTGTTCCTCTAAACACGAGGGTTAACGCTCTTCAGGAATTTAAAGCATTTACGTTTTGAAGACCATGGCTTGGAAAGGTTAAGAAGGGGATCTAGGGATGAAAGGACTGATAAGGCATGTGCTTAATTCAGACTTTCTGAGACCCACTGTTGGGGCAGAACATTGTGGGGACATCATTGTCGGTTACGAGAATTCATTCAGCTCAGATTCTCTAGTTTGCTCCAAGAATTTCAGCAGAGGGAAAAAGAAAATTTAAGGGACAGTTTGGGAAAGCTACTAAAGCAGAAGTTTTCAAATGTTTTTGTGCATCGGCATCACCGGGAGGGCTCGTTAAAACACCGGTTCTGGGCTGTGGCTCCAGAGTTTCTGATTCAGTAGGTCTGGGATGGGGCCCAAGAATGTGCGTTTCTAACAAGTTTCAGGTGAATGGATGCCATTGGTCCAGCCATTATGATTTGAAAACTGACATACTAAATAATTAGGTTGGTGACACTTAAAGATGGAGAAAGATCCCCAACAAATGAGAGGGAAGGATTCAGTAGTAGAGTGGAAAGTACTTACAACGACCAATGAAAAACTAATCAAAGCAAAGTCACCAACACGGTGGAAGATATATAAAAGCAGCTGAAACAGTAATATGTAGAGCGGGAAAAACAGCTGCCAAAGAAGGAGATTTCTCTCTTCCTCAGAGTAAACACCATTACATTTTTGTTTCCCTGAATTCTGTTTCCACTAGAAAGGAGATATGCGTACTTAGCATCAAGGTTACTTATAATTTTTTAAAGTTTTATTTATTTTTGAGAGAGAGAGAGAGAGAGAGAGAGAGAGCAAGCAGGGGAGGGGCACAGAGAGAGGGAGACACAGAATCTGAAGCAGGCTCCAGGCCCTGAGCTGTCAGCACAGAGCCCGACGCGGGGCTTGAACCCACGCACCGTGAGATCATGACCTGAGCTCAAGTCGGAGGTTTAACCGACTGAGCCACCCAGGAGTCCCAAGGTTACTTACTTTAAAAATATTTTTGAGCACATGCCAAATTCCAGGGACTGTGGCAGGCAGGAATAGAGAGGAAGAAGACTCGTGTCTTCCCCTGGGGAAGTCAGTCCATTACTCATGTAGTAAATTCTATAATACAGAGACAAAGCCTTGCACTGCTAAGTATCTTATACAAACTTCACCACAGTTCCTGTTCATAAAAAAACACTCACTAAACACGCTGAGTAGATGGCACGGTCATTGGAATCAAAGTATCAGCAACACATTCTGCTGGTCCCTGGTAATGTACCACATACTCTGCTAAGCATCCTTTCTTTTCATTCATGCACCACCCTCTTTGGGAAGTAATTTTATTATTCCTGTTACACACAGAGGAAACGAAGCTTTCCAAGATTAAGCAACTTGCCCCAGATCACACAACTAAAAGTGTCAAAGCTAGAATGAGAGCCCTAATCTGTATGACTTCAAAGTCCCTTTTACATCCGTTAGGCTGTCTCAAAAAGTGATTGAAAACACTTTTTTCTTATGTTATCAAGCATACATTCCTATGATCTTTAGTAATACACAGAAGAAATAAATAGTTTTCCATGGCTCATTCATGTTTCCAATTCATTTGCCAGAGTGCAAAAATGTCAGACATAGCTTAATGACTTAACCCCCTGTGCTGTTCATAAGAAATAACAAGAACTAACATTCAGCATGTTCCAGGCAATGTGAATGATTTCACTTTCAAAAGGAAACCCTGTAAGTATTGTTATCATTCCCACGTTACAAATGAAGAATTAGAATCAGGAAAATTAGAGAACGTTTTCTTCATCACAGAGCTAATAAATGGCAAGTCTGAAATGTGAGCCCCATTTTCACTAATTTTAAAACTCTGACGAAACACTATTTCTGAGTGCCTGTCTCCAGTTTTCACCTACTTCTAGATAGTCTGCTGTCTAGAATATTTATCACCACGTTCTCCCCTCCACCTTTCTGCAAAGAAACGACTGATACGCTTCCAAAAACAATTATGTACAGTGATTGAAATGTGCATCTGGTCACTAACATGGCATATTGGTAGTAGATGTGCTACAATATTCAAGACATGGGGGCTTCCCTTCCATTTTATACATGGTATATGCCTGTAGGTCGTATGCAGATGTGACATTTATACAGCCCTAATGCAAGCAAAATAAATGTGGTTCCAAGAGGAAACCCAAAAAGGCTAAAAGTGGTAACCATTTCTTTTATCCTCTAGTAAGTATTTTCTTTGAAGATAGCATATAACATGTGAAGGAATTATGGAGAAAATATACAATTGACATATAGAGACTTTATTTCTAAGTTCAGACAAATCTATCAATATTATTATATACATCTTTATTTATGCATTAAGAATGACTGTACTTATCATGTAAACAGAGAGTATTAGCATTATTATTTAAGCAGATATAATGTCTTATTCTAAATGGCTATAATAAAATGAAAATTTCCATGACGGACAGGAGAGACATTAAAGGAGGGCTTATATTCAACTAATGGTTTTCTCCACTCTATTTATTATTGTTTTTTAAGTTTATTTATTTATTTAGAGAGAGGGAGAAAGAGAGTGCGAGCAGGGGAGGGGCAGAGAGAGGGAGAGAGAGAATCCCAAGCAGGCTCCACACTGTCAGCATAGAGCCACTTCAGGGCTCAAACTCACCAATTGTGAGATCATGACCTGACTTGAAACCAAGAGTCTAACGCTTAACCAGCTGAGCCCCCCAGGTGCCTCTCCACGCTACTGATCTAACTTCTGCCATATGTTTCCTCCTCGAGGTTCAGGGAAGTCTCTCACCTGGAATGACCTACTACATTAGCACAGATTACACACCTCTGCCAGAGTGAGAGCCATGCTTTAACATCTAGTTCCTGGTGGTGCCTGATCCCACTACTTCCTACTCTTGTCCTCTTTAGGAGGCTCAAGCCAACCTTGCCTTCTGACACTTTAAACAAGCCAAGTATGTCAACACCTCAGTCCTGCCTAGGATTCATCCTTCAGATCTCATATGCCATATTCTCATATGTCATATTTTCAGACAATCCTTTTTTTTTCTTTTTATTATTATTATTTTTAATTTAGCCATAGTTTATCTAGGGTAAAATTATTCCTTTTTAGTGTATCATTCTGTGAGTTTAGATAAATGCACAAAGCTATGTACCCATCACTACAGTCAAGACAGAGAAAAGTTCCTTCCACCACAAGTTACTGTGATGAAATTTACTATGGCCCTTTGTAGTATACCACTGTTCCCACCTCACACCCCAGGAAACCAATGATCTGTTTTCTGTCCCTATACTTTGTCCTTCTCTAGAGCATCATATGTATGGAATAACACAATACGTAGCCTTCTGAATCTGAGTTAAATGTCCATTCTTTACAACTTATATGATGTTGCCCATCATTACCCCTCACCATTATATTATATAATATTATTTTCTTTGTAACACTCATTATCCCTCAAAACGTCATCTTACTGGCTTATGTGATTATTATCTACTTTCTTTGCTCTGAGGGGCAGCGGCTACATATGTGACACTTATGTACAAATTAGAAAAAAATGATTTTTCAGGTTTACCCTCAATTTACGTACTTAAAATTTAGTCTTCAAAAACATTTCCAAGGTGAAAGATTAGTCCTCAACCCTCAGGGTGGGCAGTTCAATATTTAATTAGACAATTTAAGTATAGAGATGATAAATTTTAAATACAACATCAGTGCAATAAAGAAGGCAGGTCAAGATGTATACTATGTGCAAACTGACTTTATGAAGATTTAGTTGTCTACACTATAAAGCACCAACAGAAAAATAAAGAGAAAACTAAAATTATGTTTGTCCTCTTCTCAGGACTTCATGAAAATCAGATTCCTATATATGATGAGATCAGAGAGAAGTATTTATGAAGATCAATGAAATGTAATCTATACTTATAAATTATACACTGAAGCATGCCCGTTGTGAATTATTAACTTATGTATTGTAAAGAAACTGATTACAAAGTAAGTAGGAGAAAATAAAACATCAGTAATAAATGCTGTTTTAAAGATAAGTAAAACCGAGTACATTTAATTTTAAATCAGACAGGCAAAAGATAAAATAACTCAATAATATCTTTCATCTCTATATTTTATGAGTTAAATAGTAGTCAAGGAAATAAATATTTTAGATCTAATTACTGCACTAATTCAATGCATAATTAATGAAAAAATTATTTAAGAACTTCAAACAGATTAAAAAGAAAATTTCTGAGACCATTAGACAAATGTGTCTCTTGATATGTAGTGTTATATATAGCCACTGAGAGAAAAAAAATCTGATAGCTGGTGTTTATGATTTATTTGTAAAGAAGGGTTTTACATACAGTCTTAGAAACTCTTTACCTATTAATCTTACTTGTTTAAAAGATATTTTTAAAAGGGACATTTCTGTCTCAGTTTCATCTAAGGTGCCAAAAGTAAACAATAAGACACAAAGTGTCTGTAACCCCAAAATTCAAAAGCAGAGTGTTCTAGAATATTTACGTGGAAATAGTAAAGGGTGTGTCCAAAATCACTCTCCAATCCATAGCAACATATTTGGAAAAAATGTTTAGTAAATGAGGAAGAATCACCAAAACTGATTTATTCCCTCATTCTACTTCTTTGTTTTCCCTAAATTACTTTTATGTGGTTGCATAATTCTTCCTCATAAAGTCATACCTTATGGTTCCTGGTTATTATGCTGTCCTCATTTCTCTATTAATTTTCTAAAGTTTCCTTGTGTGTGTGTGTGTGTGTGTGTGTGTGTATGTGTGTGTGTGTGTATGTGTGTGTGTGTGTGTGTGTGTGTGTGTGTGTATGTGTGTGTGTGTGTGTGTGTGTGTGTGTGTGTATTAATTTGTTTATCCTTCTTCTTTCACTCTTTAGGTAGCGATAAACCAAGGTCAACACTCAGCCTCTTTTTTTCTCTTCTTCTTCCCGCTTGGCGGGTTAACACATCCCTGTCTGTCTATCTATCTATCTACCTATCCATCTGCCTGTCCATCCATCCATCCATCTATGCTCCAGAGACTCGTGGAAATAATACATAAAACATTCCAAAAATATACCCTTGGTTTCATACTTCTGTTAACTTCATCCAGGCTCGGAACCACACTGTAATCTATACCTAATTGTTTTCATTATGATCTCAATCTCATACACTGTCATTCATCACAATCTGAGCATATAATGCTTTCTTCTATATGTTCTTATATGTTACTTTCTTTTCTATATGTTACTTCCTCTGCATTTCCATTCCAGTTGAAACACATTTTTTGTATACTTTAAATTCTCAGATATTATTTTTACAACTAAACCCATTTCTTATTGTCAGGCTTTCCTATCCGCTTAGGAAACTATGATTTTATTTTTGTTCTTCTCTGTTTAAAAATCTTCATCTAACTTCCAACATCCAGGTCCTATTGGAAAAAGCTCAAACCACTGATCCTCCGAGCCTGGAATTCACACACCGCTTCTGTGGGAAGGAGACACCGATTTTACAGCCTCACCCCTTCCCACACTGGCCGCACCCTGAAAGACACCATGCATTCCAGCTAATATAACCAGTAAATGCTTGAGGGACCCTACGTTTTCCACATACACCTCTGAAAAGTGCTCCTCTTCATCTGCCTATTCAGAGCTTAGTTAACTTTTCAAGGTTCCGGCATTCTTTCTCCACGAAACTCTGGTGATTTAACAAAACCAATGTTTTCCATAGATCCCATTTGCCACTTACACTTCTGTTATGAGAGGTTACAAATGCCATTAGGACCAAGAGCAAAGGAGCCAATAATTTTCCTGAAGATATCAATGAAATATAACTTCAAAATCTAAAACCAACAAATGAAAAGAGCAAACAAGGTGTAACCAATGAGTACATTAATTGCTATGCAGTGCAAGAATAATAAAAGGGCAGTAATATTCCATATGTAGAGTCCCTAGCAGAGTGCCTGGTTTGGTGTAGGCACTTAACAGTGTTGTTTTCATTCCTACTCTCAAGTGAATTGCAGCAAAATATTTATTTTTTTCCTGTCTAGAAAAATAATGTTCGAAGTCTAAGAAAATTATGCCGTAAGCAAGAAAAATAAATGTTAATTTCATCATCATCAACTTTATCATGATCACAGAATCTAGGTTTAAGACTGTTAGTTGAAGTTTGAGGGAGATATTAAAAATAACATAAAACCTGGTTTTAGCACTAAAGCTATTTCATTATAGTTTGATGTCAGCTTTAGGATAGTCCCCAAACATAACTTTAAAACAAAGTTTCATCCTGAGGCCCCAGCAAACTTATCACTCGATAGCCAATGTAGCATTTTCCACAAAAAAATATTGCACTAATTTCTATTTCCCTTATTCTGGGGAGTCATGTGCGCTTTTCCAACTTTTTTCCAACTTTTAGACATAAGTGATACTGATTATAGGACTACAGGACTATAGGACTTCATTAGTCTACATGTTTGAGAAAAGTAAGGAAACTTGCTTAATCTAACAGAAGTGGAGGCAAGAGAATTACATTTTCGAGAAGTATTGTAGTTACATCTACTTTTAATGCTTTGGAAGCACCTGTCAGCAAGAACATCTGCATCCTAATAGTCTATTTTAAGGAAATTTAAATCATCCTTATGCTGACAAACTCAGCTATATTCCAAATATGTGCATCTCATGAAAGCAAATACATATTCAATTTCTCATTAAGATCAAACATTTCAAAAACAACATGACTCAGGACCCAATACACATTTAAAAAAATAACAATATTTCTTAATGAAAGGATTGTACACTGTATCATATGCAAATATTTATCTCATTTAATAATGCGGATCACTATAAAAATGCCTCTTAACCAAAGGCAAGAAATCATTAAACCACACATCTCACCATAATTATTTATTCCCCTCTATAAAATACAATGTGCGTTTGGGATACTTGAAAACCACTGTTACTTATACATTATACATTTACATTATAATAGTTATAATGTTCTCAAAGATCATAAACCAAATTTTATTGTTTTTAGTAAATGTGAAAAGTTGTTGTAGTTTATTCCCCTATAATAATGCCCATTGGTTTGTCATCCAATACCCACTGGGTTCCCATGCTTCAGAAGGAGGGTAAATGACAGCTATAAAAGAAAGCTGTTTGACTGTCATATTAGATTTCTTTGAGACTCTGCATGACAAGGCCTTGAAAGCTAGTCTTTGTGAATGATAAAAGTAGTGTCTAAATTCTATAAGCTCCCTTTAAAAATCAAGAGCTAGACTTGGCCAACGCTGATCAAAGAATATTACTCCAATCTTTGGTAGAACGAACTCAGGAGAGATAAAAGGGAGATCGTTTCAAATAGGAAGAGAAAGTAGAAAGAATTCTATATCATGAGAAATGAAGGTGAAGAAATGAGAATGTGGATGAAATCCGAGTCCCTAAGAAGAAAGATTACCAAATTTTCCGGGTTTCAAGCAGAAAGGTGTTGTGGGTAAAGGCAAAATTATAAAACCCTTAAGGAAATCTTCACAGCCCTTAAAGTTTGTGGAAGAATCCAAGATTCTCCTGGTCAGGGGAAATTCTCTCCCTCTTCCTTCCAGAGAACTTTGGCAATGACAAGAAACTTTTGTGATTTACAAAAGGGGGGATGGGTGTTGTTACTGGCATCTAGTATATAGAAGTCTGAGAGGCTACTAAACAATCCACTGGGCAGAGGGGAATTCCCACTACAAAGAATTATCTGGCTAACATTGCCAACAGCGCTGAGGTTTACAAACACCACTCTAGTCTGGGGTTCTGCCTAACTGCCACATCCAATAGGGAACCATCGTGTATAAGGACTAAGGGAGTTTTCTAAAGAGATTAGCCTGAAATGTTCCTCTTGGTTTCCTTCTGTTCCCTCATGCTATACATGATTCCAAACTGGGGCATGCATCCAAATTTATGATCAGCATAATAAAGTCCATAGTTAGTAACAGGAGCAAAAGGCCCATGCTCAAAAAATGAATTATTTTATTCAATAAATATACAGTGTCTGCACAATACTTGGCATTGTGTTACCTAGTAAGGGCATGGTGTTGTATAAACCTGACACACTTCGTGGAGAAACCAGAGAGATAGATCACAGGGATGGGGAGACTATTCCCCAGAGGGTCTTCAGGGACATTCTCTCTGAAAAGTTGACATGTGTAGAGGTCCAAGGAGAAGAAACAGCAAGTACAAATTTCGTGAGCAGGAATGTGCATTGTATGTGTGAGGAACAGCAAGGCAACCAGTGTAAATGGAGCAGAATAAATGGGAGGAAGGGGGGCCCAACATGTTGCTTACAGGTGAGATCCCTAGGAAACTGCTGGCTACTGTAAGAACGTATAAGGACGAGTAACATGGAGCAAGGACAGTACTGAACACTGGAGAGACATGATCTAACCTACATGTTTGAATGATCGCTTTGCCTACTGTCCCGAGAAGAGACTGTGAGAGATGGTGGGACGGTTGGAACTGGACCCAGGTGGTAGTAAAAGATTGGTAAAAGATATGAATGCTCAGATTCAGGATATATGTTGATGATGGGGCTATATTTGTTGACAACTTGGACAAATCCAATGATTTTGCATGAATAAAAGAACAGAGCTGTCATTTCCTGGGGGTGCCATGGATCAAATTATTATGCCTCCCTCCAACTCCTCTTTTGAAATCTTGACACCCAATGTGATGACATTAAAGAAGTTTGGGAGAAGTGATTAGGTCATGAGGGTGGAACCCTCATCAACGGGACTAGTGCCCTTATAGGAAGAGAGAGGAGACAGCTTGCTTCCTCTCTGACCTGTCAGGATACAATGAGAAGACAGCTCTTACTAGGGACCAAATCATTCAGCATCTTGATCGTGGACTCCTCAGCCTCCGGAACTTTGAGAAATAAAAAAGTGTGTTGTCTAAGCCTTCCAGGCTGCAGTAATTTGTCATAGCAGCCTGAGCTAACTTGAGGAGAAGACTGGGAAGGAGCCTGTTTCTATTTCATTTTGTTTAGCTTGGTTGGGGAGGGTCAAAACATTTATACTTAACACACTAAATTTGAGAATCTTATTGAATCCAAATGAATTGATCGAGTACATAGTTGTCTAGGTTTGGCATTCAGGACAGACATCTGGTCTGGTTATAAATGTGAGGGTTGATAGAAGAGTGATGGAATATATAGCTGTGAAACAGAGTGTAATCATCGAGGGCATTGATTCTTGAACTACCTGTGGTGAAAAAACAGGATTTTAGTCAATTCCTCAAGGACTGATATCTGGTCATACTATGTGTGTCCCATAGGCAACTGGCACAAGGAAGTTTGGCTTCTTCATCTGAACTGGACCATTACCTGTTCAATGACACAAGGCCATGGAACATCGTGTCGAAGGCTGCAGCAATGTGGAATTGATGAAAATGTGTCCAAACTCTTAATCGCAATATCTGTAGTTATCCCACTGAAGACAGGTAAAGTCAGTTGTGGCCCAGAACCAGTCTACATTTTCTATTTAATTATTTGCTTTTTAATGTGTGATTGGATTAATGCAGTTCATAATATCCTATTTACTGTGTAAGTAGACATACTCTGAGCACTTAAAAATATTCAAATACGCATTCAAAAGTTATATATATATACATAGATGTATTTACTTTAGCAAATGTTAGCCAACATGGTACACGCCTCAATATAAATATTAAAGAAAGGAAATGGTGGACTAAGAAATCCTGATTTATGGGACAAAATGACTTGAGGTTATTAATTCAGCTAAAATGATAAAATGTTCGATAATGCAAAAGGATTACGGAGAAATAAAAAACAAGTAAAAACTAGAACTTATATAGAACACCTGTGTGGCTCAGTCAGTTAAGCATCCAACTCTTGATTTCAGCTCAGGTCATGATCTCACAGTTTGTGAGTTGAAGCCCCGCATCAGGTTCCACACTATCAATGTTTGGGCTTCTCTCTCTCCCTCTCTCTCTGTCCCTCCCCGACTTGTGTGAGCACGCGCGCTCTCTCTCTCCCTCAAAATAAATAAACAAACTTTTAAAAAAGTAGAACTTATATGCAGGGAACAACTGAAAGGGCTCAAAGAACAACAAATATATTTCCTTGAAGTTCATGTTGCAAAAAGCAACAATAAATTATACATATACTTTTTCAAATGATTGATTTTAGAACCTTGATATTTTGTCAAACACCTAACACAACTGACTCTACCTGCTTTTTAGTTTTCAATATCTAATCCAAGTCTCCACATTTCACTACTCATTTAGTATACTCACTGAATATTTAAGTTTTTCCTATTGAAAATTTTGAAAAGGATTTTGAGCAGAGACGATTTTAGAAAGTGCTTTTGTTTATTTCATCTCGCTGGGCTTTTATTTTATTTTTTTCAGTTTTCAGTCAGATTTCATTTTCTAGAACATACATTGCATGGTCAATTATTTACAATATTGATGACCTGTAATGGTATTCAATTCTCTCCTTCTGTACTCACATATTCAGTATATCTGAGAAATTATATACAAAGCTATTTTAATTGCTTTTCCTTTTTTTCTGAGACCAGAATATAAGAGGTCATATAGATGAGATGCCTTATTCCTAGTGAACATCTGGAAATATTTTTTATTTATTTTGTTTTCTATGCAAATACAACACTTAATTGGGCATATGGCTTTTACACAGCAGTAATTGCTAAGGCTTGGGTGAATTAAGCACAACAGAGAATTATTTTCTCTGTAATATTGATCTATTTATATTTTGGTAAGTAGCTGTTATTTGCACTAAAAGGATTTTCCTGTCTTTTAGCCTCAGTATAATATCTTCAAAAATAGTATTTTTCTTCTATCAGACTGTTGACAGGATAGACCCAGAAATAAAGCAACTTTATTACTGTTATTATTATTACTATTTTAATCAGAATAGCAGTTATTAGGGTCTATGTTTTCTGAAAGACAGTTTTAGAATACAAAATAAAACACTTTATTCAGAGGATAGAGGATTCATTCGTTCAGTGAATAATAAACTAATATTTATTATGTGTCTATTATTGACAGAACTGGGCTAAGCATTGGATGGGTAAGAGAGTCTAGATTCCCAAGAGCCTCAGCGCAAGTCGATGTGAGACTCAGGTAAGCATATGACTATTGTGAAATTCAATAAATACCATGTGCATGGAGAGCAGTATGAATCGAGCATTCTGTGGGTTCCAAACAAGGTTCCGGGAAAACTGACAGAGGGCCTGTCTCGGTGAGGTCTGGAGGGAAACACAGAAGTTAACCAGATCATCAGATGGGGAGAGGTGTGCGTAGTGGGGGGGGGGGAAGGTAACCAGCATAGATGGCGGGGGAGGGGACTGGGGGGGTAGTGTGTGTGGAGGGTGGCAGTGAAGGGGGCTGGAGATGGTTGCAGTTGATGAGATTCATCTTATCAGGCTTATAGGGCCTAATCAGATAAGGTCCTAACTGCCATTTAAAGAAAGTTGGATTTTATTTCACAGAGAACTGAAGGGCCTAGAATTTCTGGGAGGAGGATGGGACGGGGAGAGTAAAGATTGGCTACATGAACATATTCCCCTTTCTGGAAAAAAAAAAAAATCTCTAATGTTAAGTTGACTTGCAGATGGTCAGGACTAGAAGCAGAAAACTATTTAGGAAATTATTCGATTAATTTGAGTTGGACCCTACTGGGACTTAAAGTCAAACAGAAGGATAAAGAATCTTAGATCTATTCTAGAAGTATTATGATGATAGAATTGACAGGACGTGGTGACTGATTATGTTATGGGACAGTATTTGAAGATACCATGGCAACCAGCAAGCTCCTGACAGGACACCTAGTAAACTTCCTTTTTTTTCTTTTTTTATTTCTTCTTTTTTTTTTTTTTTTTTTTTTTTTTTTTTTTTTTTAGTTTTGAAAAGCCATTTAAGAGGTGCTGAAATTACAGGTTGAATTATTTATTTGTGACATAAAATTGAGTGCTAAATAAAAATAGAATTGATTTATAATTGGTTATTTGAGAGTCAATTTGAAATAGATCACAATTGTTGTTTTCCTCTAACCTTTCCCCAACCATAACCATAGGCACATATATCTTTAGGGGATTAGATGCTGGTTAATATCCCAAAGCTCCCATAAATGGTACTACTTTGCTCTTATAGTAATGTATAGTCACATAGAGCAGCTTGCTAAAAACTTGTTGTGGGTACTAGATGTTGCTAAAATTCCCACTACTATTTTCTTTTTTCAACGTTTATTTATTTTTGGGACAGAGAGAGACAGAGCATGAACGGGGGAGGGGCAGAGAGAGAGGGAGACACAGAATCGGAAACAGGCTCCAGGCTCTGAGCCATCAGCCCAGAGCCTGACGCGGGGCTCGAACTCCCGGACCGCGAGATCGTGACCTGGCTGAAGTCGGACGCTTAACCGACTGCGCCACCCAGGCGCCCCCCCACTACTATTTTCTGCTTCTAACTCACTCTGGATCCTCTAGATACGGGTGACTGCATTATTACTGAGACACCGAAAACCTCCAACAGAGGACGTGCCTGAGGCCTTAGCTTTTCTGGTCACTCTTCCCTCAGCCTGTCTATCTGCAGCTCTTTGGAGACTCCACACAGTTATGTGTGGAGGGCATAACTCAGCTATTGGCCATTGTGCCTTCCCCGCCACAACCCACCCTATTATATTGGGAGTTATTAGGTTAGAAATAAACCAATTACTAGGGCGCAAACTTAAAACAAGAGTCACAGAATACAGGTTCCATGTCAGGAGAGTGAAAGGGAGAAATGTCAAGAATCAGGCTGGTGTATGCTCCACTTCTAAGCCTGCAGAGCTGAACAGAAACAGGTTGGGGGTCTGGCCTGGGGTGGCGAGAATTGGGGATGCATTCTATTTCAGTACGTTGGTTTCAGGACCCTGAATGAAATCCAATAAGCTTGTGCTGTAGACAATTGGGTATGTGGTTCAGGAGCTGAGCAGAAGAAATAAAAATGGAGGCAGGACATGGGAAGTAAGCAGCATGTGGTTGAAGCCATGGGCCCAAAATATCATTTGAGAACAATATGTGGAATGAGAAGAGAAAGCAGAGAACAGAACTTTGGGAAATACCAACATTCTCTAGAAAAGGCAAACCACAAACAAAGCTGAGGAAAACTGAACGAAGACAGAGAGTGGGAGAAATTAGGAAGAAATTAGGGGAAAAGGTATTTTAAGAATCTGGGAAAGTAGAAAAGGGCCTTGTATCACACAAAGGCATAATAAACAACTCACTCCAATGTGCTCATTGGTTTCCAAGGAAGTGATGACAGATAATTTGACAAAGTCAATTTCAGTGGCATGTTGAAGTCGGGAGCAAGAAGGGAGAAACAGCCCAAGTGAAAAATAACTGGCCAATCAAACACTACCATGAAACAAGGAGGGTATTTTCTAACTTAGCTGCTGTGCAATGCTTTTCTAGACATTTCTCCAAACAGCTTTGCAATGCTGATAAAATTGATCTTTAATGGTGTGTCAGTAAATCTGGGACTATTAGTTTTGAGGAAAATAGATTGTTTTGGTTATTGCTGCACAAGAAACCATCTAAAATTTAGAGGCATCAAGTTACAACCATTTTATTACTTCTCTTGATTCTGTGAGTCAGGGATTTGCGCATGACTGAGAAGAGCTAGGACATCCTCAATCCTGTCTCCATACATTGGACCTCTCTGTGCAATCCCTCCTTCTACATATGGTCTCTTCAGCAGGTAATCAGATTTTTCAGAAAGGCTGACAGGGACCCCCAAAGCATAAAAGCCAAAGAGGTCAAGCCCTTTTAAAGTTTAGGCCTGGGAAGGGCAGAGAGTGACTTCTGGCCTTGCCTTCTATTGGCTATAGAGACTCACAGATGGAGTATAGGAGGGGACATCACGTGGTCATGAAAACTGGGAGGTGTGGATTCATGGGGGGCATCTTTGAGACTAGCTACCACAAAGACAAGATACATGTATTCTGATAACTGATATATATATATAATATATGCAGCTTGCAACAAGGGTAGTTTATACAATCAATCACGTCATTTAAACACACACACACACACACACACACACACACACACTCACAAGTTTCATTTCCTTAAGCAGTAAGAGGAGTTTATTGTTAAAATACCAGTAGTACAACTGATTTAAAAGTAAGTGCATGAAATTCTCAGTAAACCAGGAAAAAGCAAATAAACATTGTCTACCTTGAGAATTCTGAGTCATACATATATGCCTTACGTCCTGTTCCTGGGTGATTTCTTTGCTCTGTGTTTTTATACTTACTAAGAAACAAATGGAAAATAATAAAAATATTTTTTTACAATTTTTTACAATTGTACCTTTCTGGCCAATTGTGGTCACAGTGGATAGTCCCTAGGTTTTATACCATAAATCTCTAAACCTTCAGAAAATATGTATTTGTTCTAAAATATAGAATGAGAACACTTCTGAAGCATCAATAAGTTATGAACAGCTTGTAGTTAATTTTTCATCTCAATTTTTTACTGATCTTTCCAAAAGAGTATTAGGGCTTTCATGTATATAATTATATGATTAATTTTAAGAACCATTACTTGGGGCGCCTGGGTGGCTCAGTCAGCTAAGTGTCCGACTTCAGCTCAGGTCATGATCTCGCAGTTTGTGGGTTCGAGCCCCGCGTCAGGCTCTGTGCTGACAGCTCTGAGCCTGGAGCCTGTTTCAGATTCTGTGTCTCCCTCTCTCTCTGACCCTCCTCTGTTCATGCTCTATCTCTCTCTGTCTCAAAAACAAATAAACGTTAAAAAAAAAAAAACTAAAGAAAAATAAGAACCATTACTTAAGAGCAGCTCTAACTCATTTTGGAATGCTAATGAAATGTATATAACCCAAACCATTTGTAGTTGACATTCACTAATATTAGGATTGATATATAGAAACAAAACTGCATATGTATATGTATATGTATATGTATATGTATATGTATTTATGTATATATACGTGTATGTGTGTGTGTATGCATATGTATTGTGTTTATACAGATAAATAAAATTATGGGAGAAAATTGAGGCATGCTCTAAAACTTTTTTCTTCCCTAATCTCCTGGGAAATACAAAGTTCTTATAAACATACTAAATGTACACAACTATATCTCTTACGGACTTGAAATAATGAGCCTGACTTGAAAATTTCACTATGGTCAATTGATTCTGAGGGGTGGGTGGGTGAGGCTATTGACTTTTTGAGGCACTGCTCTAGTAGAAAATGTCATCGCTGATCCTTACTAAGAAAAAGCAGAGACAAATTTGTAAGGGGAGACTTTGGCTCTCAAAGGTTTCCAGAGCAGAGGTGTTTCCTAAAGGCCAAGAACAAAAACCTGTTGTGTGTATCAACCAAGCAAGAAATCAATGTGTAAAATTCAGTTTCAGCAGGAAAGCTTTATTATTGTTGAATTCTCCTACAGAGATCTCAGGCTGCTGGTTCTCAGTCTTTACAAACCACAAACAAGATTGTTTGATGCAATGTTTAAAAATATTCTTAACATAATACAGACATTTTTAAATTGTTGACTGTTCCACTACTGGTTATTTTCCCAGAGGGAAAAAATTGTGAGTGTTTGCACTAAAATTCTGATATCAGGAATTTCTTAAAACCCTGGCATATTTGGCAACGCCGGGCTCCAAATTCACAAAGGACCCACCTCATTCTGGGACTTCAACTGCCTTCTGATGTGTGTTGGCATTTGATTTTGCGACTCTCAACTTAAAACAATAAAAAGTGCCATATAAATGAGCTGAAATTTAAAAATAGGTAACATGGATCACTGGGTATAATCTCAGTGCCACATTGCTTGATTCCTGTTCACAAGGCTATTCCACAGTTGTGGCCGGGTCGAGAATAAGAGAATGCTTGGTAGAGTTTTGTCTAGCGGAGACACTCTTGTAAGTTGAGTGAATCACTTAATGATGAATATGAGACTAATTTCTGTCCAGTGGGCAAGATAGCCTGAAAGTTCATGGTTTATTTCTCTGCTAGATATTGCCCAGTTTTATTTATTTTATCTATTTATTTTTTAAAAGATTTTATTTTTTTTAATTTTTAAAGTTTATTTATTTATTTTGAGAGAGAGCGAACACATGGGAGAGCATGTGAACAGGGGAGGGGATGAGAAATATAGAGAGAATCCCAAGCAGGTTCTACACTGTCAGCACAGAGCTCTATGTGGGGCTTGAACTCAGGCACCCTGAGATCATGGCCTGTGCTAAATTAAGAGTGGATGCTTAACTGACTGAGCCATTCAGGTACCCCTAAAGATTTTATTTTTAAGTAAACCCTACACCTAACATGGGGCTAGAACTCACAACCCTGAGATCAAGAGTTGCACACTCCGCTGACTGAGCGAGCCAGGCATCCCACTATTGCCCAGTTTTATATCTCATCCCAAAATACTATCTTAGTATATATACATTTATTAATACTGTCTATATACCTAACTCTTTAAATGAATTCCAGCCAAGTTTTACTATCTTGAAAGTCCCCTCATTAATTAATAAGTTAAATGAAATCTTTGACTAGTGTTTATTTTATATTTGTCTAGAAGGTATAATTTTATCTTATTAAAATTATACTTTAATGGGAAAAATTAAGCCAATTAACTCCATTATCAGAATTGCTTAAGCAAAAGATTATATTTTCCTGGGCATCTGACTGGCTCAGTCAGCTAAGCATCCAACTCTTGATTTTGACTCAGGTCATGATATCACAGTTGATGAGTTCGAGCCCTGTGTCAGGCTCTGTGCTGACAACATGGAGCCTGCTTGGGATTTTCTCTCTCTCTCTCTCTCTCTCTCTCTCTCTCTCTCTCTCTGTCTCATTCTTTCCCTCTCCCACCCTCAAAAATAAATAAACATTAAAAATGATTATATTTTCTTATTGCACTTTGCTGGGGTTTAGTTTCTATTCAACTTGATAATGTTTGGTCAGTCAGTCAACAAACATTTCTTGATTGTATTCTCTGAAGATACAGTCTAGTCCCTGCGAGTTCCAAGTACAGTGGGTGAGAAATATAAAAGGACAGTCATTATAATTCAAAATGTTAAATGTGGAGATAAATATTTACAAGATATGGAGAATGGAGGAAAGTCATGTACCCAAACTGAATGTTTGCCGGGGAAGGGTCTTAGTAAGTCTTCCCAGCAGAGATTAAGAAATGGATTTTAACACGAGGGATGAGTAGGTCTCATCCAGGTAAAAGAGAAACAAGAAGTCATTCCTGAGGAGCAAGAAGCAGACCTTGCCTGCAAGTGCATGTGTAGCTGTGAGTTGTGTGGAGTGACAGCAAATGAGCCTTCCATTTGCTGTAATTATAGGAAACCAAAGAGCCTCAGAAGTTACTCATGTTGGACATGGAAACTAATCAGTCCATGTTCTAGAGTGATTCTGTACCTCTTCCCTTAGCCTTGAACCTCATTTTATCTCTCAGATAAAATGGCATTTCAGATTGTAACTTAGCCCAATAAATCACCTTATGTTGGACAGGAAAACTCAGTTTTTAGAGGAAGCAAACTGATCATTCAAGATCTTACTTAGAATCCTTGGTTCATACCCAAATCTCCAGCAGTTGTGAAAATGCAACACTTTGTGATACATTCTTCACAGACAGGTACTTTAGTCGATCTGATTGTGTTGAATAGTTACAGCCACTAATGTGGAAAAGGGAATTTATTCTGCCAAAAGAGTTTTAATCATGTCTTTTGGAATCCGGAGATTCTAAGTCAACTTTTGAAATATGAACAATTTGAGAGTGCCTCACTGCATTTCACTTTTCAAAAAAAGAAGTTCCTTTCTCTGGAAAATTACCTGTGTCCATACGTCTATTGCATTCATCGAAGACCTATCTTTCATCTGGTAATATTTTTATATACTTCCAAATGGCTCTAAATTCCTTTATATCAAATAGTGTCAAAGTTGTGTTTTTATGAGTACAGATACACATAATTTGTTTATGAGGTTCAGTTGTACTCAACACATCTAGCTATTGCATCCTTCCTTGTTATTTGTACCTTTAAATTATGGGTGAATCTCAGTAAAAAATCAGTCAACATGATTTTGATTTGGAAGACTTTGCAATGCAAAGAAATGACTTCAGAGAAAGAAAAATAAAAGCCTAATATGGTTGGGTAAATTGTAACTTTCTTGAGGACATTCATCTTCAGCTACCATTTTATTTTATTTTATTTTATTTTATTTTATTTTATTTTATATAATTTATTGTCAAGTTAGCTAACATACCTTGTATGAAGTGTGCTCTTGGTTTTGGGGGTAGATTCCCATGATTCACCACTTACATACAACACCCAGTGCTCATCCCAACAAGTGCCCTCCTCAATGCCCATTGCCCATTTTCCTCTCTCTCCCACACCCCCTCCCATCAACCCTCAGTTTGTTCTCAGTATTCAAGAGTCTCTTATGGTTTGCCTCCCTCTCTGTTTAAAACTATTTTTCCCCTTCCCTTCCCCCATGATCTTCTGTTAAGTTTCTCAAATTGCACATATGAGTGAAAACATATGATATCTGTCTTTCTCTGACTGACCAATTTCACTCAGCATAGTACCCTCTGGTTCCACCCACATTGTTGCAAATGGCATGATCTCATTCTTTCTCATTGCCAAGTAATATTTCATTGTATATATGAACCACATCTTCTTTATCCATTTGTCTGTTGATGGACATTTGGGCTCTTTCCATAATTTGGCTATTATTGAAAGCACTGCTGTAAACATTGGGATGCATGTGTCCCTATGAATCAGCACTCCTGTATCCCTTGGATAAATTCCTAGTAGTGCTATTACTGGGTCATAGGGTAGTTTTATTTTTAATTTTTTGAGGAACATCCACAACTGTTTTTCAGAGCAGCTGCGCCAGTTTGCAAGAGGGTTCCCATTTCTCCACATCCTCACCAGCATCTGTTGTTTCCTGAGTTGTTAATTTTAGCCACTCTGACCGGTGTGAGGTGGTATCTCAATGTGGTTTTGATTTGTAATTCCCTGATGATGAGCAATGTTGAGCATCATTTCGTGTGTCTCTTTGTGACATCTGAATGTCATCTTTGGAAAAGTGTCTATCGATATCTTCTGCCCATTTCTTCACTGAATTATTTGTTTTTCAGGTATTGAGTTTGGTAAGTTCTTTATAGATTTTAGATACTAACCCTTTATCTGGTATGTCATTCGCAAATATCTTCTCCCATTCTGTTGGTTGCCTTTTAGTTTTGTTGTTTCCTTTGCAGTGCACAAACTTTTTTATCTTGATGAGGTCTCAATAGTTCATTTCTGCTTTTATTTCCCTTGCCTTTGGAGACGTGTTGAGTAAGAAGTTGCTGCGGCTGAGGTCAAAGAGGTTGTTGCCTGTTTTCTCCTCTAGCGTTTTGATGGTTTCCTGTCTCACATTGAGGTCTTTCTTCCATTTTGAGTTTATTTTCATGTATGGGGTAAGAAAGTGGTCCAGTTTCATTCTTTTGCATGTTGCTGTCCAGTTCTCCCAGCACTATTTGCTAAAGAGACTCTTTTTTTCCATTGGATACTCTTTCCAGCTTTGTCAAAGGTTAGTTGGCCACACATTTGTGGGTCCAATTATGGGTTCTCTATTCTATTGCATCGGTCTGTGTGTCTGTTTTTGTGCCAACACCATATTGTCTTGATGAGTACACCTTTGTAGTAGAGGCTAAAGTCTGGGATTATGATGCCTCCCGCTTTGGCTTCCTTTTTCAACATCACTTTAGCTATTTGGGGTCTTTTGTGATTCCGTAGAAATTTGAGGATTGCTTGTTCTTCAGCTACAATTTTAGATTTAGAGTCATTTGTTCTTCTTTCATTATAAAATAAAATGTACTGCAGTATAAGGAGGAAAAGCTGTGCCCTATACACATGACTCCATGTACAGTATAAACACCAAAGTTTTGTGTTGTAATAGTTTCAACCTAGGAGCCTATGGTTATTGAAGCAAGGAGAAATTCCTCACAAGACCAGCAGTAAGACTAAACAATTTCTATGGTGTTTTCAAAGATTTCTTTAGAATTCTCAACCATTCGATTGTTAAATATTCTTTAATAAAGGTCAGCCATCAAGCAAGCCCAATTCATTCATATTCATTGAGCACCGATCATACAGTGGCTTATGGGAATATAAAGATAACCTACAAAAAATAACAGTCTTCTTTAAAGAGACAAGGACATTAAGTATTAAAGAACATTTCACTATCTGTTCTTATAAAGATACGTACAGGGCAATAAAATGGCAGAGTAAAAGGCAAAACTAACTGCAAAGGGGATATGCAGTTGAAGAAAATTGTTCAGCATTGTCACCTCAAATTGAATTATTTTTCATGGTGAACTACAGGGGTAGCAGCAATCCAAGCTCAAAAAACTTGTATGTGCAAGAGATCAAGGCATGAGAAAGCACAACCAGCTAAAAGTACAACAGAAAACAAACCAATCATGAGTTAAAAACTGCTAAAGCAGAGAGTGCAAGATGGATTAGGAACAGACGATTAATTTGGAAATATAAACGGAGACAGATTTTGAAGGGTATTGATCCTATATAAAGCAATTTGGCCCTTATTTTGTACACTGACCTGGGTTAAAAAAACAGTTGCCTAGAGCACTAAAATATCCCAAAGACATTAACATGTCACTGGAAACTTAGAAGATAGAGAAAATATTGTTTATGCTGCCCTTTTCTGGGCAAATGGTAGGTACAAGTGTTTGGAAGAAATGGCTCAGAAAGTTCCTTCGTGTGGGGTATGAGGTAAGCAATGGGTTATAGCTGAATGACAAATCTGGATTAAACACCTTTGGGGATGGGATACAGTCATCCTTCCAAACAGTTTCTGTAGCTAGTATCTTCTCTAAATAATCAACATCATTTCTCTAAAAAATGTCTGTCTTCTTGAAATAATAAAAATCTGAAGAATATAGTTTTAAAGGATAGCCAAAATATTAAATTCTCCTAAGCGTTCATATAGCTCATTACTATCTGTCTTCCACAAAGTGAAAGAAGTCACCTTTGACATCATTCTACATCTTGCTTTAGGGCTTCTTCTTCTCATGTCAACCATTTGTTGGCTGATGGGAGTTTAGTGTATTAATCTTCAATTCACAGACACACAAATAATCCCTGAAGGTAGAAATATAAGATGGTAGGTATGATATTTGGATTCCTTGATGACTATCCTAAAGAGACAGGCAGTATAATTGGTTATGGTGGCCGCTTATCCAGTTTTCAAACATTTGGCCATCATTCACCAAACTCCTTGCCACACCAGAAGCTAGGCATATAGCCAGTCATCTACTCTGCCTACCCAGAAAGGTCCTTTTATAATCCTGTACCTGTTTTTTCTCCAAGAGAGAGAACATTGTCTCCCTCCTGGAAAAAAAGTGTGTGTGTGCATGTGTGTATTTATATATATCTATCTCACACACATGACATCACTGAATTTTTTTATTCTCTTTCTTCAGCATTATAAATGTTCTCTGGAAGAGAGCTGCCAGTCAAATCTATAAAATCTGAAGCTCAAAATTAAATATGCTGAAAGGAATGTATTAGGATGTCTTGATCATTATTATAAAACAGCATATGAAATAGCTTATTATGTATCTGTCTCAGGTAGAAAGAACAGAGGGAGAAAAATATCACCTCTTTCTCTCAGCACTGAAATAGATAATATAATGCAAAAGATATAAAACAAATGCAATTATGTTAACTATATACCTATCAGACCACAACATCTTTTTTCTATGTGTAAAACGTTCTTATGGGCAATACATGCTTTTTTCTCTACCAATATCTGTCACTATGATCCATCATAACTTTTCCTATGAATGCATATATAGGATATGTGCACAAAAACCTGGGTTTTGTTTCTACATGATTCAAGTTTCAAAATCAGAGTCTCCAAGAAACTTATATTCAGAAGGGCATACTTGGAATATTTTTGTGAAGAGTTATTCTGTTCACTAAAGTTGTACAATTTACATAAAAAAATTAAATAACTAAAGGAATTAAGTAGTTCCTAGTTTCTTGTCTGGCAAGAAGTTTGGTGAGCGATGGCTAAATATTTGAAGACTAGATAGACAGGTACCATAACGAATTTTACTTCCTCATCTCTCATCTCTTTCTCTCTTTTTAATGTTTATTTCTTTTTGAGAGAGACAGAGACAGAATGCAAGTGGGTTAGGGGCAGAGAGAGAGGGAGACACAGGATCCGAAGCAGGCTCCAGGCTCTGAGCTGTCAGCACACAGCCCGATGCGGGGCTTGAACTCACGAGCTGTGAGATCATGACCTGAGCTGAAGTTGGTCGCTCAACCGACTGAGCCACCCACGCACCCCTCCATCTCTCATCTCTTAACCTGAGAGAAGAATATCAG
The DNA here is from genome assembly GCF_022079265.1 of Lynx rufus. Classification (NCBI taxonomy): domain Eukaryota; kingdom Metazoa; phylum Chordata; class Mammalia; order Carnivora; family Felidae; genus Lynx; species Lynx rufus. Next base: position 160,868,903 of record NW_025814856.1, on the reverse strand, counting down.
GATGAATTAGTGATGACCACAAATTCTTTGCCACTCTACCCATTGAGAGGTGGAGTCTACAGCTCTGCTTTCTGAATCTGGTCAGACTTTGGGTCTGCTTCAACCAATAGAATCACAGACAAGCACCCAGTACAGACTATGCAAGACCGATAAAGGACCCATGAAGGGGACCCATACAGAGGTCCTATAGAGAGGCCCTTTGGGGAGACCCACAGGAAGAGGAACCAAGGCCCAGGTAAGCTCTCAGCTGAGAGCAGCATTAACTTGCCAGCCATGGAAGAGGAAACATTTTTAAAGAGGCAACTCCATCTCAGTTTGAGCTGTTCCACCTGACCCCATATGGAACAGAAATGGGTCACTGCCACCATTCCTGCCCAAACTGCAACTTCAAGAGCAAACGAATATTGTTGTTTCAAGCTACTAAGTTTTTGACAAAAATATCAATAGGTGGGTGGAAATAGCAATGAGGATTAGACTGTGTATGAAGTTAACGTAAAATTGTATCAAAAAATTGTCAGCAAGGGGCGCCTGGGTGGCGCAGTCGGTTAAGCGTCCGACTTCAGCCAGGTCACGATCTCGCGGTCCGTGAGTTCGAGCCCCGCGTCGGGCTCTGGGCTGATGGCTCGGAGCCTGGAGCCTGTTTCCGATTCTGTGTCTCCCTCTCTCTCTGCCCCTCCCCTGTTCATGCTCTGTCTCTCTCTGTCCCAAAAATAAAAAAATAAAAAAAAAATTGTCAGCAATACAAAAGTAGTGATACTTACAACAGGGATAAAAAAAAAAAAAGATGAGCTCTTATGCCAACTTCACGGGTAAGTTGTGGTTTTCTAGAGTGTATGTTGACAAGGATTGTTAGGACAGCTGGTTTCAGTGGGAAACCTGATTCTGATTGATTAGCACTAGGTATGTGTCATTAACCAGCTTTAGAGATTTTCCCACTTGGGATATAGTACAAGTTAGGAGATACTCCACAAGGTCATTTTACTATAAAAAATTTCACTAGAAAAGTAAGATCAGAAAATGAAAATTCATCCAGGACATTTGGATTTGCCAAAACAATACACACAGTCCAGCTATGTTGAGGATTTTTGTAAAATGTAACTTCTGAGTAATTTGTTTCTTTCCTAAGATATTTCAGATTTGCAGCTTGTATAACTGGGTAAAACACTGTACGAATGCATCATTTAATTCCAGGACTAATATCAGTTGACGATGTCTGATCATAATGAACACACTGTTGTCAGGGTCAGTGGCATGTGAGTGAGGTCCCCCAGATTAGAAACAAAGTCACTGTCACTTTAAAAACATTCGAAAAGCTACAGAACACGTTAACATTCCCTGATACAAAGACTAACGTAAATATCAAGGGTCACGTATCTTGGCTGGGTTTATTTAACTTTTAACTTTTGTTAGCTCACAGTCATCAGGAATGCTGATTGGAAGCTACACACGAGTGACAAGCAAAAGTGGGAAATTCACTCTAACTGAATAAATGAGGTTTGATAGAAAAACGTTTCAAAACATGGCATCAGTAGGTGAAAGAGACAACATAAAAGGTAGTTGACAGGAAAAAATCGGGAGCCATTTCTGTGTTGAAAAGACAGTGCCGGGAAATGAAGGTAAGCGTCTGACCTGGATTCTGCATCTTTCCTGCCTTTAACTCTCTACCTTTAACTGGGCTTTGGGCAAATCACTTCACTACTTTATCTTTCGTCTCATTTCACAAGCCAGGATAATGAGTGCAGACTTCACTCACCATTTTTAAGGGGCAGAGATAATGTGCAAAATAAAATACTTTAGAGATCTGAAGACATCCTAAAAGCATGCCCTAGTAGAAGACAAAATTGGGACCCCCATCTCTACTTTGTCCTTTTTTGGACATGAAGAACCTTGCGACGCAGGTGGTATTTTCATCTTTGCTTCCAATGGAAGTTGGAACTTTGAAAGATAAAGGATGCTGTGGGGTGTGACTATTTGGCTAAATTGCTGGCTGGCAGTACTTAATGTGATTTGGCTTTTTATCCCATGAATAAACTCAGCGTTGATAGGTGCTTGGCTGGGGCACCTGAGAACTTCTAATGAGGAGCAGAAAGGAAATGTCTGCCTGGAGACTTGCCAATTTCATCAATAAGACTCAGATCTAAATTAGAATCAGAAAGAGGGAAAAAGTCCCAGATAAAATTATACAACTAGATACCGAGAAGGATATGGGGAATGATGAAGAATGTATAATCAAGACAGACATGCCCAGTAATTTATATGATAATAGGACAGGAAAGGACTTCAGGGAAAGTTTCTATGGTCTCTGTCATCTATATACTAAGAATATGTGATGAAGAACAAAGTATTCTGATTTTAACAAAGGAAGGTAAACATAAAACTATAGATATAATCAAGACTCAATGGTTAGGATTCAACTAGAAATCGATAACAGGTATGCAGACTATTTTCATGTGGGAAGGCCATTCAGAACGAAATAGTCAATTGCAAGTACTTTTTGGACAGAAGAAAAAAATGAAAGCATCAATTGATGTTTTTAAAGGGAAGAATTAGAAACCACTAGAATATCAGATTAAAAACTAGAAAACACATATTTATGGACCAGGCACTCCCCATATTTTTCCATATCCTCCTTGCCATTTATCCATGAGGCAAGGATTCACAGTGTTAGGGCACATAGGAGCCACACGTGTGAATCGCTGTAGACATCTACCCAAAATAATTACGGTAAGGCAAGTACTTGTGTCTGCTTATCTGTTTTAGAGTGAAACATAGAAAGTGATAGAAAAGGTGGAAAAGTGATAGAAAAGCTTTGAAGGTGAGGCTGAATAATATCTTATACCTGAGTAATATCAGCTCTAAGAAATACATTTTTTTCTTTTTATACTTTTCTGAAAAGTAGAAAGCAAGTAGGCAACAGAGTCTTACCAAAAAACTATGAAACAAACAAACCCTCCTTTGGCATCTGTCTTTAAATTCTTCCTTTTGGGGCGCCTGGGTGGCTCAGTCGGTTGAGCGTCCGACTTCCGCTCAGGTCATGATCTCGCGGTCTGTGAGTTCGAGCCCCGCGTCGGGCTCTGTGCTGACAGCTCGGAGCCTGGAGCCTGTTTCAGATTCTGTGTCTCCCTCTCTCTCTGCCCCTCCCCTGTTCTTGCTCTGTCTCTCTCTGTCTCAAAAATAAATAAACGTTAAAAAAAAGAAAAAAAAATAAATTCTGCCTTTTTATTTTTTTATTACTTAAAAAATGTTTTTCTAACATTTATTCATTTTTTGATAGACAGAGTGTGAGTGGGGGAGGAGCAGAAAGAGAGGGAGACACAGAATCCGAAGCAGGATCCAGGCTCTGAGCTGTCAGCACAGATCCCAACATGGGGCTTGAATCCATGAACTGTGAGATCATGACCTGACCCGAAGGTGGACACTTAACTGACTGAGTCACCCAGGCACCCCTAAATTCTTCCTTTTAAAATCAACTTAGACTTTAGGGTTGAGGGGTGCATTAAGATACAATCCATCAAATTTTTACAAAGGCAGCCAGAGGGAAATTGGGGTAAGTTTGCAAAAACTTAGTGTAATTCATATTTGAATGCATCTATTCTTAAAATCTAGGAAACACAAAGGGAAAGTACACACACACACACACACACACACACGCACACACACGCACATACAAGAGCTAAAAATGCATAATGAAATATGACAAGCTCTTTCCTATGCAAAGTAAGTACAAGTATTATTGAAATGCTTTGTTTACAATTAATGCTGAAAATAATTTCTTTGGTGATGCCAGTTGTCAAGAAACTAATAAAGCACAGTCTAAGAGGATATGGCAATTAAAACACGACAAATATAATTCTGTTTTCCCTTTGGCTCTTTTCTATCCCTGTAGAACTTGCACAACTCAGTTCTGAAGGCAATAAAAAATTGCTCTAACTTTTCATGTAAGACTAGAACCTTAAATAAAGTTGTCCACTTATATTATCTACACCTATCATTTACTGCTTCCGCGTTATTTAGGGGAGAGCTAAAGGAAGCAGCTTGATTTAAACAACGGCAACATGTGTGCATTTTTACATCGGGTAAATAAGGGCTTGTTGCGCTAAGTTCTTGACACTTCCGAACTCCAGGAAAGGCCACGCCTTTAAATCTACGCATCCGTGACTTTCCCCATGTCATTACTGCCTCCTTGTCCTTGCAGCTTGCCGTTAACTTAAGAATTTTTTTAAATATTTCTCTTGAGGCACCTGGGTGGCTCAGTCAGGTAAGCGTCTGACTCTTGATTTCAGCCCAGGTCACGATGTCATGATTCGTGACAGGGAGCTCAGCGCCAGGCTCTGTGCTGACAGTATGGAGCCTGCTTGGGATTTTCTCTCTCCTTTCTCTTTCCCTTTCTGCCTCCCGCTCTCTCTCTCTCTCAAAATAAATAAGTAAAGATTAAAAAAATATTTTTTCTTACGCAAAAGAAAAAAAATAAAGCCTATATTTGATAGAAGCTGAAGATGTTTTTGGAAAGATTAACAATATAAATATGCAATGATATTAAGAGTGATGTTAGCATTTAGGAATGAAAATATAATTCCATTTTATTTACATTATTTCTGCTTCCCCTGAAAATCTTATTTCACCTAACAACCACAAAACCGATCAGCACAAAACTGTAATATAGTGTAGTTAACATAACTAATTTAACACTTTTAGGGCCGCCTGGGGGGGCTCCGTTGGTTAAGCGTCCACCTTCGGCTCAGGTCGTGATCCCATGGCTCATGAGTTCGAGCCCCACATCCGGCTCTGTGCTGACAGCTCAGTCTGGAGCCTGCTTCAGATTCTGCGTCTCCCTCTCTCTTTGCCCCTGCCCCACTTGCTCTCTGTCTCTATCTCCCTCAATCTCTCTCTCTCAAATATAAATAAACATTAAAAAAATTGAACAACTTCCCACATAAAACATCATTCTGGGGTCTGTGAAGATAGTGATAAATACACACATGAGAAATCTCACTAGACGGCCATTGATCATAAATGCTCTTCTGAGTTTATCAAGCGCAGTGATTAAACTTGTAGAGGTTTACCAATGCCCTAGAAGATAAGGCACTTTGATAGCATCACACAGTCAAAGCAAAACATTTTTTTCACTCTTCCATTTCTCCTTGTCAGTTTCCCTCTCTCTTTCAATTTAGCTGCAACAGAGCTGCAAATAAATACCAAGCACGAAAGGGAGCATTCTTTTTTTCCTGGTTCAATGATACACATATCACATGACAAAGACAAAACGAATGATCTCTAAAACATTGTCCATTGCCATTATTCTGATTGACCTTTATAAATCTATTGTAGCGATTATGATGTAAACCAAAATTTAAATATTGTCAAGCACATGGTAGGCGCTCAATAAATATCTACTGCCTTGGTCTGTAGTTGGTTTCCCTGCTCCTACTCTTGCCTCTTTCTGACTCATTCTCAATATAAAAACCTGAGTGCTCTTTTAAAAATACAAATCAGATGTCACCCTCCATTTACAATTCTCCAGTGAATTGTCTGATTATCTTAGAATCAATCCAAACTTGTACTTATGGCTTAATAAATTATCTCGTTCACTCCCAAGACTCAGCCACACTCATCTTTTCTTAGCCTGACTCCCCAAAGCTTTCCTCCTGTCTAGAAATTTACTCTTTTTTCCTTCTGCCTGAAATTCGCTTCCTTCATCTCTTGGCAAGGGTGGCTTCCTTCCTCCCTCTGGAATACAAATGAAATTTCATCTTCTCAAGGAATGCTTCCCTGACCCTCCCATCCAAGCAGGTCTTCTGCTGTCATTCATATCACTCTGTTATTTTCTCCATATAATAATCTGTCTGTGTATATGTGTGTGTGTGTGTGTGTGTGTGTGTGTGTGTGTGTGTGTGTGTGTTATAGACGTATATTTATCATTACTGCTATTCAGGTTATTGTTCATATCACCCACCTAAATGTAAGTTCCAAGGGAAAATTTCTGCCTATCTCTGGTTTGCTCCATGCCTCCTGACCACTGATCTATGCCCTGATGTCAATCTCTCACATAACAGGTAATCAAAAAATAGTTGTTGAATGAGTAAATGCAAGTATGTATCTATATGTGTGATACTAGTGATTATCTTACATCCCCTCAAGTCTTGCCATCTATTCATTTCTGCTAATTTAGTTGACCCTGAAATAATCTAGTAATCTTTCCTATTTACACACAGTCATCATCAGCACACTCTACATGTAATTTGCTAATCTGCTATCTGGAAAAGTTGAACTCAGGTCAACTGTTTCTCTAATAGATGTATGGCCAGTACCTCAAGAAGCTTCTGGAATTAAGTAAAACTTTAATAAAAGAGTTACTTAACAAATGAATGAATTTGTTATAAGTTATTAAATAAAATCAATTTCTACAGCTGGACTGATGTGAGGACTAAATAATAACATTCAGGGGGCACTTGGGTGGCTCAGTCGGTTAAGCGTCTGACTCTTGGTTTTGGCTCAGGTCATGATCTCAGGTTTCAAGAGTTCCAGCCCTGCATCAGGCTCCACGATGACAGTGGGGAGTCTGCTTGGGATTCTCTCTCTCCCTCTCTCTCTGCCCCTCCCCCACTTGTTCTCAGTCTCTTTCAAAATGAATAAACTTAAAATTTTTTATTAAAAAATTTAAAAAGTAATAGCACCCCATAGATCTATTATTTGATTTCTTGACTAACTCTTGGTCACATCTATAAAATTTGTTTTACAATCTGGTCTTACTTCTTCTGACATAATATGGAATCCTTCTTTATTACTTTAATCAGTTAAGACTCCCTGACTCTCATTACCCTTGCCCTACATACATTACCCGTTCTGATGCTTGAAAAGCTGAATTTTAAAACCTCTTAAAGGCAGACTTATCATTAAAAACTTGTAATGTCACCTTTAAATTCAAATAATCAGAATAAATAAATGGATGTCTTAATATTTACTTTCTTACATTTTTAACATTACTTCTGTAGATCCATGGTGGTACTTTCCATCAAGTGACTTCTCTTTGGGGTCACAATCCCATTTCCTATGCTTTCATATTAAGCCCACAGGTCCCAAAGACTGTAAGTGATACCTAAAATATTGCATATCTATTTCTGAAACCTGATCTAAGGGGAAAAAACCATAATATAAAGAAAATAGGAATATGTTTGCATACACATTTTGCTGTGGATTCCTCTTTATCCATGGGTTCTGCCATGAATTGAATGTTTGTGTCTCCTCAAAATTCGTATGTTAAGGTCCTAATATATTGCTATTTGGAATTGAAGTCTTATCAGGTCATGAGAGTGAAGACGCCATGAGGAGATTAGTGTCCTTAGAAGAAGAGGAAGAGAACTAGTCCTTTCTCTCCCCAGTGTGAGGATAGATACATGGAAAAGTCAGCTGTTAATAAACCAGGAAGGGGGCTTTCACCAAAATCCCAAGCACGCGCGTACCCTGATCTCAGGGTTCCAGCCTCCAGAATTGTGAGAAATAAATGTTTGGGAGAAGTAAATGTTTTTAATAGCAGCTCAAACTAAGAACTAAGACCTACATATTACTGAATCTCTCCATGAAAACAATAATTCACAGTATTCAATAAGTGAACCAGTTCAGAAAATATGAACTCAACTCTCTTTTTTGTAATTACATGGTTAATTTTTTTTATAGCCACATACAAAATTGTAGGCTACTGTAATATGCTATTTATGGATCCTATAAGTAAAACCCAAAGTATCCTACCACCTGAAGACAGCCCTAAATTAGGACACTGACAGATATAGGAAAAGAACTATTCATTCCTGTAGAATTTCTATGGGTTCTATTTTTAAGTTCCAAGAAGGGAGTCAAAAGGAACCTGTCTGGAGACCTTCCTCTCCCATTCTTTTGAAACTCTAATATAATTTTAATTTCCATAAATCACTGATTGCCTAATTTTATCTAAAATTTTATGGAACATAATAGTGACTGGGTTACTAACATAAATACTACAACGAGTCTGTTACTGGTATAATAATTATGAATCAGCTGAATGTTTCAATGGAAAATGTCTTATTTACATGATTAAAGTTCATTGAATATCAGTATTAATCAAGATAGGTCATAAACTATGGCTTCTTACTTAAAAAAAACTATTTAAAATAATAAATTATGCTTTAAATATAGCAGAATTATTTTACATATGAGTCGAAAGCGGAACTATTTAAACAGGTTAACATATTCTTAATTAACGTTAAAAATAGATTCAAAATATTCTAAATAGTTTATAAAATGACATTACAGAATTGAGGAAACTACTTTTGAACACTAAAATGTGTTTTGATCATCTGTCTACAGCTGTTATTTTTTTAAACCATTCTGGTTGATTTTTAAAAATCTCTTTTAAGGGAATGAGGAGCGCTTGGGTGGCTCTGTTGGTGAAGCGTCCAACTTTGGCTCAGGTCGTGATCTCACGGTTCGTGGGTTCAAGCCCCGTGTCGGGCTCTATGGAGACAGCTCAGAGCTAGAGCCTGCTTCAGATTCTGTGTCTCCCCCTCTCTGCCCTACCCCACTCGTGCTGTCTCTCTCTTTCTCTCTCTCAAAAATAAATAAACAATAAAAAATTTTAAAAAACTCTTTTAGGGAAATTATTACAATGTTATAGGGGGTTCATAATTAAAAACCTGTACATGTTGGCAGCATGTTTTTATGGATTTGAGAGGAGAGAAGCAGAGAGAAGGGACACACATACTTGCTGCATTCCTACCAATTTTTGTCTTCATTACTTCAAATCTCTAAATTGAAATAAATTTAGTTGTCCTGAGGATTAATATTCCAATGAAAATAAGAACTATCTCAGGATATCTTCCCTTGAAAGCTATCACTTTAATATACAGAAAAAACATTTTATTTCCTGAGAAGAACTACTAAAAACTAGAGGAAAAAGAATGTTAACGTATTTAATTATAAAAAATGTTAAAGCTTAAATATAATTTTAAAAATTATCTATAAAATATAGGAAAAATCTATATAGGAAATGTTGTGCAATTATATTGAAAAGAATATGCTATATAGCAGCTTTAAAATCAATAAACACTTGAAAATGAGAATGTACAAATACATCATGGGTGAAATCAAGTTTGCTAGTTTTTTACATGATTATATAAAACAACTTAGCAGTCATGGATATTAAAACAATACACTTAAATGATTGAAAGGTACAGAAATCACCTCACTATGCACAAATGACAGATTGCAGAACTTTCTAGAGGTCAAACTTAATATATTTTTATTATTGTTTTGAGGCATTCATATTTTCTATATATTGTGTCAATATGCATTAATTTATGTTTTTCAGAAACCCATCTCAATGAAAATAAATATCACTATGCTATATCTTTATCAGTGCTTTCAGTTTTTATCAGTAAAAATTGTGAGAAAACTAGTTTCTAAAGCATTATTTTATTTTTTATTTTCATTATTTTTTAAATGTTTATTTATTTTTGAGAGAGAAACAGAGTGGGAGGGGAGGGGAAGAGAGAGAGGGAGACACAGAATCTGAAGAGGCTCCAGGCTCTGAGCTGTCAGCACAGAGCCCCACACGGGGCTTGAACTCCCGAACCTCGAGAACATGACCTGAGCTGAAGTCGGACACTTAACCAACTGAGCCACCCAGGCGTCCTTATTTTTTTATTGTTTAATTTAAAAATGTTTTTTGATTTTGAGAGATAGAGAGAGAGAGAAAGCCCACACACAAGTGGGGTAGGGGCAGAGGGAGAAGGAGAGAGAGAGAATCCCAAGCAGGTTCCACACCCAGTGCGGGGCAGAGCCTGATGTGGGATTCAATTTTATGAACCATGAGCCGATATCAAGAGCCAGATGCTTAACCAACTGAGACAGCCAGGCACCCCTGTATTATTTAATTTTTAAACACATTCTGACAATGCCATTTAAGAAAAATTCTAAATGATTTGCATTTAAAGTATTCACAATCCATGCTGGGTGTTACTGGATAGCTTCGCTCTTGTATTACTCATTGTGTTTTCTGTTTTGTACAATATGGCTACTATTTTGCTTGCTTTTAATCACTTCATTGGTATCAAGTGAAGGCTTTAAGGATATTCAACGCTACTGCTTTTGAGAATATGCATAGACCCATGTATCTCTGAATATTACGAACAATAAAACTCTCCCCTGAGCCCCTACCCTAGGCATTGTGATTAAATAGCCTCAGATAAGGTGATCCAGAATTACAAAGTTTCATTTCTATAGTATTATCTCTTCAATTTGAAGCTATCTATTCCAGAAAGTCTTCATTTTGTATTTAATTACACACAATTGGCAAAGTTAGCAAAAGTCATCCAGATTTAACCTACATCAAAATTCAATACTCAGTTCAAGTTTTTTTAGGCAGGATTGGCTCATTTGTATTGGTGAATTTTCAGGCATCTTCCTGTCAGCTTGAGTTTCTTAGGACATTCGGGTTTTTTTTCTTGATTTTTGAAAATTATGGAATATCTTTCTTTTGTTTTCAGCATTGGAACTAGAAACTGGCTTCTCTGGAATTAGTGAATGGTAGCTGTTTTTCCTCAACATCTTACAGATATTTCTTCGTTATAAATTGTCATTTAGTAGTGGGCAGAATTTTTTTTTATAATTTCTTTAAAAATTTTTTAATAAACATTTGAGAATTTGTAATATACCTTTCATCCATATTGGACACTTTTGTGTAATTATTATTTTTTTCTAATTCACAAGGATGAGATGAGGTTAGTTATCGTGATTTATTTTTCTTGAAACACATAAAGTTTTCAATAAGACCACTTTAAAGTCTGTTTTATCCCCCAGGAAAATTTTTCTAGATTGTAAACCTTTCAAAAGAAGACATCTTGTCTTATCCACCTTGTGTCTTCAAAGTCCAACATGGTGACAGACATATTAGCAGACCCAAATGTGTTACTGACCACTATTTCTAGTATATTTTTATTACTATTTCCGCTTTATTTATTTTTTTTACCTGGTGATGTATTTGGATATCTATTGCTGTCCTTTGTATTTATTTATTTTTCATAATTTTGGATCTCTTTCATTATGTTTTATGTCATTGTTGACATCACAAAATGGAACCTCACATCATTCACTTAATTTCTACAGTATTTCTCTCTGACATGAATTGACTCTCCCCGATGTGGATTTTATTTATTTTTTTTTAATTTTTTTTTTCAACGTTTATTTATTTTTGGGACAGAGAGATACAGAGCATGAACGGGGGAGGGGCAGAGAGAGAGGGAGACACAGAATCGGAAACAGGCTCCAGGTTCTGAGCCATCAGCCCAGAGCCCGACGCGGGGCTCGAACTCACGGACCGCAAGATAGTGACCTGGCTGAAGTCGGACGCTTAACCGACTGCGCCACCCAGGCGCCCCACCCGGATGTGGATTTTAGATGTACTTAGCAGTTTTAGTTTATTCATTTATTTGTCTTTATTTTAATCTCATCAGGATTAATCTTTTTTTAGATGTTTGTTTGTTTATTTATTTATTTATTTATGAGAGAGCGCAGAGGAGGGGTGGGGGGGGGTCAGAGAATCTGAAGCAGGCTCTGTGCTGACAGCAGAGAGTACGATGTGGGGCTGGAACTCATGAACTGTGAGATCATAACCTGAGCCGAAGGATGCTTAACCGACTGAGCCACCCAGGCGCCCTTCATCAACATTAATCTTTATCTATGAACGTATTTAACAAAAGCATAAATTGCTATTCCTTAATTTCCATTATTGTGAGACTTTTCTTTCTTTCTTTTTTTTTTTTTTTTCAACGTTTATTTATTTTTGGGATAGAGAGAGACAGAGCATGAACGGGGGAGGGGCAAAGAGAGAGGGAGACACAGAATCGGAGGCAGGCTCCGGGCTCTGAGCCATCAGCCCAGAGCCCGACGCGGGGCTCGAACTCACGGACCGCGAGATCGTGACCTGGCTGAAGTCGGACGCTTAACCGACTGCGCCACCCAGGCGCCCCGACTTTTCTTTCTTTACAGCGGCATAAGTAATGAATTTGATGAGCAAGCATGTCCCTGGCATCGTAATCCTGCTGTTCTCATACTGGGGAAATCAACATATGCGACTCAAGAATATTCAGTGGCAAACTAAACATAATCAATGGTGGCTTCTGATCTTTCATACCAGTCCAGGATATTGATCCCCATCTCACCTAAAAAAGAGATAGAAGATGCCTAAATAATTGAAGACTTTGATGAAAATCAGGCAGGGCCTTAAGACAATTTTATAAATAAAGCTCCTTTATTTTATGGTGTCTGCATACAGTAAAACATTGTATTTGAGGAAAACATTGCCATGTTCAATGAATTTCAAAGGTTTGAATCTCTAAGAAAAAACAGACTGCATGTAATTTCACATCCTGCTTTTATAAATAAGGCATGGGAAAGTAAACTCACACGTACTGTTTTTTGACAAAATCATTACTGTTTTATTGGCTTTCCCTATAGCAAGTACATATTCTATTGGTTCAGGAACTTAAAATCCAGCAGAATTAGAATTGTTCTACTAATGTTCTAGAAATGTCCACTGGATGGCAGTTTAAAGAGAACATATTTGGCCCAAAAATCTGGAAGGATTTTTTTTCAAAGAGTTCCCTGGAATTTAGTCATTTCTAAGAATTAGTTGGCTAGTAATAAAAATAATTTCTTACAAACATTTCTTGAAAATTAATTTTGCTCACTTCATAGATTCAACAGATTTAGAAATATCATTTAAAAATTGCTAGTTTGGCTCTGTGCTGACAGGTCAGAGCCTGGAGCCTGCTTCAGACTCTGTGTCTCCCTCTCTCTTGGCCCCCCCCCCCCCAAACATGTGCTCTGTTTCCCTTTCAAAAATAAATAATAAACATTAATTTTTTTAAAAAAAACCTGCTGGTTTATTATGCAAACACAAAGCCAGAAATTTGCAAACCTGTTTCTAAGACATTTCTGAAGGTATTAAAGCCTTGTGAATCTGAGGATTACGTTTCATTCCCTGAATCCTTTCAGGCACCAGATTAAAATACAATAAATCAAATCATAAGCCCTCTGTGGGTATTGAGATTTCAAAAATGACAAAAAAGTATTTACCCTTCTACAAAAATATAAATAAGAATAAGAAAACCAAGGATGATTTTTTTTTTTTTTTTTTTTTTTTTTTACTTGTAGACCTAATTGTCAATAAGATTTTAGAAAACAGGTTCCTCAAGCCTCCTGGTTGGGATAATGAGGGAAAGCATAATGAAGTGACAATGAGTTCAATATCTGGCCTCTGTATTCAAATTCCAACTCCATGGTTGAGTAAGAAAATTCGGCTCAGGTAAGTTATTTAAATTAACTGTGCCTCAGTTCTCATATTTGGGAAATGAGAGTTCTGACTTCACAGAGTATTTGTCAAAATTAAATAAGCCAGTTCCTGTAAAACACTAACAAAAATGCATATAACATATTAAATCTCAGTAAATATTATATTTTGTTATTGCTCTTACAATCTTAGCATAAAGTACAAGAGGATTCATTAAAAACAAGAATAATGAAGAACTGATTTGCTTTCTGTTTATTGAATATTAAAGATAATTTGAAAAAATGTTCATTAACATGATATATCAGAGTTGCCAATATTTTATATTAAGTGATGCGCTTAATTTTAATTTTTAAAAGTCAAGAATAGTTTTAAATGTTCTAGAAAAGGATGGAAGTAGAACTCATTTTCTGTGCCAACACCTATCTGCTGGTGTAGTCACTACAGGTGCTGGTAGTAGTCACTACAATTTGTGAGAAGAGTTTCGCTTAGATTGACTCAAGTATGCAGTGATTGACAAGTATCCAGCCATAATGGAATGGCAGCACAGAAACTGGCTTATCAAAGCTATTGATGCATTTACTGGCCATTGTATTTCCTCCAACATACGATCTATCTATCTATCTATCCATCCATCCATCCATCCATCCATCTGCCTACCTACCTACCTATATTTTAATTCCAGTGTAGTTTACAGTGTCATATTAGTTTCAGGTGTACAATATAGCGATTCAACAATTCTATACATTACTCGGTGCCCATCAAGATAATCCCCTTCACCTATTTCCCCCACCCCACCTCACCTCTCCTCTGGCAACCATCTGTTTGTTTTTGATAGCTAAGAGTCTGTGTTTTGGTTCCTCTCTCTCTTTTTCCTTTGTTCATTAGTTTTGTTTCTTAAATTCCACATATCATACGGTATTTGTTTTTCTCTGACTGGATGGTTTCAGGTTTTAGGATTATACTCTCTAGCTCCCCCCATCTTGTTGCAAATGGCAAGATTTCATTCTTTTTTATGGCTGAATAATGCTCACATCTTTATTCTTCTATCAATGGACACTTGGGCTTCTTCCATAGTTTAGCTATTGTAAATAATGCAGCAATAAGCATCAGAATGCATATATCCCTTCAAATTAGTGTTTTCATGATCTTTGGGTAAATATCCAGTAATGCTATTACTGGCTCTTGGGTGGTTCTGCTTTTAGATTTTATGAGGAACCTACACACTATCTTTCACAGTGGCTGCACCTGTCTGCACTCCTTCACAGCGGATGAGGGTTCCTTTTCCTCCACATTCTTGCCAACACCTGCTGCTTCTTGAGTTTTTGATTTGCATGTACCTCAAGATGAGTGGCGTAGAGCGTCTTGTCATGTGTCTATTGGTTATCTTTACATCTTCTTTGGAGAAATGTCGGCTCATATCTTCTGCTTATTTTTAATTAGATTGTTTTTTGGGGTTTGAGTTATATCAGTTCTTTATATATTTTGGATACTAACCCTTTACTGGATATGTCATTTGCAAATATATTCTCCCATTCAGTAGATTTTCTTTTAGTTTTCCTGGTTGTTCCCTTTGCTGTGTAGAAGCTTTTTGTTTTTATATAGTCCTAATAATTTATTTTTGCTTTTGATTTCCTTGCCTCAGAAGACATATCTAGAAAGATATTGCTGTGGTCAATGTCGAGAAATGACTGCCTGTGTTGTCTTCTAAATTTTTATGGTCTCAGGTCTCACATTGAGGTCCTTAATCCATTTTGAGTTTATTTTTGTGTATCGTGCAAGAAAGTGGTCCAGCTTTATTTATTGCATGTAGCTTTCCAGTTTTCCCAGCACCATTTGCTGAAGAGACTTTTTCCCCATTGGATATCCTTGCCTCCTTGGTTGAAGATTAGTTGACCATATAATCATGAGTTTATTTCCAGGTTTTCTATTCTGTTCCATTGATCTATGTGTCTATTTTTATGTCAGTACCATTTATTGTGATTACCACAGCTCTGTAATATAACTTGAAGTCTGGAACAGTGATGCCTCCAGTTTTGTTTTTCTTTTTCAAGACTGTTTTGGCTATTCAGGGTATTTTGTGGTTCCATATAAATTTTAGGATTGTTTGTTCTAGTTCAATGAAAACCGCTATTGGTATTTTGATAGAGATCGTACTAAATCTGTGGACTGCATTGAGTAGTATAGACATTTTGATAATATTTCTTCTTCCTATCCATGAGCATGG
This sequence comes from Lynx rufus, assembly GCF_022079265.1. Classification (NCBI taxonomy): domain Eukaryota; kingdom Metazoa; phylum Chordata; class Mammalia; order Carnivora; family Felidae; genus Lynx; species Lynx rufus. The sequence continues at coordinate 160,853,358 of NW_025814856.1, read as the reverse complement.
AATGTCTTTCCATTTTGTTGTGTCTTCCATTTTTTTTTCATCAGTGTTTTATAGTTTTAAGAGTACAGGTCTTTCACCTCTTTGATTAGGCTTATTCCTAGGAATTTTATTATTTTTGTGCAATTGCAAATGGGGTTGTTTCCTTAATTTCTCTTTCTGCTGCTTCAGTATCCCAACAAATATTTATTAAGCAGTTATTACAAGGCTACGTTGGTTCTTGGTTTGAAAAGGAGATTGAAAGCAAGCCAAAGCCCTTTCCTTAATAAAGCTAATATTATATTGGAGAATACAGGTATTAAACAAATGAACACATAAAGTTCACACAAGATAAATGTCATAAAATAATATCTATCCAAGTGATGTGTTAGAGAGATTAGGGATACTTTTTTAAAAAACTGTTTATTTATTTTGAGAGAGAGAGAGAGCACAGGCATATAGGAAGGGCAGAAAGAGAGAGACAGCGTGAGAGAGAATCCCAAGCAGGCTCCCTGCTGTCAGCACAGAGCCCAATGTGGGGCTCTATCTCACAAACTGTGAGATCTTGACCTGAGCTGAAATCAAGAGTCAGATGCTCAACCTACTGAGCCACCCAGGTGCCCTCAGACTAGGGATATTTTGAAGTGACAGTCAAAGCTTCTTTGAAGGGACAGGTTTGAATGACAGTAGTTGGGGGGAGGGAGGCTCATGTAGATTAGCAAGAAGAGTAATCTAGAGCAAAGGTGATGAGACAGAAAAATGCTCTTCTCAGAAGATAAGCATCAGAAGCCTGACTTACTTAGACTCAAGTGAGAAGTGAAGAGAGAAGAAATGATGTCAGAGGAACAGACCCCAGCCAACTTGTGAAGGACCCATGATAGTGAAGAGCTTCGATTTTATCCAGAGGGTGAAGTTAAACTGTTAAAAGAGTCTTTCAAAGAGAAATGACAGAGCCAGATGTATGTTTTTAAAAGATTACTGCCTTCTAATTTCTACTTAGATCATCTACTCCTAAGGTATTGTCAGGACTGGCATAACCTCATTAACAAAACCAGCAACAGTACTCAGAGAGGGTGAAGGGACACAGGAATCTACCTTGGGATTTCCTAAACTACTAGCAAAATGAATGGAATTGTGGATAATACATCATCACTTTTTCCCTGACTCCAGTCTTCTCCCGGGGCTCTCTGCTGGCCAAATTCAAGGAGAAACTTGAGGACTAAGTAAGTCAATCAATGTAACTCACGGAAGCCAGCTCTTGACTAGATACGTGAGTGAAATGATAAACAGCAGATCTGGATGAATAAATGGAAGACGTCTACAACTCAGAATAAGGTGGCAAACTTTGCATTAGCAGGTGTAATAATTAAGGACCGTGAACAAACACCACAGACACACTCCAAAATAAAAAAGTAAAGTGTGTCTGCAGGAGCCATTTTAACATGCAAGAATGAAGTTGTATTTTACTAAACATTTGATTATGCATTACCTCAAGTGTACAAATAATAACCAAAAATGATACACGTGCACCTTAAAACAATATACCGAAGAAGAGTAATTAATGAAATGTATACTGCGAAGAGGGATAGCTTGGTTTAATAAAAACAGTTCATAGAATTTTCAGTTCTCATTCTGCCCAGGTAATGAACTGAGAATCCCCCAAAACAGAATAACTATTGTGGAAGGTGACGTCATAAAAGGCAAGTCGTTTTCAAATAATCTTGCCCTATGTGAATCAAGTAACCCAAAAGGCACTGAAAGCTATACAATTTTAAATTTCATCCCTATGTTAAGGAAAAATAATATAAAAACAGGGAGGGGGACAAAACATAAGACACTCTTAAATATGGAGAACAAATAGAGGGTTACAGGAGGGGTTGTGGGAGGGGGGAATGGCCTAAATGGGTAAGGGGCATTAAGGAATCTACTCCTGAAATCATTGTTGCACTATATGCTAACTTGGATGTAAATTTTAAAAATAAAATTAAATTAAAAAAATAAACATATTTCATCCCTATCTTTTTAACAGTTGAAAAAATTAGTCTATACATTCTCTTTATTAACTTTCATGTTCCTGTTTTTGAATGCAGTGGTTTTTTTAAATTTTTTTATTATATGAAATTTATTGTCAAATTAGTTTCCATACAACACCCGGTGCTCATCCCAAAAGATGCCCTCCTCAACGCCCATCACCCACCCTCCCCCCCTGCCCAACGCCCCATCTACCCTCAGTTTGTTCTCAGTTTCTAAGAGTCTTCTATGCTTTGGCTCTCTCTCCCACTCTGACCTCTTTTTTTTTCTTTTTTTTTTTTTCCTTCCCCTCCCCCATGGGTTCCTGTTAAGTTTCTCAGGATCCACATAAGAGTGAAACCATATGGTATCTGTCTTTCTCTGTATGGCTTATTTCACTTAGCATCACACTCTCCAGTTCCATCCACGTTGCTACAAAGGGCCATATTTCATTCTTTCTCATTGCCACGTACTACTCCATTGTGTATATAAACCACAATTGCTTTATCCATTCATCAGTTGATGGACATTTAGGCTTTTTCCACAATTTGGCTATTGTTGAGAGTGCTGCTATAAACATTGGGGGTACAAGTGCCCCTATGCATCAGTACTCCTGTATCCCTTGGGTAAATTCCTAGCAGTGCTACTGCTGGGTCATAGGGTAGGTCTATTTTTAATTTTTTGAGGAACCTCCACACTGTTTTCCAGAGTGGATGCACCAGTTTTGAATGCAGTGCTTTTATCATTCCTTGCTTGATATATCCAAGTCCTTCCTTACACGAAACACACGTTAGGATACTGACATCTTCAGTCAGATTGAGCATATGTTAATTTCACCTCTTAGAGTTTTTAAGTTTATTTATTTTTTGGTGGGGCGCCTCGGTGCCTCAGTTGGTTAGTCAACTGACTTCAGCTCAGGTCATGATCTTGTAGTTTGTGAATTGGAGACCCGTGTCAGGCTCTATGCTGACAGCTCAGAGCCTGCAACCTACTTCAGATTCTGTTCTCACCCTCTCTCTACCCCTCCCCTGCTCACACTCTGTGTCTCTCTGTCTCTCAATAATAATAAGTAAACATTAAAAAATTTTATTTATTTTTTGGTAATCCTTACACCCAATGTGGGGCTTGAACTCAAGACCCTGAGATCAAGAGTCACATGCTCCTCCGACTGAGCCAGCCAGGTGCCTTGACAATTCTTAGATTTTGATATCATCAATGAAAGCCAATGAAACTGGTTAAAAGTGAAAAGGTACCAACATATCAACAAACGGAATGGTGAAATATGAAAAGAAAATAATTTATTTTTGTACTAAGCTTAATTTCTATTTAAGCCACAACAAGATAAATGTGTGGATATATTAGAAAAAATGTTCTATTTCTTCAATAGACTTTCTGAATCTTTCACATTCTTTGGGTCAGCAATGCATAATGTATATTGGGTTAACATTACAATCACGTCAACATAAAAATGATGTAGAGGGTGATCCTGCAACCTAAGGATACATGTTTTAAATTCCATAGTCCTAGAATGGTTCCTGGCACAAATTTAAAGGTTCAGTAAATGGCTGTTGAAGGCATGAATGATATCAAAAGATCAGAACAGCATTTTGAGGCAAAATGAAGTTACAATTTTTCTAAATATCTACTGAAGTTTTAACCAAGCCAAATATCCTCAGAGGGTAAAGAGAAAAGAAAAGAAATAAAGAAAAGAAAGAAATTTATTTTACTATATAGTTTTAGTTGTTTTATGTAATCTCAATTGCACACTTTTTGAAAGTGGAATTATAATCACAATAATGTGAAAAATAGGCTTTCATCAACAGGGAGTCGTTTTAAAAGGAAAAGATGGGAACAGAGTAACACGAAATGACTTATGAAATCCAACTTAATGTATAGAAGAAGGGCATAGAACATGTCCCGTGGGGGTTATCAGCAATATATAAACGAGCAGGAAGAACATAACCACTGTTCTCTGGCCTGGGCAGATTCAGTGGTGCCGAGATGGACTGGGCTAACAGCTTACAATTTCTCTTCGTGTCAAACAGATCTAAGTTGTCGGAGTCCCGCTCATCGGATTAGTTTCTTATAAGTTCTGTCAGGGCAGAAGTTTCTGGAGAAAGGGAAACAGGTAAAGAAATCGATTGTAGGGGCGCCTGGGTGGCTCAGTTGGTTGAGTGTCCGACTTCAGCTCGGGTCATGATCTCGCAGTCTGTGAGTTTGGGCCCCGCATCAGGCTCTGTGCTGACAGCTCAGAGCCTGGAGGCTGCTTCCCATTCTGTGTCTCCCTCTCTCTCTGCCCCTCCCCAGCTCATGCTCTGTCTCTCTCTCTCTCTCTCTCTCTCTCTGTCAAAAATAAATAAACATTAAAAAAAAAAAAAAGAAATCGATTGCAATCGTGAAGAGAGGCCAAACCTCAGTTTGAGCTCTACCCCCCAAAAAAGGCTGGAATATTTTTAAAAGCCAGGGTGATGGGCATAGATCGTAGGCCACTTGTGTTCACTAATTGGCTTTATCACTCCCCGAAAAAGTAAATATTTTCTTCTCTTCATCACTGGAGGTAGTTTTATACCTTGAAGTAAGGGGCTCATCACCAGTCAGACCCTTAGTCTAAAACTGGGAGACAGGGGCTCTATCACCTAAGAGATGATAGCCTTAGGTTGCAAAACAGGTCTTTTGCCAGTTTTACAAGATTTATATCTCATAGGTGCACAGCACAAGATGTACAATTACAAGTTTTCTTTTTTTAAGAAAATTATTTATTTATTTATTTTGAGAGAGAGAGATCGCTATCAGGGGAGGAGCAGAGGAAGAAGGAGAGAGAGAATCCCAAGCAGGCTCTATGCTCAGTGTGGAGCCCAACTCGGGGCTCAAACTCAGGAACCAGGAGATCATGATGAAAAGAACAGCTTTAAATCCAAATGACAGCCCTGCCTTAGTTTAAAGCTAAAGTTCTCTTTTCTGCTTATTATGGATCTTTGATAAGAAATACAATTGCTGAGAAGTCTGTTTTGCTTGCTGTTTGCTACGAGCATTGTGAGGCCTTTCCTGAATGTAACCCGCTGTGTAGTAGAATGGGTTGTAAACCTTCCTAAATGTAGTCTGATATGTAATGGAATGAGTGATTGTACATAAACTAACCGGCATTTCTCGCTTCTGTAAACCCGCTTGCTTAGCACATTCCTCACCCTACCCCCTTCCCCCTTCCCCCTTTTTTCCTCCCGCCACAAGTAACGGACAAAGCCTTCCCGCCAAAGGACAGACAAAGGACGCCCAATCAGAGAACAACAAATGTCCTTACTTTAAAATCAACTAATCAGGCCCCTCATAATTTGAAACCTCCCCTGTGCTATTTGTCTCTGTCTATAAAAACGCTGTACCAACCCTGATCGCGGCCTCTTGTGTCACCGGCGACGAGTGCGCAGAGGACCAGGTTCGAACCTGCAATAAACGACCCTTGCCGCTTGGCTTTGACTTATGACTCTGGTGGACTTTTGTGGGAGGTTTCGGAACTTCGGGCATTACAATGATTGAGCCGAAATCAAGAGTCAGACGCTTAACCAACTTTGAGTCACCCACGCACTTCTACAATTACAAGTTTTCTAAAGTAGATACTCTAAGAAAAAGGAGCCGGGGGCCTGGAGTCGGGAAGAAGGCTGTCTGAAGGTTAGTCAGGCTGAGGGGAAGCTTCGGGTTTTCTTGCTCGATCCCTAAGATAGAACCTGGTTAATGACAATGTCCTCTTAATACAAGAATTACTCGTCTGAATCCCCTCAGGCCTGAGTGTGGGTAGAGAATCAAAATTCAACCACTCATGATTATTATGTGTACAATAAATCACCACTTAAAAACTCAGTCTCCATTCATTCTTTCCTGCTTTTCTACCCCAGAGTCCACCTCTGCCTTTCACAACAATACTGTATCAGTCGGGTATTCACTGATTATAACGCAAATAACATGTAAATTGACCATAGAAGGAAATTGCCCAAGTTTTACGTACTTGGACTTCCTAACATTGACGATAGGTATAGAACAGTTCAAATCATACACGCGCATACACTGGTTAGGTCAATTCTAATGTGGAGAGATCGAGAAGGATGATAACATTACAGGCACTTCAAAATTAAATTCTTTGAGTCAAAAGAGTTAATTGGAACAATTGATAGTGCTCTCCGTTTTGTTTTGTTTTGTTTGTAAAAATGTTTTCCTTTGGGAGATTCTGCAAAAGCAGAATGACACATTATGCTATCAAACAATTTTATTGCAAGAATCATGTTGAAATTTCAAAGATAATTTCATTTGAAAAATTAGTGTAGAGCTGAGATTTCAAACAAAATTCTGTTATAAATTGCTTGCTTTATTTTCTCTAGACAAAGTCCTAATGGACTCTCTTTTTCATTTAGTTATGTCACATTGTTTTCTACGACTTGTGAATTCACTTTAATGGACTTTCCCCCCAGACTTTACCATCAGTATCTTATACACACATGTCTACTTTCTGGCCTCAGCTTTCCACGTCAAACTTCACATCTCCATCCCGCACTGTCGTTTCTCCCCCAAACTAAAAAAGTGTGTCTCATTTTGGTGCATTGAATTGATGCTTTACCAATAAATCTACTGTACTTTCTGGTCTGGTTCTCCTGAAATGTGTGTAGTTCTTCAAAAAAAGAGAAATTCCTGACTTCATTTGGTGGCCCCTCCAAATCCTGACCTATGAAACGTATAGCATAATCCAGGTCCTAGAAAAAAAAATGATATATTTGTAACTAATAGTTTTTAAATGATGACAGAAGAAAAGATACTGCTTGTGTGACCTTTTAGAAATACGAAGTTACAGAGAAGTCACTAGTATCCCAACATTGGAAGAAAACCACGTACGAACAGGACATTATTTCTCTGAGATAATCATCACTGCCCCCTCCAACTATAATCATGGTACCTTGGTCCTCTGCCCTCACCCTCACAAAGGCTGTCATCCAGAAATTAGGAGACCCTTGATAGCTTCCCACACAAACTGTATGTGCTGTTCTCTGACCTTCCAATTCTTCACACATACCCCACTTCCCATCCCCTTGATCATAAATCAGATCCTCTGAGATCCCACCTCCAATTCCAAGAGAGTCACTGTCCAGCCTCTGAACTATATAGACGTTTCAGACCTCACAGTTAACCCTCACAAAGTACCTGACACGCAGAGAGTAACTAATTAATGTATTTGTTCAACAGATATCTGTAAAAACAAGAGAGAAACACAGTACATCCTTTGCAAGAACAAAAATAAGAGCCAGGGCAGGTTGGTGAGAAGAGATGAATTCAGAAGACATGAAAATAACAGAACAAATAACACAGATACTGCATGTCCAGCAGCAATGCGTTTTAGTTCCTTCTTTCTCTGTGATGAAATCTGTCCCCTGTTTAAAATTCTTACTGTGTGTGTGTAGGGAGGAGTGGGCGGGAGTGGGAAGGGTTATTTCTGGTGATATTTTAAACCACATCACGCACAGCGTGAACAGTCACGTAAGAAAGTCATGGTCTAAATCCACCTGCTGCATTGAAAAAACATCAAGAATTCTCCCATGGTGGGAGTTTAAATCAACAATTACTTAAACGTTTTGTTAATCTATGAGCTACCCAAGTATTAGGAATGAGGGGTCTGGAACGATTTCTCATAGGTCAGAATATTGGGAAAAAGCAATTAGTATTGGTAAGTAAAATATAAATGTTATGTTGGAGGAGCTGTGAATAAAGAATGTTCCCATTTGAAATAAAGATAATTCAAACTTGGTTAAAATGTGTTTTTCCCCTGACAATACTCCTGAGGTAAACAGAGACGCTGAATCATGTGCCTAGCTATCACATTTGCTAAAATAATAAAGACAGTATTCTTAAGACCATCATTTAAGTACAAGAAAGAACTTCGCTCAACCTTTTATACCTAGAGTTCTTTTAAGATAGATGTTAAGCCTTCTAGCCATTCTCTCCTAATGTGCATACAATGGATTTGACAGTTATTTTGATATGTTTGGGATGCATTCATGCCTCCCAGCTAAGCATGCACTATTCAATTTGGAGGCCTTAAATAAGCTCTCAGTATGTTTGAGAGCTAATTAAAACTTCATTATGAGTACAACAGCCACACCACATTACTGGCTTGATAAGAAACCCAATAACTGGCAGTGTCTGTGTAGTCTTTCAACTGACACTTAGAATTAAGTTGCATGGTGCCCACTGCCCCCTAGAATCTCTTTTTTAACAAGAACACAAAATGTAAGCGTGGAACGTGGCGCTGACTTATGTTAAAGGACAGGCAGAGCCTGGATTCTGTCACATATTTTCAACATGTTAAACTTTTCTTTACAGCAAGAAAAATAATTATATCTGAAACACATATTTTCCCAGATTTACTTTTGGGCGAGGGTGTATATATAATTACCCTTTTTTTCTTGTGGTATCTGTTTTCATACAGATGGATGGCATATCTTCCAATGAAGAATTCAATTTATAAAAAATGAATCCAATAATTTAACCTGTCCAAAAGGGAAGACAGATAAGCACTAATATAATTAACTCTCTTTTTTCTATTGATAAATCCTTAAAGTTATTTTTTAATATAAGCTAACATCCTCCCATCAGCCAGCATGGCTTCCGGGCAATTTTCACGCAGACATCCTGTAGTGTATTGTAGGAATGTCAATGAACTTTAATATTATCTAGAACAAAACATAATTAGTGAGGAAATTCTTTGGGGAACAGCTAATGCAATGTATCAAGTTGCAAAGCAAAAGGCTTACAGTTCTGTGTTACTTGTTGAAACTTATTTACGCTGATAAAACATATTAGAAGCAAAATATCCTACCTTTTTTTTTCCAGTTTCTCCGTGTAAACAGATTACTGTCAATGACTTTGGATAATATTCAATTAAAATATAAATTTTATTAATTATGACAAAATAATAATGTTGCTATCTTATTGAAAAGATACTTTCTTGCAAATGAGAATATCAAAGGTTAAAGGTTGAAGTAATTGTCGTGGAAACAGATAACCTACAAAAAGGATGACAGCAAATAAGAAAATACTTCTTAGTGTCCCTCAATTCTCCTCTCAAAACACAGCAACTTATTTGATTGTGCCCAAGATACAGTAACTTTTCTTAGCTGCAACTATTCATATTAGCCCATCTTTGATGATCGAGTTAAAGTGGCTATTTATGAAGTGGCATGAATAAACAAAGTTAATAAGTAACATTTAAAAGCCCCTAGGAACTCTTATTAAATATTTCCAATATCTTCAATCAAAAGGTACTTAACGCATCACATATACGTAAAATCACTCCTGAAATGCCTTGTTAATAGATGTGCCCTGTTGAGAAATTTTACAATTCATTTCGAGCCCTTTCATATACAAATCTTTAAAATGAATGAGTCTACCTACTCACATATATTTACCAAGATATGTATAACCTACCAATCTGTGAAAATTATGCTTTTCTTAATCTTTCCCCCAACTCCCTCTATTGAATACATAACACAGCTGTATTTGGCATTATTTTTATCCCCAAATCCGAGTACCTACTACAGCCTAGAAAGCTCCTATTTTAATGAAGTAGATGAGGAAAGTTGTAATTCTTGAGAGCATTAGAACAGTAAAAAATATTAATATGCTTGTTTTTAAATAAAAATTATTGTAGCTATTATTAATCATGATTCCTTTTATTGACACAATGTCAAAAATACTCATTCTTTTTCATATTCTCAGAAAAAATACGTAGAAACTTAAAATTATGACTTATTGCAGAACATTTAATGCATGTCCCTTTAAGTTTGTGTGAGTGAGGAATGAGCAGTCTTTGTTTTCCACACGGGGATTAAAAAAGGATTATAAAATAAGCTTTTTTAAAAAAAAAATGGAACATATAAATGTATTAATAGTAAGCGAAAGTCCTGCTTAAAACTATTTTCTCAATGCTTAAGAGCTTCCCCTGTATCGTTCTAGATTTTTATATGCATCTAGAGATAAAATAATTTATGTTGAAATAATCATACATAATGCATAGGATATTGCAACTCTCTTTTTTCCCCATTTTATTATTTTTTTAAATTTTGTTAATGTTTATTCATTTTTGAGAGAAAGAGAGAGACAGAGCATGAGCAGGGAGGGGCAGAGAGAGAGGGAGACACAGAATCCGAACCAGGCTCCAGGCTCTGGGCTGTCGGCACAGAGCCCCACCCACACAGGGCTTGAACTCACCAACCATGAGCTCACGACCTGAACTGAAGCCAGAGGCTTAACCAACTGAGCCACCCAGGCACCCCTCCCATTTTCTTTCTTTATTTTTATTTTATAGTTAAAATACAGTGTTGTATCAGGAAATTTTCTTTTTCTACCTAAGGCTATATCGAGGTCATGTTTCTATTGCAGTATATATATATATTTCTCATGTATTTTCAGCAGCTATATTATTTTCCACCATATGACTATACTGTCACGTCGCAAACTTTTGCTGATGGACAATAGTTTCTAACTCTGCTCTATTACAAATAATGTTTCGTGAACATTTATGAAGACATCTGTAAGTCAGTACATGGATTTCTGTAAATTATATTTCCCAAAATTATACAGCATAAATATAGTACTTTAATATATATGGTTATATAGTATGTATAGATGTATATGTGTACAGATATATACTACATATAGTATATATAGCTATATAATATAAAGGGCATAAATGAACTATTTCATAGTTACACAGTGAAACATACTCAAGATTTCAACTTTTGCTTCTTCTTTAGCCAAATGCTGTAGGTAGGCCCAATGATATGTAGTCATGGAACTGACTGTCCATGACAAACAAATGAGATAGCATTACGTGTTGTTTTCTTTCATATTTTTCTTTCTCTTACATTTTGTTTTTTAATTTTGAGAAATGTGTGGCAATGTTAATACTATTGCTAAGTGTTTTTTTTTTTTTAACTTGGCACTACAAAATTAGTGTCAATCAATCATAAATTAGTATTTGCTTTGTTATGGGCAAGAATTAAACTATGAATATGTTCCTTTAGAATCTCCCCAATATTATGCATTATCATGCGCTGAACCATGAAAAAACAACTAAAAGGAAAGTTATTTTGGAAAACAATGGAAAATATTATTTAATTACAAGGGAACGTATAGAACTAGCTAACATTGAAGATTTGGAATCTTCATTTCCAATGGAAAATTTTACTTTCATCTTAGACTTTCCTCGAATCTGTATGTGGACTTCAGACACATCCGCCTGAAGCCACGCCGATTTTTTATTGTTAAGAAAGTAAAGCAGGTACATGGGAAACCATCAGGGGAAAACACTACAATTCTATGAAAAGCACTAACGTCGGTAGGTAAGTAGACTGTGCTATTATGTTAGGACAGCACCTCAGAATGATAACGGAAATTGGTGAATTTTCTCCGAATAATATATATAATACTACAAACTGTATATGCTATATAAGAAATACAAGGAGAATAATGTGTCATTTTGAGCCCTCTAACAAACCAACGCCGAGGCAGTATTAATTATGCAAGAGTTGTTTTTAGAGGAAAGGGGTCACTGTTCATCCGCAAGGTTTTTGCCAGGTTTATACCTTGTGAAGGCACCTTCTCAGTCTGCGGTTTGTACTTTCATTTGGTTAATAATGGCATGTGAAGAATAGACAATTCAATTTTCATGTATTATTACCAGTTTTTCTTTTACTGCTACTCCTTTTTGTGTCCTAATACATTGTCGACTATTCCAAGGTTGTGAATATTTTCTACGTATTCTTCGACAAGTTGAAAAACAATAGCTCCAGTGTTTAGGTGCAAGATGCATTTTTAATTCATTTTTATATACAGTGTGAAGTAAGGGTCAATGTGAATTTTCTCCATGTGAATATCATCATCCCAACACCATTGGTTGAAAAGACTGTTCTCCTCCACTTTGAATTATGTTGGTGGCTTTGTTAAAACTCAATTATTCATATATGGGTGGTCTATTGATAGTCTTGTACTCTCCATATACATACATACATATATGCATACTAACTGGGGAAATGTATCACGTTCATTGATTGAAAGACACACTATTGTTAGTTTGTCCATTCTCTGCAAATTGATCTATAGATACAATGTGTTTTCTATCATATTTCTAGCTGGGCTTTTTGGAGTATTTTTTAGATAAATTTACAAGATGATCTAAAAAAGCTTTTCACAACAGTTTTGTGTGTTATAGGTTTTATACAGTTACAAGAAAATTTTAAATCATCTTGTAAACTGTAAAAGCCCTGCTAGAATTATGATAGAGAATATACTGTATCTATAGATCAATTTGCAGAGAATGGACAAATTAACAATAGTGTCTCCTTCAATCAATGAATATATTTCCCCACTTACACATACTTTGACACAGAAATATTTTTCAATTTTATGTGTATAAAGTGAGCAATATTTTATCATATTTGCCTGTTAGAATTTTTTAAGACTGATGATATTTTAAATAGTATTACTTTTATAATTATAGTTTCCAAATGTTTGATGCTAGCAACTGAAATTGAATTTTTTTTTATTAATCTTGCTCGCATCCTGTTGCCTTACTAAAGTCACTCATTACCTAAACTGATGTTTTTTAAAGATTGAGTAGAAATTTCCAAATGAGTAATCATATTATTTATGAATACAGACAAATCTAATTCTTCTTCCCCAATCTTTATGCTTCTTTTTATTCTTGTTGATTGGCTACCATCTTCAGTGCAACACTGAATTACATGGAGACAACGTATCCTTTCCTTGTTTGCAAATCAAAGGGAAAACATGGTCTGTCATCATTAAATACTGCATTCATTAGCCATAGGTTTCATGGATGCCCACTATCATTTTGAGATCATTTTCTTCCCTTCCTTTTTCTTAGTTGTTTTTTTTTTTTTTTTGGTTGTCAAATGATCGTATATTGAAATAATTTCCCTTGTAGTTCTTTTTTTAAAGAGCTTTTTTTTTTCTTTTGAATTATTTATTTACTTTGAGAGAAAGAGAGAGGGGGAGAGCAGGAGCAGGGGAGAGGCAGGGAAAGAGAATCTCAAGCAGGCTCCTCACTATCTGTGTAGAACCCGATGTGGGGCTTGATCTAAGGAACCGAGAGAGAGAGAGAGAGATCATGGCTGAGATCAAGAGTCAGATGCTTAACTGACTGAGCCACCCAGGCGCCCCTCCTTTGTAGTTTTTAACTGGCTGGGCATTCAATTGCACCATTATTGGTGTCATCTATGATGTCAGGAGGCTGGTGGCCATCCACACAGATTGGGCAGTCCCCAGGATCTTTTTAATGGTTCCGGAAAGTTCTCTAGCTAAAGATCTGTGCCACATTTGTAAGACAATGCTGCCGATCTCATCAAAAGTGATATTTCCACTGTGCTTCAAGTTTTTCTGCTGCTTTCTGTCTCTTGGTTGTTCCTTGAGGGCTCTGATAATCTGGGCAGATGCAGAAAGAACCACTTCAGTCTGGGCCTGTCTGTTCTGAATGGTCAGTTTCACTCTAATCTTCATACCCTTCCAATCACCGGTTGCCTTGAGGATGTCATCACCAAACTTTTGTGGAGACAGACCCAGGGGCTGATCTTTGGGGCCAGGAAGATGTGGCACTGACTTTGCCACCTGTGCACCTCAGGTGTATGACTTTGATCTTGATGTGGTCAAACTTAGGCGGCATGGTAGAGGCAGCTGGTGTCAATGGATCTTGAATCGGGACGACCGAACATAGTTGTACGCTCGCTTCCTCTGAGCCAAAAGCCAAAAGCCACTTTTTGTTGACAGTTGTTTAATCATTAGTGGATATTGGATTTAGTCAAATGTTGTTTTTGTTTCTGTTATTGTTTTGCATCTATTGAGATAATCATATGCAGTGATCTGCATTGGTTGACTTTTTAATATTGAACCAATCACACTTTCCTTAGATAAACCTCACTTAGTCATAATGTATTATCTCTATGTAAGTATTGTTGGATTTCATTTTCTAATTAATTTTTGTGTCTGTATTCATTATAAATACTGATATGTACTGTTCTTGTAATTTTTATCTTTCATAAATATTCTAAGTTTCTATACTCTTAATGAGGAGTGTCAGGGCATTGAACGACATTATATATTAAGAAAGGTACACATCTTAAGATGTATAATACTAACTACCGAAAACGTTATCTACATTCGAGAACGAAAAACGGAATAAGAAAACACTATGACTTAATAACAACCTCAAGTCAATAATAAAGAGGGCAGAAAAAGAGGAAGAAAAAACAGCATAGAAAAGACCTTGATAAACATAAGCTTTTGGACATTCTGCTTAAGGTGGGCCTTGTATCTTGAATTAGTGTTCCCATTCTTCAATAGTTAACTCCTTTTTCCTTAATTAGTCTGCAAGGAAATGCCAGCAAGCATTTTGTCTTCAAACTGTCTTTAGAAACCCCAAATTGCCTAGCTCAGTATTTGGGAAATGGTATGTACTCAGGAAAGCTTCTTTGTTTCTTCTCAAGGTTAAATACTTGGTTGGTGAATTTCTTGTAACAGGGGAGGAAAGCAAACAGCATATTCTCTCATTAGGATTATATGTATTATGTATTTTCATCCAAGTCTGATAATTCTTCCCTTAATTAGCCATCAGTGACTTTTATTGAATCACATTCTGTATTTAATTAGTATTTTTGAATTGAAGCTATTCTCATTTTACAAGTTAACTGTAGAAATACCTTGTGGACATTTGACTAATATTTTAATTAAGGCATAGAGTCATATGAAAGACATACTTCTTATCTTGGAGAATTGTCACCTATTGATAAATATTAAAGTTTTTAGTAGTATGATTATGTAGTGGTAAATAAAGATTGTAAGCAAGTAATTATCTAATACTTTAATGAAACTCTTCCTTTTACTTTATTTTCTTGTGTTGTTTATACCTCTATGTGAGCAAAACAAATCACTGTTCAGTACAGTCATAAATCCTTTCTACTGAAAGATATGTTTAATGGTTTGACTATGTGGATTTTTTTTGGTCATTGCTTTTCTTTGAAATCCAGGTTCACTGTTGAGTTTACACTTTCACAAAACTACTGATCTAAAGAAGGATTTTTCAAGTTATCAAATAATTATTTTTCACAAAAAATATATTAAGCAGGACTCCTTAGTGAATTAATACATTCACTAATTATTTCCATATTTAAGACCACTGTCTAAGACCATATACATTCAATACAATAGCAAATAAGTGATAATCTGCATGCATTAAAGTTTACTCAAGCACAAGAGTGACTATAACACTGGCTTATTTCTGAGTCTCTTTTAGACAATGTAGTAACTGGAGGCACTGGAAGGACCACACTATTCCCCGGAGTCTCTGCTATGACACTGTACCATGGAGAGCCATGTGGATAGGGCCATGTTTGCGTACATGGCTCTACTCAAGTGTAAGCATGTGAATGTATGTGTATGTGAATGTATGTGTATTGAATTCCTAGCCAAGTTAAGTTGAAGAAAATCTTCAGATAAAAAATGAAAATAGCATCTGATTAATAGCATCTGCTTTAGTCTTTGAAGGCTCTCTTTAAAGTCTTTGATAGACTGCCAACCAACATCATGTGTTTCCCCCAGGGTACAAATACAAATATTAGGAATAAATATCACTCTTATTCATAAGGAATTTGAATGCGTTGCACGGTGAGTGTTACTATTTTTGGAAAAGATTCCCAGATTTCATGGGGCATTTGAGAACTATTAATAAAATAAGAAGTCATTTGTTACTGTTTCTTCAAGGGATTACACATGATGATGCAAAATCTTTTCATTTTTGTTTTAATTAGGAAAGACTCAAATGTCATAGCTTCTCTAATGCTACAAAATCTGAACATATTTGAAATTTAGCATAAGATTTAATTACATAATTCATTCAATATATCAAATGCATCATTATTTAATTCTCAAAATACAAAATTAATTATAATGGAATAAAAGGCTTTAATATGAGTGGATAATGTAAAGAATTGGCAGAGGGGAAACTTCTGGCTTCTAATATCTTATCACTAACCATGGACCTTGCACCAAATCAATTACTTTACCATTATTTTTCCCAATATACAAACAGATAAAATGGGTGTGTTAGTCACTATCCACAGGCGGATGTTTCAAAGGATGAATAATTAAAAGAGTTCACAAGTTCCTTTTAATTAGAACGGTTACACAATTGCCAACAAATAGTAACCCCTTCATTCAAAATTGAATGTCCAGAGGTTAATTGATTTGCCAAGGTCTCAAGCATTATCAGCATACATCTAAATTCAGATGGCTAAATCCATTTATCTTTTAAATATTCATGAGGCACCAAAGTTCCAAAATCCAGTAAATTATGTAAAAGTATTTATTCTTTGTTTGGTCAGATATAATTTCATTTTTTTAGCTATTTCATGTAGGTAAGTGAAGCAATGTAATACATCCCTGATTACCTTGGTAGAGAAGAAATATGAGGGCCACAGAATATTTGAGCTGAAGTTCATGTTTTAAAAGTCTCACTGAATGTTGATATTCTTCTGATTATAGTTTTTAAACTAGGAGAGGATTTTCATTTAATTACCTAATGCTTAGAGAGAGACTGACAATCTCCAGGTGTCAGGAATTTAGGCTTAATTAGAATAATACTAATAGCAGTGATTTTAATACATTAGTATAATACTTTATTCTTTACTAAAGACTTTCTGTCAATTTTATCAAGTAAGGCAATTTCATAAAATTGTTGTACACTTAAGAAAGCATCTCATTGTAAGATGATTATTACATTTTTGAGTTTTCATATACATTTAAGAAAATGAGAGATTAAGGAAAATGTGAAAATAAAGTGGCTATTCATATAATGCAAAAGTAAGCAAATAAAGAAGTTCAGCCCGCTATTTTCCCATTTTATGAGTGTTGTATCAATGGTAAGTGTGAGAGCTGCGGGTCAGTAAGAAAAGGTACAAAAACAAGCTGATATGCATCATGGTTATTTAATCTTGTCATTCAGAGGTTTTTATTATTTTGGGGCTAATACTATTCTTGAGACCCTGGTGTGTGTGTGTGTGTGTGTGTGTGTGTGTGTATTTTAGCAGATGGGACTGACAATACCACAATGATAATAACAAATTATTTTTCTTGTTTCAAGAGATATTTTTGTGTTTTTTTCTTTTTTTTTGAACATTTTTTTCTTTTAATTTTTAAGTAATCTTTATACCCAACGTGGGGCTTGAACCTACAACTGCAAGATCAAGAGTCACATGTTCCACTGACTGAGCCAGCCAGGCATCCCCAAGAGATAGTTTTCATTTGTTTAAACAAATACTCTAAATGAACTTAGGTGTTTGAGTTTAGAAAATTTATTTAAACCTAATATAGCTGATAAATGTTCATATATTTAATATATATTTATACATTATCTTTTCTCTTCAATCTTCATAGGATGACTAGAAGACAAAAAAAAAAGAAAGAAGACAAATATCTTTCAGATAAATATGCTCCTACCTAGTTTATGCACTTATTGGAATATAGAAAGTTCTAGAACTTTCCTAAAACCAAATAGTATGTGTACAGTGCCTGACAAATGGGAGGATCTCTATAAAATGGAAATGGCCTTGTTTCCAGTCCATGAACTCTATTACCCTTAGATTCTTTTCACTGGTTCTCCTCTTAGTCTAACAAACACATTCAACTTTTCTCCTAATTTATAAAAAAAGAAAGAAAGAAGTAAACCAACCCCCCCCCAGCCTCCTCTTGACTACCCCTGTCTTCTCCCCTATGCTTCTGTCTCCTGAGGGATTTCTCTTGCTCTTCCCACCCCTCTTTCATACCACCCCCAACTATTTTTTAAAGTAATTTTATAATCACATTTTTATTCTGATTAGCTGTAATCTTCATGAGGGTAGAGAATATATTTCTTTTATTGGCCATTGTTAATAATATCCTCTGCATGGTAAGAGTGAATTTGGCAAATATTTGCTGAATAAATGAACTCTCACCATGTACTTGTGTTTATGTGACTTTCTCAAGCATTGTTTTATTTAAAAATCTATTTTACATTTTGGGAGATACACATCTCTAAAGGTAATCTCAAGTCTCAATTTATTACAGTCATTGAAGTTCCTCCTGTCTTGTATGCTGGTTTTCCTAGTATTTTTGACTAAATTTTTAAATATTTAGTTTTATTTGTGTTTTGCATGTTTTCTTAGCCTGTCAATTGAATTTAGATGCTTCTCTTTAATTTCTCATTGGCTCCCTCTTCTCTGTTTATTCGGTGAGTGACCACATGCAATTTTTTCCTCTTCATTGATCATTCATGGTTTATGGCTTCTGTATCTCTGCTTTCAGCCCTGATCTTTTCCCAGAGCTTGAGAATCCAATTTCTACCTGCCTGCTATGCACTTCCCCTAGATTATCTACTTTCAGTTCAGACCTGTGGACTCTCATCTTTTCATTCATGTCCTCTCTACATGAGAAGTTGCACATTTTGGTTGGTTTCCATCCAGCCCTCTCTTCTGTTTTTCTTGCCATCCTCTGTCTCAGGCTCTTAGTATTATCCCACAAGTTATTTCTTCATTCACTCTGATTCTGACTAGTAATTGCTTCTATGCCTTTCATGTTTCAAAGCTATAAGAGAGAGAAAAAAGCCTCTCTTCTAAGAATATAACTTAGCTTAAGAATAACTATTCTTAAGAATAGAACTTAGCTTAGAGAGTCTCATTGGTAGAAATAGTGAAAGTAATGATGGGCTTCAAATATAAATATTTATATTCCTTAAACTACTTGCATACATTTGTAACTTTGTTTATATTTACCTTTGCAAACACTCACTCTATGAATATGTACATAGTTTAATTAAAAATGTACTGGGCGGAGGGCACCTGGGTGGCTCAGTTGGTTAAGCTTCTGGCTTTGGCTCAGGTCATGATCTCACAGTCCGTGAGTTCGAGCCCCGCGTCGGGCTCTGTGCTGACAGCTCGGAGTCTGGAGCCTGCTTCAGATTCTGTGTCTCCCTCTCTCTCTCTACTACTACTCTCCTGCTCTCTCTGTGTCTCTCTCAAAAATAAATAAACATTAAAATTTTTTTAAAAATTTATTTGTGGGGGGCACCTGGGTGGTTCAGTTGATTTAAGCATCCAACTCTTGATTTTGGCTCTGGTCATGATCTCACAGCTGGGCTCTGTGCTGACAGTGCACAGCCTGCTTGAGATTCTCTCTCTCCTTCTCTCTCTGCCTCTTCTGCATTCTTGTACACACGCTCTCTCTCTCTCTCAAAATAAAAAAAAAAAACCCAAAAACATTAAAAAACGTATTTTGGTTAAAAAAAGTAAAAGTGATTGAAGAAGGCAGGCCTTAAAGACTTAGCACCCATGCCTTGTGGAGGTGAGACCTGAAGACAACGTTTACAATTTCATATGGTAATAATTACTTTAAACTGTAGATACAAGATACTCATGTCTTAAAAGATCTTTGAGGAGTTGCTGGGAGGGAAAACTTTCCTCAATTTCCCATTCTGTGTGATAGGTAGTGGCTGGTGGTGGTTGCCTGGAGATATATGCTGAAATGGCTTGTGAGGTTACCTCCAGGCTCAATGGGAAAGACTGTGGTAATCAAACAGTAATATCTATATGGGCTATATTCTTCTATATTCTGCATTTTTCACAGGGCTGTGAAGAACGGTTCAGTGTGGTAGCACTTTATTTGTTCAAACTAAGCTTTTTCAGGTTTCCATGTGCTACCTTATCTTGACATTTGGTAAATATTCACTGTAATAGTACTAATTATAATTTTTTTGCTGTGGCTCTGTCTCCATTTGCCCTGAACTGTCCATTTTCTTGATTTTCACTTGTCCTTTTAAAATTTTCTCTTATGTTACATATTTTTGCAGAAGGAACATATACCAAATATTGCCATTAACCATCATTCCATCTAGTTAATCCCAGGTTAATTCAATTATGATCCAACTATAGAATCATATTCATTCATTCTCATTCTCCTTCCCCCTCCCCCAATGATATTATTAATTCTGATATTCCAAACTCCTTTGATGTCTTTCTTATTAACGACACAGTTTGTCAATATTCTTTGAGGACAGGAGAATTACTTCTGGGTTCATCAACTAAAAACTAAAGCTCAGCAACATGAAAATGTTTGAATTACATTTATATAAGTTTAATTGCTTCTACCTCTTACTTGCAAGCTTATTTGCACCTTCAAGGAGCTGAAGAAAATTTCTAAAAATATTCTTTTTATTCTAAGAACATTATATTCTTTTTCAAAGTCTAAGGATAATTTTTAATAAGTTCAAAAAGAAGCAAATTTATTTGTAAAATATACTAGATAAATTATATAGGGACATATACAGGTGTGATAGAAAGATGAAGTTGAATCCTATGAATACGTCAGCGTGTAGAGCAAGCTTGATCAAATATAGGCAATTTCACAGAATGCAACCTAGTAAAACATTAAAGAAATGGTATATATAGAATTCAGGATAGTGCTTATCAGTGGGATGGAAAAGGTGATGTGACTTGGAAACTCTTCGAGTATATTCCATGCTTATTTTTAACCTGGTAATGGGTATGTATGTTCTACTATTTAAGAACTATACATACATTTTATTTGCCACTTCATCTATGATGTTTTAACAAGTAAAGCTGGTGTAAGGTCTTTAATATTACAAAATATAAATATATTCTCCCATGTTCTTTTAATATTTATGTCATATATCTCAGACTTGGGAGTATATCAGAAACTTACAGACTATTTATTTATAAACTCATCCTTTGGATGCCTCCCCAGTGATTGATTCAAAGTCAGCAGTTCTCAAAGTCATCAGATGAATGGATACAGAAGATGTGAGATTATATATAATGGAATATTACTCAGCCATCAAAAAATGAAATCTTGCTATTGGCTATGATGTGGATGGAGCTAGAGAGTATTATACTAACCAAGCAAAATAAGTCAGTCAAAGACAAATACCATATGATTTCACTCATGTATGGAATTTAAGAAACAAATGAACATGGGGATAAAAAGAGAGGCAAACCCAGAAACGGACTCTTAACTGTAGAGAACAAACTGATGGTTACAGGAGGGGAAATTGGGGCATAGATTAACTAGGTGATGGGTATTAAGGAGGGCACTTGCTGTGGTGAGCACCGGGTGCTGTATATAAGTGATGAATCACTAAATTCTACGTCTGAAACTAACATTTTACCGTATGATAACTGGCATTTAAATACAATTTTGGAGAAAAAGAAGAAAAAAATAACACTTGTCTCTAATATTCTCCAGCAAGAAAGGGAGATGTGTTTCATTACAGACACTTCAGAGGTAGGGAATGTACAAGGATGAGAGAAGAGGGATTCACTCAGTTCATGAAGTGGCTTCATTCTAGGACCGGTAGTGGCAGCAGATTTAGGTGTCATACTCAATCATGATGCCCAAGGATAGAAAACTGACTGTCTTTTTCCCTGGGCCATTTGATAATTGATCTTTCCATGACCTCATCCAGAAGATATCCCCTTAAGTCTCATCACTGAGAAGAGGATCATATGCACTTTCTTTATCTAATTACTGATGTGGGGGAAACGACTGATATGAAAGCCTTAGACTGACCATCTAGAATTAATTCTTGTCGGGTAGTCAACTGTCATAACCATTATAAGCACTTACTACGAGGCCTGACATATTGTGAGACTCAAAAACATCTAACTGGTATCATGGTTTTTCATATCTTGCTTATATTCCTAAGTTTTATAATCCTTTTGAATGCACATAGTTTTACCCTGCTTCAACATTTGTGTTTATCTTCAGTTTTTCTGGTCTGGGAAATTCAATCAAATCACTAATTATCGAATAGGCAGGGTAATGGATGTCTGTCTTTTTTCTGACACCCTATTTGCTTTAATCCTTTCTCATAGATTTATTGTTAAGAATGTATCTGAGTTTTTACTTATCTCTTTATTTAACTCCCCTTGCAGTATTTCTCACTCTTCTCAGGTGGGGTCCACACAGAGAAACACGGTTGAGTAAAATTGATGAAATGACTTAAGTCTTAACCTCTTGGTTGCATAATTAGGGCTCTTGGGCAAAACTTGATAAAGTGTTCTCATGCAGAAAACAGTGTTTCTGTAGCAGAGCTCTGAGCGTGAATAAGACAGGAGAAAAAAGTTGGTAGCATTAGGGCCCATCACTTTTCCACAAGTACAAAAGTGTGGGGCCATCGGAAAGTATCTTTCTGGATGTGTGTATTAGGGGAGAATGACAGAGCTCTCCCAGGATAACCGAGGGAGTGCCATTCATTGTGAGGAGAGGAGGTATCGTGTCAGCACCACAACTGGAGGACAGCTCCCTGCCAGCTGCCCTGATGTTCTCTGGTGCAGAATTTCCTCCCCTGACATCAACATAACACCTGCACAGATGGATAGCCAAAAACACTCTTTGTCTTTTCAAGTTACCTTCCCTGAAGAACTGGAAATTCCTCAGTTCAAGAAATATATGAGTTTCTCAAGGCTTAGTACTAAACATTTCTCATCTCTATTCTCTTTCACTGGTTCCCAGATTTTAAATATCATCTACATGTTCATGACTCTCAAATTTATGTATCTAGTCCAGACTACACACTAATTATAAACTCTTTCACCTGGACACTTCTTAGGGAGAGACAACCATCCACCAAAATTCATTTTGTCCCTTCCCTTGTATAAGGTTATAGCTGGGAAGTGGCTGACTAGCCAGGCCTACATTTCCAAGCACACCTCTTTATCTGGATATGGCCATATGACTAATCCTCACAGTGGAATGTTAGAGTGGGTGATGTTATTACTTCCTGCCCAATGTCTTTAAGAAATTGGCTTGTTTTTCCCACTTTCTATCTTCTTCTAAGCAACTAAGATGGAACCCAAGATAAACCTTGGATGTCACATCTTGATAGTAATAATCTCCAAGGTATGACAGAACTGACATGAGTCTCTGAGTGACTGGTTGGAAGAGACCTACCCGCACTTGCCAGGGAGGTCTTACAAATATCTCAAACTGAAAAAGCTCCATGCTTGATTACTCCCTACTCTTCTTCCACTCTTTCCTATTGAAGAAAATAATAAAAATCATGGTCACTTATTACATACTGACTACAATTCTGGAAAGATGCTAGGTGCATTAAATATATTTATTCATTTTTCCTTACAATAACCCTATGAGAGTATTGTTTTTAATCCAAAAAGATATCAAGCAATATACCACAGGTCAATCAGAAAGTAAGTATCAATGGCAGAATCAAATCCATGCATACTGTTCTTCTCCATTTCACTCTACCGCCTCTGTTTGATTCAAGGGCAATTTTTTTAAGCAGTGAATATACTATTTAAAAAATAGTTGGAGGAGTTGGAGTCAAAAGAAAATATGCATAGGATATAATAAGCTTAGAAGTAAAATTGTTACACAGAAATATTTACCATAGGCTAAACAATGCTATAGAGGATGATAAAAATATATATAGTGTTTAGCTACCCAACTGGTCCCTAAATTACTTAGTAGATGAGATAAAGAAAGAAAATGAATTCACAGTATTAATACACTTGCCTAAATGAGTAAATGAAAACTACCCTTTCAACTGTTTAGGGTACTAATAGCATAGAGAATAGTTTTCATTTATTATATTATTTTGAACTATGTTCTTTAGCAGATTTCCACAAATAAAGTACTTAACAGATTTCAAAATATGCAAACCATAGTAATTTCTATGCACACATTTAGGAGGAAGCCAAAACTATACTGGTTAGCAAATGAATCTCTGATTACCTGGAGTGAACCAGAAATGAAGTTAGAGTATAGAGCAGTATGAATATATACCACACTTTCCTCTAAATCGTTCACAAAGATATTTCTTACACTTGAGGTTTGAAAATGATTTGGAAAGAGATAGCTTGAGATAGATTTCTCTGACTAAACTCTGGATTGAAAACATTGTATTTTGCTATTTACATGTACATCCATACACGCACACAGATCGGTTGGATGGATGGGTGGATAGATAGATGATAGACAGATATAGCCATTTAAAGTAAACCCAGAAGACAAAGTTGAAGTCCCCTAAATAAAATCAATGTGCTAACCTCAATATTAGCCATAAAAGAATAACAGCACCTCAACATAACAATGACTGAATAAAATGGCAATCCTGGGCTGAAATCATCTTTTGTAAATAGTCTTGATTCTGTTACAATAATCATTTAAGAAATATTTACTTTCTACTGGGTATTAGGGACTGTTATAGATACCTAGCATGTACTGGTTTAAAAACAAAATTCTAATTTATGCAGAGTTAAAATTCTAGACAGACAAAACAAATAAAAGAAATATGTAAGTAAATTATATGCTACAATGAAAATCCATAATTGCTGTGAATTTTTTCAAAGAGCAGAGTAAGAAAGGGTGACCATGAAGACTTTGAGTGTGTGTGTAGACTACAGTATTAAATACAGTGGACAGGATAGGCTTTGTTGAGAAAGTAACACTTCTTCAAGTACATGAACAGAGGTGAGAGTTAGTCAAGGGGATATCTGAAGAAAGAATACTCTAGCTAGAGGAAATATCCAGTGCAAAAGCCTTAACATTCCAAGCTCAGCGTGCCTGTATCTGAGTAAATAATGATGACAGTAGTAGTTGAGATAAGAGAAGTAACAGGGAATAGGACCTATAGGTCCTTTGAGGCAGCCGTAAGGATATAGGCTTTTGCTCTGCATAAAGTGGTAAATACTTACAGGGTTCTGAGCTGTAGTTACATGATCTGATTTCTATTTTAAAAGGAGAAATGTGCCTGTTCTGTTGCCATTGGCGTATATGGGTTCAGGGATGTAAACAGAGAGATCTGTTTAAGTTCTTTTTTTTTTATTTTTTTTTCAACGTTTATTTATTTTTGGGACAGAGAGAGACAGAGCATGAACGGGGGAGGGGCAGAGAGAGAGGGAGACACAGAATCGGAAACAGGCTCCAGGCTCTGAGCCATCAGCCCAGAGCCCGACGCGGGTCTCGAACTCACGGACCGCGAGATCGTGACCTGGCTGAAGTCGGACGCTTAACCGACTGCGCCACCCAGGTGCCCCTGTTTAAGTTCTTAAAACCATTCAGGAAATGGCTGGTGTTTCAGACCAGAGAGGTGATAAGCAGTTGTATTTTGGATACATCTTCAAAGTTGAGAAACGGGATGTTAGAATGGATATGAGAATGTGAGATAAAGTGGAGCCAATGATAATTTGCACCAATCACTCAAAATGGTGGAGTAGAAAGTAACTGAAATGGAGAAAAGAAAGACTGATTGGGACCTCCAAGGAAATGAGTGCCTGTAGGTGGAAAGAAAGGAAGACCAAAGACTGAGTCTTAGAGTATTTCAACAGTTAAGAAAAAGGTCCTGGTTATAAAGAAAAGTCAACACGGAAGACTAACAAAGAAAAAGAAATTAAGTAGGAGGAAACCCAAAAGAATGTGGTGCCCCGGAATCAAATAAAAAAGTGTATTATGGAGGACATGCTCCACTCTGTTAAATTGTGAAGACAGGTCAAGTTCAACAATGATGGAAGAGTGACCACTGACGGGACAGTGAGAGTGAAGCCAGAATGGAGTATGCAGGGGTATGAATATATGAGTTGGAGTGGTCTGAGAGAGGACAGGAGAAGAGAATGGAACAGAGCAAGTCTAAACATTTCTTGAGGGATTTTGCAACAAAAAAGTAGAGCAGTCACGAGTGGAAATCAAGCATTTTTTTAAGTCTGAAGAAATAACTACATGCTTGTATGCTGAAAAGAGGATCTAGAGGGGGATGTGATGAGATGAGAGACAGGGGAGAGATTTTAAAGTTAATTCTCAGAGCAGCTAACCTAGAATGGGCTTAAATGCATAAATGACCCTAGATAAAGGTGTGGCGGTTGTTTGGCTCTTTTCTTTGCAGTTACACCAGCCTTGGTTGACCGAGAAGTAGAGAGTGCAGGGCTCTCCAGGAACCAAACCGTGGGCCAGCCTGAAAGTGTTGGAATTCCACAGGCTGCAAGGAGTCCTCACCGGTGATGCCTCACTTAAAGGGAGGCCAGAAATCAGGCTGTGTGACAAAGAAGAAAGGGATGGGGGTTTGGTGAACAGCTAATCATCCTCTCCCACACCTCTAGTTTCCTGATACTTACAAAATAAATTTGAAAAAAATCAATTGGAGTACTTTTTACTGATTAACAGAATATAATGCATGAAAGTGTAAAAAAAAGGACTTTTTAAATCCAAATTTAAAAAAATCAATGTGTGGAAAGTCCGCTTGATAATCGCTTATTCTAAAATAATATACACTACAATTCCATTTGCTTTTACTTAAGGTTAAAGAACCATTTTATTCAATAATATGATTTGGGGAAAGATTTTGGCTCTTGTGCCAAACCTGTTAACTTGGTATTCTTTAAAAAATTTTTTAATGTTTATTTATATTTTGAGAGAGATGCAGAGACAGTGTGCGAGCAGGGGAGGGGTAGACAGAGAGCCAGAGACATAGTCTGAAGCGGGCTTCAGGCTCTGAGCTGTCAGCACAAAGCCCGACACAGGGCTCGAACTCAGGAGTGATCATGACTTGAGCAGAAGTCAGACGTTCAACCGACTAAGCCACCCAGGCACCCCTAACTTGGTTATTCTTCAAAAAGTTCTACATTATAGGGGCACCTGGGTGGCTCAGTGGATTGAGTCAGACTCTTGGTTTCAGTTTGTCTCAGGTCATGATCTCGCTGGTTTGTGAGTTGGAGCTCTAGGCTGACAGTGCGGAGCCTGCTTGGGATTCCCTGTCTCCCTCTCTCTCTGCCCCTCCCCTGCTCTCTCTCTCTCTCAAAAACAAATACACATTTTTTTTAATTTAGAAATTATAGTTAAGGTCAATAAGAAACAAGACTGCATTAATATTTGAGTGGTCATAAGAATATCAAACGGATCTTATGGGGTTTGGGGGTTTTTTTGTTTGTTTTTGTTTTTTCTTGTTACATGACTGGTTTTTTATTGCAGAATTCAAGTTTAGTATGCATTTAGTAGGGTTAGGGTTAATCAAGCAACTATGGGTTAGGGTTAGGATTGGAATTGAAACTGAGTTCAGAACCAGGGTAGGCATCAGGGTCAGAGGTTAGGGTTAGATGTTAATTTTAAATTTTTTTAAAATTTTTAATTGATCTCTCTCAGCATCTACAGGTGTTATTGTGTAATGCTGCATTTGTCTTATTCTGTCAACAAATTTATTCAAATCCCATTAATCAGGGGGACAGATCGCCTTCTTGGTGCCAATATCCCACTTTAGAGATGCCCTTTTAAACAAACTTTGACTCTGACTAGGTTTTCTGTAAGATTTGCCTTATTCTTTGTTGAGGAAATTGAAATACATTTTCCTAATCTCTGCTGAAGGAAATCTGAAAACCTAATGTAATTTTCTTTAATCGCCTCCAACTTTTACCTTTATGCTCAATCTCAATTGCTTTTAATATCCTTCCATTCATAAGATCTGAATCCACATACTGTGTCAGCACTTTGGACTTTCTTCTGAAGGTTTGGGAATTGTCTGATATGTAAATGGAAAACCTATGAAGCTTTAAAGAGTCCGTCCCCAGAGCTGTGTATTCACATTATCACATTATCATTTTTTTCAATGTTGGATCCTCCCCGGTATTCTAAATGTATTGAGGTTGGAAAAAAAGGCATTTATGCTGACATGTACAACGTTACATGAAATAAATAATGTACAACAAATTCTATCTAAAGGAGAGGATATTAGATAATAAGTTTAAATTATCATAATAGAAATGTCAAAAACTGAAATTATGTTATTAATAAATATGACTACCTTTCAGCAGATGTTATCATTAAATAGGAGGTGGTTTACCATTCTAAAAAACAGTTCACCTTAGAGGGAATGAAAGAATCTCAGAGTTGGTAGGGAAACTAGAAAATATTTGGTGCAAGCCTCTGCAACTAATATAAATCTTTCGCACCGAGGCACGCTCTTTCTGGTATCTGAACAGAACAAATGAATGCAGAGATGTGTAAATCATATTTGCCTGAAAACCCTCTCCAAGAAACACTAAGTGCTCCTCTGTCAAGAGAAACCCTTCATTTCCTCCTTGGACTTGATTTGCTAATGTAGACCTTGGTGAATTTTCCAGAACCAGATCTAATTGTGATTTATTTTCTTCAGCCCAGGCCCTCGGTGCCTCTTCCTACAGATGTTTTCGAATATTGAATTGTTCTGAGCTAATTTCATATCTGTCTTATTTCTTTCCACTTTCAAATTTACTCTGACAAGCGTGACTTGTTGGTATCTTTGAGCTCCTCATGCCTGCGGGCATATTCACAGTCCATGACTTTCAGGAAACTGCTATCACCCCCTTCCACTCTACAAATCCGCTTGAACAAACATGCTTCTATAGTGTAAATGTTCCAAATAAACATGCTGATTTTAGTTTCTGAAGCATCTTTGAGCATATGATACAGAAGTATGCATAAAGGGAGCAGTAAGTGACTACTGTTACCATTTCATCAGGACCAATCTGTATGTTGACACTGTATGTGTGTGTGTGTGTGTTTCTTGTAACCCACTTCGTCCTGTCAATGTAGGTCCCTACCCCACTTGGCTGTTCACACGGCACCACAGTTACTACTCCTATAGTCCTTTCTTTCCCCCTATTTTATCACATCAGATCTCTAACTTCCTTAATCCATCAGCTATCAGCCAGGTAATGGGAAAGATCCAATTAAACATGCTGGTGTAGATTTCAATGACTGCTTTCGGAGTGATAGGTTTTGTGTTTTCGTGAGGCATCTGGTTTTAAAAGAAAACCCTGTTAAAACAACAATGAAATTAATGTGTTTCCAATACTGGATTTTCAGGAAAATTAAAAAAAAAAAGAACTCTTCTTGTGAGACAATTTCAAGCCTACAGACGAGTGACAAGAAGAGTTAGGGACACTGTATACCTCTTACTCTTTATACAGATTCCCCGTTTTGCTCTGTGCTATGCACTTTGTCCTTCCTTTCTTTCTCCCTCTCCCTGCGCGCGCGCACACACACACACACACAGGGTTTTTTTCTGAACCACTTGAGAATAAGTTACATATCATGTCCATTTACTACTAAATACTTTACATTTTCTCAAAATAAGGACATAAATCATCAAGTGCATAGTTATCAAATTTCAAGAAATTTAACATTGACATATCTAATCAGCCTTCTTTCTCCCAATTTTGTCCACTGACCCAATACTATTTTTATAGCATTTTTTTCCCTATCCAGGATAGGATCTAGGCTGGGAACAGATATTTCATGATGATGTCATTTTTAAATATCTCCTTTAACATAGAATCATCCCATAGCATTTTGTTATCTTTTATCACATTGACATTTTTGAAATTTCTCTTACCCTCTCACCCCTCATAGATGCCCTCGTGGAATGTTTCTCATTTTGAATTTGATTTATGTTTCCTCTGATATACTGAATACATTTATACATGTTTAGTGGAATACCACCTGCGCTACGTAGGGTCTTTAGCCCATCACATCTGTAGGCAGACACTGTCTACCTGCCCCTCATCGATCATCATTATTTTGATCATTCAGTTGAAGTGCTACATAATTTCCCTTGAATAATCATTTTTTTCCTCTTCCAACTGATAAGTAATTCTTGGGAGACACTTTATGTCCATACAAATATGGTGGTCTTCCTTAAAATATTTCCCATGCCCTACGATAATAGCTAGGCGACAGGTAATATTTTAATGGCCACTGCAACCACATGCCAAAACTAACACTATGAGGGTTGCAAAATAATGACTTTCTGCCTCTAGCAGACCTTCCCCCGTTACTACCCGGAAGTTGTCTTCCTCGTGTCAGCAAGAGCCTTCGCTCTCATTTTATTTTCCTGTCTGTGTAGTACCTATGCCTTGATCTGTTATCTATAATATCTATGACTTTAAGGATACATATTTTCCTAAAGGTTTTTAATTCATTACTGTCCTTGATCATTTTTATGCTCAAATTGTCTAGATTTGGCCAATAGATATTTTCTTTTCGACCTGGTTCTTATGCACTTTTTGTCATTAACCATCATTTTCCCTTTAATTTTGACATAAAAAGATGTTTCAAGACTCAGATCGAATCTTACTTGACCAAAACCTGATATAGTTTCTCCAATCAGATCTGATTCCTTTTAGAGGATAAGGGTATTGGTAACTAAGGTCTGTACTAGGTATGTTTGTTGCTACTGGAATGTCTTTTTCTCCAGACCCATTGAACAGTCTGAGCTGAGACTATATATATATATATATATATATATATATATATATATATGCATACTGTATACACAGTATGTATATGGACTATTCACATATACACACATACTTTTAAAGGGCTTCCTTCTTGTTTCCCTCTAGTCCCCATTTATTTATTCCTTTCTTCATAGTGAGAACCATGGCTCCCAACATCATCACCGTATTTACTCATTTTTAAATCTGGAATATATTGAAACATTTAAACATTTCCAGAATCGCTTCAACCGTATATACATGTTTTACATGTTTTCTCATTTCTTACTGCTTGCACACAAGTCAGCACATAGCAGGTGTTCTTTGGGTTCTTTGTTTGCCCTTAACAATATTCCCGGGAGACCTACCCCATAGCAACTCCTAGAAATATTTCTGTTTTCTTTATAGCTGGAATGTATCCATTTTGCATAGGTGGCCTAGTTTATTCAACCAACCTCCTGTATTTGGCCATATAGTTTGGAAACTTTCTTTGTGACCATTAATAGCTGTCATACATCGATCGCTATGAGAAGTATAATAGTGAACTAAATTGAGTAACGTAGACATTCACCTTGCAAGTCAACAGACAACAAACTAGAAGTAGCTATAGATTGGCTTAACTGTGGTCCCTATGAACACTAGCTGGCCACAGTGATGTCTGTTTTATATGTGCTCATCTCTGTGCAAGCCAGGAGCCAGACATGATGTTTCTTTAGAAATACTCTTTAGAAAAACTTTCTTCATTAGCAAGTAATAGATGGAACAATATCAGTTATCCATGTGTTAAGTGTGAATAGAGCCCCACGGACTCACATAAGGTCAAATAATTCTCTCACATGTTGCAAGTAGGCTTTCAAGGCCCTTTGCCAACTCCCCTGGTTATTTATTGGCTTTGGTCTGGCCAACTGGTTTTCCCCTGCAATTATTTTTGGTACTAGAGAGCAATTCTGGTAACAGCTCCTAGTTTCCTTCAGTTCCTATTCCCTCCAAGCCAGACCTTGATTTCATGTCTGATCATACTGTCTTCTAAAAGTTACTATTGAATTTTCACGTACATAGAGAAAAGTGCATATATATACTCAGCTTGATGAATTTCCATAAGGGTAACAAGCACCGAGTCAAGAAACAATTATGAACACCACCCCCCCCACCAAGCCTTCCTTTGTAGAGAACTTTTGTAGAGAACTTGCAGCCACCACCCGCCTACAAAGGGACCTACTACCCAGATTTCTTACAGCACAGGTTTCCCTGTTTTTGCCTTTTGCACAAATGGAAACAGAGAATATATAATGTGTTCTTTTGTGTTATGCACCTCCCTGTTGCAGACTTCACCAACTATACTGCTACCCCGACACTCAGCCTTTATGAGATCAGAGACCTCTCTATACCGATGCCAGATTGTCTCCACCGACCAGGGCCCAGCTCACCTTCACGTCTGCAACATACATGTGGATTTGGCATTAGCCCCTTAACATTTAATTCCACATCCCCAAGCTGCACCCAGGTCTGAAGGGAGAATAAGCTTTGTTGCCCTGGTTAGTATTTCCGGTCTCCCTCTTACCCCCTTGCTGTTGCAACCCTTGCTATATTTTCTCCCTTGTGGAAATCTTGAGGGTCCCCACAAATGCCATTTTTGACAATTGAACTTCTCCTTTCAGTAGGTGTAGGTATGTGCAACGTTTGTCAGTACCCATTAGAGACATTTAAAAAATAAACATTTTTAATGAAATGTACACCTAATTATATACTATTATTCAAAAGTTCACTGAATCTCATAACTCACTCTGTCAACAAATATTTACTAAGTGCATCCAATGTGCAAAGTACTGTCCTAGCTGGTGAGACCCAGCATTTAACAAGACAAATAAACCTCTCGGAGAATGTACATATGATCACCCACCATTCTATCTTCTCAAATGTGATATAATGGAAAGAGTTAAGACTACGGGGCGGGGGGGGGGCACAGGAATCGAGGACCAAACTCGGTCCCTCACCTTTCAGGATCTTGTCAGAGAATTTGACACAGAAGGCATTCATCAGGTAAGTACTCAGGGAATGGCAGAAAGTATTAGCAATAGTGTTTTACCTTAACACCTCTGCGTTTCAACTGAATCCAGTGAAAGATTCGATTCGATTAATTATCCATAGGTTTCATATAATTTATTTTCAACGTTTTTTTTTAATTTATTTTTGGGACAGAGAGAGACAGAGCATGAACGGGGGAGGGGCAGAGAGAGAGGGAGACACAGAATCGGAAACAGGCTCCAGGCTCCGAGCCATCAGCCCAGAGCCCGACGCGGGGCTCGAACTCATGGACCGCGAGATCATGACCTGGCTGAAGTCGGACGCTTAACCGACTGCGCCACCCAGGCGCCCCGGTTTCATATAATTTAGGGGGAGATTAAGAGTTACTTTGTAGTAAGGGTGGAGGATGGGTGTGTGTGTGTGTGTAGGCAGACACGAGAGTGGGCTTGGTTTCATGATCAGTTACCTTGATTCCAAACATACAATTATCTGAGTAATAGTTTCTTTGGTCTTTGACTTTAAACTTAAAAATGGGCAACATCATCACTACTGCTTATTTTAAGTAAAGCTAAAATGGAATACTCCTATGTATTACTCTTCCAGGAAAAAAAAACAAAACAAAACAAAACCAAACAACCTGTCAAATTGTATGTATTTAACCACACACCAACCTTGCTATCTAGTAAGTCATGGGACAAACGGGTGTAAATATCTGATGTTATCACAATCCCAAACTCCTTTCACAGGAACAGAAAACTTCTGTATTCTTTTTCTTTTTCAAGTTGTTATCAAATACTTGTTTGTTCCAGGCGGAATGTAAACAGCCTGAATGAATTTAGGATAAATTCAGTCTTTTTCCGTTGCTCTAGGCCATTCCACATAGCTCTATTTTCCACTTTGCATACTGTAACAAAACTAAGAAGCACACAAACAGGACAGACACACTGCAAACAGAATGAACAATTGCGATTGATAAGCGCATCAGATGAACAGCCCCTTTGCCCTGGGCGACTCCGCTTTCATATCTGAGATCCCGGGGAATGTGTTTCTCAACCTGCTCTGAAGAATACTGTGAAGGTAACTAATAAAAGCTGCTGTTTTCAAATAGATACTATTACAATCCAAAAGAAATTAGCAATGAAATCTCAAGATTCAATTGCAGGAAGCTGTTTTATCTTTGGGAGAGCTCTTGGTTTTTTTTTCTTTTGTTTTGTTTTTTGTTTGTTTCTTTTTTCTGATGGAAAAAAATGTCAATAATCGCTTAGAATGCACGTTTTCTAGAATCTGGTTTTGAAACATTATATACCAAGGAATTAAATGATGTCTATAATGTCAAACAGTGTTTAGTTCTGAACAAAGTGCTCTGTGAGGTTGGAAACTTGGATACTTTTTAAACGCAAACACTTTTCACGGGGTTGGGTGAAGGATCGGTTCATTCTATTTGCATGGTTTTAAAAAGCATCTTTGGCTCATTTGCTACCCCTGAGAGAAGAATTCTGAAAACGTTCCTTTCAAGTTTTGCTTATAAACAAATGAATGCAAAAAATCACATAATTACTCAGCAACTGATCTCCTATGGTTTGACCTGGGCACATTTCTTGAATTCATGAGGACAGATGTACAACTCCTCTTAGAAACCACTGTCTTTCTTATAAGACCATTCCCTATTCTTTCTTAACCATCGACAACACTATTAATCCTTCAGCGGTAGCAAATAGGTTTTAATGGCATAGCTTTATAAGGTGCTTTCCTAAAAGTTAGGTGTTAGGGGTTGGATTGCACCCCTCTACAATTCATATGTGGGAGTCCTAACCCCAGTACCTCGGAATGTTATCTTATTTGGAAATAGGGTCATTGCCTATGTAAGTGGTTAAGATGAGGTCACACTGCGGGAGACTGGGCTCTTAATCCAGCAGGACTAGTAACCTTATAAAAAGATACGCCATCATATGCCTGTGTAGCACATTACAGTTAAAATGTGGTCAGCAAGCTTCTTGCACACCCTGAGAGGAAAGGCTTAGGTGAGCCATAGATATGAGGATCACGGTAGTGAAGGTCTATTTAGTGAGCCCAGGATTCTAATCCCAGCTCCACTGTTAATGCACCGTGCGCTCCTTGCAATGTTCTGCCTTCTCTATTCCCTAGCTCTTGCGTCTATAGGATGGGCTTAATAATAACAATATTTGACATCATCACATTTAAGTTGTTTCAAAGACTAAATGAGATAAAGGCATATCAAACACTAATGAACCCCCGACAAATGCTGGTTGCCTCTTACTACTTATTAATTGGTGCAGGTAGTTTTCTGAACAACTCTGTTAAATCACAGAACAGATTTCATAGACTTCACGACAGCTGCATATTAATATAATGATAAACCATTTAAATGGCAATTACAATAGACCCACTGTCTCATCCAAATACATCAGTGAAGTTCGTGGGAGAAACACAGATGTTTATCTCAAATAATCTTTTCATTTGGAGGCAAGATGCAATTTTTCTAGAAGTAGAAGTCTATATTTTATTCCTTCCCTACGCTCCTGAAGAGTCACTGATGGTAACTGAGTGAACCGTTCAGACAGCCTATCAGCATGACATCTTTTTTGCCAGAACGATAACACAGCCTATAATTAAGCTAGTTTATTCAAGCAATCCAAATTTATTTGCCAAGACACTTTAACATTCTATTAGTTCTTTCTCAAAGTCAACACTGACTAAATTAGTTACTTGGCAAAATTGTACATACAAGTGACAAACAGTACAGATACCTTCACGGTCACCAAGGGCGCACATATGCCAAGAGCAGCCCAAGACAACCAGGCTTTACTTACAGCCATTGTCCTCATAATTAGCTTTTAGTATTCCCGACGATAGAGCTAACAGCTACTCACTTCAGGTCCTCAAGCCCCTTTTAATATATCGTTCTAGAAAATCTATCTATCTATCTATCTATTTAGAGCATGAGGAGGGGAGAGGGGACAGAGGGACAGTGAGAATCTGAAGCAGGCTGCACGCTCAGCACAGAGCCAGACACAGGGCTCGATCCCACGACCCCAGGATCGTAACTTGAGCTGCAATACTGAGCCACCCAGGCGCCCCTACAATGACCCTATTTCTAGGTAAAGCTGTATTCATTATGAGTTACTGGGAGTTAGGATTTCCACACACATATATAATGTTTTGCCTTTTCTTTCTTTTTTTTTCAATTGAAATACAATTGACATACAGCATTATATTAGTTTTAGGTATGCAATATACATTTGTATATATTGCAAAATGATCACCACAATCAAGTTCATTTATTTATTTTGAGAGAGAGAGAGAGAGGGAGAGAGAGAGAGACAGCATGTGTGCATGCAAGTCAGGGAGCAGCAGAGAGAGAGAGGGAGAGAGAGAATCCCAAGCAGGCTCCGTGTTGTCAGTGCAGAGCCCCTCATGGGACTCGATCCCGTGACCCTGGGATCATGACCTGAGCCAAAATCAACAGTCACATGCTCAACCAACTGAACCACTCAGGCATCCCAAGTACTCTATAATTATTAATGATAATAGTAATAACAATGCTGATAAACAATTAGGAGGGGGTGAAATGAGAAGACAAGAAGATGAGCCTATAATTATGGTGCATTGTTCCAAGAAATTCGATTAATTTACCTAATTCTCTTAAAAACCCATAAGACAGATACTATTTTATCCCTTTTACAACTAAGGCAACTAAGTAAGGCCCATAAAAGGTTCATTAACATAGTTAAACATTCACTAAGTGTTGGGGTAGGGTTTTGATATTTAAAGTCCAGCTCCAGATCTCATGCTTTCTTGTCCTCTAAATATTTCTTTTATTTAAAAATTTTTTAATATTTTTATTTACTTTTGAGAGAGAGACAGAATGAGTGGGAGAGGGGCAAAGAGAGAGGGAGGCACAGAATCCGAAGCAGGATCCAGGCTCTGAGCTGTCAGCACAGAGCCCAGTGCGGGGCTCGAACTCACAAGCCATGAGATCATGACCTGAGAAGAGGTCGGAGGCTCAACAGACAGAGCCACCCAGGTGCCCCTTGTTGTGTATGCAATCAAATTGCTTTCATGTAGTCAAAATAAGCAAACGGTCACTATAATAATGATGCTTCTTGATAAACTGAAAATAGGTACACGTCTCCCTATTGAGTACTGGGGTCATTGTAACTGGATGTGTAGCTCAGGTTTAAGTAACATCATGCCTCTTAGCTTCAGCCCATTTATCTTCAAAATGAGGTACTTCGATTCAATTGTACACTCTTAAGCATCTATTATGTGCTTGGCAGTGAACTCTGCATTATGAGTAGTACAGAGATGCACCCTAGTCGACACCAACATTCTTTCAAAGTTGGATATTTACATATCCAAATTTACATGATTGATTTAAAGGATATGATTTTAGAATTTTACAGAAAAGTCAGATTTTTGTTTGTTTGTAAGTTGGAAAAGATGTTATTATTTATAGTGTCTTACGATCCATCCCTACCTATCTCAGAAGATTCATCTGCTGGAAATGACCTTTTGCTTCTCTTCTCTACATCACCAGCTCCTTATCTACTTAGCCAAAAATATTTAGGAACTCAAGAAGTCTTTGTTGACCATGACCCTCAACCACTATGAATGAGGCATATGTGTGTATGTGTGTTCCCAGAACAACCTGTGCAAGTCTCTTTCCATTAAAACACATATAACCATAAAATATAATCATAAACTTATATGTTTAGCATTGCCTCTAGATTTTTTGCCCCTAGAAGAAACTGACTGTGGTTTATCTCCAACCCTTAGTAAACAGTAGGTGCTCAGTAAGTGCCTTTTCATCAAAGCTTATGCTCTTCTTCTGCAGTTTGCACTGCAAATTCTAATTCTAATTCTGCCTTTTGCTTTGGAGACATAGGGTCCAATTCTAGTTCTTCTTCCTGGCAAGAGCTGCTCAAATATGGAAAACAACACACTCTCTCCTTAACCTGCATATGAATCACCTGTGGATATTGCCAAACTGTATATTCTGGTTTTAAAGGTATGGGCTGGGTCCCTGGATTCTGAATATCTAACGAGCTCTCAGGTGATGCTGTTGTTGCTGATTCAAGACACTCAGATAGCGCCTCGCTCTGTCTGGCTTTCCATTTTCATGGCTAACCAGCATAACCTGTCTTAGCTAATTCTTACAAAGCCTGTTTTGCGATCTGCTTATCTTACTCTTTTGAGTTAGCCTAAGAAGATACGCAGGAGGACTGTAGGCAAAAATGGCTTATTTTCCTTGATTTCCAAAGTCAATAAAAGTGAATTTATTAAGCTAGGTCTGATGGAAACGTCGCGGTCGTATTTTCACCGAAGTTTAATAGAAAACAGATCTGAAAGAACTGCTCAGACACAATTTGTACTGCGGTGCCTCAGACTCCACGGGACGATCATGATTCAAGTGACGTAAATGAAATTAGCGTTCTCAGTTATACTTAAAAATGAGTTATTAGTCCTTTCAAGCAGAGAAGCACAGATGTATTACAATACACATGCCAACATGTTAATACGGAAAAGCTGTTACAAAGTGAAAGTAACAGGCCATTTTGAATTTCCAAGGACAGATCCAATCCAATATGACAGCAATGCACCTGGAAGTCACAAATTTATGTAACGTGATTATAGTGGCGTGCTTAATATGCGCCACGTATTTTCCTAAGCTCTTCACATGGATTATTAACTTAATACCTGTAATCTCTGTTGAGGTAAAGGAAGTAAGGGGTGTTATTAGCTACATTTTACAGGTGAAGAGATTTAAGCCCAGAAAGGTTAAGAAATCTCCTCAAGCCACACAGATCTCTGTGAAAGGTGGTCCGGTGCCACAGTGCACCAGGGAGCTGCGATTTCCACTGCCTCTCAGGGACTTGTGGCCACCAAACAGCACATTTTGTCATTGCCCTACGTTCTCCCATGGAGACATACTGCTACTCTCCTAACTTCCACCAAGCTCCAACTTGAGTGGGGTAGACACGCTCATCTGAAACGATATTATTCATTATTATTCTTCAGAATATTTGCAGGTACCTATCTATCAACGCTTTATATAAATTTGCATTCACCTGGACTCATTCAATCCCTTGTCACCTAAAGCCAACCTTAGTCTCACGAGACAAATATCAGCGTCTCCATTATTCAAGCCCAGAGCAAAATAAAGCACCTGTTAATATCATTTTGCTTAATGAGACCACTTTCTCTTTCAGCATGCTCTTCAAGCAATCAAATATACTTAAAAATTTTAGAATAATGATTACATATACCTCGTTTTAACTCATCAGTGAAAAATGCGCTACACTGTGAAGAATAATATACTGTTACTTCATTGCCTGTAAGAAGCCATATCATATAAGATGATATCATCTTCCTTTACCTACCAGTGTATGTCACTATTATTAATGCCACCTTATTTTTATCTTCCAGATTTTTGGCAAAAATTAAACACATAACCACATTGGCTAGAATGGTTCTTCCACATGTGTCTATGTGTACAATATTGAATGACTCAAAAGGTGATGCAAGACAAAACCCTATGACCCCTTAAAATGAGAATCTCACAATACAAATGTGGATTTGGAAAGGTGATCAACATTCACTACTAGAGGCATTATAGTATATGCAGAAGGATCTGGAATATCCACTCAACTTATTAAAATTCATGAGATTTTAAAAATACCTCCCAGCCTAAGAGGGGTGTAAACAGAAAAAATGTATTTCACAGAAATAAGAAGCTTATTCTAAATTCACCCTGGAAATTATTTTTTTTTCTATACAAGTCCTAAAGATGCTTATCCTGTTTATATCAAGGGCCATTTTAGAAAGGGTTTAATGCAGATTATTCTGCTATGTCTTATTTCTCAATAAGTTACCCATAAACTTGTTCTGAATATGCCTGCCTAGTCCTTTCCCCAAATAATGGATTGCAACCACAACGCACGTGCATACATCAACAAGTAAGTTCACAGCTACTGTTGAGACATATTGCATTAGTGTCCTAAGTGAAGAAGGGATGTTACCATCTGATGGAAGTTACAAGAGCAAGCGAGAGGGATGGTTATCTTCCTCTGTAGTTCCAAAGGCAGAGAAAAATTTCTAGAGTGGCTCAAAAGAGTCTAAGTATACTATTGAACTGCGAAGTAGTTGTGCTTTACGTTTATAACTGGAACAGATTTGGAAGTGATTTGGAAAATCAACGCAACCACTATACAAATGGTTGAAAAGAGAGGACAGAATAATTCTTTCATTTTTACCCAATATCCCCTTACATGGCTCATTGGACACATGACCATCATTATGTTAACAAATAATTCCTTCCAAGCACTGCGAAGGCACTTGGCACTGAGCTAGGCCTACCAGACATGCTCTACAAGCCCAGCCGGAACCACACTGTCAATCGATGGCTTCACTCCATTTGTTCATTGGAAGATACGCCAGAGGTGTGCTTACATCTCCCTTCTCGTTTTAAGTCAGGCTTCCGTCACCAAAATTTTTTCAGATATTTTAAACCACAAATAAGAGTAAACAGAGGTGGAATATATCTGGAAAGGATAGAGGGGGACTAAACTCAAATGATCATAGCAGATACTCTCACTGAAAAGAAACACTACACTAAGTTTGTAGAATGCTACGAGTTTTGTAGATGCTTCTATACAGGCACGTGATACCGTACATGTTTCTCAATCTCTATAGCTTGATGAATTTCTTTACTTACATAATCTCATGTAAACCTCCCAAGAGACATTACTCCCAAGTGACTTCTCCGAGTTTATAAACTGAATATACGAACCCAGATACTTGAATTCAGTCCTTTTGAATCCAAACCTTGGCTTTCACTTAGGGAAACCTACTAAGTGAACCTACTTACCTACAACCTACAAAGATGTTTTAGGAACTTTTATTATGTAGATATCAGTTGGTAAGATATTTGATTAAAAAGGAGGTAGAGAATACATATTCCAGCTGTTGAATTGATATTCAAAAAACAAAGAATTTAATCAATTAATGTGCTGTTATTTGCTTTTCGTATTTTTAAATGTTTCAAATGTGTTAGAAACAATGAAGTTTTTTGTGTGAGTACGTATGTGGAAAAAAGCGTGTAAGAGATCCAGGTTTTCTAACTCACCTAGCAAATTAATATTTTATTTAATATTGCTTAGAGAATATGGGCTTATATATTCCTATATTCTTGATAAATATGTAATGATGTAATGTAAATATAGTAAACATTTCTGTTCTGTGGGATTCTCCATCTAATAAATTCAGTGGTCACTGATCTCTGGTTGAAAGCTGCCTACTATCAACAAAGGGGATAAAACTCCTTTAAAAAATAACTAGGGATATACAAGCATTTTCTCACCATTTAATAAAATTTTTTAAAAAGAAAAACTACATTTAAGTTATAGGTAAACTTGTACTATGTTACTCTCCTGCAAAACAATAATGGTAGGTAAAGAAGGCATTCACTATTAATACTTCAATTTCCTATTTTGGATCCAAATATCTGCATTCAAAAACCGGTAATTGAATTTCCCAAGCAAAACTAAATGCAGCCTCCCAGCAAAAATCTGCTGGAATTCTTATTTAATGTAATGCTGAATGGACTTTTGATAAGAAATGCTCAGACTATTTCCTCTCTCTCCTACAGATTATACTTAGGAAACCAGAAAACACCTCAAGAGCAGTATGCAAATTAGAGTTTGTGGAATATGCAAATGGAATGATTTTTCGGCGGGGGGGGGGAGGGGTAGGCGATTTTACCAATCTATACGTATTTTTCTTCTACATTAGAAAGAAAACTCTGAAGAGAAGGAAATGGCATTGTGAATAAAGTATAAAGAATTCCATTATGCCTAGGATTATCACTGAGGAATGAGAAGGTTTGACTAGCCAAGCACATTTAGCAACTCACATCTTTGAGTATTAAATATTCAGATAAACCATTCTTCAGGAATATTTTCAAGAGCCATCATCATTTCACAATCAGATTCCACAGTTAGATTCACGACTTTAAAATCTTGTTAAGCTGTCATAATTTCTCGTCGACAGGACTTGTTTTTCACGTATTTTAACATATTATCCAATAGATTCTCCACAGGAACATTTAATAACAATATGACAAAAGAACTGGCTGTGTTGTCCATCCCCCTATAATTGCAGAAGGAATAACCATTTGACATTTGTTCAAAGTAACACTTAAGTGATTGGATTCCCATTAATGTGTCTTCTTCTCAGGTGATCAATCATTTTAGGAACGGCTGAGGAAAGCAACTTCCTAACCAGATCAGCTTAAAAAATGTTTCACTATCTGAAACTTCCCATGGTATAGGGTGTTGTCCATCAAATGGCTACCCAAATCTGTTTCAGAAATCTCTTTCGTTTAAGTGCAATACACATCATGTTAAGCAGTAGTCGGACTACAATAAAATTTAATATTTAATGTTTAATAAACTTACGTCCAAAACATATTTTCGTCGAGATCTGTAATTGCTAAATGTTAATCACTCAATGCATGCTAAGACATAGCTCTAAAGTCCTCAAGAATTTTTAGAAAACGAGTTTTACTTCGTTTAGAATACGTCAGAGCAATGGACTACTTCCACATTAGCGACGATGAAACCATAATCATTATGTTGCAGGCTCACTGGCACTCAAAAATATTTCACAGCATATAGTTTCTGTCTCACACTTGTTTTGAGTTCTATAATTTCATAAGTAGCTCACTACACTTTCACGTAGAAATAGTCACTCCTCGCATACTTATTTTTAACAACAAAAATACACATATAGGACTTGAAAGGAAGAAACAAGACGAACGTCAGAATGGCAGGAAACAATACACTCCACACCATCAGAAGAGGTGGAGAGCCCTGAATGGAGATGTGGTCTACCTTCATTCACAGTTGGTGATATTTCCATTTCATGGCCTTGTCTCCTTCACCCAACACTTGGTATCTTATGTAAACCAAGAGTCCAACTCACCCTGGAAAATTCCACCTTTCTTAGCTCTTTGAACTTACGTCTCTGTATTTAGTCAGAATGAGCTATCCCTAACTGCTACGTACATGGTAAGTAAAGTAAAGCCCAAATACCTCTGTATTTTAGCAGCCATCACTCTCACTACGATAGGAGAGGACTGGGCACTCTTAATCATGGGATGGACACTTTACAAAAACAGAAACGTGCAAGATTGTTTGGAGTCCAGTTTGCAGCCCTCAAATAATTTCACCAACATGATAATCTGATTTCAAGTTAGAGTCCACAGAGAGTTGGAAAACAATGAATGCTTTACTGGCAGAATTTGTGTTCTGAACCTTAACTGTCTACTCGCAGTTGTCTGGTTGGTCTGTGGGGTCAGACTCTTTCTCTCTGCTAAACTTTGAGGAAGGTCCTTTCTAACAACCTAATATCTAATATCACAATAAAACCTAATGTCACAATAACCTTCCTCCACCCCCACCCTCCCTATAGGCCAGAAAACATCTAAAATACGGTTTTCAGTGTTGGCTATCCATCACAATGACCTGGGGAACTTTAAAATCCTGATGCCTAGGTTACACCATAGACTGACTAAACCAAATCTCCAGAAGTGGGACCCACACAGCCACACATTTTAAAGTTTTCTAGTTTATTCTAGTTGAAAATTACTTCTCTGTAGATTAGGTTTGGGGCTTTGAATTACCTTAATTGTAAGAGGAAGACTTTCCATAAAGAGACATTTTCTCCACTTCTTGCTTCCTACAGCTTATCCATCTCA
The DNA here is from genome assembly GCF_022079265.1 of Lynx rufus. Taxonomy (NCBI): domain Eukaryota; kingdom Metazoa; phylum Chordata; class Mammalia; order Carnivora; family Felidae; genus Lynx; species Lynx rufus. Next base: position 160,810,218 of record NW_025814856.1, on the reverse strand, counting down.
ATATACACATGTTTTTGTCATATCATCATGGCTTGGTAAAAGCTATTTCTAAAGAACTACTCTGGAGGACTTTTTATTATCAGAGCATTATATCCTTATTTTACACACCAGTTACGAACACTGGTTCCTGCTATAGAGATGACCACCTACCCAAACTAGGAGCTCTAAACTCTGTCTCCTCACACAGATTACTGGAGGATTTTTAAAATATAAGTTCTCTAAGGGGGAGGGGCATTAATCAGGTTGAAAATCCCCAGCACTCTACCTAATACTGTGAAGGACGCAATTTAAGAAGTGAACCTCCTCTTTCTCCTCCTTCTTTCTTCCTGTTTAACATTGATGGCTTTACTTGGCTTTGGTTATGGATGCTTTTCTAAATAATTAAACTAGACTAGATCCCTCGAAATTTAGTATTTTAAAATAATTTATTCAAGCGTGCTGAACATTTGATTGGAGTCACACAACTTTCCAGTTTAACTGAAATATTTTAAGAGTAAGTGGTTTAAACTATTTTTCTCTCATAATAACAGAATGAAGTAAATACAGATCTTCAATAAAGGTCTAGACCACTAATATAATAATGGCCTATAATAAAATATGGGGCATTTCTTTTCTTGCCCTATATTACTGTTCCTACTCCTCTAAATTATATTCTCACAATTCAATATTTTACCTGAATTGGAAGATCTCTGTCTTCAAAAAAAGCTATCATTGTCATTAACCTAATTTCTATTTACACAATTTGGATTTCATTGATCTGGGTGTACCTGGAATCCATGAACTTTAAAACCTGTTTAGGTGATTCGAATGGACAGCGCATATTAAGACTCCTTGCCCTGAGCCTTGGGCAGAAATTGCAGCCAGAGGAAACTATTTTTTCAATCAACAAGACTGACTGAGTGACTGACTGACTGGATGAATGAATGGCTTCCTGATGGCTTTGGTCAGACAAACAGTGACAAGTGTATACACCTCAGAGTGAGGACCAGCAACATTTAAAAAAATTAAAACTGTTTGGGGGAGGGGATGTTGAGGGTGTTGCCTGACGTGCTCCAGAGCTACGGCTGGTCTTCCATTTGGTTTTTCTTTAAAAAAAAACAAACAAAACAAAACAAAACCATTTTTCTATCTGATTTTTATCTTTATACATAAATGGTCAGTAACTCAGTAAATGGTGCTTCGTCCGAACAGGCCCGGATTAAAGCAAAAGACAAACTGAACTTGCTTCTGGCAGGTGGTAAAGTGCTTCAGACTCCACAGCCCCCTGCCCAGTGCCCTCCAGTTCATCCAAGCTCTGTTGCCAGTAGACCTTGTCTCATGTTGTCCTTTAGTGATTTAACTAAATACCTCCAAACAGAAACAGTCTGAGGCAACCGAGAGCGAGGGGGAGTAAGGAATGAAAACCTAAGTCAGGATTTTTTTTATTCTATATCCTTAACTCACTTTGGTATATTGGTACAATTTGTACCATTTCCGTTCTGTACTCCAGAAAAAAATATAGTAACTTGAAATACCGTGTTTAACAAAATTCTAGTACCCTACTATCATGAAATTATTTATCTTTTTTTGTTTGTTTGTTTCAGGTTTAACACAGGTTTCTTGGGAGATTTTGATTTCTGTGAAATATACTAGAAACCAGGGAAGGGGGACGCATCCACTCTGCAAGATAAGGGTTTTCTACCATTTAGGAAAGGCAAGAGGTGGGGCAGGGCACACTGGGATTCTGATCCATTTCCCCACCTCCTTTTGCTTTGCTCACATTTTTTTCTCTCTCAGCAAGTACCAGAGGACACGAACACAAAGACGAGAAACAAAACTGACAAGATAAACCTTCAGCCAGGCCACCACCAAACCCTCTCCACCTCCCCAGATCGTGCCAGGACCTGGACAGGCTGAGGTCACACATCTGCCACTCAATTCTGTGTTTGCCTTTCTGACGGTGACTCACCCAGATGTTCCCATCTTGATGATAGGGTTTCCAGTTTCTCCCAGTGTCACTGTACAGCATGCGGTATTGGGTCACCCAGTCCGAGCTGCTGTATCTTCCTTGGGTTGCAATGGCACTGATCTGCTTCCGATTGCCAAAGTCAACCTGAAGCCATTGGTAATGGTCACTGTCGGATGGAGACCATCCCCCAGCACCTGAAGAAGGTTAAGGCAAGAGAGGAAAACAGATATTTAGAGCTGAAATTCTACTGTTGATAATGGATTTATCTACATCTTTTAATTGGCCTTAGCAGTGCAACATTCATAGACATATTATGGAGTGTCCTTTATAGATGCCATTGGGACTTCAACTAATATTCTTCCAGCTGGGTAACATTGATACTCTAACCTCTTTATGGTGTAATTATGTGCTCATTTTCTCCTGAGCAAATGTCTTCATCATTCCTCAATTAGATCTTATTAGTACATGTCAGAGTCTAATTGGCTGAGGGTTGATCAATTTACCATGAATTCTTCAACTAAAAATCACTAGGAAAAAAAATGTAACAATCTATTAATTCCTCATGTGGGGCTTTATGTTTGAGTAGATTACAAATGGAACAAAAAGCAATTATGTACAACTCTAAAGTCTATTTTGCTTTAAAAATTTGGGAGCCCAAAGAATACTCATAGTTCTTAAGATGAGGCCTAATCTTACATTAAGCTCTGTACTCATGAGAAATAAGGTATATAGCTAATCAGGTAATTCGTTCACTAACATTTAAGAGATAAACAACCAATGCCTCTTGATAACAACATTTCTAGGAAAATCATTTCAGTTACCAAATGAAGTAAAACTCCTTTTGGTAAAATATAATAAGTGTCAGATAACAAAAAGGTAAAACTATCTTTAGAAATAGAACATTAATATGGAACAGCAATACTCCTAGTCTATACCACTATGGAAAATAACGATGGTTGTACATAAATACATTACAGAAAATATGCCATAATGCTTAGTGCTAAGGAGCAAAATAATTTTTTGAGTGAATCTGGCTACCAATGGGAGCAAATGATAATGAAATATTCAATAAATCATCCAATGTACAGTATTTAGATATATATATGCATCACTTTTCAAATAAAAAAAACTTAAAAGCTGACAATAAAATAATTTATTCTATGAGGACCACGGTAAGAGAAATCATTTTGTAAATCATCACAGATATATCATTCATTTAATGATGTTTATATGGCTTATTTCTGCTTTCAGCTATGATAGAATACCCTTCCTGCCATAAAAAAAATCACATAACTACAAAATGTATAAAATTACCCTTTATAGGGATTAGACAACAGACAGTGCAGGATCCCTGATCCACAAGAGAAGATAAACAAATAAGGTGATGCCTGGTTCACTTTCTGGATTTTGGCACATGGAAGAGTGTCCCAAACAGAGTTCAGCAGTGTCACTGAGATGAAGATACATCAAAATCAAAGCTCCATCCTACAGATGGAATCTGTAGCACAAAGTACCAGGGAAGGGGCAGCTGTAAAGAGAAAGAGCCCTGAAAATCTGCATAGCATCACCAGAGAACCTCTGGGGACCAGACTTTGTATGAATAGCACGCTGTGTATTTGCAGACCAAGATTCCACAAGCCCAGGTCAAGGCAATTATGAAATGAACAACAAGCGAAAGGTGAACAGGGCCAGGAGTAGTTTCATTTCACACTAAAGAAGATTGAGAGAAGTTTTTGGAACAATGCTAGGCATCTAGCAGATGTCTCAGAAAGATTAGGATGATTGAGTCCTAAAATAAGGGCTACTCAGGACACACCTGAACAAAGATTGGTAATAAGCCTGAAAAAGGATGTCTGACCTACAAATAAATTAACTCCTTGCTCAGTCAAAATGCAGCACTTCATTAAGGAAAGCCATGAATGGTCAGAAGAAGCTCAGTGACAGAGCATCCATAATGCTCAGTATAGATTTTTTAAAAAAATATCGGACATTTCAGGGAGCAGGAAAAAATGACTTACAACCAGAGCAAAGACAGCCAATAGAATGACAGAGATGATAAAATTAGCAGACGAGGACTTTAACACTGAGCTTATACATTAGTTCATTATTTGAAAGAAAATATACAAATAGTGAAGAAACAAATACGAGATATTAATGGGGAAAAGATAAACAAAGGGAACAAAATAGAAGTTTCTGAACCATGTTTATACCTGAAATAAAACATGTACTGGATTAGAAACTAAGAAGGAAACATTAATGTCTGAATCCAGGGCCACATAAACCCTTCAAATTGTAGCTCAGAAGGGACAAAAGGCTTAAAAATGGACACAACTCCAGTGGCCTGCAGGACAATATTAAGTGTCTTAACAATCATGCAAATAGAGAACTAAAAGCAGAGAAGGTAGAGATTGAGGCAGAAAAAAATCAATTTGAAGAAACAGTGGCTGAAAAATAATAAACCTAGATATCTAAGGAATTCACTGAGCTGTGAGCAGGATAAAAAGATAAATACAGTAGAAAACAAAACACCAAGTCTCATCATAACCAATTGGTTAAAAAAATAATGCTAAAGAGAAAAATCTCAAAAGTAGCCAGAGGACAATAATATCTTAGCAAAAATGATGCAAGGTGAAAGACAACAGAATGACATTACCTGTTATGATGAAAAGGAAAGGGAAAAAACATATGTCAATCTAATGTTCTATATCCAGCAAAAATATCTTTTGAACATGAAAATAAATGATATTTAGGGCAAAAGCTGAGAAAATTCATCACCAATAGGTACATACTTTAAGAAATGTACACGTTTCAGCTTCCAGACAAATTTACCATATTGAAACTCATATTTACTCATATCATATCACATTTACTCATATTTATACATATCACATTTACTCATATCACATCGTATTTACTCATACCATATTGAAACTCGTATCAAGAAATGAATGCTGATAATGGTAGACGCAACAGTAAATACAAAGCATTTGTTCATGTTTTCAAATTTCTTTAAAAGATAATTGAGGGGCGCCTGGGTGGCGCAGTCGGTTAAGCGTCCGACTTCAGCCAGGTCACGATCTCGCGGTCCGTGAGTTCGAGCCCCGCGTCGGGCTCTGGGCTGATGGCTCAGAGCCTGGAGCCTGTTTCCGACTCTGTGACTCCCTCTCTCTCTGCCCCTCCCCCGTTCATGCTCTGTCTCTCTCTCTGTCCCAAAAATAAATAAACGTTGAAAAGATAATTGAGCGTTTAAAACAAAAATAGTGACCGTGAATTAGAAGGTTTTAACAGAGGTAGAAGTAAAACATACGACGACAAGTGCACAAAGGACCGGGGCCAGCACAGATATATTATGTATCGAGGTCCTCATGTTACTAGGGTGTGGTATAATACTGCTTGACGGTAGTAACCCTATATCAAAGGTCGGCAAACTTCCTCTATAGAGGGTTCAATACTAAATATTTTAGGCTTTGCAGGCCATACACCTCTGTTAGAAATACCTCTGCTGTTGTTAGGATGAAGCAGCCAGAGAAACAAGGGTGTGACATGTTCCAGTACAACTGAGAAACTCACTTCTCCTTCAAGTACCAGCCTGTTTACTGAAAACATTACCTCCTGCAGTGGACGTCATTCAGGTTGTTCTTTATGAAAGGAGGAATTCTTCCCTCAGTTATTGTCTAGAGACTGTCGTTAGCTGTAATTCCTGTTTAGGAACTCCCTGAGTAAAAAAGAGACACTCTATCCAAGGGCACATTCCTTCTTGGGGTCATACAGATATAATGGCCGGTCAACTTGGGAAAACTCTGGTGGGTCATCTTAGTTTGCAGAACTCAGTGAAGCCTCCATTGACACTCCATTGCATCTCAACTTCTCCCTCTGCCTTTTCCTGCTTCATCCCCTTATCTCCCACAGGTTTCCATCCCCAAAAGTACTCTGTAATAAATTCCCTACATGCTCTTCTCCATGTTAGAATTTGTATCCTGGGGAATCCAATCTGCAACACCTCCTTGGAACCACTCTTCCGAGAATCCGCTCCCTAACAATGGGAGTTAGTTGTCTCTATCTTTGCGCATTATCTCTATGCTGCCTTTCCCCTCTTGTAGTATCTAAAATTCCCTATAGTGATGCATCATCCACACGCTTATTTTACATAGAATTCTGTAATTTAGAGGAGCTGTAGATGAACTTCTGGGATAATAAGTACTGAGTAATCAAGAGATTATAAATATATTTTCTTATCTGTTAGATATATTGTTCCAAATTTAGGAGAAATTCTCCAGCTAACTGTATAAAGTTCTGTCTCTGTGTTACTAAGAGCAATGCGGTACTTTGGTCATTGAAGTAAATAAGAAATCATCACAATGACTGAAAAGGGGAAAATATGAGCAATTAATTGCTGGCTGAAATTGAGAATGTTTCCCCTAACTACTCCTCAAAAAATATTCCAGTATAAATTTTCTTAAGTTACCCATTTTTTGCTGCATTACGATTTTTCAATAAGGAGGCAATAAACATACAACTACTTAATCCCAGGGGCATCAGGGTGGTTCAGTCGGTTAAGTATCCGACTTTGGTTCAGGTCATGATCTCATGGTTTGTGAGTTTGAGCCCCGCATCCGGCTCTCTGCTATCAGCACAGAGCCCACTTCAGATCCTCTGTCTCCCTCTCTCTCTCCCACAACCCCCCCCCACTCATACGTGCTCACTATCTCAAAAATAAACATTAAAAATTTTTTAATTAAAAAAAAATTTAAAAACCCAATGACTTAATCCCATTAATCTCGCTACTTTAAAAAGTAGAATTTATTGTCCACTTTAAGGGAAGCAAAATTCTAAAAGAAGGGAAACTATAAGTTCAAAGTTATTCCTTTACAGAAGTCTATGTGGAGAGAATAGTGATTAACCTCAAGGGGAGGGCAAATGTCAGGCTTTTGTGAAGAACATGGTGGAAAGATCGATGAAAAGTTTCCTCTTTCTCTTTGATCTATAAAGCAATGTAATTTGGGGAAGTTGATTACTTTGTTCATTTGACTTGTGAAATGTGTAACCTCTATCGATCCAAGGATTAAGGATGATAACTCTTTCATCACAAAAACCTCAGGAAAATAGGGTATAAGAGAGCAGAAGTGCTCCCCAACATATTGTGGAGAGTATAACAGGGCAAATGTGTTCCCAGTGGAGACCGTGATAGCACAAAGGAAAAAAATTGCCAAGTTCAAGAGGAGGTAGAGGAGGTGGAGATAATGAATAGTCATAAACTCTTAGTTTCTAAGACAACACTCATTCACATTTGGAGATAATAGAACTCAAAATATCAGTAGATATCGAGTAAATGGTTAGCATGAACTGAAAGATGTGCACTTATATAGAAATTTTACCATTCCTTAAGCAGTTTCCTCCCCTTTTCTCCCTCTCTTATTCTTCTTCCATTCATCCATCCCTCTCTTTCTCTCTTCTCTTTTTTCTCTCTCACTCACATGCATACATCCCTCCTGTGTGTGTGTGTGTGTGTGTGTGTGTGTGTGTTATAAAGATGCACAGTGTTTGTATTCTAGCTTCCCACTCTACTGGAGTTACTTGAGTGATAAATTATAACAGAGAACCTGGAGAACTGGGTGGGACTACCACTCTAAACTTCGTGAAAGCTTATAATGATGATGGCCCTTTCTGCTTTGTAATTTGTAAGTTGGTACCTCTGAGAGAAAAGAAAAACTTAGTAGGTGGTTCAAGAGAGGGCTTGAAATTTCTTTTCTAGTGATAAATGGCTCCTGCATAAACATGATGCCCAAGTGGGTGGTTGTAACACCACCAGAGATTATAAGCCTAGATTCTAATTTAAAAGAAAAAGGTAGAAGAAATTTTCAATTAAATATAGAACTACCTTTAATAACTGGTTGAGAAATATGTATCAGATGAAAAGAATAAATTGAAAAGGAGACTTTGGGGCAAGATAGCATTATGAGTTCAGGCCTGAAGGCCTCCTCCTGTTCTAAATATACAGTATTTTTAGATAAGATAGATAAAAAGAAAATTGAAAAAGACATAGCCAGGATAAAAAATAAGATAGGCATCTCCATGCACAAGAAATGCAACCAAAATGCAAAGCAGTGAGTAGGACCAAAGCAGAGGCTGGCTGGAGTCAGGGTCTGGGAATACACAAGAGGCGGTGGGGCACTAGTTCCTGGGGAATATTGTTGGATGGGAGTGTCCCCATCTGTGTCAGAGAAAGGAAGCCTGGGTCAGGGTTGAAAGTTAGCCCAGGAAAACTTTCTTATCAAATGAGACTGAAACAGCTCTTGGATGTTGGATGTATGGTTTGGATCTATGGCTTGGATCCATGGTTTACAGGAAAACATGCCCAGAGAATTAGAAACCAGGTATGCATGTGCTCGGCACCACTGGCTTAGTCATTGGACCTGTGATTCTCTAATAACAGCCCCAGACAAAGGCACAAGGCAAAGCAGGTAAGATGTGGTTCTGGACTGAAGATGTGGGAAGCTGGGTAGAGAAAGTTACAAGTTGATAGGGAATTGAGAGAGAGACAGAGACAGAGAGACAAACAGACTGGTCATCAAGAAGAGTGGGCAAACCAAAGTTTCAAACCACAGGAAAGACAATAAATGGCACAAAACTGGCTAAGGAAATCAAAAGTTCAATGGAAATTAACTCCAGATGTAACAGTCATTGAGGACCATGGAAATATACTTGTTTTAGGTTCTCAAAAAATATAAAATAAGTAATGTCATCCATTAAAAATAGCAGTAATGATCAGACACAACCAGGGGAAATAAAACGTTTGCAGACAGATACTAAGCAAACAAACAAACAAACAAACAAAAAACAGTGATCTTAGAATAAAAAAGAATATAGTCATCAATAGGAAAAAGAAAACTTCATCAGAGGAAAATCCACAAATTACATGTCATCACAAAAAGAATCAATCAGCTGAAAGGTAATATTGAAGGATTCATACAAAAGTCAGCACAGGGGCTCCTGGGTGGCTCAGTTGTTTTAGGGTCTGAATCTTGATTTCAGCTCAGGTGATGATTTCACGATTCATGGGATTGTGGGGCTCAATCTGACTCAATCTGACTCTATGCTGACAGCGTGGAGTCTGCTTGGGATTCTCTCTCTCTCTGCCCCTTCCTCTCTCAAATAAATAAACTCCAAAAGAAAAGAAGAAAAAGTCAACACAGAAAAATACAAAACATGTTAGAATTCAAGAACTTCTGCTTTTGACCAAGATGGAGTCACATGACTCCATGATGAATTTACTTTCCCACCTGAAATAATGAAAAAGCAGACAAAATGTATGGAACGACAGTTTGCAAGACATAAGATGTGAGGCAACCAAGTGCTGAGATCCCTGAGATATGGGAAAAATGAAGTGAGGTCTATTTCCCAGCTTCCGATCTTGACAGGGTTTCCAGGATGAGACATAAGAAAGAACCCAGGCAGAACATGGCAGGGTCCTTGAGTTGAGAAGACAGAGCTGTGAGACCAGGTGGTTAGAGTCAGAAGCAAAAGAAAGGGCAGCAGGGGGCCTTCCTCAAGTCTTCACCTGAATAACGATTAGCATACACATATGAAGAAACCTCTCAGAGCTGAGAGCAAAGAATCCTCTGAATGGAGGAAGGTACATCTTCTTCCTACAAATTACCATATGATCCCACCACCCCCCTCCTAGGTATTTTCCCAAGAGAAAAATGAAGCATGTAAACATAACAAAGTCCAGTACATGGTGTTCTTAGCACCTCTCCTTGTAACAGCCCAAAGCTGGAAACAACCCACATGTTCATCAACAGATGAACAGCTTAACAAATGGTATATATCCATATGGCAGAATAGTATTCAGTAATAAAAAGGAATGGGCATTGGTACACGCTACATGATTAATCTGAAAACAACTATGCAGAGTGAAAGGATCCAGGACCGAAGGAAAAAAGTGCATATGGTACAATTCCATTCATATAGAATTCTAGGAAATGCAAACATATAGGAACAAAGGCAGATCAGTAATTGTTTGAGGAAGGGGGAGAAGGAGGGGCAAAGGAAGAGGATAGAAAGTGGCAAAATAAAACTTCTTGGGGTAATGGGCATATTTGTTACCCTGACTGTGGTGATGGTTTCATAGGTGTAACATATATAAAATGATCAAACTGTACAATTTCAATATGTTAATATTAGCATACATCCATTATACGTCAATAAAGCCGTTACAATTTGTAGACCTGAAGGACAAAGAGGGAATTTCACTGATCAGTCTAAAAAGTTCTGGAATAAAACAAATACATAGAAAATAAAGTAATGAAGAAGAATTTGAAGAAGTAATGATTGAGACTTTTTTTCAAAATTGAAAAAAAAAACAAGACATGATTCTGTGGGTTGAAAAGATCTTGTGAGCACTGAAAAGCATGTTCAGTAAAAGTATTATGGAAAGTATATCACGGCATGCAAATGAAAGATGGCCTAAAATAATGAGACTGGTGGAAATGCGATATTTAAACAAATAAAGCTTAAGCATACAGTTGAGAATTAGCTCATGGATAAATAAAAACCAGTTAGCATCTGAAGACGTGCTAGAAGTTGCCTGCGAATGAGCTCAGATTTTATTTACAGTGGGACATGAACAGCTAGAAGATGTGACATGTGACCTACTTAGAAGTAGCAGAATAGGCTCCAACCAAGTGTGGACACTTGTTGATCGGAAGCAGAAAAGGGGGCCATGGCCATTAATTAACAACTGTCATGGGCCAGAGAAGCAAAAATGGCAATGCCACTGTCATTCCCCAAATAGGGGACAATTAATGCTTACAGAATGTGAAAACAAAAGAGTATGAAGGTACATTTTGAAACAAAACAGAAAAAGAAGTGATTTCATCAGACATCATTAGATGACAAGAAAACAGAATGGTTTGTCTTCCATTTCTGGCTTCTTCAGCGAAGATGACAGCTTTCACTTCATGCTGGGAGTAACAGAACTGATAACTGAGGACAGGGAATTACCTCCTGTGACAAGTTAGGACATACGTGGAGAGGTAGAGCTCCTTTAACTTTTTCAGATTATATCCCAAGAGGCTGCCATCATTCCTAGATAGAGCCTTGCTTCTCTGAATATTTATCAAAGGAGTTACCAGAAAATTAGACACACACACACATGAATTAAAAGCAAGGGACTTAGTAAATCTAGAAAAAAATAGATAAGAAAGCTCTTCCTCAAAATCTGGGGGTTATGAGCATTTAGAATAAAAGAAAAAAGAGGGGGTTGGTCACACTGAAAGTGGTGTTGGTGAACTTAAGGATTTCCTTTTTGATCACATTCTTGTTTAATAGAATGGAGCGAATTCCGTAGATATATCTCTAACTTGATTTTAGTAAAGCATTAGGGCCATATCTCTGACAAATATCAAACAGTAAAATGTGGTCTGGAAGATAACAGTTTCAGGAACACTCAAAATTGGTTAATAATTACGCCCCAAATATGTTGATTAATGGCTATGTCAACTTGAAGAGAGCTCTCTAATGATGTGCCACAGGCTTTCGTCCTGTATACTGTCATTTTTAATATTTTTATTATCTAAGGCATGGAAGACACGCTTATGAAATTTGTCAATTACATAAAGCTGGAAGAGAGACCTAATAGGATAACTAACTGGATTATGATGTAAAATGCTCTTGACTGACTGCAAGTCTGAGCTTGCACCAGCACAATTTGCTGTATCATCAGTAATAAACTTAAGGTGGCCGTTATGAACAAGTACGTTATCAAGTTCATAATTACGGTGTATATTGCATAGAAATAAATACGCAACCTTCGTTTACTTTGTGGAAAACACAGGGCGGAAATGATGGCATCTAACGACAGTACTATATTCGCGGTACAACATTCAAAATGTTTTTGATGCCTTTTAGTAAGGCTTTACATATAAATAGAAAAAAGGAATAAGTCACGAACATATTGTACTAGGAATGACCACAAAATGAACACAAGTGTGCAATCACCACACAGATCTATAAAGAGATCATTGCCAGCAACCCAAAAGCTCTCATTGTGTCCTTTTCCAAATCCGGTCACCGTTCTCCTCCCTGATGAATTGTTCCAGAGATTCATCCACGGGGTTGTATTTAGCAATACACAACAGGTTGCAGATTGCTCATTTTCTTTGTCGTCTAATATTGCACTGTATCATCTACTTCTCTTTATTTACCCATTCTAGTGTTGAACATGTGGATATTTCCAGTTTGGAGTTATTATGAATAATTCAGCCATCACATTCTTGTTCGCATCTGCGAATACCTATTTGTGCATTTCTGTTGGGTATATGCACAGGACTGGTATTGTGGGTCCACAAATGTTTGTATTTTTACATTTTTACTCAATTTTGCCAACAATTTCCCAAAGTAGTTGAGCCGACTTTTACCCCCGCCTCCCCAAATACACAAAGCTGTATGTCATGAGAGTTTCTACTGTACCACATTCTTGCCAAAATTTGATGTTGTTAGCCTTTTATTTTTCTCTAAGTTTAGTTTAGACATTCTGGCTCAATGTAAGTTTAATTTTCATTTTTCTGATAACCACACTTATGCTGTTAGTCACACAACGTATCATAAAACTATAGTAAATTAAGACATAAGTGTTATGAGTGCAAGGATAGACCAAATAAACGTGTTGATTCCTGAAACAAAACCACATGTATCCAGTGCATACCATCACTTAATTCATGACACAGGTAACACAGGGAAATAATAGATAAAGGAGGTATTTTTTATTTATTATTTATTTTTATTTATTTACTTTAATATTTTTCAATATTTATTTACTTTTGAGAGAGAGAGAGAGAGAGAGAAAGAGAGAGACAGAGGCGTGAGCGGGGGGAGGGGCAGAGAAAGGGAGACACAGAATCTGAAGCAGTCTCCAGGCTCTGAGCTGTCAGCACAGAGCCCGACGTGGGGCTCAAACTCATGGAGTATGAGATCGTGACCTGAGCTGAAGCCGGACACCCAACCGACTGAGCCACCCAGGCGCCCCTAAAGGAGGTATTTTTTAATAATGTGTTTCAGATCAATTGGGTATCCTCATGGAAACAAGTGAAATGTGGCTTTCCCCTATACTGTACTTAAAAATCAAGTTAAAACTGGGTAGATTCAAATGTGAGGGGTTGAACGTTAAAGACTCTAGGAGATGATATTGGAGAATAGCATCATATTCCTAGAGTTGGGAAAGATTTCTTTAATAGGACTCAAAGCACTAGCTATATAGGAAAAGATGGATAAATGAGATTATATTAAAATTAGAAACTGTTGATTACCCAAAGGCATTAATAAAAGAGTGAAATGGCTAATAATCACTGAGCGAAGGATGGTATTTGCAAACATATATTATAACCAGCGAATACTCACATCTAACATGGACAAATAAGTCCCACAAATCCATAAAACATATTCAGAATATTTAATTAGGAAATGATCAAGGAATCTTAACAGGCACACAACTCACACACACACACACACACACACACACACACACACAGGAATATATGCTTATAAAACATATTAAAAATGCTCAACCTCATGAGATTGACATTTTAAGACAGATCAAAAAAATGAAGAATGTTCAAAGAGAGCAACCAAAATGATCAAAGTGCCTAATTTCATCGTATTTCTTTGAGGGGAACAAAAATGCTTAAGCTTTACAAGAGGGAATCAAGGGGTGACAATCTCCATCTTCCACAATTTAAAAGAACAGAGATATAAAGTTTCTCAATGATGCAACACAATGCCACAAACCCCACAAGTATGCATCCTTGATTTTTAAGTACAGTATAGGGGAAAGCCACATTCCACTGGCCCCATGAGGATATCGAATTGACCTGGAATACGTTATTAAAAAATACCAGCTTTCTCTATTGTAATCTGCACCTAGATTATGCAGCTTTAACTCACCTTTTTGAAATTACTATTTTGCTTGGACTAAGTAAAAAAATGTACTTCTTGACTCAACATTTAGTAGAGTCTGCCCACAGATTATTCATCATGCTGCAAGTTCTCTACATTTTGGAATTTGATCAAGAAATAAAACTGGGGCACCTGGGTGGTTCAGTCGGTCAAGCGTCCAACTTCAGCTCAGGTCATGATCTCGTGGTTCGTGGGTTCGCACCCCGCGTTGGGCTCTGTGCTGACAGCTCAGAGCCTGGAGTCTGTTTGGGATTCTGTGACTCCCTCTCTCTGCCCCTCCCCTGCTCACACTCTGTCTCTCTGTCTGTCTCTCTCTCTCTCTCAAAAATAAACATTTTTTGGGGCGCCTGGGTGGCGCAGTCGGTTAAGCGTCCGACTTCAGCCAGGTCACGATCTCGCGGTCCGTGAGTTCGAGCCCCGCGTCGGGCTCTGGGCTGACGGCTCAGAGCCTGGAGCCTGTTTCCGATTCTGTGTCTCCCTCTCTCTCTGCCCCTCCCCCGTTCATGCTCTGTCTCTCTCTGTCCCAAAAATAAATAAAAAAAAAAAACGTTGAAAAAAAAAATAAACATTTTTTTAAATAAATAAAACTGAATATCAAGCTGACTTTAAGAAATTTAAACAAATACTTTCCTGAGAGAACAAAAATTTCCTTATTAAATATAGTTCTTCCTCCAAGGGTCCTGCCTACCTAACGCTATGAAAATTTACAGGGGGGTGTGTTTATAATGTTGATAATATCCAGATATGAATTGCATCATTAAAATCAAAACTTTCTTGGAATAAGGCAAAATTAAAAGCAAATCGTTGGGAGACTTCTTTACATATTCATCACTTCAGAGGTAAATGACTATCTGAGTTATGAGAAATAGTCTTAACTGCAAGGCAAGCTTAGGTGCATATGTTAAAAAATATATAACAGGGCGCGTGGGTGGCTCAGTTGGTTAAGCGTCTGACTCCTGATGTCGGCTCAGGTCAGGATCTCACTGTTCCTGCGTTGGAGCCCGGCAATGGATTCTCTCTCTCTCTCTCTCTCTCTCAGTCTCTCTGCTCCTCCCTCTCCTCTCTCTCTGTCTCTATCTCTCTCAATATATATATATTTTTTTCAGGAATTTGGCAGGTCAACTACATTTTAAAACCTTTGATTGAAGAATGTGAACTTGTTTTTTTGTTTGTTTGTTTTTTGTTTTGTTTGTTTGTTTTTAATGTCAAGGGGAGCCTGGGTGGCTCAGTCAGTTAAGTGTCCGGCCCTGGATTTCAGCTCAGGTCATGATCTTACGGTGCTTGGGTTCAAGCCCCACGTCAGACTCTGTCTGCCCTGACAGTGTGGAGCCTACTTGGGATTTTCTCTCTCCCCCTCTCTCTCTCTGCACGCACCCCCCCCAACTCACTCTCACTCTCTCCAAGTAAATAAACATTAAACAATAAAAAATAAAATGTCAAATATTACATTAAGATTATCCTATAATAGACAAGGAAAATGAAACTCAGACACAAGAACTATATTGCTGCATGAAATTTCATAAAGGCTGGACAGCGGCTGAAACTAATGTGGCCTCATAATTAAGTATGATGAGCTTCCTGTTCTGCATAGAAGGCACAGTATGATTTCTCTTCTCATCAGGAAGAGAAAATCTTCACAGGAAGTCAGCCTGGGCCAGGGTATAAAAGTAAACACATGTACACAAGTCTAATTAATGTAAAATAATAATTAAGTTTGATTCAGAAAATCTCAAACATTGACATGCCCTACAATTTTTAAATTTCCTGACCAGTGTATATTATATATGTTCTTATTTTTTAATGTCTTGGCAATATTATAACAAAGATAAAATAGACATTTTCTGTGTGCTACATCAGATGGTTGTATTAGGAAAAGAGGATTAAAGCTACAGGTGATCAGAATTCAGTATAACAATTTTAAAAATGTTACAATAGATAACACCAACAATAGACTGGATTATTACAAAAAGTAGTGAGCTCCCCATTACTGGAGATATTCAAGTGAAAGCTGGATAATAAGAATCTCTTCAGAGGGAGATTTTACTTAGGATGGGAGACTGGACTAAATAGGCTTTAATTTCATTCACAAAGAAAGCTGAAATGTAATACAAACTATTATGTTGAATTTATTAGCAATACTATCAAGTGATTTTTATTTCTTATTGCCTTAAAACTAACAGTTATTATCCAAGTTTTGGTTGATCTATTTTATTAACATCACGGGGGATATTATTTATATTATTACTAAGTAACATTTGACTATATATAACCTTTATTATTAAAGAGTCTGGTCATTTCCATTTTTACCATGAATAACTCCCCCAGTTTATTCATTCAGCAAATATTTATAGAGCACTTCTAGATGCCAGCCATTAAGGGTTTTGTGCTTTGGGGTGGTTTTTTTTAAAGAATTTTTTCATAAGCAATTCACCAGACTGTTTTTATATGTCAGGATACAATTTATTTATTTATTTGAAGAATGTATTCATACTTAATAAAGACTTTATTACTGGCAAAAAGAGATATCTAATATACACTTAGGATTCATAGAAATGAGGTCTTGTGTGCAAAAACTAAAGGCTAATGAACATAGAATAACCAAGTCAAGGTCATGGAAGCCATTTTCCCCCTCTGCAACTGTAAGGTAACTGTTGTTTGAGTCTTGCCTGTTAAGAAGGCTTAAGAGCTTCCTGTTGCTCCCAAGTATCCCTCTTTCTGATGCACTACCGAATGCAACAAGGTCAAGGAATTCATTAGTTTGGGGCATGCACTGAGCACATGGTTTTTTAAAAAAATTAAAAGTTATGTGGGCAAGAGGTCATTTTTTCTTTTTCTTTCCTTTTTTTTTTTTTTTTTTTTTTTTTGGCCCACCTACTGCTTTACTCTGTATCCTTTCTCTGGCATACATTCCCATTAAAGTCCACGGAATTTTGCAAACAACATGGTTTATTATAAATAGTTTCCCAACTTCTTTAGCCAACTGCATATTCACCGGCATTGTCCAAAAATAAATAAAAGTCATCATTCCTAAGATGTGCTTCTTCCTGGTCAAGTAAGAACAGTAAAAAGAGTGTTCACTACACATGTCCCAAAGAAAAGTGTTTGGTGATGGTGGAAGAGGTAAATTTACAGGTTAAGAAGGGCTTCAGAATTTCCACATGCAATACTTCTCTGTAGGTTATCAAGTAAATCTGCTCTCTATTTACAAAGAAGACTGAGGAAGGATGTGCCACAGAAATCAATTAAGTCGTGGAGCTCAAAACAAATCCTGAACAAGCCCTTAAGTAAAGTCAGGATAATCAACTTTTTGAAGTCAAGGGCTGAGTTCTATTTGCCATTTTTAATAACCACTGTTAACCATGGCTCCCTAGACGTAAGAGGCACTGAATAAATATCCATGAAATGAGTGAATACAGAATTACTTAAATAGTAAATGAACATATGAATGGATGAATTGACCAACAGATGAGGTAAGAGCCCCGGAACGAGAGAGAAAAATCACTCTCGAGAGAAAAATCCTTGGGCCCAATCATGTGACATGAAAGAAAGACCTAGATCATGAAAGACAAATATGAGGTGTACTGTAATAAAATATATATATATATACACACACATATATACATATGTATACGTATATATGTATGTGTGTATATATGTATATATATGTACATATGTACACATATATACATAAATATGAGATATACTGTTATATATATATATATATATATTCTTTTTTTTTTTTACCAATGTCAGTGATTCACATTATATCTTCAGTAAAGAAGAGCTCAGATTTTTGTTAAAGTACTCATTGTATGGATGCTAAATATTGTTTTTGGCTCAATATATAGGAAGTGAATCCTCACCTAAGAACAGGTATTTCGTTCATTCTTGAAAATAATTCGGTGGCTGTCAATAGTTAAATCTTTAGAAATTAAATCTCTATCTTTAAAAGTTCCTTTGTATGAAAATTCTAGCATTCAAAATGCGCAAAACTAGGGAAAGAACTGTCATTTCGCATTCAGTTTTAACAATTCTCCTTGTCTGCCGTTATTATTCATACATATGCATGCCCAATCCTGGGAGCGTCATCACAGTCCCTTCCTTAGTGTGGGGGAAGCAGATGGCCTGTGCGGGTCAGAAAAGTAGTGGACAGGCCATTCTGATGAGCTGGAAATAAGCACGGACTTTCTCATTCCACGAGGGATGGGCGCTCTTGGCGTTGGTCTGCTCCAGAGGTAGCCAGGAGACTTGACTGAGAGAATGCACAATTCAAAGTGAAAGTTTTAAGAATTCAAATTTCATTCATCACGATAGAAAATTCCTGTAACTTCTGTTGCAGCTTTTAGCTAAGCGGCTAAAATTAAGTCAATTTCAAAAACGGATTCTCATCTGTATCGTCAAAACCTAGTCTCTAGCTAGCATTTTGTACCAAACAAGGTTTGGTTATTTATTACTTTTCTCCTTCACTTAAGAAAGAAAAGGGTCAGAGGCACATTTACAAAATGAAAATGTTCTCACTGGTAACTAAATTTAGTTTATTGTTTATTAACAAAATAATTAGGGATGCAAGTAATATCTCCATGCCATCTGCCTCAGGGACTCCTTTTTGAAGCCTCATTATTTTCTGGGGCAGAGGCTCTGCTATAAAAGAGAACACTGGAAAAAATGCAGGATAGCAAAAAAGAAGCGTACATATTGTCTGCGCATTAGCAAAGTCTGTTATTGTATATGCGATAATGTCAATGAAATATGAAAGCAGTCTATGCAAAACTGTATGAAAAATTGCAGTGCACACAATGATAGCCAACTGATACGTACAAGTTTTATATACACGGTACACAATGATGCACGCAACACTGCACAAGTGTCAATGATCTACGCAATGATCTAAGGAAAATATCTCATATATGCCATGATTTTCAAGCTAGGTCTACGTGAAAGTACAGAAAGATGAGGCCATTTTCCCATGAAAGATCATATCAATGGAGACAGACATTTCTACCGACTGAAGTAAGTGGAAAAGTGCCTCACATCTCTACTTTTTACTTTTGTACACTCCGTCCCCGACGATGATGTAGCAATTTGAAATGTTTGAAAACACAGGTTTCGTTCTCTGCTTTAGCTTCCCTCCTTTACTTTTTTTCACAGAGAAAACGCAAAGGGATTATTTTCAAGATCAATATAGTTAAATTTAGTAAACGGACCGTTGAGATCAAACTCAAGTGTCTTTTACAAGTTCTGTGATCTTCCCCGTAACTCATGCGTAGCAAGTGACTCCCTCCTCTTTGACCAGCACTTTCTGTGCACATTAATTATTCCAATCCCTAAGCCTAGTTCCTGGATGGTGGGCATTATGTCGCCCCCAATTTCTGGCTTAGAATCCTCATGACCCCTGTGAAGATTTACAGCACATCGAAGGCTCTTTCAATAAATACCTGCTGTAATTACAGAATCCGTTTTAGGAGAGACGAGATTTTTAGCATCCGTATACTTGGCGACATAAAACTATTTCACCAAAAAAAGTAGTGGGTGTATTTTGATATAAATAGAAAATATTTATAGTAGTCCCACCTCCTTAGGCTCTGAATGTGTAGGGAAACAACAGTAGGAGATGGATGGATATATATATATATATATATATATATATATATATATATATATATATAACAGATGGGGCTTGGAAATACAGTTGTTTTTAGTTCAATCTTCTATAAATGTTATATCCATATACATAAAGCCATCAATTCTCCTTGCAAAGAACTTCTTTAATATGTTTTCCCATAGTGCAAGCTGGAAATCAGCTGTTCTAACAATGGAATAGGACACATTAAAGAGAAAAGTCAAAGGCCACATCAAGACACAACAGGCTCAAAATGCTTTCTACATAAAGTTACCATCTTCCACTATCGTGAAAAGTTTCCCATGTCTTCATGACCACCACGCCACTAATTTTGCCTCTTCAAAATAGAATTCTATCTACAGGCTGAGATTGAATTAATGTAACAGAAAGACCAGCAGACAAGAATCAGGGAGAAGAGGCACCTGGCTTAAGTCTGTTCACACTGCTATAATGGAAATGGCATGGACTGGGTGGCTTAAAAACAAATTTATTTCTCACAGTTCTGCAGATTGGAAAATCTAAGTAGGAGAAGCTGGTAGGTTTGTGTCTGATGAGAATCATCTTCCTGGTTCACAGACAGCCGTCTTCTCCCTGTATCCTCACGTGGAGGAAGGGGTGAGGGATCTCTCTGGGGCTTTTATAAGGGCACTAATCCACTCAAGAAGTAGCAACTCTCATGACCTATTCACCTCCCAAAACGCCACCTCCAAATACTGGGAATTAGGTTTCAACGTATGAGTTTTGGGGGAACACAAACATTCAGTCCGTGGCAGGTCCCAAACCAAATTAAAAAATAAGGCTGTGGTACCTCATGGAATATGGGTCCAAATGATAAGCCTCAAAATTTTGAGTCAGCCATGATAAAAACTACAAGAGAAGTCATACATAGTATTTGACGAGAAATCTTGGAACAACGAGGCACAATGTTGTTAGCATCAATACCTTGCTAAGTAATGTTCTCACCATTTTGTTAGCCATCTCACTCACAAGAGTTCTCAACAGAAAATACCTAAAACCCAATGATTGTAGGAGTCAAACGATAAGCATCATTAGAGATAAGGGCGGGGGGGGGGGGTAAGTTATTTATCTAATGCAAGTTAAAACTGTATTTCTCTTTTCGTCTGTTTTCTCCTTTCTCTTTATATTTACTGACATACAATGAAAAAGCAAGAGAGTAAGGTATTCGACTGCTAACTAGACAGTTTTTGATTAATTCCTCAAAACATAATCTTGTAATTCTGTGATAACCACAGGACTGTAAAAACACTTTTGTTGTAGAAAATTGGATTTCTATATTTTAAGCTGTAAGCGAACGCCAGTCGTGTATTATCTAACTTATCTCTATGAAGAGAAAAAAGAAACCCAGCATCGCACCCGCCTTAGGGGACCTGACCCAACACTGTGGATACTACACCGGTGTTTTTATAATTTAGAAAGCATGAGATGCTCTGGATTTGTCCATGAACACTGCTTGTAGTATCTAGCAACTTCTGATCAAATTATGATGGTAACTTTGTTTTATGCTGGAGACAAAAGGCCACTACAAGTGCTCCATGAAGCATAAGTTGTAAAGGAGTACAGAAGCTACCGCTGAACAAAAAAAAACAAAATCCCAGAAGCTATTTAAGGCGCGTTGCCAGTGGTGTATGGTAAGCAGATGAAGAGACAAATGGCAGAACTAGCTGCTAGACTGGATTTTAGGGTGAGGGCTACCAGCGGCAACAGTGAGAGAAAAGGAGTCAAGGAGAACTTGAATATATTTTGGCTCAAGGAACTTAGAGCGTGCTGTGATGTATTTGCAAGATGGGAAAGACTTTGGTGTCAGTTCCTCTCGGAAGCAGATGGACGTCCATCATTCACCTCACTTCATCTCATCATGTAGGCATTTTATCATCTCACATCATCATAAGAAGAAGGGCGTATACCGTACAGAAAGATATGTTGAGAGAGAGAGAGAGAGAGAGAGAGAGAGAGACAGGGAGACCACAGTCCCATAACTCTTATTACAGTATGTTATGATTGCTCTATTTTATTAGTAACTGTTATTCATTTCTTACTGTGCTCAATTTATAAATTAAACTTTACCATAGATATGTACGTATAGGGGGAAAAAACCATAGTGTATATACATAGGTTTGGTACTATCCGTGGTTTTAGGCATAAAATGGGGGTCTTGGAATATATCCCGCGTGGACAACGGGGGACTACTGTATTAAACAAACAAATTTGGGGAAGAAAATCAGTAGTTGTATTTCATCCTTAGGTTTGAAATGTCTATTAGACAGTCGTTTCAAAATTCCAAGTTGGTGGTATTTATATAAGTCTGGGTATCAAGAAGAAGTGAGGGATTAGGGTATAAATCTAGAAGGTATCAGTATATGGATGATGTTTAAAGATGACACTAAATGAGGTGACTTAATGACGGAAGTGAAAGTGAAGAGGGCCCAGGACTTGAGTAGACATACCAAAGTTTGATAATATTTAGAGACAAAGAAAAAGGATTGCCAAGTGAGGTAGGAAGGAAACTAGGGAAGTGTGGTACCATAGAAAACCAAATATAAAGGCTTTTCCATGAAAGGAAGTGGTCAACTATGTTCATTTTTGAGGCAATGGGGCAGCACATTTTTTTCAGTAGTCAAAATATAATCATGCATTTCTTTTTTTTTTAATTTTTTAAATGTTTTTATTTATTTTTGAGACAGAGAGAGACAGAGCATGAACAGGGGAGGGGCAGACAGAGAGGGAGACACAGAATCCGAAGCAGGCGTCAGGCTCTGAGCATCAGCACCGAGCCCGATGTGGGGCTCGAACTCTCGGACCATGAGATCATGACCTGAGCTGAAGTTGGACGCTCAACGGACTGAGTCACCCAGGTGCCCCTATAATCATGCATTTCATCTATCAACTCTACCTTGCCAATACTGAAATGTTTTACCTATAGAAATAACTCTCATTGCTTGCCACTCCTTCCCTAAAAGAAAGAGGTATGTGAATGAATATGGTTTTTTTCTACCATCCCACTACTCATAATCAACTGAAACTGGGACATCTACATTTTCAGAGGGGAAAGTTAAGGAACTTTGCACAAAGAAATTGTATAGAAAACTTTGTAACCAATAGACATGATAATAAAGATTGTTTTCAAATTATTTATGAAAAGAGGAGGCTATAAAAGTAATTATACACTGACTAAAAGTAGGCAAAATTGTGAATAATATAGATTATATAGAACACAATTTCCCATTTTCACTAGATCAACTTATTATAATTACTATCATTTTAATTTTATAATGTAAAAGTTTTTCATTGGAATTTTACCTTTTGGCATGTTAACTAGTGATATTGAAGATCTTCTACCCACAGACACATACTAACTAAAAACTACCAACTATATGGTCTTTGTCTATTTTCTTTCTGATGTTTTAATGATTTTCTTATCCCAATGTGTGAGCTTAACAGGGATGCTACTCTTTGGTCTCATTCCCATAAAGAAAATACTAATGGTTTACATTCAATGACCATATATAGTAACAGACTTATATGGGATCTTTACCAAAATTCCCATATTATGTGTGCTTAAAATCAAAATCCTGGAGGGGAAGGGGGGTGTAGGTGACTGGCCCAGGCTACAGAACAAAGGGAAGAACTTAGTTTGAACTCTGATAAGTCTGATTACAAGGTGCGTACTTTCCTTCTCCATGAAAAAAATTTTTTTTTATAAGAGACGTTCAGAATAAAAGATCACTCAAGACCTAAACACCTGACAACATCTTTCATTTTCAAATACAGTTTTGCTTTCGACTGTTTCAAACGTGTTTTTGATTCATGAGGAAACATGAGAAAATATGTTGAGCAGAGAGGAGTATGCAAAATACTTAGAGTAAAGGGTTTCTATGAACTTCTTAATGGGCAAATAAAATTTCTTTAAAAGCTAATGAAGTGTCACCAGTTTAATACCTAAATAAAGGCAAAAAGCATCATGCTCCATTAGCAACACTGTCTCCTGTTGTTATTTGAATTTGGGGTTAAAGATGACTCATTCTCACCATCCCTTAGTAGAGAACTTCCAATTCCATGCAACTGTGAAAACTGTCTGATACAAGAACCAATAAACATATTTAAAGTTAACAAAGAATATGAGAGAAAATGAAAAGAAAGTATTATAAACTAACGAGGAAAAAAATATAAAGAAATGCTTCGTGAAATCCATATTGCACTGTATGTTCACTAAAATTTAAATTAAAAAAAAATTAAAAAGAAAGAAAAAGAAAAGTTCAACCACATCACTAATGTTTATTTAGCTCTCATTTTCTATTCTAATCTTTCAAAAATTACAAATACATGTTTTGCTGGCGAGGAGGTACAATTTTATTTAAAATAACATAATGCTGTATGGATAGGTTGATATTCATATTATATACAAATAGACCAGAGTTTCTTTATGAGTAAAGGCATCTATCATCTAACTTCTCACGTCTAGTGAATTCTTGAAATTGCTTTACTGAACAGTAAAGCAGAGTAGTATTGTGTATTTGCTACAATCTTGTCAACAGATTAACAATCAGGTAAGACAAGAAAGTACATTCCACACTGATTCATGGGGAAAAGCATTTGTCATCTTGAAAACATGCTCTCCAAGGACATGAAATTTAATGACTGTGAATTAACTCTAAATAGTTTGTGACTTCAATGTAACTATGGGTCAGTGAATTGCCAGGTACGTGTTCAATAAGTGAGAAATAAAAGTTAATTTTTCAAAACATAAGGCTAAATTATTTCTTTAAATTATTCATACATTTTCTTTTCTTTTTTTTTTAAGTGCTATAAATATCAGGAAATATTACATTCATGTCATACTGATGAGAGATGCCTCACAGTTTTTTTTTTTTCTTTATATATGTAATAGGGGCCTGGGGGATCAATCTCGTCAGACCAAAATGGATGAGAGATCTGTCTTGAAGCTGACATTGCATCACATTAATAATACACTATATATACTATATATGGAGAGAATATAGAGTGTGTGTGTGTGTGTGTGTATTTCTCTGGGTTAGCTCAGGGTGTGAAAGATAATGGGTGTAGCTAACGCCTGTGCCTTCATACCTTCCTATCATTCATTCATCTGGCCTTGTTATCAGTTCAAACTTACCTTGTTTTCAGAGAGTTTGGTGATTCTCCTGCAATCCTAACTTTTTAACAAATTCTATGGATTGTTTACAGAAGAATATGAATTAGCAAGAAAAGGATTTTCTACAGCCAGTTTTCAAATGCTCAATTAGCATGGGATCCAAAGACTTGATATGCAGCATGTACTTTTTTTTTTTAATCTGCTCTTTTATCTAGATAAACATGGCAAAGACTTCTACATTGTTGTCAGCAATTTTATTTTTTATTATCTCTATTTACTTCACATGTACTGTGTGATAAGCATGAAGCTAAACAGGTTATTTATTTAATATTTCAACACAGTCCTAAGGAAAAGATGTTATGCCTACCTTAACATTAAGGACATTAAAGACTGGAGGGATCTATTCGTTCTACAAAGTTACAAAGACGATTAGGGAAGGGGTCTGGATTCAAATCCGGCCCTGTTAGATTCTAAACTTATGGGTTCAGCAGCTCACCAGTTACCAGTCAAGCTCAGTGCAGTTGACTTTGGCTTGTTATCTAGTAATTTCTTTTGCTTATATCCGGGTGTGTCCAGGGAAGAGTGTTTTTCCTAGCAAAAGGAACGGAGTGATAAGGGAAAGGATAAGAATGATAGTAATATCAGAAAAATTAGCAAAGTCACAGGTGCGCAAAACAGCTTAAAAGCAGAAAAAACTTGCGACCTCTGTGTTTTAAAGGACATTTTAAGCTTATATTGATAAAACCATCTAAGTTGAAATGCATTCTAGCCACAGTTTACAATTTAGTTTACATTTTTTACAGTGCTCTCGATCGATGCACAGGATCTTGTTATGTTACATGAAATATAAATTACAAATATCTATAGAAGAATTATTTGAAACATATAATGCTGTTGTCTTTGGGGTTTAATTTTGTATATTGTAAGGAGATGAAAATAAACCCCTAAGGCAGAAACACGATTGTATGCTTCAGTGAATAAATTATATTAGGGAATGTACTTGAGAGATGGCAAGAAACAAAAGACAGGCTGCTTATGTAATAAACTCGGTCTCCAATGAAAGTAACAAACTTTGCAGGCTGCAGTAAGAACGTCATCTCAATAATTCTGCTATTTTCCAAGACATATCTTATTATTTCTCCACATTTAAAAGCAAAGACAAACTTGGAGAAGTTTCTGGTGCCTCCCCTTCCACCCCCCCCTCCACCCGCCCCTTCCCCACCACAAGATCATCCGCAAATGTAACGCAAATCTTAAAGCAAAGAATACAAACCTTAAAGAGTCTGAGAGATTCTTAGTTGCAAAAGAAAGGGGAGGGTCTGTGACTATCAAGAGGTACAGACATCACTTGTTTTTCAGCCGCAAATGAAATCTAATACAAAGGACAAGAGGAAGAAAGCACAAGTGGAGAGAAGAAAACCAGGCAAGGACAGGGTGTGAAGGGAGAAGGCTCAGTGGGTTCCCAAGTGTGGGTTAATTAAGGTAGACTGACGGTGGTATAACCTGGTTAGGCTGTCACTTGGCAAGGTAGTGGTTATACAAGTAAATCAACATAATATTTCTGGAGGTGATTTCGGCAACACTCATCAAATACATTCAGTGACTCTTTTCTTTGTTCCGACAACTCCATTCCGCAAAGCAGCCAAAGACGTAAAGAACGCTTATTACAGCATTATTAACATTGCAAAAAAAAAAAAAAAAGAGGAGGAACTCATCTTAATATCTAATAATAGGGAATCATCTAATTATACCCAATCAGGATAATAAATCACTATCTTATTAACACTACACAAGACTATAGGATCATGCTTACAAAACTAAATTCAAATGGCATTTACAAATGATACATACAGTTACATTGCTCGACTAAGCAGTTAGGTTTGACCACGATGCCTGGAGGCCGGCAATGAGGAAGTCATGGCCAGCTATGAGGAAGTCAGAGGCCTATCCTGGCAGCATCCCAAACAAAACCACAAGAAACCAGATCAAAGCAGACAGGCCCAAAATGGCGAACAAATAGGCCAAAGTTCACATTATTCCTTCATGATCCTACATCACCATATCAAAATCTCCTCCCTCAAGGTGCCATGACCAGAGACCTTGACCTAAAGAGGAAGAAAAAAACAGGTAACCCACATTCCTGGAGGAGACCACCCTGCTTCCAAGAAATCCTGATCTCAAGTAATGAATATTCCAGCCCTTGGCTTACAACTGTCAATAAAACATGGAAACTCAAACCCCAGCCCAGTGGACTCAGCTCTCCCTTGAGTTCACCTGCTCTCACATCCTAAGAGTGTATTTTGGCTTTCTTAATCGTCCCTGCTTGTACTGTCCTGCCTCAGGACCCAAGGCTTCCTGGGTCTGCCCGGCCACCATACGTAGGATTCCAGTTTTGTGGATAAAAAGTAGCAAAATCATACACTAAAATATTATTAATAGTTAATCCCAGATTACAGGATTACGGGTGAATTATATTTTCTTATTCCATTTACTTGATTTCCAAACTCTACAATGAGTACGTAAAGTTGGTATAATTTTAACTGATAGGCAATCTTACTTTACAAAAGCTCTTAACGTCTACTTAAAAACTGGGAAATTTTATGTATTTGTCCACTGATTCATTAATTTATTCCTTGATTTAACCAGCACTTTTGTGGTACCTACCAGGTGCCAGCCACTGTTGTAAACACTTTGAAAATACTATTGAAGCTACTCCTCGCAATTACTCTAGGAGGTAGGTCTATCATAGTGTCGCCTTTATTGCATGTGCCAGATTTGGGATTCAAAATCAGGGAGTCTGGCTCATAATTTGTGTCTCAAGCACTATGCTCTCCTGAATGGATTAGATGAAGCTGCCATTTTAAGTGTTATCAATTTGGAGGCCGTATTTTTAGTGGTCAGAACGGCATCTCTCTATAAACAAGATACACTCACACTTAAAAACTGGATCCTATACATAGGCCTGTGGTTCCTGACCCCTGTTCTATGCAGATGTTATAAACAGGCAGATGAAGGTGAAAACACAAAATAATAGTCTCAGACTATTCATAACTGTGATTATCCAGGCGGGGTAGGGTCTCATCTTCATTGCAAGTACGTTCCTGAAATATATTCCTGACGTATTTTACCCACCCTAGCAGTCACAAAGGCTGACCCTCTCGTGATGGCTAGTAGGGGCTATGTGATCAGTGTTTTCCCTATGACCACTAAAGCTTTTGCAGGCACTCACACAACCACGGAGCAGGAAGGAGTGACGAGAGATCATCTAATTTGCAACGGCATGCTGCTAAATGAGATTGACCTGTCTTGTGTCTACAGTGACTTCCTTCCTGACTTATCACAACCTGAAAATATGAAAACATACAGCTTTAATTATTCTGGCCAGCTATGTGGGTTTTTTTAAATTGACTTTTGCTCTTTATTATTCTCATCCTCAAAGATTACAGTTAGGTTGGTCTGTATTAATAACAGGGGAGCTAATACAACAGTTCAAATAAACATAAAACTTCTTCTGTGGTACAAACTTTCCATCATCGCTCATCTCCTTTTACTAAACCCTACTTACTGTGGACAGCTATTCCTACTGGTTATGAAGGGCTGCTTCCCTCCTGACCTGGGGCTCAATACTATGATAAACATAGAACACAGAATGCTGGACATGACCCAAACTAGGCCACTTAATGTCCATCGGTGGGCGCCCATCTCCCCTCTTTCCTTCCTCCCTCCCTCCCTCCCTCCCTTCCTTCCTTCTTTCCTTCCTCCCTTCCTTCCTTCCTTCCTCCCCCTTCCCTCCCTCCCTTCCTTCTTCACTTGTCTATATAAGCAAATCCTTACGTTTTCAGATTCAACTATCAATTTGCAAATGCCTGTTTTATGCCCAGTGACATGCTTGGCCCTCTAAGTCTACATCGGCTATTTCTCCACACTCCTGTACTCTGAGGGTTGAAATGCAAGGAACATGGGACACCTACGTCCACTGTCTGGTTTGAGGGATCACTGGCCACTTGTTCTTCTCTGATGCTGATACTTGGCTGATGTCTTTCTTGTCCTCTCCTGCAGACCCCAAACACTATGAGTCCTTCCTTTACTTTACTGAGAGAAGCAAGAGAACCTCCTCCACAAATCCCCTGGCTATGTCCTCTCAGCTCTTTGCTTCTAGAGACTCCATCTGGTCTCTTGTGGGAGTCCTGTGCTTCCTGGGGAACTAAGAAAATGTTGCATCCTGTAGGTGGTGCTGGGAGTACCAAAAACCCTGGGGGAATTCAGAAGCAAGAGGATTAGGAGGAAAACAGACCTCTGAGATGTTGAAAGGAAGCCTTCCTGAACCCTCCCGATTACCATGGAGGTGGATTATGGGGACTGGGGTGGGAAGAAGGGAGATCATCACTGAGACTGGGCTTTGTGTGCTTCAGACCAGGTGAATAGTATTTTCTGTTAATTAAACATCTTTCTAAAACGCTGCATGAAGTGTAGTTAGAAGTGGTATGCATGAGGCTCTTCTACAAGATTTATTCTTCCAGATGCTGAAAGGTGATTAATGCAAGTGACATTGTTGTACATGTAATTATCCTTATATTTACTTACATCTAAGTTTATAAACAAAAGATTTGATGTGGCCAACATACAGTTTGGGTGCTTACAGCATTTTAAAAATAGCTTTTGCTTTATTACATTTTTTTTCCCACTCAGAAAGAAAACATGTATTTATCTCTCTTTCCTCATTGATTGAGAGTCTCCGGAGGTCAAGGGCTGTATCTAACTCATTTTTGCACCCTCCAAGCACCAACCATAGAGTCTAGCCAAAAGCATTCAACAAATATTTGTAGACTTGAAATGATTTAGGATCCTGAGGACGGAATAAATTTTCCCTTATAAACGAGCATGATAAATAAACCTGAAGCAAAAATGTTTTCCTAGCAAATAAATCATTAGCATCTAAAAGTAGGATCAGTAACTTTTTGTTTTCTGTGATTAAAAAATAAACAACTATATATGATAGTTCTCTCTTTTACAGAGAAAGGGAACGTCGTGTCTCCTACCTTTGCCTTGCTACCCTTCTTCTCTTGCTATGTGCCTGCACATACATAATCTGAAGATATAGTCAGAAGGTATAGACTACTTCTAATGGATTTATCTCAGGTAAAACTCAACAGTGCTCAGGTCCAAAGGTAGAATTTTTATCTGTAAATTGAAAACCTGTTTCAAACCTTAGGCTGGAAGAATTGAAATTTCCCACCCTTTATTTTCCATTCTAGGAATGAAGCACCTTTGAAATCAAAGGGAGATCTGCAAGGAGACAGGAAAGCCAGATGAAGGAAGTCAAGGGCTTTAAATTGCATTCCAGCATTATTTGAAAATATGCAGCTCACATAAAACTATACCAAGGCTTTTCTTGGAGCATACATTTTAACACCCAACTGAATATTGTATCATGCATGCGGGGACACTGTTTCTAAATAATTCACTGCCACTTTTACAATTCTTTTAATATTTTATGATTATATCTTTAAAATTATATGCATCTGTATTTCTGGGAAGAGTAATCTATCAAGCTCCTGCTAGACCAAACCCTGGTAATAACAGCTCTTTCTGTAGGCACAGACTACCTCCCATTACTTGGAGGCAAGCTGGCTTGTGTGCATGCTTTATTTATTTAGTTAGTTAGTAGAAATTCATTGAAGACCTAATATGTGTCATAGATCAAAGATGCAAATGCACACCCTTGTCTTTAATTGGCCCAAGATCCACGACCAAAGATTATGAACACAAGGTCTTATCCACCACCTTGTGAGCCTTCCCCTCTCCAGTCTACTGCATGTTCTTATAACCATACCTGTCATAACCTGCATTTTCATCCTGTTCACACCCCATCCTCTCCCTGAACCGCGGTGGGTTTTCCTCAGATGGTGTGTTCCCCATGAGTCTCTCACACAGTGGTTTCTGCGCTGTGCACTTTGCCGGGCACCTGGGGCGGGGGGGGACTGGCTCACTTTTTCTCCCTCCTGACTGTGGCATCAGGGCCAGAGTTTAACCCCTAACTCTCATCAATCGCTCCTTTTTCTAGTGGATGACCTTTGATTGGGGGCCACCTCTCCCTCTTCTCAAGGTAGGACATGTTCTCTGTCCCTCAAATTCAGTGACTTGCTACATAAACAGGTGCACAGTAGAGATCAGTTAAGTGGAGGGGGGCCTGGGTGACTCAGTTGGTTAAGCATCTGACTCTGGATTTCAGCCCAGGGCATGATTTCACAGGTTGTGAGATCGAGCCTCACATCAGGCTCCATGGAACCTGCTTGGGATTCTGTCTCACCCTTTCTCTGCCTGTGCCCTGCTTGTGCTCTTTCTCTCTCTCCCTCTCTCAATCAATCAATAAGCCAACAAACAGGGGCGCCTGGGTGGCGCAGTCAGTTAAGCGTCCGACTTCAGCCAGGTCACGATCTCGCGGTCCGGGAGTTCGAGCCCCGCGTCGGGCTCTGGGCTGATGGCTCAGAACCTGGAGCCTGTTTCCGATTCTGTGTCTCCCTCTCTCTCTGCCCCTCCCCCATTCATGCTCTGTCTCTCTCTGTCCCAAAAATAAATAAACGTTGAAAAAAAAAATTTTTTTAAATAAACCAACAAACTTAAAAAAAAATCTGTTAAGTGAAAAAATAAAGAATGAGTCCCAGGCTTGTAAGTTTTCTTTCTTTCTTTTCTTTTTTCCATTACCATTAGGTGTTTACTTGCATGAATGACACTCAGATCTTTTCATCAAAACTCGAATTTTTTTTTTTTTTTTTACCTGCAGGACCTCAGACTTTTTTTTTCCTTTTTTCTTCACAAGGTAAGTAATCTTCCTCGAGTATATCATTCATTTGTCTTCATATTCCTTCTGGGAGCACAACTTTTAAATCTGTTATCTCTAACTTCAGCCCTCTTCCAAGTTCTAGAACACGCTTAGAACTGCCCGCTCTTCACCTATGACTCTGAGGTGGCCCCTGCCAAGATGTCCAGTCCTGATCCCGGGGACTGTGAATATGAGGAGATAGCAAGCCCTTGATGATAGGTAGGCTCTCCTCTGCTGAAGAAACCAGGGACCTCAGATCATCAACCTCAAGGAACTGACCTGCCAATGTAATGAGGTTAGGAGCAATTCTTCTTCAGAGCATCCGAAGGACTGGGTCTGGCCAACACATTCACTCTCCCCTTGTGAAACCTAGGGTGGAGAGCCCAGTCCAGCCACCCAGACTTCTGACTGAGAGAAATGTGGTAAACGGGTGTTGTTTTCAGCCATTGAGTTTGTGGGAAATTGTTATACAGCAAGAGAAAATTAATACATTAACCTCAACACCTTTTATCTAACCGAATTATCTTTCCTCCAGAGTGTGTTTCCCGTCACTTTTCTATGGATTGTAATGGCATCAAGTCCATCCAGCATGGTCACATCTGCCCTCCTCCCCACATCTAAACAACTGTCAAGAAAAATAGAATCTGCATCATCCACACCTCTTTCCACCCTGTTCCCTCTACCATGATGCACTTAAGATCCTCCTTATCTGTTGCTTGGAATAATGAAGCAGTTTTCTGATCTGTATCACTATTTTTAGTCCACATGATATTGCCAGAGGAAATTTCCAAAGACCTTGTTTGAATCGTGTTCAGTGTGCTGGGAAAACAACATCAAAATAATAAAACGAATGTCCAACCTGAGTTCTTTATTATGGAATTTACCATCGCTCCACCATATCTGTAGACCCAACCAACCTTTTAGTCAAATGGAACAGCCCACTTGACCTTGAAAGTTCTGTGTGTGTGTGTGTGTGTGTGTGTGTGTGTGTGTATCACATATACATCTTTCATTCATTTGTGTTCATGAATAAGATATATATCACATATATATCTTTCTTGATAATATAAGCCTTTTACTTCTCCTCCTCCTCCTCCTCCTCCTCCTCCTCCTCCTCCTCCTCCTCCTTCTCCTTCTTCTTTTTTCTTTTAGTAGGCTCTATGCCCAGCATGGAGCCCCACATGGGCTTTGAACTCACAATCCTGAGATCAAGACCTGAGCTGAGATCAAGAGTCTGCTGCTTACCCAACTGAGCCACCCAGGCTCTTTTACTTCTGAATAAATCTTTCAATATCTGCGGAAAATTTAATATTTCCATGAAACATACATTATTTGACTTTGCGCCTTCATTTCCTATATGAAAGGGCCTCAGTTAATGTTTGCTCAGTGAACAAATGCATGCAGCCTCTCCGTGGTCTTCCAGAAGGAAGTAATTTCCCTCAGTGGGTGCAGGACACTTTCTACTTACCATACATGACAGGCGACATAATGTAACGGTATCGAGACCTCCCTTACCTCACTGTAAACTTCAGAACGGGGTATAGTATTGTTCCCTGCATCCCCGAGTGTGAATACTATAAGAGGCTGCACCTGATTTTGTTTAATGTTTTTGAAACAAATGTATATATTTAAGCAGTTTAAACTCTCTGTGAGAACTCTCCTTACTGGTACTGATATACCAGGTACCAATCATCTCTATCCATTCAATATGCCCCTGACGGTTCTTATTTGGAGTGGCTGATGAGGCCTCTTCTAGTTAATTCCATGTGCCTAAGGACACTGTGCAAACCCTGTGGCCAAGCAGGGACTTTAAAGAAACTGCATATCTGGGGGATTTCAGAGATTTCCCTTCTCAGCTTCCTTGCTGCTGGAAAAGAGGCAAGTGACTAAATTCTGCCCGGCAGAAGGATAAACGTAAGACCTCATTTCTGCGGAGAAGATAGGGCAGAAGTGGAGGCTGGGGAGAATTGATTTCCTGACAAGCGTGGTGTCAGAGGCAGCTGGCCTTCCGGGACGAAGTGGGGTCCTGGTAGGAGTGACCGGCGTCAGCTGGTCTGTGACAGTACCTTCCTCCTAGAGCAGACCCATGGAGGTACGTGTGTCATTCCTGCTGGCAGCCTTTCAAAGCCGATGCTCACTCTCCAGAAGTTTACCGTGTAGCAGTTTGCCTCTTCCATTCTACCTCCACAGCTAATGAGTTGTGGAGGAAGTTAATTATAGACAAGTGATCACTGAATTTCCCTCCTTTCCCCCTCTCCTGCTTTGCTTAAGTCTATCGGTATTTTTCACCTGTTATAGCTTCCAAGCAGTCTTCTTCCAACAACCTCTTCCTTTTTCAGTCCATTCCCCACAAGGCATTCGTTATACCCTACTTGATGTGCTCACACCGTGCTCATGCCTAAATTCTCCCACGCGTCACAGATACTTCCGGGACAAAATCCATACTTAGGAGCCAGCATCCCATAATATCAAGACATCTTCTGCCGGTTCCTATACCATCTCCTTGTGGCTTTATATCTCCATGCTTTTGCATGTGCCAACGTCTCTGACCAGAGTGATCTTTCTCATCCCGTGTGGACTGATGATCCTGAATGGAAACCATTCTCCTAAGCCTCTTCTTAAAAGTGAAACTGGCCCACCCTTTTTCTGTGCAATCAAATTCCCCTGTGGCAAAAAGGATTTTTATCTGTCTAGAGAGAACCTACCAGGCCTCTGGGCTCTGCTTGAAGCATTCTGCATGTATTAAGTCATGCAATCTGCACAAGTGGATGATATAGTTAGCATTGTGAGCTCCAGTGTACAGATGAGGAAACTGAGGTTCCACTAAATCAACAAACTTTTCCAAGGCTACTCAGCCCCTAAGTGGCCCAGGTGTGTGTCTAACCTGGAAAGCCATAGTTGACCCTCCACGTCCCTATGTTGCTGCATCAAATCTTCAGTTACAGAGCTCTGTGGTGAAAACCATGCCACTCCACATCCTGAGCTTCTGTAAGAATTCTCTGCCCCCTTCTTCCTTCCTTCCTTCCTTCCTTCCTTCCTTCCTTCCTTCCTTTCCTCCCTTCCCTCCCTTTCTCCCTTCCCTCCCTTTCTCCCTTCCTTCTTTCCTTCCTCCCTCCCTCCCTTTCTCCCTTCCTTCTTCCCTTCCTTCCTTCCTTCCTTCCTTCCTTCCCTCCTTCCTTCCTTCTTCTTTCTTTAAAATTTTCATTTAAATCATATTTAGTTAACATATAGTGTAATATATGTTCAGGAGTAGACTTTAGTGATTCATCACTTACACAACACCCAGTGCTCATCACGACAAGTGCCCTTCTTAATGCCCATCACCCACCTAGCCCATCCCCCACCCAGTTCCCATCCATCAACCCTCAGTTTTTTCTCTATTGGTAACAGTCTGTTATAATTTGCTTCCCACTCTCTCTTTTTATTTTTTAAATTTATTTATTTATTTTGAGAGAGTGACAGCATGAGTCTGTCAGGGGAGAGAGACAGAGAATCCCAAGGAGGTTGCACACTACCAGAGCAGAGTCTGACACGGGGCCCAAACTCATGAAACCATGAGACCGTGACCCGAGCCAAAACCAAGAGTTGGATGCTTAACTGACTGAGCCACCCAGACACCCCACCTTCTCTCTTTTTCTTTACCTTCCCTTATGTTCATCTGTTTTGTTTCTTAAATTCCATATACAAGTGAAATCATATATTTGTCTTTCTCTGACTTCTTTCACTTAGCATAATACACTAGGGCTCCATCCATGTCATTGTAAATGGTGAGATTTCATTCCTTTTGATGACTGAGTGACATTACATTATCTATACATATATACATTATACACACACACTCACCACATCTTATTTATCTATTCATCACTCCGTGGACGTTTGTGTTCTTTCCATAATTTGCTATTGTGGATAATGCTACTATAAACATTGAGGTGACTGTACCCATTCAAATCAGTGTTTTTGTACCCTTTGTAGTAGTGCAATTACTGGATTATAGGGTAGTTCTATTCTTAACTTTTTGAGGAAGCTCCACACTGTTTTCCATAGTGGCTGCACCACCATCAGTGTAAGAGGGTCCCTCTTCCTCCGCATCCTCGCCAATACCTGTTGTTTGCTGTGTTGTTAATAATAACCATTCTGACAAGTGTGAGGTGGTATCTCATTGTGGTTTTGATCTGTGTTTCCATGATGATGAGTGATGTTGAGCATCTTTTCCTGTGTCTGTTGGCCAGCTGGATGTCTTCTTTGAAAAGTGTCTGTTCATGTTTTCTGCCCATTTCTTCATTCGATTATTATTTATTTATTTTTTTGGATGTTTAGTTTGATCAGTTCTTTACAGAGTTTGGATACTAACCCTTTATCAGATATGTTGTTTGCAAATATCTTCCCCCATTACATAGGCTGCCTTTTGGTTTTGTTGATAGTTTCCTTGACTGTGCAGAAGGTTTTATCTTGATGAGGTCCCAATAGTTCATTTTTGCTTTTGCTTCCCTTGCCTCTGGCAATGTGTCTATTAAGAAGTTGCTCCGGCCAAGGTCAAAAAGTTGGCTGCCTGTATTCTCCTCCAGGATTTTGATGATTTCCTGCATCATACTTAGGTCTTTCATCTATTTTGAATTTATGTCTGCATGTAGTATAAGAAAGCGGTCCATTTTCATTCTTCTGCATGCTGCTGTCCAGTTTTCCCAATACCATTTGTTGAAGAGACTTTTTTCCATTAGATATTCTTTCTTGCTTTGTTGAAGTTTAGTTGACCATATGGTAGTGGGTCCATTTCTGGATTTCCTATCCTGTTCCATTGATCTATGTGTCTGTTTTTGTGCCAGTACCATACTGTCTTGATGACTATAGCTTTTTAGCATAGCTTGAGGTCCTGATCAGCAGTCAAACATTTACTGAGTGTGTGTCTTAAGTACAAGTCAATCAGAGGGAACCCACAACTCTCCCCTTCTCTGTCTGATGCTGGATAACAAGTTTTTCCAAACAGATTTTTAGTGAATCTTTAGTAATATAAACAGAAGAAAATATGTATGTTCAATTTAAAAAAAAAGCCCACCAACTAACTTAAGAAATAGAGTATTATGAACACCTTTGAAATTCCTTTCAAGAAATACCTTTCCTAACACCATCCCATTCCTTGCAACTCAACGTGGTTGGTAACCAACCTTCTGCCTTTCCACTTATGCTTTCTCTTCCTTTTCTTCACAGTTTTATAATTCCAACATAATGTACTGTTTTATCTGTTTATAGACTTTATATAAGTGGAATTATATTGAATGTATTCTCCCATGACTTATTTTAACCCACCTTATGGTTTTTGTATCCTTCCATGTAAATTTGTATATCTGTAGCACATTCACGTTCAATTTTAAATTGTATCTCATTATACAAAATAAGAGTTTACTTTTTCTAACAGCAATGTTTTTGATGGACATTTGAGTTGTTTCCACTTTTTTTTTGCTGTTACATACAATGTCCCTATGTACATTTTTATACACTTCTTCTGACCCAAACGTGCAAGTATTTTTTTAGCAAATCTTTCTAGCATCGGAATTGCCAGGGCAGAAGGTACAGACATGTTCAACCTTGTTAGGTAACAGCCAGCATCAGTGTCTACAGCACACCCCTTAGGTTGCCAGAACTCACCTTGCCTGAACATAAGGAGAGCTGAGATTTGTGAAAATTAATCAATGTCTGAAGGATGTAGGCATATAAATATGCCAGCTTCCAGCCGCTGTTTCAGACAGCTTTGAGATGTGACTTGTTTCAAGAGCATCCCTGAGGGGTCTGAGTCAAAGGAGGGTTCGTGGAATTGGGCTGGAGACTGGACATCGGCTTCACTTCTCCATCTCATCCCCCATACCCTTGCTAGTTTTCTCTGGGAACACTTCCATTTTCACGTGAATACTCATCTTAGCAGTAGTACATTTCATGCTATAAGTGATTGGTCCTTGATTGTTGATTTGTGGGGTCAGATGTTATTATGCAAAACACAATGTGAAGTCAGAACTAAGAAGAGAGCCAGAGAATTAGCTTAGGGTTAGCAAAATGTCAGTATATGGAATTGAATTGTTTCTAATATTGCCAGCATAGTTGGCATTCTAAAAATTATCAATTATATTCTAATACCCCACTAAGCTATATAATGTAAGAACTTGCTTGTTCATGCAGATGTATTTAATCATTAATGTTCAGACTTTAGGGAAAATAGTTATATTCATATACATACATCACATCTGTGATTAGCATTTTTTTCTTCAAATTTTTCATTGAAAACTCCTCAAAGGCAATGGGTGTCCTTGATTTCTACTTTCTCTGACTGCTCTGTCTGTAGCATATAAAACTGTAGGTCACATTCAGAGATGCTGATTTTAGAGCAGAGCTTGATGAATATATACGGCATCGCATAACTAATATAGTAAAAAAGCATATATTATTAATTTTTTTAAATAGATATTTTCAAGATATTTCAATTAGTTATTCTTTTCAAACATATATTTGATTTCATCTTTTTTGGGTCATTTTTTGCTTTATGCATTTGCTTTATGAAATGATGTTGTGATACACTCTAGCTGCTATTTTAAGTGTTATTTATTTTTTTCTGGATGATTAACTGATACAGTACATTACGTTACCTATGGCATATTACAGCAGTTCTGGGGCATCCCAAATAAGTCGGCAGCTTTTCTTTGTGGGAAAACATTAAGTTAGGTAGACTTCAGTTTTAATCTTGGCTCCAGCATCCATGACCGGGGCCCCTTGAGAAAATGATTTAATCTATGTGACTATCAGTTTCCACCTTCGCAAAATTATATCTACCCCATGACTATTAATACTTTAATCTCCATTTTGGGACTTTAAATCATGACTGATGTCTTCTAGGGTCATGCTATTTATGACACAGATACTTTTCAGCTGAGAAATAATTGCATGATTTTTATTTTTAATGAGATGCATTATCCTTGCTAAAGAATGCATTCCCTCATAATTATTAAATAACGTCCTCCTGTCACCTTCTAATCATCAATCCCCTTAAATTTAATAGAAATTATGCACATGCAATGATTTGGACAAACTTTCGACTGTAATACTAACCAGAAGGTTACCTATAATGTCCCGATATGTGAATGCAATGTCCTCTTTACATAAGCACGGGGCTTAGGCTATGCTAGAGTGATCAATCCAGATCCATGCTATTAGGGCTACGCCCATGAAATAGGCTACTTGAAAGGCACTTAATCTAGTCTTCCCTGGGAGAGGATCAGTCTCTCCAACATCCTGAGTCAGTCTGGTTCCACAAGAAGGATTTGGCTTCAACCGTCCAACACAAAGTTTCCTGGCTCCTTGCTCCTGCCCCCAGCAGCAGCAGTTGTCTCTGGGGCCGGATGAAAGAACTATTCCGGCTTAACAGACCCCAAAACAATCTCAAGGAACATCAGGCAGTTTATAACATGTCCCGGAAAAGAAAGGAAGCGTCTAGCGCCATTTCTTCTTCACGAGTGAACAGAACTCCTTACCTTAAAGTAGCTCCTCTCCAGCTCCAAAGAGTTGTAATCCGCAGACTACCTAGTCTTCCTTAGCTCCAAAGCGTGCTCCCTGATACCTCTCTCTCATGCAACTGAAATCCAACCCTGGGCCAGAGGCTGCACGTGGCCACTGGCCCCCACGGCTGCCCCAAGGCTGGTGGTAGTACTGGCTCCTGCATCTCAGACACCCAGGAAGAACCCCTAAACACTGTACATTTCTGGAGGCCCGCCAACATTGAATAACAGACACCTCATCTTTATCTCCGACATCATTGCCTTTCCTGATAAAAATGCCATTGCTCTGTAGGTTGACCTGAAGCACTGAGCACTCTCCCCAGCCCCACAGTTATTACAATTCTATCGTCTTCCAGCCACCATCTGGCTTTGACTGAATTCAGACTCGCCCCCTAAGATTAAAGTCGCAGCACGTGGTTATGCACTACCAATCCCCAGTCGCCATTCACGTAGACCTGAGCCTGACAAGTATGCCAAGCTTGTATTGGCATACTCAAGACAAGTATTGAGTATGGCAATTGAGCACTTGACATGTGGGCAACGAGACTACCACCTGTG
This sequence comes from Lynx rufus, assembly GCF_022079265.1. Lineage (NCBI taxonomy): Eukaryota > Metazoa > Chordata > Mammalia > Carnivora > Felidae > Lynx > Lynx rufus. Next base: position 160,770,648 of record NW_025814856.1, on the reverse strand, counting down.
TGAGAGAATGAAGAAGTAGATTTTTTACTTTAATTAATTTGAATATTTATTTATTTAACTGCATGTTAGTTAGTTAATGGACGGCGCATTATTGGTTTCCGGGATGGACTTCAGTAACTAATCACTTACCTACAACACCCAGTGTGCTAGATGGGTGATTGCTATTAAGGGGGGGAGGCGTGTTGTGAATTTAAATGTATGTTTAAAAACTGTTATCCAGTTCAGTTATTGGAGGGCATTTTAAGTATTTTGGGAACAACTCAGGTGTGAGTCTAGTTTCTCAAGTTTCTATAAACACTCAATCACAGATTGCATATTTCCGAGGAAAATTTAGGGTCCAAATCAAGATGTGTTGTAAGTATAAAATACAGACCATGCCTTAAAAACTTAGTATGAAAAAGAAAAAAAGGAAATTAACAACGTTTATACTGATTACATAGTGAAAGGATAGTATTTTGATATGTTACGTTAAATAGAACTGATCATAAAATATACCTCACCCATTTATTTTGACTTTTTAAAAATGCTACTAGATCATTCAAAACTACGTACATGGCTCTCTTTATTATTTTATTGGACAGCGCTGCCATAGACTATAATGTGGATGATTCCCTTTAGAAGCAGATGGTGTGCAACCCACAAAAACACACTTGACACTCTCAGTGTCGGTGATTCCTCTGCAGCACTTAGGACTGTCTAACAGCAGCTCAAGATCATTCATCTCTTATGGCTCTGGATTGCCATTTTTCCCATTTTCTGGAAATGCTCTGAAGTGAAACAGTAACAACACCACATTCTTGTGCATTGAAGCTAATGCCATTAGGTTCTCCTACTTTCTAACACTTGTTGCTGTGATCTACAGCAATTCTCCCATTTCTTGAACACATTAGAATGTGATTCCATTTTCCCGTTGAACCCAAGACCCGTCTTCATGGTGTCCATGCTGATACCTATCCAAAATAATAGTCTCATGTGTATTTGACTCCCTCATCTTCAATGACCTTTCCACACACTGGTGATCTCCCTCTATGGCCACACCCTGGGCCTAGTCATTACCCAGATGTCTGATATCCTTGAAGTTTTTCATGGCAATAGCCAACGATCTGGTGATAACCACCTGTTCTCCCAGTTCTTCCATGCCCTGGGCACATATGTGGTCTGTGGTGCTTAGATGAGGCTTCTTGGTACTTCTCCATGTGCTCTAGGTATGGGTAATCTCAAGGAATACTATCTGAACACATTTAAATATGCTGAACTTCCTGTAATATATATCCAGCAGAACTCCAATCTAACTCTGTTTTCTCTCTTCCCTTCCTATGTGAAGCACTGCTAGAGAAAATTACGGTTTTATACTGTTGCCTCTAGAAGTCACGAAGCTGATGATCTTCGACAACTGTGTCCTTAAGCATGTCCATCAGGATTTCAGCAGTTCGGTTCTCAAGTCCTCTTCATTGCTTTGTCTAACCTTCCCCACTCCCCCCACACCCCCCCAAAATTCTAGAAGCCCCTCATCTACCTACAGCTTAGTTTCCCTTAAACCTTACTGAGAAATCTAAAGTCATAAAGTATGATTGTCTTTGAATTCTTTTCTCTTATCTACAAACTCCCATTGTATCTACCTATACTAATTCTCACCTCTTTTCATCCAGTATCAGAAGATGAATCTATCCTCTTATGCCTGTTTAAGTTTAACCCCTGTACCTGTACTTTCGATGAATGACACTAATACAGATAATAATGGAAAAATATTCATTTCCTGAGAGCTAACCTTATGGTAGGTACAGTGGTAAGCAAATTACAAAGTGACCTCATTTACACCTTACAAAAAAGATACTAGGTAGACACTAGTATATCCGTTTTATGTATGAAGAAATTGAGTTGAAAGATGTTTAGTGACTTTACCAAAATTACAGAGCTAATCAGAAATATGAACGAGTTTTAACTCGTTTGAATTAATCTAAAGGCAGGGGTCCTGAACACTGTACCATAGCAGCTTACAGAAGACCCTGAGGACCCCTGAAACATTACTCCAAAAGTCATGGAGCTTCTTGACTGTATTTTCAACTAACTCTCCCCTTTCTATAGACTTTCTTCTCTATACTTGATCTTAGCCAAAAGGCCAAGAAGTGATGGGCTCCTTTTTCTCTAAAATATTCTTAGATCTCTCTCCTTAAAGAAGAAAACACATCTTGGCTATATCCCATCTCTTGATTTAGCTAAATGTTCATCTTTCCTTTTTTTAAAAAAAGGAAAACCTTTTCAGAAAAAGGTTTATTTACTTTTGAGAGAGGGAGACAGAGCATGAGTAGGGGAGGGGCAGACAGAGACGGAGACACAGCATCCGAAGCAGGATCCAGGCTCTGAGCTGTCAGCACGGAGCCTGATGTGGGGCTCAAACCCACAAACCACGAGATCACCGCCTGAGCTGAAGTCGGACGCTTAACCGACTGAGCCACCCACATGCTCCTTCTTCCTTCCTTTCATCAAAACATCCTGAAAATGTACTCTACATGTGCTGTCTCCACTTTTCGTTTCCATTTTTTTAAACGTTTATTCATTTTTGAGAGAGCATGAGCGGGGCAGGGGCACAGAGAGAGGGAGACACAGAATCGGAAGCAGGCTCCAGGCTCTGAGCTGTCAGCACAGAGCCCGATGTGAGGCTCAAACTCATGGACCATGAGATCATGACCCGAGCCGAAGTCAGATGCCTAACCAACTGGGCCACCCAGGTGCCCCTCCACTTTACCTTTCATTCATTCTTCTACACACCAACTTTGGATGCCTCCTGCAAAATTCTACCGCAACCACTCTTATAAAGTACACGAGTGGGGCGCCTGGGTGGCGCAGTCAGTTAAGCGTCCGACTTCAGCCAGGTCACCATCTCGCGGTCCGTGAGTTCGAGCCCCGCGTCAGGCTCTGGGCTGATGGCTCGGAGCCTGGAGCCTGTTTCCGATTCTGTGTCTCCCTCTCTCTCTGCCCCTCCCCCGTTCATGCTCTGTCTCTCTCTGTCCCAAAAATAAATAAACGTTGAAAAAAAAAAAATTTAAAGTACACGAGTGACCACCATACTGACAAGCCTACGTTTTCTAGCCTTTCTACAGGACCTCTCTGCGGCATACGACTTTTTGATTCGCACGATCAAAAAGATACCGCACGTTTCTTGGTTTGCTCGTTTCTCCGTGACCTCCAAGTTTCTTTGAAGCCTTGCTCCCCTCCACCTCTTCAAGGTTCATCTTTCTCAGCATTTTGTGTCCAGTTCTTCCTATACCTTTGCTACCTAACTCTGAAATATTTCAACCCCTACTAATTTGTTCAGAGAGCATGTGCACACTACCACCTCTTAAATTTGCTTATCACACATTTCTATTTTGAATTTTTGCTCAGTATGTGCACATCTGAATCTTTAAATCTTTCCCTCTGTCTGCCTCACCACCTATATTTCCGGTTTCACTGAGGGGCGGGCACAACCCTCTGATTCATCAAAGATAGAAACTTTGGGGGATCCTTTATTCTCGCCTCTTTCTTTTTGTTACCTCACATCTTCAACTACCTTTTCCTTATTGCTTTTCCCTCTATAAATATTTTAAGAATTTATCACTTCCCTCTTTTTAGAATTGTAAGCGGGGCCTAGGCCTTAGGTTGTAAAAAGCCCATGGAGAAAAAAAAAAAAATGAAGGGCAAGTGTCATTGGGTGAGTCAGTGAATGAGTGGGGAATTTTTTACGAGATCATCAGGAAAGGCTCCCACAAGGTGGTGTCATTTGAGTGCGAGCTTGAAGGAAAGAATGTGCTAGTACTGCAGGAAGAATTTTATGCCAAGGGTGTGGGAAGTGTAAGAGATAGCAAGGAGTATACTCTCCTGTGTAGCTGGAGAGGAGGAAAGGACATCAGTATATGAGGTCAGAGAGATACTGGGTGCAGGCAGGTAAATGAGGCAAGACTAAGGACTACGGTGGCTTTTCATCTACGTGAGACAGAAATCTACTGGGGAAGGTTTGAATAGAAAAATAAAATATTATTTCTTGATTTGCAAATGATCACTTGTGCTGTTGTGTTGACAACTGAGTGGGGCAGGAAGAGAGGCAGTAACAGAATCAGGAAACAGAGGCAGCTGGGTGGCTCAGTTGGTTGAGCAACCGACTACTGCTCAGGTCATGATCTCACAGTTTGTGAGTTTGAGTCCCACCTTGGGCCCTCTGTTGTCAGCATAGAGACTGCACTGGATCCTCTGTCCTCTTTTCTCTCTGCCCCTCCCCAGCCCATGCACATGCGCTCACTCGCTCTCTCTCTCTCTCTCAAAAATAAATAAACATTTAAAAAACAAACAAACAACAGAATCAGGAAATAGAACTGAAGGTGGAGGAAAAGCAGGTGATAAGGTTGGGCTGGTGTGAAATCAGGGGTTTTGTCTTGCTCCTTAGTGTGACAGTCCCAATGCTCGGAATCCATCGGGATCCATCTGAATCCATATTTCTCAGCACATGCTGACTCTCAGTTTAAACTCTCACAAAACCCAACGACCAGCTAATCCTCCTTTAACAAACACAGTCTTTGACTTTGATACCTTAGAGTATGCTGCACTCTTTCGATGAGATTCCAGAAAATAAATTTTACAGAATAAAATTGTACCTCTTTCAAAACATATCCTTGAGCCCTCCTCAGCAAATTAGCTCAATTGTTCCCTATGATACCATAATAACCTTCATATTTATATGATTTCACAGCAACATGGTGGTGTAATTCTTGGACAATTATGTTCACGTTATTTTTTCTAATCCAGTTCTTTTTTTTAATTTCTAACATTTATTCGTTTTTGAGAGTGAGAGAGACAGAGCGTGAGTGGGGGAGGGGCAGAGGGAGTGGGAGACACAGAATCTGAAGCAGCCTCCAGGCTCTGAGCTATCAGCACAGAGCCTGATGTAGGGCGCGAACTCATGGACTGTGAGATCATACCCTGAGCTGAAGTTGGACGCTCAACTGACTGAGCCATACAGGCACCCAATCTTTAGTTGTGACCTATTTAGTGGAAGCTCATTATTTTATATAAAACTAAAACAAGTTGATATTTAGTAAATATTTGAGTGAGGGAAGATACAGGGAAGAAGAGAAGTGAGGGAGAAAGGAGAAAGGAAGGAGAAAAGGAAGGAAGGATTTTTGTCCACCCCACTGGTCACTCAAAGGATTAACATGGAGAAACTCTCCAGTAATCATCTCCATTAAGACAAGGGCCTACACTCTTCTAATTTATGTTCAGATGCCCCTGGAGCCTTCTCCAAATTTGGAGCTGGGACACTCACCAATGTGCTTTAGACACACAGTGCCCCTCCTCATAATTATGACCTGATCTCAGAGTCCCTAAAAAGTTATCTTGTCAACATTTCTGAGGTTTAGGTCCCACCTGCAAATGAATCTTCAGTGCTGATTCGTCTTCATTCAGCTCAATACATGTCTGTTGAATGACTGGGCTCTCACGTTCCCTGTAACCTCAACGCCATTTCACACCTTACTTGGACACTCACTTAGTCTTATCTGTTAAGCCTTTCCAGGTCTGGACCTGTGTTACTGGCCATTAGAACTAGTTGTGGGGGCCATGGCTGAAAAGATCCATGTTGTTATTTTCATCCATTTTACCACTGTAATAGAACTGGTGCTAGTCAATTTACCCAGATTGGTTCTTTGAAAAGGCGTAGCCAAATGTACTAGGTTAGCCTTGTTTTGTTGGAGGCATTTTTGCCTACAATTTGAAATTTAGATGTACATGCAACAGACAGGGTGCATATATATATATATATATATACACAAGAATATATATTATATTCTTTTACATCCTTCTTTAGACACAAGATATCTTAGCTTAAGAAAGAAAAAAGAAAGAAAGAAAGAAAGAAAGAAAGAAAGAAAGAAAGAAAGAAAGAAAGAAAGAAAGAAAGAAAGAAAAAGATTGCTAATGTTCTCTCCCAGCCTGAATAACTCAGAGTTACATAAGTGTTTATGAATAATGAATATCTAATTGAGGTGCCTAAAGTATGAATAACTACTATTCCACACTGCAGTGAGATGTAGAATTCTCATTTGACAACAGGATTTTTATTTCCTCATTTCTGCCTTCTGCTGTTCCCACTGTTGAGTGCGAAACTAGCACAGATAACACTTGAGAGCATCTGAAGGGATGAATCGCACTTTTTGCCTGTACCAGCTAAGCCATGCAAACAAAGAACAAAAAAATGGCAGGGGGAGATCCCCATGAGTTGAGAACAAAGTGAACCTTAAATCTTGACTAATCCAATACACAGAAATAGAATCACAGGGTTTTAGATTTTAGTCTCGGCGAGAAATCTATTTGAATTTAAATTGTTGGTGTTCCAGAAGCTGATTAACATGTCTCAGGCTTTTGACAAGACATCCTCCCTTGGTATCTCTTCTTGGTCAATCCTTGCCGTGTCACTGTTGAACTGCTAAGGAGAACTGATGCTTTCCAAATGTAAGTCATATCAGTAGGAAGAAACGTTTCAAAGATCTTACAGAAAAATGAAGGTGGAATTGCACCGAAAGGCCAATATTTATTCTGTCGGTTATGCTCACTGACTGGTACGCCTTGTCTGCTTGGAGAACTCCTCTCCAGCATTGCAGAAAGCACAGAAGGGACTGGTTGGCATCTCTGGGCCTGGCTACCCATACTTCTCCTAATGCTGAACCATAGAAAGTTGGATTATGGCCTAAGGGAACCAAAGCCTACCTCCAGATCCCTGTAGAGAAATTCCCGACTGACCTAATCATGCAGGTAAAGCAGTACCTTTGCTAAAATTGCACTATTTCAACATGTCTGAGAAGCATTACTAAAACCGAGCCATCTAAGTGTTCCCCCCCACCAGACTGAAGGTCACTGAATGTCGAGGTTAAGCTGCTTGCAGGTTGCACAGCCTCTCTGATGCCCAGTGAACGCTAGTCCTTTGGCCAGGAACCAAGAAACACCGTTTGTTGTTCAAAACACCACCGTGTGGTTCAAATTTCTCTTTTAACTGTGAAAAATCAAATACAACAGTTTGAATCGAAAACAGAAGGCATTTCTTCCTCTTCTGGCATTTTCCTTAGAAAATTATTTTCCATCATAAATGATTAAGTCTCGAATAACATGCAGAGAAGACAGAAGTGATAACTTTGAAATAATCGGTCAAATAATTTTTGTTTTACTTATTCTGCTGTGAGAAGACTGGCGGGCGGCGGGGGGCGGGGGGGGGGGACAAGGAAATTGAATCAATTCCCTCTGTAGTCTCTACAGATTGCCAGGAAGTATCGTCCTTCTAACTAAACAGTAACAGAATGAAAGGCACAATCTAACAATGCTGAATCCTTCACTAGAAGGAATGGAGGGGACGATTCAGTGATGGATAAGGATCATAAAGTGGGATATTGTTATTATTAATGCCAGATTATTCTCATCCAATTTCAAAGATCCAGTTTATGGCATATCTAGCAGATCTCAGATCTCTGGCATTTTCTATTTTGTGGTTGTGTTTTATTTCTGTTATTCATTTCCTTTCACTTTGTACTGACTTACTGCTTTTTCTTCATGTGTGTTGTGAATATTGAGAGTGTTAGTGACTTAAAAAAATATTGCCTCTGTCAGTTCCTAGCATATTGGTGCCGCACACCAGTAGTTTTCTTTCATATCAATTCTTTCCTGCTGTTCTCACATATATAATATTTCAAGTGCAATTACATCTTTTTTGCCTACCACCTCGTATTATACAAATTCAGAAACAACACTGAAGGAGCCCAGGGTTTGGCTACCCTTTCAGTGTTAAAAAAAATGTGTCTTTTAAAATATGTTAATGCAAATATTTAAAAGAACATCTTTATTTCTCTTTGATTATTTAAAGCAAAGATAACAAGCATGCAAAGACATCACAAAGTCGATATGTACTTCTCAGAAATAAAATAGAGAAATGTGTCTGTGTGTGTTCTAAGATACCAGTGGGAAAACTTCAGCTATGCCCTGTAACCAACTCAGATATTATTCCAACTCTTCCTAAAGAAAAACTCACAGAGGCAGGGAAGATGTGTGGAGAAGAGAACAGTGAGTGACTGGAAGTCAGAAGAGATTGTTTCGAATCCTTCAGCCTGCTTTTTGTTAGCGGTGGTCCTGGGCAGAAGTCTAAACTTCCTTGCACCGAAGTTTTCTTATCCATAAAACTGAGTTGATTCTAATTTCCTTCCCAGGGTGTTCATAGGGATCAGATGAGATTATGTGCACCTGCCCCCGACGGCATATCTTTCGATGTCTGTGAGGATCCACTCTGGGAGAGGCACCAGGCTAGATGTTGGGGATACACAGAGGCACGAGACACGGGACTCGCGTTCCACCCATACCCAGCCTCCAGCCGTCAGACAACTACGTCTACGACACAATACTGTATGCTATGTTCTGAGATAGAAAAAAAATACACCTTGAGAAATGGAGAGAGAGAGATAGCCCGTCCAGCCATCAGTGATAACGTGTTGGAAAGGGGATACCTGAACTCACTCCTGAAGGACCAGCACCGTAAACATGTTGAAGCCGTGTACGTAGAACAATTTCCATAATGAAAATCCGGAGGCCAATGGGAAGTGCTTATCATTCAACACCCTTTGAACTTAGGTGGGAAAGACCGGGGCATGGGCAGGCAAGGGTGACAGCCTCCGGTTTTCTGGGCCTCCCTGGGACTCCTTTGGTGTGAATCGGCAGCCCTTCCGTGATAAGGACACGGTCATCACTTTTGCCGTGTCTAAATCCTCCTCTGGTTGGTACTATTTCAAAGCTCAGGTTAATCATCTTCCTTCAGGGACTTCTACTCGGCCCTTCGGGAGTGTCCGGTCTCATCAACATGTAAGAAGAGGAGGCTCTCGAAATCACTCCTGGTTGTCGAACATCACAGAAGCATTCCAACCACAGAAGCACGTGCTGTCAGCGTGCACTCTCTTTAGAACACTCAGGGAGGAAGAGAAGGAAAGCAAACGAGGGTTTTCATCACCTTCACGGTGGAGCCTGTAAGGCTTAGCTGGCCTTCTAGGTATTATGTGAAGGCAAAACAAACAAAAAACTCACTTTAATAATCCATTAAGATACATACGTGCCTGTAGGACTAGGGAAATTCATAGGACATGTGTAATGATACATTGTTTGTACATAGGCTCAGACAGAGACCTTCTGACATGAAATCACTCACCCTGGTGCCAAAACAGTCTTCCGACTGCAGATGTCTGGTCACAGGGAGGCAACAGATACAACGCAGACAAGAATCCTCCGACTGAAATGAATAGCACTGCCCACCGATTTTAGAGTGGAAAACAGATCCAAAGGAACAACATTCTAGAAGCCACGAAGCAAGGAGCCAAAGGAAAACAAAAACATACGTGAATCCCTGGCCTCGCCAAGAAAATAAAAATAGCTACGAAAAAGCAAAATAAAAGTGACCTTTGGGTGAAAACCCGAGGAGTCAAGCTTTCTACATTTTGAGTTTACGTTTTAACGTGAGGGAGGCGAGAGCAATAAAAGCAGACTGTCTTAAATGTCACGGTTTACTGTCAGCAGTATTCATGTCAAACATATATCTTGGTTTTAAAGCAAGGAAGAGTAAACAATGTTGATTGCTCATTTGCAGGATATAGAAAAGGCAGTGTGCTAACAAAGGCCCCACTGCTTTGAATTGTTATTAGTGGCCATATTTTTGGAATTAGTTTTGGAAGGCCTGAGTATAAAAGAGAGGAGATTCTAATTTTTTTTTTTAGTCTTCTCAAAGAAAAATGTGTGAAAAAGTCATTAATTTGCTAAAGGTATTAAAGACAAGGGTCTAATTCATTCTAATAAGTATGGCCTGACCAGGTTGCTAAGAGAGCCATTACTAAATTAAATCCTCCCAGTAGCCTTGGAAATAATTTGGCCTGGTTTTTTTGGTTCTTTGTTTTGTTTTTTCCCCTCTTATTGACTGAAAAAATGGGTAGGAGGCAAACAAGCAAAAAGCATAGAACTTTCTCTTTTTGCACAAGAGTACAGGAGTCTCCCCAGCCCATGGGGGGGCTTTTAGTCACCCACAGTCAACTGTGGTCCAGAAGCAGATGCCCTCTTTGTGACATATCATCAGAAGGCCATTACCAGCCTAACATGACGTTCCCATGCCTAAGACATTGACCTCACTGCACCCCATCACACGGGCATGTTCTCATCTCCCATCTTCACAAGAAGCTATTGGGGAGAGAGACAGACCACATTCACATGAATTTTATTGTAGTATATTGTTACAATCATTCTATTTTATCATTAGTTATTGTTGTTAATCTCTTACTGTGCCTAGTTGATAAATTAAACTTTATCACAGGTATGCACGTATGGAGAAAAAAATGCAGTCTGTATAGAGTTCAGTGCTATCTGCTGTTTTCCGGCATCCACTGGAGTTCTTGGAACATATTCCCCCCGGATAAAGGTGGGGGGGCTGCTGTAGATACTGAAGGATGATGGAGAGCCACTTATCTGTTATAGAAGAGATGTAATTATGGGATTCGAAGTGTATTTTTCACATGTGCGGTGTTTTGTGTCCTACTCTTGTTGAATGAATGGACCCTGGGTAGCACCCCTCACTGGGCAGTGCCCTTCATGTGGACTGTGGACCCGCCCTGCTCATTCCTGGCCTTTGCTCTCTCTCTCCGTTTACACCCTGCAACTGACACACAGGAGATAGCCCTCATGAGCCATATACAGGCAAGTACCAAATAGCAAGGGTTTTGATGTTGAGCGCGAAGTGAAATTACGAAGCATACGTTCCAAAAACATAGTATAAGTACCTGAATTGATGATTCACTATTTCCCACTCTTTTAGACAATCGGCTATTGATATTGTGATAAAGGAGAGTGTTAGAGAATGAATATCCCAAAGCCGTTTCAAAGATGATAGCTGTGGTTACTGTAATAGCACTATGTATCCCACCTCATGATTTTCTCAGGGGCCCATTTTTGAGATATTTGCTACAAACATTTGTTGCAAAATAGCAGCTTTCTAAAAATAATTAAATAAAAAAAAATCTTCATTTCAAATGCTCCAAATCTAAAAGCTCCCTTTCTCCAATTAATTCTAGAAAACTCACCATCCATGATGTTATCATCAAAGGGCCCTTAAAAGTAGTGTTTTTAGGGGCTCCTGGGTGGCTCAGTCGGTTAAGCGTCTGACTCTTGGTTTGGGCTCAGGTCATGACCTCACAGTTCGTGATTTTGAGCCCTGCATGGGGCTTTGCACTGACAATGTGGAGCCTGCTTGGGATTCTCTCTCTCCCCTCCCTCTCTCTCCTGCTACACCAGGCTCGCTCTCTCTCTCTCTCTCAAAATAAATAAATACGCTTTTAAAAAAAGTAGTATTTTGGGGCGCCTGGGTGGCTCAGTCGGTTAAGCGGCCGACTTCCGCTCAGGTCACGATCTCGCGGTCCGTGAGTTCGAGCCCCGCGTCGGGCCCTGTGCTGACAGCTCAGAGCCTGGAGCCTGTTTCAGATTCTGTGTCTCCCTCTCTCTGACCCTCCCCCGTTCATGCTCTGTCTCTCTCTGTCTCAAAATAAATAAAAACGTTAAAAAAATTTTAAAAAAAGTAGTATTTTTACAAAGACAGTAGTAAACCCATGGGACACATCTGTACTTCTAAGTATATTAAACAAACCCTGTTTAAAACCCATGATGTTTACAATGGATTTTACGATGGTTCAATTTTATAAAAGCATCTCCCACGGTGAAAGTGCACTCTCCAGGACCTAAAGATGCTGCATGATGAAGAGGGTGTCTGATCTTCCCAGAGAGGACCACAGAACATAGTGTTTGCCCAGTAGATTTTATTGGGGAGATGTGTGTCTGTGTGGGTGTTCATAGCACATATTAATATCACACACCTTGGGAAACCATTCTATGGGAAGTGTACAAAACCTAGCATAGATTTCTACGGGGAACACAAAGAAGGTATTATAATTCCAACGCTATAAAATTTGATGTCACAGCAGACACAAAGTAATATTATTTGCAAATTAAAAAGGCATGTCTAAGCAAATTTATGAGTTAGTCCCTGGTGACTATGCTTTCGACATTCTATCATTTTTAACAAGTGTCAATGATACAAATGCATCATGTAATGCGCACTGAATTTTTTAAAGCTCCCACTAAAGCCAATATTTTGATTTACATTTGAGAATTCAAGTAAAAAGAATAAATTAAAACTTACAATGTTAGCTAGATGTCAACTCTCACGCAATTGGAAAAGTGAATACAAAACCTACTGCTGACTTTAGACAAAATCATTTTAAATATATTTAATTTTTTTTTTAATGTTTATTGTTTTCAGAGACAGAGACAGAGCACGAGCAGGGGAGGGGCAGAGAGAGAGGGAGACACAGAATGTGAAGCAGGCTCCAGGCTCTGAGCCCTCAGCACGGAGGGCTCGAACCCACACACCGTGAGATCACGACCTGAGCCGAAGTCGGATGCTTAACCGACTGAGCCACCCAGGCTCCCTTGAAATATATTTTTAAAAAGGAGTCAGAATTTGGAGAGCTGAGGGGAAAAATATTTTTATTCTTCCTAATGTCCAGAACAATTAGTTTTGGCTTCACTGAGGATCATAAATTTACTACATAAGTATTATATTGGACTCTATCAGATCTAATTCAAATGACATGACGACAATCAGAACAAAATAACACTGAGCAATTACTGGCATAAACCCTTTCATTTGAAATGAAAGGAGTTTAAGGAGAAAAGAGTCGGGGCACATTTAAGTTAACATAGGTAGCAGTCTGATTATGCAAAGCTTATTTAAATTATTTAAAATGTTATTTTATTAATTTATGAATTATTATGATTTTTGTCTTATATGATGATAGGGGAAATACACACACACACACACACACACACATATACACACACACGGGTAAATATACAACCTCTAGTGATCACTTTTTAGGGAGGTGTTGCTTTGGTAATGACAAGACTAAATTACTCACTTGCTCTGAAATATTAATATCTGTTAAGTGTTGCTTTGGGGACTTGAGGGTAACTGGTGGGAAAGAGGCTAATATTTAATTGCAACACAGACTGTGTAGATTATTTCACTGAATCTTCACAATGGCTCTGCTAAATTGTACGGTCGATTCCATTTTAAAATATAAACAGGGGGCCCGTACCTGCAAGATTGCCCGGGCATAATTATTAAAAGAACTCTAGCACTGTCAAAGTTCCTGGTTTGGATGAGAGATTACATAGTAAACATAGAAATCAGGAAACTGAGATGCAGAGAGATTAATAACTGACTAATATCATGTTCATCCTTGGTTGATTCTGTATTGGAATCGAGTTATGCATGAATATAAGTCATTCTCTTCTCATTGCTCAGCACTGCATCAGAGCTGGCGAAGTCAGCAGGTGTTTTCAGGAGAGTAATTCAAAGATGAAGAAGTATGGCCAGCCCAAATAGGAATGTCAAATATTCTAAAATGCTACATTAGAAAACCACCCCTCTAGATTTCTCTGCTCCCAAGGATCTGCTCTTAAAGGCAAATTCTTTTAGAAGTAATACTTCAACTGGTGAATTCATACGAAAGTAATAACGAATGCTCGTTGAGAGGGAAACAGAGCAGATGAAGAGAAACAGGAAGTGATAGGGGCTGGAGAAGGGAAAGAGGGAACATAGTGGAATGGAATCTGTCAACATGGATGGAAGTTCAACAATTGGGAACGCCAGTCTATTTCATAATGTAAGTCTTGATGTTATAGTCCAAGGGAAGAACTTCCTAATAAGGTTAAGAATGGGGGCGCCTGCGGGCTCAGTCAGTTGAGCATCCTACTCTTGGTTTCAGCTCAGGTCTTGATTCCAGGGTCGTAGGATTGAGCCTCCACGCTTATTAGCACAGAGCCTACTAATGATTCTTTCCCTCATGCCCCTGCCCCTTTCTCCCACTCGCACACACACTCTCTCTCTCCAAAAAACAAAAAGAAAAGAAAAAAAAAAAAAATACTACGGGATCTGCAAACACTGGCTGCCAGTAGGGGGCAATATGGAGCAGGAATGGGTCAGGGACTGGAGAGAGCTGAAGGGCCCCAGTGGGAGGAGTTACCGGCAGGAAGAGGGACAATGTCTTCATGGAAGCATTGCGACTGCTTTCCCAACTCGTAGGATATAGGCTACAGTTTAATCAGGTCACGGTGTAACTGGTTGTGACAGATGCTTTTACTATTTAAAGCAGAATAGGGAAGAAAAGAAAGCAGAGGGAGGGGAAGTATTTTACAAATGTGACTAAGCGACAGGAGAACTGAGGGTGCAAGAGAGGGGAGCAAATTTGTTTTCCAGGAGAGGCCGGAAAGGCCTCTGAAGAGCGGAGTGAGGTAGGGTTATTTGCTGAGCCACTCAGGAGCCCGAAAGAAGCATTCCAACATGTGTAAGCTCGGAAGCGTAGGTGGAAAAGAGTTCAGAATGATGCTAATTGCTAAAGCTCCCTCTTGGCCAACAGGAGGCAGGAAAGGATAAAGGCAATGATTTGACCAAGCCAAGCTATCAAGGCACCGAGGCAAGTATTTACTTCACTGGTGTCTTTCAAGGGAAGGTAAAAGCTGTAGTTCTTTTTAAGGTACACGCGTGGACATTCAGAGCTCTGTTCCGGCCGTCTTTCCAGATGTCTGTTATACACATATTCCTCCCAGAAGTGATTATCAATTATGTGGCTTACAAATGCAATCTGTTCTCCCTGCTGGAAGAAATAGAGGCAACATATCCTCAAAACACCACCACCAACCCCACACCTCTCTGCCCTTTGGGTTCATGGAGAAGATGACAGTTTCCTAAAATGGCAGGAACGACCCAGGAAGCAATGTGAAAAAGGTCTCAGAAGAGCAACAAGTATGGAAGGACCTTTAAGGAAAAGTAAACGGGAGGAGGTGAAAAGGAAGAAAAGAATTCAAGGTCCACATCACTCAAGAAACTCCGAGGCTCCATGACGGGGTTGCTCTGGTTGCAGAAGCACAGATCAAACGTGGCTTAAAACCTCCCGCTCTTTTTCGGTTCTGTCTTGGGGCCAACTCTAATGCAGTGCCAATATGGCTTCATCTGGCGAAACCGAGCATGGTGATCTCTCATCTGTGGCCAGTGGAGGAAGAAGAGGACCATGTGGCAGAATGGCTGTCCCCTGGGGACAGGAGAAAGAGGACGATCTCTACAAAAGGCGGGTGGACTGAAAAGTCCTAAGTCCGGCAGAAGAGATGATGGGCGTCTCTAACCTAACATTCTATCTAACAAGCTTGTTGTGAAGGTCAAGGGACATTTAGAACATTTTATAATCTGTAAAATACTAAATGTGTATTATAAATGTGAGGTAGTGTTTACTTTATGTGAGACTGTCCAGATTTAATATCTCTGCTAACCTTTGGAAAGGTGAACCCACCTAACTGCTATTGACTTGGAATGACACAGATGGGGACACCGCCAGTGAATTAGGAATAGGGAGATACGTCCAGAACACAGATCACAGCAGGTCAGTGTTTTCCTAAAACGAACAAAACCAAAAATCTTAAAGCAGTAATCGGCTCCAAAAGACACGATAGAATTATGTGTGGATTTTCCACGTAAGCATTCATTTCCCCTCGGTTTTGTCATAAACTGACCCCTGACATCAAAGTGGCAGCAAATGGATGTATTGTGAGGACGCAAAACCTAAAGTCTGTTTTATACATGTGTGCCAATCTGTTATCTGAACGTATATTCGCATTATAATCCGATTTTCTATGGATTCCAAAACTCAATCTCTCCAAAGTACATTTGAGGAATACATTTAAATAAATGATAAAACATGAAGCAATATGTTCAATTTTCTTTTTCTTTCTTTCTTTCTTTCTTTCTTTCTTTCTTTCTTTCTTTCTTTCTTTCTTTCTTTCTTTCTTTCTTTTTTTTTTAGAGAGAGGGAGGGGCAGAGGGACAGACAGAATCCCAGGCAGGCTCCACACTCATCACAGAGCCTGAAGCAGGGCTCTACCCCAAGACCCTGAGGTCAGATCAGGTCCTGAGCCAAAATCGAAAGTCAGACATTCAACCAACAGAGCCACCCGGGCGCCCCTGAGGCAATGTTAATCAACATAATGCTGAATTTGTTCTTTTCTGTATTTGTATAATTGGTGAGTTATATTATTTTATCCTTCTGTCAGTATATGATCTTCTTGCTTTCATGGGCTTATATGGTGTATGTGTCAGATGATTCTTGC